>NC_136877.1:18150939-19498439 GCF_949152265.1 Phoxinus phoxinus | reverse complement strand
AATTGGTAGGAAATACATCTAATTGTCATTATTACCTCACACATCCATGAATGCGCTTTTGCATGCATGATGGAGAGAAATGGGCGCATGTTCAGCAAGTCCTCCAACTCTGGACAGTGGTCCACAACTCTCCGCAAATATGGCCAATATTTGCAGACCACATCAGAGCAAAAAAACTGGACGGTCTGTGAAGCTAGCCGTTTCTGGAGATATAATGGGTATGCAAAGATTTCTCCACGGAACATATTCAGTCCCTTCAGCAAAACCCCATGACGGCAGACAGCAACTTCAACACCTTCCTCGTCTAGTTTGCTTGCAGACTTGTTGGCGGACTCTCGTGCTGCGGTCCACTGACCCGCACCACATCTCCCTTTCCCTGGATTCTTAAACAGATGAGGGCAAATACAGACATTTACACAGTTACATTTTACAACATAAGCTGTAAATCATGGTATTATGACATTTGATGCAAACCAAATAATGTTTACATTTTGGGGAAAAAACTGGCAAGCATTCATAAAATTTAATAAAAAGAAATATAAATTTAGCTTACATGTCCAGTTGTTCCATGGATGTAATCAACAAAGGAGGACACCTCAGCATCATTGGCCAAAAAGACTCCATCAAAAAACCCATCAGGTCTTGAAAGAAATATATAGATGTTAAATTTACTGTATAAAAGTAATTTGTGGCTCACTAGCATTTTATTGTACATGAATGTTACACACCCTGGTTGGCTTTTGAAACGATATAATTTGCGGTTCCCATCCACTGCAACTGCCAACATGGAGGGTGTGCATGCAGGGCACTGAAAATGCTGGACCTGAGACAGCTTGTCAACCTCAAATTTGGCATAGGCCCATTCGAGGAAGGCCCTCTGCATTGTGTCCCCACATATCTTACCACTCTGATAGCAAAAGTGAAAAAACAAAACAGTAAATAGCTGTTTCGAAGGTTGGCTTCAGATCGTGGTCATGACAAAGAAAGGGCTCTGTCAAGAAATATGTGCTGAAACTTTGGGGATTGTAAGAACAAGTCCTAACAATGAATCAGTGATTTAAAAGATGATCCAAACAGGATAACTTAAATGATGAGTTCACTCACTCGCCCGAAGAGCTTTGTACGACACTCGAGCATGCTGACAAAAGCTTGTCTCGACATCCCTGGGGCAGTGATTTTTAGATCCTCATACGTGGTGAACAAGTCCACCATGTACAAGGTCTCAAAATTGACAGTGGCTGGCCAGTAACCACTTTCAACCAAATCACTTATGGTCACTGGCAAGGTTTTTCCACAGGAGCAGTTTACTGATGGAAGGTAGAGGTTGTATCTTCCTGAAATTTCAGAGAAAAACAATTATCTCTTGTTCACAAGAAACAAAAAACACAATATGAAGAAATAAAAATAAAAAACGTTACCATTCATTCCAATTAAAATAACTGGCTTTCCCTTGGAAAAGCTTGTTTGCCCAGTGGAGCAGTCGCAGCAGGGAGGAACGATTGGTAACATGCAATCTAAAAAGCAGAATTAGTTTACATAGTAGAGTAAATGAAACCAAAAACTCAACAGGGAGGGTGTTGTTTCTATCAAACAAAACTTCATCCAGCATGTTTGTTGGAGTAAACCAGAGTTTGTGTAAAATGTAAAACAGCCTATATAACCGGAGACTTAAAAACTACCTTTTTCATGATAGGAGAATTTCCCTCCCTCTTGCTGCTGAACAAAAGTGGATGGCGGCAGGTGTCTGAAGAACCCCTCCACCATGGATGCTCTGTTATGAAGCACCAGGGCCTCATGTGTGGAAAGGTCACAGGCTGTGCAGTAGAGTGGTAAACAGTCCCTACACATGACTACTGCAGCCTTGTGTCCACAATGATGGCAAACCCCCTCCTTGGGCTTCTCAGATGACAACATATTGTTCACCATGAAGGGCCTCATTACTGTCCAATTCTCCAGAGAGGAAGTTTGCCTGTTCCTCCAGTGTGAGGGGAGAGGTTGTTCAGCACCACTTCCCAAGAGGTCTCGGACATCTTGAATGAGGGAGTCTGAAAATGAAAAGGGAAGGCGGCAATGGTAAATCTGGACAATTACCACATAACAAATGAGGAAACAAGTATTAAGGGAAAAAAACCAAAATTTTCGATGGTCACAGTGTCTTCAGTTGTGCTGGTAGACGGAGCACAGGACATCCCTTTAACGCTTGTTGAAGAAACTGCAAAAATATGAATATCCATTTAGAACTTGCTCAATGCATAATGAATGCAACTAATGATGAAAAAACAAACAAAAAACAAACCAGTACTACTAGTAGTAGAATCTCGCTTTCGTTTCTCCCCAGCTCTACATCTTTTTGGCGGAGGTTGACCATCTTTGTCCTCATCAAGCCAAACACACAGCTTTGTGGATTGTTTTGACCCTTCTTTAGTGTGTCCAGGCTGATCCACCTAAATAAACAATTGAGCCACAGAATACCACCACCACCCACCAAGGTTATCACCACCTATAAACATCTCATTATAAAACCAATTACATTGTAAAAATTCAGTCTAACGGTTGTGGTCCTGTACTGTACTGACAGATCTAGAAAAGAAAGTGAAACGTTTTGAAAGAATATTGAATTAAACTCTCACTGGCTCTAACGTGTGAACTCAGGTCAGCTCAGCACTATAGCTTGCATTTGTATAAAGACATTGAACCAGGTACTGTATAGTTGCACTTTGTTTGGAGTGTTTTCAGTTTTGCACCTTGACACTTCTTCCCTGCTATACCTCAGAGTCTGTTATGGTCTTAGACCTTGTAATTGGCATGTAATTAGTATGCTTTTTCCATCACTGAGATCGTGTTATTTACCTTGCACTCATCCAAGAACGCATCAACCAGGAATATGGCATCTTCGGGGTCAAGGCGATTCATTTGTTCAGCTTGATCAAGTTATATTTCTACGCTTCCTTTTCCTCCTTGTTTACCTTTTCCTGCTTCTTTTCCCTAGTTTCCTTCTTCTTCGCTTCTTCTTCTGCGTGTGGTCTTGACGCGTCAACACCATAGACAGTATATAAGATGGACACAGCGACCCCATAGACTTCAACGGAGAAAAGTGAAGCCCATTTGAAGCACTCACTTCCTGATCGCCAGGCGAACTGCGCAGGCTCAAACTGAGCTTGAACACGTGAGCAACGTGTCTGACAGCTGTCAGTCTTCTAGTAGCTGTGCGGAGAGAAATCTGAATCATTCCCTTCCGATTCTCGCAGAGACGGAGAGCGTGAGCATTAGCTGTCCATGAGCTAGCAGCAGGATCAACTTTATCACTCTCTGTGGGCTACTCCCTTCACTTTATCGGACTTAATGCCTCCACGTTCCCCCGATTGCCTGCGAGCTTCTACGCCGGTCTATACGGTAATTTCTCTACGGTGCGACAGAGAGTCGCGTGAGTTATGACGCAATCGTTAGCCTATTTTTACAAAAACGGCTTCTACGGGGCCATAACGTAAGGTACAAGGTAATGGAGCCTTTTATACATTGTCGAGTTTCTTTAGAAATAAATAATGGACAAATGGAGTCTTTGGACGCCTCAGATGTGAAGTTATTCGCTGTCAAAGTGACGCAAAAATGAATGGGAGTCAATGGAATGCTAACAGCAGGTGAAGTTCTGCTACAATGGCGGCGCCCGCGGAGGCTTCAGTTTCCGGCGGATGGATTACCCCCTTGGTCAACACCCATCAATGAGATCGCATCGCACCACACAGGAAGTTAAATGCACAGAGGATCCGGTAGATTTCAAACAGATTGTAACTCGTCACTTTGTCAACAATAGTTTCTCCCGCTGCCACGGATTAATGTGTTGATCAGCAAATCAACATCAGGCGCAACGCATATAGTGGGCGGGGGTTTGATCCGTCAGAGGTCAAGGCGATAGCAGCGTCCATAGCAACCAAAACGTTTCAGTTTCACATTATTCTGGCGAGATCTGAAAAATCTTCGCAACAACGAGCAAGAGTGATTATGTACATTCACTGAGTGAATATTATGAAAATAAAATATATATTTCTCGCTAGAAATGTAATCAAAACTTATTTTTTATGCAGAAACAAAACGTTTCAGTTTCACATTATTCTGGCGAGATCTGAAAAATATTCGCAGCAAGAGTGATTATGTACATTCACTGAGTGAATATTATGAAAATAAAATATATATTTCTCGCTAGAAATTTAATCAAAACTTATTTTTATGCAGAAACAAAACGTTTCAGTTTCACATATTATTCTGGCGAGATCTGAAAAATCTTCGCAACAACGAGCAAGAGTGATTATGTACATTCACTGAGTGAATATTATGAAAATAAAATATATATTTCTCGCTAGAAATGTAATCAAAACTGTTTTTTTTATGCAGAAACAAAACGTTTCAATTTCACATTATTCTGGCGAGATCTGTAAAATATTAGCAACAATCGAGCAAGCGAGTGATTATGTACATTCACTGAGTGAATATTCTGAAAATAAAATATATATTTCTCGCTAGAAATGTAATCAAAACTTATTTTTATGCAGAAACTAACTCAAAATATAGTTTTTTTTTCACTAAAATGAGAGAAATGTCCGCCATGTTTTTTGTTCTCACGGCTGGAATCTTGAAAGTCACGTGACTTGGACGCAAAACAATAGGAAAAGAATAGGCAAAAAAAAATGTAACAGTCATACAATTCAAGGGCCATTATTGTAACCCCTCTACGTTTTGCACTTTGGACCAACGTAGTCAGGGTACGTTTTTATATGAGACTGGGTTGCCCTCAGCTATTGGATGGGTGTAGCTGCTCATTTCAGCAGTCTGTGACCCTCGATCTGATTACATCTGCCATTCTGTCTCTCATGCCCCGCTGAAGCTGACTTGAACCGATGAACTCGGCCCCAGAGCAGTCAAACCGCTCTGCAAAAGCCGATGCCAGCCGTAAAGAGTCTTTGTGGAAGATGGCCTGTAATGCTATGACCAGCTTTGTGCTTTCTTTTAAAAATGGTTCGAGGGTAGTTCAGACAACAAAATATAGACTTCTGCCTCACCCTGTCAAAGGCCCTATTTTTCTGCCGCTGACATGTTGAGCCATGGTCTCCGAGCTGCCACCTCCTCCTGTTCTTCTCAAACCTGACCACAAGGCCTCCAGTCTAGAGAAATAGCTTTGGGTGAGTGCTGAGCTGTCTGATCAGTGGCCCGACCAGACCTGACAACCACCAGAGGCCTCTGAAAACGTCACTTTCTCTGAAGTACAGGGATGGTGGATGTGGGGTTGGATGAGTCGAGCTCACAGCGAGGACTCTTGGAGATTGTGATGCGGATATGAGAGAGATTGCAGGTCATCGAGGTCTTTTCCTCAGATAAATGTTGTCAAAACGTGTCTTGGTTATTTTCAGTCAATCTGCTGGAATAGCCGCACGCACGTGAAACAATAAAGAACACTGGAAAGATCAAAACACTTCCAAATCACTTAGAGAGATCCATTCTCCCAGTAAGGAGAAGTCTGCAGCGACCTTTTTATAAGAAGAGAGGTTTTTGTCATGCAAAGCACAAAATTTGGTGATTGACTTACCTATGAATTCACCTGATGGCCATGAACTTGAATGCCACATCAGCCAAATTGTAGCATTAGGCAAAACTGGCTTTGAAAGGGATTTATGCTTGGGGGGAAGGGGAATGGAACAATAAGGAAAAGTGCACAAGAGAAATTGAAGAAGAGGGAGAGAAATGGGAAAAAAAATCTGTGCTTTTTGAGTTCTGCAGCACGCAGTGTCACATTCTTCACCTCAGGACTGGCGAACACTTAACTCGACGCTGTCGCGATTCCTCCAATTACTCCTGACAGCCTCCCCGTTCGTGTGGGAGGTGGCTCGCCCCTGAAGTGCTCGGCGGAATACCAAGGCGCCACAACATCAATTATTTAGTCCGTCTTCCCATTCGCATGCTGCCTTAACAGCCTCAGTTTTGTCCCATTAGGAATAAAGGGGCTGACGAGATTTTTGCCCATGATGTAGCATGCGTATGGGGCATATTTAAATAATCATATTAGATATGATATGAATGAATCAGTTAAAAACTTACTTAAGCTAGACAATGTCTTTCTTCTATAGCTGCTGTAGAGCCAAAACAATCTTTGTTGCATTCATTTCCTATTATCACTGTAAAGCTGCTTTGAAACCATGCTGTATTGTAAAAAGTGCTATGTAAATGAAGGTGACTTGACATGTGTGAGTTTCGAATGTGGTTTTGTAATGAATATAAAAGTGACATGAGTTTGATACAAATTGGGGGGCAATTTAATCTCTAAGCAGTGTTTGTGTGATTAGCGTGATAGAGTGACAGAAATATTCTTAAGAGTGAATAAACGGTTATTGAGGTAGTAGGTCTCATTTATCATGCAGGGTCAGTGCTAAATACAGGTGTAAATGGGGCCCAAAATCACGCAAACCATATCTGGAGTCATTGAAATAAAACTTCAGTTTTAACTTTTGCAATTGATGTATACTCCAAATAAGCAATATCACATGACAGCTGAGATTTGGGTGTAAGTTTTTTTTTTTTTTCTCTCTCCACCACTGAAAATAGTTTAAAAAAGGGGACAACGCATCTGACTAAACTAAAAGAAAATAACTGTACAATAAAATAAACATTGGAAATGCATAGGCTACCGTTGCAGGCCCCTTTTTTAAAAAAAATCCTTTATTCTTCAGTGAATGCAAAATGCAAAAAAATTCTCAAAAGTGACATTAAAGAGATTTACAATGTTTCAAATTATTTATATTTCAATTAAATGCTGTTCTTTTAAACTTTCTGTTCATCAAATAATCCTAAAAAAGTATTCAACAAAAATATTAAGCAGAAGAACTGTTTCCAACACTGATAATTTCAATTTAAAAAAAAGTATTGAGCAACAAATCAATATTAGAATAAATTCTAAAGTATCATGTGACACTGAAGACTGGAATAATGGCTGCTGAAAATTCAGCCTTTGTCAATTAACATGATTGAATAATACAGTATTTGTTAATTGTTATAATATTTCACAATATTACTGTTTTCACTGTATTTTTTATCTAATATATGCAGCCAGAGTGAGCATAAGAGACATAAAAAATATTTCCAAACACAAACATTTAAACATGTGCATACAAACATCACTGAATATCTTTGGTATGCAATAAATGTAATTGAATAAATGTAGAATATATGAAGTACATCCATCCAAAGTTCATGTAATACAAGTACTTGGCATTCCCCTCAATGTCACATACTGAATTAAAATTAGAGCAATCGTTTTTATGTGCTTTTTTATCACTTTTCTGCACTGCATCAACCAATACACTGACGCATTAGGTGAAGTATGCAGTCAAAAAATCCACAGACCCGCTCCTCGCTAAAATAACAAGTGGTCACAAGAGACGCATTTTAGACATATTAATTCCAGGTGCAAATGGTAATGCGTCTCATCAGACCACTTGTGATCAGATCACCAGGTTTAAGCAGGGCCGTAGAGACAGAAAGAACCAAGCTATGGCTCTTACTAAGAGCATACATTACAGCAGATAATTAAGCCATATCAGTGAGAAAGAGAGATTGGAGATGAGATTAGATGAGAAGAAAAGAGGGCTGAAACAGAGAGAGAGTATGGCAAGCCGTTTTAACATTTAATCATTTAAGCCTACTAGTATCTATTTTCATGCTACTAGTACTTATTTTTTAGATACTAGTATCTATTCCATTAAGTACTAGTACTTATTCATTAGATACTAGTGCTTATTCTTTAGGTACTAGTGCCTATTCATTAGATACTAGTGCTTATACTTTAGGTACTAGTACCTTTTTAAAGATACTAGTACTTATTCATTAGATACTAGTACTTATTCAATAGATACTAGTACTTATTCATTAGATACTAGTACTTATTCATTAGATACTAGTACTTATTCATTAGATACTAGTACTTATTCATTAGATAGCTACTAGTACTTATTCAAAAGATACTAGTACTTATTCATTAGATACTAGTACTTACTCATTAGATACTAGTACTTATTTAATAGATACTATTGCCTATTTATTAGATACTAGTATTTATTCCAAATGTTACTAGTAAGATTTTAAATTTTACTAGTAAGATTTTTAATTGAACTCTACCGTGGCCGTTCTGACTAGTCATAACATAAGACTAGTAAAAAAGCAGTTGTGACTAGTAAAATAAGAATAGTTACTAGTAACAATTACAAAAGATACTAGTGTCTAATAAATAGTTACTAGTATCTATTGAATAAGTACTGGTATCTAATGAATAAGTACTAGTATCTAATTAATAGATACTAGTATCTAAATAATAAGCACTAGTATCTAAAGAATAAGTACTAGTATCTAATGAATAAGTACTAGTATCTATTTAATAGCTACTAGTATCTATTAGGTACTAGTATCTATTAAAAGGTACTAGTATCTAAAAAATAAGTACTAGTACCTAATGAATAAGTACTAGTATCTAATATATATGTACTAGTCACAATTGGAATAGATACTAGTCAGAACCGAATAGTTGATGTCTAAATGACAGATCCCATAGAAGTCAATGGCAAAAAAATATATATTTTACTAGTAACAAAAAAATAGTGACTAGTCACTATTTAAATAAGTACTAGTATCTAATGAATAAGTACTAGTATCTATTGAATAAGTACTAGTATCTAATGAATAAGTACTAGTATCTATTGAATAAGTACTAGTATCTTTAAAAAGGTACTAGTACCTAAAGAATAAGCACTAGTACCTAAAGAATAGGCACTAGTACCTAAAGAATAAGCACTATCTAATGAATAGGCACTAGTACCTAAAGAATAAGCACTAGTATCTAATGAATAAGTACTAATACTTAATGGAATAGATACTAGTATCTAAAAAATAAGTACTAGTAGCATGAAAATAGATACTAGTAGCCTTAAATGATTAAATGTTAAAACGGCTTGCCATATAGGCACTAGTACCTAAAGAATAAGCACTAGTATCTAATGAATAGGCACTAGTACCTAAAGAATAAGCACTAGTACTTAATGGAATAGATACTAGTATCTAAAAAATAAGTACTAGTAGCATGAAAATAGATACTAGTAGGCTTAAATGATTAAATGTTAAAACGGCTTGCCATATTATGACTAGTCGTAATCGAATTAGAGATATCTCTAATTACCTTTGCGGATAGACGACGCGTCTTTTAAAAATAGCAATGACATCATTGCAGACATCTTAAATGGAGTTTTGAATATTTATTACAGATATCTCAAATCGGATTTCTTACTAGTGCAATTATAATTGCAGATATCTCCAATTGTCATTCTGACTAGGCGAATTAGAATTATCACTCGTCAAAATACAATTGTTACTAGCTTTAAATATATTTATAGATAGTCAGGACAAAGGTTTAAATGCTAAAACGGCTTGCCATAGTATACAAGTAAAGAGTGGTGACAGTTTCAGTTTACTTTTGGTAACTTATTACTCCCAAGGTAAAACAAAACATTAAAATAAATACATTCAAGCGATGCCCTTGAGTACAACAAATACAGGTAGAGAACATTGCAGGGGAGAGAGACAAGAGAGCAATACATAAACTGTGAAAATAATCAAAACTAATGTCACAGCTACAGCTGTTCATTGAGATGGCTGAATCAAATGCATGGTCCCTGATGATTTAACACTGCTGCAAATAGAAAATGCAATGTCTCTCACTTTTCAGCAGACATGCAGTACTACACACAAGATACTAAATCAAATGCCAAGTTTTGAATTGAATTAAAATCCCAGTATTTAAAAAAAAGTTCTATAGTCTCAATCTTATAATTGGCCATGAGTGTACAAAAAGACAGGAGTGCATCAATTGGTCTCAGAGGGTGATTGCATGACCAACATCAGAACTTAAAAATCACAGTGTTTTCACTGAGGTTTCTTGAGTTTAATATATATATATATATATGAACAGTGACCTTTCAACATTCAAATTAAACATAATTCTTTTTTTAGCACTAATAGAAACAGAGGATAAAAAACTAAGAGAGATACAAAAAAATTGTATAGTGGGGGAAAGTAGTCAAAAGTCAAACATCATTTAAGATTGTGAAGTTGGTATCAACAGAAGCCACATTCAGATACTGGATTTTAATAACACAATTCTTCAAAGGTGCTCAGCAGATCTAGACACATTTACATTTCAAAAGGATAAAGATTGCTTTCATTTTTCTGATGTTTTCCACAAAGGTGACTTATATATATATATATATATATATATATATATATATATATATATATATATATATATATATATATATATATATATATATATATATATATATATATCCAATATATTTTACAGCGTTTTTAAAGAGTTTATATATCAATGTATTTGACACTATGTTCTGTGTTGTCATTCCATTGAATGTCTTTTTCTCTGTTTTTAAAACTTTTTAATGGTCTGGGGTAATTTTAAGATATTGCTTTCAAGCCTGAACACTTGGTTCTTCACAGATGTACACAGAATATATCTGATATCGTTTTTGATAATAGATCTGTAATTCAGAGAAGGGTATATTCCACATTTTTAGACTATATCTGTAACCTTTTTTTCTTCATTTGTATCTTTATTAAATTCAACAGGTAAATAAACAGAAATAAGTTGTTTTAAAATGAGAGGGGTAGTTTTCCTTAAAATGTGTGTTATATTCTTTGAAATAGTAGTGTTCATTTTACCAGCACTGTTTATGCAAACCAACCTGTCAGTAATCTGTGGATTAACTCTCTGTAACTTTTAGATAAATGCCTGCATGACAAGACGAATTAGAGAGATAGATGGACAGAATAGTAGACTGTAATATATAAAGTTACAATGCAAGCCAGGACTGCAAGTTCCCATTAGCTGAATCACCTGAGGTTCTCAGTGGGATTTTGGGGAGAATTAATTTGCATAGGTTAATATCCAGCAACTCTGGAAATTACACTTGAAAGGATAATTACTTAATTTCCCTCATCCATCTCTCCTCAAATCTTTTTTTTCCACTCATCACAGGTTATGTAAATCAAGCCATCAACTGGTGCTGCAGTAGTCAGTGTTTAGACAGTGTGAAACGCAGGCCTGACTTAACTCTTTACTTGAAAGCTCGTTCAGACACTGAACAGCCATATTGATTTACATTTACTTTAATTCCCCTTTCTGAACCCTTTGTGTCATTTGCATAGGGAGAGCAATTCGGTTCAACTCCAGGTAATTTCTGCAATAACAGGAGTCATTAAATATGCCTTGGGCAGGTGTGTACTTTTTTTTTTTTTTCAATTGTGAATTAATCTAAAGACCTCTCATAAGTCTTAGACACATAATTAAAAACAAATGCTCATTTCCAGCCTTTGGATATAACTAATGAAAAGACAAATAACACAATTTCACAAGAATAACAACATTAAGAAAAAGGAGAACAGGATGTCAGATGTCAGTTACAAATTAGCTCCTTATGCTTCATAAATGCATACATTTTCAGGCATTTTACTTCTGCGAAACTTGTTAGATATTCCTCCACATTCACTCCCACACACACACAGACATCTTTGGACCAAAACTCACAGTATGTCAGCTTTGATATCGCGTTCGACCCATGGGGCATCATTAGACATTTGAAAGTAAACAATGTATACTTTTTGTTCTGCTTGTTTTGTGTTAAGGGCCATTAAAGGCAAAACTGGAAGAGTGTATGTGGACGTGAACATGTGTGATGTGCAGCTGAGAGTAGCTGTTCAGCTTTATTGTAAAAAAAAAAAAAAAAGAAGATACAGCATCTGTCACATAAAAACCAGTGGATATTATCTCCAGATAAGTGCAAATGTAGCAGCATTCAGCATTTATAACTTATGGTTGAGATTAGGAGTAGGTTCTCATAACTTTTGTTTATTGGCTGCAATTTTTTATTTATTTTTTTATAAATATGTTTTAGGTGTCTAAAATTAAAGATAAAGTTTGCTCACCTGAAAGAAAGAAAAAAACTAAACTAAACTAAACTAATCACAGTACTAATCACATACTCTCAGATTTATCTCTTCAATTTCAAAATTACACATCCAGTTCAGGAAAAATAGAACAAAGACATTCTGCCACTGTGATTTCCTGAGCGCAACCGTTTCCCCTCAATTATGGTGTCGTTTTTTTTAATAACAAGAGAAAAAGAAGATCTGATCATTTAAGTTTTAGTTTTACGAGTACTTCAACTTCATCCTGAATGCTGTAGAGTCTAGAAAGTAGAAGAAAAAAGACTGAGCAATACATCCTATCATACGCATAAACAGACAAAGCAAACATATAAACAAAAATGTCCATGATATCATGTGCTGTGTAAATATTGGACTCCACCACCTGCAGTCACAGTCCTCACTCTGTCATTGTAGAGGCGAAGCATCACCCTCCCTCAGATCCCCGTCCTCACAACATCTTTCAAAACAGCTTTCACATACTTGATGCCAAATCCAACAACAACACTGTAAACACAACCTCGTTCATTATCGTCTCATTGCTATACTTTAAGTTTCTCTCCTCTAGCGCATTGTTTGGGGGTGCTTATATTCTCCGGCTGAGGATCCCCACGGTGTATTGGGTCACAGCGTGTCTTTAGCTCAGTGGGGGACGTAGGTAATGAACACAGATGCTGTCAGTTCACTATAATTAGCTGTGTGAGCAGGAATTGAAGAGCTGCAAGCAGGTGGCACCACCCAAAGTGCTCATCAGAATCAACACCGAGAGTTTTGCTCAAGTTGAAATTTTAAATGGTTCAAGGTTATGTTTAAGCTGAAGTGTTGACGACGTTGGCTTCACCGTGGAAGACGTTTGGAGCATTTCTCAAGTTTTAGTCAATGCAACTTTTCCAGCTTTTTGCATAAATTGTCATTAAATCAAACTTCCACAAAAGACCGTCTACAAACATTCACAGCACTGGTGAAAAAAAAGTACCTGTGCTCTTGGATTTAATAACTGGTTGACCCTCCTTTGGCAGTATAACCTGTACCGAGCGTTTCTTGTAATTGCGAATCAGACCTGCACAATGGTCAAGAAGAATTCTGTACCATTTATCTGTACAAAGCTTTTTTAGTTCAATTTTTCCTTGGTTTGTCTGGTGTAATCCGCTCTTGTGAGGTCAGGCCAAAGCCACATCAACAGAGATGCTTGCATGTTCCAGATATTTCTAAGAGTCTTTGCCTGACATTCTAGAGTTCTTCAGAACATCACTGAGCATTATGTGCTATGCACTTTAAAGGGGTGGAAAAAATGCCATTTTCACAAGATGTAAAATACATCTCTGATGTCCCCAGAGTGTGTGTGTGAAGTTTTAGCACAAAATAATCCACATATATTTTTACATAGCATGTTAAAGTTGTCACTTTTTGAGGGTTTGCAAAAACGCACCATTGTGTGCCTGGCCCTTTAAATGCAAATGAGCTGCTGCAGCGGTGGGCGGTGTTTCAAGAGTTCATGTGTGTTAGCAGCTGCGATTACCTCACGCAGACACACTAAAATGACAGAAACTGTTCTGCGTTTTATGTTTAAACAGTCAGACAAAGATGGAGAGACTCAAGAAGAAGTGACAACACGTAGAATGTAACAGGACGTCTCTGAATGGTTAGTTGATGAATTGATGTTGCTGATGTGGAGTTAACTATCTTCAATTAGCATATTCTGTCATGGTAATCTATAAGTCGCTCGTGTAGGAACTGTTGTGAGATGCACACAGAGTGACTTTCTATTGCATGTGAAAAGATGGATGCTAAAGTTTGAGCTGACAAACAAATGTACTCTTATACAACAACTTTTCCTCTTCTCAACATGGACTGCGTGCTCCCGGGGGCGGGGTTTATGTACATTTTAGGGTTGGTGATGTCACTATCCCGGGCGGAATGTCGTGTAGTCCCTACCAGCCGTTTGTTGAAGTCCTTTTTTTTAAAAGCAAATATCTCCCTTTGCTTTGAACTTTGAGCGTAGTAACTTTGCAGATTTTGTTTATGCTCAAACAGCAACATTTCACACTAACTAAAGTCAGAAAGTGAAATCATACTCAACCACCAATTTAAGGGCTGTGACACACCAAACTGACGTCAAAGAACTAGCGGAGACGAAATAACTGTCTATGGGGCAGTTTACACGACACCGTTTTAACTAAAAATGGAAGATTTTTATGCGTTTTGACCGTTCATGTACACGACAATGGCGCTTTGGGATGGCCTGAAAATGCAAACTTTTGAAAACGACACCTTTATAATCTCCGTGTAAACTACAAAAATGTGAATCTGTGAAAACTGTGCAAATGCGTATTACGTGTTTAATCATTAAGCTTTTTTTTCACAAGTGGTTATAAGAATTACACAAATCAAAACATTGTAACATTTTATCATCATGACAAACTAAAGGTACCTTACAACAGACTCAAGGATGACATGTTTTCAAAGCATTTGTGTTCAAAGGTTTTGACATTTTCTTAAAGGAAGTAAAAAGGGACTTTATGTCAGAGGAGAACATTCTAAAATCGGGATTACAGTGAATGTTTTCGGCTTTGTGAAGATGAAATTTACCCAGAAGACAAAGTAATACTGTAGTAAAAGAATGCATATGTGTGCAGGCGCATAGTCTTTCTTTACAAAGTGACATAGCCAACTACTTCTCTGACATGCATAATACAGCGTTAAAAGTCGTTTTCACAGATCCGTGTGAACGGGGATTGTTTCGATAACGTTGTCATCTGTACAAAGATGTACAAAGATCGTTGTAGTGTAAATGTACACTAAATCAGCAGGTGGCTCACTGTCAACATTCATCATTTAAAAAAGTGAAACTGATACTAGGACTGGATATACAAACCAGAAACAAAGCAGTGCTTACTTACCATTTTGAATATCAACTATGTTGATGACTTTCTTCGTTCCAGAAGGCATACATTTTGTAATGAAAACATTAATGTATTAGAACGCTTAGGTAAGATGACGTCAAATTAGAACAGCTCCCTCTTGACTTCATTGTTTGCTCCCTTTCATCACTTTCGCTTTTCTACTCCTGCACTGTTTCGCTAAGCCGAAAAGTCAATCAGAGTGATCCGTTTCGCCGACTGCCCGACAGCGATTCAACATGCTCAATCAGCCAAAAAGCCAGCAATGGGGTCTAACTAATGCCGACAGTGCGGGACACGCTGCAAAAACTGAGCTGACAGACGCTCAACGACAGCCAGACAGTCATCTTTGCATGTTTGATCAAAGATGGCACAAAGATTGAGAACCACTGTGCTAAACAATTGGACATCATTATTCTACACGCTTTAATGTTGCAATTTGAATCAAGGAATAATAATAAACCAGATAGATTTTGAGTATCCAAGGGAACTGTGTGTCCGGGCTGCTCTCCCATTCCATAAGAGCCAATGGGGACGTTGTTGATAAAATGAGTGGGAAATCTGCTAATCTGAAGTGCTAATTTAGCTTTTTAACCTAACGTGCGGTTGTAAAAATATTTTTTTGCACCACTTTTTTTATGTTTCTGGCTGCTTGCTACAATTATTTTGTCAGTGTTCACCTAATTGTTTAAATCCCACAGCTGATTTTATCCAATGGAGAGATGTTTGTTCTCACAGCATGAGGTATAGATCTCTTGTCAAGCGGTCACATCAGCATCAGTCACCTGCCAACTGTTGTTTTGTTTCACACAGCCTCCGTCTGAGTCATGTCACCTACGCCAATACGCTGATTCCTGCCCATGTATTGGCACAAGCTAAACAGGTTTTCGTTCACGAAGAGGACACAGGACAGGACCTGAGCCAATTGATCAATAGAGGCAAATGTATCACATCAATTCATATGCAAATAAACAGTCTTAGTTTTCTGGCTTCACAAGTGTCAGCTGGAACAAAAAAGAGGAATAGGGCCCAACAAAGAAGCAGAACACAGACACAACTTTAATAGCGCTGGCCAAATTGGCAGTTTTAAACACAGTTTTACTTTCTTCATCATAAAATATGTTGTTGGTCTGACAGATGAATGCACTAGCATAACTCAAGATTCTCAAGATGGTTGCACAGACACACCAATGCATTGGCAGTATCAAACCAATTTCAGAAGTTTATAATTATAGCGGATATTTCACTTGTTTAGAAGGCAGAACATTTCCTTTTCTTTTTAAGCCGGTGCTTATTGCAAAAACATATTTTCAGCCTAGAACAACTGCGCATCACTCTGACTGCTTCACTACAGGGATTCCAAGCCACTTTCCCTCCAGTTTCTGCTAACCAAGCAGGCAAACTCCTGAATAAAACATTTTCAGGCATCAACTTACAGAATTACCTCCCTGAAAGAGAGGAGAATTTTTGCTATGTTTCAGTTTTCAAGTTTTTTTTTTTTTTTTCCTTTATCACATTGAGTTTTGGCAACGAGGCCGCGAAGTGTGACAAGCATTATACAGGTTTTTACAGAACACCTGTTGTGCTAATGTGACAATACATACACGTGCCAGCTACTCTATACATGGTTGGGAACCAAACCAACAGATGCCCACTTGTCATGAATATTGAAGTACTTTGTTTCTGAGCAAAAACTTATTTCTACAAATACTTCTGTAAATTGTTCTGTTTGTTTCAAAGTTTAAGCTACTTTGTAAAATTGCATTTCAGTACACAATAAGTGGACTGTGGCCCAGGTCCCGACCCCACATTGGTTCCATTCGTACTGCTTATAAATAATACGATTTTCAGTGACTCTTTCTGCATGTTACCTTATTGGGTAATACTTTACTTGAAGTGGTGTGCATAAGACTGACATGGCACCCTCATAATAATGACATGACACATGTCATGAATATGAAGGAGGTTTTATGCATGTTTGTGACAACTGTCATTAAGTGTCATTCACTGTCAATAATGTCATTCACAAAAACATGTTTAATGCAAATATGACATTGTTTGAAATGTCTTTGTTATGACAACTTGACATTACCAAGACAACATGAATTGTCATAAACATAGCAGATTAATTATCAAAATGTAAGAAACTTAGCTTTATGGGTTAACATTACATTAAACTGTCAAACGGTTGGTTTTGACATTGGCTGTCATGAGGCCATTATAACTGTGTCATGAATGTTTTTCTTGACCTCAACTACAGTGGTACAAATTGAATTTGTCATTTAACTGTCATTTATTGACATTAAGTAGTTTCTTAACGAAGCTAAGCAGTTTCTTAAGTTTGATAATTAATTATTGGTAATTGATCATTAATCTGCTATGTCATGTTTATGACAGGTTATGTTGTCTTGGTAATGTCAAGTTGTCATAACAAAGACATCTCAAACATTGTCATATTTGCATTAAAAATGTCATAATTGAGATAATGACACTTAATGACAGTTGTCATAAACATGCATAAAACCTCCTTCATATCCATGGCATTTGTAATGTCATGATTATGAAGGTGTCATGTCAGTCTTATGCACACCCCTTCAAGTAAAGTGTTACCCATTATTGCATTTGTAGGTGGAGACAAGTGACTTTATGATTGAGTCATTGAATTATATAACCGATTAGATCAAAATATTTATTCATTCAGGAACAAAAGAAGTGATTGTCTTTATGAGTAAGTCATTGAATAATTCATTCAACCAATTTATTTGGAAACATTAATTCTAGAACAAAACACCCCTACAATGCTGTTCAGAAATGTAACAGTTGATTCTGTTTTGAATTACGAGTTCACCTTTCCATGCAATCTTAATAAATGTCCCTGTCCTTGAAGGAGGGGCTCGGTCCCTGACACGGCTCAATGGCTGCTGCTTATATACGCTTGTGATAATGATTGACAGGACTGAATGAATAGGCTCCCCTGAACTTGAGTTTGGAACTTGATTTCTTCTTTTTTTAACTGTTTAATCAAATTAATCATAGGCCTACTCGCAATCAATCCTTGTAATCCTTCCGCAATCGATCCATTGAAATGCACATTGCTTATGCAGCTATCCAATGTAATGACTCCAGAAACAGTGTAAGATATAATTGTTTTGACCTAAGCTGAGAAGTAAATTTAGAAACTGAACCTCTTGGAACCGTTGCTTTAGATAATGGATTCTGGAGACTCATGATTAGAGAGACTTAGCCTAATATCTATTTTATTTCAGTAAGAGACATCACGTTGCTGAAATGTATTCAGTATTATACTCTTTCTGAGCTTTCTGAGCATTGAACACGTTGCCTACTAACATCTTTTTTCCCCATTGCTCTCTGTAGCTAACAGTGAGATGCAAATTAATTATTCCAATATTAGCCATGCAGCTAACTAGCGAAATATGTTCCTAAGATCTTACATTTCACTCTAGGGTTGAGGAGGTTTGGATTAGTAAAATAATTCCCAAAACACCTCAGTCGCTTGCACACCTCATTCCATGAACTAACCATTTCATATCAATCCTAATTTTCTCCACGAATTTCTTGTAAACATAAGTATGAGTTATAAATGAGGAAAGTTTGAAACAAAGCATACCCCTTGGGTTTTAATTGACTTTTTTTCTTTTTCAAGCTTGAATATAACTCATTAGCATAAAGTATGATTTTAACAAGTTTAAAAAAAAATCCATATTTGACTTTTTTTGTTTTTTTTTTAAGTGAAGATCAGTTATTTATAGTATGAATAACACATGGAAATATACTAATTTACAAGTTAAGAAAAAGGTTAACACCACAAGCAGTGCATATGAGAATACATTTAAACCTTTCAGAACCTCAGTGCATTTTAATGTACTTTTCTTTCATTTTGATACCACTAGGTTACATCTGTAGCAATTTTAGACAAATCCTGCAGTGTATTTAACAAAAACCAAATACATGTGTGAAGCCGAGTTTCATCTATTGTTTCATTCTGCTTCAGCACGCCGTCCCTCCCCCGTCTCCGCTTCATAACACACACACTGACATATCGGTCTTACCTGCTGGTCCCTTATCCCAGTCCTCTTATAGCTCTCATTCAAGTTCTGACAGCCATGGAGCACGTTTACCACATCAGTGGGACTCCAGATCACTAGGGGCTTTGCCAGCACCACTATCTCCATAAATTACTTGGATCGTGGGGCACGTAAGCAAGCTTGTTAAAACTGCTAATGAAATAAATGGAATTGAGGGGAAATGAGAAAAGGAAAGAGAGAGAGAGACAGAGCAAAAAGAGAGATGGTTTTAGGAAGTGATGGAGTCAATATGAGAAAAGTCTTTGAGAAGAGGTTGATGCTGTTACGCCCACATGGGAACATCTCAAGGAAGAGAACGAGATGCTGGTGAAAAAGAGAGAGGGAGCTATCAAACATCAAAGCTATTCAAATTTTAAAAGGGATGATTTGCAAATGAAAGTTTCATGGGTGGGTCCACTGGGATGGATAAAAAGCTTTCGGTCTTCCTGAGGTTATGAAGAGTGGGTGTCATGTCAACAGATGAGACAAATCCGCATGGGGCCCATTTCTTTGCACTTACACCCAAGTTGGACTTTCTTACAATGATTGTTTCTTGATTTGGAGTGTATTTCAATGTGAATAGTGGCTGGAGAAAGTCTACATACAATGGAAATATATTGAGAGTGAGTGATTGTTGGGAAGAATTCATGAGCATTAACACAACAGGCATTGTTTAAGGTAGGGACAGTGGGGAGAAATAGCTTATGTATCAAATAAAAAGTCCAGATGCTGAACAGTTGTGTGTTTAAGTGATATAACATATAATAATGCTGGGATTAATTATTAATGTTTTACTGAGATATTGTTGCTGTTCAGTGTCTCTAGCACTTTTTCTGTGGCCCGTCATCCGTTCAAGGGAAATCATTAAACAAAATACATATGTGTCCTCAGTCCTGATGATACTGATCAACTGACGCACCACTGCAGTTTTGATTTAGTAAAATAATATATTAGTGATGTACTGTGTTAAAATTAAGAAATTCACAGGTCTTTTACCAGTATTTTTGAATTACGCATAGCATTGTCTTGTGTTTTGGAGTTAAAATAAATATCCCTAAACTTAATTGATAATGTCCAGACAGAATTTTTTTTTATGTATTTATTTCACGTATTTATTTCACGTGTCACATGATCCTTCAGAAATCATTCTAATATGCTGATTTGATGCTCAATAAACATTTCTTATTTATTTTTTTAAAACAGTCGTGAAAAGTAATATTTTAGTTAATAGTTTTCTTTAACAACGTAACAATGTTTTTACTGTCACTTTTGCATCCTTGCTGAATAAAACTATAAAAATCTTTTAAATCTGCATTTAAAAATCTTACTGACCCCAGTCTTTTTTAACAGTAGTGTATATGTGTTAAATATGCGTAACACTTTCGATTAGGGTCCAATTCTCACTATTAAGTTGTTTATTAGCATGCATATAACTAGGTTATTGGCTGTTTATTAGTACTTATAAAGCATAATGTCTTATTCTGTATGACCATATTCTACATACCTTAATCCTACCCAATACCTAAACTTAACAAGTACCTTACTAGCAGTAATTAGGAGTTTACTGGAACTAAAAGTCGTGGTTAATAGTTAGTTAATAGTGAGAATTGGACCCTAATCTAAAGTGTGACCTTAACACGTTACACGTTTATCTGGGAACAGTTTAATATAGCAAAATAGCCATTATTTTAAATGATTTTGGACATTTTGTATGACAAATTAAATAACTGCGTCTCCAATAACACTTCCATGACCTAATGTCGCTTTGACTTTCGAGTAGAAGTTTGCTGCGGAGCTCCCAGGCTCGGCAAACGGGTGCATCGATGACGCATATTGGCCGCAAACCACCCTTGCGAGGGCCCTTCTGAAACCTAAATGACAAATGGGACACCCTACGGTCTTGTGGACTTAACGGACACGCACACATGGCTGTGTAAGTCCACAAGACCGCAAGTGCAGATGATGCGTGACATTTGGGACAGGGCCAAAGTGATGCCCATGACTGACACCAATGTACTGCACAGAAGTATTTCATTCAAGTTCTATTAACACCAGAAGGCGATACCTTATTTCAGTGACTAAGCTCTTTTTCGCTAGCTTTTAAAAGCAATTGTACAAAGTCAAGGTTTATTTGTAGATTACAGAAACAAAAATCAAATCAAGTCTAAAACTGCCCCTAACAACATGGAGGCAAAGCGCAGCTTCACACATGGATAAATGTATTTCAGGGCTCAGCAGGAAGAGTTGGATTATCATCTCTGGCCAGAACTACAATTTTACGAGATAACTATACAATGAATCAATAGTCTCTACATTAAACGGTCACTTCATTTCCTGCTTCATAAACACCTGCTGTACATGAACAAATGTGTGGAATCCTAATGCTACTGGCCTGCTGAGCGGTTTGCTCGTTCGTTCTCTCTCTCTCTCTTTCTGAATCAATATGCCTTTAACCCATGTGTATGAGTCACAAGGCAATAGTTGTCTCCCGCTGAAGTCGGCTGGGAATAAGTCAAGAAAGAGCAAGCGTACCAACAAAGAGTTTAACGTGTCATTTTCCGTGGTTGCTATTAAGCCAGAGGTCCTGAACTCCAAATTCACAAAACGGCCAAGTTATTCTCTATTGTAAAAGTCCATATTGACTGCTTAGTGTCTGGCCTCACTAGATGTCTATTGATTTCTTATTTTTTTACTGTGAATTCATTGCATTTTTTAAATGGGTGTATTTAGGCCTTCAGCTTTAGTGCTGCCGTTGAAACGGAGCAATGCTATTAGCAGAAGAGCAGAGACAAGAGATACTGCGCTTCATGGTGAAATGCTTTGGTTTCTTCAGATAGACTACTAATACCACTAATGCTGTATAATCCCTGACTAACTGTAGGTACGGCTCACTCAGAACATGTCACTGATCACACACTGGTCAAAGCACTGGCTTTTTTTGAGCGAGAGAAATACTGTAGAAAAGAAGAAAAAAACAATGTCCACTATCAGTTCATGCCAGAGAACAGGACTTACATGGACTGGCTTGCAGATATATGAAGCAATTTCAAAAGGGGAGACCAAAAAAAAAAAGAAAGAGCTGAAAAGAGCAAGTTGTATTATAGCATAAATTGAGGGAATTTCTCTCTCTCTTTTACTCGGAAGATAAAACTCCAGTCACAGCACTAATCTTTTGGTAATTTACACAAAAACTTTTACCAGCATGTCTCTCATGGTGCGATTAGCAGAGGGATTTATTTTGTATTCGCCGCCACTGGAATTAATATCTAAATCTGGCGGAACCAGTTGTGTCAGTTTGAGCCGATAAAGGGAAATATGTCTCCGCTAGATTGCCTGCTTTCCCTCCCTCCCTCTCTCTCCCTCTCTCTCTCTCTCTCTCTCTCTCTCACACACACACACACACACACACACACACTCTCTCTCTCTCTCTTCCCTTCAATTTCCCCTGTTCATTTTGTTTTTATGTTTTTCCACTGGTATAATGATTTACATTTATTAGACGGTTCATGGCTGTTGTATCTGCCTGTGTTTCTTTTAAGAGCTGCGTTTGCGTCAACGCCTCAGCAAATCTCATTCACAGCACTAACACCTGTTTGCATCAGTGCCATTAAATGGCTTTCCCCATTTCTGCTCAGAGGTATTGAGGAAAGATGCACTTAACTCGTGCAGTTAGGATGAGCAGCAGATGAGGCTTTATACATATCAAAGATTTCCATATTAGAGATGTTTTTGGGGTTTAGTTTAGATGATAAAATATTGTATACCTAAAGAAGATCTATATGTATTACCTTCAACAATGCACTATTAGTATACTATTCCAATCAAATGAATTAGTCTTTTTTTCTGGTATTTTGGCAAAACAAACAAAAGTAGCATTGGTCATTCATCATGGCACTGCAGTTAAAGTTACAATATAATGGAAGTAGTGATAATGTTTCCTTCCGTATTGTGCCGTATCAGAGGGGTGAAAAAATAGGGCAGAGATTCCGTTCACAGTTGTTGATTGGGTGGATTCGCTGAATATGATCTTGCAGCCAATTGTAAGAAAGGGGAGGAGTTTAAGCATAGTAAATGATTGGAGAAGTTCGGCACATGTCACCAGAGAGAAGTCTGTTGTTTCACAAGAGGACCAGTTATATATTTTAATTAAAAATTGCAAGATAAAAAAATAAAATAAAAAATAAACATGCCTGGATGAGTCGTTCATAATAAGATTAATAGCATGCGATAGATTTTAATGTCATGCTGACTTCAATATTTAAAGTGTAATGACCGATAAACTGTCCCTGACAACCAATCTCCAACACTGTGGTAGTTTTATGCCTCTTTCACTGCACGCTGCATTTCATCTCACATGGAAGAATAATTTCAAGTCAATATATCATGTAGATTTATTTATTTAAGTAGCTGTGTGATAAGTGCGATAATATATAGGCCTGCAAAATAATCCTCCGCAAGGCCTGATTTAAAACCCACTGACTGCAGTAGTCTGCTATTTTATGCAAGTGTGATAATTACCACCCATTTTTGCAATCATTTTATGGCATTTTTATGGTTGAAAGTATTTCAAATCCAAATCATGGAGATCACTTTTCAACAGGTGTCTCGCCGAGGTCGGTTTCCTTTGCTTACCTCAAAGACTTCCCCTCAGTGCTCGTGTCCACCAGGAGCCCTCTCATGGTTCCAGCCAGTGCCCAGAATCAGCAGGATGGCTGCTGCTCTCTCTCTTCCCCATCACTGTGCTCTGAGCTGGGAAAGAGAAACGGGGAGGTGGGCCAACAGCAGGAGGAATCACCCCCGGGGAACAGAGGGAAAAGTGGGTTGCATAATGATAGGCCTGGTTGTATAATGATAGGGATATGTGTGTGAGCCGTTGAATTTCCAAATGCGAGTGACCACCGTTGCAGACAAATGACGACATGAATATTTTTTCAGCCACGATTATTTGAAATGACTGTATCACTCAGTGACTTTCATTAAAATCTCATTCCAGCATGCATGCTTGCATACACATGGGAGACGCTGAACTGAATATCTGGATCTACTTGAGGGAGTACCTCTACATATTCCTGGCATCCTGGGAGCTATTTCCATAGACTCCACATCAGCTGCCCTATACACAATGCTGGGCACATCAATGTTTAATGCAACGTAAAAAAAAAAAAAAAAAATGAAAAAAGTAGTTCTACTTTAGAGCACACAACCACAGCAGTGAGACCGGTCTAAGCTGCTTGCGCTTATAGATACAGCATAACAAATTTGCTCACACCTCAGCTCAGGAGACTTTATTTACTAACTAAGCACTGATGCCGAAAATGATATATCTGTGAAACATAGCATTTAGCAGTTATCGTTCACTGAATGTGAGCGGTGTCCCCCAAGGAGGTTTTTTTTTTTTTTAAATCAAGAAAAATTAAAGAACGTGAGATGCAAGATATAGAACTGCTTCCCTAGGGATGCCAAATCTGCTTAATCTTTTTTTAAGTCATATTTTAAAGCCTTTTTACAGGTTTGCATTTACAGATATATCTAGTAATTAAAACACCGTTTTTGTACCCTGTTTTTTTAAAGATGAAAAGGTTTAATTTATTGGTTATATTTCAATTTGCTGTATTTCTTTGATCTATTTTAACTACTGTTGTGTTCTGCATTTTATGTCCCGTGAAGCACTTTGTGGTATACTGTTTAAAAGATGGAATATAAATGGACAATTGTTGTCATTAATATCATTAGTTGTGATATTTCATTTTCAACAGCCTTGTCAATGGATAATAAACATTTTGGACCATTTTAATGAATTTTGAGTAAATATGTAAAATAAGTGCAATTTTATTTTAAATCTTATTCAACAACATCATTACATTGTGTTAATGTACAAACCTGTAAATTGCACTGGTATCTTAAGGTATGAAATAGAAGAAACTAAGATTTAAAGGTAAAGAATGTGAAAACAAAGAGGCTTATATATGTGGAACTGTCTGTGAGATGACTCAAGCTAAAATGTTCCGTCCTGGAAATAACTACAAAACACATCTCTATGTCTGAGGAATTCTCGGAAGGAATGAGGCAGGCAGCAAATGCTATTTTCATTGTGAACGACTGGATTATATGAATCTGCTGCTCTTTAGCTTTCATTATAACACCACAAATAGAAAAAGAAAAGAATGAGCATCGAAAGAGTAAAGAGCTGGACAATGCGTCATGATTGCCAATGCCATGCATGACGAAAAGACCACAATTTAAGCTGTTGTTAATCTTAAATGGAGGTAAATTGGTACTTTTAGACATGTAACACCAGTTTTGACATCATTAATAGCAAAAGCCACTGATTCCCACGTGTAATGTGACTGATCATAATGTGACAAGCTTGAATATGCAACTGTATTGAAGAGCTACAGTATGAGGGGAACATTTTCAACTAGGCCATCACGATAGGTGACCCTGGATCACAAAACCAGTCACAAGTAGCAGGTATATTTGTGGCAATAGCCAACAATACATTGTATGGGTCAAAAGTATCGATTTTTCTTTTATGCCAAAAAATCAGTAGGATATTAAGTAAAGATCATGTTCCATGAAGATATTTTGTATATTTCCTAAAACATTTATTTTTGTGAGTGAATGCAGCACAATCGCAAATATAAATGGACAACTTTAAAGGCACCCTCAGATTCCAGATTTTCCAATAGTTGTATCTCGGCAAAATATGGTCAAATGATTACAAACCACACATCAATGGAAAGCTTATTATTCAGCTTTCAGATGTATAATGATATATAAATCTCAATTTCTAAAACTACAGTTTCGTGGTTAAAACAATTCACTATAAAAACAAAATACTACCAGCACTGGGGTGTCCACGACGAAGATGAAAAAAAAAAAAAAAAAAATTATATACAGAGTTTCGCATGTACTCTCCTCCGACATGATTACACACCTTCATCTTAATTTTTTTTTTCTGTTTTATGATGGGTGAAAACAAGTGTTAAGGTGCAATATGACACCTACTATGTTGTGTCAACCAGATTTAGTCATGGTGCTGCATTATTTACCATTTTATCATATTTGTGGTATTAACATGCCATCAATATTTGTTTTGTTTATATATATATATATATATATATATATATATCACTTTTATCGTTAATACTGGTATAATGTGACACCCCTATTTTCAACTTGATTCACAAAAGTACGATTCTGTTGCATGGCTCTCACAGAAGACTGGGAATATAGCAAACTGGTCCTTTTGGGCCACTTTTATTCCAGCCCTGGTTTTCATTCAGTACAATGCATGAAAAAAAAACAGCTTTAGCTAAACTTGTGTTTGACGGAAGAATAAAAGGAAAGAAATTTAGGTGAACTATAATTCAGTGGGCTAAGCCAAGTGACTGCAAATAGATGAAATAAATAAATTGATTATTTAACTGCAAATTAATTGATTATTTAACTTCCCCAAAAATGCTTGGCCTTGGTGGCAGGGAACTGGTGAGACTTTTTATCAGATCTGTTTTATAAACTTCATATTTTATGTATGTATGTATTGAAAATCTGAAAGTCAGCCCGATCTTCACCTTGATTCCCCAAGGAGTGGCTCAGTATTTCTGTGGTATCAGCATCTGTATCTATCAAACTAATTTTTTATTAGACTATAATGTAACTTAAGAAGTGTCGTCATCAGCAGAGTTTATCAGGACAAAGCCACCTCATCATCACTGCCAAATCCTTCCTCTGATTTCAAATAACCTTCACTTGAAAATGTCTGTTACAAGGTTTACAAGGTGTCTGTGCTGTTAGTGAATGTCCTCTATAGGCCGTATCTGGAACGGGTTTCCCTGAAGGTCCAACAACGATTATGTTTTATTCAGCCTGAACAGCCGAGGGAATAGTTAAGCTTGCTGCCTCATTTTACTGCAAGATTCAATGAGCATCACTGAGGGCTGCCGTCCTTCCCACCTTTCTTTTTCTGACAAATAGCAATGACCAGAAGTCATCTCAGTCATACGTGCACAAGTGGTTTCCCACACATTGAGCAAACACACACACACACACATACATGGAAATCCTAGCCCTGTGAGTTCGTGGGAGACAGGAGAATCAGGGCAACATAGTCCATCTGGTGGAGTGTAAATCCACCGAACACATTCAAATACATAAAAACACAACATGTTTCTGCATTCCATTCATGTTCTTCTAGAAGCATCTGTAGCACATTCGCACCGAACTGATATTTGTGTGTTCATCTAAAGAAAGCGAAATCAAATAACCGTTTGACAACACACAAAGACCACAATTCTTCACCTGTACACATATTCGCACACACGCTGTGACATGCAACCCAGCATTTTGCTTCAATGTTCTCTTTATATCTTATCTGCTAAGAACAATGGAAGTGTTTGCTGCACCAGCAGGATCAAGCCGGACTTCGACTGCATTCTTCATACTGTGGTGCAATACAGACCCCTACTGTATGGAGAATGAAACAACAACCTGGTTCAGAAAGAAAAAAAAAAGAAAAAGAAAAAGCATGTATATGGCAACATGCTTACTATGAGCCATAGCTGTGTTTATATTTTACCTCATAACCTCACATTTTAGCCCAGTATGGAACTCTTTGAGGGTCAGGTTATATCTACACCTGAAAACACAGGCACAACTCAATCCTTGCATTTCCTACACCTCATAATATGAGCTTTCCTGCCCTTAGTTGATTCGTTTTCACACAAATTTGCATCCGTTCATTAATATGCACATATTACCTAAATTAAACATGAGCTCCCTGCTGCTTTCCGAAGCTGGTGCTTGCTCTCCTTCCGCCGCTTTCCGACTCCTTCATTAAAATGGAGTTCAGCTAAATGGACAGAATGATTCTCAACCTCCTCCTTTTCCCCTCCATTTAAGAAAATCTCGTTCCTCTCTCTATGCCCTGAGGTTTTATCGCTTTCCCCTTCTCTCTCTCTCTCTCTCTCTCTCTCTCTCTCTCTCTCTCTCTCTCTCTCTCTCTCTCTCTCGCTCTCTCTCGCTCTCTCTCGCTCTCTCTCGTTCTCTCTCTCGCTCTCTCGCTCTCTCTCTCTCTCTCTCTCTCTCTGCCCGCAGGTCCCTTCAGTAGATTAAGTTCAGCGTGGCTGTGAGACAGAGCGTTGCTGATTCAGCCATATTCTTCCAAATGACCCAAATCCTCTCTCGCTCTGGAAGAACCTCATTCGCTCGCAGATGACTCTCTCGCTTGCTCAACCTCTTTCACCTTCTGTTCTCCCTCTTCTTTTCTTCAGCCGCTCTTCTGATCTTACTACTTTAAGCTGTATACGTTTCTCTCTCTCTGCTGATATTCACTGTCAGTACTCCTCCCACACAGCAAACATTAATGATAACATACATTATGGTCTTTGTGCGTAATTATTACAGCATTTTCGAATAGACTCAAGGCATGGAGTGATCATATGTGTAAAACAAAACATGAGAAATTGAGTACAAATTATATGCATCTACATTGTCTCTTGACAAGCATTTAGCAATCAATTAAATCACCTGTCCCGTTTCCTTGTATATGGACCATTTTTGCAGACTGACTGCGATGGTGCATTCCATCTCAAAGTTTATATAGGCAATATAAAATTATATGTACATGTATAGCTATATAGTTTAAAGTATATTAACATGACATTAAATTAATTAATTTGTAAAAACTGATGCAGTGGGGTTTCTAATAGAGCTGTTGAGGTTTTTTTTTTTATTATTGTTATACACTCCTGGGCCACAAAATGGGCCAATCTCAAAATGGCCAAACACTAAGCTTTTAATTGTCTTAACCACACATTATTGGTAAGGAAATGAGCAAAACGTTAAGCTAATCCATTACTTAATACGCCATTGTCTCAGAAAAACTTCAAAGGCAGAATTCAGTTTTTGGCAGAATATGGGAAGTTGTGTGTGGAGTGGTGAATCACAATGAAACATGAGTGACATGGTAATGCTCCAGAGTGTGTGTGAATATGTGTGTGAATATTTCACAATATATTCAAATTTTAACTGTATTTTTGAGCAGATTTAAAAAAAAAATACATATACTGACTCTAAACTTTTGAACGATAGTGTGTGTCTATAGCAGTTTATCTTCTAAACCCAGAAATTTTGAAAGTGTCCCTTGTTTTGGATTCGTTTAAAATCAATTGAGATGATAGACTTCTAATATGAAGTGTCTAGCATGACTATTAAAATGATGGACGCTGCTGTTCAAGTTGTTCTCTGATACTATACTCCAGATCGGTATTTTATTTTGTTTTTGAAGTATTTAATCATAACTACATATCAACACTGCTTCTTTAAGTGATGTTCCCGGCCAAATTGGACTTCATTAAACCAACACAAACACAGCTGAAATCCACTACTGTCATTCCCCTGCTGTGCTCGAGAGAGAGAGCTGCTCTTAACTCCCATTCAGCCATATTGGAATTGCTAGCCCATCGCTGGCACCATGGGGTAGACCAGAACCCATGAACAATGCCGGCCTCATAAGCGTCAAAGATCATTGGTTTATTTCAACTACTTGCATGCGGACTCTGAACAAACCACGGGTAGCCAAACAAAAGAACATCCAGCGTTTGGCCCCTCTGCTCATTGGCCTCCGAATTTGTATTGACTACTTGTGAATGTTAGCGAGACGCCAAGAGCTTTGGGTTATGGACTGTAAGCATGGATGAGCCCACCATGACTTCAAGACAGTTTTAAAAGTTAACTTTTCTACAATGATCCATTCTGTCCACTGAGAAATTATTGTTTTCATCGTCTGCTGGAAAGCGCATTGTGTCTGCTTTTAGGGAGTTGTTTGAATATGTGGATATTCGTATTAAAGGACTAGTTTAAAGATGAAAATTCTGTCATTATTTACTCATCCTTTTCTCTCTTCTGTGGAAGACAAAAGGATCATTCTGAACAATGTACTATTGAAGTGAATGGAGGCTGTGGCTTTCAAACTTCAAAAAAGGATGAAAAAACACTGAGTTTCATAAAAGTAGTTTATATGACTCATGTCCCATTTTCAAAATCCACTGAAGCAATGTGATGGCTTTGTCTGAGTAAAGGACTGAAATTTAAGCCTTTATTAACTTCCTTTCCAATGAACTATTGCATTAAAAACTACCGTGACCGGGCCGATGAACTTGCGAAAACCTTTAAAAGACTTATGTGAGCCTGATCAAGTGATTTAATGAAAAGAATGGACTCAAAATCGGTCAAATTGGAGATTGCTACTACTAACTGCTCCTATGAATGCACCAAGGAAAACTAGATTGGATGTCAAGATTTTCATTGTATTGATGGCTTATGCAATATTTAAATGTCTTTTGTGTTCCACGTAAAAAATAAAGTCAAACAATTTTGGTGAGTAATAAATGACAGTTGTAATTTTAAGGTGAACAATCTCTTAAAATGATTTCAAATCAAACTGCTTCCTGTTCTCTTGCTGCCAAAAAAGAACATTATTTTGTTTGATCCTTATGGAGATTTTTCCCCTGTTTGTTCATTAAAAAAACCACTCTGCTTTCCCCATCCAAATATTACCCATCACCCTTCACAACCAGTGTGGTTATTAAAAAAAGAAAGAAAAAAAATCACCTCACAGACAATGGTTGGATACTCCACCCCTTTTTTTCTCTGTTCTAATATCTTTTCATAGTTAGGATAAAAGGAGGATAGAGTGAGAGGTAGGAGAGGGGAGTAAAGAAGAGAGAACACCAAAGATAAGAGAGAGAAAGTCAGTAGATGACAGCAAATTACGAAATGTAAAAAAAAAAAGGTGTGAAGGAGCGAGAAAGAAAGAGGAAATGATGAGAGTTGCACTGGAATCGATCAAAAAAACATGGAAGGATAGCCTGAATCTTTTTGATCAGTTCAGCACAGAGAGATGAGAATGAACGAGAAAAAAGAGACAGAAAGGAGACAGAACATGCCACAAATACAAGTGAGTGAAAGAAAGCAGGGAGGCAGCACCATGACTGTCTACCTTGACGGAAAGTTACGATACGGTGCTTTTCAACTGCCACAAAAAGAGATGGGATTGGAGAGATGGGTGGGTTTAAGAAAAAAATAGATCCATATATCAGGCTTTACAGATATGGGCCCTTCTGAATTTGCGATACTGGCGGAAGACAGCTGCACAGGCTTAGCTAGAGGTGGCTGATAGTAAAGCTAACATCCTACCATAATCAAAAAAGGAGAGAAATTAAAGCACAGCTTCTCTCAGGCCCCTGGGGTGTTTCCCTTCTCTACTCGCTGGCTCTCGATTTATATTTGGCTGAGATATGAGTGGGCTTGGGTTTATTTCTCACTCCTTTTCTTTGCGAAAGAAGGATTAAGAGGTTTGTTGTGAGTATGGAGAAGAGAGGAGAGGAGAGGCAAGAAGAGGAGCTTCTGCAACCCACTCAATTCATCAGATGACTGCACTGATCACACTTCAGACCATCTATTGGTCAAGATAAAGGGAGGAATTATATCCAATATGTTTGCAGATGCTTAATCCATGTATAAACCAGTGTTGGGGAAGCTACAATGAAACTGAAGCTTGACAAGCTACAAGCTACTCGTGATTTAAAAAAGTTAAATGGACATCAAGCTATCCTTTTAAGAGTAGTTATTATACTACCAAAAAAAGTCATTTACATAATTGAGAGAAAAAATAGCAATGAGCAGCAGATTTAACTAAACATTTCCCTACAAATTCCATGTTAGGTCTCAAATATGTATTTACTTATAATGTTGTAATGAGTAGAAATGTGCATTGGTGCCAATGGGGTTTGGTTAGACGGGAGAGAAAAAGGTTTCTAGAGTACACTATCTACAGTAATTGACCTGAGATGTTCCTTCACTCTCACTCTTACCGCTGGGTAGAAACAGATCTCATTTCATTAAGATTATACAAGCAAATTACAGAAGCCAGGTAGCTGTAATCAGCTGGATTGACAATTGTAAAAATGTTATTACATTACAGTTGTACTCGCAGGAATTACATAATTACATCTTTTACTCCTCCAAAATATGGCAGTAATAACTGTGACAAAACTGTGATATATGTGCTAGCACTTCAGTATACCCTTGATAAAAACAGGACAATGAAAAATGACTTCTTTAATGGCCAAATAAACAAACAGACTGACATGTAAAACTTTTTGGGTTGCTTTTACTGATTTTGTTTCTTTCTTTTTTTTTAGAGCACTATCATAAAGTACTTTTTGAAGTTTGTTGTAAATTAGTTTTATTCCCAGAGGTAAAAACAACAACCAAGCAGTCTACACCAATACTAAACCTCTTTCACAACCTAAAGTGTCCACTGGGTGATGAACACTATGTGGACAACTGAGGCACAAAAATGAATCTAATTTAGAAACTTATTTAGAGTTAATGCCTACGCTAAGGCCGTGTGTCCACCAAAGCGTTTTTAGCCAGCTGAAAACGCTACGCTCTGCTGAAAACGCCGAGCTATGTGGGCTTGAAAGCGTTTTGGCAGCACAGTTTTTTTTTCAGTTGAGACGCTTCGTTGATATGAATATCCGTTGGTCGGTGTGAAGTTAGTCCAGCCCCTCCTCCACTGTGATTGGACGGTTGGGTAAAAAAGTGACAGTGATGAGCACTGCGTTTTACCCAAAGTTGAACATTCTTCAACTCTTGGCGACCTGTAAAAAAAAAAATGCTTAGCGCCTCGTTATGCTCAGGGCTTTTAAAAACGCGGCGCTCCCATTGAAAAAAACATGCCTGCCGCGCGAAAAAACTATTTGGTGGACACACGGCCTAAGGAAAAGTAAAACGAGATATATTGCAATGGAGATCAAATGCAGTCGTTTTTTTGTAAAAATGAACACTGCCTACTAATGACACTAGTGTTTCGCTCGTTGGGTTTTCAATAAAACCCAATTGTCTGTGAATGTGAGTGGCGTAACAGCAAACTACAGGTTAAAGGTCACATGTGAGGAGGCAGTGCCTCCACATCATTGTGATTACCCTGTCAATGGCATAATGTCCACCTATCATGTTTCCACAAATCTGCCGGAATAGGTCAGACTGGTGGAAATGAATGGACTAATTGCAAATTAAACAGTTTAATCGGACCTCACCATTTATTGCATCTGCAGATGATTTATTGACCAATGGTCCAAAAAGGTTGGCTATCTATTATCCATAGGCCAGAAATGGTGTAAACATTAAACTTAACATGAAATATATGAAATGTATATACATTTACATTGGACTAAAAACTTAGAGAGGGACTCAACAACACACACACCAGAAAATGTGTGTAATCCAATAGATTGTGTTGCGATAAAGAAGTGGCACACGTCCTGGATACTGATGATGCATTATCCTGTTTTTGGCTGTCTTGCAAAGTTTTGAGCAAACAGAAATCCATCAGACTTGGCGAGGATACATGCCGTGTTAACAGACATCTGAACGAGGTTTATAAAGAACCCAAAATAAGGTGTGGGATTATCAGCAGACGACTTCATCTCAAAAATAAATATTTTAAGCAGAAACATGGAAGCAGTAGACATGTTGACAGTGTTGGACAGTGTATGAGACATGAAGACGGTCTGTGTGTGCCTGTTCTCGCATATAAACTCAATGTTTTCTGTCATAGTGTGCACTCATCATGTGGCATCAAATAATCACAAGATTTTAGCAATGTAAAACATGTCTCTTCATACCCTTGTGAAAAAGAAGTGAAATAAATAGTATTGTGGTGTAATTCCAATCTAACACAGTATGTATATTTTTTTGAAAAAAACTGTACTTGTAGATAATATATTAATAAAATAAAATGCCACTTAAGTGTATAGTTCACATTCATGACTGTTTCTTAAAATACTACACTTTTATGACATCAAATCATTTAAGTCAAAAGTTTTATTTTAAAGTACATTTTAAATAATGTTGATGTGTATTCTAACATATTAAAGCACATTTTAATTTTAGCTGTATTGTGTTGGTCAATTTTACATTTAATGCAAATATAATTTAAATTGACTAAATTACAAATTAATTAACTTAATAAATAAATACATGACAGGTTTTTTTACATTCCAAAAATTACATAAAATAACGTTTGTCAGAACACTTTCAAAGACAATTAAAGTAATTATGAAATGATATACTAATGTACAAAAATAATTCTTAAGTTCATCTAATTTCAATTTAAACTAATACATTTTAAAAACACACTTGCAACTTTGAGCCGGCGGGTCGCCGGACTCGGCGTCAGGAAGTATCGCGTGATATCAGGTCTCGCGATGTAAAGAATTGCTTTACGGCAAAAAGAAATCTGCTAAAATTCTATCATTATTGTGCTCCCTCACGCTGTTCGAACCCGAATGAACACGACGTTTTAACCCTCTGGGGTCTGAGGTGTTTTCTGGGTCCTGGAGGTGTTCTGACATGATCTAACATTTGTGCTTATTTCTGTTACTTGTGACATTTTCATGACTAAAGTATTATTACACTGCATTCATCACAAACTCTGCTACAATAATATGTCAGCAGCATGTATGTAAAAGTTTGTAGTTTTGAGATAATAACATTTATGCGTGGTTTGTGAAAATGACCAAAAAAAAAGTCACTGAAATAATGTCATGAAACCCAAACTGATTATTTCTTCGCAAGGCTTTTGAAAATTGTATCACGTAGCCTAGAATATTTGCTCCAAAACTATGTGAAAATCATCCTGAATACTCATTCAAATAAGACAATATATTGATTTAAAATTTGTATGACATGTCTTGTGTAAGAAAGCTTTATGCGAGTAGGCGTTAACCACCCCATGAATATTGAGTGTTTCACACTTGAGAAAGACAAAGACCCTCCCATAATGGCCCTATTAGGAGCTCTCAGGCACTATCATTACATTACCTTGCACAAAGAATGAGGAGATTTAAAAAAGAATGGCTTTTTGATTGTTTGAATTTATTTACAACACAACATAATCCAAAGATACACAACAAATGGCAAAAAAAGCACATTATTTAACACACTGAACTAAAGACAGAGACTTAACCAGTCACACACCTTTGTGCCATTTCTGAAACATAGTACATACCTGTCATTTCCAAGGTGTTTGATTTTTCACTTCACCTCCTCATGCTCATGTTGAAGTCAGCAGGACGGGTAGCTACCTAAATAAAATATATATATATAAAACCTGTGAACATGCTGATATCAAGAGAAACCAGGGCTGCATGATTGTGGGAATACATTTTAGATTTGTTCTGGTTAAAATTCCTTTTTAAAATTTACAAAATACACACACACACACACACACACACATATATATATATACATATTTGTTGTGCCTTGTAGGCATATACCTGCAGGGCTGAATAAAATAATAATAATAGTATAGCAGGCATCGTTGAACAGGAACACTTCAGTAACACTACACTAGAGAAAAACATATTGATTATCATATGTTACTTCAAATGTTTACAATCGATATGACGTTATGAAATGAGATTGGAGTAAAATCATGGTGCTTTTTGATTTTCAAACGCACGTCGCGCGAATGACTCAAACTCTCACAGCGCGTGCAGGGAACATTTACTGAAGCATTGAGCAACAGTTCAATGGCAATATGAAGTTTATGCAACAATAACACTAACTAATATAATTCAGAATTATTTCTTACCTTAAAATCGTTCTTGTCTTCAAATCGCGTTCTTCTTCTTCAGATGTAAACCCAATAATCTCACAGCGTGTCTTCCAAACTCGACGACAGCAGAGGACTGATAAAGTTTGCCGCTTTGTTGTTGAGGTAATGGGCGCGTTCGCGCGACACATGGACGATTTGCATCTCTATATGTTTTGCGCGTGTGGGTGTGGTCACATTAAAACTAATGAGCAAGGGTTAGAGAAACTGAATATCTTGTTGGTTTTATACAAATTACTTAAACAGAGAATATTTGTTTTCGTTTTGAATCAGATAATTTAAAACTACACACTTAAATGATTATAAATATATAGAGCTCACAAATGTGTGACAAGTATTCGCTGAGTTTTTTAAATGTTTAGAGACGTGCTCAAGAAAAAAAAAGTTCACGAGACGGAGAGGCAGAAAGCACACCCTGTTTAATTTCTTTATTTTACAAAAGCACAACATTTTGTTTTGATTGTAAGTGGACACATACAAAAGTAGACATCTCACAGATTCTTTTTTCATTTTTATTAAGTCTGTAATACCATATATGACGGAGTATTTTAAGTTTATTTAGCTGCTATGTGGAAAAAAACGCGCAAATCATGCCGGCGTGATTGCCGACCCCAGAGGGTTAAAGAATGCCCCGTCTGCTTTGATGTCGTTGATCTAGCCTCTGGTATCTGAGAGTCGCCAACAAGTTTTCCGACAGTGTTGTCAAATATCTATTCCGAAGCTGTAGGGGGAGCTCTATAGAGAAACCTGTGAGCAAAAAAGAGAGAATACAGCAAAGAAATTCCCGAAACTGCATAGCCCTGCTTCTCTGTTTGATAGGTTGTCTCTCATCATCTTCGTGGTCTTATGTTGTAGTCATCAACCAAACCTAAACTTGCTAATTCTTCTCAACTTATCTGCAGTATTTCAGGGCATCAACATAAAACATTGCAAAAAGAAGACATTTTCTAGTTTATATCTTACCTGGATAAGAGTTCACCACGGGGAGCCTGGGCCCCTGCTCTTCTCCATTTACTCCATATCACAGAACATTCCTTCAGTCCGACAGCATCTCTTACCACTGCTGTGCTGACAAAACTCAGCCGCACATCTCATTCCCTCCTTCGGTCTGCACGTCTGTGATCTAAAAGAGGTTCTCTGCATAAATCTCTGACATACCCAACTGGATGTGTACCCCTCACCTCGAACTTTATCTTGACAAGCCTGAGATCATTTATCTTTTACCTAAGACTTTTTCTTTCTAAAACTCTGTGCCACAGCAGAGGATCATGAAGATGTTTCCTTCAGGTGTACACGGTACCATCCTTCAGCAACTGACCAGCTGTCATTTGAACCATGCACATGTGGCGTTATTTTGCACATGCTGGACCAAATACACCAGATTACGTTTAAAGTAGAGCTGGCAATTGTTTAAAGACTAAAATAGAATTTATTTGCATACTGTATGCTAATAAATCACAAATAACAATTTTTTTTGTTTCCAAACGAGTCGCTACATAATGTCCCAGTGGAATTGCGTACAACGGAGATAACTGGCGCCGCCGCCAAGAGTTCCGTAGAGTTTTTACTTCCTGAACTTTTTTGGAGACATCTACATTGTCAGTAAATAAATTGCCTATAATAATGTTGTAATAAATGGCTATAACTTCCTTAGGAATTGTTATTTGTAGTCAAAATTTCATCTGGGAATCTAGAATATCAAATTAAAACTTTCTAAAGGAAACAATCAAACCTTCAGGAGGGTTTGAGTTGAGTATTTTAGTTTTATTTTTTAATAAAACAAAATTGCTGGTAAATTCTGGTAAATGCATCCATTCTAAGACAAAATAAATGTAAAATTTTTCATTTAAATGAGCTTCAAGTACTCCTGTTTGAAATGATACATGGCACTTGATGCTGACTGCTATAATGGGTTAGAAAAACAAAGAAAATAACTGGCGAGTCAGGTGCTCCAAAAATGTTCGGTCTTTAAGGGTTAAGCAAAATTCAGCATTTTAAAAAAACATTACATTATTGGGTCAAATAAGTAAAGCACTAAATAAATATTACAATTCCATACGACTAGCTTAGCCCTCTGGCAAGAAACATCATTAATACACCATAACATATTAATAATACTAATACAAGCACGAAGTAAATCCCAAACCTCAATAAAAAGTTATATTTTTAATCAATGTATAATCAAACTATAAAACCACTGGTTAAAGAGCCCAGCTCAAGTACATATTACATCATCTTTCAGAGTCATTCCTATTAATCCAGATTTTAATGTTTTCCTCGCCCATCATGTTATAGGAATTTTACTTTGCCTCACTTGACCTTTGAGTGCTAAGATTTAAGGACTTCTATCTCTGCAGAAAAAATGTCTGGCCCATCCACAGCTGTCAAGTTTTTAGGCACTCGACTCAATTCAAGAAGGTTTCAGGCCTTCCTAACAAAAACAGACAGATAAATCACTGAAATCTCCCAGATTCTCCACGTTGCACTGAGCTGTCATGTATCATGAGACTTCCCTCTGTGACCAGTGGCGGTTGCTCTTTATTTTCTGGCTATTATTTTGAAGTGTCTTGTTTCCCTGGTTCACGGTTTCATGAGCGATCTCGTTTTCCCTTAATAAGTTTCTAATACTCATTGTCTGGTCTTGAATATGATTGTTAATGCCAGTAATATATTTATCTTTGTTTAGTTGTGAATATTAGATCTTCATCTTTTAAAAAAACCACTTGACTCGTGGGTTCTGTCATATCACTCCCCCTGATCTTTGCATTTATTGTATAAACAGGACCCCTTTTTGCTGCTTGGTCATTTAAATTTTGTCATGCACATCATACTACAAGGTCACCCGCCGTTCACATCCCGCCTTCTCATTCTGACTTCATCTGTTCCATCATTGAACAATACAGTGTTGCTGACTTTATACAGCTGACTTAGGTCTGTTTCACACTGTACACAAATAACAGTATTTTGGCACCCATATTAACAGGTTGCAGTGAGATGTAGAAAGAGCAATGAAGCAAGTTTCAGCTTTGAATTTTGCAATATAGGCTTTTATGCATCAAAATAAATAATGGCCCTGTAGTGCACAACACAATGAAAATTAACAAATCCACAGAACCATGCATGCCTCAACACAACAGCCACAACACAACAGAAACAAGTCACAACTGTCACATTGTTAATGTGTTTTCTGTTGTTTATCATGGACTTTTAGTTTGTTTCCCATCTTCAGTGTTTTCATCATCTCTGTCGTCATTTTCATTAGTTCATTTTCGTCACCTGTTTAGTTAATTAGCCTTGTTAATCATCATCATCATCACCTGTCGTCACTCGTTGTCATCTGTGTATTTAAGTTCCTGTCTCTCACCCTTCAGTTGTCGGTCAATGCTTATGCTAATGCTTGTGTTTGTATTTGTTATTGTTATTGTGTATGGAGAGTGTTACCCTTGCCTGTACCAGTTTTGTTTAAGTTTTATTATAGTAAAAGTTTGAATTGGAACTTTGGGCCTCTGCCTGTCTTCATCCGCACCATACCCGTGACAGATTGACCGACCAAAAACGCTATGGAGGCATTTCTGTTCAATCAGAATGGGAGTTCATTGGAGGAGTTGGTGGAAGTTTACCTTCATCTTCATCAGGATGTTTACTGGGAGGAGGAGTTTTTGAAGCAACGGTTCTGGAGAGGACTTGATGATCCTCTAGCCCAGATATTGCTGCTCAGGGACTTAGATAGACCTTTTATTGAGTTTATGGACAGAGCTCTTTGGGTGTGTGGTTCCTCACTCACTGTGGGAGACATCCAGCCAGATCTTCGCGTCCAGCCAGATCTTCGCGTCCAGCCAGATCTTGAGCCCGCTGACCCTGCGCCAGAGCCCTCGTCGCTGCCCAGCACAGAGCCCTCGTCGCTGCCCAGCACAGAGCCCTCGTCGCTGCCCAGCACAGAGCCCTCATCGCTGCCCAGCACAGAGCCCTCATCGCTGCCCAGCACAGAGCCCTCATCGCTGCCCAGCACAGAGCCCTCATCGCTGCCCAGCACAGAGCCCTCATCGCTGCCCAGCACAGAGCCCTCATCGCTGCCCAGCACAGAGCCCTCATCGCTGCCCAGCACAGAGCCCTCATCGCTGCCCAGCACAGAGCTTCCTGCACCGCTGGTCCCGTCCAGCCCAGAGCTTCCTGCACCGCTGGTCCCGTCCAGCCCAGAGCTTCCTGCACCGCTGGTCCCGTCCAGCCCAGAGCTTCCTGCACCGCTGGTTCCGTCCAGTCCAGAGCTTCCTGTACCGCTGGTCCCGTCCAGCCCAGAGCTTCCTGCACCGCTGGTCCCGTCCAGCCCAGAGCTTCCTGCACCGCTGGTCCCGTCCAGCCCAGAGCTTCCTGCACCGCTGGTCCCGTCCAGCCCAGAGCTTCCTGCACCGCTGGTTCCGTCCAGTCCAGAGCTTCCTGTACCGCTGGTCCCGTCCAGCCCAGAGCTTCCTGCACCGCTGGTCCCGTCCAGCCCAGAGCTTCCTGCACCGCTGGTCCCGTCCAGCCCTGAGCTTCCTGCACCGCTGGTCCCGTCCAGCCCAGAGCTTCCTGCACCGCTGGTCCCGTCCAGCCCAGAGCTTCCTGCACCGCTGGTCCCGTCCAGCCCAGAGCTTCCTGCACCACTGGTCCCGTCCAGCCCAGAGCTTCCTGCACCGCTGGTCCCGTCCAGCCCAGAGCTTCCTGCACCGCTGGTCCCGTCCAGCCCAGAGCTTCCTGCACCGCTGGTCCCGTCCAGCCCAGAGCTTCCTGCACCACTGGTCCCGTCCAGCCCAGAGCTTCCTGCACCGCTGGTCCCGTCCAGCCCAGAGCTTCCTGCACCGCTGGTCCCGTCCAGTCCAGGGCCTTCGCCACTGGTCCCGTTCAGCCCAGAGCCTTCGCCGCTGGTCCCGTCCAGCCCAGGACCGCCTTCGCCGCTGGCCCCGGTCAGCTCAGAGTCCTCTTCGCCGCGGGTCCAGTCCAGTGCTGACCTCCCCAAGAAAATTTTGGGGGGGGGCAATAAGTCCTCTGAGGGGATCGTGGAGGCCCTGCCGACACGGTCGCCATGGCCGCCCGAAGGGTCCTCACCGCCATGGCCGCCCGAAGGGTCCTCACCGCCATGGCCGCCCGAAGGGTCCTCACCGCCATGGCCGCCCGAAGGGTCCTCACCGCCATGGCCGCCCGAAGGGTCCTCACCGCCATGGCCGCCCGAAGGGTTCTCACCGCCATGGCCGCCCGAAGGGTCCTCACCGCCATGGCCGCCCGAAGGGTCCTCACCGCCATGGCCGCCCGAAGGGTCCTCACCGCCGTGGCCGCCCGAAGGGTCCTCACCGCCGTGGCCGCCCGAAGGGTCCTCACCGCCGTGGCCGCCCGAAGGGTCGTCTCCGCCGTGGCCGCTCGAAGGGTCCTCACCGCCGTGGCCGCCCGAAGGGTCCTCACCACCGTGGCCGCCCGAAGGGTCGTCTCCGCCGTGGCCGCTCGAAGGGTCCTCACCACCATGGACGCCTGAGGGTCCGTCTGCTCCGCCATGGCCACGCCCTCATCCTGCTCCGCCCTGGCCACCTGCACGTCCTGCTCCGCCCTGGAGGCTTCCTGCTCCAGATCGGCCACCTGTTCATCAGCCTCCAGGGCGCCCACCCTCCCACCCCTTTGGATGTTTTACGGCGCGAGGACGCGCCTGGGGGGAGGGGGGGGGTTCTGTCACATTGTTAATGTGTTTTCTGTTGTTTATCATGGACTTTTAGTTTGTTTCCCATCTTCAGTGTTTTCATCATCTCTGTCGTCATTTTCATTAGTTCATTTTCGTCACCTGTTTAGTTAATTAGCCTTGTTAATCATCATCATCATCACCTGTCGTCACTCGTTGTCATCTGTGTATTTAAGTTCCTGTCTCTCACCCTTCAGTTGTCGGTCAATGCTTATGCTAATGCTTGTGTTTGTATTTGTTATTGTGTATGGAGAGTGTTACCCTTGCCTGTACCAGTTTTGTTTAAGTTTTATTATAGTAAAAGTTTGAATTGGAACTTTGGGCCTCTGCCTGTCTTCATCCGCACCATACCCGTGACAACAACACAACAGAATTGCCACAACACAACTAGCCACAACACAAATAAAAATGCTCATGGCTCCTTTCTCAGCCACTATAGAGGGTGAATTAAAGTTGGCATAAGTCTTTCTACTGAGGTAGTGGTCTAATGAATTCCCAATTGTGAAAAAAAAAAAAATACTGTACAAGTATTATTTTTTTTATAAACCCTTAACCAATAACCAATTGGCATTCCAACCTAAATTCAGTCAGATAAAAGTTTAATTGGAATTAAATTACTTTGCCGCGCTGAAAAGACCTTCACCCGCTTATCAGAAACTGACGTTGGACCGATTGGGCAGGCCTTACAAGTGCTTTAAGTGCTTTTTTGGTAGGCCCGCATTAGATATATTTAACAGTAGCATTCAAGTAAAAAAAATAGAGAAACTAAATGATCAAATGTAAAAATAAAAAACTGCAAAGTCTTCAAATGAATGAAATATACATTGATTCATAAGTTATCAAGTCAAGAGCAGCAAGTGATTTTTCTTTTGTTTGACAGACAGCAGCATTTATACTGCATTAGGCTCATTCACACACAATGCATATTTGCTCTGGAAAAAGCGAGACGCGGGCTGTGGAATGAGGAAAACAGACAAGGTCTCGAGACATGTTTTTAAAGGCGTCATGAACTGCATTGTTTTATAATGTCTCCTGTATGTTTTTAGAATGTCGTGTCATGAGCGAGACGCTGCAAAAGACGCAAGACTCAAGCACGTCGGTTATAGGTGTCCGTCTAGCGCTTGTTTACATAAAAAAAACAATGGAAAAGTAGCGCATTGGAATAGAAAAAATCTCTCTGTGTGAATGGCCCTTTAGGCTGCTGTCACTTTAGGAACTAATGAACGGATCCTAATCAAACTATTGACACACATCCAATTTCTTTTCTCAACTGTTTACGTTCACTTAAGACAAAACCAACAGTGTTTACATGAATATTCGCCAAGCCAGGCATAACTGTGTGTAATGTGTTTTTGACCATTCCATTGCAATAAGCCAAGAAAGAGAATTGAATTCGGGGTTGCATGCTGTCCGAGAGGCGGCTTTCTGTGAACCAGCTTCGAGCCGGTGTGTCTGACAGCAATGAGTTTTTTTTCCGCAGCTTATTGCTCTTAATAACAGTTTTTAACATCAAGCAAGTCACACATAAGTCACACAGTCGCATGCCCAGTCTGAGTCAACCTAAAACTTTAACTTTTCACAACTTTTTGAAGTAGCCTATTAAAATTATTCAGATGTACATATCGCGATATGTCAATGTATTGTGGAGCCCTAGTTTTGGCCTACAAACATGTGTAATTCCTGCAGCATTCTCCTGTTAGTTTAATTTAAAAATTAAAACAATAACAGCCCCAATCTCGTATGTTTTCTGTGCTGGAAAAATAAATCAACACACACCTGCGATTATATTACATTAATGTTAAAAATGAATTTAACTTAAAATTTGTATATATATATATATATATATATATGTTAATATTTTCTACAGTTCTGTTCAATTAATTTACCATTCCCTACATTACTCCACTAATATAGTCCACTTGAAGTAGTGAATGAAAACAAGTGAGTGAATTCACTGACACTGAGTGTGCCGTGCTTGCTGTTTAATAATCATTTGAAACTTAGCAAGCAGGTCCAGTAGTGAGACGAAAAGATTTATGCTGAACTCCTTCATGGAAACTAGCATGTATTAATTAAACAATTTAGTAATCACGTTAAAAGGAATTTGTATCTGTATGATATTACACGCGTGACCATCACAGTGCATTATGTATTTGCTAGCCATTTAGTGTACATCGGTTGTACATTCGTTATTGAGGTGCATTATGGGATTGAATTAGTGCACTTGATAACGTCCATGGTTTCAGACACCACTACAAATGGCTGTCCCCTCAAGTAGTGGAGTATAGGGGGCGATTTCGGACACAGCCAGTCAAAGCTCTTTCTTGACATACAGATTCAGTAACTTTAGCAAAGCAAAGTTGTGGCAAATTTGCATTCAATTTTATAGGCCAGGGCACCTCCAATCTCATCCCATTGATTGAAACACTTGACTCCAATTAGTCTTAGGAGAAGTCATTAGCCCCAAGGTCCACATACTTTTTACACCTAATCTATGAATGATTCAACAATGTAGCCTTTTCGTTGTTGGCAAGAGGAACAATTGCTTACGAGTCAATAGTTGTTTGTTTATTAGTGTCATATCAGTAACATAAATTGAAGATCAGATGATGATAATATTTAATGCCCACAATACAATATAGAACTGAAACGATGCAATAAATAATACTTATTGCTTCTCAAAGAAAGAAAAAAATCCGACTCAGGTCAACAAGTGAAACAAGACAATGTTACAGTGGTTAGCTGGGAAATGTATTATAGGAATATGACTTATTAATTTGCACAATGATTCAGGCATTAGTTCATGCATGAGGGAGCAAAGATTAATGCGAGTTTAATTACGACACTTCTTTGTTATTAAAGCCTAATCAGTGAGCACGCTCCTCTTTAACTCTTACCTTAAAGTGTGGACTGAAATTTATACCACTGGAAATCTCCTTGTAAAATAATTTCCTTTTCCTCTCAGCTGAAACAATACATATTCAGATCTACCTGCAATTACCCATCTCATCCATCAAGAGAGGAGGGGAGTGAAGCAAAGAAAGAGTCACAGACGCAAAAGAGAGAATATATAGTTAATGGTAAGAGATGGGAATGAGAGGACTTGAAAAGTTGATGGAAGATGATGCAAATAGAGGGGTTATAAGGCATCAGAAGAAAGACTAGACGTTGAGAAAAATGGGTTGGCAACGGAACGAAGAATAGTTTGTCAATCATTTTCAATTAAGTTTGTAAACTGCAAGTCTGGAAGCAATATCCTGTGTGCAGTTTCCCTAAATTGTGTAAGTTTAATATCTTACTACATGATCATTTTCTAACTTTTTATCTACATAGTCTCTATATCTACATAGTCCATGACTCTACAACTGATTTGTTTTCTCACAGGAAACATTAGACTGTCAGATAGGTCCTCAATCTCTTTTAGGAGTTTTGCAAAGGTGTTACAAAGCTGTTGATATGCATCTCATCATGACTGAGTTCCTCTTTCCTCTAGTCATAATTACTGGCATACAGAAACACTCAGAATACATATAGGGCTGTGCGGTATGGCAATATATACCATAGTGACAATTAAAAAGTGTCTATTGATAGAGATTTGGTTTAAATTGTGGTATGTAGCGATAAAGAAATGTGAATTTTACACCTGAAGGGTTTATACAACGCTGGTGTTTCTGACGTCACAAAACTACCTTGTAACCAATCACGTGAACATGTGATCATTAACGAGTGGATCTCTGAGCAGTTGCGAGTGAGTGGAGTCGGGGCTAATTTGCATATTCATAGAACCACATTATATGAAATGAGGCAAGGTTGTAGAGTACCATTCAAGCTATTTTAAGGCATGACCATTTTTTTATTTCAAGGAAAGAAAGTTTAAATATGTAATTTTGGTGATTAAAGATGAGTTTTAAGGGATACAATTATTGACTACAGGGGGACTTGTCAACAGTTGTATATATATCATTATATTGGATCTGTGCATTCAGGTCTTAAAGGGATAGTTCACCCAAAAAATAAGTGTAGCGTTAGTTCTGGCAGGTAACGTTAGTCAAGCTCGCATCAGCTGACTCTCAGCTGATCCACGTCTACCTATAGGAAGACGACGCCTATCACTGTATACATATACAGTATAAGCTCCTTCAGTATTATGAATAGCTATCGCGTTTCTCAGGAGCTAATTACCCTCCTCCCTCCCCAGCTCCTCCTCTTGTCAGTTAGGATTTGGCATTCTGATTCCCCTTGAATCAGACTGAATTCTCAAATTATGTTGTACTTTAAAATATTGAATTAATGATATCTGCAATACATTAATATTGGTTTTGTTCTGCTTACCCAAATGGGGGTTATTGCTGCTCTCTCTGCTCTTGTCCATGCTGATGCACAGGGAGTTCTTGCCCAGAACAGAACCATACCGCCAATCCTAACTTTATGGTAATTGTCAATCGTATTTGACGATAGTGGTCCTGACAGAAATGAAAATTAGCCCATCATTTACTCACCCTGAAGCCATCCTAGGTGTATATGACATTCTTTTTTCAGACGAATATAATCGGAGTTATATTCAAAAATGCACTGGCTCTTCTAAGCTTTATAATGGGATTCAATGGGTATGGGTCGACTTACGCCAAAAGAGTAACACTTGCCGATGTATGACGTAGGAGAAGCGAAAGCTTTGGCGCCTCTCGCGGTTCAAACAAATAGGGCCGGGCAACCGCGTTCGTCATTACGTTGTGTGTCAAGTTCAAGGGTTACTATGAAAACTATGAAACGTCTATGAAAACTTGCACACCGGACGAGAAGCGCTGCGTCGCGTCTATGACAACTTGAGTTATCGCACACTTTGTCAGTTTAGGGCCAGCAATATTGTTATGTTTATGGACATTATGGAATTAAGATCATGTCTATGTTATTATTGTTCTGTACAATTAAATACAATCGTTGCTTAGTCTGCACTGCAGTCTGAATTCACTTTATCTCTGAGCGTCCGTTAACTGAATTGAGAATATCATCTGAAAATCCGATAACATCAGCAATTTTCATTCAACCAGCTGATTTCTGTAAATGAATGTAAAGCTAAATGTATATTGCAGCACAGGGTGAAGTCTCAACACTAAATTAAAGGCCTGTATCATATAGACGCCTGTCTCCAATACAAGCCGGTGCAGTTCGGCGGTTTGGGAAAATAAAAGCCCGGGCTATTATTTGAAGTTTTACGGTATGGACATTTTTCTTACACGACCGCATCGCTTCACTTCACCTTTATTAACCCGCCAGAGCCGCTTCTAGCACTTTAATCATGGATGGATGCGTTTTGATGGGCTTCCAAAAAATATACTTATTGAATCTCATTATAAAGCTTGGAAGAGCCAGGGCATTTTTTTTATATAAATCCGATTGTATTCGTCTGAAAGAAGAATGTCATATACACCTAGGATAGCTTCAGGGTGAGTAAATCATGGGCTAATTATTATTTTTGGGTAAACTAACTCTTTAAAGTGGCAGCAACCTGATATATTTTAATATAAATATATATATAATATATTTTTTACCTAAATACTACTGTAACATAGTCCTACTTGAAAAACATTTGTATTTCATTTATATTTAATTTATCTTTTTTATTGTATTTATCCTATTGTTTATTTGATTTTGGCTAATATTTCAATAAGAAAAAAATTACAAATTAATAACTATATCCTGATATTGAGTGCAATATTAGTGAGTTCTGGGTATATACATTTTATAAGAACTTTATGATAGTTATACTTGTATAACACTTTGTTGTTTCAAAGGTAAGACTTTAAAATTAGTTGAAAAATGCAACTGTTTTGCTTCAGTTGCAAATGCAAATGCAAATTTTGAATAATTCCCATATGGACTTTTTTTTGACAGTTTTTACATTTTTCTTTCTCATATTATTACGTTTTCTGTGTTAGGAGCATTATTCCTTTTCACTTTTGACAACTGGTTAACCTTTTAATGTTTAAGCAGAACAATGTAAGATAGATTTAGATAGATAGATTACTGTAAGAATGCATTTCCTCAGGTGTGAATAATAATGTGTGGGCTGGTCAGGTCTGAAAATTCATAGCATGCAGGATTTCAGATATATTTTTAAACCACCTGGACATCCCACCTGAAGGTCACTGAGGTTAAGTGCCTTTCTTGAAGACCACACAGTGGTGGATACAGCAAAACTACAGTTTCACTGATTCTGCAGTTCACATGAGAACAAATTAGGCAATCCCCCTTCATTTATGGCTCTGGAATAGAGGACAGTAGCTGAATGACATTCATATATTGTAAAGTTTGATTCACCTTGCCTTACTACTCACTCTGGGGATTCACTCTAAATTTAGTGTGGCAGCTGTTAGCTAGATATCATAAATACAGTTGTCTTGACATGGGTTGTGGAAAAGCAAGGAGAAAATTTGCAGCTGGAAATAACAGAGGGAAAACAGACGTGGTGTTTTTAAAAAAGTGTGACAGAGTACGAGAAAGAGAGAGATAGATGATGATTTGGAACAATAATCCAGCCAAACTCTCTCTCAGCCCCTCACTGTTGACATCACCTTCAATCATGTGTAAAATATTACAGAGTAAAAACCCACTATTTTTCAAACTTCCCCAAAGGGAAAATTGGGATGGGAGAAGAGACGGAAAGAGAAAGGATCAGACACACAAACGTCAGGCTTTCCTCTGTGGATACATACATTCTCTTTCTAGTTCGGTCTGAAAATGGAGTATCTTTTTTCTCTCTTATTCTGTCAGACATTCCTCTTGGTCTGTTTCCCCTTGACACGGTTATAGAATTACAAATTTACTTAGACCTACTGAAAACAGAAACATATACGAGCGTTTGAGCATTATTGAGCCAGCGAAGTAAGTGAATGAGTGTGTAGGTGGGACTCCATCTCCTCCAGGGTCTATCTGGAAACTCAGGTCCTCAGTTTGTGCATCTTTGAAACACCTACACAAACACATTTAATTTAGTCTCACATACGAACTCTCCAACTAACTACATAATGGCAAGGTGCCCTACCACCTGCTGTTACATCTGAGTTATAATGTCCCCAGACAGAGAAAGAGACAAAAGTGTGTGCGATTCCAGCTTCTCATATGTTGAAGTCTTAATTGCACAGAGTAATTTAGCAAACGGGCACCTTTTGTGTTCCTGTGCTGACTTTTGTTAGACTGGATCAGCAAATTTAACAATGTGTGAAATGTAGCTATAAAAGTGAAACCAGTAATGTGGGTTTCATTAGAGAAGACACTTTTTTTTAAACATCTAAAAAAAAAATTCACAGGGCTGTGAGAACATTGCATTTTCAATTTAATTTACAGTGCTTGTAAGACTTTCTAATGTTTTTGTTTTATATATTTTTATATACAGTAAGATTATGATTGTGTTAAGATTAAGATCATTACAGTTTTAAATAACTGATTTATACTCTAATATATTTAAAAATGTAATTCATTCTTGTGGTGAAAATGCTTAATTTTCAGAAGTCATAACTTGAGCCTTCAGTGTCCGATGATCATTCAGATCCTTAATTTGGTACTCAAGAAATATTTCTAAACATTATCAATACTGAAAAAAAGTTATTCTGCTAAATATTTAAACAAGAAAATTCTAAACAATAGCATTTATTTGAAATAGAAACATTTTGAAGTGATGCACAAGTCTTTACTGTCAAGAAATGTTTCATCAGCACCAAATCAGCATTAAAATGATTTCTGAAGGATCATGAGACATGTTTGAAAATATATAAAAAATAGTGGGGACATTTTTACCCATTGTGATGGGTAGGTTTAGAGACTAGAAAATATCATTAGCTCAATATAAAAACCATTACGCCTATGGAATGACGACGACTCATAATGATAGGAATACGTCTGTGTCTGTCTGTCTGTCTGTCTGTCTGTCTGTCTGTCTGTCTGTCTGTCTGTCTGTCTGTCTGTCAATATGAACATTTTGGCCAATACGATAATTCTTTATATTTGCGAGCCGATAACCGCAATTAAACTAAATCAAAATATTGATATATTTTTTTGAGAGCCTGATTACAAAAACAAAAGGCTCACCATTAAAAGCCATATAATGTACAGTGGCCTAGTTTGAACCAGTGTAAGATTCCTTACACTCCTATGACCAACTTACTTTATCAAAAACAAAAATTATATATATTTTATATAATTATATATATATATATATATACAAAAAATAAAATAATGTCTAAATAATGCATCGTAACACGTATCAATGTTTTTGAAAAAGAAACATCTTAAATTAATATTACGGTTTCAAATAACAGCATTGATGTTTGTGCTGTGTGCGCTTAAGCTGAAGAGCTGAATGAACACCGTGAAACTGAAGCGCTTTGTTAGCGGGTTAATTAACTCAGTGAAACATCCAATATGAGATTAATCAGATATTTATCCAACTAAAAATAATATTACAACTTATATCTGCACAAAAAGACCTAAGTGCACAAGTGAGCTATGTGCTTCTCAGAGTGAGTAACTGCTGTTGTGGATGCGCTTTACAACACTGGCCAAGAACATGCTGAACACTAAGTACTTTCCATCTTGTTGCTAGGACCTGATTTACTCCAATCTCAATAACTATGCTTGAACCAAACATTCACACGGAGACATATTAAGGGGTGGATAAGCATATATGCACACTTACACGCATCTCGACGGAGCATTCATTCCAAAAATCACGCAGTCCAAACACATGCACACTCATGTCTTGACAGCCTCTGCTCTCAGGCTGTTTGCCCAAGCTGTCTTGATTATAGTTGTTTGTGACACTCAGAGGTCCACTCTCTCCATTTCGAGTGTGGTTCGCTCTCCCTCACTGTCCGGCCGTACAGGCTAATGGGAACTCACTAAAATGCTCATTAATCTCAATCTCACAGTTAGCTGCCTTCAATTCACCTCTGAATGATAGTATTTTCTTCCCTCTGAGAAAATAGCTTTTAAAATTGCTATTGTATGGCAACAAATCATATTTTGACATGCCCAAATACAACGGGTTAGAATCAATCAGCCACCGTCGTGAACTCTGACATTCAATAAACGTCAGCGATATTTATATGCACTGCTAAACGTCTGATGAAACCAAGGCTCATAGATTACTAAATAGGATAACAATTACTGGAGAGCTGGTCGTCCCAAGGGGTGTGGACCATCAATGATGAAGAGAAGAACGTGAGGGGAGGAGGGACGGAGGGACCATCAAATTAGCCTGGTCGTTTACTTGAGTGCTATGACTCGTGAGGGGGAGAATTGCTTTAGACTGTTTGCTTCTAATGAAGCATGTGCATGAGTGAGATGGAACCCAGCAGTGTGAAATCACAAAACAAGTTTAAAAAGGAAAGTGCACAAACCCTCCCCCTATCCCCAAACACACATTTGCAAGTTATCTTGTACCCTGCTCGCACCTATATGCCTTTTTTTTATCTGAGGAAATGTCATTCAAGTAATGTTTACTTTGCAAGTTTGAGGTCACTGTGAGTTTTCAGATGGAAATGTGAGAAACAGATCATAATAAGATTTTATACGAGATGGAAAGGAAAGAGCGATTCCTTAATACACTGTCAAACATGCGAGCTGAGTCTCTGCCTGGACGAATACCTGAAAAGGCACACATTTATTTTTCACGTTACCCTTTTAAAAGTAGATCTCAATTGGGTCAAAGTAAAGGAAATGTCACCTTGTTACATGTAATTGTTTTTTTTCTCAACAGAAAAAATAAACATTTGAATAGAGAACTGCATCTAATTCATATTTATCTAAAAATAAGTTTAAAAATATATATATATATTTCCTTTATCATAATATCGGTAACACTAGGGTCCAATTCACACTATTACGAACGGCGAACTATGGCGAACTTCCGGCAAATTTGAGATTTGCTCTGCAAGTCAGTCTGGCCAAGAACCCATTCAAGTCCATTTCCAATTTTTCCAAATCGAGGCACCAATCACAAACGTTGAGGCGGGCTTTAAACGATGATGATCGCTCTGATTGGTTTTAGGTCTATCCAATTGCGCCCAGAGGCATTTGAGCGACGTCCGTTGGTGACGCCCCTTTGGAACAGTTACAACTGAGAAGGGTCTGGTTTCAACCAGTGAACCAGGGTAAAATGTGACCACAATATCTTATAAACAATTCCTACCTATGTATTAAAAGTTAAGCATACTATAAGGCAATGACTTTGCAGGCAGTTTGAGCACGAAGGTACTTCACGAAACAGATTTCGGACAGACTCATGAGGCAGTGTAACGGTTTAATGATCTACAACAAAATAGAGAGAGCTTAGGGTGATAAAGCAAATAGTTACTACAATACAAATTTCTCGCTAGAAATTGCACATAAACTGACCACCAACATCACATTTCTGACAGCATCTTAGACTTTTAGCTCAACTGTCATGAAATGGAACGCACTGTGATATCAAAGGCAGCAAAGGATCAAACTACTGTATGCTGCCTTCAAAAATCGATCAGATGAAGGTGTCCGAGGAGACAGGATGTGGCACGATCATTGGATTCCGACATGCCTTATTGCCTTCCTACCTCTGTATCCTGCCTGCGGAGGCAGCGTTTTATCCATTCTCAACCTGAGCAACCAAGCTTCACTCTTCACTCTTAAACCGTCAACATGACAGAACATTAAAACACTAACAAGTCTCTTCTTTTTTATTGCTAAAAACACACTTTTAAAATCCTTTCTTTCAAACTGAATGGGATTGAGTTGAACATGGTAGTGAAATTAAACCAACAAAAAGTAATTTTGTAAATCAATCAAATGCATTTCTATTATGACAAGACAAATAAGCAGATTTATCAGATCAGATCATTATAAAAAGTTATTTTGTTCTTTAGAATCACCCACAAAAAAATCCCACATTATCTCCATACCTTAGAAAACACATAGAGCACAGCAACTGGCTGTACAGTACTGGCAACAAACTAGCACAAGTTAAACTCAGTCAACTTGTGGCATAGATAATGATTATCAAATTAATAAAACTTATTTTTAAAACATCTGAGTTGCAGTAGGACACGTACAATGGAAGTGAATGGGGTCACTGTATAGCCAAACATGATTTTAGTGTTGACAGAACAACGTTACAGGGCTATAAAACAAGTCAAAATATGTTTTTGTGGTTATAAAAACATTATGCTTTCAAATACTGTCAGTTCAGCTGAACTTTATTGAACCCAGAATATTCATTTAAATGTACATCCAGATTTATCAGATCAGATCAAGTATAAAAAGTTATTTTGTTCTTTAGTAATGACAACTCATTCACATTTTTTGTAGCACGCTTATCCCCTCCAATCGCACCACTGGACAAAGCAATTTCACAATCAATTTACCATTTTATTCATGATGGAATCACATTTTGTGCCTGTTAAATTGATTACAAGACATGGGAAAAGGTTTTGTTTCATATAGATAAAGGACAGGTCTTGCACAGTAACTCTTCCTCTAGTATGCTGTTATATCAACCAGGTTAAATTCAGCAAGCCCAGCAAGATGACCGTCAAATCCATCGGCTCTAGCGGACACTCAAATCACCCCATTGAGTACTGATGGCATTGCCTGTCGGTTGTCTGTGCCTTCAGGTGGGGGAAATAGTGGTCAGCAGCACTGAGCTTTCACTACATTTTTCACACGTTTAGGATTAAGACTGCTTCACTCTTTTAAAGCTTGTATCCTAAATTAGTTCAAGGCTGGCATTGCTCAAATCAAGATGTTAGCTGTTAAAATCACATCATTCCTATTTGATACACCATCATTCTACATAGACTAAATGCTTTAATTTGGAAGTAAGGAAATACACAAATACTGAAATACTGTTTGTTGTTGTTTTTTCCAGTAACTGTCTACAGGTATGTGCTTGGTTCAATTGGAAACAGAGGCGTCTGCAGTGTGCAGTTTGTTTATTTGTTGTGCAACTTTTGAAAATGGTGTGTGCATGTGCAGGGTGTACATGCTTATGGTGAGTAAGTGAGAGTAGAATTGGAAATGGCACTCTTGGAAAATGGTACTCTAAGTGCCAGTGGAGCATCATGGGAAGTGGGCTGTTGTTGTGGTGTTTCATGATTTGCAGATGATGTCATTTCTTTTCTTTTTTTTATGTGCAGTTTTCTATTCTGTTGATTTCTTCTAAATAAAGTACAGTTTTGTATAACACACTTTGTGTCTCTCTCCCTCTAAACGCTGGTGTAATTAAATGAAGGATTAGTATAGAATTAATTAAAGAAGTTTTACAGGGCCTCCAAGTGGCTGCTATAGAACATTGCATATTGGATTATGATTCCTGCTGAGAAAAAAAAAAAGCAGAATAACTTTTATGTGAATGAGGAACTGTAGATAATAATGTAATATTAAGTACTTACCAAAAGTAATTTAAATGATCATTTAAGTATGGCATTGATGTTTCTTTTTTTTATTACATAATAATGGCAATATATACCCATCACAGTCAGTCATGACCCAACTCAGCTGTAATGTCTGATTACTGGATTAAACTGGTCCAGGTTTCGTTTGCAATATCTTTTAACTTAAAGGTTGTATCAGCGATTTCAGGCCCAAAAACAAATGATCACATTCATCTAATATTTCCTAACGATCCGCTAGCTGCCCGCCCCATAAGCAAGCTGTCAAAAAAACACGTCTCTGTAGGCAGCCTAGGCTCTGAGAACTGCACACAAAAACAATTGGTTTTTGACAAAGTAGTCTTTGACAAAGTCAAGTCTTAGTCTTTGACAAAGAAGTGATTTTCTCAGCTTTTTGTTTAATATTTAGCTTATTTATGAAACTACCCACATAAGTGTTGATAAAAAAAGAATGCATGAATTTTGAATAAGTTTGTTTGTTTGTTTGTTTGTTTGTTTGTTTGTTTGTTTGTTTGTTTGTTAAGCAGATGGTCTGTTCTTTCTTTTAATATATTGTATGCTCAGATACATACAAAAAAATATTCTAGGGGCCATGAAAGTTTTGTGAAAATTATCAAAAATACTGGCGGGGAAAGAGTTGAAACTTTAAAAAGCTCACTTTGCTGTATGTGTGTTTGTGTGTGTGTGTTTGAGAGTGTACAATGACACTGAGTGAGGGTATGCTCTCCATTATCCAGATTCAGTGTTTTCTCTCTCTCTCTCTCACTGTGACATTTTCATTAAGGTCCTTATGATCGCACTTATACAATCTCTCTGTCTTTCTTTAAGGTCACTGTGTTGGTCCTAAATCAATGAGAATATGTCAGGGTCAAAGTGAACATTGTATCATTGGCCTCAACTGTTTTTTTTTAATCAAACAGATAACAAGTTGAAGTACATATAAACAAGCACACAGCAAATACCAGTCCAGAAACATACGGTGTGTTTATTTGCGTGAACCTACACTTTTTTTAGAGTATGCCGATGGTGGTGGTAATGATGTGCTTTCCCACACCTCCTTGTCTCCTCTACTGAGTGTGTATCCTGAGATGTGCCAAGCCATCTGCTGTGTCGGAGTGTGTGTTTTTATGTGTGTGTACATGCAACCACTTTCTTTTGATCATGTCTGATCAAGTCCCTGTTCCCCATGTGCTGTTACTGACTTTGATATATTTTAAGGAATCACTCCATATTTTGTCAGATCCAATAATTCTGCTCAGTTAGTACCCCCCAACCCAAAAAAAGAGAAGCATTTCATGACGCCCACACTTTGAAATTTACTCGGCAAAAAGCTGTCCTTTTTAAGATCAGTGCTTTTTATTTGAATGAGGGACATAACTTAGAAAATACTTTTTGACTTGGTTCTTTGATTATGTGATTGTATTAAATGCAGCAGAGCAGCTAAAATCATAGCTGAGAGTCGCAGTTATGGAAGGAGAGAGCGCACAAACAATATACATGACAGAATGAAACTGATTTGCTGAAATGTAATGGACATTGAGAGGAAACTAGTTTCTCATGAAATCAAATGGCTTGTGCTGCTACTTTACCAAGCATTCAGACTTACTGGTAGATGGGGGAAATTGGCAAAAAAAAAAAAAAAAAAATCCCACATACAGTAGAAATACCTTAGAAAACGCATAGAACACTGCAATGCACTGGCAACAAACTAACAGAAGTTAAGCTCAATCAACTTGTGGCATGAAAAATTATCATCAAATAAATAAACAAATTAATTAATTAATTAATTAATTAACAGTATACCACTTACAATGGAAGTAAATGGGGCTGATTTATAACACTGTTCCAATATTATAGCCAAACAAGATTTTAGTACTGACAGAACAACGTTACAGGTTAAAAAAAAACAAGTCAAATTATGTGTTTGTTGTAATAGAAACATTGTGCTTTCAAATGATGTCAGTTGAGCTGAACTTGTATTGAACCCAGTAACTTTATTCATTTAAATGTGCATCCAGAAGTTATTTAGCTAGCATTAGCATTGTTGTTCTGTGTGTACTTCAAGACCCGACAGTGCAATACTGTTAGACGCTATAGTGTGATTCAGCATGATGTCTCTGAGGTTTATGTAAATTGCACTGATAGCTACTATTGAATTTTAGAGTGGTGTCTACACAATTCATTCCCTTACCTGTCCAACAAAATAAGAAGAAACTTGGGCATCACTACTAAGCATTTTCTCTGTCATGTCGTACCGATGTTTACAGTTTTGTTTTGTTTTTTTGTCTGTCTTTCTGTCTTCAGACCTTTTCTGTTTCTTTGGCCTATCAGGTACCGATTCTCCCATTGTCTCCGCTGGTAATTTTTTTACTCTTTGCATCCCCATACTACAGTACATTACTAGCGTATCTACAGGAGCCAATCCCTGCTGAAAAATGAATTCCATGCTGGTCCAGAGGCCGGTTCTTCATACGTTGATTACTCAGTTATCTGGATTTTACTGTTGACGATTTGACATGATCCAGGATTGTTAGGTTCTATGAAGCTCATCCCGGAGTTGCTGTCATAGCAACAGGTCCATAAGCTCAAACCTGCTCGGGAGCCGGCTTATTTTATGTAAACATGACCAGATTTAATATTTTTAAGTGGAGTTGATACTTAAAGTCTGTCCCAGCCACTCCTACTTTCTTACAAGAGTACCCTAATGAACCATGTGACAATAATAATAAAAATGCATTTTATTTGAAGATAATATTATAATGTTGTGTATCCTTATCATAATATAGACAGCTCGTTTTAATAATTGAGAGATTTATTTGTGAGGGAATAATGATCTAATTATTTTATTGGAGTCTTACACACATGATGCACAGCTAGTATACTATGGCGTGCATTAATTTAAACGGTGACAGCTATTATGGGAGTGGAATCTGTCAAATTATATCAGATGTATTAAGTGAGGTACGAAAAATGTATCCCAGGCTGGTTTATGCATGTATAGTGCTGGTCTAACTGGGAACCGCAGGAGGTATGACCACTGTCAGAAGTTAAAAGCCACCATCTCCATGACCAGTGCTGTTTGTGCAGGAAAAGAGTGGAGACATCAGGTTCGACTGCGACGCTGCGGGACTTCGTTTCAACCACACATTTGTTGGGATCTCCCGACAACAAACAAGTCAGACTTATATTGCTGAAGTTTGTCATTCTTCACTCAACCCGGAAGAACCCGATATTAACTTCACCACCAAATAATTGAACCATCAATTAGGCCTTTCGCGATAATCAATATAATTTTTGGTGACGCAATACATTGGCAATTATGTTTTCATAAAAATTAATGGCACCTACATTTTGCTGACCGCGCTGCCTTTGTCAACTTATCTGCTCTCAGTAGGGGCTCAGGCAAATCCTTCATACACAATGGACATTGACGGGTGCAAAGAAGGCATCATTTGAGCGGTTATAGTGTTTTCCTGCAAACTAAAGACTGTTTGGAAGAATTAGTCCAAATGCACTCGGTTTCAAAGCTGCAATACACTGTTCCAGTACAAAATAAATGTGACAGCATGAAATGGTGCACGCTCACAGCTAGTGAGAATGCGTTTATGCATTCCAAAACGCTGTTTATCCATGTTAACGTAAAAAAAAACACACCACTAGAAAAATAATTTAGCAGCAGATGTGGCCTGTTGAGGCATCTGTGCCTTTGTTCATATGGACATCTGACTGCTAAGTAGGGTTTCAGAAATAGTGTGCACCCTTACTTTATTGAGAAGAGAAGGTCAGGGAAAAATCTGTAGATGGAAAATCTCCATACAAGTGCCTTTTATGCATTTGCAACTATAAGTCCGTTTTTTTTTCTACTTGCTACTTTGCAAAGGTTTTTCTTTTTTTCTAAAGGTTTTTTTTTTTTTTTTAGGATTCTTTTTTTTTTTTGACACTTTAATTCCAATATCTAAATATTCATAAGAATTAAAATGTGTTGTCATTTGAAAGCGTGTAGGCCTGCTTGCATTATAATGCTGTTTCAGATTCAGTGGCATAAAATGGTCTTAAAATTACAATAATATATTGTTTATCTCAATTATTTCTGGGACAATATATGGCCCAACAAAAAGTAGTTATCGTGACAGGCCTACATCAAGACTTTTATCAGAGACTGCATCCAGACACTTGTATAAAGTACATTTAACAACTAAATAGAGGTTTAGTACAAACTAGGCCCCTTTTTACCAAGGTGCTTTGATTTAAAATAATGATGGCTTTGTTAAGGTGGTTAACTGACTCTTACATTTCCATAGCTTCATTCCCCTGTTTCTGTTTCATTCAAAACTACTGAATGCATCTTTAATACAGCTCAGTCCATTCTCTTGTTTTAGCTAAGCATGCATTTCACAGAGGTTGCATTCAACTGTGATGGTTTCTTAAGAAGAATTTCTTATTTGCTCATTATGATGCCACTCTATTCAGTGGCTCTGTGGCCCAGGAAGAAGAAAAAGCAGAAAGATTAGAAGAACGGAGAGAGGTGCTTGCCTTTGGTCAGAGAAACATGATGTTATAATGCTCGCACAAACACACACAATGTACGAACAGTGGTGTATATGAACAAAGATGCCAGCACACTTTGAGTAAAAGAAGAAGCAGTCTTTGATCTTGGAAGGTCTATTGCCCTCTGCGTTTCAAAGCAGAGACAAAGCACAGAGTCAACACACACTGATACTTCACACATACACACACACACACACACGTATAGCGGCACTCGGCAGAACCCCACAGCACTGAGTGTCCTTGGACGGCTGACTGACTGACAAACCAAGGCTTAGGTCACCGAATGGAGCCTCCGGCTGGTCTTGCACACACACAACACTCAGCGCTGTCATCTATACCGTCACAAAAAATGCCTCCATACCGCCAATAATAAGACTCACTTTATCAAATTAATGTGTCTCTCTCTTCTTCTCTCTGTCTTTTTTTTTCTACTGAGAGAATGAGAGATTCGAAAGGAAACCGAGGGAGTATATAGCGCTGGGCAAAGGGAGCGGGAGAGAGGAAGGAGATAAGGCTTCTCCTCCCAGGGCTCTGGCAGTGGGGCGACAGTGGAAGCAGGGACTGCTGGGGGAATGAAGGGATGCATGGGAGATATTTAATAAGGAAGAATACGATGAAGGAAAGAGCCATGTATTATTCATCCCCACTCTCATCCGCTGAGTTTGCACAAATCAAATAGAAGCTCTCTTTGTTTGAGAGATCAAGCCTGGCTGTTTGACTTGTATAGAATTTATGAAATTCATTTGATCGAAGTCGAAGGAGGATGAGGAGGGAAGACGTGCTCCAGTCAATGTACGGGATGTGTGGAGAGGGAAATTTTGACCCTTAAACGGGACAGAGTGAATTGCAATGGAAGAATAAATTTAGACAGCAGGGACGAAAATGATCTTAGCATGTTGCTGTAACTCTGCACCGCTCTCTGAATCTCTGGAGGGAAGCAATTTCCTGTAGGTTTTTGTGGCAGGCAGGCAGACAGTGTATTAAGAATGTAAGAAAAACACCCTCGGATTGTGATACCAAATGTGCAACATCTAAATATGCACAGCCTTGTGGTGACATATCACTTACATAAATATTCTCGTGCACTGCAGGAAAGTGTGACGGCGTGAAAGATGCAGAAAGAAAGTGTGCGCAACATGGAGTGGAATGAGCCGGTAAACGTGCAAAAAACTTACAGAGTGAGTAAGACAATGCGTCCCCTTGGAATTATAAGGTTCTATCTGACATTTTTGTCAAAATTGAGTTATTCACATATTCTTATTCTGTGACAACTTATTTACATTATGTGATGTTGTTTTTTAAGTTGTGTACATTTTGGAACATTTTATTTAGAAAATAAAAAGGTTCTTTCTATACAGTCGAATGGAATGCAAAAACTTTAAAGCTCAACATCTCAAAACCAGTCAGAATGCAGATATGACCTTATAATTCCAAGGGGACGAATGTACAGAGTAAAAGTTTCTGAAAGCTGCGGAAGAGCTGTGTGGGAAGAACCAGCGCATGGTGGGATAATTTTATCAATGAAGTTGTGTTTACACCGGCATGTGCATGCCCAGTGTTGGTGAATGGTCACGTGATCCTTTTTTTCAGTCGTTTTAATGTGGACGGAGATCAATTCTAATACGCAGCTAAAACGCTGGTGTGGACGGAGATCGTATTCGTTTTAATTCTCCGTTTCTAAACGAAAACGCAGTAGTGTGGACGGGGCCTGAGAGTCAGGACCTAAATATGATTTCCTTTTACACCAATCACTCAAATTCAGCAATGGTAACTTACTTTTCGTGTCATCAGTTGTGTGTGCACTCAAGCTCCTGGATCTGATCTTCTTGAACATGAATAATTTGGTGAATTATTCACTAGGACACTAGATCTAAACTGATCATTAAATCACGTTTACATTTAGGCCTGCACCAGAACGCTGATGAAATCAGCTTATTTAAATAACCAGTTGTCTGGGTATACATGCAAACAAATAAGCCGACAACCGCTGAGTTTCTTGATAAATCAGGTTATTTAGCCGACTGGTAGTGACGTCAACCTAATCATTTGCGAATTGATAAATCAGGTTATTTACTGGTAGTGAAGTCAAAACCTAATAATTTGCGTATCTGACGTATGAGTATTGAGTATTTAATTTGTTATGTTGGTTGTCATGTTAAATAAAGCATTACAAACCGAAAAAGAGTATTGCAACATGTCGGCAGGCTACATTATCATCTCATGCAGTTAGATGCAGCATTTTGACTGTACCACTTCTTCTGCATGAGATGAGAGCATTATTATAATTTTTTGGGTAAAGAAAGAGTCTGAGTTTGCGATATATTTCCTCTTCCCATACTGCAAAACTCTTGCTCTGTCTGGATGCACTTAAATCCACAGTAAGGACGTGTTCCTGTCAAATATCACACATGAACACTTCAATAAGCTGACAGAAAGCAGGTTAATGCGTTTATGCTCGCCAAAATCGCCATTTGGGGCAAAAAATCTAGCTGTGATGATTGGTTTATTTTTTAAGCCGTTTATGACCTTACTCCGATAAAGGAAAACGGGTTAACGCGTTTACATGATCACGTGCATTAACGGCTTATTACCGTAATCATAATTGGGTTAAGGACGTGCATGTAAAGATTTGCAAACCGATTCAACAGGGTCATTGAAAAGAATCAGCTCATTTATAATTCAAAGTAAACAAAGTAAAACTACTTTGCTACTGTCCACCTAGTCGATCTTTCCAAAAAAAACATATCACGATCTTATAACAAACAATCTCAATCCACGATCTGAATCACGATTTTCCAAATTTTGAGATGTACTACTGAGTATATCCAGTTTGGAAGGACTTATCTATTTGCACAAAATAATCTTTAAACCCTGAATTAAACTTTAAAACACGTCATAGTCTTCATTGTATGAATTAAATATACATTGGTTCTTATTAAAACTTCTGAAGTTATTCAGTCAAGAGCAGTGAGTGATTTTGTCTTTGTCTTTTGTTTAACATTAATGACACAGACAGCAGCAGGTATTTGCATTAGGTTTTAAGACCGAATGCATGGATTATAATGGAATATAATTAAAAGCATCCAATTTCTTTACCAACTGTTTATTCACTTGAAGGATTGGTTCACTTCAGAATTCAAATTTCCTCATAATTTACTCACCCCTACGTCATTCAAGATGTTTATGTCTTTCTTTCTTCAGTCGAAAAGAAAATAAGGTTTTTGAGGAAAACATTCCAGGATTTTTCTCCATAAAGTGGATTTCCATGGGGTACAATGGTTGGGGTACAATGGTTTGAAGGTCCAAATTGCAGTTTCAATGCAGTTTCAAAGGGCTCTACACGATTCCAGCCGAGGAATAAGGGTATTATCTAGCGTATCGATCTGTCATTTTCAACAACAACAAAACTAAAAATAATAATTTTATATACATTCAAAAAGGTAGGGTAGGGCGAAAAACTCCATCTCATTTACCCCAACTTCAAAATTGTCCGACATCGTCGTTTTATTTATAAACATTTATTGGAAATGGCGTTTGACAATTCTCTGCCTTACCCCTTACCCTTAGATTTACACGTTCATGTGAGAGGGTACCCCTTGGTTTCAAGTAAGCTCATGAAAATGCTTGGTTTTAAGGGGTATCTACCACTTCCCCTTATCCCTACCCCTCGATCAAAACGAGAATTGGGATAGCCCTTACTCTGACGTGAACGTGCAAAACTAAGGGTAAGGGGTAAGGGGTAGGGGGAAGGGGAAGGGGAAGGGGAAGGGGAAGGGATAAGGGGGAAGGGGAAGGGGAAGGGGAAGGGGAAGGGGAAGGGGAAGGGTAAGGGGGAAGGGGAAGGGGAAGGGTAAGGGGGAAGGGGAAGGGGAAGGGGAAGGGGAAGGGGAAGGGGAAGGGGAAGGGGAAGGGGAAGGGATAAGGGGTAAGGGGAAGGGGTAAGACAGAGAATTGGGATTCACCCTTAGTCTTTGCACGTTCGCTTTGTAAATACTGGGTCGGTACTTCCGCCTATGTCGCGCGTTAACTTTCAACATGATTACGTAATGCGTAGGGCATCGCAGAGCTGGTGGAAGACGTACATTTGTGGTTAAAAAGTAAATAAATGTTTATTTTTCCTAGAAAATTACAGATAATTTCACTAGAGAAGACCCTTATTCCTCGACTGGGATCGTGTAGAGCGCATTGAAACTGCAATTTGGACCTTCAAACCATTCTACCCCATTGAGTAACTTCCTATGTGGGAACGCTGTGCGCATCTGGCTGCCGCTCCATGCTTCGTCGTTTATTGTTTAAGTTTGTTGTGTTCGTTACTCGGATGCTCTTTCTGCATCCCTCTGCAAACTGGACTTAACTTTTTCTGCTTGGCGTATTTTTCTGTTGCCGTTGGGAACTCTCTGTTGTCAGCCTGCTGCGAGCCCTCTCACCCTTCTCTCCTCCATCTGCTGGACTGACTGTGAGGTGAGTTAACACTCTTCTTACCAGTAGTTCGAATAGCTTACTTTCGGGTCAGGTAGCTTTCCTCTCCGTAAAATACTCTTTCCTCTTTTTTATAGATGTTGCGATGGTTGTGGTCCTGGCTAACTTGACTTTGCTGACAGCTGACTTTCTCATGGCTATTGCCAACACGTCAAAGGCTTTAGCACTCGTGCTGTCTCTGGTTTCCCTTATTTTTACTGGGTTACCTTCCAATATGAATATTGGATGTAATGCGAACTCAGGGCGCTTAATCGGCACCCACGCCTCAACTCTATGTGATGTACGAGCACTGCCGCTCGCTCGGGATAAATCGGCGCCCACGCTACGTGCATCGTTCAGTTCGAAGGATTTTTAATTATCAGCAAATAACACCAACTGTTATCCCATGCATCTGGTCAAATGACAGAGGTCTGGTCAAACGGAAACACCTACTAAGAGACTGTCGTCCACCACGATCGCATGTCGTCCACCACTTGTCTGCATAAAAAAGTTTTTTACTGAGACCTGGCAAACACCTAACGATTTCATGCATCTTAATCTGCTATCACCATACAGATATCAGCACCTGTCTAAGCTGCATTTATCTGCTAACACTTGCTCAACTGGACTTCCATAATACTAAGACTTTTGAATATATGGTTTTGAAGGTTTCCTCGAACAGTCCCCTAAGAATCATCCTAATTTATAGACCACTAAAACAGCAAAACTATTTTTTTCTCAGAACTTAGTGAACTGTTAACACTAGCCTGTGCTTCATCATCCAAGGTCATCTTGCTCGGTGACTTGAACATCCACGTCGACACTCCCTGATCTAATAGTACTCAATTAAAGACTGTTCTGGACTGCTTTGATCTTCATCAGAATGTTAATTTCCCAACTCTACTCATGGCCACACACTAGTTCCCTTGTCCCACTCCTCGCCATGGTTTAATGCTAAGCTATGTGCTATTAAAGCAAGAGGCAGACAACTTGAATGCCTCTTTAGGAAAACTGGCCTAACTGTACATTTTCAAGCATTTTCAGACCATATTAAGCATTATAAAAAAGCTTTTAACACAGCTCACTCTTCATATCACCTCTAAAATCATTAATAATGCAAACAACAGGCCTAAAACACTATTTGACATTGTAAACAAGCTAGTCCAGGCACCCGCGCATAATGCCTGTCAACAAGAATCGAATGACTGTTCTTTTTTTGCACCACTTTCAGGGAAAGCTGGATGCTTTACGTGGGACTTTTGGTGATGAACCGACCGCTTCTACTTGTGAGCAAGCTCAGTCTATACAAACACTTAATAACTTTACGTTGACCAACCCCATCTTAATTAGTGAAATGATACAGAAATCCAATTATTTGTCATGCCTGTTGGATCCCGCACCAACAATCCTTCTGAAACACTGTACCTCTGTCATTTCTGCTCCTATCTCACATCTTGTAAATGGTGTATGAATGAGTGTATGAATGAGTGAGTGAATGGGTGAATGTGAGGCAATATTGTAAAGCGCTTTGGTGGCCATAGGGTCTGTGAAAGCGCTATATAAATGCAGTCCATTTACCAGTCCATTTAAATATGTCCCTTCTCTCTGCCTCTGTTCCAGTTTCACTAAAGACGGCTGCACTTACTCCTATCCTTTAAAAAAATATATATCTGGACACAACTAACTTTGCTATTTATCGCCCAATCTCCAATCTACCGTATGTCTCAAAAATCATGGAAACGGTTGTTACCACTCAATTGCAGTCATTTCTATCTCTCAACGATAGTTTTGATGTATTTCAGTCTGGTTTTCGCCAACATCACAATACTGAAACTGCATTAGTAAGGGTTATCAATGACGCTCTGGTGACTCGGGAAACCTCTCCATACTTTTATTACTCGACCTCAGCTCAGCTTTTGATACTGTCTGTCATAAATTCTTACTCATGCGCCTCTCAGAGATTGGTATCTCAGGAGCCGCGCTATCCTGGTTACCCTCCTATCTGACAGACAGAAAATCACCATGCAAAATTATAAATCTCCCACTGTCATTCTCAAACAAGGTGTTCCACAGGGATCAGTTCTCGGCCCATTACTATTTATTATTTACATTTCGCCTCTCGGAAAAATTATTCGCCACCATGGTTTTCAATACCACTGTTATGCCGACGACATTCAGATATATACTGCTTGTCGACTGGACTCTATTCACCAGACTACATCACTAGCATCATGAATTAATGAATTAAAGACCACCATCTCTAACAAAAAATATAACTAATACTCCCACACTTGACCTTGAAGCTATATCAATTATTGCCAAACTCCATCCCTATGTCAGCCCAAAAGACGCTGAATCGCTGGCACATGCGTTTATCACATCTCGCCTCGACTACTGTCAGTTTCTTTTTTCTGGACTACCAGCACACTCTATCTCACATTTGCAATATATTCAAAACTCTGCCGCAAGATTGCTTACTTACGCTAAATGATCTGCTCAAATCACTCCAATTCTATTCAACCTCCACTGGCTACCTGTGTCTTCTCGTATTACTTACAAAAGTATTCTGCTTACATCATTTAAGTCACTCAATGGTCTTGCTCCTTCCAATCTCTCTGACTTACTTTCTCCTTATATTCCCCCTCGACCTCTCCGATCTTCTAGGCTGTGAACCCCCCTGTGAGCCGAGATTTCGTCTTTCATCTATGGGTGGCAGGTCTTTCTCCGTTATAGCCCCTAAGCTATGGAACTCTCTTCCCCTGGCTCTTAGGACAACAACCAAGCTGCATGAATTTAAGTCTAAACTCAAAACCCATTTGTTTAAAGTCAAGTCAAGTCAGGACATGTTTTTCTGAAACATTTTCCTTAACTCTGTATTACAGTCATAATGTTTCCGTACGTACAATTAGTATTTTGCATCTGACTTTTGCTTCAACTGCCCACCTTCTATGCTGTCTGTAAATAGTGTTGTTTTTTGTTTCTGTTATTGCTTCTGTTTGTATTCCAATTACAATGCGATATGCAACTGCAATCGCTCATTTCTTGGACGGGGCAAATGTATATTGTCCATAGTTGTATGAACTGATTGTTTGTTCTTTACTTTTATTGTGAAGCGTCCTTGAGCTTGGGAAAGACACTATATAAATTAAACATATTATTACATATTACAAGGGGGTGAGTAAATGATCAGGAAATTTTAATTCTGAAGTAAACTAATCCTTTAAGACATAACTGTCTTTTTGTAAATACTCGCCAAGGCGGACAGTTTGACATATTTTTGAGTATATTTGACCATTTAGGCACATGCCTGAAACACCAAGTTCACTTTGCTTGTCCGTGTTCCGCTCCGTCTCGCAGCGCGCACACAGAAAGCGCGTGGGGGTCTCTTTCGCAGTTTAATGTGCGTTTAAGAACTCTTTTTAAAATAAAGCTTGTCCCACAGTAGACTGCATTTTACGACAGTCATATTACATGACTTGACTGATTTGGACGTTAAGTTTAGGCTATTAAGGAGGGGTGAGGGCGTACTGCAGCACGCTGATCATTTTATCTTGATTATCACGTTTTCATAGTCGTTGGAAGCCAAAATCTAAACTGAAATTTGATTAATCGCACAGCCCTACTGTGCAAGATTGCACTCTAGGAACAGCCAAATTTAAGCAAATTACAAGTCAGCAGTACAGTACATCTTCGTTTAGATAAGAAAAGAAAATGCATGTGTCAAGACAGTGTTCCCCCCTTAGAGACCTGAGCTGCATTAGCTGTGATTTCTCTCCAGCGGAGAGAATATGAGCCACTGTGACACTTGAAAACCACAGCCCTCATCTTTCAGCGGTACTCTCCGCTCACCCAGAAGGAGCGTCAAAAGGTGTGGGTGAAAATCTGCTGTCGGCAAACCACTTATTACATTCCGTAGACATGAAACCATTCAGGAGCTAGTCACCATGACTCTGTCTCTATGATCTAGCACACCCCACGTCCAAAGATGACTACCTCCCAACTATATAGTATGTGAAAAACTATACATCAAATAAATAGTATGTCCATTGTCCGGATACACACCAAGCTAAAAAATACCAGGATGACTTATTACTTCAACAGAGTTTGAAGTGTGCATATGATAGATATTTTAATATCCAATGAGGCCACAGGAAAGAAGTTTTCAAATTTGTAAACGCTGAGAAACAGTTATGCGGCTGACGTTGTAAGTCACATAACATTGTCAACATGATGGGTAAACCTGGATTGTATTCATACTACACACATGCATACTACAGAATGCACTTTATGAACTGTCAAGAATCACATTTTTCGAACGCAGCACTGACAGAATCAATTTACTTCGGTCATTGCAGGTGTGCACAGCAACATTGATGATGATGATGATGATGTTCTCATGGTGATTTCATATGCAATGAACAAACACCATTATTATGCAAAATGTATTTCCCTTTTGAAGCAAAGACACAAATCAAGGAAACCATAAGCTTGTTTATTTTAGATGTTTTTTTATTTGATTTTGTGAGATAGCACCAAGTGTCATTGTGGTTACAAACAACATATGCTGACACACGTACACACAGGAGATGTGTTAAACCTGTGAGCTAGGAGTGGTACTGGGGGCTTTACTTCATTCCACTCCATTCCTTCAATGGTACATGACTGCCATCTAGTGCAACATCAGTTTTTGCTGCGAGCAGGGTCATTAAGAGAGACTTTGCAAGTTTTCTCTCTCTCTTTCTCTCTGTGTGTGTGGATAGAGAATGCCACTGAATGAACAAGAAAGAGAGAAAGACAGTATGTTGGGGGAACATATGAGAGCGAGCAAGGTTGAGTTGTTTTAACATTTCTCCTTCTTGCTCTTGATCTCTCTCTCTCTCTCTCTCTCTCTTTCTCTCTATCTGAGCAGACCATTCATCATAAGAATCTTCTCGGCGTATCTCTGTGTGGAATTGATGAACCATCAACACAATTCTCCTCACTTTCTCTTTATATTGATAAAGCAATCATGCATGTTTCTCCTCCAGTCACCAGTGCCCACTTATAAGATAAATGAGGTGTCACACAAACACATTTTTGCTTTTTCTATTGCTCTAATGTATACTTCAACCTCCCTAAGAGACAGAGAGAGAGAAAGACTGAGGAAAAATAGTATTCTCCACCATTTCAATACTGATTCTACTGTCTTAAAACAAGTTTCCAGAAATGGGAATGTAGGGTGGTTCAGAAATAACCCCATAAAGTCCTAACCCCCAGGAAATAAGTTAGCATTTTTGAACGTCCGACCCATCATTCTGAAGTCAATTGGATTTTAGAATATGTTTTGGGTTAAATCATTAAATTAAGGTCTATGGTTAACAAGCTTGAGATATTTTCACATTTTATTCTACAACATAAAATAAATAATACCCCAACTCTTTTTGTTTTCATCTACATGCCTTGAAAAAGGCAGTTGCTAACAAATGGCTAATTGGGACTAGGTTCTGAATGACCTAAAATGTAATCTTTTATAACCTCGTTGTGTTTACTTACAATCTTGCAAACTATTCTAATTCAAAAAGTTAGAATATGCAAATTATGCAACCATGGTGTAGTTTGTTCATAGCATGATTTTAGCTTTTCACATCCGACGATTTTATTTAAAGGTACATTGTGTAGGAATTTCTCCCATCTAGTGGTGAAATTGTATTTTGCATTCAAACGAATAGTGCTCTCTAGCTCCTCGCTTTTTCATATGTATGTTGCAATTACGGCAGCCATTTAGTACCAAGAAACGCTAGCTATGACAACAATAGCCCATGCATCGAGTTTAACTATACATGTTCTACTGTTTTGCTGCCTATATAATGAATTACACAACCAAGCAATGAAAAAAAAAGCTTGTAATTTCGACTGAAACATTGACTTACCTGTCGAGAAGAAAGCAGGCAACTTCAGAGTCCCTTTCAAAGTCTTTCTTCTTCATTAGCTCTTTCCACCTGGGTAAAGCTATCCCGATATTTACCCTCTGTTTTTGAATTCTCCAGTCACGTTTCCTTTTAAATTCAATTTGGGCATTTCTCATGTGGCTTGGCATAAGTATGATCCTGAATTATGAAGTTCCGTGCGTGCATTTTATTGCATAATTATAGCATAGAATGCTTGTACATAGTAGCCTGGAATGGCAAAAAGACCATTTTCAATTAGCTGGTCGAGCTGTATTTCCACTAAAACTGTCATCATTTCCTGATAAAATCATCTGACAGCTATGAAGGCTGAGACCAGGGAGGGGGCAGTTGCATAAACATAGCCATTATGTCAGGGTTCCTCAGAGTTCAGCTCAAACCATGATGAAACTCACTTACCTGCCATTTTCTACTAACTCTAAACGGGAATATGCTGCATAAATTAGGTCAGCCGAAACCGGGAACACTTCCCATAACACCCAATGTACTCGTTACATCATAAGAAGAATAGCATATATGCTAATGTTAGTCTTTCTGCTTATTCCGAAGCATACTGTAATGAGCTGGATCCCAGCCGCATACAGATCATATGGAGGACCTGCGCCTAGACATGACCACAACGCATGATGTAGTCAGCCCGGATCCGGGCCGTATCCAGATGGGATGGAGGACCTGCGCCTAGACACAACCACAACGCATGATCTAGTCAGCCGGATCTGGGCCATATCCAGACCAGATGGTGGACCTGCACCTAGACACGACCACAACACATCCCTGAAGTGTCACTACTCTCCCCTGTGAAGGCCTCATCAACACGACAGCCATCGGCACTGATCCTCAACAAACCCGTCTCCATACCGGCGTGACTCCGATCTTCAACCAGATGGAACTGGATAATATTCTGATTGTTCCAAACCAATCTGACTGACCTATAATGCTGCCTGAATCATAATCATACACTGTTTGTTCATTGGCCAGAGGAGAACTGAGCTGGACGATGACATCACAGTTTACTCCAGAGCGGCTATATAAATGAACTAAATTAATAACTTTAAAAAAAACACACACACAGAAACATCACTGAATTTACTTAAGCTGGAATGTGATGCTATTTTCTTCTGGAAACAAACTTTTTTGCATTATTTTCCTGTTATCACTGTAAAGCTGCTTTGAAACAATATATATTGTAAAAAGCGCCATATAAATAAAATTGACTTGACTTAAAGACATTGACTAGCTTGTTCAGGTGTGTTTGATTAGGATTGGAACTAAACTCTGCAAGTTAGTGGCCCTCCGGGACCAGATTTGAGGAAGCCTGTATTAGCCTGTTAAGACTGTGGCTAAATCCGAAATCGCCCCCTACACCCTCAAATATGGCATTATTTAAAGGTGCTCTAAGCGATGTCACGCATTTTTTAGGCCAAACATTTTTTTGTCACATACAGCAAATATCTCCTCACTATCCGCTAGCTGTCTGTCTCCTGAAACACACTCTAAAAAAATGCGGTCTCTGTAGACACCCCAGGCTCCACAAACAGCAACAAAAACAAACTGCTAACCCGCACCACAACATAACAAACAGTGTTCCAGCCAATAACCGACAAGAAGGATTTGGGGGTGGGGTTTGGGGGGTTAGTGCGCGAATGAGGAGGAGGGAGGGTCTAGCTAGCCTCCGTTTTGTTTGACAATAGTTCGAACGTCAACAAGAAGTGACGTCACCCAGGATCGCTTAGAGAACCTTTAAGAGGACAGCCATTCGCAGTGGTGTCCGAAACCATAGTGGATGTTACTGAGTGCAGTCATTCTATCCCGATATATCAATACCGAGTGTACAGCCGATGTGTGCTCAACGGCTGTTCGAATTCACTCACTCATTTTCATTCACTCCTTCAAGTAGATAGTATTAGTGGACTAACGTAGGGAATTGTGATTGAGGGTTTAGGTTGCGATTTCGGATGTAGCCTGTGTCTTAAGTAGCCAAGACTAGAATGAGTAACTAGTGGTTAGTCAAGGGGCAATCAGTCTTACTTTTTAGTTTCAAATTAGACCAGTCCACGTTATGTAACTGATTTAAAACAGATATTAACAGAAAAATAAATGAAATGCGATGGCCTTTACCACTATTGGCAGTTATACAACTGATTAATTAATTTCTGATTCTGACCTTCCGTAATCTCTATCATCCAAGTTTGATGGTGGGCAGAGCTTACTAGTGCGACGTCGCATAAATCATAGAAACCTTTTATCGTTTGGTTCGTTTTTCTTTCTTTTTTTTTAGCTTCAGCGCGTGGCAACTGCCAGTAGGCTATTTTTTGGTCTGGCTGAAATCGGCTGTGTCAGAGTAATATAATAACTCACAGACAGTTTTTAATTGATTGCACAGATGAGACTGTTGCCTCATTTTTTTTATTAATTTGTTCTACTGTATACAAATATTCACACACAAAAAAAAAAAACAGATCAGCTCAATCATCTCAACATTCATGTGTCCATGTCAGTCACTGTATAAATATATATATATACACACAAACACACGTGTATATGCATAAAACATTTTTTCCCTTCATCTATGTATCAGCGTATACAATGCTGAGTGAGTGAGTTCTGAGACAAACAAATTTAGGCACCACTGTCACGCTCTCCTCTCCGGCACTGGACAAAGGTCTTGCAATTCAAAAAACCTGTAGTTTTTTTTTTTTTTTTTTTGCCAAAACATAATCAGTTTAGTGCCCCATTGTGGATGATTTGTATGAGTGAAGAGAGGTAATGATCACAGTGATGGTAACGCCCTTGAAACAGGGCACTCAGTCCAAGAGAGAGGGATTTTGGGTCAAAATCTGCATATCATATACATTTGTCCTCAGAAAAGAAAAAATAATCTTTCCTCAGCTACCCAAAAGAAATCAAATATCTACAATTTAATAATTCCTAATAAACCTATTTATAATATTTCAGAGAATAAATGTGGTAAGAGGCGTCAAATCCATCAAAAAAATAATTCTGGCTCTGATATCAATTTGCTGAATTTTAACGCATCTTTACAAATATTCTCCTTAATCTAACTAACATAACTTACTCTTATGCCGCCAAAAGCGACTCTTTCCTGGTAAGGAAAGCAATAGTGCAACAACCTTTAGCAGGATAATTCAGTAGCGCTTTCCACACAGCAGTTAGTCAAGACGCCTTATAAACGCCACACCTGAAAATGTCTTCAAAACACTTCTAAAGGTCAGCTGTGAATTTTATACTGCTATGAATATGCTGGCATCAATCTTGTATTGCAAAATTGTGTTTAAAATCAAAACAGAAGAGTGTAATGATCATTAAAATAGTGATTAAGTATTTAGTACATTTTAAGAACGTAAAGAACTTTTTTATTAATTTATTAAACTATTGTGTTCATTAAAGGCAGTCTGACATGCTGCTTTATGTTAAGTGTTACCTCTTTTTTTTGTTTTTTTATTTAAAAAAATATTGTCAAGTACAGGAGCTCTGTGGCAGTAAACAGAAATGACAAAGCTGAAAGCCCACCCTGGGCCCTTGAGAGGAGGGGAAAGGATTTTTTACGGTTTGCACACTATAGGAAAACCTCAACCTTACCAATGTACTAAATATTACAAACTTTTTCTTGTGATCTCAAAGGCAGGGATATTTCAAGCAACATCCAGCTGGTTTCACAGACAGCGTTTAGATTAAGCCATGATTAGGCCTTAGTTCAATTAGGACATCTAAGTAGCGTGTATAAATGTGCCTTTGAAAAGAAAACCATTACTGGTGTGCATCTTGAGACAAAACAATGACACAGACATATTTTAAGATGTGTCAGTGCAAGTTGTTTTCAGTTAAAACAGCTCAAACATGCATTGTAGGGGATAGTTCACCCAAAGATGAAAATGACCCCATGATTTACTCACCCTCATCTTCTTTCAGCCAAACACAATCGGAGTTATATCAAAAAATATCCTGGCTCTCCAAGCTTTATAATGGCAGTGAATGGCGGTCCTGATTTTGAAGTCCAAAAAAGTGCATTCATCCATCATAAAGTAATCCACACGGCCACAGGGGGTTAATAAAGGCCTTCTCTGTCGGAGGATTTTGATATGAGACGAGGAGCTTGAGTTTGTTGCCAGAAGGTCTTTATTAACCCCCTTGAGTCGTAAGGATTACTTTTATAATGGATGGATGCACTTTTTTTGGCCTTCAAAATCAAGACCGCCATTCACTACCATTATAAAGCTCGAAAGAGCCAAGATATATATATTTTTTTTATATAACTCAGATTGAGTTCATCTGAAAGAAGACGTTTCACCTAGAATGGCTTGAGGGTGAGTAAATCATGGGGTAATTTTCATTTTTGGTTGAACTATTCCTTTAAGCCTTGTCTGTGAAACCGGGGGAATATGTTGTATTTTAGCATAAAATAAATAGTTCAACCAAAAGTGAAAATTTTGTCAGTTTACTCTCCCTCAGATCGTTCCAAACCTGAAAGCTAACAATTTCTCTGTGGATCACCAAATTTTTATATATATTTTTTTAAGAATCGTTACATAGACCTCGCCATACAACCACAGTTCATGGTGATCATGGGCTATTGAGCACCAAAAAGGACAAAAAACACTATAGAATTTGTCCATACGACTTATATACCAAGTCTTCTAAAGCCATATGATATGTATGTGTGGAAAACAGCTTGATATTAGAGTTATTTTTCACTTATAATCTGCACTTCCAACCAAGCTATGGTTTATGGTTTTGTCCAGATCAACTGTGTAGTAACCAAACATAGCATGCCATTTTGAAAGCTGCACAGAAAAATAAATAGTGACAGATATGTTCTTCCATAATGTAATTAATGTATAATGTCGGATTGCCGAAAAGTTCTGTCCATCAGTTGATGATTGGATTTTAAGATGTGAGCATTGCAGTTAAGATAGAGGCAGATCTGTAGTCAACTGTGGAGAAGCAGGGTTTAAGCCAGGGTTGCCAGATCCTTTTCCTGGAGATCTACCTACCTGAAGAGTCTTCAAATGATGGCGCCTTGCAGTTTGATTGTGCCAGGGTGAAGTAGAAAAAGACAGTGAGATGCCACAACAGTCAAAAACATCCACCTGAAGCATTTGTAAATAGGCTAACAGTAAAAGCAAAGCGCAGATGAACAGAAGACTTGGAATATAGCACATGAGTTGTATAAATTACTTTTATGTTGCTTTTTGGTGTTTTTTTAGTTTAGCAGCCCTTGGTCACTATGAACCTTGGTTTTATGACAAGAGCTATGAGACGGTTCTTTAAAAAAAAAAGAGAAAAAAATATATATATATATATATTTTGTGTCCCACATTCCACATAAAAAAAAAAAAGCATACAGGTTGGGAAGGGCATGATGGAAAGAAAATAATGACCGAATTTTCACTTGTGGATCACCATACATTTAGGACAAATTTCAAGGAGATTTGTACAATGTTGATCGTCCAACATCCTCTCATCCCTCCTCTTGTTTTTGGTATACTTCCTGACCCCTTCCTAGTGACATAATTTGGGTGCACTTTATAGAAAACAAAACCTTAACAGAAGACAGTGAAGAGGCCATGTTCTGCAAAATGCTATGACATTTTCTGGCCTTCAAAGGCATACCATGTGAGGCTAAAAAAAGAGAAATCACCATAAAAAAAGGCTTCCAACCCAGGACTGTAACCAGATGGAGCTACATTCCATTTAAATAAAAATAAAAAAGGACAAAGAAACTGAAAAATGTTTTGGCTTCTGGTTGACAGCATCACCCTCATTTATTTTGTTTTAAGGCTTCTTTTTCTCTCCATTTCATCCTCTTCTCTACTGTTCTTCACAGCTTTTTGCTTTTCTTGAACAAGCTCTTGATCTTGGAGCGTTTTTTCTCTCCGTTATCGCAAGAGTCCTGGGAGGAGGTGGTATGGAGTTGCTTGGGCTCCTTGATAGCTTTGCTTTCTATGTCGAGTGAGCTAATCGAGGGGTAATGTCCCTCTGGTGGCGTCCCACCAGCGGGCAGCTGCCCCATGCTGTATGACTTTTCCAGAATGCCATTATAGGCCACAGATTTGGTTCTAGGTTGAAAGGTTAAACTTTGAGATTCTGGGAGGACGGAATAGTGGGTAAGGTCAGGAGAGCCCTTGTGACCTGAGGAGGAGTCAAGAGGAGATGAAGGGGAGGATGTGGAAGGAGGTAAGGTCTCCATGGCCGCAGCCTGGGCCTCTTGCGCCAGGAGAAGAAGTTCCTCACGAGAGATTTTACGTGGTGGGGTATCCGGGCCCGTAACATATGTACACTGTGTACTTTGACCAGAGAACTGCTTCCTGCCCAAAGAGGAACTGAGAGAGTCTGAATCTGAGCATGTGTCCTGATGGTCCCTGTGTAACAAAAACATAAAAAAAAGAACACAAAATGCATCATAATAATCTAAAAAAAAGATACACTATCAGTCAAAAGTTTGGAATAATCATTTTGTTTTATGTTTTTGAAAGAAGTCTCTTATGCTCACTATTTATTTGATCAAAATGTGGTAAAAACAGTATTATTTGTGTAGCAAAAACTTCATAATAATAAGAAATATTATTAATAATTAAGCACCAATTACCAACTCAGCATATTATAATGATTTCTGAAGGATTGTGTGACTGGAAAAATAGCTGCTGAAAATTCAGCTTTGCCATCACAAGAATAAATAACTTTTCTAAAATATATTAAAATAGAAAACAGTTATTTTACACTGAAATACTATTTCACAATATTACAGCTTACTGTATTTTTTATTAAATAAATACTGCGTTGGTGAGCATATGAGACTTTCAAAAACATTTAAAAAAAATAAAAAACGTATTTATTCACATTTTTGACCGGTAGTGTACATTCACAGACATTACTCACATACAATAAATGCGATTAAAAAAAAGAAGCAAATTAACGTACAGAATTTTTAAATATAAAACTTTATATATCAAATTAAATTCTTGTAAGAAATGGGGGGAAAAAACAGGTGAAAAAAAGAAAAGCTGTAGATGTCATACCCCTTCCTTTCTACAGTGAAGAAGATGTGATCTTCGTCTCCGTCGGGTCTGTAGGCCAGGGGGGCCGAAGCCATGGACAACAGGTCAGGGTCAGCAGAGAGGGATGAAGGCTGAGACAAAAGACTTCTGCGAGAACGACAAACACTGCTGTTGCGGGTCAGAGGAGGTCGAATCAAAGCAGCTGTGAGGACAGAGAGATCATTAGCAGTCACATATATGTGTGTGTGTGTAAAATCACATTTTCGCAACATTTCTCACAATCTTGATCCTGAAGAGATAAACTTACAGGTGAACTGTGGAATGATTGGTGGTGTGTCCTCGTCAAGATCGTCCACCCCGCCAGCGATTGGGTAGGGTGGCACCGACATCCGCGGCATGACCACCCAGCTGTGGTCAGCGTACAGCGAGGCGGTGAGGCTGGGCAGCCCAGAGTTATTAACTAATGGAAAGCAACATAATTTCTCTATTTGGTGCCAGCGGTGGAGACGTTCCCGCAAACACGCTGTGACCTCTGATAGAGATTTTCTAAAAAGGAAAAAAACACTGATAAGCTTTCATGTAATGCGAGAAACCATTAGCTTTTTTGTGTGGGTGGTTGGTTGGTAAAGTGACTGCATGTCTGTTAAGTGTGCTTACTTAGCCTCAAGTATTTTGTGGTCTACTTCATCCAGCGATGAGCTGTGTGCAACATGGAGGGTACCAAACACAGAGTTCCTCTTCTTCTTGATCTTTTCTGCCTGAAATTCACACAACATGAACATAGAAACACACAAGTGATGAAAACCCAAAGATACTGCATGGAAATGCACCAGTCGTTGCTTGTACTGAACTCAAGCTCATCTCTCCTGCTGCGGTGGCTGCTAATTGCTTCAGTTTAACTGCTGATGACTCATTCCAGAAGCAAATAACAAACGGAAAAGCAAACCACGTAGTTAAAAGGTAATTTAACCACATCATTAGAAATCTAAATTAAAGGGGAGAAGTTTCAGCTTCGGTTTTGTTAGTCGCTGAGAAAGAAAGATATTTGTTTAGGTAGTTTAAAACTGAAAAGTAAACTTCACTTGTAATGTATAAGGATTGAAGTATGACGTAAATCTTTTATAAACTCAAAGAACCTATAGTTGTTTGGGCAGCAACTTTAAAACAAACTGTCCTAACAGGAAGTGACAACATAAATCACTCACCTCGTCCTTTGCGACCATGAGCTGCTGCTCAGCATTCTGTTTTTTAATGTTGTAGTACTGCACTTCCACCTCATGTGTGAGCTGTAGCCACATCTGCAGGGCTTCAGGCACCGACCAATCGGACTGCATCTCCTTCTCTGCTCTCTTCAGCGCCATTCGCACCTGGAAATACCCAACAAACACATATTACAAGGGGAATTTGTTAAATATTACCTGCATCGTGGAAAGATATTGTGGTGTATTTAGAGAAGAGGGCTGTTGTAAGGCAATAGACAAGGAATGGTAAACTGCAGGAAATTAAGATTGCACTTTATTTCGACAGTCCACTTTAGACATTCTACTAACTACAAGTAACTTTTCAACTACATGTCAACTAACTGTCATTAGAGTATTAGTAGAGTGTAGTAGTCTGTTAGTAGACTGTTAGGTTAGGTGTTAGGGTTCTGGTTAGGAGAATAAGTTGACTTGTAGTTGCCAAGTTACTTATAGTCAGTAGAATATCTGTTGGGGGACCAACAAAATAAAGTGTAGCAAATATTAAGCAGATAGTCTACTAATCCTCTAATGATAGTTAGTTGACATGTAGTTGCAAAGTTACTTATAGTTAGTAGAATGTCTAAAGTGGACTATCGAAATAAAATGTTACCGAAATTAATTAATTTTGGATGCATAGCAATTCATTACATTGTATTATATTAATCCTCAAGTTAAATTTTATAAGGCAATTTTAATAGCTTGAAAAATATATTTATAATTACTGTGTCATGTCCATAGCTCATGTAAACTGTATTACTTTTTTAGACACACATAAAATGGTCTATTATTGGTTAGCTATTGTGGTAGAATTGTACCTGTACCTGATTCTTAAAATACCATTAAAAAGTTTGGGGCCCTTAATATATATATATATTTTAATAAATTAATTATTTGATTTAGCCAGGAAGCATTAATTTAATAAAAATTTGCAGTAATGACTTATAAATTGTTAAAAAAGATTGCGGTAGTATTTCTAATAAATGATTTTCTTTTTGAACTTTATATTCATCAAATAATTCAGCTGACACTGAAGACTGGAGTAATGGCGGACGGAAATTCAGCTTTGTCATCACAGGAATACATTACATTTTAAAATATATTCAAATACAAACTTTTGACAATATTTTACAATTTACTGTATTTTTGATCAACTAAACGCAGTCTCAGTGTTTCTAAACATTTAAAAAAATGTACAGATCCAGAAACATCTGAACGGTAGTCTCTGTATATGGCCATGTATACAAAATAGCACTAATCATGCCAATAAAGTAATTTACATTAAAATGTAATTGTATGTGTCCTTTAACTAAAAAATTAACTGTGGTTGCAAAAAAATTGTAACTGTGTGTTACATGTTCAGTTAGGCTATTTACTGTTTAGGTGGGAAGTTCTTAGCCAGAATAAACTACAATATGAATAAAGTCTGGCTTATCACACTAAAGACCAACTCACATCTATGAAATACCTTGAGTGAATTATATTGGTTCCTACCTGTACTAGTTCCTCCTCTGCGTACTTGAGTCTGCTGAGTTCACATTCAGCCCCCTCTCGCAGCTCACGGAGTCTGCTAGCTTCTCTCTTTGCTCCGTTGATCTCATCACGCATCTTCTGCTCCAGGTTCTGCTTCTCCACCGCCACTGTCCGGTTCTCCTCCTGAGCCTTTTCCAACCTGATGAAACCACAGAGCAATTTAAGTCACATCTGAAATCTGGTGTGTTAGAATTTAAATATATTATTAATGATAATTATTATATTCTGTCATCATTTATTCACTCTCATGTTGTTCCAAACCTTTGATTTCTTTCGTCTGTGGAAAATAAAAGAAACCGTATTCTATCCACTCTTTTCCATTTAATGAAAGTGAATGTGGATATTGGCTGTAACGCTTCATAATGGTATCATAAATTGTTCACATGACTTGTGTACTATATTCCACGCCATATGATAGCTTCGTGTAAGTTTGACTATAGATGTCTTATAACATTATGAATGTAACGCCAACATCATTGACAGTGTGACATCAAACCTGACATATTGCGTCTACAGACTCCATATGCAGTATCTTAGATCGATTACTAAATTACACTGGTATTCAGGGACAGGCATTAAAGTTGTTTAGATCCTACCTGTCTGACTGTTACAATTTTATTTAAACAGGGAATTATCTAAGTTAACGCCAGTATAGTATGGAGTGCTGCAAGGACCTGTTTTAGGCCCTCTGCTATTTTATACATGCCTTGGTAATATTATTAGAAAACTTGGGAGTTTCCATTGCTATGCTGATGATACTCAGTTATATATTTCATCAAGACCAGATGAAATTTCAAAATGATCCAAGTTGACAGAATGTGTTAAAAATATAAAATACTGGAAGACCAGATAAGACGGAGATATTACTTATTGGACCGAATATCTGTACACGGAAGCTCTTAGAATACTATTTGAATTACATAAGACAGCAATTTGTCTTTTGAAAACCATATTTCACAAGTTACAAACACAGCGTTCTTCCCCCTCAGAAACATCGGCAATCTATGGAACATGTTATCTGTATCTGATGCAGAAAAGCTAGTTCGGGCATTCATGACATCTAGACTGGATTACTGAAATGCACTATAGGTGGTTGTCCTGCATCCTCAATAAACTAGATCCAGTTAGTCCAAAATGCAGTTGCTAGAGTTCTCACCAGGTCAAGAAAATATGATCATATAACCCACATTTCATAATCTCTACACTGATTTGCCTATTAAGTTCCGTATCAATTACAAAATATTGCTACTCACTTATAAGGCACTAAATGGTTCAGCTCGTGTGAATTTAACCAATCTTGTATCATGCTATCATCAATCATGCTCTTTATAGAGTCGCAAAACTCTGGGCTTTTGGTGATGCCTAGGATAGCAAAGTCCACTAAGGAGGGAGAAAGTTTTCACATTTGGCTCTTAAACTCTTGAATAGCCTTCCCTGATCATGTGCGGGGCTCAGACACAATTTCCCAGTTTAAATCTAGATTAAAGACACACATTTAGCCGAGCATTCACGTAATGGTTTCAATAAGATTGCACTCCATGCTGTACTATGATCAAATGCACATGATTAACTTTTTTTTTTGCTTGAAATGTTATGAACAGCAGTTACGCAATTATTCTTCATTTGCTCTTCTGTTGCTAACTAGAGATTACACCAGTTTGGATCCAGCCTCTTATGAAGATTTCAGATGACCCAACACCTGTGGAGATGACATCAAACCTTGCGAGGACTTCAGATGACGTCAACTCTGAATCAACATACAAAACTGACAAATTCCCCATATATTGTAATCATTATGATCACGAAATTTAATCATTCTCATTGCTTCTGCTTGAATTAATACACTACGTTAGTTAACTGCATAATTTTATTATTTTAGAACTGTACATTTCTGCAATATGAACTTTACTTTCACAACTCTGATGACAGATTACTGTTATGTGCGTGCGTGTGAGCATGCGTGCGTGTGTGTGTGTGTGTGTGTGTGTGTGTGTGTGTGTGTTTGTGTGTGTGTGTGCCATATTAAAGCTAGTCTCTCCTTTTGTGTTCTACAGAAGAAACTCATGTAGATCTGGAATGACGTGAGGGTGAGTAAATTGATGACAGTATTTCCTTTTTAGGATAAACTATTCCCTTGAGGAATAGAGGAATAAAAGAGCTTAATGAGCCTTCTCAGAAAAATAAATGAAATATGATGTTATACAGATGAAAGAATAAGGCAGAATAGCCCATGATTTTATTCAGACAGGCACAGTCTCTCTTTTACTGTCTGTTTTTGCTCACCGGCTCTGTAGCTCTGTCAGGCTCAGTTCAGCATTCTGTAGACTCTCCAAATCTTTCATCATCTGGGAGATGTGAACTTTAGACGATTTGTTCTGTATGTATGCAAACCAGCAGCCCCCAACACCAATGATGATTGAAATCATCAAAATAAAGTCCTTCAGCCAGTGATGGTGTGGACCTAGAGGAAGGAGAGAGGAAAAGATAGTATTTAAACAAATACTTCTATACAATAATTTTGTATAAGACACTAACCAAACTTTATATTACTTGAGTGAGCTGTTAAAGCGATAATAATTATGTCATAATTATGTCATAATTTACTCGCTCTCATGTCATTCCTGTTTAGTTGGTAACTAAACAGTTGCAGTTTGCATTGACTTCCATTGTATGCACAAAAAAAAAAATAAAGTAAGTCAGTGCGAACCAAAACTGTTTGGTCATCACCATTCTTCCTACTATCTTCTTTTGTGTTCAGCAGAAAAAAACAAATGCATGCAGGTTTGGAACGACATGAGAATGACAAAATTATGGCATAATTTTAATTTTTGGGTAGATTATCCCTTTAACTGCTTCAACCGTACGACTGAAACGGTTGTAAAAAGTGATCAGTTGACTTAACTTAAAAAAAGCGAGGAAACCTGTTACCTTAAAATTATTAAGTAAATAAACTACAAATAAACTTATTTTTTATAAAATAAAATAAAAAGTTATGTGGAATTGATCATCTGATCACTTTTTACAGTGAATTTTATATATTTTCAACCTGCTTTGAGAACGGGACCAACTGATTCGTTGAAAAGATCTGACTCAAAAAAGAACAATTAACAATTCATCAATAAATTGCACATTGTTGTTACTCTCATTAACTCTTGAATGTACCAATTTTGGTCTGTTCCTTGCACAATGCTGCTTGACTGCAGAATACTCCAGAAGAATTCAGCACATACAGTACTATTCAAAAGTTTGGGGTCGGGTTGATTTTTGAAATGTTTTTGAAAAAAGGTTACATTTATTTGATAAAAAAAATACATTAAAACAATGATATAGTGAAATATGATTACAATTTAAAATAAATGTTTTAAATTTGAATATGTTTTTAAAAGAAATGTATGCTTGTGATGGCAAAAGTGAGTTTTCAGCAGTCATTATTCTAGTCTTCAGTGTCAAGATCCTTCAGAAATCAATAAAATATGCTGATTTAGTGCTGAAGAAACATTCATTGTTATTATTTTTGTGTATTATTGTGCAGCATCTTGTTTTTTGGAAACCATGATACATTATTTAAGGATTTTTTTATTTTATTTTTATGGATAGAAAGTTCAAAAGAACTTTTGAAATAGTATTTATTTGAAATAGTTTTTTACAATATAAAAGTCTGCAACTTTTGATCAATTTAATGCATTCTTGATATATAAAAGTATTAATCTATCTCCAAATAAAAGTCTTGCCAAATAAAAGTATACATTTCTCTACTGATCCCAAACCTCACTGTAAAAAAATATTTGATCAATAAATTATAACAACATATATTTTTACATTGCTTTAACTCATCAAAATAAGTTAAGCAATTTTCAACTTTCTATGTAAGTTATACAAGATTCAACTCGTTTTTAAAGTCAATTTAATCTAATTTAAATTGAAATGCCCTTAACATCAAAGTTAATTGTACCTAAAAATAATATTTTACAGTATAGTGTAGTCATATGAACAACATACATTTTAACTGCATTGAAAAAAGAACTAGTACATTATTTGTTTTGCAAGGAAGCAAAGCCATATGGTTTTGGAACAACGTCAATTTTGGGCTGAACTATCCTTTTTAAATAAACAATTAAACATGTCTTAATGCACTTACGTAGTGGAGGTCCAAAAAGCACTGCGTCCAATGCTTTTAGATTTAATTTCTGTTTATGTCGTTGGTCTAATATCTTTAGCTGCATAGACATAAACGAAGGTTCATTGGCCGCTAGTCTGTAACAGAAAGGAAAAACAATGCAGGTCAGGAGAAAGAATGTGAGTCAAGATCACACAAAATCAGCCAAGAATCATGGTTTGTGATCCCTCAAACAACCGTTACTTTGAAATGTTTAGTGCAAATCAACATAAGTACATCCAATAAATGGCTACACTTTATTTTGATGGTCCCCTTTAGACAATTCTAAGTAATGTAGCACCAACATATCAACTAACACTCATTAGAGTATTAGATGAGTATTAGTAGAATAAGGGGTTCGGGTTCCAAAGTTACTTAGTCAGTAGAAGGTCTGTTATGGGACCATCAAAATAAAGTGTTAGCAGATTTTATGCAGACAGTCTACTAATGATCTAATGTAGTTGACATGTAGGGGCAACATTACTTACAGTCAACAGAATGTCTAAAGGGGAACATCAAAATAAAGTGTAATGCAATAAATCTCGTAATACAAATAAAGCAAATCCCTGTAAGTGCAAAACTATCCTATAATGTGTGTGGGTGGGGTGGGTGGGTGGGGTGGGGGGGAGGCATAGCCTATGTGACTGTATGTGTGTCTATGAATGGCAAGTTCAAGCTCAAAGGACTAATTTTAAGAAGTGAGTACTGTATGACTGAAAGATCACATGTGCTGCCACACTCATACTGGGCATAGCTGCAGGTGAAAGGTGATCTGATGCTGTGACATCATTTCATGAGTCATGGAGAAGCGGCCGTGAGGGGAAACTCAAAACCATAAACCTTTCTTTGCCCCCCACACTTATGCAGGTCTTCACTGTCTGTGCACTGACACGTCATCACCACTAGGGGGAAGCGCTGCTGTTAATCTCTCAGTTGGTGATTTTTTTATTGGTGTATTAGAATTGAATAACTACTAAAAATTCAGATTAAAAAACACACAAAATAAATACTTAATAGGCTCTTTTTTTATTTTTAGCACATTTTACAATAAGGTCTAATTTTTTGAATAATGCATTAAATGCATGAACAATGAGCAAGATATTTTTACAACATTTAGTATTACCCTTTAATGTTAGTTAATACAAATGTTCATGATAGTTCACAGTACATTATCTAATGTTAACAGGTTAACCTTTGTTTTAGAAAATGTTGAGATTAACATTAACTAAGATAAGTAAATCCTGTGGTATTGTTCTTTATTAGTTCATAATGCTAACAACTGAAGCTTAATTGTAAAGTGTCACTCTTTTAGCGAGAAAGATAAGATACTTCTACTAGTTTCAACTCTCTATAAGGTTCTGTCACAATAAGTGTGGCTTAAAAATCACAATGAAAAAAAAATGTGTTGGGCTTAGGAGTAGAAAAGTTGTTATAACTCAGTATAAACACAATACAAGTCACTGGAGAGTCTAGGAATGAAAGACAAAAGTGCATGAGTGTTTACCGAGGTAACGTGTTGCCATCTACTTTAAAATCTCTGAAGTTTATTTCATACTGAGGAAGCTCCACCGACTCCTTCAGCCATTGAACGGCATCCTCCAGTGTCCAGTTGTGCACTGAGAGCAAAGACAGAGGTGAAAAAACACATTTTAAAAATGCATATGTTAACACATTTCAAAAACAAATTTGTAATCCTTTAACATGTTTTGAACAGAAAACTTCAACAAATAGAAAAAAAAATATTCATGAGCTCAATATTTAGTACTGTATATTCGTTTAATCTGTGGCCTTTGGTCTAAATACTGTAGCGAAAAGAGATGTCAGGCCTAGGAAAATGTATTCAAATATTATTATAAAGATTTTGTAAGCATATTGTGTAGTTATTCAAGGGGTCAATTGCTTGATTTGTGATAACACAATGAAACATGTCAAATTGTCCGGAAATCGTTTTTTGACCAGGCTGTCACACAATGAAAATTATGAACAAAAGAGAGAACCAATGAAATATGAATAACTGAATATGCTATAGTCAATGTATGTTTTCCCTGTGAGCTATTTGTTTTTCAATGTATTTTTTCATTGTAAAATAAAACCTGTAGCTTGCATTTTTTCCCAAATAATTTTGTCAGATAAATACCTTTTAGTTAAGTGTTTTGTTCTTCCCTCATTTTCAATATACACTTTTTGATGGTTTATTCAAACTTGTAGGGTCATTAAAAAACAAATATCTCCGCCAGACATCGCTTTTAGCCACTACTGTATGAACATCAGTGAATAACATCATATAGCTGGGTTCAAATGCGTCCACAGCGACTTTATTATGACTGTACATAAATAAAAGAAGACATTTAACAGTTTTGAATGATGTTAAACACATATGGAAGATCAAAATCGACAGAGTATTTTGAGTCTCTTTTGCACTGATAAGAAAAAAAGCGAGCTGGTATCGCCGGCGCGACCGCCGACCCAAGGGGGTTGAACTTAAACTGTAAAAAGTCATGAGGAATAAAGAAAAAAAATATTTCAGATTCTGCACTATTTCTATAGATCACTAATAATTCAATTGTGGCTCTTTGTACAGATGGTCAGATGTTCTTCCATTGAAGCATTTGGATCATCACAAATCATGCTGCAGAACAGCCTGAACATCAGGTTTGACACAAACTTGTGTGAGTTCATGCAGCTCAAGTGTTGTTGTCATTAAAGGGGTGATGAACAGTGACAGAGGTGCCAATTGTGGTGATGGACAAGTGTAAACTCCAACAGGTGCTTTTACTGTGGTAAGTGTGAGGGCAGGGGGTGTTATATAAATTGGTCAGTAAACTGTGCAAAAGACATGGGGCAATATATATATATATATATATATATATATATATATATATAATTAAATATGTATTGTCATGGTTCACTTGGCATTAACACTATATTTTTTTAACACACACAGAAAAAAAACAGCTTTTAAGACGTAGGGTAAATTCAGAGTGGCATTTTTTGCCATTGAGATGACTTGGAAAAAGTGCCCCCAATCAACCTGAATTCACCATATATCTTACGACGGACCTTTCCGAACATCCAAAGCAATGCTGTGTGCTGGGTGTTAATGTGCCTGTTGTACATGGGGGTATTTTTACCAGCAGAGAACTTGTACAGAGCTTATGTGCAGACCAGTCAAAAGTTAGTTTGGAAGCTGACCGAGACCACCTGAAAATGCTTAAAAAAAGAATAAAATGCTTCTTAACTGCCAATTTCTTCTTATTTTCTAACCTAAGATGAAAATATCATAAATAACTTCATAAGGTTAGGATAACCTCCAACCTGTTTTAAATCCCCAAAGGTAAGTTCAATGAATGTATTGGGTCGTTTCAAATATTACGCATTATAACATAACACTAGCTGATACAAATTACTAGCATGTGGATGAGTGACAGCGATCGATAATGAAAACTAGCGAGACAGCACGCACAGATACAGGACGAATTCACTCTAAAGAGAGAGCACAAGAAAGACGGAGCGCAAATGAATGGGAAAGACTGCTGAATCTTGAGACATGGGCTCTTTTAAAATAACTATTTAAACTTGACAGCGCATTCAAAACGGCATGATTAACTCCCATCAAGCTAGTTGTGACGACTGCACGCTTATTATGATATACGTAATCTACAGGCAGCGCAAAAAGACAGACTTTGAGGTGTTTTAGTTCACTGACTCTTCAGCAAATACCTGTCTTTCAATCAAATAACACGGAAGACTGTGGCTTTCTTCTTAAGAAAAACATTAAGAAGTTCTTCAGAAAATATTTGAGAACTTCTTAGAAATTTCTTCAAGAATTGCATTCTTCAGAACCGCTTAGATGTTATCTTAATAATTGTCTTAACTTCTTTCTTAAGGGGATTTCCCTGAGTTTGGCCCCAGGATTCAGTTGGAAACCGCACCACAGTTCATTTTAATCAAACCAAACCTGCAAAGTTAGAACACAATCTACATGCGCTCCCTGTCCCCACATGAGAACCTGAGTCAAATACATATAATTGTTTAATTTTCCATCTGAGATACTCCATATCCCATGGAGATATAGAGATACTCGTTCAAATTATGTTGACAGTATAATATGTAATGAAAACAATTGCATCAAGATTTTAGGACCCAACTGTACAGTGTGATTTCTCAGCTTGTAGTTGACATCAAGAGAACGGGGTGAACCTGCACAGGTGTTGTACAGGGAGATGGCCACTCATGACAGTCATTTTCTTAGTTGTGAACAAAATCTATTGCCAATTAATATAATGACTCAACTATCATAGTTCATACTCAAACTGAAAACCAGGCTACACAACCAGACTACACAACAGCCCAGTGTCTCAGATTACATCTCCGCCTGATGCTGTAAGATGCCATCACTCTGCATTAGAGGCTCAATGGGTAACACACAATCTTTGTTTAGAGCTGCATGTGCAAGATTAGTCACTTCAATGACATCACTCCATTCAGATTCTCATGACATCACCACTAGGAAACCCTGAGACCAAACACGTAACTGTGTCCAATTAAATTCCTTTTATACTAGTCGCTACATGCGTGTGACCAAATTTGTATCATTTTATATCAAAATAACAGTACACACTACCGTTCAAAAGTTGAAAAGAAAATTGTATTTCTGTTTAAAAGAAATGAATACTTTTATATACAAGGACGGCCGCACTCAAAAGTGACAGTAAAAACATTTATAATGTTACAAAAGATGTCTCAAATAAAAGCTGTTCTTTCTATTCATTAAATAATCTCTATGAATTTGTAATACAAATTCAGCTTTGCCATCACAGCAATTCATATATTGTTAAAATTAAGATAAAATAAAATATAAAACATTTATAATAATATTTCACACTAATACTGTATTATTAAATAAATGCAGCCCAGATGAGCATAAGAGACTTCTTTCAAAAACAAAAGTTTGAACAGTAGTGTATATTATTATTATTTTGGTAACACTTTACAATAAGGTTTCATTTGTTAACATTACTTAACTACATTGACTTGTGTTAACTTGTGTACAACTACAATGAGCAGTATATTCTTACAGCATTATTAACCTTTGTTAATAAAATAAATCATGTTCTTGTTAGTTCACAGCGCATTAACTACTGTTAACTAATTGTCACATATTGTGTGGTAGAAGATAATAATAACAGTCTTTATTCAACTTTACAAACTCAGCACAAACACTAGAACAAATTCAGGGAACAATGGGCCTCATTCACCAATATATTCCTAAGAATTTTCTTAACTTTGTAATTAATAAACTTCCTAAGAAAATCTACGTCGGATTGATGACATGTTCTTAAACAACAGAATTGTTCGCACCGGTGTTCTTAGGATCGATGAATCCCACGTAAATTGCAGTGTTAGTGTTTCTTTGCAAACTATGATTTTTTTTTCAACAAATGATCAGAAATACATTACAGTAAAATACTATCATTGTAAACGACTGTAGAAGACTGTTACTAACTAATGTAGTTAACTTATGTTAACAAATGAAACCTAAAGTGTTACCGTTGTTTTTGCTATAAATGAAAAAAATATATATTGTATTACATGAATTTGACATGAAACTCTGGATAATCCATTTTGTTGCTAAAGTTTTATTAACTTCAACTGAATTCTAAATTGATGTGGCAAGTTGGGACACTAATACGTTAAAACAAGTCCTTTCTCATCTTGATTCGTTTGGGACACATCCTGCTCAGTATTTTCAAATTATTCCATGTTTTTGCTCTCACATGCCCTGCACAATGATATTACGGAATAAACAGTAAACTAAAATCTATCTACCAGTGGACACATTTTTTTTTCTGTCACTCAAAGCTGTATCCGCCACCCAGCCCATGTTGTCCCAGTCCATCTCTCTTTACCTTCTGATATTTTCCAGCTCTTCCACAGCTCCTCCACTGTGATGTGCTGGTCCTCTCGGTGAAGATTACTGTGTTTATTAGTCTGGTGCTGCTTCATGTCCTCTATTATAAACTGCAGAAGAATAACAAGATAACACGCTCAGACCATAGGAAAATGACTTCTTATGAATTAGTTCATGCCATATCATGTTTTATTTGACTATATCGGAGGCTTAAAAGGTTTCAAAAAATATATTTTAATATCATGCAAATATTTTCAATGCAAAAAAAAAAAGACAAGAGAAACATCACATGAATATCATACCCATTGAGTTACATGACAATAATTCACTTTCAGATGCTTTTAACCAAAGCGACTTACAAATAAGGAAAACCCCAAGTGATTGATCATAATGAGCCAACAACATTTGACCAGAAGAATGCATAACTAGTGCGGAGTTGTATTGCACAATAAAGCTATTAGAATAAAGAAAACTAGATAAGTGTGAAGCTCTCTGTGGTCAGATCTGTGTAAACTGTGTATCTCTCTGTGGTTCTGCTTATTTGTGTGCTGCACATACATGATGGAAAATGTCATTATCCCTTAAAATATGTCAGTCCCATTGTTTTGTCCCAAAATGCACACCAGTAATGTTGTATTCTAAGGCATGTTTATAAAAGCTACTTAAATGAACTAAGGCCTAATCCTGGCTTAATCTAGGCCCTGTTTGTGAAGCCAGGCCATAAGCTATTTTTTTGTATGAAGTGTAACAAGGGGGACATTTTGGGAAGTAATGTCAACCCTGTGTGAGCAAAGTCAGAAAGTTTTAGTCCAATGCGATAACATTAACAAACATTTTTGGGAGAAAGAAAATCCTCTCCGTCTCCGGTCAAAATGACCTGAACACAACAATTGGTTATGTAAATCAGCAGTTTGATTGTCTTTTCTGTTTGTGAATGATGTTGCTATCTTCAAATACTCATAACCAACAAATGAGAGGCAAGACATCTTTACTCACACTCACTCTCTCTCTCTCTTACACACACACACACACACACACACACACACACAGAGGAATCTGCTGTGTCCTGAAAGAGGACACCAACTTTCAGTGGCTGTAAGGAGAAATTCTTGGGCCTCTTCTTGAAACAGTTCTTGAGCCCAGAAGCACCTGCCATGACCAGAAACAATACTCAAAACACACGTCCTCACTTACCTCACGTATATATACAAAAATTCTCACTTAAAATCAAAGACAGCTGAACAGACAAAAAAACAGGAAAGTAAATAGAGGGAAAAAAAACATTTATTTTCACTTTTAATCTTGTGGTTGTGAGCAAACCTGAAGGCAATGGTGAGGGTCACTGGTGAAGTCTGCACATTTTAGTGTGGAAAAACTAGAAGACACTAGTTTACTACCTCTTGTGAAGCATTAGTATGTTGCTATTATTTTAAAAGACAAAAAAGCAATTTATAACCTGTCATGTTTACTTCCAGTTGCAATAAAAATGTAGGCCTAAATAAAATAAGATCCATGTAGTGCAAGGGTTACAGTAGGGCAATGAGACAAATCAAACTGAGAGGTGCATTGTGGGATTTACACGTTTGAGTCGAGTGTGTTATTCCATAGACATAATGATTTATATACTGTACAAACTGTATATTCTATCCCCTCAACCATCACAGAAAACGTTCTGCATTTTTTACATTTTCAACAAATATCACTTTATAAGCTGTTCTCCTCATGAGGACCAAAAAATGTCCCCACAAGGACAAGGATTTCAGATATTGCCATCTTATGGGGTAACGTAAGGGATCGCTGAAGTGCACACACACACACCTCATAAATTCTAACAATGGCTGTGGATATTTGAACTATTCAAAAAGGTTTAATGGTAGTTAATATAATAGCTAACATTAATAACCAGTACTTTATCAGCATTTATTATTCTATGTTGAAGTACAATTTTAAACTTACTAAAACATTTTTAACATTTACAGTTTCAAATATTTAACGTATTATGAACAAACATGCATTAAAAATGAATAATAGTATACATAAATTAACATTATCTTAGATTAATAAATGCTGCGAAATGTTCATTGTTAGTTCGTGATAACATGGTAAATTAAAACATCCATGAAGTCTTATAATTCCACATAAAAATTCATGATTGTGAATTCCTTTTATTAAAAAAAGATTTTTATTTAGATAGAACATAATCCATCTAAACGGACTGTTTCTGTGAAACAAAATGGAAATTAGCATGTACGGCACATAAATCATGTCAAAGTCAAGATTATATTTAACTGGTACAGAATGTGTTGCATGTTTCGATCACGTTTAGGAAGACATGCATCATGTGACACATGCATGTGACATAAAGCCTTTAACATCTCATGAAGCAAATTATGCAAGGATTTTTCATCATGAAAACCAACACTCACACACACACAGTAATATAGTAGCCCTATGGGAAAAGTACTCATATGTCAATGGTCTCTTCTTGCAGGCAAGAATCAATGTCAACTTTGCCCTTTGAGGTCCCTGGTAGGTTTAAGCTTTACTAACCTGTTTTTAAGCCCCCTCGACCCCCTCACAAAATGCATGCACACACATAGAAACATGCCCCCCCCCCCCCCCCCCCCACTCCAACAAATGCATTATTGTATTAAATGACAGGCACAACACAATTCCCCAGGTCTAAATGACATATGCTCACCTCCACGCTCTCATTCACTTCAATTCCTCCATCGTTGTCGTCGTCTAGCTGCTTGTGAATGTGCTGAAGCGCCTCTAAACTGTAGCGGTCGGCTTCGTTCATACATGGAGGGATGACTGTCAAACACGGGTCTGCAGGAAAAGATACACAATTAACCTTTGTACATAATTAGACTCAGCATTAAACTTCTGCTTTTCTGCACACTTCATTCCAAGTTGATTACACACCCAGACAGACATGGCCATTTGCATGCCTGTGTAAACAAGACTTTCTACTCTTGGTTGCTAAATGATAATATTACTCATCAAGTTTTTATCGAACTGTCTGTACGTGTGAGCATGTGTATGTCTGGGCATCTGTAGGCTCTGTTTACAGTGGTGTGCTTTCACTGGTCTTGACACGCTTATTAGGTTGCAGACTGTTGATATGGCAAATGCTGCTGGTATTCGGTTGGATCACATCCTGGCTCTTATTTAAGAGAAGACGTGTGTAGGAAGACGAATCAATCCTGTTTGAACAAACTATTACTGGGAAAGAGCCCTGATTGGATGAACCAGCGCACATCACTGAGAACTGAGAAGCCCAAGAATATTTCCCAAGAGACAGACAGATTAAACAGAAAAAAATATTTAAATATATGATATTCTTCCAAAATATAAAGGCAGCCATATATTTGCTTGTATAAAGACCAATGTATACTATATGAGAAAACAGAAAAGTATGATATTATGCACACAGAAAAATATATATATATTGTTACTCTACTAAAGGCAAATCAAATAATTAAAATATCATCTCAAAAAATGACTTATTATTATTAAGAATCTTTATTCTACTAACTATTGCATTAAGTGTACTGAATGGGCCTAAATTTAATTTAAATTAATTTGTAAATTTGTTGAAATATTGCAATTTGTAAAGTTATTTGTAAATTGTAAATAACACTTCACAATAACATTTAGAAAAAAATTGAAAACAAACATTTTGTCCTTAAATTTGTTTTTCTCAAACTCCAGGGAGCCATTCGTTCTGTTGTGAAAAAGAAGTACACTTTTATTTTTTTTAAAGAGTACTTACTACGGAAATAATATACTTAAATGGACCCCATTGACTTCCATATTGGGGGGAAATAGGAAGTCAGTTGGGCCCATCAACTGTTTGGTTACCAACAAAACATATTATTTTGTGTTTAACAAAAGAAATAAACTCATACAGGTTTGGAACTACTTGAGGGTGAGTAAATTATGACAAAATCTTAATTTTTGGGTGAACTATGCCTTTAATTGCATGTTATTTACGATTACATGAAATGTATTATAGTCAACATTAAATGCAATTTTAAAAGTTATTTTAACCCACTTAAGTAGAATGAGTACATCTTTATATGTAAGGTGACGAAGCAAATTGAACCCTTCTCAATATAATTCAAAATGCAAAATACTGCTAAACAAAATTAAACAAAAAAAAAGGTCTTCTCTTAGTATTTGCATTATGATTTGCATGTGTTCCCCCATCGGATTGCATAATCATATTTGTGTGCCAGATGTCCCTGTCCACCCTCATTTCCATGTGTGGTTTTTTGCATAGAACTCACTTGTGCTGATGGGTGACATCACAGAAACACTGTGACAAGTAATGTCTAACAATTACAAATACTGTTTGTCAAACAGTAGGCTCCAAACTTTGAAAATTTGGGGGTTTGTTTGATTAAAACATGAAAAAGATTGTGGAAAAATGAAAACTGTTATTATGCTGTACATATTCTTGCTTCCATTCCAAGCACAATATGCTCCATGGAGAACATGGTCATCAAGTTGGACGCAAAAGTTCATGCAGTTCGAGTGGCGCTGTCATTTAACGTTCTGAAATGTGTTTACTTTTCAGAAAAATTGTTAAGTTGGTCATGTGTAATGACAAATTGTATTAAATTAAAAAAGGATTCAAAATAGGAGCATTTCAAATAGTAATGTCCTACTTTTGGAGTCCACTGTAAGTATCATTACACATTTTTAACAACATGTTTAGATTAGCAAAGAAAACAAAAAAGACTGCTGATGATGTGCAGGTTACTTTTCATTCAAGTGACATTGCTGAACTTACTAACAAACCTCACCTTATACTGTACGTATGTGGGAGGACGTGACACAGTGAGGGGGAGAATAAATAAAACCACATAGCAAAAATAGTCCTGAAGAACAAAATGAGTGAAATTAGGACACGCAAAGCTATAAATAGATTTTTGTTTCCAGTTGTCAGGAAGTGGTTTATCTAAAAGACAAAGAACAGTACGGGCCTCCATGAGAAATACACACACACACAAACCTTTGAAATGACAGAGGCAGGAGGCACAAGTTACAGATACAAGATAAACCGCCACTTGCTAAAACTTTCTTTCCATGATATAAAGGCAAGAGAAACTATAGAGTCCTCAAAAAATCTTCAAAAGCCACTTTTAACTTAAGCTACGAATGACATGCCACAGATCCCCGTCTGATCAATTATTCTTCAGTCTATTTTTAATGGTGAAGGAAATCAGTTGCAGCCTTAACTGAAAAATGACACAAAAAAAGTTAGTATATAAATACCCATTCAAGAGCGACAAATGTCTACATAAATATATCATCATATAAATATAAATGTCTAATGCAGTGTACAGATTTCAAATTCTGGGTCCCTTGGATAGGTCACAATACTTTAAAAATAGGTCACTAGAATGAAAATAATTAAGTACATTTCATTTCATTTTTTTTTAATAAAATAATACATTCTAAAATATTTTATTAAATGAATAATAATAATATATTAATAATATTCATGCTGCTTATACACTCAAAATTTTAACTTTAGGGGTACAACTAAGGTTGGGTATAGTTTTAAAAAAAGTAAGCTTGCTTAAAGCTTGCCCCAAAGCAATGGAAAAAGTAGCCTAATGATTATGAATGTGTCGGAAAAAAATTAGCAAGGACACATTATAATTGTTTATTAATAAACTAGTGTTTTCTGAGTCAGTGTTGGCTGAGAAGATGAAGTTCTCTGCAATGAGCCTATAGAGAGAAATGCACCTTTCATTTGGATTACATCATCAGAGAGTATTTGTTTTCGATTCGAATTGGTTCATTTAAAAGTTCGACTTTTGAGTATTTCAAGCTTTCTATTTGCCTATTTCTCATGTCTGTGAGGCAAGTAGCCTAATAGTTTTAGTTCATTTGTGACCAGCTCCAGTTCCAGTCCAGGATTACTAAAACGTTACAGGTAGATGAGTTTGATCAGGGTTGCACTGTAAACCCTAACGCTCAAAATAATTAATTGGTTTGAGTAGGACAAACTTAAATTAAACTAATTAGTTTAGTCAAATTAACTTTTATGAGTATTTAGCACTTTCTTTTTTTTCAAGTTCACAGAACTTATATATTTTAAGTAAACGGAACGGTTTCATTGTTTTGAGTTTTATGAAATTATTTCTTTTAATTTAGACGAACTTAAGTTTAACTGAAACGGCTGGGATGTCTATTTCCCAGCATGCTTTTGCCGATGGCACTCGAAAGGTAGAGTAAATGCTAAAATTAAGTGTAATATAATGGGTTTTTTTGGGGCAAGATTAATGTTAAGTGGGAGATTTAGTGATTAATGTTTTGTCATGCTAATTTAGAAAAATGTATGTTAATGTTGGTTTTAGGATAGTTACCATCATGGTGACAAGTGGTGCATGCAGCTTGATTTGAGAGCAAATAATACTGCTCCTTCATTGTTGCACTCATACAACCAGTGCTTCTGTATAACATACTATTTCTAATATGTTAGCAAATTAGTATGTTAGCAATTAGCTTGTTAAAGCTAACTAAGTTTATACTAATAAATGTGTTCACATTGAGATTACATGAAAGTTTTACGTTAATTGTATGAATCTGTGTACTCCAACATTTCAAGTTATGAACGATTCAAATGTATAAGTACAAAATAAAAATCTGCTAGTTCTGCTTACTTAAATTTAATGTTTAATGACTTAAATGTTTTGAGTTTTGCCAACTTGTTCGTGTTTACAGTGTGGAATTAAATGGTTCACGAGGGCCAGAGTTGCCCAGCCCTGCCCTAAAGGTACAAATATTGCATATTTTTTTCAGACAGTGTATGCATCTCTCTAGATAATGATAGGGCTAAATGTAAAATAAATTTGCATTCAGTTCAGAATGTAATCACACACACACAACATTGACAAACGTTTTCACAACCAAGTAATACTGCCCTTTTAATCTAACTGGTAATTACAGAATTGCAAGAGAGAAAGCAACATGTAAAGTAAATGCAAACTGTGAGAGATCCGATATGTGCCTGGGACACTCGGATTACTGTTGGATGTCTCGCTTGAACAGGAGCCGGCACACTGCTGAAACACACAGCTTCTCACTTCCATCGGCTTTCAGAGGAAGTATGTCAGGATAGAAACAATGTGAGTTGAATTAAATGTGATATGAGCACTCAAAGAGTTTCTGAATGTGAAACCAAAAAGAAAGCTGACAGGCTAGTGTGAGATGATCTCTTTCTGTCCAACACCCACACTGGGCCTCTCTAGAGAACGTAAGCTGAGAGGGTGAGAAGTCCAGTCAAACAAGAAATGTAATGAAATGCATCTTTCAGTATATATCCCCTCGCTGCAAACATTACCACGAAGAAAGAGAGAAAAACTCTGAGAGAAACAGGAATGTCTCATGTGTCTTTCCCAGCAAACTCCGCTCCGAGATGCTGTCATAGAACGGGAATAGTAGCCTACCAGTTCTGGATCAGGGATCTCTGTTAGTTTTGGATCTCCATTGTTTTCTCATGCTTATAATATCACAACATGTCGACAAACTATAAAACAATCATGTTGCTTTTGAAGTTTAATTACTTCATGTTTACTGTAAAAGTTATACAACCAAATTCAGCAATCCACATCAACTGCACAAGATAACATTAAAACATATTAAACTTACATGTGACCCTGGACCACAAAACCAGTCACATGAATCATTTTTTTAATTGATCCATGAATAAATAAGCTTTCCATTGATGTGTGGTTTGTTAGGATAGGACAATATTTGGCCGAGATACAACTATTTAAAAATCTAGAATTTGAGGGCGCAAAAAAATCGAAACATTGAGAAAATCTCCTTTAAAGTTGTCCATTTATGTTCGCGATTGTGCTGCACTCACAAAAAATAAATGTTTTATATATTTATGGTAGTAAATTTACAAAATATCTTCATGGAACATGATCTTTACTTAATATCCTAATGATTTTTGTCATAAAAGAAAAATCAATAATTTTGACCCATACAAAGACATACATTGTTGGCTGGATTTTGTGATCCAGGGTCACATATATCAAAAATATACCTTGTAATATTAAAGTTCTGATTACAGAAAATATACTGTAACAGATATGTTCTTCCATATTGTAATGTGGAATGAAATGTATTATTAAAAAAAATTAGGGCATGGGATTGGTTCTATCCATCGTTGATGATTCGATGGAGGCAGATCTGAATGCGAGCTTGTGGTTGACTGTAAGAAAGGTGTGGACTTTAGGCACACTAAATGATTCAGAAAATTCAGTTTGATAAATTTTCTTTTTGGGAGCTTAATTTTTAAGAGTTTGGTGTAGTTCATGCATAGATCAAACACACAATATGCATGTTACTCAATCCAAATCTTAAACTGCACAAAAAAAAAAAGACTGTTTTTTTGTTTAAAAATGTCCTGTTATACACACAAATGTTCTGCATTTCCAAGCTTCCGGTTTAAAATAGCAAGATCACCAAATCACAATACCAGTATAAAAACAGAAAGACACTTTTCTATATGCATGGGTATGAAAAACACATTCACTAAATATTGTATATTAAATCCCCTTTCCTCCTGTCTTTCTGAACCTCCATAAAAAGGCATAGTATTCCTCCACGTACGGGGCACCTATAATCCTCTGCTTATGACATTGCATAAGTGTGTTAAAATATGTTTTCCCCCTCAAAATCTGACAAGCCTCACAATCCAGTAGTTCAGACTTCCAGAAAAGGAGACAGAGCTTGTGCGCCGTTACATTAGGAATGTGCGGATTGAAGGTGAAACCCGAAGATCTGAGTGACTAACCACCAAAGCAGAGAGCCCGTTTTAATTAGAGCAGATACTTATCTGTGATTGTATAAGCAACACTGAAGAGTGAAGATCAGTGTTTGCACTAAGAGGAAAGAGAGTAGTGCGCAGTCATGAGAGGAAGAAAAACCACACATCGTCCGTTTGTGTTTGCAGATGATGTGTAGAGATCATCTTAAACATAAAGACAGGACATCCAGTGATGAGCTGGCTGAGGGAACTTCTCTGATAAGATCAGTCAGACAGAAGGGAAGGAGGTCCACCCACGCAAATTCATGACCTAATGCCAAATGCAGAAGTCTGAACTGACAGTCAAAAAGTCAAAGGGGTCATAGCAAGTCGACTAAGGCCTGTAATTCATTACTTTGATTGCTAGATTTTGAAAGATTTGTGTTTTCCCTGCCAACAGTTTCTCTGGCCCCACCACTAAAGATTATACATTTTACTTTTAGTAATGATTTTTTATGCACCAAAAATGCTTTCTTTACATTAATAAAGTAATAGGTATTTAGTGTACAGTAACAGCTGGAAATTAATGAAAAATTATGCAAAACGTCACTGGTTGTTTATTAATTTTCAACCCACTCTAACTGATGATTTCAAGATCATCTCAAGGTTTTCATCCACAGTATGTTGGCTAGCAACATAATGTTAATGTAGTGACATTTAAATAAGAACAATCTGCAACAAGAATATTCAGTCTCTAAAAAAAAAGACATAAAAACGTATTGTAAGATTTATCCCATTCTTACTGTTGAGTTCTGTATGAATTTAAAATACTGCATTGAGGTGGACGATATGAAGTCACATGACCTGATGAGTGTTTAGTAAAGTATGTTACAGATGCGTGAACCGCTGGTTTAGGTGTTACGTGTAAGAGGAAACCTGTAAAGTTAGGACAGTAATGTCGGGTTTACAGACAAGGCTTAAGCCTAGTCCCAGACTAAAATGCATGTTTGAACTGTCGAAACGGAAAGAAACTTGCACTGACCTTTTGACCTAATTAAACTAAGGCCTAATCTAAGCCCTGTCTGTGAAACCAGGCCTAAATATACTGTCCGGTGGTCTCATACTAAAAAAGGGGGCAAACAAGCAATACTGTAGAAACAAAACATACTTGGAATAGTTGTCTAAATATAAAAACACACATGCCTAGTTAACATTTGTATACACTAAAAGCATTTGGTTATTGTGATATTTGCATTTACGTTGACATAAGAAAAACATCTCTAGTCAAACAGTTCTTTATTAGTCTGACTTTTCTCGAAATAAAATCATCATTGTTGGGTTCAGTAACATCATGAATATTGTGAGTAGGCTACCCTCTCGGGTTCCTGTGTTAAAGAACTGTGACTTCCTGTTTGTTTGGAACCACTTCCTGCAAACTGTCCCACAGATTCTCTAAAATGCCACCAACACAAATATGACTTCAGCAGTTATACAGGGAAATACATCACCTATGGTACAATATGAGCTATAATACACAATCAGACCTTATAAAATCTGCCTACAGTTTCACTTATTTTTGATTTCCATTTTAGCTTAAAGGGGTGGTAAAGTATGATTTCACTTTTCTAACTTTAGTTAGTGGGTAATGTTGCTGTTTGAGCATAAACAACATCTGCAAAGTTACAACGCTCAAAGTTCAAAGCAAAGGATGATATTTGCTTTTTTTTAAAGGACTACAACAAACGGACACGACATTCCTCCAGGGTTAGTGACATCAGCAAGCCTAAAATGTACATAAACCCCGCCCCCGAGAACACACAGTCCATGTTGAGAAGAGGAAAAGTTGTTGTATAAGAGTACATTTGTGAGTCAGCTCAAACTTTAACATCCATCTTTTCACATGCAATAGGAAATGTCACTCTGTGTGCATCTCACAACAGTTCCTATACGAGCGACTTATAGATTACCATGACAGAATATGCTAATTGAAGATAGTTCAGAGAACCATTCAGAGACGTCCTGTTGCATTCGACATTTTGTCACTTCTTCTTGAGTCTCTCCATCTTTGTCTGACTCTGTTTTAACATTAAAGGCAGAACAGTTTTTGTCATTTTAGTGTGTCTGCGTGAGGTAATCGCAGCTGCTAATACACGCAAGCTCTTGAAACCCCGCCCTCTGCAGCAGCTCATTTGCATTTAAAGGGCCAGGCACAAAACGGTGCGTTTTTGCAAACCCTCAAAAAGTGACAACTGTAACATGCTATATAAAAATATCTGTGGGGTATTTTGTACACACACTCTGGGGACATCAGAGATTTATTAAAATGCCATTTTACCACCCCTTTAAGTCTTAAGTCTAGGAATTTCAATTTTCCCACAAGAGCATCTGGGCTTTATTTGTTCAATTGTTGAAGAAATTCTGCCACTTATTCAACAGCGGTCTGATGGCAAGTCGACATAGGCCTACAATTTCATGAGATTGAGAAGGTACAGATGGTGCAGTAGCATTACAAGTAGCTGAAACATTATATTTCAATGAGAATGTGGCAGATCAAGGGTGTGTTCACACCTGTAGTTCGGTTCGCTTGGTACGTTTGGTCCGTACCAAAAAAGAATAATAATAATTTAGTCCTGGTCTGCTTATTGGCATTTTAACACCGAACCTAAAGGCATAGGGATACATCCACAACCTGATTGGTCAGCTTTTTATTGTGTATATTTTGCGACGGAACTTACCGAACATCCAAAACAATGCTGTGTGCTGGGATAAATGCGCTCGTTGAATGTGCGTAGCCTACATATGATGGTGTTTTGACCAGCTGAGAACTCGTGTAGAGCTTGTTAAGGAGACAAAAGGAAGGAATCCCTCTGTCACACATACATATAAAGAAGTGCTGCAAGGAGACATGGTTCTGATGCCTGTACCAAACTGTGATGGGCAACATTGCGACTATGACAAGAAAAAACAGGTATGCTTCAGCATTATGTCCCATATTTGGTTCGTTTACATGTCTTTGGTCAGTGTTGTGTTCAAATTTAATTTGAACCGCAACAGAGTTAATTTGGATGCGAACCGATACCCATATTTCCAATGGCCTCATTCCTCTTGTTTTGTGCGCACCAGAAAGTTTGTGTACTTCAAGGAACAAAGGAATTAAGGACGAAAGTTTGCACATCAACATCTAATGCCGGATCAGCTGCCATGTTGTTCAAAGCAATGCAAACTCTTCCCCTGTTTTACCTCAACAATATAACGTTTGCGACACGAACATTACAAGTCACATCCTGATGTCACGTGTCTTTACGGGATCTTTGCGGGATGTGTGTGAACGCACGCACAGATTCCAGAAAATCACTGGTAGTGTGAATGAACCAAAATTAAACGATCCCAGGACAAATCCCAGGACATGTTATTAGTGCGTTTTCCGGAATCTCTGTATGAAAGGGGCTTGTGTGACCTGCAGTATAGTGTTATATGGATGTAATATGCGGCATCCAGCATGATGCATTTGAGCATAATGGTAGATTGAATTGAATTATAAAACTCCACTATAACACGGTATTCCAGCATTATTATGACAGCTCACCTCGCTCACTGTCCAAAGAGATGACATCAGAGCATGATTGATTTAACCTTTGACCACAGCTTAGGCACCAGTGGAATAATTAAGCCTTCAGTCTATCCACAATCAATTAGCTGGAGAGAGTTATAGCGGAAGTGCAGCACATGGCAACACAGCTACAGAATGTGTAACTCTAGCGGTTTGTGAAGCCGGATAAGCGGCCCTTGAGAACGCACCTGTTTTTTTTTTTTTTTGGGGGGGGGGGGGGCCGCAGAGCTGGATTACCACTAACCTCAAAGCATACGCTGACTCATCTAGCACTCCAGCCCACTTTACCCACAGTGGAGAGTAGAATCTCAATAAAAGGTGGCTTGATTTAGCTTTTCTCACCACTGCTTTAAAGGGTAACTATACCCTAAACTAACTTTTTTTTAGTTAATGATCTGTAAGAATGGGGCTTTATTAGTGCTGTTCATTGATTCGAGTAACTTTTTTGACATTTGGGTATAAAGTGTTTTAATTCTACAATATATGGTGCTGCCCTCGGTGTCAGTTGATAAGGTTGAACGGTGGCTACTGCAGTTGAATTTTCCTATTGGATGTTTGCGGTGGTACGTGACGTAAACGGTGGCAGGTGACATAAGCAGGTTCCAGCTCACCACGCCCTTGGCAGTATAAAAACCATCGTTTCGTCAAAACCACTGTAGCGAGTCAGGAGTTGGAATTGCGAGTATTGAAAACGATCAGGATAGAATATTTTAGCTATTTAGCATAGCATTTATATAGTTATTAGATTATTTCGTGTAGCCTAGGTAGTTAATTAGCATAGTTGTTAGTGTAGTATTGTTAGAAGCAAAGTTAGTTAGTAGCATGGTATTGCATCAGTTAGGATAGCTTCAAGTTAGCGAAGATTTATCTGTATTTAGTACAGTGGTCAGGATGCTACGTAGGTGCAGTGTTACTGGTTGCAACAGCACTGCTGGACTGCATAACTTTCCACCAGACTTTGAAATTAGGCGCCAGTGGTTGCATGCACTTGTGTGCCAAACGCTGCTCTTCCTGCATGGACTCCACCACCGCCGGCGCGTTTTGGTGGATATTTTTTTCACATAGCGGCAAAATATACTTAACGTAGGTTAATAGTAATAATAATCCACTCAGATACTGGCCCCATTCTCTCTTGCGCGGCTGCTTCGCTAGCATCGTCGGATGCCGATCGCGATGCGGGAGTTAATGCAATGTTAATGCGATGCGACACAGCAGTTTGAGCCAGCGGCTCAAATTAATATGGCTCTGTGTCCACAGACAATTCCTCCACTTCAGGTGAAAGTGGAGAAAAAAGTCCTCGACTTCAAATGACCGCTCTGTTGCAAAGCTACTTGCATCACTCCAGTCACTCTCCATCTTAGCGAGTCTGACAGCAGCTGTCAATCACTCCGTCCCTGCGGGTCTAAGGTGGACAAGAAACATTTATTATTATCAATGTTTACAGTTTTGCTGCTTATCATTTTTGTGGAAACGGTGATCCGTTTTTTCAAGATTCTCTGATGAATAGAAGGTTCAAAAGAGCAGCATATATTTAAAATAGAAATCTAAAAAAAAATTATTGCGGCGATACTTGCTGAAAAGCTGTGAGAGAAGAAAATATTGTGTATTAACAGCTGATATTATACTAGTGCCATTCCTGAAATACTCACGGTAAAAGCATAAGAAAACATTTTGAGGAATTCTGGGTCTGATCAAAAAGAAAGTGATGTCTCTGTCAGATACTGTAGAAGTGTTGAGAGCCAGTCATTGAAGTTAGAGATAAAGGAACTGAGAGTGTGTCAGTATGACATTTTTCTCTATTGCTTTATATGGTTTATGAGGTTGTTTGTTTAGTGACAGAGAAGTGACAGTTTTTTTTTTTTCATAGAACACACCCTTTGTATGCACTCAGTATCTTTCTGCGTTGGTCTTCTTTACAGAGACGAGATGTAAGACCTGCAGAGCAATAGTCTCTCTCTCTCTCTCTCTCTCTCTCTCTCTCTCTCTCTCTCTCTGACCCTGAAGAAAAGGGAAAGTCCCTGAAATAAGAGGCTGCCCCTATTCCTTTCATCAAAAACATCCCTTCATTTCAAACATTAACAGCACCACTTCAAGCTTTCATAATACATATATGAAAACATGTTTCTAAAAAACAAATAAATAAGTCAGCAGTTATGGACAAAAGCATTCAGTCTTTTTTGTAACTGTTTATAAAATCTACTAGCAAAATGGTGAAAATTGTTTCAACACCATTTTTTTTTCGGTGTGACTGTAAAATGCCTCTCATGCACCTTGAAAGTTTAACACCATGGCAATATGTTGTTGTGATAGACTTGAGCAGTAGCCAGTTTTTCATCCAGTCTTCCAATGAATACACACAGCTATACTCTCTCTTGGCTTTTTTTGATGCCTGACACAAAAGCAACCGATGTAAATAAACCTGATACAGATGTTTGAACAGTCTGTTTCACTAGTAAAATGACAGCGTGTACAGTGGACATTTGAGACATTCTGATGCAGCCAGCTATAAATACAGAAAAGAATGAACAGACTAATGTAACATGAGCTTTACAAAAGGAGAAAAGCAGCACACTGAAACTATATAAGAAAATATCTGCTTTTATGGACTGCGTGTGTGTGTGTGTGTGTGTGTGTGTGTGTGTGTGTGTGTGTGTGTGTGTGTGTGTGTGTGTGTGTGTGTGAGTGTGTGTGTGTGTGTGTGTGTGTGTGTGTAGAGATCAAGGGCATGTAATCTAGGGACCACAGGTGGACTATAAAGTGTGTCTTTATCATCCTCTGTAGTGGGTCTTAGCACCTTCATGTCATTCCCTTTTTAGCATCATGCCAACGGATGTCACAGCTGAGTGCTTGGCGTGTTTTCAGGCTCCACGATGTGATACCTGTGTTATATTGTTCTAAACATATCACAACCCCAAATCATCAGGGTTACAAGCCATTCGGAAATTAACTGAGAGATCTACTGAAACTGCAAATCCATTAATGAATTTGAATTGAGTTAGCAATAGCAAACAGGATGCAAAATTTGAATTTTAAAGTGGAATTAAAATAAAAAGGATATTCAAAGAAATTTACTAAAAGTGTAGTTTTTAATAATGCTTTTAATTTTCCATTATGAATTGTGATTTAGACTAAATGTAACATTCAGGTATTACTACACACAAGTTAAAGGTGTTTTTGACCTGATAAGTGAAGCCAAAACGTCTCAATCGCCCCTCGGTGGCTGGTCCTAGTATAGGTCATAAACCCCGCCTCCCCATGTTATTCAACGGGACGTGAGACCAACTAAACAATTAAATTACACTTCAAATATCTTTTTTTCAAAAGGTGGTTTCTGCCATTTGCTGTTGTTTTTATCACGCTGATAAGTTGTCTGCTTTTTAAATAAGTTTTTAGTTAGTTACTGTGGTGTAACGTCATGATTGACAGGTTCTCTGAGCAAGTAGTCACTGATGCACCAACAAACTTTTTTTCGGGATCTTCGGAGGACTGACGAGATAGTACTTACTTTATTTTAACAAGCCTCTTGTCGTACTGCAATCAACTGACATAAAAATTGGAGCAGAACGGAGGAACGGAGCAGACATAGGTCACTTGAAAAGTGCAGGGAGAGTGCATTCTGCGAGAGTAAAGGCGGGACATTGATTTCGCGGCTTTACTTCATGCTCACTACTGCGCAGGTCTGGTCCCAAGATCGCTACAGCGCAGACTCAAGTCCCAAGATGTCAGCGCCAAATCGGGGCCGTGGCGGCTTCAGTTCTTACCAATGGAAGAAAGCGAAGGAACGTCGTCCATCTTTTTTAACAGTCTATGGTACTAAAGCTCAAAAATACCGTAATTATTTTAAAAAATACCATAAGATTTACATCTTGTTTACATCTCTTTCCTCAAGTACTTCTTTCTCCGAAAAACAATGATTCCTGTGTGGAATCTCATGAACCGACAAGTTGTCAAATTCTAAACTCTGAGTTTTGCCCAAACCTGCAAGTCATTCATTTGTTCAGTATGTTTGCATTATACTGTAGAAACTCTGAATGAGAGATAGTAGAATCAATGAGAAGTGCAAACAAAATCAATAAAGGCATGACTAGGCAGAGATAAACATACTTCAGACAGGAGAAGGTATGCATTTGTGTATATTTTGCTCACCACCTGTACATGTCTTTAATAAAGGATTTTTTTTTTTTTTTTTGCACTTTCAGCAATTTTCTTGTGTCCTCCACTACAAAATGGGTCATTTCACTAGAGTGTATTTACACCAGTATCCTGAAATGCACCCATCACATTGTGAAAGCAGTCAGACCAGACTAGAAATGACACAAAGAACTCCTTCAGTTCCTCTGAGAATGGCACAAAACAAGCAGCTCAGTCCATCTCAATACAGTGACCTACATTTCCATTGGGGACAATTTCCTGCATGATCTGAGATACCAGTTGGACGATGCAAGGCTTCAGAGAATAGTTTCAGTTAAATTAAAACATTACTCTTGCCATTTTATTCGTAAAAGAGGCCACTCTGACCTTAGATAAGCACAACAGTGTCTGGGGTCCCATCAGAGACACATGAGAATATGTGCAATTACAGTATGTGGATCTTAACTGCTTTATTCACAAGGATCCTAACAGACAGTCATCTGGAGATTTTATTATTCATGTTTGCAAAGGAAATTATTACCATTGCTCATTTTGATTATAATTTAAACAGACCCCTTACTCTAAGTATTAAACTTAGACAACTTATCTATTAAATTACACCTCTAGTGCAGTTTGATTAGTAGAGGAATGTGTTACTATGTTTCTAAGTGATCAGGCTTACACTTTTTTGCCTGATAGACAATATAGCCTAACAGAATAAATTAAATAGACTTACATTGTTATACTTATGGCCACGAATATTATAGAGTACCCTACCCGCATAAAAACCTTATTTTCAATTGAATCACAGTTATATTAGCCTGGAGCACATACCTCATAGAAGTATGTGTTTGTGACTGTGTGTACTAATGTAAACCCTCAGGAATTTAATTAATTACCCCAAGAGAAATAGTGTCTAGGTCTGTTGTGATGACGGTAGATATCAGACATGCAGGATATTCTCAAACTGTTACTGAGTAACCAAAGGAATTGATGGCATCTAGTGTTCCATCTGAGCAGACGTGTGTGAATGTGTTCCACTATCTAATCGGAAAGCATGATCAGACCCTTAAAAAAAAAACTGTCAGGGCAGTCTAGATTATGACGTCTAGTTCTAGCACCCAAGTTTGGACAGCGATCAACTGTCTTTTGATAATATTATTAAGCTTGAAAAATGTGAATACATAATAGCAGCCTCATGTTGTTTCAAAACCTGTATGGCTTTCTTTCTTCTGTGGAACCCCCAAAAAAAGAAGAGCGACCGCTAAACACGTACGCAACTAAAAATCAGAAATCGCTGCCATGCCAACGAGAGCATGCGAGCGGAGCGGAAATATTTCCTCCCGAGCGGGGAGAGCTTTTCTGAAGATTCACCTCTGCTTGCTCAGTCCGCTCAACGCTGCTCGCTCATCCCAGAATGCTCTTTGTGATTTGCTGGTTCAAGAATTTGTGAAATAAGCATTAGGTCTAAGGTTATGGAGTTTAAATATTGTTTTAATCAAGTTTGATCAACCTTATACATCGCCTAAATTACAGTGGCCAAGAGTTTAACATGCTGCAACTGAAGAAAACACCAGCAAATTAAAAAAAACTTCTTCATTAGTTTGACAACATGCTCTGCAAATACTCACAATGCAACCAAATACAGACACTGCAAATCCTCACACTGCTTATTAGAATGGTTAAATTGGATGAGACATTGGTTAATAAAGTGAGATTAAATGCATAAAGTATATTTGTGTAATGGTTTATGTAATATTCTGAGTTAATATTTCACTGTTTTTATTTATTTTGAGGAATACTGAATCTGTTTTTGTGCAAGTTAGATAAGTAAATGCATGTTTTTAGTCTAAAGCCCCGTTCAAACCGCTAGTGACACGCAGCGACAAAGCGACACAATCCCATTAAATTTCAATGGAGCACTGGCGACTTCCGGCGACACGAGCGACAGTGACCATTGGCGACAGAATGTGGGCGTGTCAAGCGTCGCGAGACACGTGACAAAAGTTCAGAAATTTCATCTTTATGCAAATTTCCCGAGCGACAACCAATAGGAGCTCACGTCACCGTCTCGAGTGCAGGCAAAACAGAAGAGTTCGAGGGCGATTTCACTGTATTATATGATTTGACTGTAACCACATTCATGGATATAATAAAATGATGCATGGAAAAGAAACTGTCGACAGTCTCAGGGAGTTTAATTCATACATTTATGGTTCGAGTGTTGTAATTTTATGATGCAAGTTCAGCACTGCTGCAGTTCATTTTGAAGTTTCCCCTGCATTATGTTGACTATTAGGGACAAGAAAATGTATTATTTGTCAAATTTGAATGACGTTTTAGTAATTTATGACAGTATGAGTGAGTTTAATTTGTTGATTGATCGGTAATCTAGTAAATGATTTAATCCACTCAACACTGCCGTGGTAAAATAAAAACTCTCCCAACAGCATACTGTTTCTTTTGAGCCTAATTCCTAGTCAAATTAAAATTGTAACGTTGTATATATCACTTGTGATGGTATTTTGTAGTATAGATATGGCCAGACGTGCAGTCTACCTATAACATTAGAGCAACAATACTAGGAACGCCCACAAGCGACTACACAGTAGAGAGAATAGCGATCGCTGGCAGTGTGAACGGGACTTTAGACTACAATAAGCATCATGTTTACACAGCGCATACAACCTCTGTACGTCACTCCCGATTTCTCTCAACATTGGGAGAGAAGAGGTGTCAGTCAATAAATAGGAAAACCAAAATGAGTAACTTATTTAAAAGTAACCGAGATATTTTGTTGTAAATGTAAAAGTAATGTGTTACTTTGTTTAAAAAAAAAGTAATCTGATTACATAACTCACGGTACTTGTAGTGTGTTAGTTACCCCACGACACTATAGGTTAGGTTGTAGGTTAGAGTAAGGGGTTAGTAAGCATTGTCTAGGCAATCAGGGTTGGGGGGAGGGGGCATAAAATGTTGCATAGAAACAGAACTATAGGCTAACATACCAACTCTGATCCATCTCAGCCCTGCATATTAAAGGTGCTCTGATGCTGCTTCCAGAGCATTAATAGCTCTGTTTGTTTTGAGACAATGTCTAGGGAAAACAACTGCTCTGGCACAGAGTTCCTTTTGATAAGACCAGATAAAGAGATTAACAGACAAATTAATAGAAATTTAAAGGGACAACAACATTGTATACAGCGGTGCTGCTGCTATTACTGAGAGACTCTGCTACTTTGCGATGGACACAAAGATGAGTAACAAGTGACAGCTAAACTCAAGCTTCTAAAACATTCAGCATGAAACGGAAATTGCGACCGTCTTTTATTATTTTATAAAGATGACCCCTCTTAAAAACTGAACCATCACATCAGAATGAGCATGATCCCGCTGTGTCATAACATTATTTCAGCATTTGTGTAAATGCATTTATGATGCCCTTTAGATGCAGCTTTTGTGCTGAGAACACTATTTAGAGAATGATAAACATTTACATTTACATATTTAGCTGACACTTTTATCCAAAGCGACTTACAAGTGTAAGTGCTATGACCCTTCGCAGTTCAAACATGATATAACATGTAATACACATAGACTGACACCATCTAAGCATTCATTCTGATCTTGTTCTCCAGGCAAGAGACAGGAGTAACCTTGTAAGCCTATAACTTTTGGTATTACATTGATGTCAATCCCACTAAAAGACAAAAGACAAGAATGTTGCTTTACAAGTCTGTGTACAATTGGATGGCTGCCGTGACACAACCAGCTTGTGAAAGGCTGCTTTCACATCATTGCTTACTTCCTACTTCAGACTTACGTAATGATAATACCTCTTGTCCAGAGAGAGAGAAAGACACAAAACAAAGATCATCTGACACATTTTTAAGGCTACATTAAATTACAATTCCCAGACTCATGCTTCCAGGACAGTGTCCCTCAGAGAGGCAGTTTGTTTGTTGAGAAGCCAAACAGTCTAAATACACAAAGGCATTTAATGTGAGAACGGCCACGTTCACAGGAATATCACTAAGGGGATTTCATCTGCCAACTCAACAAACATACAACAACAGTCGATTTCCAAGGACCTCCTGAGAGATTTATGTTAGTTGTATGATCGTGTCAGCCTCAGACGTCATGCTTACGGACCGTTGGCAGAACGTCTGATGTATGGAACACACAATTGGAAACACTTCAGAAGTTACGAAGTCTTCATCTAATTGGTTAAATTCTACAGGATTTCCGAGAGATGTGCGAGTTGCGTTCTTTAACGGCCCGCCTGGAAACAAAGCCACCGTGACGCCAAATCCCCTCATGGAAGAAGAAAGCCGTCGACTTTACAACTGCGACAATCAGACTTGTGCACAATTCAGAATTGAATTGAGAATGACTCCTGAATTCCAATTCAATTCGTGAATTTGAATTGATGTCAAAAACAGGATCTAGAATTGCAATTCGAATTTGAATTAAAGGAAGCAGAATTACAATTCAATAAAAATTCTAAGAAATTCATATACATATTTTAAGTGAAGTGTTTAACAATAAAGCTTTACAGTATATGTCAGATATGATTGCATTATGCACTTTGTTATTTGATTACTTTGAAATGAAAATAACATTGGAACACAACTAATTAAACAACATTGGGGGGGGGGGGGTAATTTATTTCAAGAATTTGATCATTATCTATATTTTAGAACAAAATGTATGCAGGGTTGAGGAGTGACCAGTTACGTGTAATGAAATTATGTTATTAAATTACAAAATGAATGTAATTATTTAGTTGTATTACTGAGGTAAAATGTGTAATTCAATTAGTTACAAATCAAATTAAAAGGAAATTGCTTTGCATTGATAAAGTAATCAAAATAAAGTAATCCAAAAACTACATCTATAATGGGTAACTTATAACAGTAAGCAATTACATTTCCAAAGTAACCTTACTAAAACTGAATGTATGTGAGATTCAACACATTCTTTCTGTTGTGTGACTGTGTGGAATTTCTTTGAATTGCCATGAATTTAATTCCACTTCCTGTCATTCAAATTCAACTTCCTGTGGGGCGGAGTCAATTCAAATTCCAATTAATGAACTGAATGGAGGCCAATTCTGAAATTCTGAATTTTGCTCAAGCCTGGTGACAATGAGCACTTACAAGGATAAAAAAAAAAACGCTGCATTTCAAAAGTATGTGAAGTTTGCAGCTCCATTTGCAAAACGTTTTTGAATAAATAATTTATTAGATGCACGCAGGTCTGTTATCGTAGGGACATTGACTACATTTTCACCCTCCCAAGCATGACGCAGAACAAAACAAACTGTGATTGGTTGCGTCACATGTCAGTCAAGAAATGTCATTTTGGGCGGTTCTTGGTCAACGAAAGCTGCGACAGAGTCTGGCTACGTGAGACTAGTTGTATGAGGAACTGCGACTGCTAAATGTGGTAAATGTGAGAACTGTTTTCAGTCTCTTAAAAATAATAAGTTATGCAAAAAATCCTTATCTGATTTATTTATTTTTCTTATGCATGGCGCGAGCCAAGTTTAGTTATTCAAAAATAAAACTAAAGATGTTAACCTTAAGACTGGATTTACTTGGTTAAAAACCTTTTCAAATGTATCAACAGAATATTACAGGAGTATTAAAGTCGAAATATGATGAATGGACAGTGTATTCTGACAAGATGAACACTTTGGTGAATTTTATCCTGATAGTAAAATATTATTTGCGAGTCCCGACTATCCGACATCGTGTGTAAACGACTTGATCCCAGCGATAAAATTTAATATAATTTTTTCCCAAAATCAAGGTTTAATGTAGTTTGTTGTTTAAGCACTGATCCCATTCCAATTGCCATTTATTTCTGGTGTATGCATTTAATGTTGGTCTCAGACCTGTGAAAGGTATAGAGCATTTTACTGGTTCTGTAGATAATGCTTCTTTAGCAGCACTGTCTGCTTGCTTATTTTCAGAGATTCCCGAGTGGCCAGGAGAAAATAATAATATTACAAATCTTTGATTTAAGAGATGACAATTTGATTAAAATCTTTACAGTTGTTTGGTGATCAGTTATTATAGATTCCAATGCTTCAAGTCATGATTTTGAATCAACTATTATTAAAAAAGATATTTTGCAAAGAAATCTCAATGAACTTCAATGGCAATAATAGAGGATTTGACTCTGCAGTGAAAACTGAACTTCGGTCAGGGATAAGTATTTGTAGTTGATTTGTTGCAAAAGCTGTTGCCAATAGATTTCAAGATTTAGATCCACCTGTGTATGTTGTGGGAACATTGATCTTATGTCCAAAAATGTCTGGTGACTAGGTTTTGATCAAGACAGTTTTTTAATTTTTAAAAAGCATTTTTAAGAGGTAAAGTAAGGTAAATTATTTTGACAGTTACCCTCATATATAGTGTCTCAGAGAGAAAGTATTTGAATCTATTGTCTGTCTGAAACGGCAAGGTGAGTTAAATTCTGTCATCAATTACTCACCCTCAAGCCGTTCCAAACCTGTATGGAACACAACAGAAGATATTTGAAGAAATGTCTAGGCCAAAGTGTTTTTTATGTGCGTAGAATGGAAGTGAATGGTCACCAAAACGGTTTGGGGACCAATTTTCTTCCTGGGATAAACAGTTCAGTTTCCACCGATAAGGTGGTCCTAAGGGGAAGTAAATGCTGTCAGAATCTTAATTTTTTGGTGAACTATCACTTTAATGACACTGGTTTATGGACAGATAAAAAGCACATCAACAACATTGATTACAAGTTTGCCAGGGATGACCTGGAAAATGCAGACAGCCAGTGAGTGACTGCATTATAATGGACAAGATCAAAATGACCTTGTTTGGACAAAAACAAAATTCATGTTCCAACAGGCAGACTTTATCCCAACTAGGATGGTGAAAATTGTACAGTTTAATGTTACTACGAATTACTACTGCAGTCACTAAAGGAACTGCAAGTAATGGATTGTGGTCAGTTTCAACTAAAATATCCTAGCAAGGCCTAAAGTAACCAGTTCCTCCTCTCATCATGTAAGACATTCATAATATGGGACAGACACTGATAAACAAATGCATCTAAGCCTCTACGACGAAGTGTATTCAAATGATCTGAAAGATACACAAAAACAATCGACCTTTCACTCAGTGCGCATTTCATGATAGTCATCTGTGCGACAGGAAATTCCGTCATTACTGTGCTTACAATTGGGAGACCTTCACTGAACAAGTAGCTTAACACATGCCACTCACACAGACACAAGAAGTCTCTACTCATAATCACTTATGTGCTCTTTTTTTTTTTATTCTGTGGTGAAATCCGTAAACAGTTGTATATTTTTCTCGCTTATTCTAGCTTGTAAAGCAGCAAATGACCACAGGCCGGATGGGAAGTGGGTCGTTGGGTCAACACCAGTGGGGCCGTTTGACACACAAAGAGCCCAAAGACAAACTCCCAGCACACACGCACATAAGCACATAAGCACAACGCCGCCAGAGGAATCCTCACACGTCTGCACATGTGCATGCATACCAACAGCTCAAATTCTCATTTAGCATTTTAAACTCAAATCATAGCTATACACTGACAATCTAAAATAACTTCACATACAATGTATACATATTAGTAATAAAAAATGAAAATAGTTCTCCATGAATTCAACATAAAAACATGTTTATAGATTCACTGTAAGTTACCATATCATATACAGTATATATTTTAAAAGCCAATAAATATAATTTTACAGAAATATTGTAAACAATAGTTGGAATGTATGATTCGCAACAATACAGATATATATTATAGTTTTAATAGGCAACACATGAGGCAAAGGTGTGTATGTAAAATACATTAAATCACCTTATAATTTATGGGCATTCCCAGAATTTCCTGGACAAACCATCAAATTTGTTTATATTTTATTTAGTTATATTTCTTCTTATTTTTGTCATCAGAATTATGTTATGCTAATGCTGTGCATGCTAGTATCATGTGTGTTACCACGGTGGTGTTGTCTTTGCTTGACATATACAGTATGTAAAGGGCAATTTTGATGACCTATGAGTCATCACGTGGCCATTCATAGTCCACCTGCGTCATTATCAGCACGTTGCAGTATCAAACAGATTGTAATAGCTCTAATAGGATGGTATATTGACATTATAGTTTACATACAGTTAGGAACAGTAAAACACAGTAATCAAAATGCCTCATATAAAGCTTGTGTAGCATCATAATTGTATTTTGCAGTAAAGTTCTGGCAACCACAGCTGGCAGTTTTTTTTAACAGAATTTTTGGTCCCACTTTATATTAAGTGGCTTTAAGTACTATGTACTTACATTGAAATTAACAATTTGATACAATGGACTTATTGTGTACATACATGTTTTTACATTGTACTTATATTTTTAAAATACCAGCATGTAATTACAGCTGTAATTAATTTATGTATTTACATTTGTAATTACACAGTTGACCTGTGACCTGTCCCTTACACCTTAAACCACCCTTAAACCTACCCATACCAGCACATTCTGTCCCTAACCTTACCCGTATCACATCTCAATAGCAGCAAAAGTGTTTTACAATACAACATGATCTCAATAAGTACATTGTACTTATTTTTCAATGTAAGTACATAGTACTTAAAGCCACTTAATATAAAGTGGGACCGAATTTTTTTCTAAAAGGGTATCGGACAGCTCATCTGTGTTCTTCTAAGCAACAGAATTCCAAGAAGTCCTATTCCTCATGGGTTGTATCTCATGATGACTGCACCCTTATTGATATAGTGGAGACTTTCAGTACACAAAAAAGCAGCTTGTGTAAATATGTATTAAGACTTAATTTGTCACTCACTAATTTTATCTGCCGGACTGGCAGGACCGCATGTATCCCTGTAGGCGTCACGTCCTACTGACACGCTCAGGTTTGACAGTGTTCATTTCATTTAATATCCACTGATGCTTGTGCATATTCAGTAAATTAATGAGTAAAGCACAATTCACAAGTATACACAGCCACTACATACACATTTACTGATATTTAACTTTCAGTTAAAGTCCCCCTATGGTGAAAATCCCATTTTTAATGTTGTTTATATGTTTAATGTGCTTTAAGACAAACCCATTTAAAACAAATTCATTAGTCAACACCATTGCTAAGTATTTTCTCCTTAAAACTGCAGTGAAAAAATACTTGGTTTAAAGGTTTGAAGTCACTGGTGTTTCTGACATCACAAACTACCTTGTAACAAATCACGTCAACGTGCTGGCGGGCTTTAGCATATCATTAACAATAAACAGGGGGGTCTCGAGAGATACCAGGTTATCCCGGTATATATTTTTTGCAGATATGAAAAATCGGTTAGATTTAGCAATATAGAGGGTGTACGATATATATTACGATGTTATGATGAACTATATGCCTTTCTCCAATTGACGTTCCGAGTTGTTCAAACCATTTCTGATGATTGTTAGAAGGCATACTGTAATGGCGAACGGGAACATGGTTTGACATTAGCAACACGTTATTAGCTGTTTGATAACAGTCAAGCAAAAGGCTAATCATATAAATTACCGTTATGTGTCCGACGTTGTAAAGAGCGATACCATTGTGCAGCGTTTACCTCAGTAAATTGGCCGAGTGAATCTGTGAGCTGGCGTAAGTGAGTGGGGGCGTGGCTAATTAGCATATTCATGGTATCGCGTTTACTAAATGAAGCAAGGGTGTTGAGTTACATTCAAACTATTTTAAGGCATACAGGGGGGTTTTTTCACAGGAAAAAACTTTTAAATATGTAATTTTGGTAAACAAAGAGGAGTTTTAAGGGATACAATTATAGATCACAAGGGGACTTTAAACTCATCAGTGGCTGGAGAACAATACTTAAAACACTGCCCTCTCATTCCTCATGTCCTTATAATAAATGTGTGTGTGTGTGTGTGTGTGTGTGTGTGTGTGTGTGTGTGTGTGTGTGTGTGTGTGTGTGTGTGTGTGTGTGTGTGTGTGTGTGTGTGTGTGTGTGTGTGTGTGTGTGTGTGTGTGTGTGTGTGTGTGTGTGTAGTGACTCATTTGGAGGTTGACAAAATTAGCTCCCTAAGTAAGCTGTAAAAGGTTGTGTAATGGTCATCAATATTCAATCTAGGCTCATTGGAAAAATATTTTTGCTCCAAAAACCTATATTATGCAATTCACTGCAGTTTTAACTTTTATTCCTTTCAACACAAATTATGATTACAGGGGCAGCTATTGATTAATAACGTATTCTCGGATGGTTCCTTGCACAATACCATGGCATGACCTCAAACACTTAACTGCATGATTTGCAAACCAATCTATTTGTTTGCATCACATAACCAGCTCCATATGTTTGGCTTTTCTGATGCATGTATAGTAAACTTGCTTGGTAGCTCACCTGCTACAGCACTGCAGTTGTGATTTGGAGAGTATTCGGTATGAGTCCAATAAAACAAGTCACAATATAAGAGCTCAAAGACTTGTAGAAGCAAGCAAAAAATGTATGGTTGCTGCAGCAAATGTCAGTTAATAATAACTATAGGGTTTAATGTAGACAATACGCTATTTTCAAACACAGAGCATATTCACCTTTTAACGCCACTCGCCACGGCAGCTGTCACAAACAACTTAATGAAATATTGCCAGATTCACATTCATCTGTTTCGGATAAAACTGAACGTGATTTTAGTGCCACACACTGGACATTTCACTTTAAAAGTGTTGCGAAAAGTGAAAGAAGCAAAACCATTTTGCAGAAAATTCACTTCAGACATTTTTTTCCAATGAGCTTGTTGGGTTGTTAAAAAAGCAATAAGCCCAGCGAAGCCATGATTTAGAGTGAATTTAGAACAGTTAGGCACGACACAGTGTCTAAAACCCCCTTAGCTGTTCTAAATGAACTGTGAAACACGGCTCAAGGGGCTTATTGCTTTTATAAAATGGTTAGGTTTAGATCCTACTCCATACAAATATTCATTGTAATATTTATTGTATTTATAAAATAAACACCAGCAACAAAAAAATATAACGTTATAACACATTTATTCCTCCACCAAGCAATGTAGTTCCAAAGAGGTGGTCAAGAAACACATGCAGCGACAAACAATCACAAACGGCAGTTGCGCAACTAATAGGCTACTAATATATGCGGTCACAGGTTTGTGTATGTTTGTTGAGTAATACTAATTTACAGCGGCTTCGAACGCGGCTCAACCAATCAGAATTAAGGACCGGAACTATCCGTTTTATATTGAATTTATAATATGTTATAATGTTATATAACTTTCAGTTAATACTGTAATAATACATGCTTTATGTTGAAATGTGACTTGTTGGCGACAAAACCCAGGGGTAAAGTCCACCATTGACAGTATGTTAATGCTCAAAATGTTGTAAATGCGTCATCAATCCTCTACCTGAGTCAAGAAAACCCTAAATGTCATTGCACTTACAATTATAACTAAGGGTTTCCTGAATTCAAGGAGTGTGTTGCAGCTGGGAACAGTAGTGCCCTTCTTGGCCTTAATCAATTAATTACAAGTGACCATTAGAGTGCACTAAACTATGGCAACAGCTGAAATAATTTGTCCAAGGGATTTAATTTCTGATGACTCAATTACCGTTCGCATGCAGGTTATTTACCCATCTGATTAAGTCTACATTCCTGTATGACCACAGATCTGGATTGCATTCATCATATGAGCAGTTCATAGCTCTGTACAGACAGCAGTCTGTCATCTCACCCTGTGTCCTCGAGCAAGCACTCTGACCAGACTTCTGCTCGTCAGAAACGATTTCACTGTCATTAAAGGCATGACTAATATTGGGAAAACAGCTGTGGGGTTATGAACCAGAATAGGCTGATTGACTGACCGAAACAGTCACGTTTGTTTATGCTAACTGTCAGTATGGTACAAATCCCAAACATTAGTTTAGCTTTTTCTTCTTCTTCTTTATATATCTGACCTAAAAGATGGATACATGAGTGACCGAGAAGATCTCTTTCTGCAGATCAAATGTCCATTTGAAGAATGCACTCAATTCACAGAGCCCAAAGATGTTTTTCTTGGTGGGGTCCCGTCTCCTAAAAACTAGGTTATAACATAGAAGACCTTATTGGGTCACCCTCATTACAGGGCCCGGGACAACATTCACAGTTGCCCCACCCATGGTGACAACCTTGTATACAATTGTGATAAACATCCAGTATATCAGGGGCATTAGTTAATCTGCCAATATTTGGACGTTTCAGAATGTGTCATTAGACAATGAATGGGTGACTCCTGCCCCATCAGTTTTGACATTAAACCCTTTTAAACCTACATTAATCAGCTAGAAATATTATAATAGTCCAATTCAAATATTAGAAGTGGATTTAAAAATTACAGCTTTATTGGCCATGATATGGGATAGTCTTGGGATAGTTACTAATAACTAAATCATGTATACTATAACCTATTTAATTTACTTTTTTTAATGGAATTAGACATAATGGAATAGTTATCTCTGTCACTATTGGGATAGTGAGTGACAATAAAGACTATTAGCAAAAGTACTAGTGACTGGCTGGAGACACTAGCCGTCACTATTAGAATAAGTGTTAGTTTAAAGGAAGTTACAATTGAAAAAGATACTATCACTATTGGGTTATTTATTAGTTATTAAAAAATAAAAATACTAGTAACAAAAAAATAGATACTAAATAAAGCAATAAATGTTAATATGGCTTGCCATATCTTGTTAATGAATGTACGTTTCAATTGCTTACTGAATATTGTGTAAAATAAATGTTAAAAAATAATTTTGAAAATGCAATGTATCAGCCAGTGGCCATGGAAAACCCCATCTCCTGGTTTCTCTTCATGAAGCTGCTGTCTGGTGACAGTGGGATTCCCTCCTGCTCTCTCATGCCAAGCGTTTATTGGTGGAACAGCAGGAATTCCATGTGGATGTTGTCCTACTCCTGACCTTCATCATTTTCGTAAACAGTCACACATACAGGAAGGATAAGATTCTCTAGAATCATCCAGAAGCAATGCGAGGATAAGAGAGACCATGCCCACATCAGGACCCATGGTGCCGTGACAATGTCAACATTCCCTTAACACTCATCAAAACAACAGTGACAATCTATGCGTATCTGGTGTAAATAGAATAGTGCAGGTTGATCAGATTAGTGGTTTGTTAGGATACAGAGGTCTTCTTACCTGTATGAGCAGCTGCCGGATCAGGAGTGACTCGGTTCGACAGTTGACTCGTGTATGAACTCTCTAAGCCCAATACCGCAGAGATGACGAGTCCACGCAGCAACAGAACCGCTGCCCCGGACAAGAAAGTCATGGTGTGCAAAAAAAGCTTTCAACGAACAATAAATGAATTAAACAAGAGATCACACAGTATTTTCACCCAGTGGATCGTCAAAACGAATCACAAGAATGAAACGTGTGATTTCAACAGTAGTTACACAGAAAGCAGCGAGTTTAAATACCCGAAATAAACGAGATCCAACCTGTAAAAATGTAGGCAAAAAACAAGTAATCCAACCTAAAAACGATCTAAAAATGCATCCACACTGTCCAGGACGTCAAAAGAAGATCGCGAGGTTAAACTCCATCCAAAAGAGATGGTCAACTCTTCTAATATGACACATTGAAATAGACATCAGAGCATTCCGACATCAGATACACCGGACTGGGTTGGAGGATCTGGCTGTATCCCACTTTCCAAACAGATGAGTGCAAAACTGACGTGGAATCCCCTGTTTTAAATCATCGCCCGATTAATTTCCCTGCTACAAAATACCCAACTGAGTCCAATGCGAGATCCAAATTCTACACGGGAAGTAACCGCAAACAGTCACGGTACATCCACAAGAGCCGGCAGATATCCAGCATAGTAAACGCGTCAGAATGCAAGTGTCAGATCCCAGTGTTCCGTTTAATCCAAATCCATCGGGACCATCCGAAATACACGCGTGTGCCGTTCATGTCCAATATTAAACCGAGTTTAAATGTCAAGTCCGCATGACTGCGCCTGAAATGAGGGCTCAGGTCTGCCCACTCTTCCTTTGCTAGTTGATGCAGAAACTAAATTCAGGGGGCGGAAGTCCGTATGCAAATCATTTGACAACAGGACGCCGGCTGTTTGATTCTCCCTCTTCGGCGATCTCGCCTAAAAGTCTGCAGCTGGTGTGAACTGAACGGGCTGTGTGCGGCAACAATGAGCTGTGTGCTTGGCAGACTATCGGTATGCAAAGAGCACGAAAGTTGTTCTGGAATTCTGGCTCCTCCCGGAAACAGCCCGCTCTATTGTTCATCACTTCCCACTTTTATTTCTCCCATCGCGACACGCAACAATTTACACCCTGAGAATCATCCGAGACAAGTTTTCCTCCTCGCTATGGGCTGCGATTGGTTCATCGGTCCCAACATGGCACAATCCGATTGGCTGACAGCGAGAGAGAGACGTGAGCTTTGAAGGCAGACCGCGGTTGAAAGCAGACAGCCAGATAATAGGTGTTTTCTTGTTTTGAGGGTTAATGTTTATCTGGAATATGATTCAAATACAATAAGCTTTTCCTGTCATATTCTACATAAAATTGTGTGTATACAATTCAGTATTAAAGGTGGCGGTTTGCTTTATGATTTAAATGAAGTATCTTGCCCCAGGCAATGTTTACATGTTTTCTAAATTGTTCTACATGCCCAATATGAGCACCACCATCTTGACATCAAATGACCAGCATGCAGTTGTTAATAATTCACTTTATTTAGGCTAGCACTTTTACACAATTTACATAAAAGTACATGTAAATAAGCAAAGCAAACACACTCTCCCAGAAGTTGGGGAGTCTCCCACATATTGATAGATGGCGAGAGAGCGAACGAGAGAAAAGCCCTGAGATGTGTTTTCGGTGATCCGATCACAACTGGTCAGGCAAGACGCATTACAGTTTACCAGTGGCGAAGTAGATGTTTTATTTTTGGCCAGGCCTGGGCAAAAGTCAGCGGGCACTTTCATGTAGTGCCCTTCACTTTCCTACGTATTCATTATAGCCAAACGCAAGCTAACAGATTCAACATTCAGGACATTTAAAAAAAAAAAAACACATTTTATTGAAATAAACCGTAGTAGAACATGCACAAACAGTAAACCTACCATGTCTTCGTCACAAACACGTTCGTGCATGTCCAATGTCAATAACTAAAATTGATTTATGATTGGCCCAAGCACTAAATACTGCTGCAGATTACAATAAATACTCTTATCTATAAAGTTAGATAAAAGCTGTGTAGAAAGAATCTCTCACGTCTGTTCAATTATGACTACAAAACACAGACGTGAACTTAATTAATTGTGAATTAAGTCATACAACATCGACAAACAACAGCACCTAGAATAGCTACAACCAGGGCCTAAAATTAACACTCGCCAAGAGCCAAAGACAGAATAATCACTCACTTCTCTGAATAACTTTAAGGATTCATCTATTTTTCATGACAATGGTGTCAATGCAATTTTTTTAAAGTATTTTTTAATAGAATTTTGCTTAAACATCACTGCTGTTTTAGCATTTTCTAACACAACTGCAAATTATAACTGAATTATAACACTCGAACAGGCGCAAAATGCCTGAGATGTACAGCCTGGATAACGATGCCTTACAAAGATGTCAATCATACTCAAGCATTATACAAAAACGCATTTTATTTATTTTATTATTTAATAAATATATAACATTTGCACAATAACTAGGGGCATATCACCATAGTTGGTGGACCTGCCTGTCAGGCCCATCTGTTGGCTAAGCCCCTGTCGTTTACATCTGGTATTATCATGCATTTCAAATGTGTCTCAGGTGATCACTCGCATTTGGATTTCGTTGAGACCCTTCCCTTTTGTTTCATCACATGAATTAGGCCATTGCTAGCTTTTGCAGGGTGAGATGTCTGCACTACTGTTAAAAAGTTTGGAGTTAACTAAGTTACCTGAAGTAGGCCATGCACAGGAGATTTCCTCACAATTGAACAGATCTGGAATGTTTTCTGCAACAAAAAAAAGAGTGGGATAATAAAATCAAAATAAAATGAGGCTTCAAGTATTAGGCTAGTTTGCATATTTTAAATATAAATCTTTAACATAAACATTGTGAGTGTAAATAAATGTAATGCCTCCTTGGTGAATAAAAGTAATAACTTAAAAAATTTATTGACACTATGTTAGTGTTAATATTATAGACACAACATAAGAGTGTTGGTACTCATAGTGATGGTATGGACCAGCATGTCTGCCATCCATCAATCTAAAGCTATACTGTATGTCTACATTAATCCGGATAGATTTAGTTTTCGTTTCAAAATGCTTTCCGACCACACTAACGTTTTCCAAAAGTTTCTCATCCACACTGAAATGTTGGAAAATGCTACAGTAAATTCATCTTACAACACATGCGTAAACCCTCATAATAGCTCACTTAGATGATGCAGACAGAACAAGAGATTATCACGCAATTCTTGTGTCAGGATCATTTTATTTGGCAAAATATCTCACCATTAACTGATGCGTCCATTATATGTTTGGTCTAAAAGAAAACGCAACTGCTCTCATGCGAGTACATTTTCTGTCATCTTCAGAAAATCTGATCATCTTTCTGTCATTCAGTCTGCAGGACTGCGATTTGAAGAGTGTGCAAAGTAGGCTAACTTATTTTAGCAACTGTGTGAAAGTGAATAGCACAGGCACACCTGTGTAAACATGAATATCTATGGTTTCAATATGACTAAACTTACATCATCGTTTTTAAATACCCCCGTTTTCACAGTCTTAGTTCTCAAAAAGCGTAGTTTTCATTGCTAAAAACGGCTTCTCCGTGTGGACGGAAGGCCAAGACGGAGAGAAAAAGATGCGTTTCCAAACTAAAACGTATTAGTGTGGACATGGCCTAAACCGAATCAATTGTAAAAAAAAAAAAAAAAAAAAAATTGTCAAGACAAGCAGTATCTGCTGGAAGGATGGAACAAATCGTGACAACCCAGCCAATTAGCAACATGAACCAAACCAACAATGCACAAAAATTTGTAGAAATGAATCCAAGAATGTCTTTCATATGAATGCATGTTGCAAAAGACAAAGAAAGAGGAACAAAACAAAAGACAAACAAACAGATTTAATGTAAAGGAAGCAATTAAACTTCATGCATCCAGGCAGTTGTCAGTATAACGTTTAAAACCACAAGGCCAAGACTTAACTAAACACTAACACAACATGAATGAGTGTAGCTGTATGGTAAATATCACACATTGTGCTTGCAAAACAAAGTCAAATGCTTTCATATCATTTATCATTGTACTAATATATTAAAGTCTTCATTTGATATAAAGAATGAATTTGTCTTTTTATTGATGACATGCTAGACTGCAAATAAACACATATATAATAAATCTCTCAACAATAGCTCCATTACCGTCCTGCATACAAGTTTCAACTGTATTAGCAGGATAGGAGGGCAGTTATTACATGGGTCTAAATATATAAAGGTGCCCGCAGTGGAAATGTGATAGTGCCTGTCTACAAGAAATGTTTCAGCGAGAAGCAATGCTGTGTTGCACTCACTGAGGGACCGCTAGGGGTGCACTGAAAGTCCGGTAATAATGGGACAGGGCGTGGGAAGCTGTGTAAACAGGTGGCAGATGTACCGAGACCAGCGTGAGGCAATGGGGAGCGAAAAGCAGGGCAGAAAATGGACGAGTGGCATAATTTGATACGAGGGAATGAGAGGGGCAGGCGGATAGATGGAGCAGATGTCAGAGAGTCGCTGGAGTTTGCTAAGCTGGGGTCAGCTTGTAGAGTCATGCATGATGCTGACATTCATGGAGCGGAGTTCACTGTACAGCTTTTACAAAATAAACACATGATTTTACCATTGTATTGCTGATGTCAACTTTTTTCTAAAGTAAAGAGGCCGTATTATGCTTTTTTCAAATGTTACCTTGCTTTCATGCAGTGTGTATAGCTGTTTGTGAATGTAAAAGGTCTGCAAAGTTGCAAAGTGCACGATAAATAAAGGTGTTTCGTAAAAAGTGGATAGATTCTGAACTGCCCAAACAAGTCCAGTCGCATTTCTTGCACAAACCATAGGTTTGTAGCAAATTTGCATATTGCTGCCAACCAATGTTTTTCATTGGCAGCCCGCAAACAACGTCTACTTTGACCCGCCCTTAAACACTGTAGTTGTAGCTGAGGTCTAGAGGAGTTTGCTTCGTGTTGTTGGCATGTCGAGAAGATGCTGTTTTCTGTGCTGCGAATCCACTTTGCATTCACTTCCAAAAGACTCGGGCTCGAACCGATACTGTACGACTGATACCATAAAACCACTGCGTATACAAAAGCTGAGGAAGCCTCCGGAGTTGAAATTCAGATTATGGTAATGAGTGTTTCATTTCCGGCGATCGCTATGGACCAATGACAACTGACAGGTCAGCTGACCAATCAGAGCAGAGGAGGCTTGTGGAAAGGTGTGGTTTAGGGAGACTGAATGTGAACGAACCATTTTAAAACTCTGTGAGAAATGTGGTGAAGTGCAATGTAGATAATGATAAAATTCAAAGCGTTTTTTGACCTTGGATGCATGAACACTTATTGTAGGAGACCTCGAAAACAAAAAGAGGAACCTTTAAAATAGCATATTATGGGCAAAAATCCAGTATTTTTTATATGTTTTTTCTTCTGTCATAAGGATGCATGTTTTTGTGATTTCAAAACCACTGATTACATCTTCAATATTTTGATGAAAAGAAATTATATGGACATAAGTAGTACCATTTTTTTTATTTCTTCTCTCTTAGTATATTTTCAGATTTTGTTGTTTTCCATGGTTTTTAAGATTCTTTCAGATTCTTCAAAGACAAGTCTTCTCGTTGTATGTCTATAGCTTTTTATTGCTATTAAAGAATATATATATTTACAGTTACAAAATCTGATTTCAATTCTTTTGAAGTAACTTTAGGTATTGTATTTTCACATGCTTAAAGGGATAGTTCACCCAAAATATACATTCATAAATCGATGCGTACAACAGTCTGCTAGTTATTTTAGTCGATACAGTTTTAAATGAATATTTTTCTTATACTAACACATCGCTTCGCTTTATAAGGCCTTTATTAACCCCCCAGAGCCGTGTGGAGCACTTTTATTATGGATGGATGCACTTTTATGGACTTAAAAACAGAAACAGCCATTCACTGCCATTATAAAACTTGGAAAAGCCAGGACAACTCTGATTGCATTCGTCTGAAAGAAGAAAGTCATATACACCATGGATGGCTTGAGGAGTAAAGCATAATTTTCATTTGTCGGTGAACTATCCCTTTAAGCACAGGCTCTTTAGTCAAATTAAATGCATCACACCAAATGTAAAATGTATTAATTTAGCTTAAAATGTAACATATAAACATTTATTTATCTGAAAACAAATTTAAATTGTACAAAACGTACTTCACATGAAGAATATTTTGCACGTTAAGTACATTTTTGTTCAAAATCCCATTTACATAGAGTAACTCAAAATTTTGTTACATAGAATTACTGAAATAAAGAAATATTTAGGTTGAAAAAGTCCATTCATGCATATGAAATGTAGGGAAATGTAAAATAATAACCAATAACAACATAAAATGATTGTGTAGAATGTACAGCTTTTATTAAATAAAGAATTAACATTTTAAAATGCATTTCAGGCAATTCTTAACTTGTGAATCTGCATCCGAAAAATGCTTCAAAATAAATAAAGTCTACTACTGTCAAGAAGTGATGTTACATTGTAGAGAAACCAATATGAATATCTTTTAGCAATCAAAATATAACTAAACATAAACGTGTTTCAATTTATATATATAAAAAAGCTAAATGTATGTTACATTATTGCACATGCAGAGATGTGTAAAGTGTCCCCCGTTATTAATACAAACAGATGACCAAAGAACACAATTCATTTGGTGTGTGACTTCAAAATGACCTGCATTTCCTTTCAAATAAATCAATAACATGTTTGGTCATGTCAGGGAGTGCAACGAGTTCTGGGTTTATTAATAGTCACACAAAACAACCATTTTGTAAATATGAATGGCAAAACTCGCATCTCAATCAGTGTGTCAGTTCTCATCCAAATTCACTGGCACTAAGCCAAAGCCCTAACCAGAGTAACTTGGCATATATTATAATTTCAAGACTTCAGTATCACGGAAGACCATATTTAATTGTTCATTCACGGTATTTAGCTGTGTTGCATGAAGCACAACGTAGATTAACAAAAATGTTAGTTTTGCATACAGTATTCTTTTAGGTTTGCAGTGATAATATGGCATCAACATATTTATAACATTCATAAATAAGAATATATTCAACTTACATATAGTCTTGTTTTTTCCTTGTGTCACTATTACAGTTCAAACTATGCATTGAAAGCAATGAAAACTAAAATGGGGGGGTTGGTAATTTATTATACTCCGGTAATGGAATGCATTTCTGTGGGAAAAGGATAAAAGTAGGACAGATCTTTAATTTATCCTTTTGGAATTCAATGGATTATGAGAGGCAGTTACCAGAATGGAGCAAGACGGTTAGACGGGAGGGTTGATAAGTTAAAGGAATTGGTTATGTCTGGAGAAAAGGAAAGTGGCTTTATAGCCATATTGCTACTTAAAGGAGCACTTCACCCAAACATTTAAATTGTTATTTTGGCATCACCCTTGTGTCATTCCAGACCTATATGACTTGAACCAAACGTGTTTGGTTACCAAGATTGTTCTAAATATCTTATTTTGAGTTCCGCAGAAGGCAGTCAGTCATACAGGTTTGGAATGACATGAAAGGCGAGTAAAAAAATGACAGAATTTTCATTTGTGGGTGAAATATCCATTTAGAGTCAACATGAAATCCAAATGGACTGGAATATCCAGCCACCAACACACACACACGCATCGCTCCTCAGACAGAAGTGGCGAAGAGGAAGATCTGCAGCAAGGGCATCACCTTCAGGGTCGAGAGGTCAGCAAGAACAGCCTGCAAGAAGAAAAGAATAGAAAATGGAAAAACACAGACTCTTTCTGGCTATGCATCTGTAATAAGTGCTGCTGTAGATGTATGCTAGTTTCAGGGCCTGTCATTGGCTGTGTTTAAATGGACCCAAATAATTCCATTGTAATCAGACTAGTAGCACAGTCAATTGGAATGAATTTGCCAGATTTTATTAAAATTTAATTCGAAGGGGTGATTTAAACTAGTGCTGTAAAATCAATGAATCGTTATTAATCGCATCTAACATAAAAGTTTGTAAATGTGTGTATACTGTATGTGTGAGTATATTTCTAAAACATTTATGTTAAATGTGATTAATCGCGATTAATCGATTTGACAGCACTAGTTTAAACCTTTTTCTGATCCGATTGAGAGGACATGTAAACACTTGATCGTATTGAAAACTGAAACTGGAAAGTACTTCACATGTGCAATGATGTATGATGCACGGAATGAGCTGTTGTTGTTGAATGAAGCGTAATAAATGACTGTCATGTCATTCTGAAAAATTCTACTTCCACTCATAGGGCCAGATTACTAAACTGGGCAAATTAGCATTAAGGCGCAATCCCATACAAGTGCAGATAGTGGAAATTTCTCACATCTAGCGGTAAAATTGTATTTTGCATTCAAACGAATAGTGCTCTCTAGCACCTCGCTTTATCAAATGCGTGTTGCAACTACTGAAGTGCTATTGGAAAAAATGTTGTCATGCTCTGAAATGCTGGCTCTGAACGAAAACACGTTGAGGTAGGCTACTGCTTTTTGTCCCTCTCTGCTATTATAGTTTTTCAAAATGGCGGAACGACATGGAAGCCTCCCATAGACAGTAGAAGAAAAAAAAAAAAAAAAAGACAGTAGAAGAAATGGACACAGCGAGCCCATAGACTTCGACGGAGACCAGTGAAGTAAATTAGAAGCACTCACTTCCTGATGGCTGAGCGTACTGCGCAGACTCAAACTGAGCTTGATGACGCAGATGTGACGTGAGCAAACCGTCGGACAGTTGTAAGTCTTCTAGTAGCTGTGCCGAGAGAAATCTGAATCATTCCCTTCCGAATCTTGCAGAGACGGAGAGTGTGAGCTGTCCATGAGCTAGGAGCAGGATCAACTTTTGGTAAGTATTCCGATTAATTATTTTGGCATTTAGCCTCCACGTCCCCCCGATTGCCTGCGAGCTTCTCCTCCTGTCTATACGGTAATTTCTCTACTGTGCGACAGAGAGTCGCGTGGTTATGGCGCAACCGTTAGCCCATTTTTACAAAAACGGCTTCTACGTGGCCATAACGTAAGATCCTTTTATAGGTAATGGAGATAGGTAATGGTGCCTTTTATGGAGTCTTTAAACGGCTCGGATGTAAAATTGTTCGCTGTCAAAGTGACGCCAAAATGAATGGGAGTCAATGGAATGCTAACAGCAGGTGATGGCTTGTTAGCCAATGGATGCCCCCATAGAAGGTACACTTTCTGGATGCTGGATTACCCCCTTGAAGCCTGCTTGGACTTACCCGTCCAATGTAAATAAAGATAAGAAATTATTCGCTTAAGAGGATAAGTCAGATCACTGGCAGAAGTCATTTTACACCAATGAGGACAAAGACATTGATTTTAGCTAATAAAAATACTACTACAAAAAACTACACAGTGTACCTTTAAGACAAGCATTTTTGGGGTGTTAAATAATTGCGCAAATACCAGTAAATTGACAAGCGCAATCTTTAGTAAATCACCTTGCATGATTCATTTAAATACTCTTCTCCCATAAATTTTGTTTAAAAGGGAAACTCCAACAAATGCATTTGTAATAAGGTCAGCCGCAAAAAAATAACCCTGTCCATGCCTTTTCAGCGCTCATTTTTCACTGGGTATCTTTAAGGAAATCCTGACAGTAGGGTTTGCACTGAAGCAAGCTGTTAGTAAATCTGGCACATAGTCTGTAAAGTTGGAGCAGGACAACGTCCCATCAGTCCTCGTTTCGGACTCTCATCCACAGACGCTTTGTTTTGGGCGCGGGAAAGGGCGTTTTTACTGCTTGATAAATATAAGCAGCACGACACAAAGCTTCATGTGATCGTTCACACATGAAATATCAATACTAAGTCGCCTCTTTAAAACAAAGAAAATAAGCAATGTAGGAGAATGGTTAGTATGCGCAAACAGCGGGAAACTGTATTTGTGAAATGTCCGCATGTCAAAATATCCATGTTGATTTGAAAGCTTGAGACATGAACACGCACATGAACCGAATTATTTTATTTACCGGCCATGTAAACCCTACGTTCGGATTCATCAGTGCCCACGTAAACATAGCTACTGTAAATATTCATGAGAGAAGCATGCATTCAGATGTCACTTAGAACATAGAACGCATAACTGCCAATCCTGTTCCACAAAATGGCGCCTGGTGACCTGCACCGATGTGACTCAAGAGCTTGGAAGGTGCTAAGAGTGCATCCGTCTCAAAGGAGCCGTTTGGGGCGGGGGCCTTCAAGTTCTCAAGCTTCGGTCCTTATGGAATTGGAAGCAAATAAATTTAGAGTCCCCTATCAGGTTGACTTGTCTCCTCTAATGTTTCATGACCAGGCTTGGACTCTAAAAATACAACGTGTTATGATACTTTCTCCAGTAGAGGCCAGGTGGTACATAAGCAAGCAGATACTGTCCAGCAGCATCTTCACAGCGTTTTGGGGCCCGGGCCCGTGCGTCACTGCGGGTTACAGCCAGAATTAACGAAAGCAGGTCAGATGCACTTTTACTACAGCTGTCAATCAAGCAGATGCATGCGACTGCATCCGACAGCGCAGCCCTGTCAATGGCCATGGATGCTTCAACAAACGGACGTAGAAATGTTATTTTTAAAAAAAGAAAAAAAAAGGGCTTTTGCATTTTAAAATAGATATTATGTCAAAAATATATAATCTGGTCCGCGAAAAGACTTGTGACCAATAGAAGATCGATGCGCCACAGCATGACCTCTGAATTAAAAGAACACAACATTTTTCAGTAAAGTGGAGTACACTGTCTATTTTTACATTTTGAATTTATTATTATTTGTTATATGTTGAATTTATGTTTTCTTATAAAAAACACCGCAGAGTGTGACGGCATATCACGACTGTTGCAGCATCCGTAGAATTTCCGTGACCGTGTCATTGCAGTCAGGCACTTTCAATGGAAGTGAAAGGGACACTTTTTGGAGGATTTAGAAAGCAGAAATGTAAAGTTTTACATTCATTTTTCAATTAAAACTTGTGTATTATTTAGGGGTTTAACCATATAGTGTCACAATACAAAACCGCAACAATATGTATCGTGTATAGTGACAATCTGTATTTGTGTATTATTGTGTGAGAAAAAATTCAGAGTCAGTACAACATTAAACTTCTATATATAATGTTGAATATAATGTATAATGATGCAATGGGGGGATATTTGTGGGTCCCGATCGTGCCAATCATGATACCAGTCATGTCTTATGTTACAGTACCAGTAAAAAGTGGCCAACATTATTTTAAATATATCTAGTCAGTTAGAGCATATTCGTCTAAAATAATTCTGTATTTTCATCTTCAGAATCATGATTCATGAATATTTTTATTCTGGTGTCACCTGATTGTCCTGAGAATTGGGGTTACCAGCACCAAGTCCAAGCCTCAACAGTACATTTTTTGTCAACCTTTTACCATATTTCTTGGAGTATCGCAATATATATCTGATCGTGACATGAGGGTATCGGTACAACTAGTTTTATTTGAGCTGTAAATGTGTGGTCACATTAGCAACATTTTTCCATCGTCTATTGTCAATAGTGTAGCGATGTATGAAGCACAGCTCACACAGAAATCACTTTGAAATCAAGCAGCTTTCGGTTGGTTCATGTGACTAACTTGAACCCGTTGCAAAATCTGCGTAATATTTCACGCAGATTTTCAAGCAAAATTCCCAATTGTGTGGGTTCCTATTGGAACGACCGATTTTCACCCCTGAGAAATTCATTGAACAACCGTAAATGTGACTTACACTTTAAAGTGGTTTAGATCTAGGTTCTAGGGTTTTGGTATTGCATTTCATGGCAAAAACATTATTTTTTTTTTTGTTAACATTTTGTTTGTTAACACTCATACCCCCGGTTTCACAGACAAGACTTAAACTAGTCCCGGACTAAAATTCACCTTTGAGCGGTTTTGACTGAAAGCAACTTGCACTGACATCTTAAAATATGTCAGTGCCATTGTTTTGTCTCAAGATGTTTTAAAATGCTAGTTTAATGTCCTAATTAAATTAAGGCCTAATCCTGGCTTAATGTAAGCGCTGTCTGTGAAACTGGGCTATACTTCTTACATCTTGTGGCTATACTATTGAAATGGTGAGTATGTTTACAGATTGGCCCAATTTACTTCCATTGTAAGTGCCTCACTGTAACTTAGATTTTTGCATTTATATATATATATATATATATATAAAAATAATAAATCAACATAATGCCACAAATGCTGTAAATTGAGCTTAACTTAAACAGAACCCAAAATATCCCTTCAAGTAATGAAATTTAAACTGTTACACACACAAAGACACAGGACACACACACACACACACACACACACAGTGTTGATGTTAACTGTCATGCTAAAGTTCCCATCACATTTTACATCACATAGTCTAAACATTTTAAAGCTGGGTGTGGGGTACTTGGTCCACTTTTAAAAGTGTTATCCCAGCAATTTTAAAACATGTGCCTTGGGTGGACTGGGTTACTAGTGTTGGCTCCGGGTGAAGACACTATTTCTGTAGTCCTTAACACTCACACACAAACATACACACACAGACACACACAAACAAACACAAAGCACACACAAACTCGCTTGCAAGTGATAACCTCAGCTGATGCCGGTGATGTCACTTCCATTAGGTTTTCAGCTCGGAAGGCAAAGACTGCAGCGGCCAGGACTGAAAAAAAGGGACAGACAAACAGTCATCTTCCAGGAAAATGTGTGTACGCCATGTAACTGACTGGCCCTTTCTAATTTAAGAGTGCACCAACAAATGAATGTAAAGTAAAAACAGTTTAACACATCCTAAGCACTGGGATTATTTATTTATTTAATCATGTTCACAATAGCTGGCAAAAAGTCACACATTAGGACATATCGACCTACCTGCCACTATCTCTAAGGATCCGTAGCCTAGGATACGATCCCATAACAACAGGAGCTGGTCAGTGGACAGGTATCCTGAGAAGGCTCGGACTATCCACTTAAAGGCAATACGCAACCTAAGAAAGATACACACACACGCATAATGAGATACCAAATCATACACAATGTAGATCTAAACACTTTTATTACAATTCTGTTCTTTTCTTTCACAGATGTTGAGGAGCGACTTGTGTTCGCATAATTCAGCCAATAGATGGAGCTGCACTGTTATAATACAACAGCGTTTCACTGAAGTGACTTGCCAACAGACTACATTTCAGCTAGATACTCAAGTAACAAGCTTTGAGCTTTTATGTATAATAAATGAGGACTTAATGAACATTTACACATGCAAATGATAATAAATTAGAACTGGATGTTAACATTATTAGAAAAAAAAGCAGTTTCTAAGATGTTTCAGGTGTTTTTATTGTATTGCTATGCAGTTTCAGAGAGTTTTTAGCCTGTTGTTCTAGGAGGTTTATCCTGTTGCTACAGTAACTAAGTATTTTAGGATGTTGCCAAGCAGGGGTTTTGTGTGGATTTTAGCCCATTGCTAGTCGCTAAGGTGTTTAAGTTCTGGTGGTCCCTAAATAAGGCTTTATTCTATCTTTCATTATAAATCTATGACATTTGCTTTTGTTTTTACTCATCATCCGGCAGAAAGTTTTTCACAGAACTTTAATAGTTAAGGTTGGAGGTTTAGAACCATTTCCCAGCTCTAAATATAAGAGCTGAATTAAATGTTATTCTATTACCAATCAAATGATAGTGTATTTTTTTAAGGATGTGGACTCAAAAGCAAATTAGATTTAAATATATATATATAATTAACTGCTTGGGAGAAACATGTATAAATGACAAATAACCAATAAACAAGAATAAAGACACATTGGATTATTTGTGATTAATCACATAAAACATAGAAATTTGTAAATATATTATATGCGTGTATGTGTATAAATAAATAAATAAATTATATATATATATATATACACACACACACGTGTGTGTGTGTGTGTGTACGTACAGTACCGGTAAAAGATTTAGAGACATTACTATTTTTAATGTTGACATTTCTATTATAACATTACTATTTGTGTTTTTTCTGTATTTTTCATCAAATGAATGCAAGCTTGATGAGCATAAAGAGACTTCTTTCAAAAACATTAAAATAGTAATTAAATTTAATTAGTACATCAAAAAACGTTTATGTTTGATGCGATTAATCGCTTTGACAGCACTAATATTGTTCTACATTATACAAGATGCACTGTAAAAAAAAAATCAATGAGTATATTATTGTGCATCTGCATTGTGAACTCACGGTTGGGCTCCAATCTCTCGTAGATGGTAGAACAGTTGAGGAAGATGAGTCTGCAGTAACCTCTCAAACTGCAAGCACAGAGACACTATACCCTAACAAACACACATACACATACAGCTGAGCTCAGAGACAACCATCATCCTAAGCAAACCGATCAATCGTGTTGCGTCACACACAGATACTTACAGACGGATGTGAGGAGATCGAGTGTAATCTGAAGAAATAGCGAATATACATCTCCCTAAACACGCTGTACAGCTTAGATGGCTCATTATATAAGAAACACAGAGGGGCAACTGCAACACAGGATACAGATGTTTGCTTGGAAAACAGATTTTGCAGATTTTGAGGCTATGCGCTTAATTCTTTATACTCACCGTACATCGAGAAGCCATGAAATGGGATGACACCTACGGTACAGAGATGTCATATTCTGTTATACTGATTATTGTTATTACAAAGTTGTTTTATAATACTGCTAAACTAAAATGAACCAATACATGGTGCATGCTGGGACATGCTATTATTGAAATACTTGTAGAAGCTGTTTTCTCACCATTCGGGGGGTAAACCACAGCACACTGCTCTGAGCCAGACTTGCCTGAGAAAGAGACAATTTTATAGACTGAATAGAAACCAAGGAAGATATCAATCAGACCTTTGCAGCAAAGATAAACATTCAAAGACATTACTTTGGACGCAAGATTTAGGAGGCGTAGCGCTGTTGTAGTTGAAATGCTCAAGGACCGCAGTGTCACGAGAAAAACACAGCAAGACCTGTGGAGAAAAACAGTGGACAAATAATTGGCAACACAAACAGATAAGGATTACTATTGCGAAACACACTTTGTATCTTTGCTAAATTGCTTATTTCCTGGTTCAATTACATTTGAAGTGACACTTTAAGGTTTCAGCTTGCTGAGGAGAAGCATGTTCTTTCTCTTTTATTACTTTTCTCATAATGGAAATGTAATTTGTTTTAAAAACATCAAACCTTTAAAAATCAGCAGACTTTTATCGGCTTTCTATGCAGGTTTCTCAGTAACTTTGTTTTCTTAATTTAGCTTTAAATGTATTTCTGAAGCTTTATAACAATGAGTGGTCAAATACAGTCCTGGCAACCTAAAAGCTCAATAACAGATGACACCGAACGGGTCAATGATTCATGTTTAGAAATATTTTTTCATCTTGGCAAACACCCACAACACTCTAGCATCGTGGTAGCAAGTTTTGCTTGGCCACTCACATTTTCTTCAAAAGTATATAAAAAATTATATTACATTACATGTACAAATACATTAAAATCGAGTAAAAAAGCGCAGATGGGAGTGGAAAGTTCTGCGCGTGATCTACTGACGCAAATTAAAGAAATTTGGTTTAAGACATGCAATTTTGGGTATTAAATAATAGCACAAATACCAGTAAATTGACAAGCGCAAAACTTAGTACCGGTAAATCCTCCTGACAGTAGTTTTTTAACACCAAAAGAGGGTTTTTCGCTTGTATTCGCTGTGTTGACCAACAGTGGGACTTCTGTGGGAACTGTGCTTCATACATCACTTCACTATTGACAATATACAATTTACCTTTCGTTAGCCTACATTTCCCTAATGTGACAGCACCTTTAGAGTTTGAATATCTGTTCTCTCTTGCGAATACTCTCCCAATTGCTACTATTGGATTGAATAGTAATTATGAACCCTTTCACCTTATTTTCCCAAAATGTACCTCTCTAACAAAAACATATGACCCGCAGATTTCACACTAAACCAATATTTACAAGCAGCCTGGCTCCTTTATCACCTCACACCTGCAACTCATATTACCGTTCCATAGTGAAGACACAATGTACTCCCAATGAAGCCCAAACACTGGCCATATCTTTTGTATATTTCAGCAAAAATTAGGAACGAAGCACATTGATGGTTGTCCAGAGGATACAAGCTAATGAAAAAAGTGAACTTTGAAAATCTCTCTTAAATTTCTGGCTTGGTTACACTTTATTTTAAGACGTCTGTGTTACAGTGCAATTGTAATGAACTACATGTACTTAGTACTTATATTCTATATATACCAATATATATACTATACAATGATATCTAAAAATGGCATCATATACTCTATAAGGCAGGGAATCTCAGCGCGTTTTACTGTTTTATGAGAAGAAATGAACCCGCAAATTAAACTTGGGTATGATTTTGTGGTGAAAGTGAATATCAAGCAGTGGAAATGTAATGCTACTATAAGAAGAAATGACTCATCGATTCCCTATGAATAGAAAGGTTTATTATAAAGAGGTCTATCTGTGAGACTACACAACCCAGTCATATCTGTATCTATCCAGATTTAGGTATTTGAAGTGAAAGAGCATTGGTTTGCATGAGTAACTTTCTCACATTAGTTTAGTCTACGGCGATATGTGTACAAATACCTCTGTCAATGTCACGTCCAAAAGAACTTGGGAAACAGTTTTACTTCTTTGATTATCAGCGCTTGTTTATGATTCACAGAGAAAAATTCTCATAAGTGATTGAAAGTTTGCATTGTGAGTGTGTTACACGGACAGTGACATGCATTCACCCACCTGATATAAATAGTCCTCAAACACAAAGTAGTAATCGTCGTTACTTGCAGTGAGCTTCACATCCTGAGAAGAAAAATCAGGCATTTTATTCAGAAACGGGTGCACTTGGTGTGGTAAAATTGGACAGCTTTAATATGTAATACACAGCAGACAAAAAAACTACAATCCTCTTGCCATTATATCCGTTTATCACTTAGAGCCGAGACATTCTATCCAGTCATTCTATCAGGCGAGTTTTGCGGTGTGTTTCGCACTACGGCTTTAATCGGACCTCCATTGACTTTAGTTCGGTCGATTGAGCATGTTGAATTGGTGTCGGGCCGTTGGGAAAAGAGATCATTCTGATTGGCTGTTCATCTTTGAAAACAGCGCACGAGAAGAAAAACAAAAGTTCAAGCAAATGACGATGAAAAAATAGAAGGCGCTTATAAATACTTCATCTTTTTGGAGCATTCCAATACGCAAATATTTTCATAACGACATGGCCGCATGTAGCCTAATTAATATAAGTGAAGACAAAATGATCGGCATGATTCATATTCAAAATGGTAAGTGAGCAATGCTTTGTTTACAGTTTGTATATTCACATTCCTAGTTCACTAGTTCATACTCCCTTTTTGGAATGGAGAATACTTTCATCTGCTGTTGTCATCTGGACAGTTATTATCTTCATCTCTATTTACAGTACCTTATGTTCAAAAGCCACTTTTTGCGCAGACGCAAGCTGACGTGAGCTGACATCACCATCGGCTTTCATTGCCGCTAGTTCGTTGGCTTCGGTGTGGTATTTTACTACTGGCCTTAAAGGAATAGTTCACTTCAAAATTAAAATTCTGTCATCATTTATTCACCCTCAGGTTGTGTCAAACAAACCTGTATGAATTTCTTTCTTCTGCTGAACACAAAGGAAGATATTTTGAAGAATGTCTGTAAGCAAACAGTTGATGGACCCCAATGACTTAATTTGTATTTTTTTTTCCCCACTGTGGAAGTCAATGGGATCCATCAACTGTTTGGTTACCGACATTCTTTCTTCTGCTGAACACAAAGGAAGATATTTTGAAGAAATTCATACAAAACAACTTAAGGGTGAAGAAATGATGACAGAATTTTCATCCTTTAAAGCATATAGGGAAAACTTGGAAGAAACGAGTCTTTCAGAACTGTTACTCAATTGGTCAAAACCTATTCGAGGAAATTTCAGGAGATTAAATGGAGCATGCAAAACCATTTCTATCAAATAAACTGCATTGTAAATGTACCTTATATATTAGGTTGTCCACAAGCAGGCCATGATGTATGACTCTGGCCTTCAGCTGTTCATAATGTGTTATGACCTGTTTAATGAAATAAAAACAAAAGAACTGACAAAGTGAATTTATCTCAGTCAGCTGAATTAGATTAATGAATACATAATGGACAAAGAAGCACCTATACACAGATCAAACCACCCCCAGTCATTACAGCTAAATTAATTATACTAACCAATTAACTAATTAAATTGCTATTGTAAGCAGCATATTAATAGGAACGCTTTTAATCACTCAATCATGTTATGCTCTCAATGGGACCTCCAGCTGTAAATGTCTGGCTCAAAATGTAAATGTCACAATAGACTGGTGCAAATAATACATAGAATGGTACATAGAACAACAGTATCACAGAATGATCCCATGCCATATATTCCAAGGTATATGATAGGGTTTGGTGAAAATGTAATGTATTATTTAAAGAAATTCTTGACCTTGGCCGTTGGTCTGTGCACGGCTGCATGATGTGTGCGTTTGTGAGTCTCTATTAGTGCCGCAGTTCACTCAGTCTTGCTTACAAAAAAGCACAGAAGTCGTGAGAAATCAAGATGAACAAAAACACGACATGAAATACAAAGCTGAGAGATCCCAAAAAAGTATCCGTGTACTTTCTTCACCGAGTCAAATATTTCCGGACCGGAACTCATCACTAGTCAGAATGACAGTTGACAAATGTGAACGCGATAACTTCAGATGATTCACCTCAGACAGAGAAAGCGGCACATGGGTTGTATTTCATGTCGAGTTTATGTTAATCTTGATTTCTCAAAACTTTTCTCATGAGCGTGCATGACCCTATCGCAACATAACCCTATTGTATACCCCCAGAACACTTGGAATATATGCCACGTGTCACATGGGTTCATTCTGTGATACTTTTGCATCTTTTTATAAAAAGCTTGATGCTGGTTGCTATTCACTGCCATTATATGGACGAGCATAAGCAGGACATTTTATATTTAATTCCCTGTGGTTCATAACAGAAAGAAGGGCATTCTACCTTAGTACAACACCAGGGTGGGTAAATGATGACTCAATTTTCATTTTAGAGTGAACTATCCCTTTAAGACAGCCTCTAATCATGAGTCTATCTTAAAGCTCATTCCCCTCCTGAAACCCAGAGGGACAGGAGAATTTTCTCCCATTTTGCTGTGAGGATAGGCATGACAGCTGGTCACTGTCATCCAGACAGCGGCTTTTATCAGCAGTTACATAATTGTTCCACCTGAAACATTTAAACTCTTGTGACTTCCCCTCTTCCCCTCTGTCATTCCACCGGCTCCTGTCCTGCCCACATCTACAGCACTAGCTCAAAAGAATGAGGGATTACTCTACTTGTTTAAATTGTGTCGCCCCACGCCGGGTGTTTGTCTTCGCATTAACACATAGAGAAGGAACAGTCTCCAGATGCCGTTTCACTGCTTTAATGGAGGCCCGAGGACTAATCAGCCAGCTGAGAGACATTGCTTCACGTCTGAAAATGGCAGCTATTAGATGCCCAGGGTGAAAAATCACAGGGGGTACCTGATCTGTCATTTCTGCCCCACAAGAAGCTAAAGCTAACTGTATTATTGAGAAGGATGATGTATTTAAAACTGCTTGGTCTGGACCACAGGGCAATTTTAGGACTCGAATATGGTTTACAAGTATACACCAGAGAAAATAGCGTCCACACCAACCAAACATACTACATTCTAATGTCAAACGGACTTGAATTCGTACCAAAAGCTTTACTGGGAAAGCATGTTCACCTCTTATTTTTAACTTCTGTTAACCTTCAAAAAAAAAACTTTTCTCTATAACTGTAATTTGCACCGCATATAGAACGTTTCAGTCAAGAATGCTTCTGATAAGTACAAATAAATACCCATTAAATGTCAGTTCTGGCATATGTTCACAACAACTGCCATAAATGTCAGTTGAGATATACACAAACAGTTTAATTTGTTTAAATGTACATAAATATTTACGGTAGGTTTATATATGGTTGAGGACCTGTGACTGATTTTGTGTGTATAAAAAGGGAGAGAGAAATATTTATACACTACCGTTCAAAAGTTTGGGGTCTGTAAGATTTAAGATTTCTGTTTGTTTTTTAGCCTTTTATGTTTACCAAGGCTGCATTTATTCGACTAAAATACTTTCACAATATTACAGTATTCAAGGTAAAATTTGCTGCTCAAGATACATGTCTTATTAATATCAATGTTGAAAACACTTTCCCCTATCTAAAATGACCTTGATGGGCACAAAAAAATGCATTCTGAAATTGAGTCAGTACCTCAGGATCATCAGTAGTATTTAGGATGAGAGTCCATAGCTGGGCCCTGAGACCCGTGGGACAGCCCTGCCTGCTGTACTGCTGCGCCGCTGCACTGTCTTGCTCACTCAACACTACAGAAATGCAGAAAAACAGGAGAAGAAGCCGCATTTGTTTTAGTAAACACATCTTGAGAGGCTCTTGTCGTATCCAAAGCTAATCCATATACTTTGGCCTTTCAGAGAGAGACACTCTGTGGATGCGTCCAAAACCTAAAGTAGCTATGACTAAACAGGCAGTGTTTTGTATATGAAGGAACATCTTAAGAAAATTCATAACATCAGGTCTAATGATCCAGAACAAATTAAAGTGAGCTTTAGAGAAAACCAAGAAATGATTAAGTAATTTACACTACCGTTGTTTGGGGAGGGTTTTAATGTTTTTTGTTTTTGTTTTTTTAAAAGAAAGATTTGTCTAATGCCAAGACTGCATTTATTTGATCAAAAATACAGTGAAACAGTAATATTGTGCAATATTATTACAACTTAAAATGAAAGCTTTTTATTTCAATATATTTTGAAAATGTCATTTATTTGAAAATGATGGCAAAGCTGTATTTTCAGCATCATTACTCCAGTCTTCAGTGTCACATGATCCTTCAGAAAACATTATAATATGCTGATTTAATGCTCAAGAAACGTTTCTTATTATTATCAGTCTTGAAAACAGTTGTGCTGCTTAATATTTTTGTGGAAACATGATGCATTTTTCAGGATTTTATTGATAAACAAAGTTCAAAAGAACAATTATTTTGAAATAGAAAACTTTGGTAACATTATTAATGTATTTACTGCAATTTTGCATTCTCGCAAAATATAAGTATTTATATATGCAGGTTTTTTTTTTAAAGGGTGTGTAAATGTTTTTTCTCACTATAAATGGGATCATAATTTCATAAAACTTAAAAAAGGACACCATTTTATTCTTCTGATTGCATAGCATCATGGGATATCACAGGCAGTGGAAGACACCTATGCTGCCTTCAAATTCCGATCAGACTATTATTTGAGGGGAAATGGAATGGCAAATATTAAACAAATGTTCCCCACAAGACGAGTGATAAAGCGGTTTTAAACAAGCATTCGTGTCATGATAACGGCAAAAAGAGTTTATTTTTACCTTTTTTTCCAACGAGAATGTGCTCACTCTCAAACAAATCTGTGTTGAAACAGCAGAGAGATAGTGAAAGTTAGAAAATAAGTGATAGTGCAAACAGACCATACAACACAGATATTTACAAATGAGTAGTTAGCCACTGTGGTAGCCTTAAATACAATATAGTAAATACAGAATTTAGAGGGTCAGAACATATTACACAGGGTGTATAGAGTAGGTGAAGCTTATGTTGACTTGTGAGTTAGTAGGAAAAAACAAGAGGAACATCAACTACAACTATTTGGACCAGTGCAAAAGGACTTTGGGACCTGGCGGGAGTGGAGCTCAGCCCACGTAATATTCCATTATTCCATAATCATGTTATGGATGGAATGAGTAAATAAATACCTGGGGGAACATGAGTGTGATCATCTATACCAAGCTGTCCATAAGTAAGACCCAGTTCTGGATACGTTTCCCTCTGCAACACAGAGAAATAATGGGCCACAATAATCAAAATATTTGATCCATACAAAAGGACAAAGTGGGTTAAGTTTATGATAATTCATCTATTAAAATTCATCAATTCTTAAAAAGGAATTTGGCCAAATTTGTTTCACATAAATCACTTCTAATACATGCCATCTGGGTGTGATGATACACTTATCTCACGAAACCAAACGATACACGATATTTGGTTCATGAGAACGAGATGAGATGATGTATTAACACCATTTTTAAGAAATCTTCAATGATGAAATATATGACTGAAAGTCTCAAAATGCAAAACAATGCAGGTGCATTTTGAAGTTTTAACTAATCTAATGCTGTTGGTAATTATTTTGGTAATCGAGTAATTGGCTGGTTATTTTGACAATTAATAGTGTAATATAATAACAATAAGGCAATGATAATGGGTTCAAAAGCAAGTAACCATATGGTTTTATTGAACAAAACTGTTAAAATACATTATGTTATAATAATGTACATAAGTTGATTGTTTATGTACAATTATGTACTATATATTATAACAACTGACTGCAGAGGGAGCCAAAGGCCTTGGTGATTCTTGTTACACTTTACAGCATCAAATCCTTGTTTAATTTGGCCAAACAACATAATAAAATTGTCCACTTAATCTTTAAATATATTAAATATCTTTATGATAGAAATGCTACACCCACTGTAATTGCTTGAACAAGAACAAGAACAAACGCAGCGAGAGTTTAAACTTTTATTTTGAAATCGCGATGAACAATTTGCATATTTAGAAACATATTGATGTATTCTCCTGTGTTGACCTAGGTTTATAAATGATTTACGTTACAAATCTGGTGAAATGGCGCATGTTGCGTTGCAGAGATGGTGTTTGAGAAGTGCTCAACACATGTAATTGATAAAAACACAATACTTCACAATGAAACAAAGCGTGTCAGACTTTATATGTGTTCTCAAATGCACGTTATTTTGAAACCCCCAAAAAAACAGCAAGATTTTACCACAAACTCAACTCCGTCATGCTGATATTGCGATACAGAAAATATCGGCACGTTTTAATATCGCGAGATATCGTGCACAGTGAGCAGAGCACCAAGATAGTTTTCCACAATCATTTCAATTTCTCTAGAACTCTTGATTACTGTAATTTGTTTATAGAAATGGTTTCAGATGATTATCAGCAGTTGCAATGCAAATTGTTTGTGTCTTGACATGAAGTAAAAAGAGGGTGACTCACCATTTGAGGAATGTCACGGATATTGAGGGAAACCTGGATTAAACCCCAGTTGCTTCTTACTGTTAGATCTTCACTGCGATCATTATTCAGATTTCTTAAACCAATCAGCACCTACAAGACAACAAGTATTACTTTTCATATTACCTAAATAAGAATACTGGTACTAAAATACTATACATGACAAATGTTAAAACCTTTGATAATATTTTCCACAAACCTTCTTATCCCAATTTAATATGCCAACTATAAATAAACCATTCATCAAGTGGTTCTGCGGTGCCATCAAAACAACATCTCAGTCAATTCTCACTCAGAGTAATTTAACCGAACATTTCCTGAGGGAATCCAATCAGCTGCTTCATATCCATCCCAATCTTTCTCATTTGGACCGGATGTTTGAAAATAAACTGATTATGTAAACGAGACCCACCTCAAGGAAGTCCTTGGGTGCGTAGACAGGCCTGAATTTGCTTAGGTCTGCAATTAAATAAAGAATACAGAGATCTGAGTGCTTCCAAACTTGTATGTAATGGCCTACCAATTAGTGTAATTGAAAACAAGAGCGCAACAGAATATGGTTGACAAATAACATGGGCAACATACTAGGATGCTAATCAGAACCGGTTTTGTTTACATTATACTTAAAAGTCCAATGAAATGACTTGGTAAGATAAAATGATATATACACTTAAGTGAGAGGAAGAAAAAGAAAGGAGAGGGAGACACAAATAAATGCTTTACATTTTGATATTTAAAAAGGTATTTAAAGAATAAAGACTTGATGCCAAACATGATGCAAATGATGAGATTCGGGATGATGAAATTCTCTGAGGTGCTGATTGCATGATTTTGATAATAAACATTTCGGAATAATTAATTTTGGAATAAAATTATTGTTTTCAATTATTGTGTATTTTTGAAATAAGTCTCTTAGGCTTAGCATAAATATGAATATCCATTATAATCAATTGTAATTGGTGCTCAATTATTAATAATAGCTCTTGTCATTATCAGTGTTAATGTCATAATTATCATGGTAGCAAGGAGACACATGACAGATTAATTAATAAAGATACTTTAATAAATAATACTGCTTAATATTTTTTTGTGAAACTGCGATAATTTTTTTTCAGGATTCTTAAATTAATAGAAAGGGGGAAAAGAACAGCATTTATCTGAAATAGAAATCTTGTGCAACAGTAAAAAATGTTTTACTGCGTGCATGCTTAAAAAAAAAAAAAAATCTTAATTACCCCAAACTTTTGAATGGAAGTGTATTAAAATTTCCACAAAAATATTAAGCAGCACAACTGTTTTCAACATTAATAATAATAATATGAAACGTTTCTTGGGCATCGAATCAGCGTATTAGAATGATTTCTGAAGGATCAAGTGACACTAAAGACTGGAGTAATAATGCTGAAAATTCAGTTTTGCCATCATAGGAATAAATTGTATTTTAAAATAAAATCACGATCCATCAGAAATAATTTTAATATGCAGAAATCATTGGGGACCAATGATCAAGTAAATGTAGCCTTGGGGAGCATAAAACTTAAAACATCTTAATTGCTCCAAACTTTTGACTGGTAGTGTGCTGTGAGTGAGTAAATGATGTAAATGATGACCAAATGTTCATTTTGGGAGAAAGTTGTTGTTTTTTTACATGAAAAGCTGCTGGCCTGGCAGTATTACACTGTTTCAAAGTCATGGCAAAATTGTAAGACAGACATAAAAAGAATAAGCCAAAAAAAAAAAAAAAAAAAAAAAAAAAAAAGAGTGTGAAAGAGCGTGCAAAAGAACGCAAGCAGAAAGAAGAACGCAAGAAAGAAAGCTTTAGTTATTGGGATGCGGTCCAGGGGTCTGGACATGCTCTGGTTTCACAGGCAGGGCTGTTTATGCCAGCGTCCTCCAGAAGGCGGTAAATGTTATCATACACACTGCAAACTGATAGCATTGTTATGGAGCTGTTATACTGCTCAGGGCTTCTGTGTGTGAGCCAAACCTCTGTGTGTAAACACTCTGCAATGCATTAACACGCACGCACACCGAGATGTAACCTCGAACACATGTCAGGAGGGGTTGTGTAAGTCTGCATTACCTGGTTCATCAGTCCCCATCTCGTTCCATTTATTTGTCAGCTCTTTCTGCTCTGAGACGGGACGCTGTAAAACAGAGTAGAAAAAAAACATAACTGATTAAATGAATATGTAATAGATTATGTGTTGTACATACGCTGGTTTAGACATTTACCTTCCGTGCCAGTGGGATTCCTAACTCAGTGCACATACTGTTCAAACTCTTCAGGATCCTCTTCTCCCAGCTCACCTACAACACACACACACACACACACACACACACACACACACACAATGCAAAGGGTTCAAAACAAAAGAATCTATTTAGTCACAGCCAAAACGTGACAACCACCTAGATCATAGATGAAAAGACAATTTAAAGCCAAATCAGGCAATTTACTAATGAAATACATGTATTAAAGCTTTTTAACAGTTACGAGGTCAAAGTCCCTTTCAAGGAAAGTCGGTTCACTCGGCGGCCATATTTGCAAGGCCTACGGGCAGCTATTTTGGTCATCAAAGTCCTATCTATTTGAATGCGAGAATCCTGAAATCTCAAAAACTGCTTGCCGAACTCACAACTAAATAACCCATTTCAAATCAGCAACAAAATCTGACATGAACTGTCCCGTAAATGTTGTTTCTTATGCTCAAATAGAGTTAAAAAAAGTTTAGTTTTCTGGCTCGACCAGCCAATGCGCATGTGCAGTCCTAAGCGCAGGTCTCAGGTTGCTATGGGAACCGGAGCTTCGAACACGGCAGCTGCAGTGACACAATGACTTAACCAATAAGCGATTGGCTCTTTTACTTTGGGCGTTGCAGTTTCTCCCATACATAAGTAATAGGATTGAACCGTCTTTCTGTATCTAGTCTTTGTCGGTGTTGAGCAAAAAACCTCTCGTGAAAGTAGGTTTGTGAAATAATCTCCAATAGTGGTCCAAGAGGCAAAGTTGCTCAGAATGAGGAGTTCTACCATGTGGTATGAATGTCGTGGGCATGTGCGAAAAATCGAGTGATATACAATCTTTTACGCACGTTTAAAACACGGAGGCACCCCCCAGTGGCGAATTCCTTTCCAATTTCTCACAGGGCTCTAGGGCCATGAGTTAAACAGGCCTTAGCGAGTTTTCCTTGTCTGACAGATACTCAAACTTCATTGGCTGACGAAACATGTCCAAGGTGCCGCAATTGGTGTGTCTACGACACCATATGCCAGTTAAGTCAATCGGACTGAAGGCCTTTTTATGCTTCTGCGTCATATCGACGGCGTACCCCCGCAGACCCTTCTGCGTCGACGCGAACCCCTCCGCCGTAGCTCGACGTGCACCTCCAAAAAATTGTAACTACGCGTCGAGGCGACGCAGACCACAAGGGCTGTGATTGGTCACACCCCCACCCCCCTAGCGTTCTGGCGGTGAAATGCACCGCGATGCAACACAACCCGACGCAGAACCATAAAACGGCCACGACGCCGTAGGAGTGACGGCGTAGCTACGGCGTGGAGTTGACGGAGAAGCATAAAAAGGCCTTGACTGTTGCGTAGCTGTAGCCATTTTCGCAAGACTTTTTTTTTTTTTACAGAGCCACCAAGCATCCTTTTTCATTGGACCAAGCCCATACATTGGTGTACCGAGTTTGGTGAAATCATATCATTCCGTTCAAGAGGGATAGACGTTTTAATAAAAGTGGCCACGCACACCTTCAAAAGTTTTGGCGTCCCGTCGCGGACTTGAATTGAAATTTCTACTTTTTTTTTTTCATATTTATTCATTATAAGACTCCAGAGAATATTTTTGCACAGGATTGGTTCCGTTTGGGCGAAAAAACATAGAACTAGTTAAAAAAAATAAAAAATACCCGAAAATTTATTCAGGGTGACGATCAAATCCGAAACGTGCGTCCAACGATATAAGACACCTGAGTCTGCGACGAATGGCTTAGGAGTTATGAGCCATCACATACTTTTGATCGCTGTAGCGCCACCATCAGGCCGATTGGGGCGAGCCTTGGTGACGTTGTAGACTGGGCGGGTACCACCATCCCTCGAAGTTTCAAGTCTCTGCGACTTATGGTTTGGTCTGCCCGATCACTTTTAGGGGAGAATGCTGATTTCTAACTAAATTCTAAATTCTAACAATTTCTAACAACCCCTTTCTTGAACCCCGAAAGAAATAAGAGAAAGAATGTGTACCTGTGCTTTGTGCATATATTCCAGAGGCTCTTTGGCGTGTTCAGGGGGTGCTCTGGGGTGCCCAGGGGGAGGCAGACTTCACACATAAACATAAGACACAGAAGCATGGACAAACCATCAGTTACATTAGTTTAACCTAAATGGAAACCTACAGTCAAAATTAGACCTTATTTATGCATTTTCTGTATTAAATTTTTTTATAGATTTTCATTCTAAGAAAATAAATGTTTTAGAGTGCAACACTTTTTCAGCGGCCTTGGTTTCGGAAGCATTTCTCCCATTAATTTTTCCCATAGGTACTTAAAAAATGTTGGTGAGCCTGTCCCAATTACCCACACTTCCGGTCTTGGCACACTAGAGAGTGTGTGCATGTTACAGTTAATAAGTGCACAAGACGTATTAAAAATGCCAAAGCGCAGTACACTTTGACAATTTGAGGCTAAGAGAATCCATTTAATTTGTTCAGGAACTTGAGACATGTCTAAGAAAATGTTTCAGTGTAATTTAAATTAATTAGACATTGCATATAACTTGTTAAATGGTAAATTAAAAATGTTCCATATATTGTGATCACAACATATTGACATTACTTGCAGTCTTTGCACCCACTTGAACACTTTACAAGAAATACGTCATGTAAGGAGGCAAGTGGTCAAGTGCAAAGACTACAAGTATGGGTATTAGTACAGGCCCTCGGTTTAAGGGTTATAAACTAGGGCTGTCAATAGATGAAACATTTTCATCACTATTAATCACACCCTTTTTCACTTATCGTGAAATTAAGCATACACCATTTATCTTGTTTAACATGTTTGTCATCATTTACAATATCCAGCAGAGTAAACCATTACTTCTCGATCGATTCTCACTAAACCGTATTTTCTGCAGGCTTTTTTTCAAGATAAATTTAGGTGTCTTTCCAAAAAAGTATTTTTGGGAGACTCCAAAAGGACACTATATATACCCAAATGATTTAAGGAGTTCACACGTTTATGCACACCAAAGCATGTTTAGTTAAAATGATCGTTAAAAATTGAGATTGATTCCCCTACGATAGAAAATGAATGAGATTTTCCTTCCGGAACCCAAATGTTGCACTCTATTGTACCCATATATTGGCTCCTCCCACTCTGAAAACTCTGACATACACCAGACTTTCACATTAATGTCTACACAAAAAGACATTTAGCAGAGACACCTGCCCCATATTCCATTATCAAACTTTATGAAGCCAGTACTACACTTCTTTGTTTCAGTCCCTTCAGTCTTTTCTCAGCCCAATTAGCTTCAAACAGTCATTTTAGGATAAACACGTCACCAAAAACGCGTATCTACAAAACATCTGACAATGCTGTCCTTTCAAACAAGGAGCCATATGTTTAAAGGTATAAAAAAACAATTCTTCTCATCTCTAACAATGTCCAGCTCAAACAGTTTTATGGGCTACACTCTGTAAAAGCTATTTATATTGTACGTCAGACTCTCCATTAAGTCCTGTCCTGTATTTGTACCTGGATCCTTTTAAGCTTAATGAAGCAATTCTGTCTCTTGTCATTTTTACATTTTGCCAGAAAGAGTATCTGTCATAAAACTGTATAAACAGTAAAACTGGAGGAAGAAAAACTCTAGACATTTCCAATGTGTGTGTATATGGGTGTGTGAGAGAAGAGAGAGAGTATATCATCTTGTCTAAATCTCATGTCATACTTTTTATTACTGATGATCTCAGTGTGATAATACAAGAATAAAATATTTTAGAAGAAACTGGCTAGTGTTTTTAATGATATGCATTGGGAAAAAAATACAACCCAAATTCCGGAAAAGTTGGGACGTTTTTTTAAATTTGGTTAAAATGAAAACTAGAAGACTTTCAAATCACATGAGCCAATATTTTATTCACAATAGAACATAGATAACATAACAAAGGTTTAAACTGAGAAATGTTAAAATTGTATGCACAAAATGAGCTCATTTCAAATTTATTCCTGCCTGGGCGGCAGTGGCTCAGTGGTTCATGTAGATTGCCTACAAACCGGAAGGTTGGTGGTTCAATCCCCGGTTCCACCTGACCAAGTGTCGAGGTGTCCTTGAGCAAGACACCTAACCCCAGCTGCTCCCGACGAGCTGGATCGCCTTGCATGGCTGACACCGCCGTCGGTGTATGAATGAGTGAGTGAATGGGTGAATGTGAGGCAATATTGTAAAGCGCTTTGGAGGCCATTGGGTCTGTGAAAGCGCTATATAAATGCAGTCCATTTACCATTTTACAGGTCTCAAAATAGTTGGGACGGGGGCATGTTTACCATGGCGTAGCATCTCCTCTTCTTTTCAAAACAGTTTGAAGATGTCTGGGCGATGAGGTCCTGACTTGCTGCAGTTTTGGTGTTGTAATTTGGTCCCATTCTTGCCAGGTCTCTAGGTTTCCAGCTGCTGAAGAGTTTGTGGTCGTCTTTGACGTATTTTTCGTTTAATGATGCGCCAAATGTTCTCCATAAGTGAAAGATCTGGACTGCAGGCAGGCCAATACGGCCGTGCTGTTGTAATAGCTGCAGTATGTGGTTTTGCATTGTCCTATGGTTTTTGCAACAAACAAGGCCTTCCATGAAATAGACGTCGACTGGAGGGGAGCATATGTTGCTCTAAAACCTTTATACCTTTCAGCATTCATAGAGCCTTCCAAAACATGCAAGCTGCCCATACCATATGCACTTATGCACCCCCATACCATCTGAGATACTGGCTTTTGAACAGAACGCTGGAAGGTCTCCCTCCTCTTTAGCCGGAGAACACGGCCTCTGTGATTTCCAACAAGAATGCCAAATTTTGACTTGTCTGACCACTATTCCACTTTGAAATAGTCCATTTTAAATGAACCTTGGCCCACAGGACAAGACGGCGCTACTGGAGCATGTTCACATATAGCTTCCTTTTTGCATGATAGAGCCTTAGTTGGCATCTGCAGATGGCAAGGTGGATTGTGTTTACCGACAGTGGTTTCTGGAGGTATTCCTGGGCCCATTTAGTAATGTCATTGACACAATCATGCCGATGAGTGATGTAGTGTCGTCTGAGGGCCCGAAGACCACGGGCATCCAATAAAGGTCTCCGGCCTTGTCCCTTACGCACAGATATTTCTCCAGTTTCTCTGAATCTTTTGATGATGTTATGCACTGTAGATGATGAGATTTGCAAAGCCTTTGCAATTTGACGTTGAGGAAAAAAAATTAAGTATTCCACAATCTTTTTTAGTCTTTCACAGATTCTGCCTCTCTAAGACATCCCTTTTATAGCTAATCATGTTACAGACCTGATATCAATGAACTTAATTAGTCGCTAGATGTTCTCCCAGCTGAATCTTTTCAAAATGTCTTGCTTTTTCAGCCATTTGTTGCCCCCCGTGCCAACTTTTTTGAGACCTGGTAGCAGGCATCAAATTTGAAATGAGCTCATTTAGTGGATAAAAGTGTACAATTTCTCTGTTTAAACATTTGCTATGTTATCTATGTTCTATTGTGAATAAAATATTAGCTCATGTGATTTGAAATTATTTTAGTTTTCATTTTATTCAAAAATAATAATAATAATAACCGTCCCAACTTCTCCGGAATTCGGGTTGTATATCATGAATATAAGATTATATATCACTTACATGTGTAATTCCCTGTAAACGGCATTTTGTAATTTCCGCTCCCAACCTACAAGAATAAAAGGGTCAGTGGCAGTATAACAGAGAACATTCATCTCTTGAGCAAGTTGACATTTGACACATGTACATGTTTTTTATTCCTTGAGTAGAATTTGCATACCGTGTGTGTATATGTATATATTATGTGTATGTATATATTATGTGTATGTATATGTGTGTGTATATATACATATATATATATATATATATATATATATATATATAAAGAAAAAAAGAAAAAATATATACAAATAAATAGCCTAATAAATAAATTATTTCTTGTGTAGAATTTACATACAGTAAAAATATATATATATATATATAAATTAAATAATAAGATAAGAAAATAAGAAAACTAATGTTGTCTCTCAATCAATATTATGAGCTCTTGATTATCTATAATAGTAATAGGAGATATTCATATGCTGCTTTAGTGCTCAAGAAACAATTCTTATCAATGTTGAAAACATGTGTGCTGTCTAATATATTTGTAAAAACCATTATACATTTTTTTACGATTCCCTAAGAACAGCATTTATTAGAAATAGAAATATGTTGCATTTAATGACGTTTGATCAATTTAATTGCTGTATTACTTTTTAACGATACTGTATTAAATTATTTTTTATTCAAATAAATAAAAATTACATTTATAATATATATTTATATATATATATATATATATATATATTATTAATAAAACAAATATATAATTTCATACGACGGCCATGCACCTGATTCTTTTAACAATCTTCTCACGTCATCTTTCAGTGTTTCTAGTTTAATTTCGGGTTTGTGCATACATTCCTAGAGAGAGAAAAAACACATCTCTGCAATGAAATTCAACAGCAAACAAAAGCTGGCGGTCAAGAATGCAGTGACCGTATATCGTGTTGCACACTCTGCAGTCAGTTAGCTGAAGCTACTCACTTTAGCATGTTTCTCCAGCTGAGAGTGTAAATGAGTCCCTTTGAGCCGATGAACTATCTGCGTTATAGAGACAGACAGCTCTGTGCTTTCGTCCAACATTATCACACTTTTAATGTGATGTCGATATGATTTTTTTTTTCCCAACAGATTTTCATCTGTTAGCGCGCAGCATCACAGAATGAAGGAGCACCGTATCCAGGCAAAATGACAACAAACCTTTCAGGAAACATGTCCTCGACGGAAGGTTCCGACAGTACAGGCCTTTATTAAAGGGATAGTTCACCCGAAAAATAAAATTCTGTCATCACCCTCAAGTTGTTCCAGACCTGTATGAGTTTCTATCTTCTGTTGAACACAAAATAAGATAGTTTAAAGAATGTTGGTAACCAGACAGTTGATGGTAGCCAATGACTTCCATAGTATTCTTTTTCCTTCTAAGTCAAAGTGCAGTTAGCTGTTCGGTTACCAACATTCTTTAGAATAACTTTTGTGTTCAACAGAAAAAAGAAACTAAAAAAAGTAAGTGATGACAGATTTTTTTTTTAACTATCCCTTTAACATTATTAATAAAAAAATTACGGAAGAGGATTAGGGCCAGGCAATAATAAAAAAATCTGTCATCACTTACTTTTTTTAGTTTCTTTTTTCTGTTGAACACAAAAGTTATTCTAAAGAATGTGATGAGGTTGATATCAGTATGCAATGAACACTGATCGAATGCGTTATTCTCTACATTTCATTTCGACTTTTTTTCTCGAAACACAATTTATTCTCGCAACACAACGACTTAATTCTCGATATTTAATGAGTTTATTCTCGAGATTGTATTTCGACTTTTTTTCTCGAAATTTAAAAAAAAATTCTCGAAACACAACGACTTTATTCTCGATATTTAATGAGTTTATTCTTAAGCTTGTATTTCGACTTTTTCTCGGAATTTAACGAGTTTTTTCTCGCAACACAACGACTTTATTCTCGATATTTAATGAGTTTATTCTCAAGATTGTATTTCGACTTTTTTTTAACGAGTTTAATCTCGCATTATAATGACTTTAATCTCGAGATGGTTTTATTTTTTTATTATTGCCTGGCCCTAATCCTCTTCCGTACTCTTCCGTAAACTGATAAATTCCACAAAATGTATTAATTATTTTTTTAAACTTTACATAGGCCTATGCTGTAATTATTTTAGTTATATCTCTCATATATATATATATATATATATATATATATATATATATATATATATATATATATATTGCAAAATAAGATAAATTGATAAGGATGGGTCTTCCAATCATTGTGTTCTTGTGTTATAGAAGTGGTTACCTTGAAAGAAAGATCACTTTGCATCAAAATGTCCTCACATGTAAGGAAATTGCTGGAAAGAATATTGCACCTGAAAGAACCATTTACCGGATCATCGAGAACTTTAAGGTGAGAGGTTCAACTGCAGAGAAGAAGGCTTCAGTGAACGTCCCATAGTGTCCAGCAAGCACCAAGGACCGTCTCTTGAATTGTGCCACCAGTGCAGAGCTTGTTCAATATTGGCAGCCAGGACTTTTGGAGAAGGGCAGCAAAGAAGCCACTTCTCTCCAAGAAAAACACTAAGGACCGACTGAACTTCTGCAGGTAGTACAGGATTGGACAGCAGAAGACTGGTGCAAAGTTATTTTCTCTGATGAAGCACCCTTCTGACTGTTTGGGAAATCTGGAAAATCAATTGCCCAGAGAAAAAAAAGGAACGCTACCATGAGTCCTGTGTCGTGTCAACAATGAAGCATTCATGAGTAAGTCATAATAAATCCAAATGTAACAATGTATTAATAGTCCGGTAAATGTATCATGCCATCAATTAAAAGAAAATCAATACAAAACATGGTTCCATTTTATTTCGATAGTCCACTTTAGACATTCTAACTATAAGTAACTTTGCAACTACATGTCAACTAACTCTCATTAGAGTATTAGTAGACTGTAGACTGTCAATAGACTGTTAGGATATGGTATTAGGGTTCGGGTTAGTAGAATCAGTTGACTTGTAGTTGCCAAGTTACTTATAGTTGAATATATGTTGGGGGACCATCAACATAAAGTGTTAGCAGATATTAAGCACATAGTCTACTAACACTTTAATGACACTGACAGTTAGTTGACATATAGTTGCAAAGTTAATAGTAGAATGTCTAAAGTGGACTATCGAAATAAAGTGTTACTCAAAACATTAAATGCTCTGGAACAAAAAGTAAAAGATGCATACCTGACTTTAGAAAAAAATACATAATGCTGAGTGTTTGAGGACATTCAGCATTATGGCCTGATCTGACTACAAATCACGCTTTGAGCCTCCTGCAACATCTCTTTAAATACTCAGACCAAGACAGAAACCTCTTTCAAATGGAGACATCAGCTAACAATGGGAATTTGCATTACTCAAGTTTCCAGATCTGGGTAGTTTACACCTTACTGAGGACAGAAGACAAAGACCAATTGGCAGAGTATCCACCCTCTACAGAAAGCAAAATATATCTAAACTCTTAAAATCTGTATTACCGTTTGGTTTACTTCTGTGGGAATAAGACATTTGTACCAGTCGCACTGGGACATTTCAAATGATACCAAACATGTATAGTGTTGTATGATAATTGTTCACAATAACCCATATAGATTTTTGGGTGAATTTCAGGTTATCTGTAGCATGGGGAGAAAGGGGGAAAGAGGGGGTGGAGGGGAAAGAAATGTAATTTAAGACGGTGATTGACTCAGTGTGATCGCATCTCTGGTGGAAATGCTAATTTTGTTAATTTCCAAAAATGTCCTTTGTTTTCTCTGAGAGCAGTCGTTCCTCAGTCCAGACGGCTCTGCATCTTCCAGTTTCTCCAGTCTTACAGATTAAACCTAAACGTGTATAGACATGAACAAGCAAGCATATTCGGCTTCTCTTTGCAGGAAGGCTGATAATGTTTATTGTGCACAAATATATCTGACAGCAGCTATCAGGAATTAAAGCTTTTGGCCAGTGCTAGAGATTTTTGAGTTAACAAAACCTGTGTGTGGTCTTCTTCAAAACACTTACCTAAAGCCCTTTTATGTTTTACAACGTTTTATAGTATGTCTGAAAGCTGTATGTTATGCACTAGCTTTATAGTCAGTACGAAGTGTCTTTCATTAAAACACATTCTGTAAACTTCGTTTTACTAATTACCTATAGTCATCCAGAACAATAATTAAAGTCACCATGAAATAGACCATCCTTATTTCATGGACTATTGCAGTATTTATACTGTTGTTTTTTTATTCAATTAAATTATTCAACCCCCTTTGCAAATCAAGTATATTGACAATATTTGGAGACATTCAGCTGTTTGCAATGAACAAATCAAACTAAATTGAAATAGCTCAACACAACTAATTTTTCAAGTGGTTTCCCCAAATTCAACTGAAAATGCAACTTTTAATGACTCATGCAGTCTCAAGATTATTCAGCCCCTTCATGAAAAACATATTTAGTACTTAGTAGAACAGCCTTTTGCTGTCATGACCTGCTGCAAACGAGATGTATTAACCAGACACCAGCTTCTGGCAGTGTTTCTGAGGAATCTTAGCCCATTCCTCATGAGCAACTCCAGTTCAGTAATGTTCTTGAGTTTGTGTGCTGAAACCGCCTTCTTCAAATCCCACCAGATATGTTCTATGGCGTTCTAGTCAGGTGACTGTGATTGCAACTGTATAATATTCCAGGACTTCTTCTGCAACCAGGCCTTGGTGGAATTTGGGGTATGCTTGGATCATTGTCCTGTTGGAAGGTCCAATGACGCCCAAGCTTCAGCTTCCTCACTGACGGCATGATGTTTTTTTCCTAGAATTTCCTGATACTTAAATGAATCCACCTTGCCTTCCACACGCTGCAGGTTTCCAGAGCCAGAGGATGCAAAGCAGCCGCAGAGCATCACCGAGCCCCACCATTCTTAACTGTAGACAGAGGGTTCTTTTCAGCATATGCTTCATTCTTCTTCCCCCAGACATACCGCTGATCCATAGGGCTGAAAATTTCCAGTTTTGTTTCATCGCTCCACAGAACAGAATCCCAAAACTTCTGTGGCTTATTTATATGATTTTAACCCTTTTCTTGTGCTTTTGGGTCAGTAGTGTTGTAGTCTTGGAGTTCTGACATGCGTTTAGCACACGCATTACTGTGCAAGCTGAAACCTTTTCTGAACCTGCCTTCTCAGGCCAATCTGGTTGCAGCCATTGATAGCTTCCTTTTTTCTGCCCCATTTAGGTAGTGTAACCACTGTTCCTTTAACTTTCAGAGGTGTAAAGGCCAGGGGTCAGAAAGTAAAAAAGTCCTGCCATATGTTTATTCCACCCAGGAACTTTGCTAATTAGCAAATGGAGTTGATTGGAACAAAATACTGAGAAGGTCTACTCTAAATGAACCTGGACTTTACATCTCAGTTAACTTTGAACTTGCGAACTATGTTTCCAACGGTGTCTCTAGGAACATTTAGTGCCTTCGCTATGTTTTTGTATCCTATTCCAATTGTTTGTGTATGTCATGATAGAACAGAAGCGGAAGCAATAGCGAGTACTCAAGGGTCTTTAATGAACAGTTAGTAAACAAAGACAGACGGGGACAGTGCAAGCAGATGTAGATGGTGACACAGGGACTTCGATGGTCAGTGGTCCGTGATGACGTGAAGTGCAGGTGACGGTGAAGACAACGAACTCCAAGGTGAACACGAAGACAAGGAACAGGGCAGGACGACTCGAACACCAGGAACACCAAACACGAACGACATCAACAACGATCTGACAAAGATGATACAACAGCGGTGAGTATATATAATGTGGTGGATTGCTTGCAGCTGGTGATGAGGGAATGATGATCAGCTGGAGCAGATCAAGTGATGTCATACATTCACGCCCACAACCCACATGCGCTCGCACCACAACATAAACACAAGACTAGAAGGAACAGAGAATGCGTCTACCGTGACAGTACCCCTCCTCCTAAGAACGCCTCCTGGCGTTCTCAGACTCCTTTACCTGCCGATTGAAGTCATCGATAAGGGAATGATCCATTATGTCTCGAGCAGGAACCCAACTTCTCTCCTCCGGACCGTAACCTTCCCAGTCCAACAAATACTGAAATCCGCGTCCCCTCCACCTAGAGTCCAGAATACGATTAACCGAATAAGTGGTCTCCCCATCTACGAGTCGCGGTGGGGGAGGAACCGGGACAGGCGGATTAATGTGAGAATGAAACACGGGTTTGATCTTAGACACATGAAAGGCGGAGTGAACCCTCCTGTACGCGGGAGGTAATTTGAGGCGGACTGCCACTGGACTAATGATCTTAGTGACAGGAAACGGGCCAATGAATTTGGGTGCAAGTTTATTCGAGACGGAGCGCAAAGGAATGTTCTTAGTAGAAAGCCACACTTTTTGACCCACGACGTATATCGGAGGCTTAGACCGGTGGCGATCGGCCCTAGCCTTGGTGCGCGCCCCCACCTGGAGTAGAGTCTCACGGGCTCTAGTCCATGTGCGGTGACACCTCTGGACGAAGGCGTGAGCAGAGGGGACCGCAACCTCGGATTCCAGACTGGGAAAAATAGGTGGCTGGTAACCTACACTACACTCAAACGGAGACAGGCCCGTGGCCGACACTGGTAACGTGTTGTGTGCGTACTCCACCATAGAGAGTTGTTGACTCCAAGAGGAAGGATTCTTAGATACCAAACATCGCAACACCCTTTCCAAATCTTGGTTGGCTCTCTCGGTCTGACCATTGCTCTGGGGGTGAAACCCAGACGAAAGACTAACCGTCGCCCCCAGAAGTTTACAAAACTCTTGCCAAAATTTGGACACAAACTGGGGTCCCCTGTCAGAAACCACGTCCGTCGGGAGGCCATGAAGCCGAAAGACGTGATCTATGACCGCAACCGCCGTCTCCTTAGCTGAGGGTAATTTGGGTAAGGGAATGAAATGGGCTGCCTTCGAGAACCGGTCCACCACAGTCAAAACGACCGTGTTCCCTTGGGAGGGTGGGAGGGCGGTAACAAAATCTAGAGCGATGTGGGACCAGGGTCTCGAAGGAACCGGCAGCGGCTGGAGTAACCCATCTGGAGGTCGATTGGAAGTCTTACCAGTGGCGCAAACCGAGCAAGCCAAAACAAAATCATGGATGTCGCGAGCCATGCGGGGCCACCAGAATCGTTGCTTGACTAAAAAACTAGTACGATTAACCCCTGGATGGCAAGCCACGTTGGAACTATGACCCCACTGGATGACGTCAGACCGTAATCCCTCTGGCACAAATAATCGATTCGGTGGACAGCCGGGCGGAGGCGTTACCCCTTCTAGAGCCTTAACGACCCTCGATTCGACCTCCCATGTGAGTGTTGAAACGAATAGCGTCTCGGGCAAAATACACTCGGGAGTAACCAGGCGCTCGGAAAAATCAAAGATGCGAGATAGGGCGTCGGGCTTAATGTTTTTAGAACCCGGACGGTAGGACAAGGAAAAATTGAAACGACCGAAAAAAAGAGCCCACCGAGCCTGCCTGGAGTTCAACCTTTTAGCAGTTCTGATGTATTCTAAATTCTTGTGGTCAGTCCAGACGATAAAAGGTACCCCCGACCCTTCTAACCAGTGGCGCCATTCTTCCAACGCTAACTTAACTGCCAACAACTCTCTGTTACCAATGTCGTAGTTACGCTCAGCCGGAGATAATCGATGAGAAAAAAACGCGCAAGGGTGCATCTTGTCGTCTGAAGAGGAACGTTGGGACAGCACTGCTCCTACTCCCACCTCTGACGCGTCGACCTCCACCACGAACTGACGTGAGGAATCAGGGGCTACGAGGATGGGGGCTGAAACGAAGTGGCCTTTGAGTTTGTTAAACACAGCCTCGGCTGTGTCAGACCACCTGAACGCCGTTCTGGGGGAGGTCAAGGCAGTCAGAGGTGCGACTAGTTGGCTGAAGTTGCGAATAAAACGCCGGTAGAAATTGGCAAACCCCAGGAACCTCTGCAGGGCCTTGCGGGAATCCGGGGTTGGCCAATCTACCACTGCCTTGATCTTCTCAGGGTCCATCCGCATCCCTTCAGACGAGACGATGTATCCTAAAAAAGGGACAGACTGTGCATGAAAATCGCATTTCTCCGCCTTGACAAAAAGCCCATTCTCTAGCAACCTCAGAAGCACTCGTCGAACGTGCTGCACATGTTCCTGGAGAGAAGATGAAAATATCAATATGTCGTCCAGGTAGACATATATGAACTGGTCGATCATATCTCGCAGCACGTCATTGACCAGTGCCTGGAAAACTGCGGGGGAGTTGGACAGCCCAAAAGGCATAACCAAATATTCAAAGTGCCCCCTGGGGGTGTTAAAGGCAGTTTTCCACTCATCCCCCTCCCTGATGCGAACCAAATGATAAGCGTTACGCAAATCCAATTTTGTGAAGATGGATGCTCCCTGCAACCTCTCAAAGGCGGAAGACATCAGCGGCAAAGGATAAGTATTCTTTACCGTGATGTTGTTCAGCCCTCGGTAATCAATGCAAGGTCGCAGAGAACCATCCTTCTTCCCCACAAAAAAGAACCCCGCCCCCGCTGGAGAAGAGGAAGGGCGGATGAACTTGGTTGCTAGAGAATCAGAAATATATTTCTCCATAGCCTCTCTTTCAGGAACCGAAAGCGAATATAACTTGCCCTTAGGCGGAGACTTACCTGGCAGTAAATCTATAGCACAGTCATAGGGACGATGCGGAGGGAGAGAAGCAGCTCGAGACTTACTGAACACTTCCTTCAGGTCCAGGTACTCCGCGGGCACGTTAGACAGATCCCCTGTTTCCTCCTGAAACACAGAAACAGGTACAGACGAACAAGCAGACACAAGACAGGACTTATGACACTCCTTGCTCCACTCCAGCACGGCTTTATGCTGCCAGTCCACGCGGGGGTTATGTCTGAGGAGCCAGGGATGTCCAAGGACGACGGGTGCAAGGGGGGAATCCATGATATAAAACGAAATGGTCTCTGAGTGGTTGCCAGCAGTGATCAGGGTGATGTCTTCGGTGGAGTGGGAAATGGTGGGAAGGTCTTGTCCATTAAGGGCGTGAACGGCAATCTTGTGTGTGAGGGGTCTGAGGGGAATTAGAAATTTCAGTGCAAAGCCGTGATCCATAAAATTACCTTCCGCTCCCGAATCCAAAAGTGCGTGACAGTCGTGCTGGTGGACTGACCATCTAAGTCTTACCGGAAGGAGCGTGGAGGTAGATGTCGTCGTGGATGAGGTCTTAGCGGAGATCCCACCCGATAGTAGCCTCGAGTTTACTATCGGGCTGAGCCTTTTACTGGACAATTGTACGCAAAATGTCCAGTCCCTCCACAATACAAGCAAAGGCCCTGGGACCTCCGCCTCTCCTTCTCCTCCCGGGAAAGCCGAGCTCGACCCACCTGCATGGGTTCGGGATCGTAGGTGGGGCTGACTGCGTCCCTGCCACTGGATCTGGGCTCGTTGATTACTCCGAAGGGACGGGTGGACAGAACTCGACGCTCTACCCGAGACAGCTGAGCGTCCACCCGCAGCGCCAGGTCGATGAGGCCAGTGAGGGTCTTGGGCAGATCCAGGGCGTAGATCTCCCTCTGGACGCGGTCAGCCAACCCATGCAGGAACAAGTCCCACTGCGCCTCCTCGTTCCATCCGCACTCCGCCGCCAAGGTCCGGAATTCTCCCCCTGGCGAAGCTCGGCCAAAGCCCTGGCCGCCTCTCTTCCCGACACGGCCCGGTCGAAGACGGTTCTCATCTCGGCGGCGAGGGTCTGGAACGAGGCACAGCATGGGTCCTGGTGCTCCCACACTGCCGTTCCCCAGAGCGCCGCCTTCCCGGTCAAAAGCGTCAGCACAAACGCCACCTTGGACTGCTCGGTACTGAACGTGTGTGGTTGTATTGCAAAGTGCATCGAGCAGCGGTTCAAAAACGCACGGCAGAAAGATGGCTCACCACAATAAGGGGCTCCGCTCGATGAGAGTCCGCTGGAGGTGGTGGGGGAACGGCTGGTGTGGGCGGCGCAGCGGGAACTTGTAAGCGTTGGATCTGCTGGGTGAGCTCGGACACCTGCGTCACCAAGGCTTGCACTGCGCGACCCGTGTCGCCGATCTCCCTCTGTTGATTATCCATCCGGCGAACAGTGCGAACGTGCGTGCGTGCGTGCGTGCGTGCGTGTGTGTGTGTGTGTGTGTGTGTGTGTGTGTGTGTGTGTCCTGGTAATGTTATGGGGACCAGATATGTCCCCACAAAGATAGTAATAGCCTACCAGTAATTTTTGGCCTTGTGGGAACTTTTTTTGTTTGTTTAACCCCTATGAGGAAAACAGCTTTTAAAAGTAAAAAAATTAATTAGCTATTACATAAGCCCCATTCACACAGCACTTTGAACCCGGCAAATTGCCGGAACGCCTTCTGTGTGAACGCAAACACGACCCGGGTTTAATGCCGGGATCGATGCCGGGTTGGGGACCTAGTAACATTGCCGTGTTCAGACCCGGAACGCGCGCTGTGTGAACAAAAGCCAGGACAAATGCCGTAAGGGGTGTGTCGTAGTGATGATGCACGAGCCTTCGCAATGTGGTAGTTATCGTGCGACTCTGTTACTCTGTTAGAAGAAAGTTTGTGTTCGTCATCGATACAAGAAAGAACGAAAAGATGTCTGCAAACTGGACTGAAGCAGAGACCCGAGAGCTCCTTGCAATCCGCGCCGAAGCTGAGATCGTTCGTTCGCCACCTTATACGTCACATCATAACGTCACGCGTCTATCCGGGACATACCCGGGTTGTGTGTGAACGCACTCTCTGATTCCGGCAAATCACTGGCAGTTTGAATGAACCATTTTCAAACGAACCCGGGTCAAATCCCGGGTCACTTTATCCGTGTATTTTCCGGAATCTCTGTGTGAAAGGGGCTATACAGTATGTGTTATTTTTATGGTTCTTTTTATGTTACATAGCCTACAACAGTTTAACAATTTCTCCACAAAAAAAAGTTTTTTTCTTTAGCCTACTTCTAATGTCATTGGAGTGTAGGCCTACCATATTCACGGAAGGTGTCTTTAGTGAAAGTGAAGGCGGGGTCTGCTGTTCTTCAGACGGCAGCACTGATCAACAGCATTACTTCACATCACACAACTCATGAGCAGCAACACTTGACGAAATACAGCCATGGACGTACTTTAACTATCAAATTTTCTTTTGTTATTATTTTTTCGTTTTTTCTTGCTGTTGACATATCAAAACTTTATGCAGTGTCTAGAATATATCATTGCAAATTAAGATAAAACCATGTGCTTTACTATAGAGTGCAGCACTGTGGCATTGTGGCAGAGCAAATGTTGCTGTACTTTTACCTCCAAGAGATGAAGAGACATTCATTTGGATATCTATATTGTGAAGGAACGAAATCATCAGAAACCACAAACAAACATGGAGACATTTACAATTCAAGATATGCTCATCAATTCCACTGATATTTATAAAATATTATGTGGATTAGGAATCGGGAATTTGTCGGAGTGTAAAAATGACAGTGACAGCACGTTCGAACCAAAAGGTAAAAAAATTAACTTAATATTATATTTACATTTATTTTATATAGGCCTACACATATTTAGATTTATTCATATTTAACTTTTACTGCATGCAGTTTTTGCATTAGCGCAGGCTTTTTGTGTTGATAAATATGTGAACCAATACAAGTTTCGTCTTGTATAGCTACTTGTTCAAAAGACACACAAACTGCTTGTTAAAACTTGTAAAATATGATATTCTCATCTCGTTCTCTCGTGTTTGTTTGTCAGATATGAACCAGACTGTGCGGATCGTGCTGTATGTGTTGATCTTCCTCCTGAGCTTCTTAGGGAACAGCCTCATCATCACTGTTCTGGTGCGGAACCGGCGCATGCGGACGGTCACCAATCTGTTCCTGCTGTCTCTTGCCGTCAGTGATCTGATGCTGTGTGTCTTCTGCATGCCCTTCACACTCATCCCCAACCTCATGAAGGACTTCATCTTCGGCAGTGGCATGTGTAAAGTGGCCACGTACTTCATGGGTGAGTCATTTTGATATTTGTAGTTCACACTTCACTTTTTTTGCAGCTTCTTCTGCCAGATAGAATACACTGTAAATAATATTGTTGGATTAACTTTAAAAAGTAAGTTACATGGTTGCCTTAAAAATGTGAGTTCATTGAAATATTTTTTTTTAGTTATTACAATGAAGGATACTTTTACAGTTCAGTTAGTCCAACTTAAAATTAATGTGAACTTTCTCAAATAGTTGAAAAAATGTTTTCAGAATATTTATGTTTGTTTGTTATTGTGATGATGACAGTGGTGCTTGATACAAAGTAATACCGGTTTTATTTTATCTGTGAGTTCTACACATTTGGTCTCTTTTTTTTTCTTTCAAAATATGATGATACAAATTATTATCTTTGTAAATAAGGTAATTCAGATGACAGCAGATCATTTACATTTTAATTTAATCTTGAATCAAACAATAAACATTTTTCTCTCCAAAAAAATATCCGAAGGCTACATGCCGTTATATTGTAGCCCATGTATATAATAGTTCAAACAGTTTTTGCTATGTTACCAAAACTGGTTACACTTCATTTTTTTTAATGTGTTTTTTACATGGGTTAAGGTTAGGTTTATGGGAATGTTCAGGGTTAGTACCTAGTTATAACAGTTATTGTAATTGGTATAATAAGTACACATATGTACATGCGGAACAGGACTGTAAAATAAAGTGCTACCATAGTAACTGTGTTACTTTGAGTGTGAGTATCATGATACACTTCTGTATGAGAATCTCTAATATTCTCTGATCTGACAAGCATGTACCTTAAAAAAAAAGGAAATCTGATAACATTAAACGCTAGACATGCAGACTATAAAGGGTCACTTAACAAAAGGAAATGCTTAATGTTCCAGCTGCTTTTATTCTCGCATTTGGTTTGTAAAAAAGATTGATTTAGAGATTTGCACTAATATAAATAAAATGCTTTTTATTCTATTGTAAGCCCCAATTGTTGCGACAAGAGTTTTTTTTTTTATTCCACCCTTGAGATTATAGTTTATTGGAAGGCATATTTATGACTTGTTGAATTGTGTAACAATTCTGAAAACTATTTATAGCCAGTTGGTTGCACACTTCCAGATGTTGCAAATGTGCCATGTAAACAATTTAGTAATTAGACAATGCCACTGTCTCTTTATTTGATGCATCAGCATGTTTTATGTGTTTGTTTTGTGCTTTTCTGTAATACTTGTTCATGATAAAGCTGACGCAATTTACATGCTCTGTTGTTATTACTGCGTGTATGTTAACATTGCTGTCTAATGAACTGCTTTCTTACTAGTTGCAAAGTGTGCAGTGTTACGCCATTAAGTTTATTAACAGTTCATGCCTTTGTTATCAGGGCTTAGAGATATTTGTTATGAAGTTTTCCCGTCTGTTCCCATTTTTGTGTTTACTTTTGTTTATAGACGCATATATATCAGACCTCCTGAGAATCAGTACTTTAGCAAGTCCAGATTTATTTCTGTATGTGCAACTGAGTTCTGTGTGTCCAAACACACAGGTATTTCGGTGAGCGTATCCACATTTAACCTTGTGGCCATCTCTCTGGAGCGCTATAGTGCCATCTGCAACCCCTTTAAGTCCCGTACCTGGCAGACGAAGTCCCACGCTGCGAAAGTCATCACAGCCACTTGGGTCGTGTCTTTTCTGCTCATGCTGCCTTACCCGATAGGCAGCACCCTGGTGCCTTTCATGCGCAGTAACAACAGCACAGGCAACATGTGCCGCTTGGTTTGGCCCAGTGATGTCATGCAGACCTGGTAAGATTCATTAGGACTGTGTGTGTCTTATTCTGTTTGAGGATAAGGTGTTAAAGGGAAATTTCACCCACAAATGAAAATTAGCCCATGATTTACTCACCCTCAATCCATCCTAGTTGTATATGACTTTCTTCTTTCAGACAAACATATTAAAAATGACATATTAAATTTTATATTAAAAAATGTGCTGGCTCTTCCAAGCTGTGAATCCCTGTTTCTGGTTTGAAGTCCATCAAAGTTCATCCATCCATCATAAAAGTGCTCCACACAGCTCCGGGGGGTTAATAAAGACCTTCTGAAGCGAAGTGATGCGTTTCTGTAAGAAAAATATTAATATTTAAATATTACGCCACTTCTGACATCATAAGTTGCGCTTTAGGCGCAAGTAGACTGCTTATGGCCGTTTGGCTGGAGGCTAGAATGTTAAATATGAATATTTTTAAAGGCCTTTATTAACCTCCCAGAGTACCCCCCCCCCCCCCCCATTCACTGCCATTATAAAATGTGGAAGAGCCAGGATATTGTTTGATATAACTCTGATTGTATTCGTCTTAAAGAAGAAAGTCATATACACCTAGGATGACTGAAGGGCGAGTACATCATGGGCTAATTTTCCTTTTTGGGTGAACTATCCCTTTAAAGGAATAGGGACCAAAAAGAAAAAATCTGTCATAATTTATCGTCATGTTGTTCCCACCCTGTATGCTGTTATGTTTTCGGCAGCAGTTATTTACACTAAGAGTAAAAAAAAACTTGATGATATTTATACTGAGTGTAAATAGTGGTAGATACTGTTTGCACAATGTATAAGTGCAAATAGGGACAGATGCTATTCACACAAAGTGTAAATAGAAGTAATATACAGTCATGTTTCTACTAGAGGGAAAACAGAGCATTGGAGTTAGTGAAAATTGCCGTTGCTTACAGGATTATTTGCACTAACTGTAAATACTTTTACTGTGGAATACAAAAGAAATAAAAAAAAAAAACGTCATGCTGCTCTTTTATTTATTCAATAAGTTTAGTGTGACCATGCATGTTAAACCTTACAAAAAATAAGTACACTTTTAAGTATACTTCAGTAAAGATCAAGTATATTTTTAAAGAGATACTTCAGCATTTAGCATTAAGCCTTGCATCAGTAGAAAACCTGTAGTATTTTCAAATTACCATGCTTCCCTCCCTTATGTCCCCCTGAGATGAGAGATTTATGTATTTTTTGTCTGGAAAAAATCCTCAGATGACGCAAAATGACGTTTTTTTGCGTCATCTGAGGATTTTTTGGCCAGAGGCTAGAGACTACAGCCAGTAGTAGGAGCTAGTGCTGCATGTTTTCAACCCACCCATAGAGGGTGGGATCTCACTCACAGAATTTACAAATAGTGTCAGCCATCTTTTTTTAGAACCTAAGCTAACAGGGTCTTGTTCTGTGGAGAAAGCTGAGTAGTAGGGGTTACCATACATCCTTTTTCCCAGACACGCCCGGCCGTTGAGATCGTCCAAAATGTCCGGGATTCGGCTTTTGCTTTCACAGTTGCCATTCATTGTTTACATGCACACCTTTTGTTTCAATCTAACTGGATTCACACCGATTGGTGAATCTGAATGTGGTGTTTACATGAACGCTAAACAAGTGATCGGTTGATGTGCGTTTTAGCATTGCTAAGAAAATTCCCACTCCTCCCTGAGAGATAGCCCATGAGACCGGTGCGTCTCACAGGTGCCGCTCAGTAATCACGCCACTGGCCTCGCGTCGTTCTACCGCGGCCGTCAGTCTCGTCCTGCTCGCCACAGTAAATATAATGAATGGCGACTGTAGAACGCAAAAGCCGAATCCCAGACATTTTGGGACATTATAAATCCCGGGCAGACTTGTCACGGAGACTCACAATAAAACAACGTCTTTTAAGTTTCGAGTCAACTAGTAGCCTATAGTTGTTTAACTGCACTCTTACCGGTAGGCGTGGTTTGGGAGTGGCCTCGTAGGGAAGCGAAGCAAGTGCATTCTGAGAGTTGTTGTCTTTCATCCACATGAGCCAAAAATACATTTTCTGGCTTCTTTCAGTCTAGTAGGCTCCAAATTCAATACAACAAAAATGACCCATTTTAAATACACATTCATCTTTCCAGAGGTGAAGTATCCCTTTAAGTATACTTATGTAGTAAGTGATATCAAAGTAGTAGTACTTGTAAGTGTACTAGTACTACTTCGAATTCATTTGGCCCACCTTTTAGTGTATAAAAGTATACTTTTAATGTAAACGTTGAATACACAACTAGTTTACAACTGTGTTTTTCATTTGTACTGCAACTATACTAAAAGTGAATTTAGGTATACTGGTAGTTTATTAGTTAAATAAGTATTTTTTAGTTTACTAAAACCCTAACCCTAAGCACTTTGAAGTATACTCTTAGTAAACCACTAATTGTAGTTATATACTGCATAGTATACTTGTAAGTTTTTTTTTAAAAAGTGAACTTAACATCATACTTATAGTTTACTTGTTTTGCACTTTAAGTATGCTACTATGTTCAAATTTAGGTATTAATTTTTATACTTAATATAAACATTTAACTGTAGGCCATACTTTAATTATTTCCCTGCCAGCGTTTTTGTCTTTTTCTTTTTAAGTTGCTAACCATCGCCAGCATTTTTTATCATTTTCACAAAAATGTTATGGTCCCCAGAATATTTAGTTGTATAAAGAAAGAACAGAGACAAACAAACAAACAAACAAAAAAGGATCAAAACTTGAATGTGGGTAAGTTTCATAAAAAAGCAACATTTTGAACAAGGAGCTGAGAAAAGACTTTGTCCGGATGGGATTCAGAACGATGATCAAAACACAGATGTAGTAGAGCGAGTTCATCAACACCCCCAAAGCTTCACATTTGTTTCCTCTTCATGGGTTCGATATTCCATGCAGTAACGTTAGGCAGTTTTGATTTACATGCTGTTTAATGTTTGATGATCCCCTTATATTACATATGCATAAGCAATGCTTCTATATGTGCCTCATTGCTTAGATACGCATGACAAATTAAAGCAAAACTTGTTCTAAAATCGGCTCTGTTCATAATCTGAAGATACAAAAATTGGAGTGTGTGCCCAATCATATAGTACCAGATTTTCATGGAAATCTGTTAACTCCGACTTTCCAAAGTCTGCAGATTGGCTCTGATTTTCAGCAAGTGGCATCAACAACTCCAGACTGTGAATCAGGGCAAAAGTTGTCTAGTGTTTTCCAGCCTTTAAGCTTCACTAAAATTGTGAATGTGTTCCAAAAAAAACCCTCCAACCAATGAAGGTGGAAGTGAAATAGTGAATGGAAAAGAGCTGTAAGGTTCTTCAAATTTTTTACAAACAAACAAAAAACAGGTTTGGAATGACTTGAGGATGAGTAAACCATTTTAAATTCAGGGTAATCGATCATGTAAATGTAAACCTAGAAAGCTACCCAGCATTTGCAGTCTTACTTTTCAGCTAAAAAATACTGTCAACCCCATGTCTGACTTTGCAACTGACTTACAGTATCTCTCTCTCCTCTCCCTCTCTTTTAAAGGTACGTTTTCCTGTTGCTGATACTCTTTCTCGTGCCTGGGATCATAATGATGACAGCTTATGGCCTCACCTCAATCGAACTCTACAGGGGAGTCAAATTTGAAATGGCTAATAGGAAGTCAAACAAAGGTATGGGAAAAAAAAGATAGTCTTCCTGACCTCAAATGTGTAATTATCGTATAAAAGCCTTTTAAATTGAGTTGTTTAGTCATGAAGTCAATTTGTAGGACAACCCAGAATGTGCCCTTCATTTGGAATCATAAATATCGTAAATTAGAGTTCTGAGCACATAAACGACCAAGTGAAGTTGTATTTACAATGGGAAATCTGGAATTCTATGAATTCAGATATACGGTGCTTAGCATAAGTGAACACACCCATGCTAAAGTTGATAAAAAAGAGGAATAAAAAAATCATCTTTTGATCTTAATTGATCTTAATGAATTTAAAAAATGAGGAAAACTCCAACCTTTAAGGACACCAATTTTCTTTGTGAATGAATAATGTATTGTAAATAAATGTTCTTTTTTAAAATACAGGGTGCATAAGTTAGGACACCCCTATGTTAAATTCCCATAGAGGCACCAAGATTTTTATTTTTAAAGGCCAGTTACTTCATTGATCCAGGATACTCTGCATCCTGATAAAGTTCCCTTGGCCTTTGGAGTTAAAATAGCCCCACATCATCACATACCCTTCACCATACCTAGATATTGGCATGGTTTTATTTCAGTTAGCCTATAGCTGGTTTGATTTGCATTGAGAGATGATCTTATGGAAAGTACTCCATGCCAATATCTAGGTATGGTGAAGGGTATGTGATGATGTGGGGCTATTTTAACTCCAAAGGCCAAGGGAACTTTATCAGGATGCAGAGTATCCTGGATCATTGAAATAACTGGCCTTTCAAAATAAAAATCTGCCTGCCTCTATGGGAATTTAACATAGTGGGGTGTCCTGACTTATGCACCCTGTATTTTAAGGAAGAACATTTATTTATTTTCGATACATTATTCATTCACAAATAATGAGTTTTCCTATTTATTTATTTTAAATTAAGGCATTAATATCAATTTCCAAAAGAGTATTTTTTATTCCTCTTTTTAGTCAACTTTAGCATAGGTGTGTTCACTTATGCTAAGCACTGTACTACTATTTTAGCATACTGTTTTTCGTGCACTATATAGTATGGACATAGTCTATGAGAAAAGATGAGAATTAGCAATATTTTCCCACTAAAACGTTATTCTTTAAAATGCTATTTTGTAAAATGGGTGGTTATAAATAATGTGTAAAATAATTATTTTATTATTATTGAACAATTATTTACCTTGACTAGCCCTACTATGTTTTCCTCTTAGATCTATTTGCAGACATTTCTTTTGTATTCCTTTATTTTAGCAAGTTGAATAAGAGGAGGGTAACGTCCGTTTTGTGACCAACATAAAAGTGGTCTCTCATCAAAGACTCACTCATGTGTGATCACTAAATGCAAACTGCAAAAATGATATGCAAATGTTGGAGATAGTGGAGAAGCCGCTTTAGGATTACAAAAAGAACAGCTTTATCTTGAATCAAATAATCACGGTTTCATCCTCACTTTGCTCACTAGAGAAAGAGTACGGCGCGTCCAATCTGAAAAATGGCGACGGGGACGGCTGCTACCTCCAGCCGTCCAAGAGGAAGCGCGCCGAACCCGTGACGCTCAGCTTCAGCAACCCCAAATCCAAACTGAGAAGGGTTTGCAGCAACAGCCCTACAGCAAACCTCATGGCCAAGAAAAGGGTCATCCGCATGTTGCTGGTGATCGTGGCGCTGTTCTTCCTCTGCTGGACGCCGATCTTCGTCGTCAACGCTTGGAGAGCCTTCGACAGACGTTCGACCGACCGTCTCCTCTCAGGAGCGCCGATATCCTTCATCCACTTGCTGTCCTACACCTCCGCCTGCGTCAATCCTATAGTCTACTGTTTTATGAACAAACGCTTCAGACAGGGCATTCTGGCGACATTCAGCTGCTGTAGGGATGATTTCGATGAAGTGAGCAGGAGCAGCAGCCGGCGGAGCGCCAGAGGAGCTGGAGGGCTGGGAACGCGGTTCGGAGGAACCGGACAGGCCGACGGTAACACGCAAACCTCAGGAACGCTGACCAGGCTGACTGACACCAGCATCCGTGGCTCGGCACAAGCGTAACTGATACTCATCAAACCCTGAAAATTGCAGCGTAGGAACCCATTTTGGTTTACCAAAGAGTTTATCTTGAGTAAAGTCAATATGATATCAAAATCGTTCAGAGCTTGGCAGGGCCGTGCACAGACATTTTGGGGGGCAGGTAAATAATGTAATGAGATTATTGTTTCTAATATAGAAATATGAAATGATACTATTATATATTAAAGTAAAACCGACAGTAGATGGCAGCAAGTCGTAATAAGTGAATCGTCGTCCATTTAACCAATTCGTTCAAACCGGTTGATTCATTCATGAAAGAAGCAAATGTCCACTGAGTTTATGAATGGGTCATTGAATCATTGACTCATCCGATTCGTTCAAAAATGGTGAATCACTCAAGAACAAAACGCCGCTGTGTGTTGCAGGGAGACGTGACTTCTCTGCTTTGTTTGGAACTATTTTTTGTTGGCAAAATAGAGGAAAACATTCAAAATTGACAATGCTGTGTCTAAAAATAAACATAGTGTTTATCGAACGGCTGAATATTACATTTTGCAATCGTGCTGATATTTGCGAAAATAGCCGTCCTGCTTGTGTGATATTGCTTAACTATATTATGTAATGTTATAAACAAAAGAACTCGTACAAGGGCAATTGATATCTTGAATTTTGGGGGCATTTTTGTTAATTTTGGTGGCATTTCCGAACACGATGGTTACCAGACTGTCACCAATGAAGGCAGGTCCTGGAGATGTGGATGCTGCTCGCCTGCCCTGCAGAGCTTATTAAGAATAAGTTGTTGGGGACACATGCTGAGAATTGATTGAGAATGGATGCCACGGGCATAAATAAAGTAAAAAAAATGGCACTTACCTAGTCAGACGCCAAAAGGGCAGGTGCTTGAACACCACTTGGGGTCCATCTGTGCACGTGCCTGGAGCTCGGTGATGTTTAGTAAAATGGCTGCTAGCTGAAGAGAGACTCATTGGACTAAATGAGAGCACACGCAATGGCTGCCAATAGCATCGAAATGCTGACAGAATCCAGTGCTTAAATCCAGTTAGTACGTCACCGTTAAACAAACAGAAGAATCAAATGGAGCAAGACTGTAGCGTCCAGTCCTCATTACGGCTATGCCTTATAAATGTCGGGCTTTATATAAAACACAAGACTTTATAAATAAGTTGAAGACAAAGAGGAATTCCTTTGCTTTTCTTGGTATTTTACTTCATTTGTGTATGTGTGTGCATGTTACAGTCAAAGCAATCATCCAGATGTTTTGAGAATAGACTAATAGTGCTTTTAAATACACTACCATTCAAAAGTTGGAGGATTTTTGTGTCATGTTTTTGAAATTGTGAAATATTATTACAATTTATAAGAAGTGTTTTCTGTTTTAATATGTTTTAAAATGTAACTTATTCCTGTGATGGCAAAGCTGAATTTTCAGCATCGTTACTCCAGTCTTCAGTGTCACATAATCCTTCAGAAATCATTTTAATATGTGGATTTGCTGCTCAAGAAACATTATTATCACAGTTGAAAACAGTTGAGCTGCTTTAATACTTTTGTGGAAACCGTGATATTTTCTTTCAGGATTCTGAACAGCATTTATATGAAACAGTTTTGTAACAGTGGAAAAGTCTTCACTTTTGATCAATTTAATGCATCGTTGCTAAACAAAAATCATATTGTCCCCAAATATTTGAATGGTAGTGTATATATCGGACATCTGAGATCAGTTTAAAGATGCTTAAGAGTGTACACTGGGCTGTATTTTATATTTTGTTCATCATATCTGCTTCAGTAATGACCACACATATAATTCTCCGTTTGATAAATGTATGACACATACTTACACAATCTGCAATAGCAAAACCTCGTTGGATTCATTGTCAATACAACATGCAAAAATTTGTAAACTCTGTACAAAATGTACCAGCTTGTGTCTATAGGTAGATGTGTAGCATTAACCATTTTTTTCTAGGAAAGTACACAGGCATGTCTTTATCTTGTGTTAGCAAAGCTGTACTGTTTGTACACTGTGACATAGAGTCTGTCCTTATCATTGCATGAGACTTTTAACACCTGTTGCGCACTTCAAAGATCCTACTCAAGGCCGCTTCTGACATCTGGGATATTTTCCCCAGGACACATGGTCATTGACTATAATATTTGTATATGCCAAAACTCACATTTTTTAATTTCGTCTCTCAATGAAATAATCAACTATTTCTTCCTTTAATAGCATAGCCAAAGTCTTAATCGTCTGTCGGATGTCTATATACCAGGAAATTGAACCAACCAAAATAATAAACATCTGTTTATTAAAGGAAACATTTCAAAACCCTGAGGAAATTTATGCCAGTCTACATATCATCTAATAATTAATATTTTAGGAGTGCTTTGTTTGAAATGCAACCTGGGGGTCAGACCAAAATGTTCCTATTATTTCTGTTGCGTCACTGTATTCTTGTGAAGTGCATATATTATAAAAGTGACTTTTTTCATAGTTTTCATTGTTTTATCAGACAAAATGTAGGAAAGCCATTGACAAAAAAAAAAAAGCAAATGGGATGCTCTTGTATATACTATGATATGGTTTACATCAGCAGCATATGGTGGAGGCACCTGGTCAATGGGATGAAAATTATGTCATTTTCTCACCCTTGTGTGGTTCTAAACCTTTATGGTTTTCTTTCTTCTGTGGAACACACATAAAATAAGATGTCTGAGTGTTTAGACAGTGTTAGAACAACTATAATAATGGCTTTAGTAAATGATGACAGAACTTTTGAGGGGTGAACTACCCCTTTAGGGAGCAAAACACTGGCAAATATGTTAGTTTATTCCCGGACTACAAATAACTTTGTGAGTTCAGGCTTGCTTTATCTAATCTATCAGCTATTATGGATGAAAAGAGGTCTGCGAAATGACATAACACAGAGTGACCCAATAAAAACATTTGTGTGGCTAAATGGAAATGGTGTTGGCTGGCAGTGTGGTGCTAACTATTCAAGAGCATTGACAAATTGAGAAATTCTTTCCAATGCAGCACAGCAACCTAAATGTTGCTAAAATGAGGCTTAACATAATTTAAAGATGTTTTTTAGTATGCTTTAGTACGTATAAAGTTATCAGAAAGCCCGTTTAGGGTCTTTTAAAGAGGTCATGAAATGAGAAATCAAGTCATTGTACTATAAAAAATATCCTGTAAGTTTCAGAACTCAAAATACTCCTCGTAATCCAAAAACAGTTTTTGTTCAAACCGAGCTGTCAAAACGACTCGTTTCAGATTTTGCCTCAGTATGATGTCATAGTGCGACGAAAGACCGCCTACTTCTACATCATTGCCTCTTTAGCCCCGCCCACTGATTCACACAGGTCATGTAGTAGTAAATATGAGAGACGCAATGATCCGCAATGAAGACTACTTTATTTGTAGCAGCTTTGAAAGGAACCTCTGGGATTGGGGAGGCTGAAACAGGCAACAGGACTGTGGCTGCTTTGGGAACTGGCTTTGGCTGCAGGCATGACATGAATATTCTGTATATGCATACAGTCCCAGTTAAAGGAAACTCTGGGACTGGGGTGACCGTGATTGAGAACTCTGGAACCATAGCGGGTTAACCGAAATCACTTTTGGGCAAATAGGTGAGGGGAATGTGCCATAAAGCTCTCTTATTGCATTAGGGTCTGTTTTGAACTAGAAGAGGTAAAACATTTTTTTTTTTTTACATCCATAATTTTTAGTAAGGAGATGTAAGACTGTCAAAATACACATTTCTTTTTATTTTATTAAAAATAAAAATAAAATTGTAAGAGATATAACCATTTTAACTAAATTGTTACACCTTTTGTGTTCGGGTCTGTTTTGACCCGAAAGTAAACTGGCTTTACACATGAATTATGGTGGGGGTTTTGTTTGTTTGTTGTTTTAGATTTATTAGATTTGTCTCAAATTACTAATGTAAAATACATTTAGACTCTTAAAAATGAAAAAAATGAATGTGTTAGTAGAGCAAAAGTATACAAAAAAGTCTGAATTTGAAAGAGGGTTTGGAGAAGAAAAGATCCACATTTCACTTTGCTGCCACCTATTGATGAACCATTGTAGTATTGAAAAGGATATTCAAGCTGTTTATAATCATCATCATAATTTTTTTCATATGAAAGGAAACATTTTTGCTAGTAAAATTAATATTTAGTTTGAAAACATTTGAGAGTAATATTGATGTGGTTTTGGTGTTGTTTTGTCAGAAAAACAATAGGTTTCCTAAATTTAGACTGTTATAAGTTTCAAAATGAATGTGAATTAAAACCATTGAAATCCATGAGATTGTACTGGTAATTATCATGTTACATCCATTTCATCTAATGATATATTCAAATAAATTTTCTCATAAATATTGATAAAACATTTTTTTTCTAGCATCACATTGGTTTTTGCTGTAGTTCTTGAAATGTGAAATTTCAAAGTATATTTAAATTTTATATTGTATAAAGCGGTAAATGAAGTAATAGCATGGTAAAAAATCTTGGTAAAATTCAAAAGGTGTAGTCCTATATCGTTTTTTTTTATATATTTTTTTGTATTAATTATAAATATTGTATATAGGCTATAAAAAGTCTATTTACAAGCATATAATAACATACAATGCTTAAACATCCCTAAGCAAGTAATATTGTCGAGAGAGAGAGAGAGAGAGAGAGAGAGAGAGAGAGAGAGAGAGAGAGAGAGAGAGAGAGAGAGAGAGAGGGGTGATCATGGGTAGTTTTTTCTGCTTGCATTCTTATGCAGCATTGTGAACTGGAGAACCCCTGGTGAAAACACTATTGCTGGCTTCCAAATACTCTGGAGGACAGAGATCTAGCTGACTATATACTGGATGCATTTGATCTAATTAATAAGCTAGCCTAGCAAAACGGTTAGTGCATTCCAGAGAAGTACTTGTATGCAGAATCCTCCATGAGGTCCCTGCACCCAAAGTCAATTTATTTCCCCCTCCAGGTTTTGTTATTGATTATAAACACACATAAGTGTGTAAACAGTGACACAAAGCATATATATACACAGTGTGTACCAATATTAATAATAATAAAAAAAACAGTCAAAATAAAAAGTCAGTATCTTGGAGTATTAATATCGAAAAAGTTTCTGAGGGAGAAATATAGGAATGCTTTGAAATACATGTAAAAAACATGTAACATTGTCACATCCAAAGTCAATTAATTTGACCTCCAGTGTGTTCGGGTTCACAAGCGGGTTTCCAACTTGATGTCACGATGTAAAACGCCCCTGTAACAGCAAACATTAGCAACATAAATAACCTGCCACATAATGTGCTGTGCGCTAGTCGAGGATACCCCCGTTGGGTTTAAAAAATATATAAATACAAATCTGAAAATGGAAGGTTGTTTATCATTATTACTGAAGTCACAGTTTAAATTGCATTTAGATGTAGGGGACTCCTGTATGACCCATTTCAGGGGTGGCCAAAAATTTAAAGGGATTTAAAAATCCCCCCAAAATAAAAAAAAATCTGTCATCATTTATTCATCCTGTTTTTCCAAACATGTATGAATTTATTTATTTTGCTGTACACAAAAAAAATATTTTGAAGAATGTCTGTAAAAAAAAAACAGTTGATGGACCCCATTGACATTAGTATTTTTTTCCCCATACTATGGAAGTCAATAAGGTCCATCAACTGTTTGGTTACCGACATTCTTCACAATATATTTTTTGTGTGCGTTTACTTCTTGAATGTGACATGCCTATCAAAAGTGTTTGAAAGAGGGGGTCAAAAACAGGATGGAAAATAGCTTATTACTTTATAAATTAGGATGTTTTTGATGTAAAAATATTGATAACATTATTAAACCTCAGACAACATTATAGGTTATATAAAATAAAATGCAGTTCATGACCCTTTTAAGAAGTTGCAGTTGTAAAAAAAAACAATGGAAATAAATCTCACTTTTAATTTCTAGATTTGTATGCCAATATTGCAGTTTTATTATTTAATGACATATGGAACTGAGCAGGTGCAATATGTACAAAATCAAACATACAGACAAATGAAACGGAACTAATTCTCCTTGTTTCACATTGGGGCACATGATCCTAACATCAGCGGCCCATTAAGGACTGAGATTGCTACCATACTGATACCTCTGAATATTATAACTAGAACAGACCAAGTAGGAAAAAAAAAGGGGGGGAGAGAAACGGGAAGACACTGACAAACGGGAAGTGAAAGCGATGAGCTGCACACATAAAGCCTAGCGCAGAGCATCAAATCAGGCACAGCAGGATTGCTTTACGTGAAAAGTGACAATAAGCAACTTATCTAGACAAATGTGGTTTTCTCGAAGTGCAAAACCAGCAGAAAGGGTGAATTACCAAACTAAACCTGTCCTGGAGGCATAATAACTTAACTCTCCCGATGGCTAAAGAGAAAAAGTTGCGCCTCACTTAAACCTTGGATTAAATGTTCACGTCCAAAAGGCGAAGCAAGACAACGCTAGGACTGATTCAAGCTCTTTGTGGAACTAGAGAACCGCTACTGTTTGTGTACAGTACTCATTTATTCCCATCCTTCTCTCGTCTAGAACTATTGAGATATCTTTGAAAAGCTGCCTCTGGTGCCATGTTTGAAAAGCAGTGCATGGAAATGTAAATATAAGACATTTGGCATATCACCTATACATTGATCAGAGCTCATTAAGCACAAAAAAAAGTTGTTTTTGGAAGAGCAAAGTTAATGGAGAATTATAAAACCAACATATAGACATGAATGACACCAACTGACTGACTATAAACATAAAAAATGACTATTTGTTCACTCAGATTTGGAATAAAAATGTGTTTTTAAGGCTCGGCGCATGACCTCTGCATACATGCCTTGGACAATTACATGAAAAACGTGTTTCGGGCTCTTCCTTTGACTTATAACTGACAGAAAAGACGATGTAATGCAAATGAATGGATTTTGTTATCCTCCAATTTTCTGTGCAACTTAAACGCACAGCTCAACGTGTCAGTTTGAACAAATCCTTCATTCTAAAGCTCAACACCTTAAAAAACTGTAAACCGTAAAAAAACAGCAAGATTGTCAATTAGTTTGTTCAGAAAGCAACATAATGCACTTTACCACCATGACGCCACGGTAAAATAGGGGTAGAAACGTGGAACAGAGGCAGCAATCAGAGTGACGGAGCGGTTCAGAAATGTTCTCACTATAAATGAGTAAATGATGATATATTGTGCTGCGCTAACGAAAACATGATAAAGTCAAAGTGAATTTACGGCCTGAATTAATCGCTTTCTTTCGTTTGTGTAGGAACTGCTTCAATGATGCTGTATCATTTCAAGGCGGACTGGCTTAAAGCACTTGTTTTTGTCTTTTTTGGGTCGTGATCCCATATAAATCAAGGGAAGCATTTGAATAATAGTGTGGGAGGGCACATTGCTTGAACTCAAACTCTCACAATGACAATGACAAATGAAAAAGCATCAAATATGAGAAATTAAATGGACTGCTAGTAAACGTTTAACAAGATATCTGTTAAAAAAAATGCATCCATGCTTTTGCCGAGTGCCGTCTTCCCCCAAATGGAAGTGTGCGCTTATGTGATTCTAAATAGCAAGAACACGGTAAAATGGAAGAAGACTGTGACGCGAGAATTCTGGGAAACCGAGTGCAAGAGCTTTAGGTTGAACTACCTCATGGAAGATTTTTGCAATGTGTCCGTCAAGGACAGAATAAAGTCATTTTTAACAAAAAATACAGATGATGATGATTGATGATGATGAAAAGAAAAATCTAGTGGAGGCAACGAGTGATTTTTTTTTTCTTTTCTTTTTTGCAGAAACATTCAAGTTACAGTTTTTCCCGAAATAAACTACATTACAGGCCTACAATGCTGGAGTATTGCCTTATTTGATGGGTTGCCTACTTGCACTACACTACAGATTTCCCAAGTAAGGAAGACAGTGCAGGATCCACGCAAAAGGTGTCTGATTAAATTAGTATGAAGAAGAGAAAGTAGAAGGAGAAGTGTAAAAAAAAGAAAGTTGAATATGACTCTAGTTGAGCCAGCTGTTCTTCATGACCACATATGTTGTGGATCAGGCTGGTGAAAAAATCAGTGGCTATTTCCACAGACCAAGACACACAAAGTGACCTATACAGTATTGCTGTACGCTTACACATTTGAGACACACACATTTAAAAGGCCATTCATGTTTCTAGTCCCATGATGTCCATTTGCTATCCGGACATTAGCATACAAGGTAAAGGACAAACTCGGACACTTAAACACCCAACCGTTTTGACGGGAAACACCAAGGACATAACTGGGTTAAGAGCCACAGACGCACGAAAAGAAATGGCTGAATGGTTTCTCTTTTTCGTTCTTGTTTTTTTTTTCTTTACATTTTTTTTTTTTTTTTTTACAAATGGATGCATAAAATTCAAAAGTTAAATTACTGTACATAAAAAAGAAAGTCACAAAACACTATTAGTGCTGGTTGATGGGTTCATTACAGCTAGGTTTTTTTAATTTTTGTTATTAATACTAGCCCAGACAGGAAGACAAAAAAAAAAACAGTAACATAGTGTCGGCCCAGATCAGGACCGCGTGGAATCGACGTGTACCAGATGTGGACCGGATCTGGGCCGACACCATGTTGCTGTCTGGGAGTCTACTAGTTGGTGAGACACCAAGGCCACGATAAACACATCAATGACCAACGGAGTAAAGCTTCCTACTTTTGGTGTGCGAGAGGCCACAATTCTCAACATACTCTTCAAATATTCAAAAAACAGAGACAACAATGCAATATAATATCTTTGGGTATGTTCGTATCTATTACACATTTAGATCTTCGAAATCCAAACGAAAAAATTAAAGTTCAGGGAGTTTAAATATCAAAAATCGCATGTAAAATGTTCAAAATGCAAGGCGTGGTTCCTCGGGTCGCGTTTGTTAACCTCCTTTTGAAGGGGTGAACTAAAGCGGGAACCTTTGTTCCAGTAAGGCCACATCTAATGGTAGAGCACGTTCTCCAAATCATCCGTTTTTGAGAGCATTTCAAATTTTAGAAACTGCAAATGGATGTTCAGGAAGACAACAAAAAATGTTTTTTTAGAAAGGAAACATTGTAAAACGGCACTAAAGCTAGGAGTCTAAACTCAGGTCAGAACTTGACCGTTACAAATATCCAACTACTGTGAAGTTTCTGAAATTGATATGCGAGAACCGTATGTGCGCCCTAGAGCGAATGACCTACACTAGGGCTACCGCATCAAAGAGACGCGTTGCATCCAAAGCCTCTATATTGTGTTTTCTGGTTTATCTTCCCAAATAAGACATAGAAAGATGGCATTGTTCCTTTTTGTGAGATCTAGACACATCGATCGATGACGAAATGCTTAAAGGAAGCGTAGCGCATATTGTAATGCAGGCAAGGCAGACGCATTGCTTAAAGCTCTTTTCTTTTTAAAGACTTCATAAAAACGAATGATAAAAAAAAACAGGCCCTCTGAGTTTCTCACAAATGAAAAATGAAACTAAAAAACCGCATGGAAAAGAAAAAGGACGGTATTACAAAATACAAATCTGACAAAAAAGTATCAAAACTGAAGGAGTCCAAGCGAACATATGTATATGAAACTATCTATATACAGAAAAACAACAAAATAAAAAGGCGAAGCTCAGAGGAGGAATAGAACCTATTTGGTAACAAAAGCGTACTATAATGTTTGATATAAAAAAGGTATGGAGGAAAAAAAAATGTACCTTTACTAAAGCTTATACAATATCCTTGGTCCATAAAAACTGTCAACTCACAATTTCAATGTGACCCTTTTTCCTAAGAGTTTCGACCTCCCAGGCTATGATACATCTCACCCAATCGCACACACACAGACCGGAAGGAAGGAACGTAGGAGACTAAACATGATTTTCAGTCGGCTGATGTATCATTGCTGTGGTCTTGTCTCCGTGTCTTCTACACCCGTTGACAGGTGCTGGTGTTTCCTCTCAGGCATTGTCTATTGCTAGCACCAAACCGGCTCCTTAGAGAAAAACCACAAGACGGCACAGGAGAACCATCTCTCAAATATTTTGTCCTCGCCACAAGTTTAGCCTTTTTTTTGCCCGTCCATCCCTTGATTTTGAAATTCAATACGCAGCACTTTTACAAACAGTTTGTAGTCCTCTGTTTTCACGCATAGCTCGTAGTGAGTTTGTGAGCGGCGCTGCGTGTGTTATAACACCACAGCCGCGGCTGCGTTAGAGGACGCCGCTGTGACGGCGTTAGACGTGCTGTTGGAGCCGTAGGGTGACGTTTCTCCGGTCACTCCCGCGATGTTGCCGGTCGTGGAAAGCAAGCTGGTGTTGCCCGTTCGTAGGATGGCGCCGGCCGCGCTGCAGTGAGGACGGGGACCGGGTTCGGGAGTGTATGTGAACGTGAGCGTCGTGGAGTAGATGATGCCGTCATTTCGGACCAGCGTTACGGGGACCTGCACCGGCTGCCGAACCCACCGCCAGCCCTCGCGGAACGCAGAGATGTCCGGGACGACGCACAGCATGCTCTCCCCGCACCTTCAGAGGAAATATAATGTATATCAGTCTGTCACTGTTTTTACAATGTCTGTAATAAAAGTACAACTACTACATAATGATTTAGTACAGATTAAACAACACATGTGGGGTCTTGTTCACTTCAAATTTTACAAGGCAGAGGCACTTCATTCAACCTACGACCTGTCATATCTTAACATTTCTTTTACTGTTGCACTGAACAGGTTTGTAAGGATTTAGGACTCCCTTGTGAAAAAGAAGCGCACTCACTTGTTATTAGGGATGCATAACGATTAATCACAATTAATCGTTTGCAGAATAAACGTTTTTGTTTACATCATATATGTGTGTGTACTGTGTATAATAATTATGTATATATAAATATACAAACATGCATGTATAATTTTCAGAAAGAAATCTATTTATATATTAAGTATTTATAATTATATATAAGATAAATTATATTTAAATATAAAAATGTATATAAACATGTAAATATTTTTAAAATATATACATGCGTGTGTGTATTTATAAATACATAATTATTTTACACTGTACACACACATATATGATGTAAACAAAAACTTTTATTCTGCAAACGATTAATTGCGATTAATCGTTATGCATCCCTACTTGTTATGAATGTCCATTTGTAGTGCACTTCAAATCTTAAAAGTATTTTTGGTAACACTCTATTTTACAGCGTTCCTGTTACACATTTTCATAACAGTAATAACAGTATTTTGTATACTTTTGTATACTTATAAGTATACAGTATGCTTATTTGTATTAAAACTGTACCTGCAGACAATATATGAATGAAATAATATAATATCATGACACAAAAAGTGCACTGTGTAATAATGTCAAAGTTTTAATTGGTTGTACTTTCCTAAATTGCAATCATTACAAATGTGTAATTATTAAAATATTTAAATACCAGACATACAAGTCTTGTATGACATTGAAGTATATTTTAGTTTACCATAAATTCTTATGAGTACATTTTAACCATATTTCAGGCATATGAAATGGCATTTAAAGGTGTAATTAAGGGGGTCAAAAAGCACTTTAAAGTTTAAGTTTTCATTTAATGGCAACTAACATGCAATTAAGTATCCAAAAATGTTTATTCAGTTTGGACTTATAACAGTATATACAATATACTATTAATGTGTATTATTTCTGTAATAAGTACTTATTTTGAAAGTATGCTAACGTGTACTTCTTTTTCACAAGTGACACACCGGATGTTAATCTGAAACTTTGAATTAATCCACTGCCGATTTTACATTTTAGTATAGCAATTAATTATCACACTGATATGGATTTAAAATTCCTCAGATATAATAATGAATATAAGTATGTTACGCCCCTGTGGAGATCTAAATCAAGCCTATAAACTATACAATAAATGTATTGTAAAGAACTGTAGATCCACTTTATAACTATTCAGCAAATACAAATTCCCAGTATAAAATTATCTGCATCAGTAAAATTATACATTTCGAGTCCTCTTGGATTTAGGTTGTGTGTCCACCAAAGCGTTTTTTTCATGCGGCTGGCGTGTTTTTTCAATTGTTTTCAATGGGAGCGCCGTGTTTTTAAAATGCCATGAGCGCAACGAGGCGCTGAGCGTCTTTTTCACGCTGAAACATTAAGCGTTCAGCGTTTTTTACAGGTCGCAGAGAGTTGAAGAATGTTCAACTTTTGGGTAAAACTCAGCGCTCATCACTGTCGGCGCTGTGTCGGAGGAGGGGCGCGACTAATACTACACTGACCAACCGCCACATTCTGTACAACAGATGACAACAACAAGCATAATAACGGAACCAAATACTTTAAAACAAGAGCCAGAGAAAATACATCAACACAGAAACTAAATATGTGTGAAATGAGATACTAGTGACACTTTCGCGGATATTCCGTATCATAACAAGCCAAGCGTCTCACTCTCAACTGAAAAAAAGCTGCGCTGCCAAAACGCTCTCAAGCACCCACAGCTAGGTGTTTTCAGCAAAGCGCCTAGCGTTTTCAGCTGGCTAAAAGCGCTTTGGTGGACACACGGCCTTAAAATCCCTTTTCCTATAGATATATTTTCAAATAATTTCCATACCTGTACATGGTTTCAGCCTCTACGTCACCGAACCACACACGCAGACTTGGAGTGAAGTTCTGTCCTGTCAGCTCCAGCATCGCTACATCTCCTCCGCCATTTAACTGCTCGAACACACATAGTGGTACATAATTTATCAACTGCAGCAGGCAGAGACTTGTGAGTGTACGCCAGTAAGAGATGCAAGCTTCTGTGTGTGTATGGGTTACCTGTAAGCTCTCGACCACAGGCACAGGTGTGACGGGGGTGTGTACAGGGCCCATGCCCTCATAGAACGTGTATTCTGCTTTATCAGTGCTGATGATTGTCCAGGAGGCACCATCATTTATCATCTCTTTATTTGGTTCCTTTGGGCATGGAGTAGCCTACACACATACACACACGCACAAAACACATAAATACAGGGAACTCAAAAATAGCATACAAAAAGGGATAATACGCAATCAAATAGCCAATATCACAAAATAAAAACCAACAATCAGGATACTTGTATCACCCTGAGAGGGTTTGTTTTGTGATAATGACCGAATTACTTCATCCCACCTAGATGGCCATCTAAATAAATAAATACGTGGATGTGATATTGCGAAAATTATTCTATTAACGTAAGTTACGCAAAAATAATGCTTCCACTAAGAAAATTTTAAATCCATAAATAATTTTTAACCTGCCATCAATTTGATGCTTTATGGACTTGACTAGTTCGCAAACATTTACATCAAATGTACCATGTCCTCCTCTATTTTAAGTGCTCTCTCATCCAGCTCTTTGTGTCTCTTTCCTAATCTTTGTTTTTCTGGGTGATGTTTTTTTTTACCTTACCTGAGACCTTCTAGCTATCAGTCAAAGGTTTTATGTCCACCATAAACTACCCTTCCAAAGTTTGGGGTAAGTACGTTTTAGGGGTTTGGGGGGAGAGGGTTTGAAGAAATAAATTAATTTCTTATAAATAAATACATTTAAATAAATTCATCCAAAGTGATAGTAAAGACATTTATAATGTCACAAACGACTTTTATTTCAAATACATGCTGTTCTTTTGAACTCTCTTTTCATGAAAGAATACTGGAAAATGTATCAGTTTCCACAAAAATATTAAGGAGTACAGCTGTTTTCAACATTGATAATAATAGTGATAAGAAATGTTTATTGACCAGCCGCCAAATCATCATATTGGAATGATTTCTGAAGGATCATGTGACACTGAAGACTGGAGTAATGATGCTGGCAATTCAGCTTTGCCATCACAGGAATAAATTACATTTGAAAATATATCAAAATAAAAAACTGTTATTTTAAATTGTAGTAATATTTCACAATATTACTGTTTTTACTGTCTCTTTAAAAAATAAAATAAATGCAGAGTTGGTGAGCAAAAGTACGGAGCCCCTAAAGAGACATGGTGATGGAAACAAATATCACATAGGAGGAAAAATCTCAATGTCTTTGCGCTCGCTGTCAAATGTTTCGCGTTCCCCCAAGAAACTTTGCGTTCACTTGCAAAACTTTTGCGTTCGCTCACAAAGAAAAGTCGCAGCAAAGCTTATCAGGGGGGACGCAGAAAGAAATGCAAAAAGCATTGACATATAATTTTTCCTCTCATCTCATATTTTTTTCCCATCACCATGTCCCTTTAGGGGCTCCGTACATAAGAGACTTCTTTCAAAAGCATACACACACTAAAAACAAAGAGGTGTCATTTGTGTTGGAATGAAACAAGAGAGACCCCGGAGAGAAACAAAACCGAAAATACAAATACTGTATATAGTTTGGAGGTCATTATAAATAAAATATTGACTGCTCACAGCTTCCAATACACTTTTCATTTAAGAAAAACATCAGGTCTTGTATACATACGTGATTTTAGAAGGATACATATTTCTAACAAAATCAAACTGCATCACTAACATCATCATTATCAGCACATTGAACCAACAGTAAGAAATGCGTTTACTTTAAGTTTCCAGTGAGCTACTCACTTGAAATTGGATGATCCTCTCTTGAGAAAGGCACAGGTACATCCTCTCCGTATCCTTCAGGAAAAAGGCACACTTATGCAGCTGGGAGACGGGGTCATCTGCATCCAGCAAGGCCGTCTGCTTGTCCACTTTACGGATGATCTGTGTGTGCGGGGAGAAGGAAAGGAAGTTGATAAGTATCATATAAACATTAGGACGTCAACATTGTATTTTCTGCAGTGACTGATTGTGACCCCTGCAGATTTATAAACGGACTGTCAGTTAATTATACTGTCAGCAGATAGAAACAAAACAGAGGATAATAGAGAGAAATGATAACATGCAGAAAACCGTCAGATGAACGGAGACAGATTCTTACCAGTCTAGGAAGAGCCATGCCAGTCACAGAGCACACGAGTTTGACAGTTTGTCCGTAGTGAATGTAGCCGTCTCGCACAGTGAACTCCTCTCCCTCCGACTCTTCGTCATCCACTGAAATATAATAAAAGAGACTAAGCATATCCTCTGATCAGACCTCCATTATGGTTGTCAAAACACAGACAGTTCAGTGCCAATGGCATGTATGTTTTACCATTACAGGCAAATAGTCACGGTCAGTAATAAAGAAAAAAGAAATGAATCAAGAACACTGAGGGGTTTTATCTTTCTTTCTTGTCAATTTAATTTACATTAATGACATAATAGATGAGACTTCCTTTAAAAAAAAAAGTTTTGCTCTCAGAGTTATATTTTGTTTATATTTTATTATATTTCAGGTTAACCTCCTCTTAAACATCACAAACACCAAGTGAACTGTGGTTGGTCAGATTTCTAATAAGGCCAACATAATATTAAAAGTGAGTGTAATAGTTTAAAATATGGCAAACACTTTGTTCTTTTGAACTAAAATAAAATACCGCACAAAAGTCAGTATGTTGCTGTTTTTTTATATTTTTTTATTGACAGGTCTTTTCAGCAGGGATGCATTAAATAGAAAAAAAAAAAAAAAAGTGACAGTAAAGACAAAAAAAGACAAACATTCTATTTCAAATAAATGCTGTTCTTTTGAACTTTCTACTAATCAAATAATCCTGAAAATAATGTATCAGTTTCCACAAATATATTAAGCAGCACAACTGTTTTCGACATTGATAATAATAAAGAATATTTCTTGAGCAGCAAATCAGCATATTAGAATGATTCCTGAAAGATCATGTGACAATGAAGACTGGACTAATGATGAAAATTAACCATAATCAGCTTAACCATATCAGGATAAAATTACATTTACAAATAGAAAACAGTAATGTTAAATTGAAAATCATATTTCACAATATACATTTTTTTTACTGTCTTTTTGATCAAACAAATGGAGTATTGGTGAGCATAAGAGACTTCCTTTAAAAATTATCTTAACAATGCCAAACGTTTGAACAGTAGTGCATATAGAAGTTATGACAGGGATAGTGTCCCTTGAACAGTTCTTGCACAGACTGATCGTTTTACTTTATTAGACTTCAATATATTGTCAGGAGCAATATATTAAATATATATATATTAGGGCTGTCAAAAGATTAATCGTGATTAATCACATCCAAAATAAAAGTTTGTGTTTACATAATATATGTATACTGTGTAGAATTATTATGTATAAATACACACACATTTATGTATATATTTAAGGAATAATTGCATTTATATAGGCCTACTGTATATACATTTATATAATTTATATTATATATAAATATTTTATATACAAATATAACCAATTTTTCTTAAATATATACATGATTGTGTGTGTTTTTATATATATAAATAATTATACACAGTACTAACACATATATTATGTAAACACAAACTTTTATTTTGGATGCGCCCTAATATATATACATCTTTAATGTTCTACTAATGAAAGAAAGTCTCATACAGCAAATTTTCATTTTTGGGGTTATTTATTCCTTTAACGATTTGACAATCAACATTACTCCACAGAAGTGTGTGTGAATGTGTGTTCGACTTACAGAGGTGGATGAAGAAAGCTCCCCACTGCTGTGAGCTGGCATGAAAGTTTCCTCCCTCTACGTGCAGGTAACGTGTGCTGACCGTTTGAGAGCGAAGCCGGTTAAATAACGCCACTTTCGTTCCTGATGCTATACACACTGCACACGGGAGAGACACACAACTCTGTCAGAACACACCACAGAGACTTCCGAACATGCTGTTTGAATCAATATCTCATTTCCATTGAAAGTTATTACACAACAGGATGTTATTATTCATTCCAGTTATGCTTTATTTTGAACAGTCTCAAAAGCATTGTTGGTGTTTCCATTGAGCGTGATATGGATGGTGAATACACTCACGGTCTGCATTTTTGAGGGACTGCTTTTTTTTCGAAGGTTTGGAGATGACCTTTATTCTCTTGCTGAGGAAGACGCCGATGTCTGTGCTGTTGCCGTAGAACATCTTTACTGACAGCATGAAGTGCTTCCTTTTGTCGGAGTCGGAGATGTATAATGTTTTGGCTGTGCAATAGTTCTGCAGGGAAGAGGCAAGATTTGCGTATTCATGAGAAGAAACAATGGTATGCTAATCATGTTGTTTTGGCTCTGTGGTAGCTCTTGCGGTTTGCATCTGTGCATGAGTGTGTTACCTTCCCCTCTAAGTTTAGCTGCTGCATCTCCTGATCGCTGTTGCCGATGCCGATGAAGGCGCAGGGCTGAGACTCCTGCTCCGAGCAGCCGTCTCGCTCCATCTGCTCTCTCTTCTTCTTCCATCCGCAGCCCATCAGATACACACATGGGGGAGGACAGAAAAACCTAGGCAAACACAAAAATTAAGAGTGTTACTGTAAGATAGGGAACATACACTATTCATTAAAAATATCATGAGTCAGGCTCGTTTATAAAAATAAATACAAATCCTAGATTTGTTTTGCCTTTTCAGAAAAAAATTTGAGTCGTGCATCCATTGCTGACACAAATCTAAAGTAGCCAATTTAGTATATTTAGATTATTTAGATGACAGAATATTATACCTACGTACGAATAATATTCTGTCTAAATACATATCTAAATATACTAAATTGGATACTTTAAATGTACGTATGTACTGACGCAAACAATGGATGAGATGGAAAACTTCATATATTGTGCGATGGATGGGATGGATGGATGGATGGAAACAAACACTGCATGAGATGTATGTATGTATGGAATACTTCATATTATGTGATGATGGATGAAATACTTCATATTGTGTGATTGGATGGATGGATGGATGGATGGAATACTTCATATATTATGGGATGGATAGATGTATATAATACTTAATATTATGCAATGGATGGATGGAAATTATACTTCATATTATGTGATGGATGGATGATGGATTGAATACTTAATATAATGCGGATGGTGGATGAATGGATGGATGGATGGATGGATGGATGATGGAATACTTCATATATTATGTGGATGGATGTATGGAATAATTCATATTATCCAATGGATGGATGGAAATTATACTTCATATTATGTGATGGATGGATGGAATACTTCATATTATGCGATGGATGGATGATGGATTGAATACTTAATATAATGCGGATGGTGGATGGATGGATGGATGGATGATGGAATACTTCATATATTATGTGGATGGATGTATGGAATAATTCATATGCGATGATGTAATTCTTCATATATTATGCGATGCATGGAATACTTCATATAGATAGATAGATAGATAGATAGATAGATAGATAGATAGATAGATAGATAGATAGATAGATAGATAGATATAACTAATTCTGGGCAGGATTAAAATTGAATAATTTTAAAATATTTAAATATATTGAATAATTTTGAAATATTTAAAAATTGAAATATAAAAAAAATTCTAATAAATAAATAAAAGCTGCCATTGTCATGACATCAACAAACAAATGAGTGAATATGCAATAAATAAATAAATAAATAAATACGATTAAACATTAATTATATTAAACGTATAAATAAAAACTCAACAGATTATGCAAGGGGTACATTAATGATAAAATGTATTATTATAAACACAACTGTTACATGAATGAATAGCTACATTAGGCATCAAATGTACATGACCTATCAGAAGTGCATTACATCAGCACTAGGTGGCAGCAGAACATGTGCAGTGTTGGTACAGCTTTCACTTGCAGGACAAACTCAAGAAACCACCATCAGATGGTCAATCTAAAACACTGAAAACCTGAACCTACGCAAAGCATTTCAGAACTGTATTACACCACGTCCTGAGCCCAACCAGAGTCTGGGGTCTATGTCATCTTTGCTCATCTCCTGCATATTGTGGCCTAGATCATCAAAGGGATGTTACGGCAAACAGATATCAATCAGCGTGACCTTGAATACCGAAGCACGAAATATGTACTTGACATTAAAGCCGTGATCTCTGTGGGTGACGTTATCAGCTCACCGCGCATCTTGGAGAAATGCTTGTAAACGTCTAGACGTGAGGCGGGGGAATGCTCATGACACAGAACTGCAGCTAATATCTGAAAACTGGTGCAATAAAAGGGGAATAACCGCGGTTCCACATCCAGTCAGACTAGGGGACAGACCCAACCCCAAGAGTTTTTAAATCAATGTTTTGGTACTGTTTAGCACTTTCTGTATTGGTGTCTTTGAAGTGAAAAAGGAAAAGACGTGTCTGAAGTCTACTTTCACATCCTTAATAGTGAAAGACGCATGTCGTGGTCAGGACCAATAGACTTACGAGTTTTATCAGTATCAATTTGTCATCGACAAGGCAGCAACAACGTGTTGGTTTAATCTACTGTATAGAACATTTCTGATGTCATTTTAATGTTACCACCATGTGAAACCACGACTTTACTACATACAGCTACAAAGACAACTAGAGGTTTGACATTTTCTGATGGAAACAGTTGCACAAATCTGATCTCACCACCAAAATGCTAATCAAGCACATATACAAAAAAATGACTAAATGCTAACCAAGTACAACGTGTTCCTGGATCAACATCTTTGTTGATCCTAGAACAACATTCCAATCAACCAATCAGATTTGAGGGACAAGTTTAAAGTTTGTTTACAAGTATAGGCTTACAACCAGGGTTAAGTGTTTCTACATCAGTGTTATTCACCAATCATTTCCCTCTGATTTTAGAGATAAGTTATGAGTAGGGTTATGTTTAGGGGTAGTGATAAGATTAGGACAGTTTTTGGACATGAATGTTGATTCAGGATCAACTAAATATGTTGATCCAGGAACATGTCTCACTTGGCAAAATCACAGTGACCCTAGGATGTTTTGGGGGGTTGTTATGGCATTGGTTTGCAGTAGCCAGGGAGTTGCTATGTGGTTGTTTTCCAGGGTGTTGCTATGGTGTCCTATGTGTTAATTAGGGTGTACAACAGCAATAGTGACCATTAGATATTTTAAAAGACTACATGGTCACAAGGACATGCAAAGAAGCAGAACTGGTGCAACAGGTCAAGTGCTTCACATTCATTTTCAATTGAAGCTAAGTGATACATTTCCTACTCATAAACCATCTCTGATTACAGAACAGATGTATATGATTTCATGAAGCGCATACTTTTGTTCTCATCTGGCATTCTGTCGCTCTTGACAAGTGTCCAGGTTTTGGCTTTTGCTGCTCACGAATAACAGTGCTGTCTCTCTGCCAAATGAGGCCGAGCGAGCTGTAACCGCGACATCGGTTCCCCAGACACCGTGTTTCTCTACGGTTATCATCTTGTCTCTCTTTCCGCTGACCTTCTCTCCTTCACTTCCCTGTCTCATATCACCTCACCTCCTTAATCATTTCTTTTCTCTTTCCTGTCATTATTTGGTTTCTTTTCTTATCAGCTTCTCTCTCACTCCTTTTTTTCTTCTTAAAATGTTCTTTCCTTCTCTTGTCCTTTCACCTCTTCATCTTACTCCATTCTTCCCTAAAAACCTAATTGTCCTACTTTAGGGAAGAGATGGACAGCATGAGAGGTTTCACATGGGATACGTTTTTGTGCACAAAAACACAGATGGAGAGCTTAGGAATGGAACGGGGGTTAAAAGTGGAACTGTTTTTAATGCGTCTTAAAATCGCAAAGCTCATGGCGTAAGATGCTGAATAAAAAGTGAGACACATTGCTACTACCAAAGATTAAATAATTATTAAAAAAAATTCTGTATTTACGCTCGCTAAATGGTTACATTTCATCTCGTGAATTCATCAAGAATCGCAGTGGTCATTTACCTTTTTTCATTGCCGTATGATTTCTGTGCAACTTTAGCGTGGAGGATGAGCACAGTTTGGTCTCCTCGCTCCTTCAGGTAATTCCGCATGGCTTCTCTGAAATCACAGGAGGAAAAGAAACACGTAAGACAGAAAATACTAGAGAGTAATGGGAATTGTGAGTAATTTTGCAGCCACATACTCAAACACGTAATAAAAACCAACGTAAATGATTAAAGGTAGGGCTGTAAACGATTAATCGCGTTTAATCGCATCCAAAATAAAAACTATTTTATATATAAATAACACATTTTTCTTAAATATATACATGCATGTGTGTGTATTTATACTTACACATATATTATGTCAACACAAACTTTTATTTTGGATGCGATTAATCGCGATTAATCGTTTACAGCCCTAATTAAATGTAAACTTAAAATGTGCGTTCAAATTTAATAACGTATGCAAAATCTCGACCAATTGATTACTCTATTACTGTATTTCACAAACAGACATCCACCTCTAACTAAAGTGGTATACGGTCCACGTGTAAATATATGAACGGGAGTAAACGTAATGCTGTAGGAATGAAAGTGCTACCTTGCATTTAAAATAACTAATAATTTGTTTTGTTTTTTACACTAAAACGCACTTGCACATTAGCTGGAAAGGCACACATTTTTTAGCGTGATTTGAGTTCAAGCAGCAAAGTATATCACACCATCGATGTCAGATTTGAATCTTGATTTGAAGTATGTTATTGAAATGTTATTTCGACAAACCGATTTTGATCTTTCGCCATTGCATGACAAGCTCCTCGATTCTGGCTGCCAAGTAACCTAACTTGGCTTAAAGAAACTTTGATATAACATTATCATGGAAAAAACTAAAATCCATTACTAAAACAGGCAAGATTACTTTTTTGTTAAGCATTTTCGTACGGCAGCTTTTCGCTTGTCTGCTTTAAGTCCAATACCACAGATAAATGTTTTTAAAACATGTCCTTGCGTTTCAGACCTGTAAATCTGCTTTAGAATTGCTATTGTAGACGGTTCTGGTGAAAGCATGCGTGTGTGTTTCTTTAAAGAGAAAGCTTTCTGAAGGCCTGTATGCGCTTCAAAACCCAAATCTCCAGAGCTTGACTAGAAACACAGGCCCAAGTTTGATTAGCCAATTCTCTGGTGAGTGCAACTATGTGTTGCTTGCAGAAAGCATACAAACACTGTGGCCAAAAACCTCAGCTTTCCAGCTGGGGGTCTTTAAAATAAAAAGAAGGGGAAAATGGGGGGTAAGAAAAAGGGCAAAAGGACAACAATGTGTGTGTGTGTACAAGGCGAACGCCACAAAAACTCTTAGCTCATAATCGAAGAATTCCGATTTCGTGTGTCAGTGTTCCAATTACCTCAGTTAACTAACAAAAAACATCCCAGCATGTGCAAACTTAAATTAGATCTCTAAATGTGGACACTCTGCAAGTGTGATGCATTTCAAGGAAACGTACAAACAAAAAAGAAAAATTGCTTCAAGGTTGTTGTTTAATGCAATAACATACGTGCTTTGAACAGAATCCCAAACAGAAATATTCTGCAGGAAGATGAAAACACTCTGATCTGTAACAGACCCTAAGTGTTGGATTTAAAAAAAAAAGGTTACGCACAAAAAAAAAAACCCAGCTCATTTGCACAGATGTCGGTGACACCTGACACGTCAAAATGCTCAGAGGGACACAGAGATGGGGTAATTGTGGGGGCAGCTTACACACTTACACACACACACACACACACACAAGCAGCTTCCCTTTGCCACGCAAACGTCTCACGCACGCACAAGTTAGACAGGCTTTTGTTATGGAAAGCAAGGGGGCCCTGCGACATGAGGGTGGGAGGGGAAGAATGAGAGGGAAGAGAAGTGAAAGGGGTTGTGCTCTGACAATAATCCTTCTCCTACAAGACGAGAGACAGGATCGCTGAAAACGTGCACCAAGACTAACAGGAGAAATAACGTTTAAGGTAAAAGTAACTTGGCCCCTCTGGCCTAATTAAGTTTCCAGCATCAAATCCGCCTCCCCACATCAAGGGCAACATGCTGTGTGATGCCACACAATCAGCACTGTTGTGTCAGCAAAAATGTAACTATCCGCTTTATATTAAAGGTGCATTGAGTAGTTTGGTGCGAATTTAAAAAATATTATATATTAACAAATATATTGTGTTTTTTTGTGTGAAGAGTTATTTGAATGGTGTACACCATTCAAGCATGCATAATATTATTGTGTTATGCCATGTGGAAATGATGTGACTGTGTTTTACTAAATGTCGAAGAGAATCTTTATGCTCATTGGCTGCCTGTAGATACACTAGTAGCATAGTGTTGTTTAGTGATGCAAAGCGTGAAAATTAGAACCAGTACCTGTCCAGCTGAAAAAGCAGAAACCGACTGAAGATAGAAAGACCAACATTAAGTTTTGACTTGACCAACAACTGCATTTAAAGTACACGAAGAACAACATTGCTAATGCTAGGTAAAGCACTACTGAATGCACCTTTAAATAGCAACTCCATTCTGATTCCACAGCCAATCAGAACATAATTGATATTGAAAACAAAACAAATAATTCCAACCCTAATTTCTGATTGGATGAGCTACATTTGAAGGTATACACTACATAATAAATACCAATACGCTAGGCTGGTATGTTGCTTGGCAACCATAAACAGTCTAACAGGCCGTTGATATATATATAAAAAAGGTGTTCACCTTCTCAACGCTTTTCCAGTGCTTTTCTATGTTAACATGCGTATTGCGTCCCCCGCACGATGCAGTGATCTAAAAATAGAGCACTAAAGCTAAGAAAATTCTAGACCATAGGTGCATCCAAAAATCACATACTGAGTAGATACTACATATAAATTTACTTCACAACCGCTAAAAAAGTATAGCTCTATATAAGTATATAAGTTCTATATAATGTATGAAATGGTATATTAAATTTGGATGTACTACATCTGGCATGTTGTTGTTACTGTCATGTGACCTTCCAGCATCAGTTGTGTCGCTTCACTACCATTCATTACACTGCCTTCACATGCTGTCGGAGATTTCCTACTTCCCACTTCTAAAGTCGTGATTACGAGCTTGACGCAATCAAGTGCTTTGTTGTCAGAAAGAATAGGAATTATGGAGAACACCAGGTTTATTCTGTATTATTTCTTGGGGAAAGATTTAAGCCTAAATATACTGAAGATATTTCATTCTGAATAAAATGCAGCGTCCCATTTGTTGACATTTACAGCAAAATCGAAATAGTCAGCTTGCTGATGATTCTGGATTTTCGGTCAAATGCATGCTATTTTCGCTGTGTATAAAACATATGATATTCTTCAAATGGTTATGTACTACTACTTTATTGACGATACAAAGTGATGTAGCAATTGTTCTCCCCTCTGCCATGTTTAAAGTTGATAAAGTTAGTTCACATTCAGATAAAAATGTCCTGATAATTGACTCACCCCCATGTCATCCAAGATGTCCATGTCTTTCTTCAGTCGAAAAGAAATTAAGATTTTTGAAGAAAACATTCCAGGATTTTTCTCCATATAATGGACTTCAATGGCAACCAAAGGTTTAAAGGTTCAAATGTCAGTCTCAATGCAGCTTCAAAGGCTCGACACGATCCCAGCTGAGAAATAAGGGTCTTATTCAGCGAAAAATTGGTCATTTTCTTAAAAAATATATATATATAATGTGATGTGTTTCCAATGTGTTTCCTTTCCGATGTGATGACATAATGCGTGGCGCATCTCAGAGATGGTACAAGACGGGCATTTGTGGTTAAAGTATATAATTGTAATTTATTTTTAGAAAATGACTGATCGTTTCGCTAGAAAAGACCCTTATTTCTCGACTGGGATTGTATCGAGCCTTTGAAGCTGCATTGAGACTGACATTTGGACATTTGGACCTTTGGACCGATGGTTGCCATTGAAGTCCATTATATGGAGAAAAATCCTGGAATGTTTTCCTCAAAAACTTTCCTTAATTTCTTTTCGACTGAAGAAAAAAAGACATGGACATCTTGGATGACATGGGGGTGAGTAAATTATCAGGAAATTGTTATTTGAAAGTGAACTAATCCTTTAAATCTTCTCCCGCGGCCTCATGGGATAGTAAAGTCCTTTGAAGTCGCACTTCAGAATCTCAGCGGAAGTAGTGGGTAATACTAAGTATTCGGACATACAATTTTTTTGGAATACTGTTTATTGCACTGTTAATTTATGAGAAGTATTCGATTTCAGATGCTCTAATTTTTTTTTTTGCATTTAAAAACATAAGTCACATTGGAGCTGATAGCCTCGTGAGCAGTCATCCAACATTTTGGGCGTCCCGAGTTCGAACCCGCTCCCCTCTCTCTCTCCCACTTTGCTTCCCTACTGGTCACCTACTATACGGTCTAAATAAAGGCCAAAAAAAAAAAAAAAAGCAAGACGCAGGTTAGTGGGGGAACATTTTTTATCTTCCCATTTGCATATGCCATACTGATATTTACACAAATTTTTGTCTTTGTTGTCAGTCACATTCATTTATAGTGCTTTAAACAATGCAGATTGTTTCCGTATGAATTGCCCCAAAAGGGACTTAATATAAAAAATAATTTATTTATAATACGATTGATTTCTGTTTATTGTCAGCATTTTATAAAATCAATAAGACTGGGTCTAAGCGTACACAGTCAAATTAGTATTTTCCTTCATGCTAAATGATTTTACCGTCATAAAAGAACACTGAAGAAAAATATCCTACCTGACAGGTTGCATACAGGTTTATCTAATATCTTGTATGTCAGTGAACCTTGTGAACCGAGTAAATACTAAACTGTGCTGAACCTCCCAGCCTTGCAGGACACACACATACAGTGAATTCCTGCAGATCTGGTGATGTCATCTTCCTCAGGCCCATGTCATCTGAAACCTTTGATACTTCTAATAACCTGCCGTGTGTGTGTGTTCAGAAAAGGAAGACTCAGTGACCATCTCTGACATGGATTTGGATTTTGTGCTTCAGAAACGCGAGATCGAAATCTTTACTGAGCAGAGTCCTCCTCTATCCCCGGATAAAATGTACCCGTTTCCCCAAATGCTAGTGAATTCCCTCAACGGTGCAAAGGCAAGCATGTGCGGAGCACATGAAATCAGCTGCACTTCTGAATCGTGATTAGAGACAGCAAAGCAAGAACATTCAGAGACTTTCGACATTTCCGTCCAATGCTCAAGTGTTTTCACATCAACAGGTTCAGCTTTGATATCAGGCAACATGGCAATTGACAAAAACACCAGGAGTGTTTACAAAGCATCTCAGAAGAGAGTTTATTGATGGCCCTCGCCATTTACAGGGATGCTGGGAAAACCATAACACATCTTCTGTTCGCATTGTAAACAAAGATCTAGCTCTTAGCTAAAATAGGTTGCCATTTGTTTCTTGAAAGTTAGGTCAACATGGTCAGTTCAGTAGTGACTAGTGAGGTCGACCAGTAAGATTGTATACAGTTGTCGCTTTAAAGGGATAGTTCACCCAAAAATGAAAATTCTGTCATCATTTACTCACCCTCAAGTTGTTTCAAACCTGTATGAGTTTCTTTCATCTGTTGAACACAAAAGAAGATAATTTGAAGAATGTTGGTGACCAGATACTATGGAAGTCAATGGGGTCCATCAACTGTCTGGTCACCGACATTCTTCAAAATATCTTCTTTTGTGGTCAACAGAAGAAAGAAACTCATACAGGTTTTAAACAACTTGAGGGTGAGTAAATGATGACAGAATTTTCATTTTTGGGTGAACTATCCCTTTTTAAAAAAAAATGTTTTTAGGCGACATTTAGGATGCAACTAAAACCTTGTTTTATAGGACGATTATGGTTTTGGTAATAGGTTATAGTCAGTTAGTCATTTATAGTCATAGAAGGGTGCAAATACACTACTGAAAGTTTGGGTTGAGTAAGATTTAGGTTTTGATGATGAAAAAGAAGAAGAAATGAATACAAGGATGCCGTCAAGTAATCAAAAGCGAGAGTAAAACGAGATTTCTATTTCAAATAAATACTGTTCCAATCATCAAAGCATCCTGAAAAAAATTATCACGGATACCACCAAAGTATTAAGCAGCAAAACAGATGTCAACATTGATAAGAAATGTTTCTTGAGCAGCAAATCAGCCCATAACAATGATTTCTGAAGGATCATGTGAAACTAAAGACCGGAGTAATGATGCTGAAAATTCAGCTTTGAATAAATTACATTTTAAAATCTATTCAAATAGAAATGCAATATTATTTTAAAATATTGCTGTTTTTTTATCAAATACATGCAGCCTTGGTGAGCAAAAGTTATTTCAAAAACATATCTGGAAGAAATGTGTCTGGTGGACGCTGAGCTTTGTAATTATACAAAGCTTTCTAAAATGACTAGTTGTTCCGACTAGACGATTTTGAAAGTATCCAGTTTTGTGTAGTGTTAGTTCAAAAATGTATTTAAAGATCATAGATCACTTAGGATCCAAAACATACGCCACCCGAATGCTAAAGTGGAAATCATATTATAGAAGTTGAGGTTTATTTCAATGGTCAACATAGGGGAACATATGAACCAATCTTGGCGTTATTCATGTCATGGTTTATTGCATCTTGCAGTGCTGGTAAAATAAGGTCATCAATAACATGCAACTCCATGCGAGCGGTCCTGAAGATCAATCAAGGGTTTTCCTATACACACGCACATGCAAAGGTCTTGCACGCAAAGTCAAGCCGCTGGGCCATGTGACGTCATATACTTAAGAGAAAAACCACAGACCTTCAGCTCCCTCACGGAAAACACACATACACAGATACTTAAACAAAACTGAAGTGATCAATAGAGAGAGACTTCAGTTCAAAAAGAACTGAAAGACATATTCAGATCTATATGTGCACCTTACTGTAAGAGGAGAAAACCAGTATGAAATAACATTTAGAGACAGAAGAAAAACGCAACAAGCTACAGCACACAGATACACATACGCACAAAGCCAGAAACACATTGAGGGAAGAAGTGGATAAGCCTATGTGAGTCATCAGTTTTCAGCAACAGCATGACAAATATGGGCACTTCAACAGGAAGAGCTTCTGACACGCACACAAACACTGAACACGCAACGGCGAACCCACAACACACGCCATAATCTACATACACATATTTTATTACGTTTCAAGACCGCAGGACAAGACAGTCAAAACGTCACATAAGATGCAATGACCAGAAAGATGAAAACAGTCAGACAGACCAAAGCTTTGCAATTGGAAAACCACAATGAGAAGTGGGCTACGTAAGTCAAGAGCCACATTTTCGGTGCTCTTTCTCTATTTGTGTCATAGATGTGGAATTGAATCATTCAATTGTCTTTAAATGAATGGCTCCCGAAGCTGATGTTACACAACATTAAAAAAAAAATAAGAAAAATAATTATTAGTGAAATAAAGGTTTTTGTGTAAGGTGAACTATGGCGCTGAACACTGACACACAAAAAAAGGTTTCAATATTGTTCAGATTTTAAACAATATTTAGGTATTTGTGAAATTGCACTGAAATGGCTTAAAAGAGCATCTAAATCAGGAAAAAACAACTGGATGAGAAAATGGTCCAAGTAATAGATAAAATTGTTAAAAAGCAAAACATTATACAGTACATTTTAAGAACTAAAAGACAAATTAATATTTCCAGATCAAAACTGTTTTTCAATAAACGAACATGGAATAATGATTACCCCATATGATGACTAAATCAGTGTTTGGAACAGATTAATTTAAAAAGGATTGGTGGAAATAAATCAAACCTTCCAATGCTATCTGCATCTTTTACTACTGACTCTTTCTTAAAGCTCCAACAGGTCATGATGCAAAGAGTTTTGTGGTTGTCATTTAAAAAGTTTTTTCACCATAAAAAGTTTGGGGTTAAGATTTTGAATGTTTTTAAAAGTCTCTTATGCTCACCAAGGCTGTATTTAGTTGATCAAAATACAGTTAAAAAAGTAATATTGTGAAATATTATTACAATTTAAAATAGCGGTTTTCCATTTTTATAAACAATCTATTTCTGAGATGGCAAAGCTGAACTTTCAGCATTATAACCCCGTTCTTCAGTGTCACATGATCCTTCAGAATCATTCCAATATGCGCATTTGGTGTCAAGAAACATTCCTTATTGTATGACACAAATTGTGCAGTGTAATATTGTTTTTTGGAAACCAAGATGCACTGGTTTTTAAGATGCTTTCACAAACAGCATTTATTGAAATAGCAACCTTTTGTAATATTATGAATTCCATTACTATCACTTTTGATTAATTTAATGCATTCTTGCTGCATACAAGTATTAATTTCTTTGAAAAAAAATCTGACTTTTGAATGCTAGTGTATGTTTTAGTGTAAAAGCAAACAAATAAATGTTGGAATAAAGTTGCCAAATAAATTGTTAGCGGGCATACACATGAACAGTTTTCTTCTCTCTTCAGATAACCTATTGGTGACTTATCTTGCGCTCAGGCACACATACAAATATGTTTCTAATAAAATTATGTTGAGAAATTGCATGTTAAAAACCATGGTTAATAGTTCACTAAAGAATATTTAAAAAAAGACAAGAATAATTATATATCTAAATAGACAGAGAGATAGACAGTCTTTGGACAACAACAACAACAACAAAAATCAACTGAAAGCAAGCAAACTATATAGAAGAAAAGGCTAGAAAAGTGGAGAGAAATGAGGGAAAGATTGAACGACAAAATGCTCGTTAGTTCATGCCCACATTTTGCAGAATTAGTAATACTGCTTAAAACAGTTACTTGTGCCAAAGCTGCATGTTTGAATGTGCACGAGAAGAGAAGAAGATAGTTTGTATAATACTCTGCCAGTTAATTGAGATTGTAGAGGTTTAAAGAGGTTCATCTTCCTCCGGGCATGTCACATTATCTTTAGCAATTGGCTCACCGACACACACACACACACATACTCACTTCATCACTTTATCCCCTATAGCCATCACAGCATGCGAGCATTTCATTAAAATAACTGACGTCCACAGAAAGCATCATCTAAATAAGTTTGACCCAAATGATTCTGACCCAATCTGCTCCTAACCTATGACTGAACAACACCTTAGTGAACCGTAAGGGACGGGGCCCAGCACAGACAGGGGCCGTGAAGCGGTGGCAACGTCCTGCCAGGGCGTGTGTCATCTGTGCCAGAATGCAGTCGTGCTGCGAGTTCACCGCAGGGCGTGTGGCACGGGTTGGGCGGGCAGCGCTGAACTCTCTCCTCTCTATCATTTTCCATGTCCCTCACTTCTCCACTCAAAACAAAAACCGCTGACTGGAGCCGCTTCACAGAATGGATCGTCTGAAAACGTTTCGTTCCAGATTTCTTGAGCGAATTCTTGGCCTCTAATTTTGACTCTTCAAAAAAAGGATGGATGGAGGAAAAGAACAAGGAGAGACAAGAGGGAGAGAGAGTAGAGCGAAACGATGGCGACAAAAAGGGACAGTAACTATGGAAAAACTCCACAGCAGTGTCGACTCGAGAGACACTAAAACCAAACCTCAGTGGCCGTCCTGAGCCAACAGTGCTTTTATTTTCAGACCGGCCGTAAAATAAACTGTAATGCCGCCAAAGATTAAACCTCAGACAAAAAGAATGTCTGATAACCAGGTTTATGTTGTCTGTACTACCCAACATAGACCAATTAATTTCAGCAAAAAATATAGTTTCAATGTTAGAAATCACATTCAAATTTCCGAAGGGAAACCGATCGCTTTTGCTTTATACATGGATTCATGTTTTGTTTTTACATACAGAGTCATACAGAGTCAATGCAGGAACTACTCGAGAACCTACATTGTAAATCTCAACAAGTTTCACAGTTTTAAATGTCTTAGCCAATGATGCTTAAACATAAGATTTTCGATAAATGTGCATACCCTTCTTTCCCATTTTTGTCTAAAACATTGTTGCAACAACTAGGAATATATTTTTGTCAAAAATTACTATTGGTGACTAAATATTTGATCAATTATAACCATACACTCACCGGAAACTTTTTAGGTATACCTGTTCAACTGCTTGCTAATGCACATATTTAATAATCAGCCAATCACATGGCAGCAACGTAATGCTTTTAGGCATGTAGACATGATCGACGACGATCTGCTGGAGTTCAAACTGAGCATTAGCCTAGAAATCTAGACGCACCCTAGCGGCAGCAAATTTTATTTTGCAGCCAGTGTCGTCTAGCAACTCTCCGTTGGCTTGCGAGCTGGAAAAAACAAACTCTAGTCAGGCCAATCACATCGTATATAGAGTCTGTGGGCGGGCTTAACATAATGACGGCAGAGTTGCGATGGTTCCGCGTGAATTCCCTACTACTGGAAAATGTATGGCTGCTGCTGCTGGCGAACAGCGATCTTTCGAATCGGTTTGGCCGCAACTCTGGAAGACTTGGAGTTAAGCTTTTCTTTGAGAAAAGAACGGCACTGAAGTCCTTCTTAAAAAAGAAAGATGTGTTCAGAGTTTTGCCGACCGGATACGGCAAAAGTTGAATCTATCAACTAACTCCAGGTGGGAAAACGCATGCATAGTGGCTCTGACTACGTCACCTTCTTCGTTGCTCTGGTTGGTTGTAGTGCTATCCTATAGCGTGCAGAGGGAATTTGAAAGACAACCGTTTATCCCGCCCCTCGGATTGAGCCCTACCAATGGTGTGTTCCCAGACCCAACATCTTGATGTGGGTCTGGCTTGTCAGGCTAACTGAACATCAGAATTGGGCAGAAAGGTGATATAAGTAAGTAAACTTTATTTCTATAGCACCTTTCACAGACAAGAAGGGTCACAAAGTGCTTCACAAAATTAAAACAACACACATAACATACAAAACCATAGGGCTAATTAAATGCTTGTCTAAAAAGATGTGTCTTAAAGGTTGTATCAGCGATTTCAGGCGCAAAAATAAATTATCACATTCATCTAATCTTTCCTAACGATCCGCTAGCTGCCCGCCCCATAAGCAAGCTGTCAAAAAAACGCGTCTCTGTAGGCAGCCTAGGCTCTGAGATCTGCACACAAAAACAATCGGTTTCACAAACACTCAAAACCAAAATAAATAGTGTTCAACCAATCACCGACAGGGACTGGGTGTTGTGAGGTTTTGCACTCGTGCACTCAGCCCTCACAACACCCAGCCCCTGTCGGTGATTGGTTGAACACTATTTATTTTGGTTTTGAGTGGTTGGTAAAGGCAATTGTTTTTGTGTGCAGATCTCAGCAATCGTATCTCGATCTCAGCCTAGGCTGCCTACAGAGACGCGTTTTTTTGACAGCTTGCTTATGGGGCGGGCAGCTAGCGGATCGTTAGGAAAGATTAGATGAATGTGATCATTTATTTTTGCGCCTGAAATCGCTGATACAACCTTTAAGGTGTTTTCTAAAAGTTTCCACAGAGTCCAAAGCTCTCAAGGTTAATGGAAGAGAGTTCCAGAGCCTTGGAGCCACCACACAGAAAGCTCTATCACCTGATCAAAACGTGTTCTAGGGACAGTTAAAAGGTCTTGGCCTGAAGACCTCAAAGAGAAACCAGAAGTGTATACGTGCAGTATATCCTGGATGTAAGAGCGAAGAAACTGAGGCTACAATTCTTTCGGCTCACCAAAATTGGACAATAGAAGATCGGAAAAACATTGCCTGGTCTGATGAGTCTCGATTTCTGCTGCAACATTCAGACGGTAGGGTCAGAATTTGATGTAAACAACATGAAAGCATGGATTCATCCTGCCTTGTATAAACGGTCCAGGCTGCTGGTGGTGGTGTAATGGTGTCAAGTCACCTTTATTTATTTAGTGCTTTTTACAATTATAGATTGTATCAAAGCAGCTTCACAGTTATAACATGAAAATAATACAACAAAGTTTGTTTCTAGAAGAAAATTGCATCATCGTCCACATTAAGTAAGGCAGATCAATAATATGTATGGGGTGGGATATTTTACTGGCACACATTGGCCCCTTCGTACCATGTCAATCCCTTTATGACTACAGTATACCCATCTTCTGTTGGCCACTTCCAACACTGGTTTCTTGAACATGACAATGAGTTCACTATACTCAAATGACCTTCACAGTCACCAGATCTAAATCCAATATAGAGCACATTTGGGATGTGGTGGAACTGGAGATTCGCTTCATGGATGTGCAACCGACAAATCTGCAGCAAATGTGTGATTCGATCATCTCAATATGGAAATCTCTGAGGAATGTTTCCAGCACCAGAAGTATGAGGCAGTTGCTAACAAGGTGGTACTTAATAAAGTGGAAAGTGAGCATGTATGTGACCCTGGATCACAAAACCAGTCATAAGTCGCATGAGTATATGTGTGGCAATAGCCAACAATACATTGCATGGGTCAAAATTATTGATTTTTCTTTTATGCCAAAAAATCATTAGGATATTAAGTAAAGATCATGTTCCAAGAAGATATTTTGTAAATTTCCTACCGTAAATATAGAACACGTTTATTTTTGTGAGTGAATGCAGCACAATCTCAATTTCAAAATAAATTGACCAATGTGACTATGTGATTAAATGATATAGTCCTAATGTTAATATACTAATTACAACCATGATAATTCAAGTGATACAACAGAAAGCCACATGACAAATCAGTTCATTAAAAGTCCATAAAACATGGCCAATACTTATATATAGACAGGGTCATACAAACAAAAACAAAAACACTAGGATAACACCACACAACGCTGAAATAATACAAAACTAACTAATTAACATAATACATAACTCAAAGCACTCTATAGGGTTATTATTACTGATAGCAAAAATAAGAAGAAACTAAACAAAGGGATTTCTGGAAGTTTTCCTTGTAAAAAAAACTTGATAGCGTTTTATTGTAAAATTACAGATGTGATGTTAAACAACTCTACATGGTTACTAACAGGTAACTGTAATAGTTAGTTAACCAATTTACAGATTTAAAAAAAGACAAATCTTTAAAAATGGCAAACATTTTCATGTAATGCACAAATGTAGGCCGTACCAGAGTGTGGAAAAGTTATTCATTTTTTCTCAGCTTGCTTGCTTGTTTGTTTGTTAACAGCATGTGAAGGTGATAAACGTACCTTGTCAGGCGCTGTGGTTGAGGGCGCTCCCCAAACTTCCTGTATAGAGAGAAAAACACTTTAGCAGAAATTCAACCACGATACAAACAAAAACATCATTTTTCTATACACAAATATTTGAGAGCACAACTGTGTACTATACAGTACTACTGTAAAAAAAAACAAAAAAAACACAGTCTCGTTTCCCATCACTCAACGAGGGCCAAACACATTCACGCACTCAAATGTGCCGCAACGGGCAAACACACACACACCTGTCCACTATTTGAGATTAGCAGGCTTGCAGCTGTTGTAGTGACCTTGAGAGAGCGCATTCACATGACCATGTGTACAAAAACACACACAGGTGGCCGAACTAAACTACTTTCCCATTCTGATTACATCCAACAGGCTAATTATCACAGGAAAGCCATCTAAAGACACGGTTTAGTGATGCCTGCTGTCAAACACGCATCACTTTCCCTTTGACAGGGACTTGTTGACCAACGAATGTTAATGGGTTAAACGCAAGTTTAGCTCTCGGTACATACACATTTGCACACACATTTACAGTAACGAACTCATAATGGAAGTCTATAGGACAAGGCGTTCTCTGGGATAAAGGTTAAAAAGTTCACAGTCTTGTAGAAGTTAACACATAATGAATATAGCATGATAACATTGCTAAATCTGTGATGTAATGTCCAATATTTCAACCTTTAAAGAAACCACAAATAACACAACGGGCCCTATCTTGCACCCAGCGCAATTGACTTTGTACACCGACGCATGTATCAATCCTATTTTGCACCCACACAGCGGACTTTTCCCTCCACAGACGCACGCCGGTAAATTAGGGAATGAACTTGCGCTCGCGTGGGCGGTTCAGCGAAAAGAGGAGGCGTGTTCCGGCGCAAACGTTCCCTGCTGCTATTTTGCAGTTCCAGAGAACAATTCCGCCAGGAAAACCAGGAAAAACCTAGTCTAAAGTCAGTGGCGCATACACTTTGATTCTCTCATCTACACAGACGCAGCAGTTTTCATTTCTGCAAATCATACATTATTACAAGGACAAATATTAGCACAGGAGGGAAATCATTGTTGTGTCCATGAAGATGTGAAAAAAATAAATCTAGCTTACACATTAACCCAAATTATTATACGCCTGTTAACCGAAGCTAATTTGGGTGGGTTTCTTGTCACTTCTCTGTATTTTACGGCACTGACGAGAACGTCTGTCTCCTCGGCTGTGAACCGCTCCTGGCGTTCGCCCTCCAAATCCGCCGTTATAATAGCAATCCGCCATGGAAGAAGCGCGCCTGCTCTTAAAGGGAATGTGGAATGACACTCTGATTGGTTTATTTCACGTTACGCCCAAACCACACCTATGAATAATGAAGCTACTTCAGAACAACCCATTTTAGATTCGCGGGATCCGCCCACAAAGTTTCTTGCGTTTCGCGTTTGATACTTGCGTTTCAGATTGTTAAAATAGGGCCCATTGAAGTATCAAGGCTGAAATAGTATTTGGGTTTCTACAAGTTTTATGAAGGTAAATTTAAGACCTTTTTAAGACCAACCAAAGAAATTTTAACAGATAAATTGTAGGGAACGCAATATGTTCTATAAATTGTAATAAATTGTTCTATAAGTTGTATTAGAAATATTCCATCAGATATACATTTCTTTTGAATTCATTTTATAAAAAAAAATTATCTTAATTCAATATACATTTAGCTTGAAATGCAAAGTATCATCTGCCAATGAGCTCATAACTTAATTCAAATGGAAGTTTCCAACTCATTGATATATACATTTGTCCTTGCATAAACTTACTTAATTTTCTTAAAAAAAATATTTGCATCTCAAGTAAATGTATTTTAATTTAAGAATGTTTATATATTTGCATTGGAAAGCAGAACAAAAATTTCAATGCATGCAACATGCCATAACTTTATGAATGTAAGACCTTTTTAAGGCCTTAATTTGTGTACGGGTGAATGTTTCAAGTAAAACATACTCCAAAAATCGTAATTTTACTATTAGCAACGTCATTTTTTTTTACTGTATTCACATTTCTTTTTTTAAAACATGCCAAATGTATTCCTCCATAGACTAGAAGTAAATTCAGTTATTGAATTGTTTTTAAAAAAACTGAATTACTTTCATGTCACTGATGCTGTCAATTAAGCTTATTTAGCTGTAAATCCGTAACATTTCTATAAGTAGTAAAATGATCACAATCAGAAAAGCAACGCAGCAGTTTTAAGAAAAGCCCAATGATGGCCGCACATTCCGTGATATTTCACGTCAGGCAGACGAAGGCTTGTTTCTTCGAGATGTCACAGTGAATTGTAGAGTAACAGATCATCAGCGTACAGTAATGTGGAACATTGATTGTATTGTTTCACTTTTGCTTGTGACCTCATTTCAAAAGAACCTAAAGGCCTGTCGTGACCCCATCTGTTTGAAGCTGTAACTATAGAGACCCCACAACTGTTATAACTTCAAATCTAACCCAATGACTACCGTGCCCAAGACAATACTGGCCCCGTTCCAATCGGTTCCAATCCCAGAATCCAACGCAAAGAGCTTAGTGGAGATAATCCTCCAAATGAAATCAGAAAGAAAAGATGATAACTCTTAAGTTAGGATTCCAATTCTCACTATTAACTAGATGCTTAAAATCATACATATTACTATGATATTGGCTGTTTATTAGTATTAATGCCTTATTCAGCATGACCATATTCTACATCCCTTAATAAACTTAACTACCTTACTAACTATTAATAAGCATTAATTAGGAGTTTGAGACAAAAGTCGTAGTTAACTGTTTAGTCCGATGCACTGCATGTTTCAAAGTGAAGCTCACAGTGCATTTCATTATTATAATGATCAAATATTAGTTTTTTTTTTATTTAGCCGTACAATTGTGATTTAAAACGATAATATATTTCAGTCTTCATTTTTATACTACTACCTACTACTACTACTACTGTTATTAATGATATTGACATCAGAGAACATTGAACAAGTGAATGTGTCAATAGTTTATTGAAATATTATCTTAAAATATCTGAGGGTAGGCCTAGTTCAATTGAATATTTTATATTTAGCAGGGGGAAAAAAGAAAGAAAAGGGCAGAAAAAAGGTTAGAAACTCCTGATCTAAACTATTGATGTAACATCATGAGAAAAATATAATGTATGATTAAATCAGCACAGCTTAATAAAATCATTTCATTTCGGTTAGCAAGCTATAGGTAACTTACTTGGAAAGTGAGGCAGCTTCACACAGGTTTGGGCCAACTTACTATATGTGTCGTTTTGTAAATGACAGCATGAGCATATTTGGAGAAAAATATATGTCAGTATTGTAGTTTGAGTAATTTCGCCATTCGCTTGTTTGAGTCTGTTTTAGTAAAGCAAAACACAGGGCCACAGGAGCTCTGCTGAGGGTTGCGCCCGTGGCGTATAGTCTTTACGGTACAGCTCATCCCAGGGGTCCGTGCTAAACTGACAGCAGCCTTGAGGCCAAAGCTGAGTGGAGACAGTGACTGTGGAGGGTTTAAAATAGAAGAAGAGAGAAAAATCAATGGCTGGAGCTTCCTGATCCAGCTTCACTGAACCTGAGGGACTTACAGGAAGATCTCAAATCAAGTCACGCTGCCACTGCCACGAGACCAGAGAAGACCACCGCAGACACAATGACAACAGCCGAAAACAACTGCATATGACAAAGTATTCAAAAATATGAATGATATATTATGCCTTGAAATTGCACTTAATTTCGATTAATAGGTTTACAGTACAGCAAAATATATTTATTATGTGTGTGTCAGCTGCATTCCATCCATACAGATACACCATTCAAAAGTTTGAGGTCAGTAGGCCTACGAATTAAGACTTTTAATCAGCAAAGTTGCATTCAATTGACCAAAAGTGACAGTACATACATTGATAATGTTGCAAAAGTTTCTATTTCATAATAAATGCTGTTCTTCAAACATTCTATTCAAAGAATCCTGAAAAAAAGCACCAAATCAGCATGATTTCTGAAGAATGGCACTGAAGTAATGACTGCTGAAAACAGGAATAAATTACATTTCAAAATATATTACATTGTTTAAAAAAAAATAGTTGCTTTCAACATAATCTTACTGACCCCAAACTCTTTAACAGTAGTGTGTATGTATGTATTGTTCAAACCAATATAGGCCAACATTTCATACAGCAACTTTAGCGACCAGTGGGAAGATATTATTTACTTTTACAGAAACTGAATTGTAAGTAAACATGCAGAAATGGCAGCCTGAAACAAACATGACGCATTATCTATCAAGTTTTCAAAAGCTCTTCCTAAAGTTCTCTACTTTGGAAACATCTGTATTCCCCCCTCAAAAATGAACAACTTTAGTTGCTTGGAGGATTAAATGTGTAAATCATGGCAGCCATAATCATAATCTCATTTAACAGACAATCAATTGATCAGCCCTACTTTTCAACATTTAAAAACGGATCTTTGTAACATTCTGAACTGAAGCCGACCTGCAAACTTGTTGCAACTTGACTGAATACCCGCATCCTGACTCGACAATTGCTCTGTTGTAATACATATTCCGATAAATTAGCAGTCGTATTTACTTGTAGACAAACAACAAAGCTTGTTCTCAGGTTTGGTAGAACACAAAAGGTCATTGCACTGTAATGAGTGAGGGAACATTGGAAAAGAAAAGGGGGGGAAGAGAGACGAAGACGAGAGATAGGGCTGGTATTAGGGGAAGGGATGAGGCACGTGTGGGGGAGAATAGGAACATAAGAGAGAGACAAAAAAAGCAATTAAAAGGGAAGAAAAAAAGAGCAAGAAAGAGGATCAGGAGCTCAGCAGAAAGATAAAATAGAGGGAGAGAGAGAGAGAGAGAGAGAGAGAGAGAGAGAGAGAGAGAGAGAGAGAGAGAGAGAGAGAGAGAGAGAGAGAGAGAGAGAGAGAGAGAGAGAGAGAGAGAGAGAGAAATTGAGAGAGTGCTAGTAGAATAATTATAGAGCTGTAGATCAATAAGGTTCCCACAGTGAAGTGCTGATGTTTGAGAGGATAATGGATACCAGCTCACTTCAAGCACATGCTGCTACTACCACAAACCCCACAATCAGGGGCCCATCTGGGGCCGACACCAGCCGCCTGCCCTGGATCTCCAGTACAGGGCTCAACTCATAGGGATTTGTCTTTTGGACCCTTCTTCTTCCACGTGCCTCACATATAGGCTATACACTATATCTATATATATATATATAGAGAGAGAGAGCTTTTTATAAAACATTTATTAAACATAAGCTTCATATAAACTCACTGAGAAACTTCAAAAACACTTTCTCTGGGAAAATGGCACACTGTGCAAAGACTTGTTCACAATTTCAACAAAAGCTCCTCCGTGTCCACCAGCTAAATACTGTTATCCTGCTGGCATTATCTTGTTTTACATCAGCAGAATTCACAAAACAAACCTTCAAAAACAAATGTGACCCTGGATCACAAAACCAGTCACAAGTCGCACGGGTATATTTGTGGCAATAGCCAACAATAAATAGCCTATGGGTCAAAATTATAGATTTTTATTTTATGCCAAAAATCATTAGGATATTAAGTAAAGATCATGATCCATGAGGATATTTAGTAAATTTCCTACCGTAAATATATAAAACATGTATTTTTGTGAGTGAATGCAGCACAATCGCAAACATGAATGTACAACTTTAAAGCCGATTTTCTCAATGGTTTTTTTTTTTTTTTTCCACCCTGATTTTCAAATAGTTGTATCTTGGCCAAATATTGTCATATCCTAACAAACCACACATCAATGGAAAGCTTATTTATCTCTATTTGAAAAAAAAAAATGACCCATGTGACTGGTTTTGTGGTCCAGGGTCACAAATGTTCAACTTTGCAAGCATAAAAATAGTTGCGCATGATCAACAGATGAATGTGAGATCAATGGAACAGTAACATGAACTAGTTTGAATCTCTCACACCAGCCACAGTCCATCAGGCAGCTCTTATTCTGAAGCATCAGTGACACGACACTTCCCCTCTTATCAAATCATGTTAATGTAATGGTGCTAATTTGGTGCAATACATTAAACTTCAATTGAACACAATCCAAATACAAGTGAGACGTTGACGCCAAGCAACTTTTATCCAGGTTTAACAGATTTTTCTACACCACCGCATTGTGCTCCGTTCACATTTGCCTTTAGCAGTCCAGACATGCAGCTTTACAATCAACATGAAACACTATTCACAACCCATTTGACTTTTGTAAACAAAATGCAAGGCATGGCTAGATTGTATCCATTGGGAAGCGATTGGATAGTAAAAAGTGGCCATTATGTTCCAGATCTGCATGAGGGACGTGGAGGTCAAGTTCAACATAACTATGTTGAACTTAACTACATAGCAGTTATAGAGCAATTTATTACATTTCAATTAGGGCTGTGCGATATTGAAGAAAAATGCGATACACGATAACTCCTTAAAAATTGCGATATTCGATATGCGATACGATAATGCTTAAAGTGTGTAAAATAAACTTAAATTATCATTAAAATATATTTAAAATGATATAACCTACATGTGTTTCACATTCTTTTTATGACAAGAAAACATCCTTATAACTTCTGAAAGTAAACATCAGTGTTTTACTGTAGCATCAGTGTAAACCACATGGTTTCAGGTTATCCTACATTAGGTTTATTTGATAAAAGATACTGAATTATAAAATATAAAAATAAAACATTGCTTAGTTTTCACTGTATGAATTAAATATATCCTGATACTTATTAAAGCTAAAAAAAACGTTGTCTTTTGTTCATGACCATTTATTGCATGCTGTTGCGATATGCATATTGCGATATATACATTTGCGATATTTACGATAAATTCGATATATGGCGCAGCCCTAATTTCAATGTACGAACACCTTTTTTTTTCTTTGGAATAACATGATGAATCATACACAATAAGACGAAAGCTGCATCCAAAATCTTAAAAGTTGTGGACCATGTTTTTGTTTTTTACATGATCTTCATTTACATCAAGAACTATTCAATATTGTATTGCTCAAATTTGAACAGATATACCAAATTCCGTTCACTACTGCAGTTGCTATGGCATGAAAGTTCAGAGGACTGTTTGTTCAATCAGACAATTCAGGTTTCGAAATACTACGAGAGAACAAAAAAAACTATTACGCTGAAGGAAAAACATACACTCACTTTCACAATTTTTCCACTTTAAATGAGTAACTCATTTTGCATATCAGCAAAGGATTGTTTCAAGTGCAGGCAAAGTTATGAGCATCAGTGGAAGAATCAGGCATTGACAGAGCTTTATATCTCAAGCACTGTGGTTAACGTGCACATATAAAACTGTTAAATTCTCCACAAATGCCAATATCAATATGTTCCACTTTGCTTAACTGACACATAGCAAGGCCTTCTTTGATTTGTTTGTGCCATTCATAAGTGAAAACACAGTCAAATCATGCACTTAAAAAAAAGAAAAAGTGCACATACTTGAACAAAGTGTTTTTGGGTTATTCGTGTCTGGTGAACTACAGATGAAAAATAGACGTCAACATTTCTTCAAGCCAGAGAGACTTTAATTGGTTACAAGACCAAACATGAAGGCTTGTGGAAGTCAATCAAATGGAGATCCCACCACATGTCAAGACGCTGGAAAAAGAGTTGTCACGAGAGAGGAGCGCAGAGAAAGAGCGAAGTGAAGTGTGAAGTAAGTGCGAGAGCGATAAAAAGAAACTATTTCGACGAAAAACCACCAGCATTTCCTTGAAGTCTTACAGAGAGAGGAGTTCAAATGTGTGTGCCTTCAGAGGTGTGTGAGCATTATCCACTCAGCAAAAGAGTGATACAAAAGTGATAAAAAAAAAAACTATCATAACTCACTGAAACTCTCCTCGAAACGTCTCGTGAGATAATCAGAACACAAAACAATGACAGGACGCCCAGATTTTATTGTTTTGAAGCATATTTACGTTAATTTGATCCTGAGGAAACAATGAGGCTGAATGTGACTCAAGTGATGGCTATTCCATTTCACTGGCATTATGAGGAAATGTTTTTTTCCAGCTCGTAAAAAGTGATTAGAAAATGAAAAAAGGGCCCGGATTTTTCAGCTGGAGTCTTATCCCTATTTACTCAGTGAGGTTATGCGGTAAGATAGCTCTCTCTCTCTCTCCAGCTCGACCCGTGGCCGTTTCTTTGTGTCCGTCCTCATGGGAATGACTGACAGTTAAGAGCTTCACACAGTTCAGAACCAAGACAGTAACTGAGACTCAGGGTGTGCTAAGTACCAATTCAAATTATTTTCAGCTTTCTAAAGCCTTCCCCTAAGAGAGGATGACCAAAAGCCTCTCTGAAGATAAGATCACAAAAAAAAAAACAGTTCTGCTGGATCTTCTAAAAAAAAAACATTTTATGTCTTATGTAAACAGGCTATTGTAACTTTATGAAAAGTCCTCGTTTCAAGTCCAAACATATATTGACCATTTTTATGATACTTCTATGGCGAGTTTGTGTCCTTTTTGAGGCCTGAAAGCCCCATTCACGTGTTCCATGAAAAAAGAGAAGTTATACAGGTTGTGAACAACATGAAGGTGAATGAATAATGACAGAATGATAATTTTTCTGTAAGCTATTCCTATGAAAGCAACTGGCAGCCACGCAATAGAAAGAAAGCTGAGAAAATGAATGAATGGTGCTTCAGATGAGAAACTATGGACCCTTTTTATAGGCTGTGATGACACATTACCACAGATATTAACATCACAAATCTAGTAAAGTTATTCATATTTTGAAATGTAATAAACATTTACATATTGTGTTATATTACATGTCAGTAAATGAAAAAAAAAGAGGAATTAACGCTGCTGTGAGGTTGTTTCTAATACAACGGCTGAGGGAGTGATGGCAAATTTGACATGTATCTCTCTTCTGACCAACGTAATCAATCTTTCTATATCTTTTTCTTCTTTTGGAAAGTCAATTGGAGCGAATGGAAATACAAAAATTATATTTGCTGCCATCTCCCGTTCCATTACGACTTCCGCTTTTGAGAACCCCGGAAATGTGAAAAGTATCCATTGATGAAAAGGAATGCTAAAAAAATGCTCTCTCCAGGAATATAATACTCATTAGTTTAAATAGAATGTGGAAATTAAACATTAAAATATCACTGTTTATGGCAAAAAAAAAAAAAAAAATAGTACAATATGACCTCTTTAAAGTTGCATTAAAGTACCGACAGATCGTTTCCGTATTGTGACGTATATGCATGGCTGAATCGTTCACAATAAAATCTATAACATTTATCAAATAAAATGATTTTCATTTCATTGGCGGAATACAAGCAAAGCAACAACAAAAAACTATTACGTTTAAGAAGAATGATGCCGGTGACATTTCCCCTTTCAAATGCCTGCAAGCTGGGCTCAATAGAGGAAAAGGAAGTGCTGTCAGAATTGTTTTTAATCTGTTTTTCTGCACGTTATCCATTTTTTGCTTCCTTCCCTCCATCCTTCCGCTCCTTTCACTCCTGTATGTTCCATGACAGCACACAAGTAGAAGTTGCTCAAGGTCGACTGAATCAATGAAGTATCACACTCGCTTCTGTGTTAGTCGACTTACAAGCGCATTTGACATTTCTTCAGTCTGTGGTTCATCTTGCTTACATTTGTTGTGGAGTAAAAGTGATTCTGGTGTTAACCTACATAGATAAGCTCAAAGGTGACCTATATTTCATAACAGTCAACAGAGGTGTGGTCTATGTTTACAGAGTTTGTACTTTGCATTACTTAGATGTAGGGATGTCAAAAGTAGTGATATTCAGTACCAGTTTTTCAGTAAGTTTTTCTAAAATAACGATACAATAATTCTTCTTTATACATGCAGTAGCATGAATGATCAAAAAAGAATTATCATTGGATGGCCCTCCACTGTAAATGTAAATGCAAATGCACACAATATTTTTTGAACAAATTAATGCAGGATTTTGTGAGCATAAGAGACTTCCTTCAAAACGTAAAAAAAAAAAATCGTACAGATTTTGAACTTTCGAATTAAAAACACTGTCCGGCCAAAGAAGAAAAAAATCGCTGTTTGGATGTAAATAAATGTTTCCATCAAGAGGTACATTCATTTTTGGTCAAGATCTTGTACTGACAATGCAAGAGTCGAGCACTCTGTAAAGTCTACTCCAGCACATCCCAAAGACCTTCAATGAATTTGAGGTCTGGATTCAGAGGTGCCAATTCATGTGTGAAAATAATTTGTCATGCTCCCTACCAACCATTTTTTCACAGATTAATCTTTTTTACATTGTCATCCTGGAATATGGCCATGATGTGCCTTCCAACATGGTTGTTTAAGAAATTTAAAGCTACACAGATCCATCAATTAGGGTTAGAAGAACTGGTAACACTTTACTTGAAGGAGTGTGCATAAGACTGACACCTTCATAATAATGACATGACACATGACATGAATATGAAGGAGGTTTTATGCATGTTTATGACAACTGTCATTAAGTGTAATTCACTCAATTATGACATTTTTTATGTAAATATGACATTGTTTGAGATGTCTTTGTTATGACAACTTGACATAAACCAATACATCATAACCTGTCAGTGTCTTTGTCATGGCAACTTGACATTACCAAGACAACATAAATTGTCATAAACATAGCAGATTAATTATCAAAACGTAAGAAACTTAGCTTTATGGGTTAACATTACATTAAACTGTCAGGTGGTTGGTTTTACATTGGCTGTCATGAGGCCATTATAACTGTGTCATGAATGTTTTTTCTTGACCTCAACTACAATGGTACAAATTTAATTTGTCATTAAACTGTCTTTTATTGACATTAAGTAGTTTCTTAACTACTGAAGCTAAGTAGTTTCTTAAGTTTGATTTGATTCACGTTTGATAATCAATTATTTATAATATATACAGCAGTTTGAAACCGATTCTTTCTTTTAGGAGACGTCAAATAACTTTATTTGACGTGCACTTTTGAACTTTGCAGACCTTTTACATTTCACAAACAGTTATCCTTATATTACACTGCATGAAAGGTACTATTCAAAAAAAGCATAATAGGGGCACTACAATGTTAGCTTTTACATCTATAAAATACAAACTTTACAGGTAGGACAAGGCCTACTACTTTGATGGTATTTGACAGAGCCACTGACCTCAGTGCTGACTTCATATATCCCAAGGTCATTAACCTCATAAAAAAAGGCCTCCTGGAGTCATGATAGGTGCTGACGAACTAAATGTCTTTATTAAGTAGTGCAACAAGAAGTATTGACTCCCTGTTTTCCAAAAGGAAGTGTGGATGATGTAATGGTTTCATCAGCCAGAGCAGCAGGGAGGGTATTTCTTACATCAATAAAGAGTAAATCAGTCCTCAGTGGGGATTTTAATTTAGACTCTGCAGGCGGCCACAGATTTCACAGCAACATGATGGATGTGCCTGGAGCAGAATTTTCAGAGAAAAAAAAAAGATAATTGACCACTAGACACTAATATAAAAAAGAGGACATTGCCTTTTTCCAAAAGCATAATCTATTATATGTGAAATATGTCCCATAAACCTGTGGATTGAGCTACCTGATGAAACATTGAGAGAGAAACCTTAAGATCAAGCTATGCTTGGATACATCTCATTTAGTAGCTAGATTGTGTTTGGACTTCCCCAGACAGCCTCATGACAGCATGAATGACAGCTGAGCATATTTTCCCTTGTCTTTGAAAAACCACACGCCACAGTGACAGAAATGGGAACTGAGATTCCTTAACCAACTGAAATCTACAGACGGGTGAATGTGTAAAACCTGAAGCAACAAAAGCACGCACACCAACGCGTCTATGAAGAATACACAGTGTTCTGTCGTAACAAAACATGAAGTGGTTGAAAATGGAAAATAAATCACTTTCAATCAGATTCTGTCACCATCAAAAGGGGAATTTGCCATTGCTCACCACATTTTTACTGAACTGTCACGAAAAGACCAAGTAAATACCCTCCAAGATGCGTTCAAAATCTGATCGGGAACAGAAGATCAGTGGAGATACCTTAACGTGGAAATTAACATGCAAACACCAATCAGATATGAATACGATCAATCAATCAAGATACATGATGTTTCCTCACGCACACATTCACATGTTAGCAGAATTAACTGACACTTTGCACAAGAACCAGGTCTGAGAAATGCTATAAAAAGCCAGAACTGCTAAATGTTACGCTGAAAAACGTTGGAAACCAACCGAGATGTACAAGGAGCGAGTTTTACATCATCAACCCGGGACAGGTTCGGTGACTCTGAGCTGCATTTACATCTGTGATAGAAATGGTGGCCAGTAAACAAAAACAATCTCTAGCGCTAATTTTGATCAAGGCTTTTCTTGAAAAGAAAATGAAGAAGAAGAAAAAGCGAAGACGTGTCGTGTGTGTCTGTGGAGCAAGTGGTGGTTTGTTGTTGTCCCACAAACTGCGACAAATTGGTTTTTGATTTAATGGTCATCGTTGGAGAAGTCACAATGCAGGACTGTGCCTTAAAACTTCAGATGCTGCCAGAATTTCATCTGAGGTCAAATCTGATCGCAATGGTCATTAATCGGCTGCCGGCGAACATGACAAACTAGTGATCAAAGACTTCAGATTTTGACCCAGGATCAGACTTCAGATTTTGACCCAGGATCAGAGAAATCTTTTAGGATTCTCAAAATGTGTCTCATATGGCCAAATCATGGCCAAAATTGTACAGTGTGTACTCTGATTAACACGCTCAAACAAGCCAACTGTAAATCACAGAACATGATGTTGAAACCACGTTTCTCAAGAGCAGCAAACTTTGATGATTTGATTTTCTCTTCCCTCCCCCTCCCTATTTGTTTTTCATTCTAAATGATTTTTACCATCTATTTAATTTTCATTTGGTCTCTCTTGGACAACGTTTAAACAATACTGACTGTTTCTCCTATTACCGTATTTTGCGGACTATAAGTCACACTTTTTTTCATTGTGGTCCTGCGACTTAGCCCTTGAGGTCCACTGTCCTGCAGAGTTTTGCTCCAACCTTAATGTGACTTATATATCAAAATGAATTCATACTGAGATGAACCAAGATAAAACATTACCGTCTGCAGCCGCGAGAGGGCGCTCTAAGTTGGCGGAGTTGTTCAGAAGCGACACCGAGGAAAAATTCAATGGATTCAGTGATGTGGAGATCGCGGGAGCTTGGTGAACTTGCTTACCGGTAACTTGTTGGACTCGCTGGCTTATGTTAATTTAGCCTATTTAGCCTACCAGGTATATTTTACTTATGCTATTGTGTAGCTGAATAACTGGTAATGTGTTACGTTAACATACCGGACACCTATTCAGCCTGTTGTTCTGTGTGATATTGTGTAGTTGAATAACTTGCCTTTCCGGATTAAATGTCTGTTCTTGGTCTTGGATTTTGTGAAATAAATTTGTGAAAATAAAAAATAAATGCGACTTATAGTCCAGTGTGACTTATATATGTTTTTTTTCCTCTTCGTGACACATTTTCTGACTGATGCGACTTATAGTCCAGAAAATATGGTATGTTAAAGCTGGGTAAAAAAAAAAAAGAGTGAAATTTGACTAAATATTATGTAAAAAATAATATCTAATTTCAACAATTTTGTGTTCAGCCAAATTATATTATATAAAAATGACATACAGATAAGTCTTGTCCATACTGTTTTTCAGATATTAGAGGCATCAGGTACTGAAACCCCCTTTCTGGGTTTGGACAAACGTAAACATCCCAAAAAAAGAGAAAGGGCACAGCATATGACTGTGTTGACAGTGTAAAAGTGTCTTGGTATCTTGCACTCATCTCATCTCCCAAACATAACAACCAGCAACAACTGAACATCGGCATGGGTAGCTGTAGGGCCACGGGCAGTGACATCATCAAAAACAGACAGGAGAGGATTAAAAGTGCAGATACCATTTCAACGCCTGTGGCGTTTTCTAACTGAGCTATCCACTGTTACCACTGCTCTATTCACAGCGTGGACGTGCATAGTTCAGGAAAACAGAGAAGTCCTGAAGTCATTCCAAAAGAAATGAGTCACAAGATGTGAAGGCTGCAGTCTTTTATTAAAGGGTTGTGCAATATGTTGTACTGATAACAATACAAACAAAATATTTTCTTTGTGCACCTGAATTGGCTTCACAAACAGGAGGAGAAACACTTAACGCTGAAATTAAGCTCTGAACCAGGAGCCCTTGAGGTCCACTGTCCTGCTAGCCTGGGTTTCCCCAGACTGCCTTTGCGCAGCGCGATTTTATTCTCGCTGAAAGGCAGTCTGGAAACCATGGACCTGATTTTCGCCTCGTTTAGGGAACCAATCACAGAACGGGGAGGGAGCAGCAAGACGATGACGACATCTTTGCGACACAACTAAGCAGTTTGTTTATATCTATGGAGTCAACATGGCAGCAGACGCGAAGCTACCTTTTGATGCAGCCTTAGATATTGTTCTAAGTAGTTTAGATCGCAATTTTATTTAGAAAAAAGAGCAGCGTTTGGCGTTAAACCATTTCTCTACATACGTCATCTGGTATAATGGAAACGATTGGCTATGCGCATTTGATAGACATTCTTAGCACCCAATAAACGGCGCCGGCGCATTCGTAAACCACGCCTCAAATACGAGAAAATGAACGTGTGGTTCCCAGACCCAAGTCTCAACGAGAATTGGGTCTGGCGTTAGCCAGGCTACTGTCCTGCAGAGTTTTGCTCCAACCTTAATCAAACACACCTGGACAAACTAATCAAGGTCTGCAGGATTACTAGAAAGTTATAGGATCAATGTTGGACCAGAGAATGTCTAATATGGGGAGAACTGCCACTCTCAGTAAACTTCCGGCTCCGGAACTGGTTGCAGTTCCACTCTGATTCCATATGAGGGCGCTCACAGGACAAGTGCAGAATGAATGGAGGTCTATGGAGCTATACCCCTCAAAATCCACTTTTCTCAGGATATCATTTTTTGTCTAGTAATTTGAATGTTGTATTCGAAAGGAGATGCAAAGAAATTACACATTGCTGGGTGTTATATTTTTTAGAGTCACTTATTTGCTTTAAAAAGTCTTTTAAAATGTCAATGACGTCATACACATCGCACGACCAGAGATACTGCTTTACGGCAATCCTTCAGTCACTTTGGTGTTTTTGCGCTCTGCATTTTATTTTCTCTCGAGGCATCGACAACACAGCTGACACATGTAAACACACGTGCTAGAAGAGTTTTTGCTAGAAGACATTCTGTTCCCGCTTCGGATGCCATGATGCCATCAAGCGGTATCTCTGGTCGTAATCAGTCATTCACTGACCAATCAGCGTTCATTAGCAGAATGCTAGCGTGTTATGGGCAACAACAACTCAACCTGTAAGAAATCGAAAGTACTCGTTCATTCAACTTTCGACCTATAACCCATGTTGAACTTGCAAAACCTACAATCAAATCTGAGATTTCTCAACGGCAATCGGGTGAAAAGATATTTAGCCGTCTAGCTCCATAGACTCCCATTCATTTTGCACTCATGGGCGATCGCCCTCTGTGGATCTCTGGTGGAACTACAACCAAAATTCAGTACAATAGGACTTAATAGGGAGTGGCCAGGCTCTCCGTAGACGGGCTCTGGTTGGACCTAAACTCTGCAGGAAAGTGGACCGCATCACCTCGAGGGCCAAAGGTGAGAACCCCTGCTCTGATCTATCAATCATGGACCTTTTTCACAAACTGTGATGACATTATCAACATTGCAAATCTTGTAAAGTAAAAAAAAAAAATGATAATACACATTTAAAACATCTATATATTGTCACAATATTATTGTGTTTTTACCTTTAGCGATGCACGGATATGAAAATTTAAGCCGATACCGATAATTATTTATATTTGAAAGCAGATAACCGATTTATTGGCCCATAAATCAAATTTTTAAGAGCCAGATTACAAAAACAAAAATTTCACCATTAAACACCATAAGCACACAATTATATATTATATCTCATTATAGTTGTATGTAGCCTATATGACCGCACATGTTGCACTTAACTGTATTTTCCTTTTTTGAAGTAATTCCAATATTTCAACCCATTCAAAACCATCATGGCGAACAGTGCGCATCTGAAGTTTCTCAGCTGGAGGAAATAATCCATTATATATCGGCCACATTTTCTTATAGGGCCGATAACAATAACATATTTTAACATAGGCTATATCAGCTGATGGTGGCCGATATATCGTCCATCTTTAATTACCTTGTCAGTTAATGACAAATATATATATATATATATATATATATATATATATATATATAAAATATATATATATATATATATATTGCTGTCTGACTGACATAATCAATCTCTCTATATAGTTTCCCCAATTTGAAAAATCATCATGAAATATTGCAGTCTTAAAGCTTAAGTGTGTAATTTCAACTGTTTTTAAATAGGTTTCCTCCTCCCATGTGCAAATGTAGTCGCACCCTAAACTCACAGTATCAGTTGAGCTGCAAGTTCACAAAATGTCAGACTGCATTAAAAAAAGTGTGTGATGTAAGTTTGTTCATAAGCATAGCATGTACTGAACGCGCACAGACAGATTTTTCTAACAACTCGAACTCTGTACATTCAGCTTGCATAAAAGATCATTGGTGGCAAAGATCATCAGTTAGGGGGGGACGCTCTGAAAGTGATTCCAACAATATCGTTTTGTGTCGCTATCCACCTTTTTTCACCATAAAAGTGCACTGCCGACTATTTAATCCAATGTTATTCTTCCAGTTATTTTAGCTGCACAAAAATAACGCATTATGCTGCTTAATGTTGCATATTGTTATTTTAATTTATTATCGTGATCAAAAACTGGTTCGTATGCCAATAGTTTTACAGTAGTTAACTGCACTTTGTTATTCTTCTAGTTACTGAATTTGAAGTCTCATACATAAAATAAGAACACAGAAAATAGCTTACTTTCACATTGAAAATAAGGTGGATAGTTGTGTTGTGGAATCTGTAATTGTCTTAGAGTTTTTTTCAAGACTTTATGGTTAGAAGGAACTATTTTTAACATTAACACAAAAATCGCACGTCATCTTTAAGAAAATGAATTCCTCTTTGAAAAAGCTAGCAAGCACTAACCACAATGATGATTCATCTTTCACATTTAATTGTGTGTGTGTGTGTGTGTGTGTGTGTGTGTCCTATCATGAGTTCCCCGCGGGGCAGACAGATAGATTTCTGCGATCCACACGACTACATTTACAGCGTCTTCTTATTGAGAAATACCATCTTCCTGAACTCACAGCAACAATAGTCACACCACACCAGCACTACTGGACAACCTTGTGTGCCGGCAGGACCAGAGGCAAACAACCCCGTCTATAGACCTCTGACACCTAATACTCTCACCTAAGAACCTGGCAACACATCCAAAGTTTACACACAATCACGTCTCATTTGAATTCATTTACACTCTTCATTTTCAATTGAACACGTACGCCACTACAATTTGATGCTGAGTGCTGAAATAAATATGACGGAGGCCGACGCATAACACCAGTGGTGTACCACAGCCCAAATGCGAGGCATTAGGCATGTTGTGAATCATCTCCATTCAGTGTCTGCTTCGGTCCTTCCTCTACCAAGACCAGCTTCAAGCCAGTTTGAACATATGGATTAACTTTACCTTTTATAGCGGCACCAACCATTAGTTCATTCAGAATTAATGTACTGTTAACAGAGTTAGCCATGAGCAAGCAGTTAGTTAACGCTCAATTGAGGTTTTCCATTTCCTTCCTACCAAGTCATTACACGATACGGAGAGCTGAAAATATATTAACTTGTGGAAATCATCTGAGTCGAGTTAGCGGTTACCTCAAATTACCGAATTATGCTGACCTTTTGACAGCACCTAACAGCAAGCCGAGGGCTTTCCTAAATCTTTCAGTGTGTGCTTCGTATACTAGACTACAACATTTGGCGAAACTTGTCGCTGGGAGAGGCCCGAGCTGTGCCAACACGAATCGGCCCAGGAGCCAACCATCACATTAGTGAGGATACGAGACTCTGAACAAACATTCTCACAACCCTCCCTGTTTGCCAAGCCTCCAAGGAAATCTGGATTGCACATAAAGAAAGAGAGGGAATAACAGGAGAAATCCAAGACTAAACGAGAAAGAGAGCGGAAATGATGGGAAAGGTCTAAAAAGGGGTTAATGGTGGTAAAACTGAACGACTAACCATGAGTGAGCCAAACCCGACCATATGCTTTCCTTCAGCCGTACCATACGTACCGGAATAAAGTTCTTTTTGATGGGACAAGTTCATCTGATTAATGTTATTCTGACTGGGCAAGGCTGGCTCATACTGGGCAGTGTGGCAAGTGTGCCATGACTGGATAATATCAGTTTGACATGTGGCTGATCCGTTTGGAAGAATCGCTCTGAAAACGGCCCATTAATTGATGGGTCAATAGTGTCCATGATGAAGAAATGGAAAAATCTTTTAAAAATCGATTTTAAAACATGTGTCATGTTGACTTAATGAGGTCACGTGACTAAAAATGTCCTGTGGTGAGACCATCAAGTAAAAAGAGTTTATATATTTTCTTGCAGCTTTAACACATGTGAGTGAACATCTTTAGTATGGTGGAAAATATATATATAAAAAAAAAGAAATAAAAAAAGAACGTAATACGTAAAACACAATTTACATCATAAAAACATAAATTATCTGTTATTTTAATAGACACTTTTTGACTTCAGTTTGGAATGATCCTAGTTTTAGAAAGCGCTCCACAGGCTCTCTAAGTCAGCTCTGAAAATGACTTATTAATAGATGGGTCAATAAGTGTCCACAATAAAGAAATAGAAATGTCTTTTAAAAAGTCTCCTAGTTATTAGAAACATATTATTTTTGTTCATGTTTTATATGGTTCTGAAAAAACTTTGAATTTTCAAAAAAAAAAAAAATGTAAATGGTCATGTGGCTAAGTAAAAACTAGTAATGATATATTATCCTTACAGCTTTAATAATTTAAAAAAGTTTAAATATACATTTTTTTACAAATATAAATATTACGGCATTCAAGTCATTTTATGTGTGACTATCCAATGCAGTTATGAATAAATTAATAGAGCATTACATCATTGGACTATTAATTTGACATGTGGCTGATCTGTTTGGAATAATCCTGAGGTCGAAAAACGGCGCATTAATGGTAAGTCTCTGTCGTCACTCTTGTCAAAACTTTAAGAAGTTACATAATCAAAGTAGCAAGTAAAGGAGATCAAGTCATACGCAGGACCCTATTTTAAGAGAAGGGTGCTATTGAGACGTGGCCCTAATGCCTGCCCTTAAACGCCCCTGCCAACAGCACAAGGGAGGGGCTTTTTTTTTGGAAGAAGGACAGGCAGGGCAGCTCTGGTTTGGTTGTTAGGTTGGGCCGAGTTGGGTCGCCTGGGGCAAGGCGCATATGGCTGAGCTCACAACGGCAGCTTTTTCTTTGACATGGGGATATTTTAATGACAGGGAAAGAGTCAAAGAAAACCTCCCTCTTTCTCGTTCTGACCACTTCCAACATCAAGCAGAGCCCATAGAATATCCATATGGGACTTTCTGGAGAGCAGTTTCGCAGCTGGTCGTTCGTATAAAACAATCGTTCAAGCTCATGCGTTTACACACACAAACTCACTCATCTCCGCGCGTGTACGCTTTTAGTTCAACTTAGACACACCAGAAGAGAAAAAAAACAACAGCATTCCCTTAAACGTCAGGAATAAATGTTCTTGTTTGCTTCATGCTTCAACCAGGGCTAAACCACACACGGGGGAAGAAAGGAAAAGGACACTGACGTCCTATCGGTATTGGGTCACGGACGGTTCTCTGACTGGCAGTCGTATGCTGGCGTTCACATTCAGGATGTGAGCTTGTGCAAACACTGAGCGCTTGCGCTGCCGGATTCGTTTTAATCCAAGTCCCACAACTATAGCTGAAAGAAACTCACAGGCCTTACTCATCACTTAGTGGAAGCTTTTCAGCCAAAGAAACTTCAAGTACACTAATTGCAGGGGCCTAAAACCCAGGAACAACCCGAGGTTAAGTGTCTACCTCCGAGGAATATTTGCAATGCAGGAAACTAAAGAGCTTTCCTTAACCTGGGACTGAACCTGTGACCTTTGTGTTCTTCTCACTTGTGTTTCTTAAGCATTGCGCCAACAGTTTCCCCTTTACAAAACATGGAAGTGCCTAATATAACAGTTCTTCTTCATATAATATTTCTAGTTTTCATTCTGACTGATGGAAAGTGGACAGGATAGCGCGTGAAGTGGAATAAGTTTTAGGACAGGACATCAAATTAGAATGTAATGCTTTTGGCACTGAAATAATTATTATAATCCATTTTGTTTTTCAACAAAACAGATAAATATAAGAATAAAAAGGTTATTACATGACGTCACAATCAATATAAAATAATATGTAAAACAAAAATAAGACTACATTGTATTGTCATAAGCAATACACAACCATCCAACAGTGTTTAGATTTTTTTTTTTTATGGTTTTGAAAGAAATCTCTTATGCTCACCAGGGATGCATTTATAAACAAAAAAAAAACCTATACATATTGTGAATATTATAATTAAAAGTAATTGTTTTCTATTTTAGTATATTTTAAAATGTAATTTATTCCTGAGATGGCAATGCTAAACTTTCAGCAACATTACTCCAGTCTTTAGTGTCACATGATCCTTCAGAAATCATTCTACTTATTATCATCAATGTTGAAAAACAGTTGTGTTACTTAATACACAACACATTTTGTATCTAATTTATTCTTTGATGAATAGAAAGTTAAAAAGAACAGCATCTTTTGGAAATAGAAATCTTATGTGACATTATATAAATGACTTTACTGTCACTTTTGATAAATTTCATGCAACCTTGCTGAATAATTCATGAAAATAAAATGACCATGTGACCTCCAGCAATAAAGTCAATGTGATTATAAAAACATATAACCGCACTTTTTGTTTGAGGCACAAGTCCAAACTATTTTTTGTGGGAATCTGTTATTCAGAAGTAAAGCACTATGTCAGACTGTGCATTACGGTAATATTCTGCAAGCATTTCAAATCTTCAGCTCAAGATGTGACTATTGTGTAGGCTGACCAACACAATAGTTGTTTCCACAGACAGATGCGAGGAAAATGAAAAAAAAAAAACCTTCAAAAACTTTTCGTGACCTTAAGCTAATTTGCAATCTGTTACTGGGTGAGGGGTTATAAGGTCCAATAGACAGGAAGGTGGTGATGTGTTGCCTACACATGTCAGCTCTAACTCACTGTCTGGTTTCTCTATGCGTGGTTGTATCAGCAGAGGAAACGCACACATGCAGAGCTACTCTTTGTTCCTCTTTCAGCTTCCTAACACTCTCTTTCCTTCGCTCAAGTCCAATTCTGACTGAAGGAGCTCTTGAAGGAAATACATCGAGCCTTCATCTATGAAACGAAGCCCTCAAGTTCATGTCCAAAAAAAAGATAAAGACTGACATTTGATATCGAAGAATTATATTTTGGGTTTTTAACACTTTTTACACTGAAAGTGGCAAGCCAATTAGAAAATGCGTTACCTTCACACAAAACAGCTCACATGATCTTCACAATGCATGGCATTCTGGCCAGCAATGGCTTTTTCCTTTGCTGACAAATTAGAATTTTAGAGCAATGAATCACCAATGCCGATATATTATCGGCCTACATTCGGCATTTTTAAATATCGGTATCTGCAGACGTTTTTCTGTTTGGCCGATGTGTCAGAAGCAGGACTTTTACTTTGACAGCGCTGAAAACGCAGTTTATGAAGTGTGCATAGTAGCCTGAATATTTAACACGTGTATTTTGTGATAAGAAATATGTAAAATTTGTGTTTCCTTGTCTTTATTTGAAGAAATACGATTCCCAGTGTGGTTTACCAGATTACGGAGTGCACGTTTTTTTGTTTGTTTTTTACAATTTCTTTATTTGTGAAAAATACTGTAATAGGAGTACAGAACTAAGATGTCTACATCATTCTTAAGTATAAATCTGTTTATTTTTACAGATTAATTCATTTTCAAATTATTTAATTGTAACATAAAAAAAATAAGTAAATTAATAGAAATTATAAATATACCGGCTTTGTATCGGCCACCCTGCTCAAGATATCGGCATCGTTAGAAAATCAATATCGGTCGACCACTAAAAAAACATTTCTGTTTAAAAAATAAAATCATAGGAATCAAAAAAATCATATAGATCAGACTGCCATGTGTCATAAATCTTTAGAAAGCTGTCAACTAAAACAACAAAACAGTGCAACAAGGGACGCAAGAACCAAAGTTACAACTTTTAACATAACACAGTATCATAGCAACACAGTACTTATGACGCAAGGTGGGGGGAAAAACAAGGTGGAAAGAAGTCTGTCTGATGCATATGTAGAAACAACAATTAAAACATTTTAAAATAGCACAGGCAAAATGAGAGAAAGCATACTCTGTAAACTGCATTTGTTGCATTTTTGCTTATTACGTGACAAAAACAGGAAATGGCATATTTTCACTTACAGCAGATGGTCCCAATTAAGTCGAACCACAAGATGGTGCAAATATTTAAAAATAATCCTCAAAAACTGACATGATTTAGGCTTAGGTTTATAGATTTGTTACAAAACCGTTTGTTGTCAATAATAATAATTAGGCTACATGTTGGCAATTATCTGTGAATAACATAGGCCACTGATATATCATTATATTCATGTTTTTGGGACGTACTGAAGCATATAAAAAAAAAGACAAGACTGAGTTGCTGTTAGAATATTTCTAACAACCAAGAAATTGTCTCAAAGCAATAAATTAAAATAATGACCTAGTAGTGAACTTATCAGCGAAGCACTTCCTCTTGCTCATTTGACGACTCTGTCAAAGAAAGATTGTGTTTCTAAAGAACTGACTCCTCATGCAAGATGCAAGGTCATCCAGACCTTGCGATGTCATTCCTTTGCAGTCAACTCCCAAGTGCCAGCCACTTCAAGTGTCTCTTGTCATCCTCCTCAGATCCCTGAGGAACGGCGCTTAGCAGCCTAATAGATGTCCTTGTCCTGGAGAGATGCCGGCCAGGCTGCGCTCCACAGGCTCTCTAAATAGTGTCTTTCTCACTAAAAGTAAAGACCTGGGTAGTAGCGGAACATAGAAATCCACACTGAAATTGGATGACAAGCTGATCAAATGGGGTTGTTGTTGTTGTTGTTTTCAAATGTGGTTAGTGGCATTGAGGATCAAGATAACATTGGAAATAAGAAGCTAAATATTAGGAATCCACACAAGCAGACTAACCAATTATTAGTGTCGTCAGATATATATATATATTTTAAGAAATAAATTATTTTATTCAGCATGGACACAATAAATTGATCAAAGTGACACTAAAGACTAAGACAAAAATAATCGATTTCAAATAAATGCTGTTCTTTTGAACTTTCTACTCAAAGAACGCTGAAAAATGCATCACAGTTTCCACAAAAAAAAAATATTCAGCAGCACCACTTTCTTCAGCACCATAATACTAGATTGATTTCTGAAGACTGAACAAATGGCAGCTGGAAATTCAGCTTTGCCGTCATATAGGAGTGAATTAAATTTGGAAATATATAAACAGAATACATTGTACATACATTGTACATTATTTCACAATATTATGTTTTTTACTGTATTGTTTACCATATCAAATAAATACATCCTTGAGGCTTTTTGAGATCTTAAGGACCTCAAACTTTTAAACGGTACTAGGGGTTGTAAAAAATACCCACGTCACCATTCGATACATATTACGAAACTGAACTCACGATACGATATTATTGCGATACTCCAAGACATATGTGACCCTGCACCACAAAACCAGTCACATGGGTACATTTTTGGAAATTGAGATGTATATCATTTGAAAGTTGAATAAATAAGCATTCCATTGACGTGTGGTTTGTTAGGAAGGGCAATATTTGGCCGAGATACAACTATTGAAAATCTGGAATCCGAGGGTTCAAAAAAATCGAAACATTGAGAAAATTGGCTTTAAAGTTGTCCATGTTAGCAATTGTGCTGCATTCACTCACAAAAATAAATGTTTTATATATTTACAAATTACAGTAGGAAATTTACAAAATATCTTCATGAAACATGATCTTTACTTAATAACCTAATGATTTTTTGGCATAAAGAAAAATCGATAATTTTGACCCATACAATGTATTGTTGGCTATTTCCACAGATATACCTGTGCAACTTGTGACTGGTTTTGTGATCCAGGGTCACATCACATATGGTAAAAGGGTAACAAATATTCATGATTTTGAAGCTAAAAATACAGAATTATTTAAGACGAATATGCTGTCACTGACTAGATGTATTTAAAAAAATGTAGGCAACTTTTTACTGGTAACATAAGACATTGTCATAAGACATTTGGCATTATCAGGACCCACAAATATCCCCCCCTTGCAAAATTATACATTATACTCAATGTAGTACTGACACTAAAACTGACAAAAAAAACAGTCATTTTTATTTTGGGTCAACTATACACAATACATACTGTCACTATCCATAATACATAGGCATATTATTGCATTTTTGTATTGTGATATATTGTGACAAGGTGTATTGTTACACCCCTAATACTATATAGAATGATATCAGTTTCAATAACAGATCACTATTTTTAAACTAAATTAATTTAAACCCAAAAAAACTCCACATTTCACTTCACATACTTGACTATTTTATGTGATTTTATGTATTATTTTAAAAGCAAAACTTCTATATATTTTTTTATAAATCATCAACAACAACAAAAACAATCAGCGAATAAACGATCGGTGCATCTCTATACTAAACAGCCCATTATTAGTCCATCAAACTGCTCTTTTATTTTTGGGGGGTTATAAGTTCCAACACATTCAAGAAATCTGAAATATATCAAGAAAAAGTCACTGTCGCTGTGTTCAATTACAGGGCACACTCTTCAAAACAGCTGGACCACTAGAAAGTAAACACTGTCAATCAGTCACTCCACAGCGCTGAGGTCCTTCCCCACGCCAAAACAAACAATTCATCAACGTGGGGCCATTTTCCTGTCATGGACAATCAGAGGCTTTTTTTCTGTCTTTGTTTCTTTCTCATGCAGAGGTTCATGAGGTCCTCACACACGTTCATGCGTACCTCACTGGTGATAAAACCTATTTTACCCTCATCAACATGCTCAGAAACATTCATTACTGCGGGGTAAATTAAGCCAGAAATCAAATACAAAACAGTCGAGGCAATCACTTCCATGTTTTCTGAATTAAACATCCTGGATGTTTGAAAAAAAAAAGAAAAAAGAAGAAGAAAAAACTGCTGACAGTGAAGAAAGCAAAAGTTCCCTTGGCTATGCTGTAATCACAACCAACCGGCCAGTGCAAGAATGAGGAAATTCAAGAATAAAAGGGCACCGCAAACACCGTAGCACTCGGGCTCTCTTTACCTCATACATTATCCATGCCAAGTCAAACACAATGGGGGATTGGGGTTTTCTTTTCTTTTTTTACCCAGTTTTTCATTAAACCACAACAGCAATTGTTTGGCTCTGTATGATAATGCCATTCAAAACTAAGACCATTTAAAACATTCCAAGCTCACACAAGTAAATAACATCTCTTGCCAATGAAATCAAGACCTTTTTGGCAAAGAGATAAACTTTCTTACGAACAACGTACATCCTTAAGGCAACTGACCAGTCAATAAAGAAAGAATGTTTCCAATGGTTTGACACATTTCCAAAGTTTAATTCAGAGTGACAGCGGATCTTTTTCCACGATCATCAGACTGCACATAACAGTTCCTGAATGCAGCTCGTGGCAAAGGACCAGAACTGATGCTGTGTGCCATGCAGACCCTGAGCCAAGCTAAATGACTTCGAAATTTGCCGTTTCATCCTCTAAGCTCCTGGTGTGACCGTTGAGGAAAGCCCCAGCCGTCTTTGCCACCTCAAATGACCACATTTCAAACCGAGACCTTTGCAAATGGATGTGAGAACATGTGAAATGTACATGGGCAGCTGTCATAAAAATAATAAAAAAAACGGACAAAAATGATGCAACAGGAAAGTTTATTACACCAAGCAGAGAACTCCCTTTTTTCCTTCCTTCATACACAAGGACTTGACCGAGTCGGACCGACCACTCATTTAGTGTTAGACTCAGACCACAATAATGATGGCAACTCTGCATTAAGGTGAGAAAAGCATGCGCCACCCAGCTAAAAACAACAAGCCTTTCTTTTAATGGCTTACCTTTGCTCATTTTCAAGGCAGGAAGCAAGACAGCATGCATGCTCTCTTTTATGCTACGCACCATCTCATCTCTCCTCAGCTCAGACAGGTCACCGAATCCCCCTCCACTCTTCCCTCAAACCCCCTTTGCTTTCTCCGAGTGTCTTGCGTGCATAATGGGTATAAGGGAAGGAGAGACGCCCCAGGGGAACAGGTCTTTCACGCACACACGCCTACCTGTTTACCAAGGCACACACCTTTCATTGTCCCAAGCGGACAGACTTTATTGTGTCATTATACACTACAGAAAGTGGCTACACTCCAAGTCTACGTTGCATATGCTTTAGCAAAGAAAGAAAAGAGAGAGAAATTGGTCTGTGTAATGTTAAGTCAAATCTTCTTCCCCTGGAGCGTGATACAGGCCGCATTGTGCTGGAGGTGATTCATGCTTTCATCATTCAAGGTGATGCTGGGATTGTTTTCCCTCCACACACACGAAAGATCACAAGGAATTGATAGTTTCCAATGAGCACCACAGCACATTTTCTGGCCAACCTTTCCAAAAGAAATGAAAACACAATGAAAGCACTATGTAAGGGATAATGTATAGCGAGGCGGTTGGGTCCTGAATCAGCCAGAAGGGGTTGTATTCGCTATAACAACCGCCTCGCTATACATTATCCCGCTTATTACATGGCTACCTACCAAATAAATCAATAATTTGACACAAAATATTGATTTAAAAAGGAGTTTATTGATTTAAAAACGATTGTATTGCTTCAGTTAAAGAACACCGTGCCCATGGCAACGGTGTTGTTAACAGACCGCATTCTACATTAGAATTTAACCAAGCCATGTAATAAATCTGTGTGAATCTATGTATATTTATATACTGTATGTATGCATGTATGTATATATATATATATATATATATATATATATATGCACACATATACATATATACACACACACCACATATAATATGTAAGCTAGGCGATATGGCCAAAAAAATTATCATGATACAAATTTATAAATGTCAAATCTTTATTTATTTCAAGTTTAAAGACAGATTTTTACTCCTGAGTGAACGAAGCCTGACAATAAAAACCTGACAGAGGTTTTAAACTACTATTGTAATGAGCCTTTTTTTATACCATATAAAACCAACATAAATACAAAGAGTAACTTTGAAGAATTAGGCACATGTTTTAAACTAGATTGTCCCTTCCTTTTATGCATTTATTTCTTATTTTGAGTGAAAAAAAAAATTAAGACCCATAGTGACAGAGGATGGTGCAAAGTTCAAACATAAAATCTCCACATATACAGCAAAAAGTGTCTTACTGACTGATGAATTATCTACACAATACAGTGGCATTTCTCATATCGAAACTAATCACTGCTATCGAAACAGCGATACACTGATACGCAAGTTGGTACCAGGTGTAAACAAGGATTGAGAAGGATTACTCGTGCTTCACACTGAACGAGCAACCGATTGTGTTAGCACACCAGACCCGTGGTCATTAGGCAAGCACCAGCCTCACGTGAGAAGCCCAAGCTTTATCAGGTCAAACAGGGAGCACCACACAAAAGGCTGTGTGCAGTGAACTGTAAAAGACTCGAATCGCTGCAGCCACTGGCACGATGATGATGCCCTCACACATGCTAACAAACATGCCATCTCTAATTTCATTGGTGGACATCAGCTGGACAGGTGGCCAGTCAACCAGTCGTTGTCAAAACAGCAGCGGTTCAGGTCCGCTGGAAAGCCCCCAAATAAACAGTCTGCCACCACCTCCGCCCCTCGCTCTCTCGCCAAAAAAAAGGAAGAGAAAAAAAAAACCCAGCCAGGGGATGTCTGTCACCTACTTGGCTGTCTACAAAGATGATGAAAGGTAACACAGACTCTGTCTAAAATGTATATGTATATATATGTAGATAGATAGATAGTAGATAGATAGATAGATAGATAGATAGATAGATAGATAGATAGATAGATAGATAGATAGATAGATAGATAGATAGATAGATAGATAGATAGATAGATAGATAGATAGATGATACAAAACTATTAACAACAATGACAATAATAATTGAATGGAAATTAGACACTGAAATATATCACGTAACATATCTAATTTCTCCCCCACTAGTGTCAAGGAAAAGAATACTAAAAATTACTGTTTTCAAACAGGTTTCCCAAACGCTTCCCTCCTGTCATTGGTTGATCAAACAAATTGTCTCAAATGCACACTGAACCAATATTGCTGTCTCAGGCTGGACGGGAAATGAAAAAAAAAAATTGAAAGCGCAACAACATTTACACTTTTCAGGGAAATCAATAGAGCGTAAGGGCTGTTACCCACCAGGAAACTGATATTGATAACTATAACGTTTAATTAATCGTTCTAATTCTGTGATAACAGGGAAGTCCACACCACAGCTATATCAATACAGGAAATAACTTTCAAAAAGTGTTTTTTTTTTTCAGGTGATGAAAGATAAAAACATTGACAGCCAATCAGAATGTACCCGAGCTTGTGCTTTGCAATTATAATAAACAGAACGTTGGTGTGGACGCTAAAATAGTTCTCTGTATTATTTATCTATTGGATGGGCCTTAGTTGACTAAGTGGGATAGGATAAATATTTTGAAGTAATACGAAAAAAAATACTTTCTACTAAGTTGTCATTCACAAAAAAATGACTTCAATAAGTTGTTTCTTTTAAGGAACCGTTCAGACTTACAAACTCAAAAGTTACCAGTGTGAATCGGTCTAACGAATCGATTACTGAATCAGTCTGAAGACTACTGAATATCGATTCACTTATTGAACAACACGCTATTTTAAGTGATGTAGCCTACATCTTGAAACGAAGCAACTTTTGTTTGTCTTTACAAGTTTGTAATGCTACAACAAGTTACAAGTCTGTAATGTTGATTTCACAAGTCGACGCACAATTAATATCTGCAACAAAAAAGTAATCATATTTTAATTCGAATATATTTAATAATATATATTATCCAGTGAAGGGTTGCCAGAATGTCCCCGCTACAGAAACACTGTCTGTCATTATCACACATATTGTTCACCGATGTCCCAAAGTGGCACAAGCGAAACACTGCCATGCAAAAGGGTCTAAACGTTTCCATGCTTCTCTATCCAGTCTGTGAGCTTCAATGTCCTTAGTTGCACTTGCCATTAAATAATCATTCGTCTGCACCGAGTGAGCGACAGCAGAGCCAGCGGCTCTGTTTAGTAAACAACACTTCACAATCGAGCACATTTCCCCGCAGACAATCAATAAAAAACACATCTGACCAACGACAGAGCAACAAAAGCACACATTCAGAGGGGAGGTGTTTTCCACTCCAATCCCAAACGAAACCAAGCCTGAAACAAAGCCACTGTACTGCATTACTATAACCACAATGTGCCTCTACAGCATGTGTACTGGGGGCATTCCGTTAATGGGGATTTCCTTATACAGAGATGTATAAAAAAAATCCCAATTATATTTCGGGACGTTGTGTGGTTAGAGAGACTATACAAAACGGTCTGACTGGCTCTCCAGTCTCCATGCATTGCAGACGCACCGCGACGGGGCTCAATGCAACAACCCCACAACACACGCGCACTACACTCAATATATAAAAACACATACACTACATGCTCTTATAAAGAGGCTGAGCGCTATCATTCACAGTGGAAAGACATTAAACGTCCATAACGGAAAAGAAAACCGTCATGTCTTCATTAAACCCGTTAATTTAAGAGAAAGTGTGTAAGAAGAGCTAAACTCCTGCAGCAGTCCTGAATCTCAGACTTACCCTGTCACAACAGGCGCCATCTTCCACAAACTCTCACCAAAACTCCAAGACTCGCGAGATCCTCTCTCCCAGACCCTACCAGCCGCCGAGACAACAGAAGCAGACTGGAGATTGAAGGAGCGAGGGAGAGAGAGAAAGGGGGCGGGTGACGAGGACAGTGGAAGGGGGGCAGGGTGAGTGAAAGAAAAGGGCAGACACCACAACAACAGGCGTGGGAAACTCTTCTGGTCTCGCGAGAGGAGGAAAACTCTCATCATACAGCTGAGTGAGCAAGGCTCGTGTCATCGCGAGAGTGGTGCGAGGCGCCGCGGATGGATGTTTTACAGTGCCGAAACACTGTTTACAAGCTCGTAAATAACCTCTTCGGGCGGAATTGGCTAGATATTTTGACGTGAAGGCTTGAGATTTCCCAGGCTCGGGGTCTGATAAGGTTTGCTCGCAAGATAGTTGTTTAGTTTTGGAGCTTGCTATCAAACCATGAAAATGACTCGTGGGCAGCAGTCACATTCAATGTATTGGACGGGGGGGGGGGGGGGGGGGGGGGGGGTCGATCTCTTAGACCCTCACATATGATCATCCTAATGCCCATGAGAAGGATGCAAAAAGGCTCATATAAGTCAGCAGGGTCACAAAAAAAAGTTGAGAAGAAAACATATGAACTGCAAAACACTTTAAGAATGAATTAAGGGGACAAATTAGGTGTGAAACCATCAGGAAGCCTTTAGTCTCCTGTGCCACCATTTCCCAGTACTGCAACCTGCTTGGAGTCTCTTGAAGCACAAGGTGTCAGGTTCTCAGAGACTTTGCTAAGGTAAAGAATCCTGAAACATGACCCCCACTTTATAAGAATCGTGGGCTGAAGTGTTGTGAAATACGTGAAGACTGATTTTTTTTTTTTAAAGGCTTTATAGACAGAAAGGTTGAGGGATGCTCTTAAGGGACCAGCACCACTTCCTCTTGTAACCCTGTTTGAAGAATGTATCTTCCAGAATCTAACAGTAAGTTTTGGGAGTTGATTTTAAGTCCATCTCCTACCCTAAAAGGTGCGTCTTGCACTGCACATTGTTAGTAGCTCACAGCATGACTCCCTCGACACCCCTGCTGTTGTCTGACTTGAACTGGTGCTGGTCCCTCAAGAGTCACTCTCAACCTATCGGTCCATACAACTTTTAGAAAATCTGTCTTTGTCTTTTTCTCGACATATTTCAGCTTGTGATTCTAATAGGGTCATGTTTCAGGATTCCTTGGCTTAGCAAAAATCTCTGAGAACCTGACACCTTGTACTTCTGGAGACTCCAGGTTTGCAGTTCTGAAAAATGGTGGCACTGGAGACTTAAGGTGAAGAATTAAGTCTGAAACCACCAGGACATTTGCAGTAACATGCATCTTTTCTTCTCAACCGCTTTTTTTTTTTTTTGACCATGCTGACACAATTGCTGAGCATTTTGCTGTTAAATGGTCACACCATAATTAAAAAAAATTCTATAGCATTTCTTCTCAACATTTTTTCTCATGGGGATTTCATAAGTTGACTTGCCTAATAATTTTGCACATCTGAATATTAGGTGTTTTTCACTTTAAGCCCTCATCAACAATTACATTGCCTATTAATTATATTCAATCTTAATAGTATATGGTTTTCAATTGGTAAAATGTGTTTGAAAAAAAATACTATCACAATATTAACTTGCCTAATAATTATGTATACTATGCACTGTAAATATATTACTGTGCTGTACTGTATAATATATTTAGATATTTATTAATTAAAATTTTAATTGATTCAATTCAGTTTATTCTCTTAATGTTGCACTTATTTGATTTTTCTTTCATTATTAGCCTAGTTAGTTGAATCTTTTTATTATTATTTTATTTATGTTAATGCATATCCTGATTTTGCAGTAGACGCGTTTCATGTGTCAATTTATTTTGTTGATCCAGGAACAACACTCCTGTCTGAAAATGTAGTCCTAACCATATCCCTACCTCTAAACTTAACACTACCGATAACTTCTCCCTAAAATCATAAGGAAATGATAGGTGAATAACACTCACCTAACCCTAAGATTTGACATAAACTGTAAACTTGCCCCTCAAATCTGATTGGTTGATTAGAATGTTGTTACAAGATCAACAAAGGTGTTGAGGAACATGTTGTACTTTTTGAAATCAGGTTCTGCTATGCTATTACAGTGCCTGTACAGTATGTGCAAGATTTAATACGCCTCTATTATTTAAATAACAATAAAGAGAGGTGTATTTTGATTAACATGTCACAATATAACATTAAGACTATTAAGAGTCTGACCAATTGGGAAACAGCTGTGACCATTTTGCCAAAATGTAAAAATAGTTACAAATTTCCACAAGAGTGTGTAGAATGGACCAGTTTGGTGCTTTTTTTTTTTGTATTGTTTGGTGTTGACAGCCCCTTTGACTTGAGAGATGGTTGCTCATACGTTCTGCTAAACATCTCTTTCAGTGAGAAGATACATGTCATACATGCAGGAACACCAGGGTGAGTAATGACATACATTTGGGTGAACTATTCCTTTAAAATACTGTCTGTCCAACATCCTATCACCTTTCTTTATAACCCTGCTGTTCTGAAGCTGAATTCAACTCTATCACCTGACTATTTCATGATCTCGATTTCGTAAGAATTGGTATTTGTATGGAAATGTCTGGGTATTAGAAAACACGTGCATGAAGGTCCACCCATAAACCTAACCATCACTGGAGCGCAAGATTGTATGAAAACATGCAAAAAAGATTATACACAAATTTGCCCAATCCTAAACTATGCCTCTTAAATATTTTTTTTCAAACATCCTACACCTTTTATTAATCCTGTTGTTCTGAAGCTAGAATTATCACATGATTATTTCATGATCTCAAAACTCACTTGACGGCTCATCCGATGCCTTTTATGCTGCTTGGCTGTGAGATCCGTGAACTGTTCAGGAATATTAAATAGCAGTCTGACTCAAACTCAGGAATCTCACACCTGACCTCAAACTGACTTTAATCCACAGTTTTCCAATCTTTCAGAAGTATTATTGATTTTTATTTGTCTGACAAGACAGTGAGCGAGAGTGGAGGAGGACTGAGAGGAAAATGAGCATAATAAAGAAAGAAAATGTGAGAAGCAAGATAGTGGAAAAGAGCGACACGAGTACTATGGATAGGTCACAGCAGAGAAAAAGAGATTGGGGGTTTAAAAAAAAAAAAAGGTTACACATCTGGCACTGAGCCTTCAGCCAAAGGATTCAAGGGAGGAAGCCTCATGCACCAAAGCCATTTTTCCATTCCTTTCCTCCGTCTTTTTTTACGATCTGAGTAAGTAATCTCCAGTTACTCTTAGAGTTTTCATAAAAACTGTAAAGTTTCCGAAATCTTTTACAGATGAAACCAGTAAATGACTGCAAAAGTGCAAGTGTTTGAGGGCTTCACAACCATTGTAACAAAAGCCTCGAGATATGTGAAATTATGATAGGGAGTCAGTGTTTCCAAGTTTAACTATTGGTTTTAAACTTTGACCCCAACGTGTTATAAAACTAATAACATGTTTTATGGACACACACAAATATGATTTAACGTTTCCTTTAGGAATCCCCATAACTCTTTCCTCTTCCTGTGCACACCAAAGGCTGTCCAGCCTTGCCTGAGAGTTTGTTGGAAAAGTCTTTGAGACTTTGCCAAAGTTTGCCCTAAGTAACAACTATTATTTTTATCGCTATTAAAACATCGTTCATTTTAATGTGTTTGCATAGCTCAACGGTTTCACCATCTCCTTTCTAATCTTTCTCAATCCATATGGTGTTGATTCATAATTTCACTTCACTTTTTTCTCCCTCGCGTTTTCTTCCTCCCTCTCCGGTATTGTTCTATCATCTGTCTTGCAGGTCCCAAGTGATTATTTTCAATGAAAGAGACCCATCTCAGGAGCTCGATGAAGCAGACAGCATGTGCCGCCAGTTCAAGCAATCACGACTAAACCACAAGTGTGCCGCCCGTAAATCCAGTGTTGATGACTGCCTGTGGGTTTTGCCAAGAGAAAGACTGGTCTCCAAAGGCAAGTCTCACTCCAGCCCCCAACCAGATGATACCTTATAACCACAGACCTGTATAGTGTGTGGATTAAGGCCTAGGCCTTACGGATTTTCAATATTCACTTAGTACAAACTCATCATAGTGGAAACAGCCCTCTGAGCAGTCAAGGGAGAAACTTGATAGGAGAGACAAATTCAGCTTTCCCAATGTGGGTAGTAATGTGGAGAGTCACATTCTTAATGCAGAGAGGGATATCATTTGCACACCAAAGTTATATTTTGCTTTCTTTTTGGGGTTATTTGAATTGTGGTGCTTATGGACTAATGGACCAACCCGATCTCTCGGCAATTCGTACGTATTTTACGAGGTGGCTAATTCGTACGAATTTGTATGATTTTTGCTAAATCGTACATATTTTACGAGTTGCCCAATTCGTATGAATTCGTACAAATGACCTACCCCTGACCCCGCCCCTAAACCTACCCATCACTGGGGTATAGACAAATCGTACAAATTTGTACAAATTGGTTGTGATATAGCGTTGGATGGACCCAATTCTCCAAACTCTTTCCATGTTTTATGGCGACTTTCTAGACATAATGATTTTTATACTGTACAAACTCTAAATTATTTCCCCTACTCCTAACTCCTAAACATAACCCTTACAGAAAACTTTCTGCATTTTTACATTTTCAACAAACATCATTTACAAGCTGTTTTCCTCATGGGAACCAAAAAAAAAAACAAAAAAAAATCCCAACAAGCTAAAAAATACCATACCAGTAACCTAGGGTTTACCAGGACCACACACACACACCATGAGGAAAAATCGGCAGCATTTCAAAAGTGAGGGTGCTTTGGGTAATCTGATAATATTTCTGTATCTGATAATGAATGCCAACGGGCATCACAAGACACCACTGACATTTTGCTGGGCTGGACTGACCTGTAGTTCAAGCAGTCAGCTGTATGAGTGTGTTCGCCTCGGGGGGCACAAACACACATGCATACACCACAAAACACTAGGGAAAAACCCACAAGAAATAAGCAGTTTGACAAATGGAGAGTCATCTTCAAAAGAACCAAGCGTCGCTGGCTTCACAGGCAGCCATGGCCCAAATCAGTGCCTTTCTCTCTCTAAAGTGAGAGGCGAATGGAAAATCCATTGTAGTAGGTCCGAGAACAGCTTAAAAACAGTTTAGTGAGTCTCAAGTGAAATTAAAAGATGAGTTTAAGGCTATGGGCTTTGAGTGTCATTCCCGAGTGCACATCCATGAATGTAAATGTGGAATATTACCTCTTTTAGTGGGAGTATATGAGCTAAAATGACGGCATCTGTGGAGAATTTTACACACACACAAATCATTATCCTATTTAAATATCTCATGAAACCAAAAGATTAATAAACTGACAAGTATTAAGCCCATAATTAGAAGTCTGGTTTTCTGCTTTTACTTACAGAGGGTAAAAGGTAGTTGTTGTGGCAAATATATTTTACTGTGTGAGGAAAACATTTGATTAAAGTTAATGACTGAATGCGGTATCTCAGTGAGTTCAGCTTTAGCCTTGAGCTGTTAGATGCACAAACCTGAGAAATTCAGCACGGGATACTCCTCAAAAAAATGTGGCAAAGAGGAAAGACACAAAGCCAATGTGCAACTTCAACCCTATTTGATCCAATTAAAGAATTTGTAAACACACAAGATTGCGATCAAGGAAACAAAACGTGAACACTTAGTAGCTGAGCTTTTTACTAACACCGTCAACAATATCCTGTTAACTTTACTGTAAAAAGAAAAAAAAAACACTAAAAAAAAACAGCTACTGTGCTTGCTTGAAATTTACTATGAACAAATATTGAGACAATGTTGCTGGTATGAAGGGAAGGCATAATAGTACCTGTTTGTTTTGCAACTTGTTATAACCTTATTTCATTAAGTGATAAAATTTGAATAAGCCTACTTTTACCTTAAAACTACCAAAATCTACTTTGACCTTAACATTTACGGATAACCAACATAATAATGCAGGTAATAAAATAGAAAGTCAGGTCATAAGTGGTCGTCCATAAAACATGACCAATACTTGTCGATGCACAGGGTCATGCAAACAAAGCCAAACACCACCATTATGGTATGACATTAAAATAAAATAACATAAAAATGTAACACAAAACACTCTAATGTACATTACTGATTTTTTTTAAAAACTATTTAAATACAATATAATCATATGTAATGTGTCACACACAGAGTTCTGGAAATGTCCTTTTACTGCTTGTTTTTTACCGTAAATTATACAATAATTCATAATTTCACTTAATTAATTCATTTGACATTACATGCAACACTTAACCCCTTGTTAAACCATTTTCAAAATGTCACTGGTACGGTAACTTACGGTTAACCAATAAGGTTTTTTCTATAGCATTTATACAGGTTTTTCTTTAAAAAGAACAAACTTGTTTTTTGTTTTTTGTTTTTTTTGTTTTTTTTTACTGTGGTTGGACATGCATGGTTAGCAAATGTTGAATCTGACAAGAACTGAAAACTGGCTTGCCTAAAAATGTCATGGCATTTTATACAGTCTCCATCTGTAACATGCTTGGATTGGTTCTTCTTTCTATGGTGGATTAATCTGTTCTGCTTTTGTCCTTATCTTTAAATTATCTGTAACACTTTCCACTTTAAATGAAGAAGCCAATTGCTTAAAGGACCTTTAATGTGGCCATGAAGAGCTGATGATCTGACTTCATTAACAGCCGATTCAGACATTCAAGAAGATCCTGATTGGTTATAGGAAATAGTTCTTCTCTGCCTTGCTTCTTTTTTTCTTTTTTTTACCTTTCCATGTCTCTAAAGGACCAGCGCTGTTCAGATATCATTATAGTCTATGTAAAAGATTGTGCAGTCTATTCAACAATTTTTCTTTAGAATTGTGACTAGCTGACTATTCATTATTACTCCAAAACCATGAAGGAACTGAATCCAAACATGTGGCGACTTGTACATTGATGTTCACTTTGGGTAACGTCATGCTCTAGAAAATGCGAGCATGTGCAGGAATAATACAGGCTAGCATTTAGATGTTTTCAGTCTCATTTATTTATTTCTGAAAACCACTGTGAATGGAATTGTGTTTGTCATCAGGATGCGGTTTGAACATCAGGGCTTAATATGCAGTATGCAGCTCAAATCTGTGTATTTGCATGGTTACTGTGTCAGTTAGATGAAAAAAAAAAACGTAAGCCATAGAGTTGAACGATGTATCAGACCTGGCCTGTTTTTACATCTCGGAGATGCAGTGTCTCAGCATGTCTTGTTAAGGCTTGCACAGCGGTCTTGAAACTCTGTCTGCTTTGCACAGAAGTAACAATGGTATGAACATATAACTGTGCACTGCAAGCTTTATTCTGTCGTGTTTCAGTAATTAAAACAGGCTCACACAGGCCTCTTGTCATCTGTTTAACTGTGCATCCAGGCCAGTGTCATATCAAGCTGTGAAGCGCACGGATGCCTTTAACATTGACAGCATAATCACAGAGTCTACATGGAGATGAAACCCAGCATTTATGATACTTCATTAAAAATATGTACTCAGTTATTATCCCCCTCATTAAGGCCCATCTATATTTCTTTAAATGGAAAGCATAAGTTAAAAACTCTATGAGTTTAAAGTGAAAAGGTCTGTAATTTAATTAAAATGCTGCTCTGTAATACATATAATCCTAAAAACAGAATAAATTAAAACAATGCAATCTACGCCTTTAAGGCTCACATAATACACAACTGAAGGTTTGCTTTATGAAATTATCTTTTTTTTTTTTTTTTTTGCAATGGTTCATTGACTGTAAAAAATAAATAAATAAAAACTTTCCATTGTTATAAAAGACTTATATTCACTAATTTATATTCATACTGAATACTGAAAATATTGGTTGTAATAGGCCTAATACAAAATGTTTCTTTAGCACCAAATCATCATATTGAAATGATTTCTGAAAGGATAATGTGACACTGAAGACTAGAGTAATGATGCTGAAAATTACACTTTGCCATCACGTGACTAAATTAAATGTAAAAAGGCTGGGAATCGATAAAATAAAATTAACTAATTAATTGCACAATTTGCTGTAATTAATTGCAATTAATCACATTTCCCCCACGCTTGTAATCATCAATATTTAAACGTAGAATCACCTAATTCAATTAAACAACACAGGAAAAAAAGGAACAGAAAATAGCCCTATTCAAATCATATTAAACATCAACATATTATTCTTCATTCAGTTCTATGCAACATACTCAGATTTAACATATTTATATTATTCTCGAAAAAAGTATAGTCCTACAAAGCTATTATTAACAAGAGCATGTGATCAAAGCAGGTCATTTTACCATTTTTGCCCAGCATGGCTATTGGTCAGTAGGTCAGTAGGCGAAAAGTGTGGCTGTTTGAACACATTCGACCACATGAGTGTCTACACTACGAAAGCAATCCGGTCAAATGCGTTTTCGACTACCTCTGGATGTGGTCGAACCAGGACAAGCTCAAGCTCAAACCGTTTACACTTGTATTTAGACTTGTGATCCGATCAACCAAAATGCGTCTTAATACCAGGTGTAAACAGGGCCCAAGACCATGAAAAACATTGGGGATGGATACTGCGTTCACGTCGTGCTGTAATTACCGTAAATAAAGCTCCGAATGCCTTCGAATGGCTCTCGCGGTATATGTGATGTGATACATCGATCGGTCTGCACTGCGCCGAACACACAAATCTGCAGTGGTCAGATGCTACAGCGGCCACGTGGTACAAGTCATAGCTCTCGTAAAATGACGAGTTTACACATTGTGATTACAAGTTCTACAAGCATGTGAAGGCTTTTACAGTTCAAAATCATTACGGTAATTACGACACGGCGTGAAGGCAAACACACAAGGTAACAAAGGGGCAAACAAAGGACATGTGTAAGTGATTAGTTTCTAAGGAAGATAATGAGGGTGACTATGGGAATTAACAATGTAGGCAATTAAACAAAGGTAGCATGAACAAAATAGGAAGACGGAATACAGGATCAATGGGAACTCCACAAAGTCCATAAAACAAAACCAGAACCACAAAACCATGCAGGGCAACATGTAACAATAAAGAATCTATAATATTTGTTCTACATTTCAACATTTCTTTCAGTTTTCTCTTCTGTCTTCATTTTTCGGGGAAGTGGAGTGTTTGCAAAGGGAGCATGAAATCGATGACAGGATCAGCAGCAGAATTTCCTCATGTAGGAGGTGGGGTGGAGAACGAGACGAGCCAAAAGGACTTGTCAAAACCTTGACCCAGATCTCCCTCCTTGAAATGCATATATAACCAACATCTCAGTTATAGCAAGACCTATACTCAATTTACCACATTCTGTTACAATTTGCTTGTCTTTCACACTTGACATGCCTCATATTGCTCTGTTTTTCTCCCAGAAGTCCTCTCACACACACACACACACACACACACACACACACACACACACACACACACACACACACACACACACACACACACACACACACACACACACACACACACACACACACACACACACACACACACACACACACACACACACACACACACACACACACAGTGTGTGAAGACCTTGACCCTGCTGTTGGACAGGAAGAGCTGTAGTGATTATGATCGCTGTCCCTGTCTATATGAGCTTTCTGGCTGAAGCTCTGCTGATCCTAAAAGAGGCCCCGGAAATTTCAATGGTGGGCACAATACATCCCCTTTGCACGGAGAGGAAGAAGGGGAGATAGAAAAGAGGAACAGCCAACACAAATGAGAGGTGAAAATAAAAGTATATTTTGTGTGGGGGTTTTCAGAGGGCAATCTCCAAACAAAATGATTAACTAATTGTAGGTAATTATTTTGTTTTGTTGACTGAGCCGAGCTGGAGGTATCTCCATTCACCTGATGAAGTTTGGGTTCCTTGCCACTGTCGCGTCTGGCTTGCTTTGGCACACTTAATATTCAACAATATTATTGACTTAAATGCACAGACGCTATCAAATGAGAACAGAACTGAGCTGGACGATGACATCACTGTTTTCTCCAGAGCTGCTTTAGATCAATTGAATACATTCTATATTGATGAACTTTACACAGTTACTGAACTGAACTGAATCAACACTGAACTGATTTCAGCTGAATAATGACTGTTAACTATATTGTCTTTTTTAGTGCTGCTTTACAGCAGAATTGAATTGTGTTTGCATGAATCATTATTTTATTTTCACTGTGTCTTTGAAACAATCTGTATTGTAAAGTGCTAAACTCACTCCACAAAACTATATCAGTTATGACAACATGTGTTTTTACATTGCTTTAACTCATCGCAATGTTTAATGTAATTTTAGTTGAAATGACTCAAACACCCAAGTTGATTGTACTTAAAAATGTAAGGTAGCAACTTTTTTCTACAGTTTTTAAATAAAGTTGACTTGACTTGACTTTTTTACTCTTTTCAGAGAGAAGTCTTCTCAAACAAAATGTTTTGTAGTATTTCTTGGATATTCCATTAGCGTTATTTTACTTTTTAAGTAAACTGGATAATTTCCTTTTCTTTTATCTTTTCAGAAAGAAATCATCTCAGACCAAAAAGACACTGGGTACATATATATATGACTGCTTTTGCAATCCAAATGTACAGGTTTGGTCTTGCCAATAAAGTAAACTGAAATTGAGAGAGAGAGAGAGAGAGAGAGAGAGAGAGAGAGAGAGAGAGAGAGAGAGAGAGAGAGAGAGAGACAGACAGAGAGAGAGAGGCAGAGAGACATGAACAGAGATGGGGCGAGAGGGGGAACGTTTTCTCAGACAATGTGACATGGCACACGTTATTAATTCTGGCTGAGTGGACAGCCTGCCCCGCCATCTGCTTAGGTCACCCCCACTCGCTGGGGTCGGCGTCTCAACCCTCGCCTAACCCCCCCAACAGACAACGGACCATCACTGCGTGCCTCTCTGCACACAATACACCCAACCTGCTCGAAAGGAAGAAAGGATGGAGGGAGGGAGGAGGCTGCCGGGTCGTGGAGAACAATGGCCTGTCAGGTGAATGACCGTCACAAGTTAATATACATTACAAAAGGCCATCCAGCCGCCTTTACATTTGAGCTTGGCGTTGCCGGCCATGCTGTTATATTCCGAGGCAACTCCTCCCTCTCTTTCAAGCTCTCTCTCTCACACACACACACACACACACGCTTCTATTCGCGTGGCAAGGCGTGTGTGTGGGCGGGGAGGGATGTCAAGGGGAAGGGTGTGTATATGTGTGTGTGCAAATTCTCTCCACATTCATGACATCATCTGTTGTTCTCTCTCTTTCTTAATCACAATGATTTATGATACTGTTTGGGTGTCTATCTCAACCACATTTGAGGTTAATTAGGACTCTACTCTAAATTTTAATGACCCACCCATGTAGGTCAGACTGTCCTTATAAGCTTTTGGCTTGTCACTTCGGGTTGAGAAATTTCAAGGACACACAGGATAAGCTTTATTTATTGGGAACCTGCATGACAACATATGCCTCACGGGACTGATCCGCATACGCACACACACACGCATCCGGACGCAAATCAACAATGTCGACGCAGCATTCGCCCCTGATGATTTAATGCCTCATTTTCTATATCGCAAGACATGCACTATCCATTGTCAAGGTCTGAAAGGTTTTGGCAAAAGCCTTTGTTGTGGGCTTGTTTACAAACCACTTATTTGCTTATTTGATGGAGAGCGTTGATGGGACAGAGAATAATCTCACACTAAATCTCTTAATCTTCTCAGCGGCCGCACGTCTGGGAAGGCAAAACAAACAAAATGGCCAAATCATCCCCAGTCGGGTGCTGTTATTTTCTCCAGAAACATTTGCTTGTGAACCTTTTTGTCCTGATTTGATGTCTTGATCCATTATTGAGATGAATTGTTCACTGATCAATGGTGATGATAATGATTTCTGGGATTTGTTTCAGATATAAAATATATGAGGACAATAACTCACTAAGACATTAATGAAAAAAATTATCATGTTTGGAATGATTAACATTATATTCATTTTCTTGGAAGATGTTCCTGTCCTAAAGCGACTTTTCAACTGAACTCTCCGGGTCTGAAATATTGAGCTTGTCACGTGCACTTGTTTGTGTTAACATGCTTTCATTTGACGTATGATTCAAAGAAACATATCTGTCCAGTTTTAAGGTATCAGAAGTAATTGTGTGTGTGTGTGTGTGTGTGTGTGTGTGTGTGTGTGTGTGTGTGTGTGTGTGTGTGTGTGTGTGTGTGTGTGTGTGTGTGTGTGTGTGTTGTGGCAAGAGGGGACAGTGTAGCCTGTGTTTTCAAGAACAGATAGCAGGTTGAAAGGTCATAGGTCAAAAGGTCAAAGACAGCTGGTGACACAAACAACAGCCGGTAAATCAGCTGAGCAACAAAAAAGAGAGGGAGGAAGAGAGAGAGAGAGAGAGAGAGAGAGAGATAGAGAGAGAGAGAGATAATAACCTTCATAACCTTGACATTTTATTTGAATTTTACTGAATTATCAAAGAAATGAAGCGAAAGGTGATAACACCATACAAAGCTTGTTTGTCTAACAATTGCAAAATGATTGCCTAAAGAAAAAAATATTAGATTAATATGATATATGATATATTGTCATCAATATATTTTTTCCAGTTCCTTTTAAAGGAAAGAAAATAAATGTGTGTAATATGTGCAAGTTATAGACGCATTAAAAAAAATTGGATATACAGAAAGAAGCAAATATTATGAAACAATTATGTTTATGAAAAGACATTTTAAAGAACACTTAATATGAATGCAATTAATGTCCAATAAAGGTTTGGGTTACACTTTACAATAAGGTCTCATTTGTTAACAATAGTTAATGCATTAATATGAACTAGCAGTGAGCAATGCATTCCTACTGCATTTATTAACCTTTGCTAATGTTATATGAAAAGTGCTATGTTCATGGAGTTCACAAACTAAACTAATACAACTTTTGATCTTAAATGCTGAGATTAGCATTAACTAAGATGAATAATGTAAACAAATGAAACCTTATTGAAAAGCGTTACCACAATTTTACATATTTTCTGTTTTAAAATGGAATTTATTCCTATGATGGCAAATCTGTATTTTCAGCATCATCAGTGTGACACGATCCTTCAGAAATCGTTCGAATATGATGATGTGTTTATTATGTCAGGGAACACCAGACTCTGAGACAGAGCTAGTTCAACCCAAACAGGTATTCAATGAAACAGGATAAACAACATAAGCAGGTAAATGAAGAAGTCTATGAAGATATGAGCATGAATGAATAACCAGAATTAGTTTTCTTTACCAAGTTTTCAGAGATATTGACTGTGACTGGAGAGCAAACACCTCTTCAATGACAGATGCCAGGTGAGTAAACAGGTTAGTAGGAGTCACAGGAAAAGAGATCCAGAGACCAGACAGGTGACTATGAGGTCTGTGCTCTTATAGGTGCGGGTGATCAGTTTTCGGCTGAAAGTGAGTGTTGGGTGTGTGAGACGGTGGAGCCTTTTTTATTATTATTATCACAGTTGTAAACAGTTGTGATGCTAGTCACCATGAAATCAAAACTGACAAATCTTATTTTTTTTAATGGAATATTGCAATGTTTATTATAAATTAAATGTATTTTTTTTAATACATGTGCCTTCATAATCTTTAATCAAAACAATAACTATATTCCTCCCTTCCAGTAACCTCACTCATATGAGAGATATAAAAACAAGCAAAATTGTCATGCTAACTAATATTTTTGTGGAAACTTTGTGGATTATTTGATGAATAACATTTAAAAGAACCGAATTTGTTTGAAATTTCAACAATGTAAAAGTTTTTACTGACAATTTAATGCACCCCTGCTGAATAAAATATGTTGGGAAATGCTACATCCATATCTTCCTCCTCCAGTCATTCAGCAGTTTTCATCTCAAATTATGAATTTCCTCCATTTAAAGCTTCTCTTCATTTGACTATTCTGCTATTACTTTTGTTTTGTGAGCTCAATTGCGAGGTACAGTATCCGTCACATGCTTGCACTTTTATTACTTCTTCCTCTCTGAAACAGTGATCTCATGAACCAACAACATGTGGAGTCCAACTGTCCACAGAGCACTGAGCATTTCTGAGCTGTCGTATTCTTCTTAAAAGAAAAAGAAAAAAAATTAGAGGAAAATGGAAGGAAAAAAGTATCTCTCAACATTTCATTCTTTCCTCTGAAAGTTTGTAAGAGAAGAGGTCTTTGGGCGCATTAACCATAACATGGAAAAACTGAGGTTGACATGTTGGATGGATAGTGCCAAGTCCTGATACAGTCTGTTTGTTTTCCAGTGTTTTGATTCTTTTTTACATTTTCTCGGTCTCCCTGGATCTACTTAATGCAGTTTAGTGCTCAGTTCCTGTATTGGCTTCCATTGAGTCTAGCTGGAGAGCATCTGAAATAGAACCGTTTAGCCTAATCAGGTTGTGAAATTGAAAACATCCTAGGCTGCATCATTCGGTGGATGTAATATGCCAGCCGAAAGCCTGTAACATTCAGTGGACCCACTAATCTACCGCACTCGTCTACATTGACACACACTGGTGAATGAGTGTCAATCTGGTGCCAGTGTTGCAGGAAGAGGGCCAGGAGACGTCTGGAAATTGAGCCAGTACTCACCTCACACCTAATATACAAACAGACATGGACACTGATCCAATAGACACATAAACCGTGTTTTGACAGTGTAGAAAAACAGTAGTTAAGTAGCAAAACCTGATTTCACCAAGTGCATCGTGTTCCTGGATCAACATCTTTGTTGATCCAGGAACAACATTTCAATCAACCAATCGGATTTGAGGGACAAGTTAACAGTTTATTACGTTTAGGCTTACAACCAGGGTTAGGTGCTTCTACATCAGTGTTATTCACATATCATTTTGCTTTGATTTTAGGGATAAGTTATGAGTAAGTGTTAGGTTTTGGAATATAGGGATAAGGTTACAACGAAATTTTCAGACTGGAATGTTGTTCCAGGATCAACAAAATATGTTGATCCATGAACGAGTCTAACTCAGCAAAATCAGGACGTGCATGTTTGCACTAGGATACTGCATACTGTGCAGTGTACACTATGTGCTTTCTAATATTACGCAGCTTTTCCATTACAATGCACCTGCACATTTATAGCAGATTAGCTGAATTAAAACAGTTTTTCAACCATCTGAGGAATCATCCGTTGTTAATACAAAGAAACCTCATACTAAGCAAGAAACAAAGTGACAGAACCCGTACTAAAGCCTAAAGCTTTTATGAACACCAGACTACTTTTAAGCGATGGCGACATTTCGGAATTAAATCTGACACTGATGTGGCCTTTTTCTTGCTTTTAAGATATGTAGTAATCGTTATGTTGAATGCCAGCTTGGTTTAATTTGATTTATTTTAAAACAATTGTTTTCAATGAATCCAAACAACAGTGGAAGGCAGTTAACTGCTCAAAATACATTACTCACGGATATTACTCTATTATTTTTATGTTACATATTTCCTTTTAGGAGGGGAAAATTTTGATGTAATTTGTGACATTCGATCACCTTTAACCACAGGCCTAAAACCTCAAATCCTCTGAAGACCAAAACAATGTTCGTCCAGGAGTAGCTTGGAGTTTAGGCCTCAAACACAACCCTGAATTATAATGTTTTTATTAAATCAATGTAGTGTAATAAAATGAAAATGGGAATTAAGTAAACTTTACTTAATTAAGTTAAGTAAAATTAACAAAGAAAATAAGTAGGTTAAGTAGTCTAATTTCTTTTTAGTTGAAGTTTCCTTTGCATTACACTTTTCTCAAACAATATAACAATGAATTAAACCACACTTTTAAAGTGTATGCTTTACTTACAAACATGCAAGTAAATAAAACAACAAATATATAACAAAATATGTGCAACCTGAACACGAGACCTCAATACTACACAATGACGGTAACATCTGATAGCTTTTGAGTATGAAGTAGAGTATTTTGAGTAGAAAATTAACTCACTCAATGTCACAAAATGCCAAGTTAAAGTGTAAATACAACTGGAAACCAGCAAAAAATCAACTGGCACAACTTGAAACAAAAATTCAAGGCCCAGTGCACAATGGGAACAGGTGAGTAGTTTTACTTCATTTTATAACGATATTTACGCGTTCATTTCTACAAGCTTGAATTGAATACTAATTTAGAATTTACTTTGTTTTTTAAATTCTTGCCTAACTAACATTTTCATGTAGAAATGGCTTTTTTTTCTGTAGTATTTACTACACCACAAAATCATTTTTATCAGTGTAGGAAAAAAAAATGTCTGTATAGTGTAGCTTTATGTTATAATCTTTTTACAGTTACTTAAGAGACAGCCGCAATAGAATTTTAGGCATGAAATATTTCTTCAGACTCTGTAACAGCAAGACATGATACCTTTTTTTTTTTTTTTTTTTACACAAAAAATTACCATAAAACAATAATGATTCCAAATGTAAAATACACAATTTATCCACGTTTCTGGCGCAATTTCTGTGGTTCTACAGGTTTAAAGAGGATGTTCTTGTCACATGTCAAATTCACAGGTAAAGTTCACCTAATTGAATATGGAAGGCAATGAAATTCGCATTAATTTATTTGCATGAAAATGCATTCTCCGGTCTCCTGCATTCACATGCATATGAAATGAAAACTGTTGTGTGACCATCTTTTGAATCTAAATGGCTAATTGTTATTATTAGTAAGTAGATAAATTCACCTAAAATATTTATATTTTTTTAAACACCTAATTTTTAACACTTGTACTTTTTCTGGCACATGTTGGTTCTTCTTCTTTTGTTTGCCGCTTGGCTCATCTCCTCACCCAGCCAGACTCCATTTGTGAATCATGGCAGTGAATTACAGCAGATTGGAGATTGGAAAAGCGAACGCCCCCCGCGTTATTCCCCAACCGCAGCTCACATTACAGTACCGGACCTCTCAGCCAACCGTCCTCCGCAAGTTTACATGGGCAAAGCCCTCTCTCCCCACAACAACCCAAAAGATTACCCAAGTACACTTATTCTGTGTTATTTTAACTGCGCTCTCATTCAGCCTAGATTCATCCAAACATTGCTGAAAGAAAGGATAACAAATAAAGTGGTATTGCTGTGTAAATTCTCTGCGTGCCCACATTTTTTAACAATGTCTCATAAAACAGTGCCTGCAAGTGGTCGTAAAAAATGTTGTCTTCACTCAGTTCCCCTAACTTCGGCTTGGCCTGTTTGTAGTGAGCATGAAAAAGTGCTGCGATCTGTGGGACTTTGTTTAACCCATTTGACATCTCTGTTTATTATCTTAGCGGGGGGAAAAATGATACATAAAGACTAAACTAAACTGTTAAGTGTTATAAGCTTATGTTAGTGCTCGGTTATAATATGGCAGTTCATTTCGTTCGTACACACGCACATATACATGCACAAACACATAAACCACCCTGATTATAAGCCCCATCAATTCAGTTGAGATCTATTTAAAGTGCACACACTCACGCCGTCCTTCTTTTCTCTCCGTCTCGTTCTCTCTCATCCTCAACGCAGCGCAGTAAGCCAACACCAGCGCTGTGATCCCAGTCTGTGCGGCTCTAAACCAGAGATGACATCACCCACCCCACCAAACCTCCCTCCATTTTCTCAAACAAAGCAGAGTCCAAACCCAGATCTATAATTACAGTCTTAATCTGTACGCTGCCAGAAGCAGTATAGACCTCGGGTTTGGGGCTCGGCCAGCCTCGCAAACACGCGCTCCCAGTTTGGGCCGAAAAAGGCCGGGGAGGATGGAGGATGGTCAGTCTCCGAAACCCACACTGAGAGCCAAGCATGCCATGGTGACCTGTTCAGAAAAAGTGCAGATGCCATTTATTCGTCTGCATTTGTTCAGCCAAGAATTTCGATTATCACAGCGAATATCATATCACGCAATCTATTTGCCATTCAGTGCCCATGCCCTGTATGGACTGACATTTATAGCTATATATGGGGGGGGGGGGGGGGGGGGGGGGGGGAGGCTGTCTCAAGACAGGAATTAAAGCCTCTACCTAACATGACTGTAATTATACCCTTTCACTTGTGAGCGGCATTTCAAATGAAAATTTCTCTATAACGTGCTCAGGAATTTGCAGTGCTAGTGTTAGTGTCAATCTAGTAAAATTCCAAGGAAAACAACAACGTTGTCAGACGGATATATCACAAAGTTGGTTGTACGGATCCTCCAGTAAGAATAAAACACTATTCCAGCTACTGATCTGAACTTCCATAGAGACTAAAACAACATTCCAGCTATTAACCTGGAAAGCAACTGTTTGGTCTCACGGGCTCATACGTGGACAACCCCTATTCCAATAGTTGGAAACTCGTTTATGGTCCATCTCAGACAGTGTTTTGTGATGTTCTCACCGATTAAAATTCACAAGTTATCTGATGAGACGGAAGAGCATTGTGCATGAGGATGCGTCGATATGAAAATTGTGGCTGATCAGTTTAGGATTATGTTTTGTTCTGCTAGATTCATTGTGTTTTGGTTCTGTGTTCCCTATTCTGGTTAGCCTGTGTTCCCTGTCATTGTAAGGTGACAAAGGCTACGTTCAGACTGCAAGTCCACATTTTTGTGCTTATCTAATTTAAATTCGATCAGATTTAACAAGTGTAAACAGCAACAATTTTTCAACAAAAATCACATGAAATGAATCCGTTTCAAACATTCATGTGGTTTGAAATTCTATTCAAATTGCATTTCTGGAAATCTTTTCAGTCCGACTGCCGTTTCCCAAAAGCTTTGTAAGCCTAAATTGATCGTATGCCATTAGTGGCAATTGTTCTACGATCAACTTAGGCTACGTTCAGACTTTCAGTCCAAATCCGATTTTTGTGCATATCCGATTGAAATCCGATCAGATTTTTAAACCACATAAAACATAAACGTCGGATGTTGTTATAGGAAACATGCTGAAAGTCGCTGCAGAAACAAAGTTGTAGTGTTGCAAAGTGCTGGACAAGCAGAAAATGACAATATACGGACACGTTTTGAAACCGGCGGAGGCGACAGCACGGAATAAATGCGTGCCTACCAATGCAACGTCATCGCCAATGCAGATATTCCGGAAAACGAAAGAGCAGCATGAGCGGCACACAAATCGGATCTGAACAGTTGCAATACACAACTTTAAGCAAGCCATTATATTGATCAAAAGTGACAAAGACTTTTCCAATGTTACAAAAATATACTATTAAAAATAAATACTGTTCTTTTTTATCTTTCTATTAATTAAATAATCTTGAAAAAATCCACAAAAATGTTAAGCAGCACAACTGTTTTAACATTGATTTAATAAGAAATATTTCTTGAGCAGCAAATCATCATATTATAATGATTTCGGAAGGATCATGTGACACTGAAGACTGGAGTAATAATGCTGAAAATTCAGCTTTGCCATCACGGGAATAAATTACATTTTTAAAATATATTAAAAACGTTTACGACAATATGCTTAAACCGGAGAAGTTTTTCCTTTAAGGGGCTGTTTACATGACACCGTTCAACTAAAACTGTAAAGCTTTTAATGCGTTTTGGCCGTTCATTTACACACGACAACGGCGTTCTTGTGTGCCTGAAAACGCAAACTTGAAAACGGGTTTCAAAGTGCAAGTTTTTGAAAACGCCCCCATTCACCCGGATCCACGAAAACTACTAAAAACGCTGTATTCTGCTGCCAGGCTGTTAGATGGTGATGAAACACTATAGACGTGTAATAAAAACGTAATACGCATGTGCATGACTTCATTTTTAGATTTTTTTGTTGTTGTTTACATGGAAACCCGTTTTCAAAAGATTGCATTTTCAGGCACCCAAAAGCCATTGTCGTGTAAATGAATGGCCAAAACGCAAAAAAAGTTTTACGTTTTTAGTTGAAAACAGTGTCGTGTAAACAGCCCCTCGGACATTCACAGAACAGGAAAACAGATCAGAAACAAACTCAAAACGTGACAAACAGACTCCAACCTTGACAAAACTTTTGGAATATTTAATGATTCCAATAAAAATCATTCCTTACATAATCGGCCAATATGAGATATTTTTTATGTGTTGCAGAATGATCTAAGAAATTGGGAAATTAAACATTTCTGAACAACCACTGAATCTCCAGTTACATGTGACCCTGAGGCAGGAACAGCTTTGGGTCTAACTAATCACTAATTTTCATTTTTCAAAATTTCCAATGGCTATGGTCCTAAAAATGAACCTCCATCATTAATAAAAAAGGAAAACCCCTGCATAGGCTATTCATTTTTTCTGACCACTACATAGCTTTTTGCAGTGCTTGTAGAGGTTAATTTCTCCTCAGCAAACCTCATGATCGAGCACCATATTAAGGGTTCTTCCAAGGTCTTGCGAGCCAGCAGTGGACAACATTGTGTTCCGTTGCTTCTTCCAAAGTTCCACGACTTTTCCCAGAATCCTCAGTCCCTGCCAGGCCGTATATTGTGCTGTCATCTGTTGCACTCTAATGAAAAGTCATGGAAGACAGTGGTTGCATGTGTATACTTGTACTTTTAAAGGCTTAATTTATAGGCTGTGTTAGCGGACAATATGCAGCATGAATAAAGTCGCTATGCAGTCTGCTAATGTTCCTGCATATGTCTTACTCATATCTCCAGCATTATAATAGATACTGTGGGTCAGATTCTTCAGCTCTTAAACCGACGGGATTGTGTGGTTTGAATATTTACTGTTGACCGTGCATTGTGGGGGATCATATGTGCAGTAAAAACCAGTTCAGTAACTCAACAACCGACCAATGAAAACACACTGGTGTCCAAAGCAGAGATTTTAAAAAATAAAAATCATCTTCCTGTCTACTGATGTTGGGCATATTTTAAATGGCGTCTCAGAATATTTATTCACAATTCATATTGAGGTTAATTTTTTTTTTCCCCGTGTCAAACATCCACATTTTCACGTAGACATCTGATATATTCCCTGTTTATTGTTGTTTAGCTCTTGAGGCCAATTTTGAAAATACATGCCAGGATTTCTGAATTAAAGTCATTGAAACAACTTTACCCTTTGAAAAAAAAAAACTTTGATATGGATTTGAAGTGTTTTCAAGGCTGAAATGGTCAATGGAAGTTTGCTTACAAGGAGCACCTTGAGCCAGGCTGAAAAGAAATGTAGCCTGAGGCCCCTCACAGTTTATTACCCCACTGATACTAATCTGAAGGGCCTTATTAAATTCATATTGTGCTATTTAACTGACAGCCAGGTTATAGGAGAGGCAGTCAAGCCAAACATTTCTTTCTAAGACTACAGTCTGATTGGTCATCTTCCAATTTAAGATCACTCATTAAAGCAATATGACACAAACAAGACTCGGGCATATAGGCACAAAGCCAGTTGATATTCAGTCCAACAGAAAGATTGCGCGTGTTAAAGTCAGCATGAAACAGACGTTGTGATAGTCTTTTCTTACCTATTCGAACAATAAAAAATGTAGGGCGGGTACTTGATTTTGTCTATCAAATTGATTGGATTGGATCATTGTCATTTGCTATTGGTGTCTTCTGCACTGTAAAACATTATATGATCAATAAGTTATGACAACATGGGCCCTATCTTGCACCCAGCGCAAATGACTTTGTACGCCAACGCATGTATCATTCCTATTTTGCCGGTAAATTATGGAATGAACTTGGTGCTATTTTGCAGTTTGAGAAAACAATTCCGCCACAGAACAGGAAAAACCTATAGTGTAAAGTCAGTGACACGTTATTCAGATGCTATTTTAAGGGTGCATGCTTGGCCATAATGTAGCGTGTGCACACTGCGCATACACTTTGCTTCTCTCATCTACACAGACGAGGGAAAGCATTGTGGTGTCCAAGAAGATGTGAAAAAAATAGGCATAAATCTAGCTTACACATTTACCCAAATTATTCAGGCTAATTGTAGTAATGATGGATCAAACCTGTTTGATCAATAGTGGCAAGACACATCGGTATATAAGGACATCTGACAAAGTGGGTTGTCCGTCAAGAACCAGGAAACAAAATTCTGAAGACTGCGAAATCACCTTTACCATCATGTAAGTTGCGTGCGCCTGTCAAATCCGTTGTTAGAATAGCAATCCGCCATGGAAGAAGCGCTCCTGCTCTTAAAGGGAATGTGAGATGGCGCTCTGATTGGTTTATTGCACGTTACGACCAAACAACACCTATATGAGTAATGTAGCTTCAGACCAACACATTTTAGATCCGCCCACAAAGTTACTTGCGTTTTGCGTTTGATACTTGCGTTTCAGATCGTTAAATAACTTTTTATTTATTTATTATAAGTTATACAAGATTCAACTATTTAAAAGTCACTTTAATGTAATTTAAGTTGAAACGACAAACATCCAAGTTGATTGTACTTAAAAATTAAAGGCAGCGACTTTTTTTAACAGTGCATGTTTAAGTAAAGGAAAAATACATTAATGGAAAACAGAGATGCCACTTCCTTCTGACTGCACAGCTTTGCTCAGTGATTCAGCACAGGTGGTAAACAGTTACACACACACACATATACACCCCATTAGCTTTTCATTAATGAGTTCCACTTGTGTTGTTCATGCTGAAGATTCCCCTCCTGTTCCCAACAAGCCCCTCGATGGCTGGCCTGTGCCATCTGAGCTAGCAAAGCCTCCCAAAGCTCATTTTCCTAGACATTACCAAATACTTATTCTGTCTGTTTCCACAAGGCTCCTTAAGCTGGCAACCCGGGAGTGAAACAATCGGTCCAATTATGTTGTTTTGAGAATAATATCATTGGGGATGAAGAATGTGAGTCATGCTTTGGTAAGTGTGTGTCTTTAACAGCGTGTCAGTACACATGTTTACTCGAGGAGAGAGAAGTACGGTGAGCTGTAAATGTGTGGAAAACAAAAATACCTAATGAATAAGTAAATCAAAGTTGAATAGAGTAATGGCATCACTGAAACTGAATCGAAGAGTGGTGGTGATTCAGTTCGAGTCATTACAGCTGTTGACACTCCAACAGTAAAAACATGACATGCAACTGTCTTTAATTGGAAAAATGTTGCTTTCACTTACCCACACCATTGAACACTTACAAAAAAGAAGTTTATTCAAGTGTGCTATTAGTATACCTCTTTTAAACTAATAATATGAGAGTATAGTTTCAGCCTTTCATGATGTACTTAAATTTACTTAAACTTGGCTTATACTGATAAGCACAGAACAGTCTATTTGGCCTACCTAATCTTTTAAAGATATATATAGTAATAATAAGTATAGTATATGTATACTTGACTTGTGTTTATCCTTTTGATAGAGCACCCTATTAAATAATAATTAAACAAAATCACACCTTTTTCATACTATTTGTTGCTTCTTTTAGGTAGTACTCCAGCATATGTTTTACAGTATAAACATACATGTTCAAGTTTAGTCAAGAGAGTTACTTTGGGATGGGAAAGCTTACAGTAACATTGGGAGAACTGTACCTGATCTTTTTTGAACATAGTGCTATTAACCCACACAGAAACAGATAAACATGTGTACATTGTAAATATGATGTTAAGTTCAATTAAAAGGATATATACTTCCAGTATAACCAGTAGTTTACTGAGTGTACTTTCATAAGCTAAAAAAGTGAGCTAGATATGTTAGTAGATTAAAAGTATAATTATAAGTTCACTTGTAGTTAAGTTCACAGTATAGTTGCTATAAAAACATGTAGTAAACTTGCCATTTTAGCCCCATAAGTATTGAATTACACTTACAGATTGTTTCAAAGCAGTTTCACAGTAATAAACAGGAAACTAATGATCAATGTAAACTTCATTCAAATTCTGCCGTAAACCAACTCTAAAAAGACAACATTTCATTTCAATGTTGATTCAGTTCAGATCAATAACAGTGTTGGTGTTGCAAAATTAATCAAATATGAAACAAAGTGGAATCAGCAGCTCTACATTCATTCAGTTCAAGTTGTGTTCTCATCCATCAGTGTCAGTGTAGTCAAATCGACAATTATTACTGAATATTAAGTGTACCTACAAGAATATAGAAAATACATTTGAGCTTTACTCAAGTTTACTTAATAAAATGAACTTAAAAGTATACTTCTTATTTGTAAGGGAATACCTTCAAATACAAACACCAACTCCCCCATGTCTACTCTATCCATGTCTGATTTTGGTTGAGTCTGAGCACTTATTTTTCCCAATGGAAATAATTTCTGACATTTCCCAATAGCTTTGGCTGGAGTGTCTGTATGCGTCCCATTGCTGTAAAAAAAAAAAAAAAAAAAACTCTGACAAGTTAGAAAAGTGCAAAAGAGGCTTGAAGTTTGTCTCTTGAGTTCATATCAGCAGCACAATCTGTGGACAGCTGTACAATAGAGCCGCAACAGAGACAGCGACTTATGAAACAGCCATCTGACTCCCTGCTATGAGTGTTTAACTCTCTCGCAACTAAACCTGATGAAAACCTCCATTCCTTAAGGAGGATGAAAGCCCACAAGCACACTTAAAAAAACGATTTTCCACGCACAGCCGGATGTGGAGGATTCCGTCCATCTTGTTTAGAGGCCTGTCGGGTAACTGCGAGAATGTTGCTCTGGTCTTTTGCGTACGTTTTTTTTTTACATTTCCCCATTGTGGCGGCCTCTGCTCGCATCCAAGGCCTTGTCGTCGTTTCAGGAATCTGTGAGGAATGAGAGGAATTTTGCGCTTTTCTCAGCCTCCGCTTTCTCTTCACTTCGGGTTGTCCGAATGGCCGGGGCCCTTAAGTTTTTCTTTTGTTTTTTTGAATGGCGACCAACAATAACAACATCCCATAAACAATGGAGTTGGTTGAGTTAATGGGGAGCGAGGGGGGGGGGGGGGGGGGGGGGGGTGAAGTGTTATTGCGTTTGGCAGCTGCTGCGCTGGCAGGCTCTCGAGTGAGGGTTAGCAATGTGCTCTTTGTGGTAGTGAGGAGATATTATGTCAGTTCTTGGATATGCGGCAGGTCCCGCGGGACAGAGGACTCTGCATCCTTCAGTAAACCCCCTCTGTCTCTTCTCTGTTCCCTTCTCACATGCATTCATTTTAACAGACACAATGCCTTGACAAAGCACCTGGAGCAACTGTAGTTCACTCACACATGGTTAAGAGCAAACTAACAACGCAAAGGTTAAACATTTTCCTGGTGTACTTAATAGCCTATTTCTATATGTAAAGTGGCTGAGCGTGATATCGTCGTGTCGTACTTAACGTTGTGTTTATTGCAAGATCGCATTCATTGGACCCTCACACACAAAGCGATTCGGTAAAAAGGGGCAGGGCCTTGGGCCTCGTCGGTGCACAGGTGCTGTCCCGGTCCCGCTGCCATGACAACAGGTCTTGGTTGGCACAGGGTCCTGGCCGAGGTGTGCTCCTCTCAGGTTACAGATTTTGAAACTTTTGAGGGCCAAATGACTCTTCCAACTCTCAGTGCCAAAGTAACAAGAAATCGAATCAGGAACAATAGAAACAGAAATATTTCAAAAGCACAGTTGAGTGGTGAAAATGTCCCTATAGTGAAAATGAAATGTAGGCTACCCAAATTTGAAATACATTAATTTTATGCTAAGTATACTACAAATCCATTTACATATTTATGTACTTAATATAAATAACCTGCAATTGTACTTTTGGTATACTAAATTGGTACACTTAAAGTCTGCTAAATTGGAACAACTAATTTTATACTTAATGCACTTTAGTTAGCCGGAAATAGAGCTGAGGTCCAACTAAAGATATACTTAAGTATATTTGATTGTGCTAAAGTGCAACTATTGCAAGTATTATAAATATCTTGCATTTAAAGACTGATTTTATACAGAGATCATACTATCCTTACTAATAGTGATATTAAAACACATGTTAGGCTTCATATTAAGAAATGTGCATTGTGCAATAAAGAAGTATTTCACATAAAGTTTAATTATAATATTTATTTCAGTAAGTCTCAAGCAATATGTCAGTAAATATGTTAATTGATTTGTAGTATAATTAGTATGAAATAAATAAAATTTTACTAGGGGTAGCATAAAAAAAGTCTCCTGTGTGCAAGTAGCAATACTAAGGATTTGTGTCAGATTTAAGGTTTTTAATAGAGGTTTCTCACTTGTGTAATACATTTTCATATTAAGCATGATGAACTATAACCAAAGGTATGAAAATATTCTTCCACGGAAGATGAAGTGTGACCGCCATCTAGTGGTCATATTTTTGTGAAACAAATAGGCAAGTTGAGGAACAGTTCCAAGATGTTTTATTCATAATAGATAGAGAACAATATTATGTCACTCTGTACATACAGCATAATTAATTAACACAACTCATTAAAGTGATTCATGAAGATAATATTTTTAAGTGCTGATAATAAAGCAACACATTTTTAGGTTGTTGATCAGTCATTCTAGTTTCAATCCTGTTCTCACACACACACACACACACACACACACACACACACACACACACACACACACACACACACACACACACACACACACACACACACACACACACACACACACACACACACACACACACACAAAGCCTCATTTTATGCATTTGAGCCACTATTGTAAGTGTGTCACAAATACGCAATCCTCCTCACTGAGTTAAACATCAGTTCTTATGTTATTCATTATGTGTTATTCACATCCACACATGTATCACTGGAATCATGATTTTGGCTTGTAGGGATCAGACCAGATCTTCACACCTAATTCAAATAGGACACATAACAGGACAATCATATAAATAAACTATTGTCCGTTATATAGCATTCATATGGGCCTAATGCAAATAAACTGTAGTAGGCTAGTATGTACTAGAATCTATATTCCTGCCACTAAACAATCCTACTTAAAGCTTCAAACTAATCTGTGTGATGTCAGGTATCACGTTTATGTTTTCAGTCCTTCTTGCTAACAGTGTAATAAATCAAACTCACAACACTTGACAGATAGTGAAGCATCTTACCAACAGGCTGCACATCTGCTTGATTGACTCCAGTTCGATTCGTCTTCTGGACCTGCTCTGTAAACACATAAACAACAATTCAGACTCTAGAGAAACGCAGATGTTGGTGAATCTTACAAAAACAAGACCCTTCCACTTTTACTTTTCCGTTTTGTTTGTTTGAGATCCCATTTTATTATTATTATTAAGAAGTTTTAAACCATTATTTTTTTATTTTTTTAATCTCAGTGTGATATTTTGATGTATTATTTAAACATGTTAATATTTTGAATTAGATTATATTTTTATAATTTGCTTTTAATTTGAGTTACAGTAATTGTTTTTGTAATTTTTATTCGTTTTTGTTTTTATATATCGTTTTTTATTAAATTTAACTTTTTAGAGTTAGTTTATTTATTTAGTTTATTTATATAGTTTGTCAGTGCAGTATTTCAACTTAAGAATGAGAAATGTTGTCTTGGCAGCTTGCAGAAATAAAATACGTAAAAAAAATATATATATTACGTATTTCAAGTAATCAATGTAATTTTGTTTATGGTTTTTTTGTTTTAGTTAATTATAATATAAAGTCTGATTAAGGTAACTTTAAAAATAGAAGTCCTTTCCATTTAATTCGGCGTAGATTAAAGACAGCAAAACATTCCACAGCCAGTGACGTATAAACTCTTCACAGATAGTCTATTATTTACATGAATGCTTTCACTACCTAAATTGAAACTGATATACTGATTATAAGACTACTGGGTCACAAAATACAATATAATAGAACGTGATGTTATTTTAGATTACATAAATTTACAAACAACAACACATGTGCAGTGTCATAGTGACTAACGTCAGTGATAAAGACTTACTGTAGTCATCAGAGTGAGTGAGAGGGTGGAAAAATATTGGATAAAAAGCCACAGCAACAGCTGCAATAAAGCCTCCAAATATAAGCGTTATCTTCTTATTTGTGGACATAATTTTGACAGATTCACCTCATCCGAGGACAAAAAATCACCTCAATCTAGCTTTTCCGGGTTGAAGTTCACATATTAAAAACAAATTTAAAGTCTTGTATTAATCGACAGTTGCTCTATATTAAAAGTCTATATTCAAAATGATTAACATTTTAAATATTATTTACATACTATATTATACTCGTAAAATGTCACATTTATGTGCTAACGGTATGGCAGAATAATAATTGTTAGCGGGACTTTTATTCTGTCGAATGTTCTCCCGTCATGCAGTGTGTGTAGTGTTGCTGTGTCAGTGCGTGCAGTGATCGCTGTCTTTCATCAGTAATAATGTCCGGTAGTAACTCATACAGACTGCGCTGCTCTCTGCCCGCGCACGAGATGGATGTCAGGGGTCTCGCCGCTGCCGCCTTTCCGGACGGAGCCTTTGTGTCCGTGTCCAGAGACCGAACCGCTCGGCTCTGGGTACCGAACCCGAGGTACATCTCCACCAGCTTCCTCCCCCTGCTGCTGCTGCTGCTGTTGTTGCTGTGTATAATATCGTTAGCTACCCGGTTTACTTTTGTTTACGCTGGTTACTAAGCTGAGTGGTTAATAGTTTGTAGAGTTAATGTTTTGAGATGGTCTGCCAAATCAAGTGAAATTTTGCCCACTCATATCTGAGTATCATATCTGAAACGAAACTGACCGGTGTTGGTTTCCTGACAACACTCCACTAATGTAACGTTAAAGGAATAGTTCACCCGAAATGAATAAGAAATTATTTTCTCACTGTCTTATTGATCCAAAACCGTATGGATTTCTTTCTTCCTGAATATTTTGTTTTTAAAAAAAGGGCCGTAAAGTGTGACTGAGGGTGTCATTGTGCCTTTTGTCCACCGAAGAAAGTCAGAGGCTACACATTGTTGACAGAATTGTCATTTTGGGGTGAACTGTCCCTTTAAACGTCTCTAAGCGTTCTCTGGATTCTATTCATATTCTATTAGACAAAAAATGTAAACAAAATATAAGTAAAAATAAAATCATATATAAATACTACACCTCAAAAGTTTGGTGTCAGTATTGTTTTTTTTCTTTCTAAAAAAACACAAAAATAATAGTTTTATTCTGCAAGGATGCATCAAAAGTGACGGTAAAAAACATTTACATTGTTACTTCAAATAAATTATGTTCTATTCAACTTTTTATTCATCAAAGAAAAGAAAAGATTTCACACAAATAATAAGCAGCATCACTGTTTTCAATATTGATAACAATAATTTTCTGAACAGCAAATTAGCATATTTTACGCAAGCAAGGTTTTATGAAGGATCATGTGACTGAAGAGAGTAATAATGCTGAAAATTCAGATTGACCATCACATGAATAAATTCCATTTGAAATTATATTAAAATAGAATATAGTTATTTTGTAATTCACAATATTACTGTTTTTACTCTATTTTTGATCAAATAAATGCAGCCTTGCTGAGTAAGAGACTTCTTTAAAAAAAAACATTTAAATCTTTCCAACCTCTTTCATACACTACTTTTGAAGTCCTATTAAAATGACATAATCACTGTTAACATAGCTAACTCTTCTGTATTTTATTGCAGTGAAAACCAGGCCTTTACTGAGATGCTCTGCATGAACGGCCACTCAAACTTTGTGTCTTGTGTGTGTATTATCGCTCCGAATGAAACATATCCCCGAGGACTCATCGCCACAGGAGGACACGACAACAACATCTGTGTGTTTTCACTAGACCGACCAGACCCTCTGTTCACCCTCAAGGGTCACAAAAACACAGGTACTGTCCACTGCTAATTATGTATTACAGTGGTTTAACTGCATGCAGATGTTCTTGAAACGCCCTGTAATGATTTCTGTACCCATGCCTGGTGTTTTTGTGTGTGTGTTTACAGTCTGCACACTCTCAGCTGGCAAGTTTGGCACAATACTGAGTGGCTCATGGGACACTACAGCCAAAGTCTGGCTTGGAGAGAAGTGCATGATGACTTTAGAGGTATAATGCCAGGGTTCTTGGTATCACCACAGTAGGGCTACACTATTAATCAACATAAAACCGTAATCGCAATTTGGCTTAGTGTGATTATCAGGTCGCAAAGGATGCAATTTAATTAAATAAATATATGGCACTGTGTTCTTTTACACGTGAGCAGCTCATGATCTGATGTTTTCAGTGTTTTGGAGTAGCTCGGTTCGCAGTAAATGCTGCTTTACATGAACTCAGTTATGCATTTGAGTTTTGGTCACTTATAATATCCATTTGGGATCACAACATGTGCCGACTATCTTCCCAAATTGTTTTCACAAGTTCACACTTACTTTACATGCAATCGTATAGAGTTAAAGGGATAGTTGACCCAAAAATGAAAATTCTGTCGTCAATTTCTCACCTGATGTCGTTCCAAACCCGTAAGACTTTCGTTCATCTTTGGAACACAAATGAAGATCTTTTTGATGAAGTATGAGAGATTTCTGTCCCTCCATTGACAGCTACGCAACTACCACTTTGACGCTTCAAACTGTTCATAAAGAGATCATAAAACTAATCCACATGAGAGACACGATTGCTTTATATGATGAACAGATTGAATTTAGGCTTTTATTCATCAACTCACACATCAGTTGTGGTAAACGGAAGATCAAGCAATGTTCTCATGTTCAAGCATGGTCAACTACCAATGAGGTTCATTCTCATCTTACGCAGCACGTTTGAGCTTCAGCGAGAACCAATGAGGTTCATTCTCGCGTTACGCAGCACGTTTGAGCTTCAGCGAGAACCAATGAGGTTCATTCTCGCGTTACGCCGCACGTATGAGCTTTAGCGAGAACCAATGAGGTTTATTCTCGCGTTACGCAGCACGTTTGAGCTTCAGCGAGAACCAATGAGGTTTATTCTCGCGTTACGCCGCACGTATGAGCTTTAGCGAGAACCAATGAGGTTTATTCTCGCGTTACGCAGCACGTTTGAGCTTCAGCGAGAACCAATGAGGTTTATTCTCGCGTTACGCCGCACGTATGAGCTTTAGCGAGAACCAATGAGGTTTATTCTCGCGTTACGCCGCACGTATGAGCTTTAGCGAGAACCAATGAGGTTTATTCTCGCGTTACGCCGCACGTATGAGCTTTAGCGAGAACCAATGAGGTTTATTCTCGCGTTACGCCGCACGTATGAGCTTTAGCGAGAACCAATGAGGTTTATTCTCGCGTTACGCCGCACGTTTGAGCTTCAGCGAGAACCAATGAGGTTCGTTCTCATCTCACTGTGCGTTCACACTGGACGCGAATAGCGCGTCAAATTCGCGCCTGCCGCGTCTAGTTTGACGGTTGAACATTTTGAATGCATTCGCGCGTCCAAAGCGAAATCCGCTTCTTCTGGGAGAGGCAAGTGCTAGGCGGGAAATTTAAAAATACTACTGTTATTGTGTCACGAAATGTAGTTTTAAGAGTTGTTCAGTCGAGAATGTAGTTGTTTAAAGCTCAAATATGTGGTTTGTTTATAAAGATAGCGCCTATTTAAAAAAATGTATCTGACGTTTCGGAGTTGTGAGATCCAGGCGATCACCGGGCGCTCAGCGCTCATGTAACCCGCCTGGAGCAGCCTCACCTCGGCTAGTCCTCCTGACGTCTGCCGCTGGTAAACCAGAAATGTATAAATTCACAATCTATTGCTTCGGTTCTATTATATGAAACATATAAGTTAAAATACATTAATGACTCGTTATAATGTAGGTCAAACGACTTCTTTAATTATGTGAGTTTTTCTTCATCTCATTCAGAAATTTAGCCTATGACTGCAAGTGTTCAGTGTCACACTCATAGTTAACATCTGAACAATGTCATTCCTTCTTTCACGCGGGCATTTAGTCATTACAAAATAATTTATTGAGGCCAAACATTTAAAATGACATTATAATCTGAAAATCGGGCCTTCCCCGTTTATCATGTCAGTTCACCACGTGACAGCAGCAAGCAGGCTCCGATTGGTTAACGCGGCGCGAATTGACGCGGAAGTTCAGATTTTTCAACTCGGGCGGCAGACGCGAATTCGCATCAAACGCGTGATTGCACTACATAAAATAATTTGCGCTTAACGCGTCAGACGCTCAATTCACGTGGTCAAAATGAGGTGTATTCGCGTCTGCCGCAGGAATTTTTTACGTGCGTAACGTGTCTTTGCATTGACTTAACATTGAAATCACTCGTGCCTGACGCGCTATTCGTGTCCGGTGTGAACGCACCATTACGCAGCACGTGCTTCAGCGAGAACCAATGAGGTTTATTCTTGTGTTACGCAGCACGTTTGAGCTTCAGCGAGAACCAATGAGGTTCATTCTCATGTTACGCAGCACGTTTGAGCTTCAGCAAGAACCAATGAGGTTCATTCTCATGTTACGCAGCACGTATGAGTTTCTGCAAGAAACAATGAGGTTCATTCTCATGTTACGCAGCGCGTTTGAGCTTCTGCAAGATGTTTGTTCCCGCACGTCAAGCAGACTCGGTTGAGCTTCTGTTTATGTTTGCTGATATGAACATGCTCTTTATGAACATTTTGAAGCGTCAAAGTGGTAGTTGCGTAGCTTTCGATGGAGGGACAGAAAGCTCTCGAATATCATCAGAAAGATCTTCATTTATGTTCCGAAGATGAATGAAAGGCTTACTGGTTTGGATGGAACGACACGAGGGTGAGAAATTAATGACAGAATTTTCATTTTTGGGTCAACTATCCCTTTAAGTATGCATATTTAGTGTGCTGTCTGAAGGGAGGGCTCCGAGCTCGGAATTTGCCCTGAACCCAGAGTGTTTGCCAAAATGAAAGCAATATGGTTTAAATGAAGAAATGAAGATAATATAAATAATATATATTAGTATGGAAATGTAAGTTTTTTTTAATTAATTTTAATATATTAATAAATGTATTATATTTTACACCATTTTTTAACAGTAAAATAAAAATATTACAATTTAATGTTTTGTTTAAATTTTTTGTTTAATAATTATAGTCATATTGACATAACAAAAATTGCTTTTTTAATCGCATTTACAATCAAATTTTTATCAGTAAATTGCAATAAATTAATACAAATTCACATCGTGCAGCCTTACACCACAGCTTTTCTTAAATATGTCCCCCTCCCCCCACACTGTCTCTTTAAGAGGGAGATCAGATACGCTCATGTTGCCTGCAATCGATTTCAGTACAGAGTGAATATGTGCTGACTGGTTTCCTCTGTTATTGCTGCTCCTCAGGGACACACGGCTGCTGTATGGGCCGTGCTCATTTTACCGGATCAGGGCTTAATGCTGTCTGGATCAGCTGACAAGACCATCAAGTTATGGAAAGCTGGTCGCTGTGAGAACACCTACACTGGTACATTGGCGCAACTGATACCTCTAATGCTTTTTACAAGACAACATTGATGCTGGATATAGAAACTGTGGAGCTTGTTTAGTTTTTACAGCTCTCCAGAAGGGGTCACTATTTGTAAAGATTGTGGCACGGGTGAAATGCAATGTTTGACTGAGATATTTGAAATGTGTGTCCTGCAGGTCATGAGGACTGTGTGCGAGGGCTCGCGGTGATAAACGACGTGGAGTTTTTCTCCTGCAGTAATGACGCCAGTATAAGACGGTGGATGGTGACGGGTGAATGCGTGCAGATTTACTACGGTCACACTAACTATATCTACAGCCTTGCTGTCTTTCCTAACGGACAAGGTGATTACCTTTAGTTTTGTCGTATGTTTGATACATTTTTGTGCATAAAATCTCCTATATTGTCTTTTCTTTTTTTTTTCTGTCATAGACTTCATAAGCACAGGAGAGGACAGGACACTGAGGGTCTGGAGGAAGGGGGAATGTTCCCAGACTATCCGTCTTCCTGCCCAGTCAGTGTGGTGCTGCTGTATTCTGCCTAATGGAGACATTGCTGTGGGAGCCAGGTATACATACTATTTCTGTTTCATTTATTTAAACTAGTTGCAATATATTAGCCCGCATGACGCTGAGCGTTTCGCATTTCTTTGAAGCGATGGCATTATCCGCGTGTTCACTGAGAGCGAAGAGCGTGTAGCAAGTGCTCAGGACGTGCAGGCTTTTGAGGATGAGCTGTCCAAAGCCATCATCGATCCCAAGACTGGAGACTTGGGGGACATCAAGATCGAGGACTTACCTGGGAGAGAACACCTCACTGAACCAGGTAAGCCTTGCACACATGCAGTGTTTTCAAGAACATTAAGCAGACGTGTTTGCTTATAATAGATCTTTAGTTTGAATGAAGAATATAAACAAAAAAACATGACCGATTTTTTTTTAACATGAGCGAAAATCTTACCAACGTCTTTTGAAAGGTAGTGTATACATATGTATTTGTTGTATATAAGTATTATATTATGTTATATTTAGTGCTGTCAATCGATTAAAACTCATTTATTCTGTGATTAATTGCAATTAAAAACACTTTTATCACAATTATTATAATGTTATAATTTCACAGTTCAATGTAGAGACGGCATTAAGACAGTATATTTTAAATACTTTTAATGGCAATTTTACTAATGAAGGCCAGTATTACTGATACTAATACTGTTACTGCTGTCCCCATAAAAAATATTTTGTCCCCCAATTTTTAACCTTAATTATAGCCATTCAACATTACAGTGTAATTGAAAGCTATACATTTTAAATAGGCTTCAACAAATATAACAACTTTTAATTCCAGTGAACTTCAAACAATCTTCACATAGGCTAAACCCATAATAAATGTCATATGTACCTGTGCCCTTCTGTCTAAAATGTAGGACATATATAGAAATGAAATAGTTATCAAACAGTCTTCACTGCATAAATTACTAATTAAATATAGACTAATCCTTATTAAAGGATAATTTTCTCTGTTACCCGTGCTGTTTGATTAACTTTTCTGACAGACAGAATTAGTGGCTGCTGTCACTTTAAGATCAGCCGCCGCTGCACATGATGTGGATCTCACATGCTTCTCATTCTCAATACTCTTTACGTTCATTTAGACTTTACTTACCGTAACTCATTTAAGACTGCTCTTATGAGGATACTCTACAAAACGGACAGTTTATAACCGAGTTATTGTTCGTTCAATTGTGAAAGATAACTAGATTCTTGTGCGCTGTCTGTGCGCATGTGTGTCACAAACAGGACATTCACAGGCAGCGCGTTCTCTTTTGTCTGGTTGCGCTTGAACAGAAAAACGGATGCTGCATTAATTGCGTCTAATATTTCTAAACCGGAAAAAATTATCGCATGCGTGAACGTTGACAGCACTAGTTATATTATATTATAAGCAGTGTTGGGGAAAGTTAAATTTTTTTTAGTTAAATTAAAATATTGTGTCACTCCTTTAAAAAGTAAATACCTGCTTAACCTAGTTACTTTTAAAGAAAATTATTAAAATGTAAATAATAAGGCTGAAGGAAATGCAAATTCACGTGTACAGTAGAGGGCGCAGCTCAAACTATCCTTTCAGTTTAACTGAATCATTAAAGGTCAGCAGCAAGTACATTGGGCAATAAAGTGAGATTAAATGCATACAAATATTTGTTTTATTTAACATATTTAATTATTGGAGGTTTGCGTAGTATTCTGATTTTGCATTTAACTGATTTTATTCATTTTGGGGAATTCTGAATCTGTTTTTTTTTTTTTTTGGCAGTTATATGCTCACATTTAGTCTAGAACTACAATAGTCATCAATTTAATCATGATTTCTCTCAAAATGGGGACAGAAAAGGTGTCAGTCATGAAATGGGAAAACAAAGTAACTTGTGTTACTTGTTTGAAAAAGTAACTTTTCAAATTTAAAAGTAATGCGTTACTTTACTAGTTACTTGAAAAAAGTAATCTGATTACGTAACTCGAGTTACTTGTAATGCGTTACAATGATTATAAGTTTATATAGAATCTAAATGTTTGCTCCCTGTATTGTGGTATATTTTTAGGGAATCGTGATGGACAGACGCGGCTCATAAAGGAGGATTCTAATGTTGAAGCGTATCAGTGGAGCATGAGTGACGAACGCTGGGTGAAGATCGGAGATGTAGTGGGCGGGTCTTCCCAGCAAAGTTCAAAGCGAGTGATGTATGAAGGCAAGGTGAGACACTAGTAGAGATTGCTCAAGTTGTACTTTGTATAGTCTGTCAGTGGTTTGAAATGAATCTTTGTTTAATGTCCAACATTGATACTGGACCTCTGTGCTTTCTATGCCTAAAGGAGTACGACTTTGTCTTCACCATCGATGTGAATGAGGGCGGTCCACCCATGAAGCTGCCTTATAATGTGACCGATGACCCCTGGCTAGTAGCTCACAACTTCCTGGAGAAGAATGACCTGAGCCCCATGTTCTTGGATCAGGTGGCTAATTTCATCATCGAAAACACTAAAGGCCAGACTATTGGGCCAGCCCCCCCCTCGGTCGCAGACCCCTTCACAGGTAACCGGATCACTTATAAATACCTGGTGTGGTGTATATTCACGTACACACACCTTGTTCGGTTGAAGGTAAAGACTGAAGTGTGTTTTATACTGTATTCCTCCTGTGTTCTCAGGTGCAGGGCGGTACATCCCAGGTTCAGGAGAAGGCAGCCACGGATTTGGTATTGATCCTTTCACAGGTACGCTTTTTTGAATAGCACTTGTTATTTTCTAATATGAAACCAAAGGTTGTTGTAGATTATAAGAGATGTTTGTATTTGTTTGTGCAGGAGCTGGTCGGTATATTCCCGGGTCAGAATCCACAGGCACAGTGCCTTCAGGCGGAGCTGATCCTTTTACTGGTGAAATACATGGATATGTGCAAATACACAGCGCCACACTCACACGTGGATAATGTGCACTAATGTACCTCTCGATCCTCTCCAGGTGGCAGTGCCTATTCCTCTTCCTCTCGCCAGAAAGCTACAACAAACATCTTTTTCCCCAATACCGATGGAGTTATGTTTGAACAGGCAAATATCACTCAGATTCTTGGTAAGTGACACTTTTACATCCGAATTTTACTTAATCAAAGTCTCGGCTTCAGCTCTAAGATGTAAGGTGGGCCACAGGCTTTTCAGGTTGGGTTGAAAATTGACAAAAAAGTGCCATAAAGTTGTTAATAACATGGTATTCTGTGAAGCAGTGTTATTTTAGTATTATTGATACTATTAAAGTTTTTGTTAATATTTTAAATTAGATTTTGATTTAAAGTTGTATTAATTACAATTATTAATGTTGTTGTATTTTTTTTCTAAATATATCTATATAGTTTTAAGTATAGTTATTTTAGCACTTCAAACTCAAGCTTTTATGGAATAAGAAATTATTTTATGGTTTTATTTTTTGTTCAAATTAATTATAAAACCCTGCTATATATGTATGTATGTGTGTATGCATTAAAGTGTTTTTGACTTCATCTCCGTGGGACCCTCGTGATTGGGTGGTACAGGCCCCTCTGGAGAGCCAGGCTGCTCAATTGATAATATCATACTTGCTGACAATAACCTCTCCTGTATTCCCTCATAACATTTCCCCAATATTACGTATAGGTAAGCTTCGGGAGCTGAACAACGATGCTCCTGCGGACCATAAGCTGAGTGACGCAGCATTGGACTGTCTGGAGAAGTTGCTCATGCTGGTTTCAGACCTGAAGAGTCAGGAACAGCCCACAGCAGATCAGATCAGTGTTCTCTGGAGGACTAGCCACTGGCCTGAAGGCAAGACATTGAGATTACTTTTATTAAATAAACAATTCACTATACTACCCAATGTTTAGCAAAGTATCACTGAGGGCAAGGGTGTTCAATCCTGCTCCCGGAGGGCAAAGGTCCAGCACAGTTTAGCTACCTTCAACCCTAATGAAACCAATTATCAAGGTCTTCAGAATTACAAACAACTACTAGTCAGGTATGTTAGAGACTCTGCAGGAAGATGGCCCACCAGAAGCAGAATTGGACACCGCTGTATGTTTGAAGCATTTGATTCGGAACCTGGGGCCAAGTTGTATATCTACTTTTTGTCTTTAAAAAAAAATACATACTAACTAAGGCTTATCCAGATACATTTGAAAACTCTCAATCCACACTAGCGTTTTTAGGCAAAAACACTAAATTCACCTCACTGCGCATGCGTAAAACCTCCCAAAAGCTCACTGAGATGATACAGACGGAAAAATAAATGAGAAAGTTATTGCGCTCTTCTTCTGGCAGGATCATTTTATTTGGCAAAATATCTCACCATTCACTGATGCGTCCAAGTTGCACTCAGTCACTATGTGTTTGGTCTAAAAGAAAACCAAACACATAGTGAGTGTGCAAAGTAACATCACACACAACTGTGTGAAAGTGAATATAGCACATAACAGGCACAATACCGGTATAAACATGAATATGTATTGGTACAATATGCGTCACATGACTAAACTTATGTCATCGTTTTTAAATACCTCCGCTTTGACAGTCCACACTACAACGCAAAAACGGCATTTTCAAATGCATCCACTTTGGAGAGCGTTTTCATAAAGCTTAATTTTCATTAATAAAAACGCCGCGCCATCACAATGTGAACTGAATGTCAAAACGGAGAGAGAAAGACAGTATTAGTGTGGACATGGCCTAACTTGTAAGCAGTTTATGCAACTTGCCACTGGTGCGCTTTCTCCTTTGAATTTGATTCGGGAAAAAAGCTAAACTCCTAGTGCGCAATTTATTATGATTTTTTTTCAATAATCCATTACACTCTGATGTGTCTTAATACAGAAGAAAATATCTGTTGCTACTTCTGTTTCACCGTGACTTTAATCCGAGATTGTTTCTCTGTAAATCAAAATAGCCCATCAAACAGATTGTAGAAAGTACTATAGTAAAGCTCAATCAATTTAATCAAGTCATCATCTCCCTCCACAGACATTGTCTTCCCTGTGTTGGACATCCTGCGCTTGGCTGTGCGCCACCCTGAAGTCAATGCCCAGCTTTGTGGCGGGACAGAGGGTGCGAGTCTTTGTAACCATCTCCTGGGTCTCATGACCCCCGAAGGCAGACCTGCAAATCAAATGCTGGCGCTCCGCACTCTCTGCAACTGTTTCTCAGGGTCCCACGGCCGCGCTCTACTCTTGGGGCACCGTGACACGGTCCTGTCCCGGGCCGGAGACCTCCGCGCCGTCTGCAACAAGAACATCCACGTGGCGCTGGCTACCCTGCTGCTCAACTACGCCGGAAGGTTGTACGGGCAACCCGCTGAGATCGAGGCCAAGGCACAGTGCTTGTCAGTGGCCAGCACTGCCTTAGAGGTCGTACAGGACAAAGAGGCCGTCTTCAGGCTGCTGGTGGCCCTGGGGACCACAGTGGCCGGGGACAACACCGCAAAGGACCTTGCACGATCTTTGGGTGTCAACTCTCAGATTTCTAAATACGCCAGGGTCTCTGAGCCGGCTAAAGTGGGCGAGTGCTGCCGACTAGTGCTCGATGAACTGCAGTGATGTCGGGAAGGTGTCAAAGGATGCAGCCGTCTTGTCCTTCGATTACTACACCTCCATGATAAAACCACCATCTTTCAGATCTCTTAAACCTCAATCTCTATATCATTAGTTTGTATTTAAATTTTCACATTTTGATGCTGAATGGATATGAATGAATGCATGATGTGAATAAACACTGGTGATTAATCTAAATTGTTCTTAAAGCAAGACTCATGTTATTGATGTAGATCGGTGGTTCTCAACCTTTTTGACTCGTTGTCCAACACGATATTTTCGAACACGTGACGACACCGCACAGTAAACTGATGACCCGTTCCATGTCTGATGTACTCCATTCCATGCATTTGCACTACTTCCAACAGGACAAATGTATTTACAACTTTCTCTTTTGACGTGTACAGTAAAGACCTGGTGTAGACAAACTGTAAGATATCTCTGGTGTTTCTGCTTTAATTGACAAAGCTGCTTGTTTTCAAACTTTTTTTATTAACAGAAACTATTGATGTATTAAATTAATGAACCGCAATTCATTTTGTGATTCCAGATGTTTCTAGAACTGTACAGTATGTTCTTGAATAAAGGCAATAGTTATTGGAGGGGGAAAAAAGAAATGTCCGTTTACATATGATTTTATTTCAATTTAGTTTATTTTAAATATATTAATAATCATCCTGTGGCTTTAATATTAATTAATAATATTATTAATCATCCCCGGGTTGAGAACCACTTGTATAGATATCATTACTGATATCATATCATTACTTACTTAACATAAAGTCCAAATTAAACTGCATTCAGATTTCATTTTATTTTCATAATGTGGCATATTTCTGAGTAAGTGGGCCTTTATTTGGACTGTGAAAAGTAACCTTCGTTTTACAGGTCAAAAGAGTATTTGGTGCGATGCTATGTGCGATGTAACGATATGGGGGTCAACCTAGGACAAATTGCAACAAAAGCAAACTGTATCCTCAATATGTCCTAAGAAGAAGAAGGAAAAAAAAAGGCCAGAAGAATCCCATTAGGGGAAATTTTCGAAAAAGACCCAAATATAGCCTATATGCTCATTCTTTTTCTCACGTGAATAGGGTAATATTTTTAAGTTGAGTAGGCCTACTTGTAACAAGACAAACAAAAAATGTAGCCTATTACAACGTTTTTTAAATAGTTTGTTAACATGGGCAAACGGTGCATAATCTAGGGGAATAATAATCTTTGGGTAGCCTATAGCCAGCCAGACATGAAAATGTCTTGTTGACTTATAATAGTAAAAGACTAGAGGCAAACAAATGTCACCATAAGGTGCGGTCATTCAAGGTCCACTCAACTGTCACTCCGGTAAGAAAGATTTCCTTTTGTTTCTCCTACATGGATTAATTTGATCGTTTGATGCAGCCACTTTTTATTTTACCTACCCTTTGTCTTCTGTATTCTCCTAACCCGTGTCTCCTGTCCTTCCCTCAGACTCATCCCCCGAAAACAGTCCCATGCATGGACCCAGCCCCAAACAACATATCTGCAATAATAATTAATAAAGGCTGGTAATAAAGGAATACTTCTTCCTGTTAAAATGTTTACCCTATGTGAGAAAAAGAATGAGCACATGAATAGACTATATTTGGGTCTTATTTCTAAACTTTCCCCTAATGGGATTCTTCTAGGCTTTTTTTTCTAACTCATTGAGGATACAAAATCAGTTGAGTTTGCTTCTGTTGCAATTTGTCCTACCTTTTTTCATAAAATGACTGGACTAGTTCTACCAGTTGCAGTTCTGGCGCGGCGCCCCCGTCCCAATGCCACATGTAGCAACACAACGTGACATTGCACTTAATAATCACTAACGTTTATGATTTGCACATGCCTTGCCTGTTAAACTTTTTATTCGCACTCTGTTCCGAGATACGCTTTTCTGAGCGCGCGCACACTAAAAGCCTGTCACACAACGCGTGAGTATAGGCTACTGAACGTAAGGTTCACTTTCGCGTCTTATTGTGTTTAAACTGTCGAGTACACACAATGTTTACTTAAACACAGTCGTTTATTATCGTATATTATTACGAGAAAATCAATCACTGCTCTTGACTGAATAACTTTAGCAGCTTTAATAAGAATCAGTGTATATTTAATACAGTGAAATCTGTTTTATATTTATATTTGTTTATTTAATTTCTTGAATACTGTCAAATACACCAACGGTAGAAAGAAACTTAAAGTATGCTACTGTTTATTTAATTTGTATCTCATATCGAATTTGTCATGTTATTTGTAATTTGCATATTTATTCTTATTTTTAATAACAAACTAAGATAAAATAAATAAAGTGAAATAAGATTTTGGTCGTATCGCCCACCCCTACATGGTCTGTGATTTTGTTACCTTGGCAAAATTTTGAAAATAGGGAAATTAGTTTGGCTGTACTGTTACTTGCAAAACTTAAAACCAACATGAAAAAGAATCGTGATAAGATCGTGATCCTGAAAAATACATATACATATATATATATATATATATATATATATATATATATATATATATATATATATATATATATATATATATATATAATATGCCATATCGCCCACCCCAAGCATCAGCTGAAAGAACAGGCTATTTAATTTTTGATAAAAGATTGCAAAGACATTTTTTTTTATTCACAATAAGACCAAAAAGCCATATTAATTAAATTTAAATATAGGGCTACAACCAGTGATTGTTCCACTTTCATCTCTAAAATATTAAGCATCTGTAGTTAAAACACAGGTGAAATCCTACATGCCAACAATGGTTTAGCTTTAAGTCTAATTCATATTCAGGTAATAAAACTATTAAAGGAGAACTCCGGTCAATTTTAACATTGAGCTCAATTTTTAGTAAATTTGGAGTGCTGTCAATACAGAGAACAACGAGAAAAATCGGTGTTGCCTACACCGTGTTATCCTCTTTTTAAAATATGCACCCAATTGACTTGAATGGGGTCTAATTTTAAACCTGCTTTTATTTCTCTTATCATCCTTGATGTGTCATACAAGTGCCCAGCCATGTTGAGTGATTCCTTCAGAGTGAACACGAGTGAATCTGACTGCAGTAGATGTGAAAGATATTAATAAAAATGTTGTTATATCAGCCAGCGCACATACCTGTATTTAGTTCCTGTTTTCGGTCGATTGTCGAGTTCACGCGCATAGGTTTAGCAGAGCCCGTCTACGGAGAGCCTGGCCACTCCCTATTAAGTCCTATTGTACCGAATTTTTGGTTGTAGTTCCACCAGAGTTCCACTGGGGGCGATCGCCCGAGTGCAAAATGAATGGGAGTCTATGGGGCTAGACGGCTAAATTTGTCTCTTTCACCCGATTGCCGTTGAGAAATCTCAGATTTGATTGTAGGTTTTGCAAGTTCAACATGGGTTATAGGTCGAAAATTGAATGAACGAGTACTTATGTCCTTTCGATTTCTTACAGGTTGAGTTGTTGTTGCCCATAACACGCTAATGAACGCTGATTGGTCAGTGAAGGACTGATTACGACCAGAGATACCGCTTGATGGCATCGCGGCATCTGAAGCGGGACCAGAATGTCTTCTAGCAGAAACTCTTCTAGCCACGTGTGTTTACATGTGTCAGCTGTGTTGACGATGCCTCGAGAGAAAAGAAAGTGCAGAGTGCGAAAACACCAAAGTGACTAAAGGATTGCCGTAAAGCAGTATCTCTGGTCGTACGATGTGTATGACGTCATTGACTTTTTGAAATACTTTTTAAAGCAAATAAGTGACTCTAAAAAATCTAACACCCAGCAATGTGCAATTTCTTTGCATCTCCTTTCGAATACAACATTCAAATTACTAGACAAAAAAGTGGATTTTGAGGGGTATAGCTCCATAGACCACCATTCATTCTGCACTCGTCCTGTGAGCGCCCTCATATGGAACCAGAGTGGAACTGCAACCAGTTCAGGAGCCGGAAGTTTACTGAGAGTGGCAGTTCTCCCCTTATTAGACATTCTCTGGGTTTAGTTACCTATGATCACGCGCGTGAACTCGACAATCGACTACTTTGGACTTCGACCGAAAACAGGAACTAAATACAGGTATGTGCGCTGGCTGATATAACAACATTTTTATTAATATCTTTCACATCTACTGCAGTCAGATTCACTCGTGTTCACTCTGAAGGAATCACTCAACATGGCTGGGCACTTGTATGACACATCAAGGATGATAAGAGAAATAAAAGCAGGTTTAAAATTAGACCCCATTGAAGTCAATAGGGTGCAAATTTTAAAAAGGGGATAACACGGTGTAGGCAACACCGATTTTTCTCTTTGTTCTCTGTATTGACAGCACTCCAAATTTACTAAAAATTGAGCTCAATGTTAAAATTGACCGGAGTTCTCTTTTAAAATACCTTAAATACATTGGATGGTCACATTGAAGCAAACCCAAAACATTCCATGCCTTCACTACACTATTAGTAAGACACAAATAAAATAAAAGCTAAATAAATAACGCTAAAAACCAGAGCTCAAACACATACGTCTAGAGTGTGGACGGCTTGTGCCGTTCCTCCTGCCTTTTACACTATTATAGACTCCAAAAATCTTCTTCATGTAAACAGTTTTTGAAATGACACTATCAGCTTTGTGCAAGTTAGAGCACTGTGCGTTGTTAGTCTCTTTTGGACCATAAAGTAGTAATCTGGCAGCTTTGTAACATGCTATCCTTAAACGCATGAAGCATGCCTCCACATATCACATCATCTGGACAGTCAAACTTGCATAATGTATTCACACGCTTTTCAAATACATTATGGGAAATGATTGATCGCATCAGGGTTTGGTACAGCTGTGATCATGATTTAACTTTAGGTCCAATAGAAGATGAAAGTTTGAATTCACTGACGATGGATCTCCACAGCTGTGTTAAAGGCAATAGCCTAGGAGTGCATTACCTACTCTCTCACCAAGTTAACAGTGCTAGCGAAGAGCATGAAAAGGTGCTGCTAGCCTGCTAGTTTAACATAAGTTATTATGAATTTCAATACTTTTAAAGTACATTTAACCTCTATGATTCACATTTGCTTGCGCAGATCTGCGTCCAAGTTACATTTGAAAAAAATAAACCTTTAATTTAATTTAACCTTACAAGAGCACCCTAAAGTTTGACCGGGGGTTCTACGCTGCGTTGGTCATTTCATCAGTGAGTTCAGTCATGATGTCATGCAGCCAAATGTCCCGTTCTTCTTGTGAAGTGTCCACCAAGAAGATCACCACCTTATGGTCCCAGGGCTGTGACGCCTCCTGCACCGATTCCAGCTGCGCTACCAGGGGCTTCTTCTCAACGTGGTTCCTGAACACAATGGAGGCTTCCTCAGACCACTGCCTGGGTTTCACACCTGGAAAGATCAGACACACTTTTAGATCTGCACTTTGCTTTTGTTTCATAACAGAATGCAAAAAGTCATAGTTGAAGTAGATGCATGAAAACAAGGAGCGGTTCTGGTGTGAGGTTCACATCATGCATGCAGCCCATGTGAGTCAGGGACTTTGTATATATATATTTGTATCGTATATATATATAATAAAAAAAGTTTAATAAAGCTAATTTATTTTAATATATATATAAATAATATAACAAAGCTGAATTTTCAGCAGCCATTCCATATTTTTGAAAACAATTTTTTTATTATTATTTATATTTAAATTTCAGCAACCATTACATATTTCAGTGTCACACGATTCCTTAGAAAACAATAATATGCTGATTTGGTGATTTATTTCAGTTCAAAAGACAGCTTTAAAAAAAAAAAATAGAAATTGTGCTGTAACAAATGTCTTTACTGACACTGATGATCAATTTAATGTGTCCTTGCCCAAAAAAATTATATATATATAAATATAAATATTAGCAATGCACCGATACTACTTTTCCAGAACGAGTCCGATACGATACTTTCATTGTTGGTACTTGCCAATACCGATACCTGTATTTTCACTGCTATTTTTTTATATATTATTGGGTAAAGAAATCAAAAGAATATATATCATTTTAGTTGGCTTAATTTGCTTAGTACCGGTAAATATATATTTCCTTCAGTTGTTTTCATGCTTAATTAAGCCTGCTAAAAGGTTTTTCAACAATTCTCTATTATCATTTTGATACTACAGCAAAAACTACTAGCCTAATTAATAGACAAGCAGTCAGTAATAAAATAAGAACAAATAAACAAATTTCAAATAGCACAAATAAACACAATAGAACAAAGAAGGGCATATTAAATATATTAAATTATTACAAATGAAATAAACAGTGGTTTGTGTCTTTTTCAGGTAGGTCTAACAGAAGTTTTCAGGGACAGAAATTTAAATATAGTAATCAAATGTGAAATAATACTGTATAAATGAAATACCGATTAATCTTTATAAAGTTACAAAAGTCATTCAGTCAAAAGCAGTGAGTGATTACTTTGTCTTTTGTAGTTTGATTAACGGTAGCAGAAGGTTTATTAGGCTGCTGTCCCTTTAAGACCGAATGCACGGATCCAATATAGCCAACTGTACTATGCACTTTCTTTGTTTACGTTATTTAACCGACTGTGTTTACCAGGATACACGCCAAGATGGACGTTATACATAATTTTGTGTGAATATGTCCGTTCAAGCGCAAGGCGTGAAAGGGAATTCAATTTGAACGTGATAATAATGTAATAATGTAGGGAACCGCTCGTTATACATAAATCACGTAACAGTTCATGTTTTACTTACATATACGATTTAGTTTTAATCCAAATGACGTGCTGAGTGAACGATCAGCAATCAAGAGCATTCAACAGAAGTACCCTCTCTCTCTCTCTCTCTCTCTCTCTCTCTCTCTCTCTCTCTCTCTCGTCAGTTAACATTAGTAATACATGCATCGTTTTACTTTCTTTGCCATTTACATATCTGACCGAACTACAAACTTCTCACTGATGTCTGTGAAAAAGGGTTTCACTCAACGTCTGTGCCGCTGCGCATTCAATCCACTGTGAGTTTTTCGCTTAGCACCTCCACAGCTATATAGGCGTTACTATATTTTGTTTAATATTCCACTAATTAGATACATTTACTTCATAGACAGTCTTCTCTTTTATCCCCATTATACTCTCTGTTGTCTGTGGTTCTTTGTCTGGAAACAAACACATGCTGCATGGTATCGGTTGTTGTTATTGGAGCATTTTAACGAGTACACACACACACACAGCATTTTCTCATCATTAGAGCTTATTGAATATTGTTGAAGGAACATTTACAAGAACTGCATGGGATCATGGGAAAAAAGTCATGATAATGGATAGATGGGTTTTGAGAGCTGATGAACTAGAAGTCTAAAACAGGCTTTTCAGTAAATGAAAGAGAAATGAAGTGACAGGAAATGAAGTGTACCAGCCAGCTGAGCAGTGATGGCCTGGAAGGGGAGCTGGCAGAACTCCTGGGTGAGGGGCCGGAGCTGGGTGCCGCTCACCAGCTCGTGTTTGCCATAGTCCAGCTGAAACACTGAGACCAGACCGTTGGTCAGAACTCCTTTCACCAACACACGGTACCAGCTGCAAAATCAAACAGAGGATGAGTGGTCACATGATATGACCTCACAAAACACTTGAAATACCCCATGTCTCTCTGTGCAGGGTTTACATCAGACTTTATGCTGGTAGTCTCCCTAGACCAGGGGTGTCCAGCCTAGCAGAGTTCAGCTCTAGCCCAAATTAAAGTCACCATGAAATCAAAACTGACAGTTCTTCTGTTGTTATGTAATATTGCAGAATTTATTATAAATGATTTATCCATGCACATCATTTTTTTTAATTAATGTGCCCTAGTAATCGTTAAACAAAATAACTCCCCCTCTCTCTAGCAACGACTTCTCTACTCTGATGATGTGTTTTACTACTGCCATGAGGGCGGAACAAACTGTCACTCACATGACATCACAGCAATATAGCAACCACAATGATCCAACAATCCAATCAATTCCTCATGGACAAAATATCTAATACAAATACATTTTTTTCTAGTTTCGAGAAGCCGTTTAATGCGATTTAAGACTATTTGTAGCTTCCATTTCATGCCGACTTTGAATACACTTGAACCAGGATCACTTTCAGGCATATATGTAGGAACTCTACAGGAAAGTTGCCCATCAGGAGCAGGACCGGACACCCCTGGCCTAGACGCGCACACAAATGCAGACACTTACTTGTTTTCCACCTTGGCAGCGCAAACCTGGTTCTTCTCCGGTTTAAACGGTTTCTCCTCCATCTTATTATAATGCAGAATCATCTCTCCCATTAAAACCACCAGTTTGTACATATCCTGCCATGGCTGTAGCACAAAGTGGCCCGGATGGCACGCCACTGAAACAAACACGTCCATGTTCTGCCCAATCTCAGGCAACTCCAGCAGTGGTGGGAGAGCCAGCTGTTTAGGCGGACAGCCTGGAGGTGTGCCCTGGCTCCCCAGCGCTGATGACATCTTCTTGGGTGTGTGTGAGGCTTTATCAGTGCTGAGGCTGGAGGTCTGGATGGTGGCATGGATTGACGCGGCGTTGAGGGCTTTTGAAGGCCCTCGGCTGCTTAAGAAAACATCCTTCTGGTGGTTCCACAGATCAGAGTCGGCCAGCTGTTGGTTTAAACTGCAGCTTGTGTCAATGAAGTTCTTGCTGGTGAAAAGATAAACATGAGCGAGACGTTTGTTCTCATCCACTTTAGTGATCTAGAAAAAAATAATACATGAAATGTTTTTAGTGCTTTTTTCTGCTGTTCTTTTAGGTGTCATTACAATGCACATTACTTTGAGCGGCCGGATATATTATACAGTCCTAAACACGGCAAACCATCATCTTCAAACTGCTAATCCTTAATTTAGTCAAGGTTCCTGGTTCATGAGCTGCTTGTTTCCTCCACTGAATTCAAAATAAAAAAGGTAATTACGACTTTTATTCTCATAAAAATATTTTTTTCTCTCGCAATTCAGAATTGCGTGAAATAAACTTGCAATTACAAATTAAAAGTCAGGATTCCGAGATTGATATTTTTTATAACTCGTTGCAATTTAAAAAGTTGCAATTTTTTTTATTACGTGGCAGAAACAACCTTCCATGCGTCATGAATGCAGTAACCCACTTACATATCTCTTTGATCATGTCAGTGTTGTTATTGTTAACTAAAACCATACACAAATATATGTATGTAATTAAAATGAATCTGAAGTAGAAATACAATAGATATATTAGATACTTAAAGTAGTCCCCCTCTAGTCAATAATTGTATCCTTTAAAACTCATCTTTGATCACCAAAATATTTTTTTAATTATATTTAAATGTTCTATCCTTGGAAAAAAATTATTCATGCCATAAAGTAGCTTGAATGTAACTCTACACCCTTGCCTCATTTAGTATACGCGGTTCTGTGAATATGTGAATTAGCCCCGCCTCAGTTTTGCCTCAGTTTTATGCTTGTATCTTAAGTGCAAATAAAGTGAGATGAAATGTAAATGTGAAAACAGAGCAGCATTAGTATTTAACTGGCCTTCAAACTGCAGTCACTGCAGTGGAGAACCGTGTCTCTCAGCCACTGCACAGCATCAGGAGTCCATGAGCCTCCACCCACAGGCAGATCTGCCAAACAACACTTCAGCGCCTGCAGAGGGACAAAAGAGGCAGACAAACAAGCTCACTAAACAAGTTCACTCACACATTACTATTCTAATTTATGTAAGATTCTTCTTGTGGCTTGCAAAAAAAAAATCTATAACTAGGAACTGGCTTAAAGATACTACTTTGAAGTGTAAACAAATGGTTTGGAATTATTGAAGAAATCCTGGTAATGGAAGAGCTTATCATATATTCTAAAGATGAATAAGAGTGCTTTTAAAATGCACTTGGAAAAGTGGTTGATGTATAAAGAACGTAAAGACATACTCAACTAAGTAAACAGTAATTGTTATAGGAATGGTAAACCTCACCTGTTTGGCTTTGTTGTTCTGTGTTTTTTAGTTTTTTTTCTCGTTTGTATGCATGTATATGTTCATTAATATTTAATAATATGCGCTGATATGTATTTATAAGTATACAGCTGTGTACGCTATGTAGCATATATTTGATATGTATTTTATCTAAAAAAACTACCGGTATTCATCTTTTAATCTTTTACTTCTTTGTTCTCGTTATATATTTATAGAAAAATGTCTATGCTGCTATTTTTTCATAAAATGAAAGTGAATGCTGTTAATATGAGAAAAAAAGTGGTCTGGACATTCTGCCGAACATTAAGTCATATTTCGGAACGACACGAGTAAATGAGTGTAAATAATGACATTTTGAGGTCAAATATCCTTTTAACATACAACATTACTGTTTACAAACAAGCTACTCTCCTTCAGGCACATACTGTAATTCAAATGCAAAAATAACCCAAAGCTGCTGTCACAAACCACTACACTTGTCAACTTCTCTTTGTCGTCATTACCTGGGTCGGGGTGGATATGAGGTCACGCAGTAAAGGAGGGGGGATCTCTCTCAACTCAATGACCTCTACCGACGCTTGGACGCCTACATCCACAAACAAGATGTCCAGCACCCGGCTGCCGTGCAGGTTAGTTATCTAGGACAAAACCACAGTGGACACAGGTATAGTACGGACACATTAGGAATGATATTTGTGAGATGCTTAAAGAGATCAGCTCAGATTATGTCAACAATAATTATAATTTTCAATAAAGGAACCAGACAATGATGTAGTGAGTTTAAATTTAAGCTGTACTCACATTCACAATATGTTGGAATTACTATAATCAGGAGACCACTGACTTTGTCTTTGTCAAACTCATAATTACAGGTAGGATAATTTTATGAACTTCTCTCACTTGACCATTACGCCATCATGCAACAACTAACAAAATTATAGTGGCTTCAATAACTAAAATATTAGTAGTTTGCTATTTTTATGTTTGATGTCATTTTTATATTATATTATATATACAGAACTGCCCAAACGTTTAGGGTCAGTAAGATTTTTTTATGTTTTTAAAAGAAGTCTCATATGTTCATCAAGGCTGCATTTATTTGATAAAAACTGGAGTAAATAAGTAATATTGTGAAATATTATTTACAATAAAAAAAACTGCTTTCTATTTTTATTTATTTTCAAATTAAATTTATTCCTGTGATCAAAGCTGTATTTTCAGCATCATTACTCCAGTCTTCAGCGTCACATGATCCTTCAGAAATCATTCTAATATGCAGATTCGCTGCATGAAAAAATTAAGAAACTTTTCTTATTATTATCAATGTTGATCAATGTTGTTTATTATTAATATTTTGGGGATAACAGTGATACATAATGGCAGGATTCTTTGATAATAGGAAGTAAAAAAAAAACATCTTAGTTGAATTTTGTATAATTTTCTTTAAAAAAAAATCTCAATATTTGAAAGGTAGTATAAGAGATTCATTTATGCACTAATACAGAATTCTGATGTCATTACCAACAAAGCTACACACAGAACCATTTTAGCATTATGAGTGGCAACATAAAAAAGTAAAATGTAAGTAAATGTTAAGTAAATGTTAAAAAAAATAATAATAATAATATATATATATATATTTTGTTTTTCTTTACTCTGGAATTCACAGCAGACTCACCTCCACTCGGGACCATTTGCCTTTAAATCGAGCCAAACAGTTTTTGCCACAGAAAGGCCGTGAAACCAGTGACTCTGATGTGACCTTTCACAGGGAAAAAGATACGTGAGCATATCCTGTCTGCCATACAAGAGGAGGATGAGGATACATATCATAAAAATGGTCATCACACTGCTCTACATTGTGCTGATATGCAATATACTGCAGTAAACAAAGAACAATTACTATTTAAAACAATTGGATATATACATTGTTAGGCGTTCTATCACACAATCTGTGCCAGCAGGTAACTGTTTACTAGGGATTATGTACTTGATGCCTGCTAATCCCATAATCCCAATCTGTCTATCTCCTCGCCTCCTCTGAAGAAGTCTCTAGCAACATATTTGAAGCTACACATATGGAGATTATGCTTGTTGCAATTGTGTTACCTGGGAATGGAAGTAGTTTTCAGTCTTCTCCAGAATTTCGTTGAGTTTAGTCAGGCCTCTGGAGGGCACCTGACAGTAGATCGTCCCGTCTGAACAAACGCTGGTCACACTCACATTCATATAGGCACTGTTCACCTACGACAGAATACGAATACCGGTATATGTTATTTATATGTTAAAAGCCCAAAAATATAACTTACTTTTTTTGTTTTGCTTTAGTATGATTATGAAAGAAATGAATACTAATAAATATGAATGAATTACAGAATAATTTATTCAGCAAAGTTGCATTAAATTGATAAAAAGTGAAAAATTCAGTTTACAAAGTACTTGGTAAAATGTTCACACACACACACGCACGCACACACATTATTTTAAATGTATAAAATTTTAATAATATTTCACAATATTACTGTTTTGATCAAATAAATGCAGCCTCAGTGAGCATAAGAGACTTGAACATCACAAAAACATGAACAAATCTTACTTTAACCCCAAATTTTTAATTGGTAGTGTATTGATTATACAGTCCTCAAATTTTATTTGGCCAAATGTCTTTCCAAAAGTGCTGAAATAATTGGTATAAGTACTATAGTAGTATAAGTACTGTGTGACGATATTTTCAAGCTTTTTGTACATGCTACCTTAACACTACCATGGTACTCTTGAGGTACCTTGGCATCTGTCCCATGGTGCCAGCACAGTACATTTTGGATAAGAGGGTTTCATTGAATGTAATATCATACACTTCTATGTTTTAGTTACCTTTAAGGGACTCTCTAAGGATCTGTCTTGCAGAGCTTTCATACAGGCAGCATTGATGTTGATATCATCATCTTGTGATGTGTCATACAGCACCACCAGAGGCACTTCCTCGCGCTCTAATATCTCAGCCAATAAGATCTTCCCAGTGGCCATGGACTCAAACCTCTTCAGCACTGCCTGCTCATGACTGAATGACTCCAGGCCTGAAACATTAATATAACGGCAACATTTGACATCAAATGTGAAACTATTTTGTCACAGGGAGTTCTGAATGCAAATCTTACCTGCCAGTTTACATTTGGTGGCTTGGAAAGGCAATCTATAAAACTTTTTATGTAACTCAAATAGTTTGCTCTTGCTGATGACTTCGGAAAAGCCATGATCCACGTAGTACACCTGTTTAAACATCAACATACAAGTGCAGTTATAATTATTAACAGAGCATTACCTTATTTATGACAAAGATATTACACAAATTTCTCACAGATCAAAACAGCCTCGGTTCTTCACCAGAAAACCATAACAATTTACTATAAACGGCACTAGACCAGTGGTTCTCAACCAGGGGACCAGGACCCACTAGTGGGGGCTCAGCAAACTTTGAAGGGGGCCACTAGATAGCTTAAAATTATTTTTAATAAGACAAAAACAAGATTTTTAATAGCCATAACAGCTAAAAATCAAGATGAAATACCTCAACAACTGTCACTCGGAATTTCAAAAGTATGACTTCTAGACCTGGAAGTCATGGAAATTATTTGAAAACAAGCAGCTTTGTCATTACAGCAGAAATACCAAAAATATCTTATATGGGGGTCCTTTGAATATCGTCTTGGACAATAGGAAGCCGTGGAGTTAAAAAGGTTGAGAACCACTACGCTATACTACAATACTCATTTGTGATCTTCAATAACGCACCTTGACCTTGTCGGCTATGACCTCACACACTTGTGCCCGGATGATCTCCTCCTCTTCCTCAGCACGTGCAGCAGTCAGCTGACCTGGTAATGGTGAGGTCAGAGCCATCTTGGTGCTATCCTGCCCATAGAACTCTCTCATTTCATCTTCTAACTTCTCCTGCGCCTTGGAGTAACCTTCACCTATGTACCTACATATTAACACACACTTTACAACAGTAAGTACAACAGTGGCCGCCAACTTTTCCACAGGTTTTCCAAAAATTCTAAGCTCTGATCCAATCCAACCTCTTCTGAGATTAATCGAAACATTATTACCAATTTGATATGAAGCAGAAAAGTGTTTTTTTCTTGAGGAACCAAACTTTGGCACTCCAAAATGCAAAATTTGTAACAATGCCATCTGTTTTCTAGTTCTATACAAGATTTATCAAGGCATGACAAGGGTCATACCTCTCATGAACTTCTTAAGGATTGTGACCTTAAAACGCACCTAAGAATGACGCTGTTTGTGTCACTTGCTTCAACCACCAGGACAGAAGGGTACTCTTCTCTAGGGATGACAAGAGGGTGAACAGTCTGGCTGCTCAAACGGAGCTCTGTTGTCTCTTTCGTCTCTGAGCCAGACAATCCCGACTGGTTACGGTTCTCATCCTCCACTACTTTTGCATACAGAATTGCTCTTTTGGGGTTGTCTGGCATGGGGTAGTCAATCGTGCATATATCTGAAAGCAGGGTGAGGTGGTCCAGCACAAACTCTGGTAGCTTACATTTATATGTGTCCTGATATAGTTTAGGCAGAGCGTGGGCCCACAGACCACTGCTGTATTTCAAGAGCAGCTCTCCAAGCTTCTGCTTGAGGTCTGCGGATAGAGCCTTGGGGGATGCCGGAGAGCTTGATTTGGAGGTGGAAGATGGTCTTTGAATCTGAGGTTTTTTGTGATGAGATGGGGATTTGTCATGTGTGGAGGGTGTAGCAGGACTATGTGGGGTAATCTGGCTAGTTTCTTTAGCAGGGTACAGAAGCAACTCTTGAGGTTTGCTGCTGCATGGTTTCTCAATCTGTAAACCAAACAAAAAGACAGCATTATTATTCCGAGGCCTAACTACACAGAGCTAATGTACTATTATAATTAATTTTTCTTGTTTTCTTTTTTTTTTGTGGCCCTCTTTTGTTAGTTAAGCTTTTTGAGCCAAAATAGTAAATTTGTTTTTCCTGACCTTTTTCCCTTCTCTCTCTGACCTAAAATGTGTAAGTGAGTTGTAAGTGCTAAACACAGCCAGGATCAGAACAAGGAACAGCAGAACAAGGAAATGTGGGGTTTGGATTACTGTGTTTGGATTTTTGTTTTCAAAATGACGTTTCAGACCTGTAGATTTTTTTAGAGTTTGCTGTGCACTGTCTCCTTTATTCGGTTTACATGTTATGTTAAAAACAACATTTCAGACTGTCTCAAAATGTGTTTATGCATGTCACATGTAAGCAAAACTGTCCTTTCATTGATAAGAGTGAACATGTTTATGTTCCAGTCATTCATCAAGATGGACTGACATATTACTGTAGCTCAGACTAGCTGTCGTTACACATGCACATGTACAGTATAAATAAGCCTTGATTCCCACTCTAATATTTATATCATATATAATTGATCAGTTAGAGCAGAAATTAAGGCTTTGTCAGGACAGCATTCTTGCATTCTTCACCCGTATTGGACATTTTAAGATGAAGCAGTAATGCTAAGTAATGTGCTCACCCACAGAATTAGGCACTTCCGTTTTTTTACATAAAGCTTGTTTGGTTAGTCTGTTGAGTTGGATTGCTATGTCACTACAAGAGAACTGCTACAGAGTCTGTTTTAAATCAGAACGAGACTACCTTGTTCAGGTGATCTTGGACTGATTATTTTGGTGCGGATCCAAGTGTGATTGCCACATTAAATATTCCTAAACAAACCGAAGGGAAGGGAGAAAACATGCCATGTTCTAAAACAAGCACTCCAATCGAGTCAGGTGTGAAAACGCCTTTAGTTTTAATACATGGTCTTTTTGGACTGGCGAGGACATTTTACGTTTTGAAAGTTACCATTTTTTACAATTTCATAAACAGATTCTCATGACTTGATCCCTTTAATTACACAATTAATACATAATGCTAACTTATGTGCCCTAAAGACATTAGACAGACTTGGGCTAATCAGGATATATCTGTAAACTTACAGTACAAATGTGAGTCCAATTCTCCAGATCTTTAAGGGCTTCGCTGGGTAGATCTTGTTTATAATGGTCTCGATAAAGCTGAGGCAGCTTGGATACCCAGAGGCCATTGCTGTGCTTGTTAAGAACCTCTTTAAGACGGGACTGCACCAGCTTGGGACTGTAAGGTGCCGAATGAGGCAGTCTGGGTTTTGCTGGAGTTGTGTTTTCATTCAGGTTAGAAGGAGCTAGAGATATCAACAACATAAATGTTGCAGCTTAGTAACAATTCTGCATTGACAAACCATGACCTAAAACTATAAACAGAAGCGCCCCCCACTAAACAATATTTATAATGTCTTATTCCTGCACATAAAAGGGTAATTTTTGTATTCACCCTCAGGTCTTTCAAAACAAATATGACTTTCTATTACTGACAATTTTATCGCTTTAAGATATAACTAACAGCAACATCCGAATTCAGAACTGAATGCATGTTGACCTGCGATGTCCCTCTGTGTAACAGCAGGAGCTTGTTCATGCTTGAGACAGAAGATGACTGTTTTCTTTTCATCCTTAATGAACATCCCATGCCTGGAATGTTTTCTGGGAGAGGAAGTTGCTATGGACTCCAGTATAATTGTAACCTTTAAAGGAGCTTCTTGTGGATAAGAATGTTTAGGCGGTCTACATAACTACTGTAACACTTTTCCACCCAACGTATACTCACCATTGCTCTGCTGTGGATTTCGGGAGAGATGGGTATGGACTTCTTTCTGAAATCTGGAGGGAAGGGTCATCCTTTTGTCTGATCTAGAAGAAAAAAAACCCACGAGATTATAGAACAGGTAATATCTGTAAAATATACATTTGTTGATAAAAGATGCCCTTTTGGAACGATTATATACGATAATGATTATATACTTGTATACTGCAAGATTACAACTTAAGGCCGTTCACACCAATGACGATAACTAACTATAACGATAACTATAAAGATATAGTTCTAAAAATCTTTCAAAATATAAAAGAATAGCAGAGTCCACACCACAACTATAACGGCAGAGAGGAACGATATCATTGGCATTACTTTTCGAACAATTTTTTTCCAGTTGATGAACAATAAAAATATTGACAGCCAATCCGAGTCCATCCTGCTTTAAAGAGCTAAACTGCAGAGCATGCTTACATTTTTTTGTAATTTTGTCTGTTTTTTACAATCTAAAAAAAGTGAATCAGAAAAATAATAGCTAACTACACCTGTTTCTGAATATTGCTTGATCAAGTACTGATATAAATAGTCTTTATAACGAAGTATGAAAACATGATAATTGTCAATAAAAATACTTTTATGTATAAAATTTTATAATAAAGTTTTGTTTCAAAATGGATGAGGAAAATATAGTGCCTTGTAAATCTGCATCACGATTTCATGGGCAAGATATGGCTGCTTGACACAATCACAAACATGACACTTGTTAACAAAATAATTTTATATACAATTTATTCATATGTAATATACCGTATACGGTAATTTTATCTCAAACAAATTTTAAGAAAAATAAAGTGGGTTGAATCCAAAAAGCTCTAAATTATATTTCAAATTGTTAAGACGGCAGCTCTATGCCATTTAAAAAAGTTAAATATAGGCCTACACAAATAAAAAGTTACAGCTGCATCTGTCACTGAGAGAAAAAAACATTGCAGCAATTTGATGTTTTTGATCGATTTGATGTTATTGAACTCTGAAACTCTGAAACCAGACCGAATAACTTTTTTTGGGTTTGAATGATTTGAAAACATGCGTTTTCGGACACGTCAATATGTGACTGGCTTGACTGCATATTCAAGGCTATACTTTCAAGACTGTTGCTATTGAGCGAACATTTTACTGTACCAATCTTTTTTATGGATCTTTAATTTTACATAGAGTACAAATGAGCTGCCCTGTGTACAAACCCATGGGCTTCGTCACATAAATGCATTTACATGCAGTCCTGACAGACAAGCTGTCCCACTTCACCATGATCTTCTGATTAATATTTTATTTTTTTCGTGAAGATAGTAAGCAGTAAACTGGCGCATTTCAATTGTCTCATTACTCTCTGCATTTTACAAAATATTTGCGATGCGAAATATACAATATAATGCGATATACGCTTAATTATGTGTGGAAATGACTCGAGGGCAGATTTTTTTTAGCGATACAACAAACTGTATGCGACAATGCTTTTTTTTAGGGATGACATCATTACGCATACCATTTTATCGGTAAAGGGGCAATTGGATGAAAACAGGCTGGAGACAGCAAATGTAACAAAAATGTACGCATATATATATATATATTTTACACATATTAAATTTGTTGATAACAAAACAGTGCAAAAAGTGGATGGAAACTGGCTATTGTGAATGACTCATCCTTATATGTTGAATGGAAATATCTTAACTCAATCTTCCTGTGAAATTACAGATTTCTCTCTGGTGATGTATACGACTTTCTATCTTAAAGATATATCAAGTCAACACTATCTTAAACGCCACCCCTCAATACATATATTACATACAACTTTAATCACTAAGGTGAACATGAACATTTTTTTGTTGTTTTTTGTGAACTATACCTTTAAAAGCTATGAGAGGAAAATGATGCAAAATATAATTATGTTACAGAAATAATACTATTATAGCAAATACTGCTTAGTGAATACAAATTTGCTTCTTAATACTTTGTTATTGCTTGGTTATCCTACTAATCGTTAATTAATTGGTCGGCCGAATACAGCACAATAGCCTAGAACAGTTTTCTAGCAATATACAACAAATACAATGGTGAAAAGCAGACATTTTGGCAAAGTGCTGCAGCGTGATAAAGCAGGGAGGGGTGTGGAGGTCTTATTGCATATGATTCTAGGTGTCAGATGAACCAAAATCCCCCTCACTTTGTACCAAAGAGAAAGTGCTGATTCATTGTGGACTGGTTTAGAATGGCTAATCTGTCAGAGAATGGAGGGAGGATTAACAAACCCCAGTACAACCGCTTAACTCTGCCACCCTCGTCTGTGCCCTCACAGCCATTGTGTGTGTGCCACAGTAAGCGATACAGAACACAATTCTAAAGAGTGAGGTCAGTTGTTTGCTCTCAATGATTTTTGGCTGATGTGATCTCTCACACACACACAGACAACACCCTCCATTCGATTGCTGAACAAGCACTGGGTTTCAGACAACACTGAAAATGCTCTGTTATTGCCAATTAAATCAGACAGCATCAACGGCTAGAGACAACCAGTTGCTTAACTGGAAAATTAAGAGTCTGTGAAGAAATAAAGAGCTTGGCATTTCTGTTTACTCATTAGGACTTGATTTGTATTCTCAGCTACTTGCTCATCAAAATGCTCCTCACACAATGGGAGCACTTGCTTGAAATAATGGTTTTTTTTTTTAAAGAAAGTATCAGCTGTACATGAATCTTTCAATATATGATTTTTCATTGTCTTTCTAATTACTTGAAATTATAAATGTATCTCTTAATCTGGCGAAAATATATATACATTTTACCTATCAGCTCCAATTGACACAATTTTGAGTCTTTCACCTTTCTGAAGGAAGGGAGGGTTTTCTTGTGGGTGTGTTTGGGGGGGTGTTGTGGGGTCTGCCGCCCTTCCCATCAGGCTGGGCGTCCCTCATGCTTCCTGTGCGAGTGTCTCCATGACCCCCTCCACGACCTCCACCTCGCCCCACACGTCCTCGGTGATCGGGCTGTCTCAGAGATGTCCTTGGCTTTGCTATGAAGGAGATGAGACAATATCTAAATCAAAAAAGTATTATACAAAATATAATCATAGCTCAAAATAATACACATAGTTTTGAGTCTATTAGGCCCCATCAACAAGACAGAATTATGACAGAATTTGAGTGTCCTGTGACTCATTTACAGTGTGTGAGAAACTGTCTCCTTGGTGTCTTTGCTTGCTTGTAATAGCAATTTATGTCAACATACCGCCATTAAAGCACACTTTCTCACATGCACAGTATTATTACAGGATATCACACTGTGTTTACACTGGATGCAAAATCTTCTCCTCCAATGGGTGATAGGAGCGTAACCTGAGACCAGATCAGTCCCATTCATGCTGGTTTAGTGAACTAGTTCAATGGGTTCACTGAAAAAAACCATTGAACTAAAAAGAACAAATTGTTCACGAATCAGATATGACGACTTCTCTCATCAAGGAGAGCTATATGTCAGGTGAAGATTTTCAGTGAATTATGGCTTAGATACCTGTCTGTTTGTTACAAAAACTGTAATATAGCTTCAAAAGACTTGGAACAATGTGCGTGAATCATATGAACCACTTTTTATGGTGCTTTTGCTCCTTTTGTGCTCCATTTCTAATTTTTGTTTCGTGGAAGAAAGAAAAAAATCATACATTACATGTTGGGAACAACATGAGGGAGATTAAACTATAACAGATTTTTCAATTTTGGAGTGAAACATCCCTTTAAAAGTCATCAGACTAACTATAAAAACATTAGCTATGTCACTTTGTTGAGCTTAAATCTAGCTGATACCTTTAATCAAACAGCATTGTAAGCAATCACAACAAATCAGTGCATTTTATCAGATAATCTAAGGTGTTACTCTGCACATTCTCCAACAAAACAACCATGAAGTTTCTGGAAACCCAATGCACAGCAGCATTATCACTAGAAAATAGGACATGAAACAAAAATATTACCCTCCTCTATATACATTCTTGAAAACAAAGCATATGGAATGCAACAACAGTACATTTACATAATATTAGTCAACCGGAGAGGGACTACTATGACTTAAAACCCATATCGTCTCATATACATTCAGCATGACATCATACCACTAACCTGACTGTAACAGAACGACATCATACCTTCCAGCTGACTGCTTTCTAAAAGTGCGAGATGTCCAACTGGCCTAGCATGGAGAGGCGGCGGCAATTTAACACCTTTATCCCTGTCTACAGCCCTCCTGAGACTCCACAGGCTGATAGTTTCTACAAGACAGCGGACAATGAGCTAAGATGAGAGAACCAGGCAGAGCATCACCACAGCAGCGGCAGTTGAGTCAGTAAATAACAGATGAAGGAAGAAAGAAAAAAAGAAAGCGTTTCAGACAATCCTCCCCTGAACAGCCACGCAGGCTCTGTTGTACCTCTCCACAACACCGCAGTCTCCAGACCTCCCTCTCTCTCCCGCTTCCTCTCTCTCTAGGTCAATTACAGATGCCGGCTTTCTGCTGTATCATGGCAAGCAACTGATCGGGGGACGGCGTGAGATTGAAAATGCCGGAGCGGACTGTGAGTTTGCAGTTCCCAGAACAGTTGCAAACTGTTGTTAGATCTGAATGATCTGATGCAGAGCTTTATTCTTAGTACATCCAGAACCGTGCACACATCCTCAGAGGAGTTTAAATAGGCCATATGCACAACCAAAAAAGACACCAGATGCACAGGACATTAGATGATGCCCTCTATATAATGTCTTCTGGATAACACATTCAAAGAAGTGATGCGTCTACAGTCGCAATTGTGCAACAAAAACTGTAAACTAAAAAATAAAATGAATATACTTGATTTCTATTGAAATTTGTATGTCATGTATTTTAAATACATTTGTAATTACACATTTGTGACCCTGGACCCCAAAACCAGTAACATGGGCCAATTTTCTGAAATTGAGATTTATACATCATCAAAAACTGAATAAATAAGCTTTCCATTGATGTATGGTTTGTTAGGATAGGGCAATATTTGGCCGAGAAACAACTATTTGAAAATCTGGAATCCGAGGGTTTAAAAAAATCGAAAATTGGCTTTAAAGTTGTCCATGTTAGCGATTGTGCTGCATTCACTCACAAAAATAAATGTTTTATATAGGAAATGTACAAAATATCTTCATGGAACATGATCTTCACTTAATATCCTAATAATTTTTGGCATAAAAGAAAAATCTATAATTTTGACCCATTCATTGTATTGTTGGCTATTGCCACAAATATACCCGTGCTACTTATGACTGGTTTTGTGATCCAGGGTCACATTTGTAATGATTAAGTTGCAATTTAGTACATTTAAAATAAATTAACTTAATTGAATAACACACTACAGTTCAAGTACTTTAGTATGACAGTCAATACATTATCTATATGATGTCTTCCCATAGCCCATCTTCCGGCTATCACATTACAAGAAGTGTTGCGTCGGTCCACCGTTGAAATAAACAAAACTGATGCGAGTCTCACCATTCAGTACAAGAGGAGCTGCAAGTTTGACTCTCATTTGACAGTTCACCATCTGAGGCCGGCCGGCCTTCTTTGCCGTGCGCTGACGGGCCGCAAACTTGGTAATGTGGGTCATCTCGTTCCCTGTGGTAGCATGGCACACCACCTATGGGTTTTTAACCATTTAACATTTTAGCATTCACCTTTACCTGCTGAATTAGTGTATTTGAAAAGGTAAGTGAGAGTCTCACCTCTCCAGACTGCCCTTTATCCAGTTTCACGACCAAAGGCATGCTGTGCAGGAGGGCATCCAGTGTGGCATATCCCATCTGCTTATACGGTATGAGCTCACCCGTCAGGTCTTTATACTCGACCTGCAGGTCGGACAGTGACACGCCATTTTTACTGGACTGGAGAACCGCCCGTACCATCTTCTTCACCAGTTCTTCATCCGCCATCTTAAAAACAATACAAAGTAAGTGTTAGATTTAGTCTTGAATCCAGCATTCAAAAGTTTGAGGTCTGTAAGACTTCCTAATGTTTTTTTTAATTTATTTAAATAAGCCTCTTTTGCTCACCAATGCTGCATTTATTTGATAAAAAATAGAAAACAGTCATATTGAGAAATTGTTAGGGTTTATTCTGTTCTGTGGACTGTTTATTTCCTTCCGTTTACTTCCTGTGATTCCTTTCTGTGTCCATAGTTACTGATTATGCCCTAGTTTGAGTTACTAGCTGTGTTTGAAATCGCCTGCTATACCCTCATTCACTATTCCCTACATTTCTCCACTAATATAAGCTAGTCCACTTGAAGGAGTGAATGAAAACGAGTGAGTAAATTCAGATACTGAGTGCGCCGAAAGGTCTGCCTCTTTTCCGTAGTTTGTGCTTGCTGTGTAATACTCATTGAGAATTGAAACTTAACAAACTGGCAGCTCCAGTAGTAATGAAAAGATTTATCTTGAACTCTGTCAAGGAAACTAACATGTATAAACCTTAATTAAACCATTTAATAATCAATTAAAAAGGTATGTATAACTATATGATATTACGCTTTAGGCACTGATTAGTTTCACCTGTGTTTCATTTAGCTCCATTTGTATTTAAGCCGTGTTTCAGTTTCTCCAGTGGTTCTCGTTTATATATTGTGTGATGTTGTTCCTGTGATTATTCCAGTGTTTTCCTGAGTTTTGTACAGTCTAATAAATACTGTTGTTTACATCCTCTTCGTTTTCTTCGTGCGCTGCTACTAATCACACACACGACAGAAATATTATGCCAATTTAAAACTGTTTTCTATTTTAATATATTTTCAAATGTAATTTATTCCTGTAATGGCAAAGCTGAATTTACAGCATCATTTCTCCAGTCTTCAGTCACATGATCCTGCAGGAATCATTCTAATACGCTGATTTGCTGCTCAAGTAACATTTCTTATTATCATCAATCTTGCAAACGGTTGTGCTGCTTATTTTAATGGAAACCATAATAAATAAATAAAATGATGAATAGAAAGCTCAAAAGAACAGCATTTATTCACAATAGAAACTTCTATTGGTACAATGTATGTACCAATATAAACGTCTTTAAAGTCACTTTTGATCAATTTAATGCATAATTCTTCTTAATAAAAGTATTAATTTTTTTTGAAAAATATATTGTACTGAACTGACCCCAAACTTTTGAATGGTTGTGTACTACATATTTGTGGCTCATTTGATACCAATAAAACAATTTCACCCCAACAGATCATTGAAAAGCCACATTAGAAGAACATACGAGGCTAGCCGGTCAGAGGTCATACTTGACTGTTAATGGATTTATGAGTTAAAGCTTTAGGTCCTGCATTGATCTCCTCTATGCTGAAGAGTGTTATTGATCGAACACATAGAAAGCTACTGGACAAAACAATGACATTATCTGATCGCTGACAAACAGTTAAACTCTTTTGAGTAAACAAACCGCATCAAGTCTTTTTTTGTCCAACTAACCAATGGCTATTAACTAAGATCATGCAATTGCTATTCTATTGTCATTTTATGTCATTTTATTCTTCCAGGGATATGGAGGTATTGCTGATGTGACTAATGAACTGAGCAATGCACATTGTATTCAGGACTAGCTGGTCACAACCAGACAGTTACTCAGCATGAATGGATCATCACATTCACGTTGTTTATTCTCTCATGTTCAAGAAAGCAAGAGTCAGAGCCAACCCCAGCAGTTTAAATCAGCGTATACATAGAGACCAGATTCAAACCCTTGTGAAAAAAGAACAATTTAGCATAGTTCCAAAAAGAGTACTTTTACATGAATAATAGACTTTAAAAGTGATCTGAAAAGTTTTCAGACACTTAATTGCATATTGCAATTAAATTAAAATGTATTATATTTTACACGTATTAAATGCAACTAGTTGAACAAATTGTGCTTTTATTTAACCACTTAAGTAGAACTTAGCCTACATATTTATATGTAATTTAATAATTACTTATATGTGACCCTGGATCACAAAACCAGTCACAAGTCGCACGGGTAGGCCTATATTTGTGGCAATAGCCAACAATACATTGTATGGGTCAAAATTATCGATTATACTTTTATGCCAAAAATCATTCGAATGTTAAGTAAAGATCATGTTTCATGAAGATATTTTTTACATTTCCTACCGTAAATATATAAAACATTTATATTTGTGAGTGAATGCAGCATAATCGCGAACATAACTGGACAACTTTAAAGGATAATTCCGGTATTTAACACCTCGAGTCTATATTGTAGTTTGTTTTGGATGAACAAGAGTGGTGGACAACATTTTTTTGACAATGGTTCCTCTCTCGAGTTTTTGACTATAAAAGAATTGGCCATGGACCCATTTAGCATTGGAGTCAATGGGCATGTCCGAAAATGTCATTAAAACAACCTTTAACATTATTTTTAAAAACTGTGCAACTCACCGAGTGATTAGTGATGTTAGTTGATGTTCCAGAACCAATAAGTGTTGCGAAATACAGTTTCTGTCGTGTTTTATTCATCATTTTGTAAAATCCCATTGTTGAAAAAATAGTTCCACTATAGCAAAATAAACGGATTGGAATCATATATTGCGACGATATATTGTTTATAATCATCAACGAACACCACTAACCACTCTGTGAGTTTAACAGTTTTGTAAACGAACATTATTGGCTGTTTTAATGACATTTTCGGACATGCCCATTGACTCCAATGTTAAATGGGTCCATGGCCAATTCTTTTATAGTCAAAAACTCGAGAGAGGAACCATTGTCAAAAAAATGTTGTCCACCACTCTTGTTCATCCAAAACAAACTACAATATAGACTCAAGGTGTTAAATACCGGAATTATCCTTTAAAGCCGATTTTCTCAATGTTTCGATTTTTTTGCACCCTCAGATTCCAGATTTTAGTTGTATCTCTGCCAAATATTGTCATATCCTAACAAACCATACACCAATGGAAAGCTTATTTATCCAGCTGTTATATGATGTATAAATCTCAATTTCAAAATTGTGACCCATGTGACTGGTTTTGTGGTCCAGGGTTGAAATATGGTTAAAGTGTACTGTTAAATGTTCTGACAAGCATTTATGTTAACTAAAACATACTTTAATGTAATTTCTATTGAGACTTGTATGTAGCATATTTAATTTGTAATTACACATTTGTAATGATTAAGTTGCCGTTTAGTGAATTTATATATATAACACACTACAGTTGGGCTATAGAGTAGATGATCATGTCTGTAATAAATGCCATAGACCTAAACCATGAAGCTCCAGGTAATTGACATGACAACGAGAGCATAACTTATCGCATAAACTGAAAGAGAAAGTACTGAGAGTCGACAGGTCACAGCTCGCGTGAACGACACGTTAGGGAACGTCGACGTGCTACTGTTTTCAGGACAGATAAAGACACACCCTTTATCGTTGACAGCAGTCGCCATCAAAAACTATTTTATATATTTTACACAGATCTTTTATACTTAGATGACTTGATTTATTTAACGTTTTATGTAAGTTAGTGTATTTACAGCAGGATAGCTGACATAAAATGAACGCATGATCTGTAGTGAACGTGATAAAGAATTTGGCCAACTATTGTCGCGTGCGTTGTCCGCTCCCTAAGGACATACAATCCCGCATATCTCACTATAAACTTGTTTTAAATGTGTTTCAGTTTTATTTTACTGATTTGAACCGGGTGATTATTCGCAGAATAGCTCACTGTCCATCAAAGTTACAATAGTAGAAATAAACTGACACACGGGCGCGCCTATTTCTTCCACCAAAGCTGCTTAAATATTAAGCGGCGAGACCAGAAATTCCCACAATGTCTTGAGTCTTACCGCTCTATGTGTATGTGGCTCGGTCAGGTTAAGATGACAGCGACTGGCTCTTGACAGTTGACACTGGTCGCGGCCGGTGTCCTCCTCGCGGTGTGTCCCGCAGGCAGTGTGTGACAGTCCCGCTGTCTGAAAGCTACTCACAGTCACACCATCCCATCTTTAATCACAAACAACGCGCATGCGCACTATACAGCAGAAGCAGGTACAAGAACTGCCAGCTTTACTGTACACAATTCAGACAATTACTTACATATACTTTCGCATTTATTTTAGTTTTTCTAACGTACTGTACACTATTGTACTGTTATTGTACGGTTCATTTACTGTGATAAAAACACAGCATTCAAATGTTGCATATCTTGGTTTATCGTTACTAAACGGTGGCGCATGAACTTCTGTTGGTCGAAAAACGATTTTGTTCACGAACATTCATGAACACGAACATTGTTCGCAATTTACTGTGATTATCGTAGGAAAATGGCAGATGTGCCTTTTTCAGTATTTGGAATCTTTTTTTAAAGCATAATCTAATCCTAATTCAACGTTAAATTGCTGGCATGTCAGTTTTGCAGACTATTTATCAAATCAGCAAGCAGGAAGATGTCAATGTAGCGAACTAATAACCAATGAGACGCAGCTTCCACCAGAGGGCGCTTCAGAAACACAAATGCCCCATTCAAACCTCAGGATATGGCCATTTAAGGCAACAATTAATTTCTACTAATTTCATTGTTATTCAGAAAAAAATACAATATATTGCACTATGAGAATTAAAAGGGCAGGCCTTAACGTATCCAATGATGTGCTCTTTTTAAGTTACATGACTTATGATTGTGTATCTCCAAAATATCAATGTTTCCCATATGGCAATATATAGCCTACCACTATGGAAAAATAGGTAGGCTATGTTGCCACATGGCCATGCTGTACCATAGTGGAATTGCAGTAGGCCTAATATATTTCCCCATTGGGATTTTTTTAATAAATAGAAGCATCAACAATATGATTGCAGTTTTTTATTTATTTGAAGTATTTATTGTAGTATAGTTGTATTTATGTATAAATGACAAAATTATTTCATCTTTTCATAAAACGAATACAGCATTATTTTACGGAAAGGGTAATAGGAAGAGTGCAGAGTTAGCTCTTCCATGTGATGAGAGTGAGGATGAGTTCGCAAATGATAGGGAATGATAGGAATTAAATGATAGGGATCTACTTATTTTTGGTTTGCATGAGTTCCAAGTATATAACACTTTCTAAAAGAAATGTGCATTTAAATAGAAAATAAAATCATAATTTTATAGAAAAACCATTTTGCCATAGCAACGTTTTTAGTAGTGCGGAAAAAAAGTATTACCTGAATAACAAACAATTGATTTGGATTATCACTGATTATCTGAATAATCATACAGAGAAACGTCAAACCCTATTGGATAAAAATAAATAAAAAACTGATTAGTTAAAATAAAAATCTAACATTAAACAAATGACTGATTAATGATAATTGCCATTTCCACGTTTGACTTGTTTTTTCCCCCATAGACTACCCTCCTCGTTTAAAGGCAGCTGCACAGACCAAAATAAAAACCTACCAATTGAGTATTTTTACACTTGTTTGGCAGACTTTTTACAAACTGACACTGCGTTGAAGGTATACATATCAGCTCATGCATGTTTAGTTCTGGGAATCAAACCCATGATCTTGGAGTTTGTGAGTGCCATTCTATACTGTTTGAGTTTGGAAAACACGCAGAAGTAGCTTTCCACACTTCTTCTGTTTAAAGTGCTTTTTTAATGTTTTTAAAAAAATACAATAACCCTAATAAATTCGTCATGAAACAGAAGTTGCAATAATCTTTTCTTCTGTATTGTCAGTGATACACTGTCACACTCATGTGTATTCTGTAGTGTGACCACTAATGGTAAACCTGCTGGTTAACACAAGTATCTAATCAGCCAATCACATGGCAGCAAATTAATGCTTTTATTATGTAGACATTATTAAGACGATCTGATGAAGTTCAAACTGTGCATCAGAATGGGGACGAAAGGTGTATTTCACAAACTGCTGATCTAGATTTTCATGCACAGCCATGTTTACAGATAATAATCGGAAAAAGAGAAACTATCCAGAGATCAGCAGTTCTGTGATGAACGTGATGAAAATGCCTTGTTGATGTCAGAGGTCAGAGGAGAATGGCCAGACTGGTTTGAGCTGATGCAAAGGCACAGTAACTCAAATATCCGCTTGTTACAACTGATGTTTGCAGAGGAGCATCTCTGAATGCACAACACGTCGAACTTTGAAGCAGAAAGGCAACAGCAGCAGAAGAACACACCGGGTGCCACTCCTGTCAGCTAAGAACAAGAAACTGAGGCTACAATTCACACGGCTAACCAAAATTTGAAAATAGAAGATGGAAAAACATTTCCTGGTCTGATGAGTGTTGTTTTTTGCTGCAACATTCAGACGGTAGGGTCAGAATTTGATGTAACATGAAAGCATGGATATATCCTGCCTTGTATCAACGGTTCAGGCTGCTGCTGGTGTTGTGGGATATGTTTCATCTTTCTGGACCCCTTAGTACAAATTGAGTATTGTTTAAACGCCACAGCCTATTTGAGTATTGTTGCTGAACATTCCTTTATGACCACTGTTACATATAGGATGAACTCAAAAATAAAGGAGAGCTGGATCCAAATGCAGTGAGTTAAATGGTAAAGTAAACATAATAACAAATCCAACACAGAGAATAGAACCAGGGAACAGAATGAGTGCACCAAACATAACATCCATGTAGGACAAGACTCAACAAGAAACACTGGAGTTTAAATACACAAATACCTAACCCTAACTCTAACAATCCAAGAAATAATCAACAAGAAAAACTACTAAAGACTAAGAACTACAAAACATGACACAAAACAGGACATAACAAGTCAACACAAGACCAGGGGAGCACAGACTGGGATCGTGACAGACAACCCAACACCACCAACCCTTTAAGGAGCGGATTACAGACGCTCTACAACAGACACAGGAAGGAGGAGTGGAGGTGGTATAGGGAAGGGATGGAGGTACAGGTCCATGGAATGGAGGAAGGACTGGAAATGGAGGTAGTGTAGGATGCCAGGGCAGAGCAGGACTGATGGGACTGAAGACCATTTCAGCGGAGCAGATGACCACCACACCATTGCAGACGTAGTCTCAGCCTCAGACGTCACGCCCACGGAACGTTGGCTAAACGTCTGATGCATATGGTACACTTAACTGGAAACACTTCAGGAATGTCGAATTCGTCATCTGATTGGTTGAATTTTATCAGATTTCCGGGGGGCGCGAGTGTCGCGTTTATTTTCGGTCCGCCGGGAAACAAAGCACAGACGTGTGATTGCGGAAGAAAAACTGTTGTGTTTACATGAGTGACAATGAGCATTTATCAAGATCAGCTAAACGTAGAAAGTATGCGAGGTTCACGGCATAGACTCTTTAAGAGATGTCCAGGAGTTTTGTTTGAGGCACTTAGTGGAGACTTGTTGCACGCCGGTCTGTTGTTGTGGGGACATTTCCACGTGACGCTGTAACAAACTGTAATTGGTTATTTGACATGTCGGTCAAACGGCCTTATGGGCGGGCCTTGGCCAAAGAAAGCTGCTATGAATTCCAGACCTTCAGCCGTCAGTCTGAAGGTCTGGCTACGCGAGACTATTGCAGACGGGACTGAAGATCCCCACAACGGAGAAGAAGATCAGCACAGCAGATTGTACAGGGCTGAAGTTCCCCTTGGCGGAGCAGAAGGCAGACCTCTGGTCGTGTCGGGGCAAACAGGAGACTCTGGGGCAGGAGTGAGCTCTGGAGTGCATGGACTCATGGGCTAGTAGGGGTTCTGGAGCGGACTCTTGGGCTGGAGAGCAGTGTGTAGCCCAAACACACAAAATGGCCATCGCCGTAAAAGGGAATGCAACTGCCAGTGGCCCCAAGACTTGCTACCACCTCAAAGATGCCAGCAGCTCGTACCAATGTACACTGCTTACATTGGTACGAGCAGCTGGCATCTTTAGGCATCCTCCAAACTGGAATCAAGTCTCAAACGTCTAGGAATCGCCTTGATACAGTAGCTTCAGATGCGACGTTCATGATGACCTGAACACTGGTGTGGCGTCCATGACGGCTGAAGACTCTAACATGGCGTCCATGATGGCTGGAGGCTTTGGCGTGACTGGCGTGTTCTTCCTCTGTGGCTCCCAAAATAAAAGCAGAGCCGCTCAGCTGTAATGCTAAGTTGATATAAAACTCGAATGTCCAACTAGGATCGTGTAACGGCATAATTGAACTGAGCGACATGACGTGAACGTAAATATACGGAATGGCGTGAATGTATTCCACCCTCCGCTGAGACATACATTATGAGAGCAGAGAGCAAATGTCGTTTGGAGGGGGAGGATGCTTTTGATTAAAGATTTAAAAACAAGAATTAAAAAAAAAAAATATGTGCATGGATAAATAATTTATAATAAACACTGCAAGTGTTTTTTTTTTTCTTTTCTTTCCTATTGTGATGTATCTGAGTGAAGCTGCTTCTCGAAGAAGAAGAAAACGTAGGGTAGGAATTTTTTCCCATCTGGAATTGATTGGATCATTATGGGTTGCTACTGTGATCTCATATGGGTGACAGATTCCCCGCCCTCACACCAGTAAGAAGAGAAGAGAAGAGATGTCACAGCAAGATGGAGGGGAAGTTATTTTGATTATTATGAGCACATTATTATTATTTTTAAATAAAGCATTTATAATGAACACTGCAATATTACATAAAAACAAGAATTTGTCGTCTTAAAAAATCGGCCTTTAAAAAAGGTAAATAATGCCCTGGGGTAAATATCACATATGCAGATTTAAGTAGGCCTATATGTAAAAGCTGATAGAACACTAATGAGAATATTGCTTGAGAATAAATTATATTTACACCACCAAAAATCATCCAAGAATAAATTACTGGGTTATTACTGGTTATGGGGCAGGTATAACAACACTAATATTGCATAGGCTACCCCTCAGCAAGTGTGCAGGTGTCCCCCTGTTAAAGGTTTGCTTTTTTTTCATATCAGGATTTTTGGTGAATTGTATATTGAATCCGTTTAGGGTTAGGGCTTGACCCCACCATAAGTAGCCTACAATAAAATGGTTTTAAAACTCCCCTTTCCTCCAGTATAGGCAACCAGAGAGGAAAGGGAAATGCTGACACTCTTCCTCTGAAGTCTTTTGAGTTCATCCAAAACACACGTTTACACTCATACAGACCCCCAGCAATACATTGCTTCTTTAAACTTATTGTTTACTCAGCATGTGATTATTAACTTTTGCTAAAACGTGTCAAGGTCACATTTATTTTGAAAAACTTGCCAAAATCACATAACACACCTCCGACAGGCGTGAGATGGACCTGTTGCCTCTGTTTTCAAGACGTTTTTCAGGAGGTTCACTGTCTAAGAACCAGTCACCATTAAGAAGGACAACAGGAGTCACTCACAGCAGTCTTGTAATGATGTAACACGGTCTTAAAATCAGTTCTGCCACCTGTGCGCTTTTATATGGTGTCAGTGCGTTGAGCGCGTGACCGAGAGCAGAGCGCGCACTCGCGCAGTCATTCGGAACTCTGACGGGATGTCAGCCGCTGCTCGTAGAAACTCGTCCAAAACCGGGAACGACGTAGGGTCCGATCCGGACAGAATTCGGACGATACGTAGAGAGCAGTCGAATGAGTACACACACAATGAACGGGATAGTATTATGGAGTCTTCATTTAAAGGTAGGGGCTTGAGCAGCACAACCGAGAATTAAACGGGGAAAAAAATAATTCTTAACAAATTTACATTCCTATATTACATTCGTATTGTATGTGTTCCTTCTGAAACCGTAACTTGATCCTGATATAATAATAAACTTGGTCACACTGAGACTGATAATGGATTAAAAAAAATAACAACCTCTATTATGGAAATCAAGGCCAATTTAATTGTCTTTTATGACGATTTCTCAATTAAAAATTTTTTATTTATGTAAAAAAAATGTCTCTCTCTCTCTCTCTCTCTCTCTCTCTCTCTCTCTCTCTCTCTCTCTCTCTCTTAAAATGTTTCAAACAACAGCACAAACACAAAATTACCAAATTACTTTATAGATTATGTGATGTTTTGTGGTAATAAAACATCAAATATCATAATTAGTTGTCATGCATGTTTCCATATCCCTAAATAAGCCATGGCTAACATTAGTTATTTATTTATGTCCTTATATAGTCTCATGTATACATAATTAAGTTATAATTAATAGTTTAAGTTTAAATGTAGACTTCACCACAGTATTTCTGAAAGTCGGATGTAGGCCTATATATATATATAAAATTCCTTAACACGCTTATAGTGAATAAGGAACAGAAATGATCCACATCATTGTATCATTCATCCACATCAGGGTCAAGATTAAGCGAGTGTGCACATTTTTTTTCAGATTATAAAACCTCAAGAGGAAGTGTCAAAGGAACTTCAGGAGCTTCTGATGATAATATACCAACAGGTAACTCCAGCTCTCCATATACAAAATGGGGTTCCTTTTTAAAACTAATTTAATACACTATGGCTGATGGGAATAAATCATGTTTATTGTGTAAATGACCTTCATTTACCTAATAATAACACAATAATCTAATATGCGAAGGCAGGTTATTCCTGAGGCGGGGTGCAGAAACTGAAAAGGCACGATCCCCTTTGGACTTTAGACGAGATTTAGGGATCTTTAAAAAACTTAACTATGTGGATAAACTGCAGAGTTGGCAGTAATCTGTCAGTGTACTCTGATACAAGATAAATGTACACGTTAAAATGTCGTCCCAAACCTGTATGACTTACTGGAACACAAAGGAAGATATTATTCTGAAGAGTTGGTACAGACACTGAGGCTGTGTCCGAAATCGCATACTCCCCGAGTAGGTGGTATACTTTTGAATAGGGGGAGACCGGGGAGTGATGTAACACTGTCAGTTTGACAAGTCAGAAAAGAGCTATGGGGATGTCATCAATATCAAACACTCACATCACCTTTATGAGCTCACATTGTTACTGCGCTACATTGTACATTTTGTGACCAAAAAACTGATTTTCAGGAAGAAAGTAAAATTTCTTGTATCAAGATAAAAAAAAAATGTTTGCCTAGCAATCATAGAATTGTAGATACAGTTACCGGTATTTGACTTGCATAGTTTTTCTAGTTTAATTTGATGCTTTGCACTCATGCTAACTTCAAACCCACATGCTAAAAAAGTTAGCTAAGTTATGGCTTTTAGGGGATTCCAGTTATAAATCACATCCCCTGGTAAAACAAAATCAAATGAGTTTTATGTTGCGCACTGAGGGATTTATTAAGTAAATATGTTTCCATCATTTATGTACGTCTTCTTATCGGATCAAAACATTAGCCACCCCAATTGAGCACATACGATCTGATTTGTGCACATTTGTAGAATTTATGCATTTGTATGAATCTCTGCATTTCCATCCAGTACAAACACAAACTGCAATTGTTTATATGCTAAATTTAAAGTCCTTAAAGAAGTACAAGACAATGTTTTTTGTTACTTTAAATTGTTCACTTTATTCAAAACTGTTCATTCTTTGTTATCCAATAACATCCTTGCATATATTTACTGTAGATTGTGTGGATCTTATTTCAGCAAATCAGTTCTCATTGTAACCTGTGATTGTGTTGTACATGTCCAAGTGTAATATGCTGACAAATGTGGCTACCATGTATCATATTTTGAGAGATTTGCACTAACAACCACTAAGTTATCGATGCTCAAACAAAAGGTGTTACTTCCCCTATAATTTGCGACCACTAAAAAGTATGTTTATGTTTATTATGAATGTGAGTTTTGTTAATGTAATACAACTGCATTTGCCATGTTGTCATTGTCATGTGATCAGAGTCGGTTGCGTGGCTTCACTGCCATTCCCAGATTCTCTCCCCGTGGCCTCATGGGATGGCAAACTGTCCATCGGATGCACACTTAGGAGTCTCGTTAGAAGTAGCAAGTCATCTGCCATCTTTTCGCCTATACTGTTTTGGAAACGCTGTTAATTCGGATAAACTCTTTCACATACTGTTATTCGCCTGCTAGTAGGGAAATATGCGATTTCGCATGCAGCCTGAGACATTCCTCAAAATAACTTTATGTTTCACAGAAGGGTAAATGATGACAGAATTTGAATTGTTTGGTGATCTATCCATTTAATGGACCTCTGACCTGCTCTGGTGACACTCCTAAAAAAAAAGTAACTTTTAGAGATCATACCTTGGACTTTAAAAAGCCCATTGACTGTCACTTATTAACCCTCTCTGTTAAACACAGCAGTGAAACATCACATGACTATGGTACAATTCTAAATCAAAACTGTAGATTGAACCATGAATATTGCTCTAGAAATGAATGTTTTTTTTATTATAACTGACTATAGACGAACTAAACCTGGAATTTACAGCAGTGTAAAGGCCAGCTTGGTTTATGCCACCTTATATTAACTGACTATCCTCCTCACATCAGCAGCTAAATCATTTTTCCATACACATTTACTAGAGCTGACTGAAATGTTTTCCATGTGGAGGCTGATCTGTTAGTGTTGGATGCAGTGGTATAATGTTGCGTATGTTTCCTGTTGCAGTGTTGGCTATGCAGCTGGCTTTGGTGGAGGGGCCAGATGGACTTCCTGCCGATGAGGGCACACAGGAAGTGCTCTGCAGGAAGCTGTGTGTGCTGGAAGCTGACCTCTCAGGGGTCATGACCTTAATCTCTGTATGGGCATCCCTATTTGGAAGACATCAAATATTCAACACCTTAAATAGTTAGATTTAACATACGGGTCTCCCTGTCTTGCAGGAACTGTCCGCTCACTTTGTATCCATCAACAGTGGGGAAAGGACTATATTTATCACGTTTAAAACCCTTGAAGAAATATGGAAGTTCAGCACATACCACAGAATGGGTCTGTTCTTATTTCAGTGTCTCGGATATACTGTTGTATCATACTGGTTTGATTAATAATGGCAGTTATTGTCCATTCAAAGTCTCTTATGCTTACCAAGGCTACATTTATTTGATCAAAAATACATTAAAAACTTAATATTTTGAACTATTATTTCAAAATCTATTTTAATATGTAATTTATTCCTGTGATACTCCATTACTCCAGTCTTCAGTCTCACACGATACTTTAGAAATCATTCAAAAAAATATTGATGACTCCAAACAATTGACCAGTAGTGTCTATAAGCTAAATATCTCATATGACATATACCAAATTTGTAATTTCCACCAGGCTTCTTGGGTCAGTGTATGGAAAATCTTCTCATGGACCAGGAGTTCTGGTTAATCTCCCTTGATCAGCATTCAGGAATTGAGATCTCAATTAAAGAGGAGACACTAAATCTGATGTATAAAGGCTTTCTAATGCAAGAAGGTAATACATATTGCTTGAACATGCTTAATATGAATGCGATTAAAGCTATAGTATTTGATTACAGAAATGGATTGGCACACGGATGTATGAGTGAATTTCACTGTTATTTATAATAAAACTGTATTGTTTACTTTTGAGGGTCTTTCTTTGGATGCTGCACAGCGAATCAGATGTTTGATAGCTCTACGTCAGGTAGCGACCTTTATTTGGAGAAGGGGGATATCGCCCTGTTTGAGCCTCCATTCCTAGGGTCAGGCTGGACAGTGCTTTCACTGGCAGATGGGTCTAGAGGAACCAAGCCGAAACCAGCTCTGGAGCCAGTCATACCCTTTCATGAGTACGTGTCATCTTCTGAATTTCACTTGAACTTATTGTCAAAAATCAACAGAGCACCCAGAGCTAAGAACGATGAATTGTCTTTACTTCCCAAGGTGGTTTCTAAAGTCCTGCCCAGAGACTGTATTAGTGGGTGGTGGAAAGGACACTAGTGACCTTCCGTTACAGATTGGTGAGAAAACGTTTAAATAATTGTATTTTGTATACATTACCGTTCAAAATATTGGGGTCGGTATGCTTTTGAAAGAAGTCTTTTATGCGCATAAAGGTGCTTTTATTTGATTATAAATACAGTAAAACACTTATATTGTGAAATAATGTGGACTTTTTTTTTATTCCAGTGATGGCAAAGCTGAATTTTCAGCATCATTACTCCAGTCTTGTGTCACATGACACTCTAGAAATCAGTCTGATAAGATGATTTGGAGCTTGAGAAACCTTTCTTATTATCAATGTTGAAAACAGTTGTGCTGCGTAATATTTTTGTGGAAACTGTGATATTTTTTTCAAGATTCTTGAATGAAGAGAGTTTAATTTGAGAACAGCCTTCATTTGAGACATTCAATGTAAACGTCTTGACTGCCACTTCTGATCAATTGAATACATCTTTTCAGAATAATAGTATTCATTTATTTTAATTTCGACAACTATCATACTAAATATATAAGATACTAAAGATACTAAAAACTAAATGGCATATGATGTACAAGACAACTGAAAGTATTGAGGTTGGACATAAAATAAACAATATCACAAAATCGCATGGAACATGAAAATGTGACTGATATTTATAACAGCAACCTTATTTCTTAGACATGCACATTATATTTGTCACTTGCAATCCTTGAGGATTAAGAATACCATAATTGTATAAGAATAGAAAGTAGAGCAAGAAATAATAATGATTAGAAAATTATAGAGGATAAAAAAATCTGAAGGCTCTACTCAGATTTATTCATGTAGAAGGTTGATATGTTACCGTATATAACTCAATGGGATTTTTGAGGCTTAAAACTGTAGATATTTTATTTTAGTAATTACATTTTTTTCATAATGCGGCATTGTCATCATCCCAGTCCACTTAACGAACTCTACCACAATTGTAACAATGTCTCTCACAGCAGTAGGGGTCTGCGAGACCACAGAGGAGTACGACGCCGACGGGCCAGATGAACTGAGTTTCCAGGCTGGTGAACGCATCATCATCCTGGGCCTGCTGGTGGCCTGTTTTGAATGGTTTATGGGAAAATCGGAGAAAACTGGGGATATTGGACTCGTTAAAACCAACCTGGTCAAAGCAACCGGTTCATTTTGTGAGTAAGTGCTTGTGTGATTTTTAAGAAGTTTGTTTTCTGTCTGACTTTGGTAACACTTTATTTATCAACTACAATGTCAACTGACTCTCATTAAAGCTGCATTACAGGTGAAACTCGAACAATTAGAATATTGTGCAAAAGTTCATTAATTTCAGTAATTCAACTTATAAGGTGAAATGAATATATTATATAGACTCATTCCATGCAAAGTGAGATTTCAAGCCTTTTTTGTTATAATTTTGATGATTATGGCTTACAGCTTATGAAAACCTTTTCACAATATTCTAATTTCTTATAAGTTGAATTACTGAAATGAATGAACTTTTTCACGATATTCTAATTTTTAGTATATATGCTAACAATTTATTGTGATGCTCCCCCAACAAACATTCTACTGACTAAGTTACTTTGCAACTATATGTCAACTTATTCTACTAACCCAAACCCTAACACTTAACAGTCTCCTAATACTCTAATGAGAGTTAGTTGACATGAAGTTGCAGTTACTTAGTAGAATGTTTAAAATGTAACAGTTCAACTGTTCAACAGTTCAACAAGATAACTTCATCTTGTGCTTACATTATAGATCATCTGGCATATTCTTGAAAGACGAGGACAGACAAATTATGACCTTGGATCAGGACAAAATTAAAGAGGAGACTATTTCTTTATTGAAGAAAATATGCCAGAGTGATGTTGGCACAAACTACAAACTTGGTAAGGCTCACAGGTTTTTGAATCTTAACATTTATAAATTCAGTTTTATTTGCTTTTACCACAGTATCTGCTCTCTGATAAGCATTTGCCAAGGACAAAAAGGATGGCATTCCTAAGAGACCACAGAGGTAGAATTACAGGCACAAAGCAACTATGACAACACAAAACACGTCTAACTAAAGTCTTGTAAATATCCTGGTCGTAAGCGTTTCTTTTGTGTGGTGTAAACAGAACCTAAACCACCACTATTGTTCCACCTTTGGGAAACTGAACTAAAGATTAGGAAACTAATTTATCACTGCAAGAACTAGTGACCTATACAATAAAATGCCAAAGCAAGCAACCAAAACTATCAGTATACATTGTAAATTAAAAATAGTAGTCTTGACATGGTGGATGTATTAAAAAGCTCAAAAATCACTGGAGCTGCTCGTCCAGGGAAGAATTCGTGGCGCCCTGAGACCAGACATCGCATTTCTGGAAATGCAGTTGTTCTCCCTAATATAAAGAGAGATGAGCAGGTCATGATTCTGTTGTTTTGCTGTAATATTCAGCCAATCTGATCAAAATGATGGTCAATTACCAACTACATTAACCAGAAGTCTTAATGCTATTGTATATTACAGTGGTTCCCAACCCTGGTCCTGGAGTAACCCCCAACACTGCACATTTTTAATGTCTCTCTTATCTACAGTAACACACTCTTTTATCTGACCAGAGTTAGGAACCTCTGGCATATGATTCAAGCTGCTCACTGGAGGTCGCATTTGTCGGCCACATACTGTATGTCATTGAAGCTGCCTCATTTCAGTGAAGAAACCATTACATACAAAGTCATTAAGAAATTACAACTCTTTATGCTTCACAAGGAACAACAGTCCTACGACAAATGCGACCTCCGGAGGACGCAGCCTTCAAAATGAGACACAGCCTCAGTAATGTTGTTAGCTGTACATCAGGGGTTCTTATCTCTGGGCCTCGAGTTTCACTTTCCTGCAGAGTTTTGCTCCAACACTCCAAACACACCAAACACACCTGATAAAGCTAATCAAGAGCCTTGTCCGAAATCGCCCCCTATACCCTTAAATAGGGCACTATTTGAGGGGACAGCCATTTAGTGATGTCCGAAGCCATAGTGGATGTTATCAAGTGCACTCATTCAATCCCCCAATGCACTGCAATAACGAGTGTACAACCGATGTATGCTCAACGGCTAGAGAATACCCATAATGCACTGTGATGGTCAGGCCAAATTAATTATCATGTCTCGAGGATGGATGTTCATCCATCCATTTTCCAAACCGCTGGTCTAATGTGGCTATAGCGTAATATTATACAGGTATACATTCCTTTTTAATTGATTATTAAATTGTTTAGTTAAGGTTTATTCATGCTAGTTTCCATGACAGATCTTACTACTGGAGCTGCTAGTTTGCGAAGTTTGAAATAATTATTAAACAGCAAGCACAAACTATGCAAAAGTAGGCATGTGACGGTATACAATTTTCATGTTGCGATAATTGCTGAAGCTTTTATCATGGTATACGGTATTATCACAATATTGAAATAAGTGTTGTCATACTTTAACTAGGTTTAATAACTTTTTCTTTCTTAGAACAAAAAGAACTCTGAACATTTAAATACAATAAAGCAATACACAAAAAATAATAACGCAAACAAATATTTTGAACAGATTAAAGTCTCAAGTTAGTTAATGCATTAACTAACATTAACAATGAGCAATAGCTAAATTTGTTACAGAAGATATTATTCTTTAGTTAATAAAAATAAAAACATTGTTAGTTCAGACATGTTACAGTAGCTCGTTTTAATAATGTGTTATTATATGTTGAAATTAAGATTAATAAATGCTTTAGAAGTATTTTTCATTGTCCGTTTATGCTAACTAATTAATTAAATGATGCTAACTAATGGAGCCTTATTGTAAAGTGTTACCGAAGAATAATAAAGAATCAGAACATTTTCGATCAATATCTAGGGCATGTTGTAGCCTAAATAAAGATTAAAATGTTGAAAATAAATAGCCTATTAAGTCTAAGTATTTGGTGCTGCGATGAACACCATTGCGAATACAAAAATCTGAATGGCTGTTCGAAACATTGCTTCTCATCCATGTTGGGCTTTTTTGCACACATGCCTCTTAGATGGAGGATACAGCTGTGTGGTGCATTTTACCCAGTTGATGGGAAAAGTATTCTTAAAATGCAGTAATTCGTAATAAATAATTATTCACGGTATTTTGAAGTGCCCACAATAACATTATCGTACATGTTCATTATCGTGATGTGTGTCTATGCAAAAGCAGCAGCCCTTCTTCATTTTCAATCACTCCAAGTAAACTATATTAGTGTACTAGCCTAATGCAAGGAGAATTCGCACAACCCTGGTCTTCAGGATTACTGAAAACAGGCATATTTACATACAGTTATAGGTGACTTTGATCAAGGTTGGAGCTAAACTTTGCAGATAATGATTTGAGAACCCCTGCTCTACACTGACCTGTCATGAGGAAGCGATTTGGACACATCCCTGACAAAAGATGGCGCTGCGGTTGCATGCTTGTCCACTTCTGTAAGACGCATACATGATCAGATGTTAAAGTTTGTAATTACATCATACAAACAAATTGTTGCACATTTTGTACCATCAAAAATATTAGCGAAGTTGTTTTGATTAAAGATTACGAGGGCATGTGAATTAAAAAAAAATAAAGACGTGCACGGATAAATCAATTATAATAAATACGGCAATAGTCCATAAAAAAAAGGGAAAAAAAGTAGTGTGAATTTTGATTTCATGGTGACTTTAACTCAGGATATGGGTCAGAGTCTTACCTTCATCCCAGTCTTCATCACACGCGGGTGCAGTCCAGGTGCTCACTGGGATTTGAAACTTGCTATCAGTCTTCTCACTGGCTACTTTTAACATTGCAAAGGAGACTGAGATCAGTTCAGTGTACAACTGAATGTCAGATTCATTATGCATGGGGTGTGTCTGCAGGAGTCCAATATTGAAGCTGAAATGGTAAAACAGATCTTACCGTAGGTCTCCATAACAGAGCATCGGTCCACACAGGTTAAGATGTGATGGGACAGCTCATCTTTTCTCATCAAGTGGCGTGCATTGAATGGACATGTCCATAATTCACTGATCAATTCAGGGTGATTCTACAAATAATATTAAGATCACAGACATCTATCAGACACTCAATTCAATATGATTTTCTTCCATAAATCATGGGGTCATTTTCATTTTTGGGTGAACTATCCCTTCAAAGTCATCTTGTGATGCCCTTGGACATTTGCTAGTTGAGTTAGCGGTGTTAAACAGATGCAAGAAATAAAAAAATAACAGGTTAGTTTATTATGCTACATTGACACACCATCGTTGTTAGATTTGAAATGTTTTTTTATTAATTAATTAAATTAACTTAAATTTTTTACCCATGTTAAAAATTATATAAGAAAAAGTATACGGATTACAAAAATACACAGCAAACTTACGCCTAAAATGGTCTAATGATACCTTATTCGTATTGCTGAACATTGTGGAGATGCATTTAAGAGTTTGGCTGTACTGTAACTTTATGATTGTGGAGTTTTTTTGCACACACACACACACACACCTTCCTGCATTTGATGAGGTGGTAGGGGAACCGGCAGGCCCGGATCAGATGATGTGGGTCATAGGGGCACAACAGCAGTTTGTCAGGGTTACAGAAATCTATGAAACAGGTAAAAATTAAGGCAATTGTATGGAAGTAAAATAATGCCAAATGTTTTTGAAACAAAAAGCCTGTTGAATTGCACTACTTGAAAAAAATATGCATTGCATTAACCATGCTTGCATTTTAATGCATTGTATTTTAGGACTTGCATTTTTTTATTGCCTCAAATTCAACATGGTTGAATATTTAAGCTGTGAATATTTCAATTCAAAACATTTCAAACACATTTTCATTATTAAAAATTCAATAATCCATATTCACCTTTCATATTTCAATTCCAAAATATTCAAACGGTTTAAAAATACAACCTTTAATATTCAACAGGGAATTTTCAGTCCATTTTATTTCGCTTTAAAAATTCGCTTCCTCAAATTCAGTGGTTCAAATTCGACAGTAAATTCAACATTGACATCCAGGAACTGCAGGAAAAGCAGTAGACTACCGAGCATAATCTCCACCTGCTGTTATTCGGCCTCACCAGCAGGGGGCGCAAGCGCGTGTTGTTGACGAAGAGGAGAGCAACAGTTCATTCATAAAAACCCGTTAATAGAAATGTAAGTGTATTTGTGATTATTACGAGAGCTGTTTTTACAGCTGAGATTATAATGTTATTCCCCCGATGCTGATGTACAGATCAAATGTTACATTTGAAGTAGACATATATTTCTCTTGGTTGTTTAGTTGCCTTAACATTATATCACTGCGATGCGCTGCAGTAGCCTAGTGTTTCCCTCAATACTTCAGGGTTGCTGGACATATAAAACGCTTAACGTATAGCTTAATGGACTAATAGTGATATAAAAGAGCAAACTCGCACTTTATTGAGAAGGCTGTATAGGTACTATATGGCTACGGGCAGCAGACTAAAGATGAAATTAACCCGCAAGGTATCACGCCAATTTTCCCTGTGATATGGCATAAAGTTGGCTTGACATTAGACCATTTTTTTACAGTCTATGCATTAGACATTCGCACATTTAGGGACCGTCTCTAAAGTTACACACGACATTGGTACACACGTTTCTAACTTCAATAGCATTGGGAGAGAATGACTTACAGAAAACTGGTACGTCAGGCATGATACACATGCATACCTTTTATATTTTTGATAAGTTGAAGTTTGCTATTGAAGTTAGAAACGTGTGTAATGATGAATGTAATTTTAGAGACGGTCCCTAAATGTGCGAAAGTCCAATGTCAAGCCAACTTTATGCATAATGCGGGTGGGATATGTCCCACCACTTTCTGCCAGGTATATTGTCCCCACCTCGCAGCACGGATGTACAAACAGCCGAAATAAAACAACTCCAGTTAACCAGCAGAGCATTCATTTAGTTCGTTTGTTAAACAAGAGGCGATCTAGCGCTGAAATGTGTATGAAATCAAGTGCTCATTGCCACTGCGATCAGTGGTGCTGGTGCGGATAGAGTATGTGGCTCGCGAACACTCTTCACTCAGACGCGCTTCAATCAGTTGCGGAGACTCTCGTTCCGGTGAAATCACAAAACAAACTGCACACAAGTGTCCCAGCTTGATATACAACCACTGATAAACATAATCGGTTTTGATGAGGAAAAAAAACTATACGAGTGCGGATTCGAACCCAGAACTTCTGACCCTCATGGCTAAAGTTCTACCACTCGACCATTAAAGTACATTTGTAAATTAGTCGGATCTATTCATTTCAAAATTCCATAGGAAAATTCTCGGCACTGAAAACATATTAGATCTCATTAAACGACAAATGAAACCCAATGTAGACCTAGGCCACTATATTTTTGATAGCTGGACATCGTAATGTTACTGTACACATCTGATTTATGATTTATTATTGTATTAGCAAAACACACACACAAACAAACTGCGTGAAACTTTGCGCGTTAAATTCATATGATTCTGAGTCCGTCTGCTGCCCGTAACCACATAGTAGTCCTACTTACAGCCTAAAGTGCGAGTTTGGTCTTTTATATCTACTAGTCCACGCTACGTTGAGCGTTTTATATGTCCAGCAACCCTGAAGTATTGAGGGAAACACTAGGCTACTGCAGCACATCGCAGTGATATAATGTTAAGGCAACTAAACAACCAAGAGAAATATATGTCTACTTCAAATGTAACATTTGATCTGTACATCAGCATCGGGGGAATAACATTATAATCTCAGCTGTAAAAACAGCACTCGTAATAATCACAAATACACTTACATTTCTATTAACGGGTTTTTATGAATTAACTGTTGCTCTCCTCTTCGTCAACAACACGCGCTTGCGCCCCCTGCTGGTGAGGCCGAATAACAGCAGGTGGAGATTATGCTCGGTAGTCTACTGCTTTTCCTGCAGTTCCTGGATGTCAATGTTGAATTTACTGTCGAATTTGAACCACTGAATTTGAGGAAGCGAATTTTTAGAGTTGGGGTACTCGAACTCGGACTCGGACTCGAGTCCGGTCTCGAGTCCAATTTTGAATGGACTCGGACTTGTCACGCACTCGAATGAATTTGTACTCGGACTTGACACGGACTCGGGACATTTTAGACTCGGAAAAATGTCCGAGTCCAGTCGAGTCCGGGCACTGGATGACACAAAACGAAATTTTGTGAATTTTTTTTATTTAAAAACGAAACGAAACAACGTTGTTTCAGCGTTGAGCATTGTAGCCAATCACAGTTAAGTGCATAAAATCAGTGGCAAATCAGAGGCGTTTTAGAGTCCGCATGCGAATAATTCGCTCAAAATGTATGTTTAGAATCAGCACGAGCTTTATCCTTTCGCAAATCCCCTCATAAACAACAAAGTCTCTCGAGATCTAGACGCAATATAAATAAGATATTCACTGTGCAGTGCGGACAACTTCAGTCAGTGTTTATGACGAGAGTTTTAGGGAGAGTGCCGAACGCGGTAAGTGATGGCTTAAAGGGAGCGCTGTTGACAATCTAAATAGTTTTGTTTTTCATACTTCTAGAGGAGCAGTGGTTACGTTCACACTGTAAATTATAAAGAGTGATAACTGCATTTAAATGTGGGATTGAATCCACTTAATTTTTGTCCTTTGAGTCATGAAATTGCGATGATTTGACACATAGCAACATAAGAACGTGTTAACCATAGCAACATTTTGGCGTCTAATAATGTTATCATTTTTGTTGCATTTATACTTTAGTCATAAGTTTACATACTCCTTGCAGAATCTCCAAAATGTTATTTTTATATGTTTTTTAATAAGACGGATCATACACATTGTTTCTATACTGCCCTGAAAAATCTTTTTCACATGACAGATGTTTAATAGCCTAAATAAAATACAAACACAAAATAAAGACCAATTACATAGGCTCGATTTTAATATTGTGTCATTACCTGAATGATCCACAACTTTTTTTTCTTTTTCTTTTTTTTTTAATGGTTGAGGAAAAATCATCCAGCTCCTGCACATTCTTTGCTTTTCCAGCATCTTCTGCATATTTGACTCCTTACTAGCAGTGACTATGATTGTAAGATCCATACTTTCACACTGGTGACAACTGAGGGACTCATACACAACTATTACAAACCCTGCAAACATTTAGTGATGCACAAGAAGGAAGCATCCGTTAAGAGTCAAGAGGTGTAAACTTTTGAACTGGATCATTGGTGTAAATTGGTCTTATTTGTTTAAAAATGCATTCATTAATTTAGTCCAACCCTTCAGAGGCTAAATAAGATATTAGCATGTACAACACAATAAGAAAAATTTAAACATCATCATCTTGCTCAAAAGTTTACCCCTGGCTCTTAATGCATCGTGTTGCATTATTAAGCATAACCTTGCAGATTCTAAAAGATGTACAATAGGTAAACGTATGACTGTAACTATACATTGCAATCATTTTGTAAGGTTTAAAATATTAATTTAAGAGCTCAGTGTTGAGACCTTTCGCCGGGATTTGATTGGCAGGTGATCTGACCAATTATAATGCAGATACACGCCATTTTTGTTCGACAAACAAACCAAATCAGTTAGTAGATTAAAGGCAGTGGACTTGAACTTGAAAAATAGTGTGTATTGATTTCTTTTTTAGAAATTTGTGCTATAACTAGAAGAGATTATCAGTTCACGTGCTGCTTGAACTGAGGCCTACACATTAAAGCACCACAAAACAGTATTTATCGTTTGAATTTCATAAAAATTAAAAAAATTGAAAGCTGAGACTTTATTTCAAACCAAAAGTACCCTGCTCTGTCTGTTGGCACATTGTTAGTGTCCTCTTTGCTCCGACCGAGAACATGTGGAGTGAGAGAGGAATGGCTTGTCGGACGTAGCAACAGTAACCAAGAGGGGCGGGTCTTTGTGAAAGGTCAATTTCAAATCATTTAAATCTTTGTGGACTCGGCCGGACTCGACTCGGACTCGGATGTTAAGGACTCGGACTCAAGTCCGACTCGACCCTCTTTGGACTCGGACTTGGACTTGTACTCGGTTGTTAAGGACTTGGACTCGACTCGGACTCGACAAAGGTGGACTCGGACCCAACACGCGAAATAAAATGGACTGAAAATTCCCTGTTGAATATTAAAGGTTGTATTTTTAAACCGTTTGAATATTTTGGAATTGAAATATGAAAGGTGAATATGGATTATTGAATTTTTAATAATGAAAATGTGTTTGAAATGTTTTGAATTGAAATATTCACAGCTTAAATATTCAACCATGTTGAATTTGAGGCAATAAAAAAATGCAAGTCCTAAAATACAATGCATTAAAATGCAAGCATGGTTAATGCAATGCATATTTTTTTCAAGTAGTGCAATTCAACAGGCTTTTTGTTTCAAAAACATTTGGCATTATTTTACTTCCATACAATTGTAAATTAATGCAAACAGAAGTGTGTTCGTGCGCATGTTATTGTCGCTTCATCTGCCGCGTGTCGTGTCTGCCCTGCGGTTTTACCTTGAGGTTCTTCCCATCGTGGAGCTGAAACAATCTTCCCAGACTCGCTGCCTGCCTTCTTGTGTGTCTTCGACATCTGTGCCACACTGTCCAGCTGTTTTTAATGCTAAAACAGAACGACATTATCACTAAAAGCAGACGCATGTTGTCGCGTCCCACGGGGCTCATTGAAACAACACTTTTGTGCCCGTAGTGAGAAAATAATACTTTAGATTTTTCTTTTAAACCTTGTTGGTGGTTCATATTCACATATAAATTACACACAGAATCCACACAGACAGGTTCACTACATATTTGAACTTACAAAGATGTGTCGTTTTCGTCAGCCGTTCTAGAAACTAAGCACCTGAAGTGTTTAACGTTAATTCAGCCACTTGAGGCGCTAAAGAGTAACGAAATGAAGTACCGTGACAGGAAATGTCCATTTCTCTAAATATGTCCTTTAACAAATGTTTGTTTTAAATACCACAGATCTGGCGAAAGAAATTCCAGGACCAGTTCAAAGTAAGCCCATTCATCCATCCATTTTTTAATTAAAGGGATAGTTCATCATTTTTGTCATCATTTATTTACTCATGTTGTTCCAAATCTGTATGAGTTTCTTTCTTCTGTTGAATACAAAATAAGATATTTTGAAGTATTTTGTCAACCATAGTTGACTTCCATATCATTTTTTTTTCCTACTATGGAAGTCAATGGGTGCCGTCAACTCTCTGGTTACCAAAATTCTTTAAAATATCTTCTGTATTCAACAGAAGAAAGAAACTCATACAGGTTTGGAACAACATGATGGTGAGTAAATGATGACATTTTCAGTTTTGGGTGAACTATCCCTTAAATATGGGCTTAATAAAATAATGATCTGTTTGTTTAATTTCATTGAAAAATATATACATTATGTTATTCTTTGTCTTCAGACAAGACTCAAGAAGTGAACAATCTAAAACAGAAAGTCATCCACATTTTGAGTGAGGTCGATGAGACTCAAAGACAGGATGATTCATCAGTCAGCATCAAGCACCAGATAGAGATAGAAACTAATGATACAGAGGAATCCCGGGAAACCCCTCGTTTTTCTGTCCTCTCTGAGCAGGACAGCACCAGTCCAGATGGACCTCATGCTCTCCTCTCATTCTTGAGCAGTCGTGACCACCAGCCTGAGTTCATGCTCCTGTACTGCGCTTACCCAGAATTCCTCATCTCACATTTCGAGGGTCACTCTGATGAGGAGGATATAGTGGCGTATTTAGGCGTAGCCCGAGAATTGGCACGAAAGAAGCACGTCTCGTGGGCGCAGAGCCGAATCTGTTTTCTTCTGGGACAGCTTTGTGCAGGGAGGTCAAAGTTCTCTCAAGCTCGGGTGTATTATGAGGAAGCCTTGAATGTGCCCAGGGATTGTTTCACAGACATGTTTCTGCTTTCCACCATTTACTCCAACCTGGCACTCATCTACCTAACACAGAAGAACCATGACAAATTTTTCACTTTGTCAGAGCGCTTGTCTGCTTTGTTGATGGCTGTCCCTGATTGTTTGTTTGGCTGTGAGGACCCTGAGTTATTAAAGTATGTATTAAAAAAGGCCATCCTGGCCAAGAATCAGCCTGCCGAGGCCCGAGCCTGCTTCATCCTGGCAAAGCTCCACCTGAAGCTTAAAGACAGCATGAGTGCAATCCCATTCATCGAAAGGCTTTTGATCCTTGCTGACGAGGTTCCCGAAGCGTGTGATGAGACAGTGAGCCATGTTTTCCTGGTGTTAGCACGACTCTACAGCGAACAGAGTCTGCCACGTTTGGCTGAAAGCTGCGCACGGCGAGCATCACTTCAGGTCAGTGCTACCTGATAGTGTTTTCAGAGAGAACTCTAAATATTAGGGCTGTAACGATTAATCGCGATTAATCGAAATCCAAAATAAAAGTTTGTTTACTACATAAATGTGTGTGTATTGTGTATAATTATTTTGTATATATAAATACACACACATGCATGTATATATTTAATAAAAATGTGTTATTAATATATAAAATAATTATATTTATATATAATATAAATCATATACAAATATATATGCAGTATATAAATGCAAATATTTCTCAAATATATACATGCATGTGTGTGTATTTATATATACAAAATAATTATACACAATACACACACATATATTATGTAAACACAAACTTTTATTTTGGATTTCGATTAATTGCGATTAATCGTTACAGCCCTACTAAATATTATATATATATATTTAAATTAATGAAATGAAATGTTATAAAAATGTATATATATATATAAATGTGTGTGTGTGTGTGTATATATATATATAAATGTATGTATATATATATGAATTAAATTCAAAGCTAATTAATACAATTAAATAAATGTTTATTCAATTGAAAAATTAATTTAAATAAAAATAAATAAGTAAATAAATCATATTAAAATAAATTAATACATTTGTGCATTTATCCGATCACAGGTCGCAGCCATCGTGTCAGAAAAAAAATATTTATTTTTAAAAATGAATAAAAATCAATGTAAATAAAAATGATTACATTTTATTTCATTAAATTAAATAATTAAACAAATGTTGATTATTACAATTATTTAAGTTTATTTAATAAATTAACATTTAATTTGAAAATGAATAAAAAAAAAAGTAAATAATTAATTAATAATAAAATTAATTGATTTGTGCATTATTCCATTCTCTCTTACAGGTAAAAGGCACTCTTTCACAGTCTAAATTAAAATTGAATAAAAAATAATTTAATATAACTAAAAAAAACAATGTGATACATTTTATTTAATTGAATTAAATAGTTAATTAATTAATACAACAAAAAGTGCATTAAAGGTGCATTAAGCAACTTTTCATGTTAAAAACACCCGTTTTCTAACCCATACATGCTTAAACAATTGCCTGATGGGCTGAATGAGCCCTTCTCTGATCACTGAGATTGTCTCTATAATCCTGTAAAGTAAAATAGATAAGAGGGATTCGGGCCGGAATTTTAGACTGGGCATGACTTCATGCGCGTTCACGGCACGCTCACATAGCTATGTCTGGCAGGTTTGTGTATTCGCCGGCATTCTCCGTAGAAGATGGATTGTAAGAGACCTGCTTGTAGTTCATTTCAAACACCAACGCAAACTCCACGTAAGATAAAAAAAAGAAAACTTTTGTGCACATCTCTGGCTGCAGTTTCGCTTGCCGCTAGAGGTGGCATAGTTCTGCAAAAACTCAGAATCTTGCGCTATGCACCTTTAAATTGGACTAAAATGAATGAATAAAAAATTGAATCAATGAATCAAATTAAAATAAATTGATTTGTGCATTGATTTATGCATTCTCTTTCACAGGTAGGAGCCACCGCTTCACACTGTCTTTGTGGTGTCTCTCTGTTGATGGAAAACGCATCAGAGCTGTATGGAGTGGCCATCCCGACACAAGTGGCTCCATACCTTACCCGTGCCACTGCTTTAGTGTCCCCCGGCCAGGAGCCTGCGCTGGGTCATGTCCACGCTCTGTGCTTGTCATGGCTCTTCCATAGACACAGCTTGCCCGAGAGAGCTGTTCGCTACATGCTAACCGTCCTCGACCACAGCAGCATGTCCAGCGTTGGCCAGTCAGACACTACGGCTGCTCTCATTTGGATGGCGTGGCTGTACATCTGCAACCAGCAACCCGGCACCGCTCTGGAAGTGCTGGATGCTGTCCTGTCGTCACTCCCAGAGCACTGTACGACACAACTGGAAGGTGTGGTTTACAACATGCGGGCCATTTCATACAGACATTCAGCGGACATCCGACAGGCGGCTGAGAGTTACCGGGCTGCAATCGAGATATGCGAGGAGTTTGAGGACAGGCATAACTGGGCCATAGCGTTGGCCAACTGTGGATTCATGTGTTTGCAAATCAAGGCAAAAAGATTGGCAGGAGAATACCTCACTCAGTCCGTGGAGCTGTTCTCTGAGCTTGAGGATGAAGGGCATGAACTCAGTTTTATTTCAGTGCTTCTTGAGTTAGGGAGACACTTTATTTCCCAGGGAAAACATGAGAATGGGAAGATCTACTACGAATGGGCCCTGCTGACCGCCATGTACATCGATCACATGGATAGTAAGTGTTATCATAGCTGTATTAGTGGAAGTGAAACCTTAGAACATCTTGACGTAAGAATTTCTCTTTAGTGAGATATTAGAGTTGGATTTTTGTTTCTGATTGTATTTAAAGTCAACATTAAATCACAACCTACTCTATTTACTTTCTTAAAGCAATAGGCTAGATCACCCAGACATTTTATAATCATTTACACACCCTCATTTCATTTCATTCCAAACCAATCAGAATTTCATTAATCTTAAGATGTTTTTAATGGAACCTAAAAGACTTGAGAAAGTCCATTCCATCTAAACTGTGATGCTTCAAAAAGTTCATAAAGACTTTGTAAATGTAATCCATATGATTCAAATGTATTAATCCAAGTCTTCTGAAAAGACACAATGACTTTATGATGAACAGATGTAATATAAACATTGATCAACGCACATACATAGAGCACATCAAATATGGTCAATTGTACTTGCTTGATGTGCGAGAATAAAGCTTATTGGTTCTTACGGTAGCTCCAAAATGCGTGCGTCCCACACCTCATTGGTTCTTGCACGTCAAGCAAGCACGTTTGAGCTGCTGTTTGCAACATATGATGTGCTTAATGTAGTATGTCCGTTGATCAGTGTTTATACAGTGTGTGAGTAAAAACCTAAATTAAATCTGTTAATCATGTAAAGTTATTGTGTCTCTTGGATTAAAGTCTTGGATTATGTCTGCTTTATTCATATGGATTATATTTTTCATACATTTATTTGACCAACTTTTTGAAAAGTCAAAGTTTTGATGTTATGGACTTACAATGGAGGGACATAAATCTCTCAGGTTTAATTAAAAGTTTCTTTATTTGTTCTGTTTTTAAAGCGACATGTGAAGGCTGAGTATGATAACCAATATTTGAGAATCAAACCCACAACCTTCGGGTTACCAGTCTGACTCTCTAACCATTAGGCTACAACTTGCCCCCATTATGCCATGACTGCCCGTAGATCAATGTAAGTCTTAAGCTATGGTCACACTAGACTTTGACTTAACTGCAAAAATATAGTTCTTTTAATTCAGCCAAGAGTTCCCGCCACGTACCGATATTCTACTGGTCACCCGTCTTAATGTTTTCAAAACTTTTCGCATTAGCTTGCGTTTCCGGTCTGATGCATTCGCATTCGTATGATTGGAAGTCAATGGAACAGAAACTGTAGTGTTACCGCTCCTTTATGGGATTGAAATGACATAAGGGTATAATAGTTGGCAACTTGTTCCGGCTCTCATTTACATTACATTTACACTTAATAATTTAGCAGACACTTCCAAAGCGACTTACAAATGAGGAGAGCAGTAGAAGCAGTTCAACTAACAATAGGACAACAATATGTAAGAGCTATGACTATGTCTAATGGAGTAATTATTCCAGCCCTTCCCCTCCAACCACTTGGCTACACTACATGCCCAATTTTCATGATCCAATCAGTTTCACAAGGATAAAATAAATTCTCTTAAATTTTAGTATTGTACATACTATAGTTTTGGGATGGTCTATTATCAGGTTTGCTGGTCACCAGACTTATACCTTCATGGCTCAAAATGATATTCTTATTTGCTTGACCACAGGCCAGCTGCAAGCCACACGTAACTTGTGTCAGCTGTACGAAGAGGTGTGTCCAGACGAAGCCCAGTGTATCATCTACAACAAGCACCAGCTGGACCTTCTCCGGCGGACAGGAGACAAGAGCTTAGAGGGGGAGATACTGGAGAAGATCAGCCAGCTGTACCTGAACCTGGCCACCGAGAAGTGAGACCTGCCCATGACAACATTTAAGAAAGATTGACAGTAATTGCAATACGATAAAGCAAGGGATAGTTCATGTAAAATGGAAAATTCAGTCATAACTTCATGTCAATCCATTGGCTTTCTTTCTTCTGTGGAACATAAATTAATTGGTTTTAATGTCATCACAATAAAAGTCAATGGTCACCAAAACTGGTTACCAACATTCTTCAAAATATCTTCTTTTGTGTTCTGCAGAAGAAAGAAGAAAGGTTTGGGATGACATGAGGGTGTGTAAATGATGAAATTACATTACAATTAAACTCTCATTTTAATGTTTAAAGGGGTGGTTGAATATGAAACTTTTCTAACTTTAGTTAGAGTGTAATGTTGCTGTTTGAGCATAAACAATATCTGCACAGTTATGATGCTCAAAGTTCAAAGCAAAGGGAGATATTTTCTTATAAAGAAATAGCTTTTTAAGGACTACAACAAACGGCTGGTAGGGACTACACAACATTCCTCCCGGGTTAGTGACATCACCAACCTTAAAATTTACATAAACCCGGCCCCCTGTAACGCTATTTATAGATTACCAAGACAGAATATGCTAATCAATGACTAGAAGATAACTACACATAAGCTACATAAATTCATCAACTAACCATTCAGAAATTTTGTCTACACGTTGTCACCTATTCTCGAGTCTCTCCATCATTCTGACTTCGGTTTGAACATAACAGGCTAAAAGTTTTTGAAATTTTCAGTGCATGTCTGTGTGAGGTAAAAGGACACAAGCTCTTCAAGCTCCGCCCCCTGTGCTGGGAGCAGCAGCTCATTTGCATTTAAAGGGACATACACAAAAACAGTGAGTCTTTGCTCACCCTCAAAAAGTGACAACTTTAACATGCTATATAAAAACATCTGTGGGGTATTTTGAGCTAAAACTTCACACACACACTCTGAGGACATCAGAGACTTATTTTACATCTTGTGAAAAGGGCATTTTTCCACTCCTTAAAGATTTTCAAATATAATAAAGTGGTGGTTTAGCCCCAAGTTCTTTCAGTAATAATGAGTTGCCGGCAGTAAGACATCACATATTATTAAAAAGACTTCAGACAGCCTTGCTAAAATTCTTGGTCATGTCGTCTCACAGATCCAACAGAGCTGCTTTAGATTACACCAAGCAGAGCCTGGGCATCTTCATCGACTTGGGCAGGAAACGTAAGGAGGCTCATGCCTGGCTACAGTCAGGGAAGATTTACCACATCCTCCAACAGACGGAGCTAGTGGACCTCTACGTGCAGGTGACTGACAACTGCCTTCATTCAGCGCTCCTTCCCTGCATTCTTTGGAGTTACTTTGATTTTAACTACTGTATATGTGGGGGCGAACACATATTGATCAAATTTAAATAGGATTAAGTGTATACATCTTTGTATACATCTAATTTGTCTGTATGCATTGACTGACAGTCTTACAAAAAGGTTAAGATATATAATGGTGACAACACAAATTACTACCAAGCGCCCAGAATACACCTCAGAGTGTGCAGACAGAACAGTGTCATTTTAATAGTATTTATGATTGTAGTATTGGTCATATTTTGAACTTTTATATTTTATATTTTCAGTTTTAATTAGTTTTTTTTGTTGTTTGTTTGTTGAATATTTCTATTTAGCGTGAATTTACTTTTATTTCAGTTTTAGATTTAGTCATTTTAATACTTTAACAAACTGAATTGTTTTATGAGACGATGTTTTCTTCAAGTTTGTTTCAACAACATTTATATTTTATTTCGTTTTATGTTAAATATCAACACTGGTGCAGAGCCGTGGCTACTTGAAGAAGCTAAAATATTTTTTTTGTTTAGCATTTTTGGTGTGTGTGTGTGTGTGTGTGTGTGCGCGCAATAGGGACGCAAGCAATTTGACTGCATGCCATCTCAAAGTTCCATTTCCTATGATAATGCTAACTGTAAAATTGCTTGAACTTCCTCAATGTAACAGGTAGCCCAGGACATGGCCTTGAGCACAGGAGACACACTCTTCGCCCTGGAGATGTTGGAGGCAGCAGGGGATGTTTTCTTCAACAGTTCACAGGACAGAGAGAAAGCCATCTGTTTTTACAGGGTAGGTCATGCACACATTGTTGAGGAAGAGGGAGGTCTTTCGCACTGTGTTGTTATTGCACTCTGTGAATGTCAGGTCCCTGTAATTTCCTTTGACTTTATTGCAGTAGTTTTCTTATTAGAACACATTCATCACAATCATAATCCTTCACTGTGTTTGTGCTAAGAATGTGTGTATCTGTTTTTAAGGACCGAGCCCTTCCCATCGCAGTGAAGACGAGCAGTGTGCGCTCTCAGCTTCGGCTGTGTAACAAGCTTTCAGAGCTTCTTCTGCAGCTGGGACAGTGTTCAGAGGCCATTGAGTTCACTCAAACCGCATTAGACATTAGCGTGAGTCTGGGTAGGTGAACACGTCTGCTCTGCACAACCTTTTTTAAATGATCAATACTTTTATAATTGTGGCTTCCTGCCTGTCTGTTTTTGAGAATACAGCACACATGCTACTCATGTTCACAACAGTTAAAGGATAATTCCGGTATTTAACACCTTGAGTCTATATTGTAGTTTGTTTTGGATGAACAAGAGTAGTGGACAACATTTTTTTGACAATGGTTCTTCTCTCGAGTTTTTGACTATAATAGAATTGGCCATGGACCCATTTAACATTGGAGTCAATGGGCATGTCCGAAAATGTCATTAAAACAGCCAATAATGTTCGTTTACAAAACTGTTAAACTCACAGAGTGGTTAGTGGTGTTCGTTGATGATTATAAACAATATATCGTCGCAATATATGATACCAATCCGTTTATTTTGCTATAGTGGAACTATTTTTTCAGACACTTCACAACCGTGTAACTTTCGCTCAATATTTGAATCTGAAGCGTTAGCACACTCCCGACCACTTGATGGCGTTAACTGATGTTTATGTCTCGCGGGACACTCACGGTCACAGTCGAGTTCAACTTTATATTCCACTGGTCAGTGGTCACGTCTTTCAACATTCAATATTCAACCGTTGCTCTGCTCGCTAGCCTTATGAGAAACGGAAGCGAGCAAAAAGACTACATCGACCAAATGTAAACAGCCCCCTTTCCGTTTCCGGTAGCGCATTTATATTAACGAGCACTCAGTCCTTCAACAGAATTTAATGGGATTTTACAAAATGACGAATAAAACACGACAGAAACTGTATTTCGCAACACTTTTTGTTTCTGGAACATCAACTAACACCACTAATCACTCGGTGAGTTGAGTTGCACAGTTTTGAAAACTAATGTTAAAGGTTGTTTTAATGACATTTTCGGACATGCCCATTGACTCCAATGTTAAATGGGTCCATGGCCAATTCTTTTATAGTCAAAAACTCGAAAGAGGAACCATTGTCAAAAAAATGTTGTCCACCACTCTTGTTCATCCAAAACAAACTACAATATAGACTCAAGGTGTTAAACCGGAATTATCCTTTAACAGCCGAAAGCCTTTAGGAGAGACAAATAACAGTCTTTTTCGTTTGTCTGTGTATTTTCTTACAGCTGACCATTTAAATGAACGCGTGGCATTCCATCGCCTTGCCACCTTGTACCATTGCGTGGGTCAGTTTGAAATGGCAGAGCACCACTTTCTGAAAGCCCTGTCCCTGTGTCCCTCACCCCTGCAGTACGACGAGGAAGCCCTGTACTATGTCAGGGTTTACCAAACGCTTGGAGACATCATCTTCTATGACGTAAAGGTAAGCTATGGACATCTGCCATCGGTTCTATAGACAGTTAGTCCCGCTCAAAAACTCACGCCATTTCCTGAAGAACGGCGTAACTCGCCACTTAACTGCAGTTGTACGATACATCGTTGGAGAAGCTAACTAGCTAGTCACGACTGTTTCCTAAAAGCCGTTTGAACCACGTTTGAAACACACCCCTGCTTCAAATAAGCAGTGAAATATTTTGAAACTACAATATATTTACACTTTTCTGGGAAATCAGTGTACTTACGGTAGTTACTTATTTAGTAGCTTACTTAGTTGTCTCTACATATTAAGTTGGAACAGGATATATTATTTAAAACAAATACACATTACTTTTAATTCCAGATTTGCAGTAAATCTGAAATAAACCAGAAGATGGCAGTCTTAGTACATACTGAATAAATTATTTTTTTATTCACATCCACTCAAAGTAGAAAATATAATTGTACTCATATTCAGAATGCAAATATATATTTTAAATATATAAAGCACATCGTATATCCAGGCATCTCATCAGCTAAGGACAAAAAAAGAAGGGAAACCTGTTTTTTTCTCATTCATTATGACAATAATAATAACAACAACAACAATAAATAATAGTAATAATAATTATCATTTTTAGTATTATTATATGAATTATTATTCAAAATAATGTTTTTTATTCTATTATTATTTAAATACAATTAAATAAATCAATAAAGAAATATATTACCCTTGCATTAATATATGTACTGTAAAATAAAATAAAAAACAAGTAATTAATGAACAGTATATTTAAAGAACAACAGTTGAATTAAAAACTACTTAAATAACTAATATTTCTGGATATTTAAATTTCTTTGCTTTCAAACGTTTAAAAATTTTGGTGGAAAGCCTTTTGACGTTTAGGTTTCGCTTTTGTTGACAACCGATTTATAAATGATTCTCATTACAAATTCGGTGAGATGGTTGTCGTAATTTGCGTTTGCAAATGCACATTATAAGCACCCAAAAAAAAACACCAGATCATGAGCTGCTCGCATGTAAGCTTTATTTCAATTCCTCGGATATACACAATTCACATGGGTCGTATTTCAGTGCTTCACATGCTTCAGGAAATATGGAAATCTGAATAAAACACAAAATCAGATCTCTGTATATCAAACTGTAAAACCTTCTCTCCCTCTGAATCCCAGGACCCATTTGACGCCGCCGGCTATTATCACTTGGCCTTGGCTGCTGCTATGGATCTGGGCAACAAGAGATCTCAGCTAGAGCTGTGCACTCGATTGGCCACCATCTACCACAACTTTCTCATGGACCGTGAACTCTCGCTGTTCTTCTACCAGCGAGCGCGAGCTTTCGCTAATGACCTCCACATTCGCCGTATCAACCTGGCTCCAGACTACAGTTTCAGGACCACTGCCCAGTACAAAAACACAATAACTGGGGCAACAAGATAGAACTGGCTTCTGATGGGATATGACACTTCCACTGCATGTTTTGATTTGACCTGTGTGTGAATTTTCTCTGTTTACTTTTATTCGCCCGGATGTTATGTGTATTGGTTGATTTATTTACGGAATGTCTGACTCATATAACATGTTGATTTGTCCAGTAAGTGTTTACTGGAGTGTAAGCAATGCAACCTTCAGGCACTGCTTGCTTTGCATTATTTCTTAAATGTTTTGGGACTAAAAAGACTTTTACGTGGTCTACTTGGCACGAAATCCCATGATGGATAAAGTTTTTTTCTTGTTCTGTATAATGATGATAATCTGAAGATTTTATTGTGCCTGATTTTCCATTCTTTAAAAATGGTATTACCTTTGGTTGACATGTGGAACTGATGTCAGTGAATACATTTTTTACCTCAACAAGGGCTGTTCTGTTTGTACTAAGTGCAGAAAAGAACAGGCGTTGTAGTTTTAAATAAACATGCTGGTGAAATACATGAGTTGGTTCAAACCCTCCCAGTTCAGTGAAAACAAACCCACTGGCATTGTAGGGTCTAGTGCCTTGGCGGCATTCAAATGTAATGTGCCAAAAAGACACCATATTTGCACTGATCATATATAAAATTGGATTTAATACTGAATTTAATGACGTAACAATATGAAGTTGCAAGCTTTCTTTGAATGGCCAAAGCAAACCTTGAGTACAAGTAAGCCCTTTTTTTATCCTAAAAACAAATCTATTGTTCTTTATAATTCTGTTGTTCTTTATGTTAATCTTTATAATAACTTTATAATTAATTCCAGATTAATTAAGAATGACAATCAGGGGACTGGATTTGGCAAGAGTAAGCTAAGATGATGATGTTTTTAATTCATGATCTTTACAGATGTCGGATCTTTACAGTCCTTTGTGGGAATGGGAAAAGACTTACACTTTAAAAAGAGCTACTTATTAAGGGCAAATATATTTTAAAAGAATGTACTTAGTGTGAACTGAATGTAATGTTTTCAGACACTGAATGAATAATAAATAAATTGTTAATGAATTAATAAAATAAAAATGTATTATAATTTACATTTATTTTAAAATGCACACAGTGCTTTTTTGGACAACTTAAGTAAGACTTAAGTAATTTTTTCTTTGTAATTTCATAATTCCTATCAATGTTATGTTTAAATTGTACTGCCAAATGTTCTGACAAGTATTTATGGTAAACTAGAATATGCTTTAATGTCATTTCTATTAAAACGTGTATTTTGTGTATTTCTATTTTGTAATTGCCCATTTGTAATTATTCGTTGCAATTTAGTAGTACATTAAAGATACGTTAACGTTAAAAACCTGCAAGTAATTTTTTTTATTTACTTTTACATTCAAGTGTAGGCTACATTCAATACATTTAAGTGGAGTTCTTTTTCACAAGATGATTCGGACAACTCACTGTCTGATAGAACCGAGACAGCAGAAATGAAAGCTGGAAATATGTTTACGATCGTATGACACTTTTTTTTCCCCACAAACACGTTTAACTTTAAATAAACAGCATTAACCTTTTCGAGAGTAAATACATTTTAGTAGCCTATTGTTTATTGTTAACTTTGTTTTTGAGCTGCAAAAAGAATATGCTAGATGAATCGGTTCTCTGAAACGAAATGTTCGAAAGGAAATGAGTCGGACTTCCCACATGTGAATACTCAGTGATTTGAGGTAAACGAAATTCCCCGCCTCCTCTAGGGAGAAGAGAAAAGCAGACTCCAGTCGAGTATGTTGAGATGGTCGGCAGATGCAGAACAGCACCACACATCAAGAGGCTTCACACACTGGTTTAATCATTTGCACGTGGAATATCAGATAGTATAACACCAAGAGATCAGATTGGCTTGGATAAGAAATATTCCTCTTTCTGGGACAACCTCTTCACACTGGTCTTTCAACTGAGCCTACAGGAACGCACACATCTCATCGGAAAGTCGCTTTTTGCTGTGGAAATCTGATGCGTAATGGTGATCTCCAGAGGGCTGTCTGAGAATTAATACGTTTTCATTTAAAATGCAGGTCATTCTGTTCGTTTCGGTAGTTTTTGTTTACATTAAAAATGCTGCCGCGGATCCTAAACTCAAGTGTCCGGAGCGCTGTGATGTGAGTAAGTGTCCGAGCCCGAGCTGTCCGAGCGGGTATGTGCCGGACCGCTGTAACTGCTGCCTGGTGTGCGCGCACGGAGAGGGGGAGCCGTGCGGCCGCAAGGACGATCTGCCCTGCGGGGACGGTCTGGAGTGCAAGCACCCGTCTGGAAAGAGACTGTCCAAAGGGGTCTGTCAGTGTAGGTACAGCAGTAAAGTGTGTGGCAGTGACGGGAACACGTACAGGAACATCTGCCAGCTGAAGGCCGTGAGCAGGAAAGCGCTACAGCAGGGTCTGCCCGCGGTCACCAACGCGCACAAAGGACCCTGTGAAAACCACCAAGGTAAGTGATTTGTGTATAGCAAGATATTTAACATATATCAAAACCAACATGTATGCATGCCTTTATTTGTGCTGAAAATATAATCATTGATTAAATGGGATTTAACCTTTTTTTCTTCTTCTTTAAACTGATTTTTTTTCAATATAATTTATGTTTATTGTTTGTTTATTTATTTAATGATAGTGGCGGTATTGTGGTACATTTTTGGTGAGATAAATATGGGATGACATTAGTTTAAAACACTTCATAATGTAGCAAATACAAGCCTAAACCCCACTCAGACACACAGATGTGTTTTTTCCCACATTAACTTAGGCATACTTTGTTTGTATAAAATCTTGAAGAAATGTATTTCTAAAAATCCCCTTATATATTATGTATACTGTATTTTAATGTGTATCAAGGTTTGTGTCAAGTCAAGTCAACCAGCTTTCACAGAAATAAACAGTAAAATAACTGGTTACACAACAGTTGGTTCTGGTTCTCGAATCTGAGCCTTTTCCATCCATGCGGTATTCTATTATTAATGTCGCAAGCAGCTCTACAGAAGACAATATTGTCATTATTCAGCCTAATTTAGTTCAATGTTGATACAGTTCAGTTCAATAACAGTGAATGTTGCAGAGTTCATCAATTATGAAACATATATACAATTTAAAGCAGCTCTATAAGACAATAGCCTCATTATTCAATTCAAGTTATTTCAGTGTTGATTCAAGTAAGTTCAATAACAGTGTCGATATTGCAGATTTCACCAATTATGAAACAAATTCAATTCCCCTATATAAAGCAGCTCTCTACAGAAGACAATAATGTCATTGTTAGACTTAACTTAGTGCAATGTTGATTCAGTTCAGTTCAACAACAGTTGATCAATTCTGAAACGACTTCATAGCAGCTCTAGTTTCATTATTCAGATCAAATTAGCTCAATTTTTATTCTCATCCAATAGTATCAGTGCAATTTATCTCAATTCTGGGGACAATTTGGTTAACACACACACACACACACACACACACACACACACACACACACACACACACACACACACACACACACACACACACACACACACACACACACACACACACACAGAGAAGAGCAGCTCTCCTTCATCAACACCATGATGACTGAGTCCACTGTGTTTTCGAGTCTCAATTCCTGCATTCAGAAGATACTCCATTGATCTCCTCTAGCGACCATCACATAGCATATAACTCCACTGATAATCAGATGAGGCATCATGGGTATTTTGACCAATGGGACTGTGACCTCAAACTTGACGTGCAAATGGCTGCTGCAGAGAAGTTCGGAAATAGAGCTGCTTTGTGCTCTGTAGACCAGACATGATTTCCTCTGCGCTTCTCAGTGCAGGTTTGCCGTTTTGCTCTGATTTTGGATAAGACCTCAACACCAACACCCTTTTCTTTATCATTAAAAGGAAATATCAAACTGCTTCCAGATCAGCAGTAAAACGTTATCTCTAAGCTGACAGGAAGAGGGAGGAGGCATCTATTGGAAATGTTACCACCTCTCTGGAGACACTGAATTAAAAGGCTATGATGGGGTGAAATTATGTGTATGAAGACAGATGACCTGGTCAGCTCTTTAGGTCTGTTAACTCTATAAACACAACAATAATTGAGCAAAACCAGGTTTAAAGGAGCCAAGCTGGTAACAATCATGCACCCATTACTGTTGGCCCCTGCAATGCCACTAGCCACTATAGCTTATTGGGACAAGCAGCAAAACTGTAAGCAAAAGAACCCGCAGAAATGCCTATTTGGAGAGAAGCAAATCATTACAGCATTAAAAGTCACATAAATTATAGTCTATCATTCTATACAATTTAGGCTACCAAGTCTAAAACCTCAGAATAAAACTATTCCCCTTGCAATCATTGTATTAAGAAACCCAGTTGCTCAGAAAAAGACGCTGCCCAGATTGTGTGATCAGCTGCTCTTCTGATGTCTCGTCTCTTCACCATTTCAGACTGGAAAAAATGAATGAGGAAACCATTGAGACATTCATCTTTGGTTTATGCCTGGCTGACTTTGGGTTGAGTGGCGTTTTTAGAATATTATATCTAAATGAATTTTGCACACGTTGCCAGTGGAAGTTGACTTACTTGGCAGTTGTGAAATCTTAGAGGTCACAGCTCCGTGATGCAGCCATACTGGAATGTGCTTTTATATGGGGTGTTACATTTGATTAATGATTAGAAGTTGAGTGTAATTTTATTGCTTCTTTTGGTTTCTCACAGCTTCAAAATGATAAAGCTTAAATTATGTTTTATTAACAAAGTTCGGGAGGAGCACGTTCAAATAATTGATCCGATTGGATTATCACATCATTCCAACCAGCTGTCAACAATCAGTAATCAACATGTCTATCCAATCAGCATGAGTGGAGACCTACAGTATATATATACTCATTTGACTCACCAATGTTCCTCGACAGTTTTTCAGCATCCCTCCAGCACCCCGTCTCCTCACACTCACCTGGTTACTTCCTAACCAGCAATACAGGGGGAGTATTCTGGGTTCGGGCCCAATATCCAAGCTCAGAGCCCTCTCCCTGACAGCACGCCAAATATGCATACCATTTATTCTATACTTATTTGTAACTTATTTGCAAGTGTGAACTCATGAAATACTTTCATCCAGAAAGCCATGCAGGAATAAAGCTTTAATATATATATGTATCACTTTACTGTCATATTAGATTAATATAATACATCTGAATATCTGAATTTCTTTCAAAAAGCAAAAATCTTACTGACCCCCAAACATTTAATGCATTTAAAAAAATAAAAAGTTGAGTAAACTTAAAAGAATAAAGCGACCAGCTGCAAAGTATTTTTGAGTTTACTCAACTTCAGTGGATCAAGTTGTGCCAAATAATATTTTTCAGTTATTTAGTTACTAAAAACATAAAAACAAACATTTGTGTGGGTTAATATGTGTGTAAAGCTATTTTATTTACACATATATTAACCCACTACCATTAAAATGTTTGGGGGTCAGTAGGATTTTTGCTTTTTGAAAGAAATTATTATTTTATTCAGCAAGGATGTATTACATTAATCAAATATGACAGCAAAGTCATTTACAAATGATGCTACAAAATAATTTAATATAAAGTAGCATAACCTTTTCTGAGGAAGCTTGTTTCTGCTAAGGAATAAATTTTTTTTTAAAGATAATTGAGACTTTTTATATCACAAATCTGACTTTCTTTCCTCACAATTACGAGTTTGCATCTCGCAATTCAGATTTTTTTTCTCTCTAGCAATTGTGAGTTTATATATCGCAATTCTGACCTTTGTCTCAGAATTGAGACTTTATATCTTGGAATTCTGAATTCTGACTTCTGAGTTTGCTAAAATTGCAAACTTTTTTAATTTCATGTTGCTGGTCTGCCGTCTTGCCGCCACCTGCCCCTATGACGACGAGACCATTAAATCGCTGTTCTGGATCGGGGTGGACTATCACCCTATAGACCTCCCCGACACCTCAGGGCTTGTCTGTCCAGGACACACCCAGCGCCTATACCCACCACCATGCGCAACTGCTGAGACTTTCCAGCCTCTAATCCCTTCGCTTCACCTCGGCCCGTCGACCTGTCGGCTCTGCCTTGGCTCCTCCCACCCTCGACTTCACCAGAGACCCTCCGCCTTGCGGCTCCACCGGGTTTCTTCATCCCACCGGCTCCACCTCGGTCAGTCGTCACTTTACTTTCACAACGGACTAACGAGCCTTCCGCTGCGCTCAGTCCTTCCACCCCTACAGCTACAGCGGGTTCCTCCTTCCCTCCGGCTCCACCTCTGTCCTCCGTCACACCAGCTTCGGCACAGTACTCTGGCTTCGCCTCAGACGCTTGTCACCGTGACTGCGCCAAGGTCTCCAGTGCCAGCGGTATCGCTCAAGTATTGGCTCCCGGTCTGCGCCCTGGGATCCATCGGCTCCTTCTCCATCGGTCGTAGCACGGATGTCGTCTGTCATGTCACCACCTTGGCTCCTCCCTCCCTCGACTACGCCATGGGCTTTCGTCACTGCTACGCTCTGGGTCTGCATCAGCGGGCATCTTCCATCATTGTCGCCAGGGTTCCGTCGTCCTCCTGTCACCATCCCTCGGCCGTTGCCAGTCACCATCCCTTTACCATCTTCACATCCTCCTCCTAAGCCTTCTCCACTTCACACTACAAGGAAGGGGGCGTAATGTTACAAATATTCAGTCGAGTTTGTTCTTAGTTTCGGTTTCATGGACTTTTAGTACTGTGTTCCTTTGTTCTTTTCCCGCTCCTCTTGTGTTGTAATGGTTACTATGTCATTAGTTTGTTTAGCTCAGCTGTGTTACATTAATTACCTCATTTGTCAGCCTTTTCCTGTGTTAAGGGTCCGGTCTCGTTTGTGCTAGCGTTTTTTCTGTTGCGTTTGGCTCTGTTTTATGCTTTGGATTAATATTAAAGACTCGTATTTGAACTTTATCCTTCCTCATTGTCTGTCTGTGCGACACTTGCTGACAGATATAAACACGCAATTGCGAGTTATAAAGTCCAATTCTGAAGGGAAAAAAACCCCACTGACTTCGTGAGTAAAATATTTACCTCAGAATTGTGAGATAAAGTCGCAATTCTGAGAAATAAAGTTAAAATAGCAAGTTATACTCACAATTATGTGACTTTTTTTTCTCAATTATGACTTTTTTCAGAATTATGAGATATAAATGTGAGGGGAAAAAATAATTGTCTGATAAAAAGTCGCAATCATTTTTTTTTTTTCAATGGCAGAAACAAGCTTCCATATATTTCAACAGTATTAACAATATTAAAGTCCCCCTGTAGTCATTCCACCCCCCCCCCCCCTCCCCCCAACAACTCTTAATTAAAGCCTAAACAAAACTTTAATTAACAAAACATTAACTGTTAATTAACAGAGACAGGAATCAAAAGTACAATGTAAGCGATAGGTGTAGTATTTAAAGTAGCCTACTGGTTTTAAATAATCTTAGGTTCAATTTTAGGTTAGTAGGACAACAAGGGTGTGCATGCAATGGAATGATGGTGGTGCCAACACGGCCAAGAGGAAACAGCAGTCAAGCGAAAAAACCACCCTGATGTTTGCAGAAAATGACATGCCCTAATTACTATATCTTTACACGCTGAACACACTTCACTGCACACCCAACACAACTCAAGCATGCATGAGGATAAAACCCACCTAGTGATTTTAGACCCATATATAGAGGAACATTTCCTGTGTTTGAGAAGACTTTCTCCAACTATCATCAACATACCATCTGAATCTGCAGGAAAGAAGTTAAACAATAACCATGCCCCCTTGAGCCAGAACAGACTATTTGGGACTATAAAAAGACAGTAGCTGCATTAAAAAAGAAAACATGGTGCTGGTTTTTGACCGTAGTGGGATTATTAACATGAGTAATTCTTTCTGCTAGTATAGGTCCCGCACACCCCAACAGCCCGAGGTACAAATTCAACTTCATTGCTGACGTGGTGGAGAAGATCGCCCCTGCTGTGGTGCACATTGAGCTGTTCCTAAAGTAAGCCCAAACACTTGCAAACACTTTCATGGTGTGTCAGCCATCTGTACAGTGCTTTAAAACTGTGGGGAAGTGAGGAAGGTTTTTGGCAAACACATCTGTGTGAGAGTTACTGCTGTCTTAAGCTCAACATATGCACTACTGCTTTTGCCAAGGCTGTTCTTTTGTGAATGATGACAAAGAGTGTGGCGTGGAGAAATTGGGTAAACAAATGTTTTATATAGACCCATATTTTTCTATTATCTTGTCAATTCATGTTATTGAACGTTTTGAGGTGATTAGCATTTTAAAATGTTATGAAAAAGAATCTTGTGGAAAAGAAGTGTGTTTCATTGCATTGGATGTGCACTTGTAGTACTTCACAGATGAAAAGTATATTTTTCAAAAATTTTACTTTCAAATAATAGAATATTAACTCTTTCCCTGCCATTGACAGAAATTTCTGTCATTTAAGACACAACGCGTCCATGACATTGATCCATGTTTTCACTGTTAGACTGTAGATACTGCAGATAAAAGCATTATGTTAATTAACACGATCATCAACATTAAACAGCATATAAATCAAAACTGCCTTAAGTTTTTATTTCTTTTTTATTGGATGTTCATCTATGCCTGATTCAACAAAGGGTTTATGAAATAAAAGGCCACTTAAGTATACTTCACTTCCATGACAATGTTTCACACTTAAAGCAATAAGTACAATTTTAAAAAGAGCACTTTGTAACAATGTAAAAGTTTTAGGCCTACTTAAAAGTACATATTAAAGCATTATGTTTTTACATAATGAATTACACTAATTTCAACATGCAAAGTACTTGATTACCAATGTGATGTGCATGATGTAGTGTGTATTTCAATATTACATTTAAAGTTATTAATTTATAAATTAAATGTATTAAATTACAACTTCATCATTATATGTATTCATGACACAAGTTACAATACAAATGACATTAAAAGATATTTTAGTACTTGTCAGTACAGTACATTTTTTAGTACACTTTAACTATATTTCAAAAAGTAATTATGAAATTACATATAAAGATGTACCTACTTAAGTCATACTTACAGTAAGTGGGTTGAAAAAAGCATTCTTAAGTTCAGCTAACTGCATTTATTATAAATTTTATTCACAATACATTTTCATTTAACTGCGATTAACATGCAATTACGTTTCTAAAAACGTATATTCATAAATTATTTCTGTAATGAGTAGTACTATATTTTATATTATATTATTATATAATATATTTTATAGTACTATATAGTACTATATTTTTTTAAAGTATGCGAAAGTGTACTTCTTTTTTTTTACAAAGAAACAAATCAAAACCAAATTTAATACCAAAGACCAAAAAAAAAAACTTAATTGGAGTTTTACAAACATTTTTGAATCACTCTGAATGTTCAATGCAAAGTATTTGGAACTAAATGTGTGAATTTTGTCCGATGCCTTTATATGTTCACTTTTGCCCCCTAGCCACCCCCTCTTTGGTCGGACGGTTCCTCTTTCCAGTGGTTCTGGTTTTGTAATGTCAGAGACTGGGCTGATCGTGACTAATGCTCATGTGGTGTCCAGCACCACAGCTGTTTCGGGTCACCAGCGACTCAAAGTACAGATGCGTGATGGAGATGTGCATGAGGCCACGATCAAGGACATCGACAAGAAGTCTGACATTGCCACTATCAAAATCAACACACAGGTAAGAAAAAAACTGCAAACTGAAGAGCAATCTTTATCATACAGAAGTCAAAGTGTGTTTAATCACGACTTCCTACAACCCCTTTGGCAGAAAAAGTTTCCTGTGTTATTGCTGGGTCACTCTGCAGACCTGCGCCCGGGTGAGTTTGTGGTTGCGATCGGCAGCCCGTTCGCCCTGCAGAACACAGTGACCACAGGAATTGTCAGCACCGCACAGAGAGATGGGAAAGAACTGGGTCTCCATGACTCAGACATGGACTACATCCAGACTGATGCCATCATCAACGTAAGACACAGAATACCCAGAATAATGCATGTTAAGAGTCTTACTGGGAAGTCTAGACAACTTCTGAAATTCATTTCTAAAATCACTTTGCTTACAAGTTACTCATTATTAGTAATTGGTCCATATTATGGAAATGATGATAAGAGCTGTGTTAAATATTTTGAACATAACTTCAAGTATTGAACAAAAATATAAATTGTGGAAAAAAAACTTTAAAACAGAAAAATATTATTCGATATCTTTAATCTATTAAAGTCACTCGTCTTTTTAATGATTATACTGCTTCCTTTTTGATAATCAGCATTTTATGATTGCATTACCAGAGTTTAAATTATTCTGTTTTATTCTTTAGTTTTTCCTTGCAGTTCTGGCAGTTGGTTCTCATTAAAGGAATAGTTCACTTCAAAATGAACATTCTGTCATCATTTACTCACGCTCAAGTTGTTTTAAACCTGTATGAATTTCTTTCTTCTGCTGAACACAAAGGAAGATATTTTGAAGAACGTCGGTAACCAAACAGTTGATGGACCCCATTGACTTCCATAGTAGGAAATAAAATACTAATGAAGTCAATGGTGTCCATCAGCTGTCTGTTTTTTTTTTTTTTTTACATTACATTTTGGATTTATATTTTTGTCCAATGCTTGAATATTTATATATTCAGTACTTTTGGCATATATCTAACCCCATAGATAAGGTCTGTAAAATAGTTTGAGCACCAATAATTAACATAAATTATTATTTCATTTGAACTTCTGAAAATAGGTTCTTATCGAATTTTGGAGTGGTTTTAAAGTGGAAGTAATATTTTTACTTTATTTTATATTTGTGTTCAATATACTTGAACATTTATTATCAGTAATTTTGGCACAAACCTAATCCCATATAGATACGGTATGTGCACAATTGTTTGAAGACCAATAATTTACCTTTTTTTCTGTTTTCAGTATGGCAACTCAGGTGGACCACTCGTTAATTTGGTAATTATTTCATACTGTGATATTCTGTTGATGTTTAATCTCCCCATGTTTTATTTTCTCTTATCTTGTGGAGCACAAAAGATGCTTTTTTTTAAAAGAATATCCACTCTTTTCAATATAATTGTAATATTACAGTCTGTACCTCAATAATTCACCTTTTGTGCTCCACAGAAGCAAAGACATGGCATGGAGTTTGAGTAAATTATGACATATAGCATTTTACTTTTTAGGTCTCCTTTTAATACTGATCAAGTATTTCATTTTTCTTCTTGATGTGTCTTCACTAAGGATGGAGAGGTGATAGGAATCAACACCCTCAAGGTAGCTGCAGGAATCTCATTTGCCATTCCCTCAGACAGGATTACTCAATTCTTAAATGATTCACTGGGAAAGCAAAACAAAGGTACATGGGGCAGCTTTTGAACAAGGGAATTGGAAGGGGAGGTCAGAGTATGAATGATCTGATATTAAACATGTTTTATTTTTGAGAACCATTCTTTCTGGACTAAATGTGTTAAAACTTTTACATATTGTTTCAGAGACAAGATCAGTGAAGAAGCGTTTCATTGGAATCCGAATGCTCACCATCACAGAAGCGTGAGTGAACGCATGAACACCGCTTTGCTGTTTAGTCGTGTGTGTGTGTGTGTGTGTGTGAGGCATTCTGTCTGTCTCCTCCAGTCTGGTGGAAGAGCTGAGGCAGCAGAATCCAGATTTCCCTGATGTCAGCAGTGGGATCTACGTCCATGAGGTGGTTCCTCACTCCCCTGCTCAGAAGTAAGCATCAGCCAAACCAGATGATATGTGGTCTTTCAGTTGTGGTTGTGCTTCAGAACTCCCAGCCAATAAGTTTGATCTCTGTCTATGCTCTGTGGATGACAACATTTTGAAGACTAAAATCAAAAAGATATGTCAGATTTGTATTATACATGTTTATGCAATAAATCTATATAGAAGCGATTATGATTAGCATTTCTATACATATTCTAAAATTATGATAAGCTTTGAAGAAGACAAAAATTCCTCCTAACGTAACACTGTTATTCAATATTATATTCAACACGACCCTCTGAGATATTTCCTAATATCTGCTGTCATCCATGGCGACACTGTATCCTATTTCAGACACCACATCTGGGGCTACTTTAATGTTTTTTTTTCTCATATCACACTGTACTTCCTCACTCTCCTTTCATAAAAAAGCAACTGGCTCCATCTTGCATCTCAGTTGCATCTCAGATTGTAGTGAAAATTATTGTAATTACAATATTACAATAATGAATAATTATTGAATTATTAACAAGTGACAAATGACAGACTGGAATTCATTCATTATACTAAAGGAGAGTTGTAAGGGAGCTGTGTGTAGTTTCAACCATTTGTGTATGCAGGATTTTTTTGGTGCTTTAAAATACTTAAACTTTGGTGGTAAGACGGTATGCAGAGGCCCGACCCGATGTGATGTATTCAGACCCAGTTTATATTTAGTGTATTTAACTGCTATGTAATCACATTTCAATTAATAATGTGATACAAGGCACTTATTGAGTGTATAGATGTTTTTATATTGTGCTTATATTTGAAAAGATGGTTACACTTTATTTGAAGGTGTCTGTGCTACAGTGTAATTATACATTTAAGTACTAAGTAATGTTAATTACAACATGTACTTACTATGGGTTAGAGTTACGATAAGGGTTTGAATACAATGGGACCTCTCATACACCCGGCGCAATGCGGCACCAGGCACGACACAAGTGTTTTTTGCTAGTTTCAGCCCGACGCAGTTTTCATTTTTCAGGTCCTGCCTGTTTCATGTTGTTTAAATAGCAAATACATTTGCGCCCATTTGTGTGTCCATGGGAGTGCTGGTTTGAAAACGAGGTGTGTTCAGGCGCATTGTTGGCGTGTTTCTATTTTGAGACAACTGAAATAGACTGTGCCGTTGGCCAACTGAAACCTGGTCTAAAGTGAATGCAAAGGAACTTGCAAATTCCGCCATGTAAATATAGCGAATCCGCCATGGCGTGAGCGCAACTGGCATTTAAAGGACAAGTTCGGTATTTTACACTTAAAACCCTGTTTTCAGATAGTTTCTGATGAAATAGAATGGTTAAGATTAAAATTTGGACACATGCTGCTGTCCCGAGAATTTTCGGTTTCTTTCGCTTTCCCCCCCACCTCCACACTGGCTGCAAAGGTGCATTGGAATATCCTTCCTAAAACGCATGAAACTTTAACATAAACAAACATAAACTCATCCAGGCAATGGGTTATGGGAATTGAAGTTCATGATGGGAAAGCAAGGGAGTCAGGAGGATGTAACAGTATGTAACAGTGGATGTAACAGTAATGGACTTCTTTAAACTCTGGCTCAAAGATAAAATACAGGGCAATATATGAAAGTCCCCCTGTAGTCAATAATTGTATCCCTTAAAACTCATCTTTTATCACCAACATTACATATTTAAACCTTTTTTCTTCATGCCTTAAAGTAGCTTGAATGTAACTCTACACCCTTGCCTCATTTAGTAGGCCTATATGCAGTTCTATGGATATGCAAATTAGCCCCGCCTCCACTCACCAGCTCAGAGATCCATTTGTTGATGATCACACATTGATGTGATTGGTTACAACGGAGTTTGTGAAGGTAGTTTGTGTTGTCAGAAACAACAGCGATTTCAAACCGTGATTTTGAGACTGACTTATGAATTTGCACATTGTTTGTCTTAAACCATATTAAAAATGCCACATAGACATATAAGCAACATTAAAAGCTTTATTTTCACCACAAGGGGACTTTAAATAATTTGAACTAAAATCAATATTTCATATTTCCGTATATTTTCATATTGCCCTGACCACAAATGCCGCCGTTTATTTTGTGATAATGTCCAAATGTATTTCAGAGGGGGCATCAGAGACGGTGACATCATCGTTAAGTTAAATGGAGAGCCACTGATGAACACCAGCGAACTGAAGGAAGCGCTCAATCAAGACACGACTCTATTACTGGAGGTGCGCAGAGGCAACGATGACCTGCTCTTCAACATTGAGCCTGACATCATCATGCAGTGATGTCATCAGTCCTCAGAATGTGAAGCGTCAAACTTTCATCATGTCAGTCATGCGCTGTCATGGCCAGAGGAACGTCTACGAAACACCAAGGACCTCTTTTACAAGCTGAGAGGAATCTAACCTTGAGCTTTTGCAATCTCGGTCAAGTCTGCCAAGAGATTTGATATGAAAAGCATTTCATAACAGCGCGCTCTCTTCGAAGCAGGTTTGAAGTGGAGAATGATTTAGTTCATGGCAAATTTGAAAACTTGCAGTACTGTATTTTGTAGAAGAAGACAAAGCTGGTGATATTTTTGAAGTTTTGAAGAAACAGCCAAAAGCAAAATAAATAAATATGAGAATATTTAATAAACAATATAAATAATAATTAATCATGAATAAATGATAATAATGAATAAATAAACAAAAATACTAATAAATTACCTTAATGTTTTCTTATAAATATTAGTATTATTATTTTTTTTTAAATCTTATAGATGTGGATTATCTTAATAATACTTAAAATGTAATTCATTGCTGAAACTTCATTGTAGCACCAGTGGCAATAATCAATTGCTGTGCAAGGTTTTTATTTTTTCTTATATGACTGTCATGAAGAATGACATTTTTATATGGTCATCTTGTCAAAATCAAATGTTGTGTGCTTTTTATAAGCAGAGATCACAGTGAGATTTGTCCATGTAATCTGTTTATCAGTCTGTATATGCTCTATTCATGTTCCTGTTTTGTCTACAGGATGTCATATGACTTGATTACATGCTTTCAAATATGCTCTTATTTTTGGTTCTCTTCAGCTGGATCTATGAACGTTGGACCTATGAAATAAAACTTTCTCCGAAAATAATCACTTGGCAAATTGGTGGATGATAAAGTAGACTTTGTGCTGGATTTTGAAAGAGCAGTCAGTTGAAACTAATGTAAAAAGAGACTAAATCATATTATTTGAGATAGATTATATAAAAAAGGGAAAGTCTGTCAGGTTGACCGATTCCTGGTGTTTGGGTTGGAAATTCATGGATCCAGAATACCCACCCTTCAGAACTTTCCAGTACACAAAGCTTTTTCTCCAGTTCTCACAGTCAGGACAGGACCTGCGGATCACAAAATCCAGACATGACACACGACTGCATATTTCAAGCTGTGAACACCGTTCAGATCTGCACATTCAACAACGTCTTATGCATTATTATGCCATTTTGTAGTTGTGTGTTCACAACAAGAAAAAGTGCACTTCAAATAGCATAATGATGCAATTATTTAACCGAGAAAAGATAGAAAAAAAAGTGTGGAATGTTGGACATTTCGTGCAATCAACAGTCGCAGCTTTCCTTAAAGGGTTAGTTCACCCAAAAATGAAAATAATGTCATTAATGACTCACCCTCATGTCGTTCTAAGCCCGTAAGACCTCCGTTCATCTTCGGAACACAGTTTAAGATATTTTAGATTTAGTCCGAGAGATTTCTGTCCCTCCATTGAAGCTGTATATACAGTATACTGTCCATGTCCATAAAGGTAATATAAACATCATCAAAGTAGTCCATGTGACATCAGTGGGTTAGTTAGAAGTTTTTGAAGCATCGAAAATACTTTTTGGTCCAAAAATAACACAAAATAAGACTTTATTCAGCATTGTATTCTCTCCCGGGTCTAAAGAGAGTTTGAAGACAAAGTTAGCTGTACAGTAATTCATCATCAGTGGTTGTAGAAACCCAAAACCCAATCACATTAGCATTAACAGTGTATTTAGAAAAAAAGCAAATGATTTAGCTAAGATACAAAATGGCTGCCACCACTGCTGTTATTTCTCAAGAACAACCTACAATTTTGTGTTTTCTGAGATGAGGGGCTTTAAAAAAATAGCTCTTTAAATAGAAAGCGTGTCATGTACCAGATGTGCAGTCTGTCTAAAAAAAAAAAAGAGTACCCCATGATCATGTCCCTTCCAAAGGTCATGATCATGTACCCCCTCCTTTTCCAACAAACCTGGAAATAAACGTGAAGATTTGATGAGAATAACGAGAGATTATGCATGCATTCCAGTGAATTATTAATTGAATATATCCTAAATTAAATTCGGGAGAACAGACCACAAATGTGCAGTATGTTGTCCTTTTCATACTTTTACAGCGGATTGCAAAGGGAAAAAAGAAAATGATCATGAGGAAAAGAAAGCAGCGACTGAAAAGAGCTCTTACCATAGATATTCTTATTATAACATGTCACGTTAAAATACCAAGTGTAATGTTATTCTCATGATGTCTGAAAATAAACCATGAAGAAATTGACAGCTCATCCAGTCAAACTAACGGATAAGCTTTATTTGTTTGGCAAACTTCTGATTTTAAATGATTAGTTTCAGCCTTTTTAAATGGAAGTTCCCCAAACCGGAAGTGCCACCCATACTTCAAACCGCAGTGAGATTGTCAGGAATAAGCTGGATGCAGAATTTCTGACATATACTCCGTGAGCTTGAGCTGCTCCTGACAAATGGAGTTTGCATCTCTGAACAGCCTTCAGAAGGACACCAGTGTCAGGAACAAGCGGGGTTTTTTTTAAATGGTGTTTTGAATTGGATTGTATGTTTGTTCAGAGCATTTGACTGCATATTGTTATGTAAAAGAGTGTGTGAGAGTTTGCAACGAAACTTTTGCTGAACGATTAGGCAGCCAACTGCGTTGGATCTGACATCACCTACATCGCAAAGCGCACATAATGCTTCGTAAATGAGGGTTTTATAGATAATAATTTCAAAGCACTTACTCACATGCGATAGTGTGGACTATAGTTTGGACTACTTCATATGCAATGATGTTAGCCAATGATAACAGTGGCCATTTATTGACAAGCCTGAACGGAGCCCTTAAATTCCCCCTGTAGTCAATCATTTTATCCCTTAAAACTCACATATTACTCACCCTAACATATATATTTGTAAAATTCCTTGAAAAAAAGATTTGTCATGCCTTAAAATAGCTTGAATGTATACACCCTTGCCTCATTTATTACACGTGGTTCTGTGAATATGCAAATTAGCACCGCCTCCACTCAATCACAACAGCTCTGAGATCCATTAGTTGATGATCACACATTGACATGATTAGGTTACAAAGTAGTTTGTGACGTCAGAAACACCAGCGATTTTTTGAGACGGTCTTTGGTTCGCTGCAGTTTTAAGGAGAACATAACCAGCAGTGGGGTTGATTTATGAATTTGCACATGGTTTGTCTTAAAGCATATTAAAAACACCACATAGACATAATGCCTAAACAATATTAAAAGCTTGATTTTCACCACAGAGTGACTTTAAAACTGATCATTTTATACAGAGGGCCAAAATGAGGGTTTAAAATGATTTGTGCAAATATATGAATGAATGAGGCATTTATATAGCGCTTTCATATGTACTATTGTACACCCTTACTATCCAGTCAGGGGGTGTCTCCTCAACCACCACCAGTGTGAGCAGTGATGCGACAGCAGCAGTACAACGACAGTGCGTTCACCACACACCAGCTACAGGTGGAGAGAGGAGAGAGAGTGATAGAGACAATTCAGTGGATGGGGATTATTAGGAGGCCATGATTGGCAAGGGCCATCGGAGGGAATGTGGCCAGGGCACCGGGGTTAAACCCCTACTCTTTACGAGAAGTGCCATGGGATTTTTAATGACCACAGGACCTCGGTTTAACGTCTCATAAGAAGGACGGACAAAAAAATATGACAGCAAAAAAACTTAACCCCTCCCCCCGAATAAAATTATACATTTATCTCAAATAACATTTTTAAATATTTAAAAATATCCCTTTAACATTGTTTCCCTCAGATATGTAACATCTTATCAGATTTCTCTCTGCACAGTTGTCAAACATGCTGATTTAAAATTTTAATTTGCGCTGCAAGTCAAATTGTGCTGAAGCACAGCGTTTAGGCCAAACCACATGTGACCATTGAGGAAATCAGAATTGAGTCTTTCAAGAGTTAGGATAAATAGAAACTTGACATTGGGTCAACAGATGACTAGCTCTGTTTGGGTTTAGCATATTAGCATGGTGTTGTGGCTAAAGTGCTATGCCAACACACCCAATGGTTCAACTCGGAACGGATCTTACTGTCTACAAGCTGGGTAAATAAAGACATGGCACAAAAAAATAAATTAAACAAAGATGTGTTACACAGGGTGTGTGTCTGTAATAATAATAATCTATGCAGCTAATTGCTAATTATAGACCCTAAAGTGAATGCCAGCCATTGGTTTCCACACAAAAATCACGTTTAAACATGTCGGTCTGAGACCAAAACTAATTATATCTTTCAGTATTTCTATTTATAAGGGAGATTGCCTTTCAGCCATTATGACTACTCAAAGTACTGTGGTACAGTAATGTATCAGAAGGTGTAATGTACATGTATCACACAGTACTGAATTATCATAACTTCACAGAACAGCATGGTATGGTATGTGGAAAAACCATAATACTTTTTAGTAAGTGAATTAGCTGATATATATAGCACAATATAAAACAAATAAACTCATCATTGTTTGACATCAATACACATTTCATATGGTTTCATTCAAGTTCATCTACTGTGAATTAGTGTCTCAATGTCTTGCAGGCTTTGGTCTCTAAACCCGACCACATCAATAAAAACAAACTAGTGAAGCTTCCCAAAGGAGCAACAGGCTCTAGATTTGTATGTGTGTGTAAGAATGTTAACTCAATGAGACACGCTCCTGCATAAACACAAACACAGACTTGACACTGAAGTGCACACTTGTCCAGGGCCATCGCCAGAGACCTCACGTTACTGTGTGGAACGCAGACACATTCTCTCAGTCACACACATAGTGTAGATAGGGACACAAAGAGTGCACAAAGGAAGACAACGCAACAAGTTCTGAGAACAGATGAAAAAGAGGACAAATACACAATAATGATCAGTTAAATAATTCTCTGCATAAAGGCAGATTTTTTTGGCAATGTAGGAATTGCACAATAGTTTGGAATTGTTGTCGTTGGCTTTAAACCGTTTAAAACGTTGGCTCTGTATCTAAATAAGGCATGGAAACAGAGGTCAAATCTCAGGATAGATTCCCTAGATCAGTTTAGGTTTAAATACTTTCATAAATAGCAAGATTGTAAGTTTAGAAGTGCCACATTCCAAAATCACATTACATCATGACATTTTTTGTAATAGCATTTAAGGTTACACTTTTACATGAGATTGTACACTCTAAAAAAAAGTGGTTCTTCAGCGGTTCTTTGCAGTACTTACGGTGCTATATAGCACCACTGCCATTTTAAGAACCACATGTTTTTCTTCAGCGGTTCTTTGGGGTGGTTAAGGTGCTCTTATGGTTCTACATAGCACCATTTGACAAAGGTGAGGTGCTATATGGCACTTAAAATGGTTCCCCTATGATTACAAGCCAATGAACCACTTTTAGTGCTATTTAGCACCATTTGTTTTTAGGGTATTTGCTCAACCCTATAGGGCTGAGCAAATATGGACAGAACTCTTTATTGCCCTTTTACTTCAAAAAATCCTATAAAGGTATATGTGAATTAAACGTGGCACAATGGCTTCGTCATCACAGTATGCTAATGCCCAGTGAAAGGGATTTCATCAATATGCTGATTGAGGACTGTTGGGAGACTCCAGGCACAGGATGGTTCTGTCGGGAGAGACAGAGTCATTTGCACCTCAATGACATGTCTGTACCATTTGATTCACAGGACATATGCTTTCAACTACATACTGTTTATTTACTAGTGTGTTCTAATATGCAACTATGTCATGTTTGGTCTCATTTGACAGCTTATAAACTGAAATTAATGGTGGTGAACTTAATACAGAGATATTAAAGTATCCTAATGTACAATCTAGGTACTATTGGTTAAACATGCATCGAGAAGGGATGGTTCGGAGTAATTTCAACCTAGGGTCCTTTACACCATGACCTCGAGCCAAACACCCCCCAGAAGGTTTTTTTCTCTTGGTCGAACATTATTAGAGTTAGAGCTTATTTAGAGATATCAGCCGAATGGCTTAGTGCAGGCGCTAATGGATCCAAGTTTGTATCTCGTAAATTACCCCACTAATAATGCCCGGAATGGTACCAAACTTCTACAGTAGTACAAATAAGTTCTGTACTCATAAAACGAGGCATTATAAAATTTGTAAGACATCAGGAGTTTATTTAAATACCACTTGCATGATGGCTTATGCTATCGCTAAGTGACCGGCGAGGTCACTGCTGTGATTTGGGAAAACCCCGTAAAAGTCCTGGCAGAAAGCGATGCATAAGGATGTACAGTAGTGTAACGACGCCCAGTTCCAGGAATGCACAATTTTGTTTGCAACAATTATTAGTTAACACTAAGTTATCAACACTCCGGAAAAAAATTATAAAAAAATGTGGATATCCGGTACCAAATAAGTTTTTCAGCAACACCTGGTGATCGTGCAAGACTTTTATGGGCTTTTCCCAAATCACGGAAGTGACCTCGACGTCTGGGTTAGCGGTAGCAAAAGCCATCAGGCAAGTGTTATTTAAATAAACTCCTGATGTAGGCTACTAACAAACTTTCCAATATCTCGTTTTATGAGTACAGAACCTATTTGTACTAGTTTGGTACCATTCTGGGCATTTACGAGATACAAACTTGGATCCATTAGCGCCTGCACTAAGCCTTAGTGTAATGTTCACTAATGTTCTTCTCCCCCTCTTGATCACTACCCATTTGCCTCATCTTTTGGTTTCCTGTTGGTCAGTGTTATGCTGTTGCTGCGATGTACAATAGAGAAAACCTTGAAGCAGACCTAGACAAGTGGTGCTGGGGAGGAGGAGAAAAATCCCATGGCGCGCAGTACTGTGCTGGCGCATGGTTGGGAATAAATAAGGTTGTGTATATATACACAGAAGAGAGATTGATTGGCTGTGATCTGATTAGCTGAACCAATCAGCTACTCATAAGTGAACATGACATTTACACAACACTGGAAGTCCTTATTTCCCCAGACAAAACTGAGGTTTGTACACTCTTAAAAGGTTCTATTGTTTTTGCCATTGATGGTTCCATGAAGAACCCTCAAGTCAAATTACCTTTATTTATATACCGCTTTATACAATACAGATTCTTTCAAAGCAACTTCACAGTAATAAATAGGAAAATAACAGAACCAGAGGTGAACACTTCATCAATTATGAGACAAATTCCAATTCTGCTGTAAGGCATCTCTACAGAAGACTAGTGTCATTATTCAGTTCAAGTCAGCTCATTGTTGGTTCACTTCAGTTCAATAACTGTGTAAAGTTAATAAATTATGAAACTATAGTTCAATTCAGCTAAGCAGCAAAAGACAGAAATTTCATTATTCAGCTCGAGTGAGTTGATTCAATCCAGTTCAGTGTCAATCAAATTTGATTCAGCGATAAAGTACAATTCAGTTAAACCTTTGTTCTCATTCGACAGTGACTAATAGTGGTAGTATTACTGAATTTGAAGCGTCTTTTGAACTCCAACTAAGCAAGTCAAAAGTGATAGTTGAAAGGAACCCAAACCCCATCAGGTGCGAGAAATTAAGAAAAAACCCTGTTCTCATCTGGCCAAATGAACGAACATGGTCGGATGTTCACAAGTCGGATTTGTGGATTGGAACCTTTCCATTGCACAAAATATTCTTTATAGTAGAAAACATTCTTCAGATTATTACAGGTTCATTTTAGAACTGTTCACTGAAAGGTTCTTAGGGGAAGCCAAAATGGTTCTTCCATGTCATTGCTGCAAAAACCCACTTTTGAATCCTTTATTTTTAAGAGTGTACCCGCAAATGATAACATACTGTACAGATGCACCACATTCATGTCTAAATAAAAAGACTTCAGTTCAAAGCATTTCAAGTATTTATTTTGATAAATAGTAACAATTTATTATAATTACATTCTTGCATATTATAACATATAATGTATTAAACAATCATTCATCATCCATAATGGCATTATGTAAAATAATCAATCATACATATTCACTCCTAAGAACAGTAGATCTAGAAGAATGCAGTTATCAACATGACAAAATGTTGTAAAATTAGTTAGCATCTGAACACTGTTATTGAGGGTTTTGTTATGGTTTAGTTGTTTGTGCATTCAAACAATAGGTCTGACAGCCTATAACTCAAACCTTTAATATTTATAGTCAAACCAAACCACTGAGTTGGCACAATGAATTAGAAAGTGTTGAGTGCTCTTGTTAATGTTTACAGTACACCACACATATTACTTTAGGCTGATCTTAGTAAAATTTAAGTGTATCTGTTCATAATTTTACACTGTGATCAACATGGTTGAGATTGAGTTTTTTAACCTCCTTCTCATTTTCCATAAGCTCACAACTCAATCAAGGCTGAATTTATCAATTAAAACTGTATGACAGTATTACAATATCATAAAACTGTTTGGCATTAAGGACAAACAGACGAACGTCTGCAATGATCCTGTTTTCCAAACAGCTGACCACCGTGAGGAGTTACAGCTTGGCTCGGAAAGATCCAACCGCAGGTTTGTCAGAGCAAAACTCAGCCCACCAAGATGGCCGTTCCAAGACGTTCTTACCCTGCATGACTGTAGACCACAGGTTTTTGTAGAGCTGGAACACGAGAAACAGACAGACACTGAATTGAAAACTCATTGATTACAAACAACACTTGCATTGCTGGACCAAAATAAGGTCAAGCCATGCGACTTACAATCAGTAAAAAGACAATACCAGTCAGAAAACAAGCATGTGGAGAGCTTACATAAATAAAGGCTTCCCTTTTATCAGAACCTCAGATGAGTAAAAAAAAATTACTTAATGCAAAAATGAAGAGTTCATTTCCAGTAAGCATGTCCCTAACTGTAGACATGAAGAGTGTCTAACTCAGTATAAAGGTCTGTGTGTCAGTGGGGTGTGTATGTGACTGCTCTGTCTAGTGAGGCACTGTTGTTTCTTAAACTTCGAAATGACTGGCCTGCCAAACAAGTGCTGAGAGAATACGACTGGAGGAATGAGTCAGTGACCATAATGTCTAGTCAGAATCGTGTTTCTGAGGGATAATGAATTAAAACCCCCTTGAGGGCAGTGTCTTGCACAATGGAAAAACCCTCCAACTTTTCCAGTTTGTTTTAATTAACTGGACTGTTTTTTTTGTGTGTGTTTTTTTGTGACAAGAGGAAACAAATGCACCACCCAAAGTTCTAATAATTGTTGATTTTATTAGGTGATGTTAACTTTACCCCCCTTATGTGACACATTAAGCAGTAATATTTTCCAGTAAATATTGCATCATCACTAGCTGTCAGTCTCACCTTAATTAATAGACTAGCAGGGGAAATTATTCTGTTTAAAAAACACCTTTTTATATTTACAAATCTGTAAACAACTTGTATAGTTTGAAGGTATAATTATGTATTTTTTTTTAATTAGTTAATTAAACCATAAAAAGTTTAGTAAATACATGAACATGATGAATATGATAAAAAAAAATTTACACTCACATGAATACAGTCATAACAGTTGCCTTAAAATATTTTAAATGTCTTTAAATGTGAAAATAACATCTACTTTAACATTTGGTTCAAGTGTCATTTGTTCATTTATATGCATGCATGTATACAGTATGTATTATATGTGTGTGTGTGTGTGTGTGTGTGTGTGTTTATATATATATCTGGTTCAGTCCTGAAACTCTAGAGGATGCAGGCCGATGCTGTCTTTACATGCAGTCTGCAAGTAATCACATCATTAATGCATGGAACAAGCTGATTGTTCTTTGCTGCCAATGCTTTCTCAACAATGCTTTTCTCAATGCATCCTCTGAAACCCTCCTACCTCCCCCAGCTCCACCTGCATAGATCTGCTATAGCATTTATGCATGTATTCAGCAGCAGCATACTGTATCTTACATGCTCACAGCAGCATGACTGCTTAAGATTCAACATAGCAAGCGCCATTTATTCAACAAAGATACTATAAAAACACTTTTCATATAAAACATTACACTTGTTTTTTTTTACATAAACACCTGTAGTTACTCAGCTAGGACACCTGTGTGAAATTAAAGGAACTGACTTCATTCAGTACATCCACTTAGAATCACCTTGTGACCAGTTGATTAAAAGTCACTGCAAAAATGGATGAGAAAATCCCATTTTGGAGTCACTGTAAATTAGATGATCACTTCTGCAGCTCTTGGAGACATTTGTCTGTATAAGTGATTCCACAGTCACAGTGGAGGGCCGGTGAGTAGTGTTCTTCATGTGCACATGTGTGCCTGTGTATGTGTTCTCTTACCTCACCATCTGCCTTGCCAATGGGCGAGTTCAGGATGAAGTCCGGAGGAGCGATCACATCAACCAATGCCACAGCATCATCCTTCAGCTAACACAGAGAGAGTGCGATTTAAAAGCCTTCCTGATGTTTGCATCGTCATGCACTTATTAGTGAGGGTGTCTGTAGCTAAACTACAGCTAACACAACACTAACCTGCCCGCACAGCGTGAGAATGGCTGTCTGGATGAAGTCAACCGGCTGGCGACCAGAAAAATAACCTCCTATAAACACAAATAGACCATAATCAAACTCAAAAAACCTTCAAAAGAGCTACACTACCATCCAAAGTGTTGGGGTCGGTACATTTTTTAAATGTTTTTGAAAGAAGTCTCTTATGTGCATCAAGGCTGCAGTTATTTGATCAAAAATACAGTAAAATCAGTCATATTGTGAAATATTATCACAATTGAAAAAAACAATTTTAATGTACTTTAAAATGTAATCTATTCCTTTGATGATAAAGCTGAATTGTCAGCAGCCATTTCTTTAGTCTTTAGTGTGACATGATCCTTCAGAAATGATTTTAATATGCTGTTTACCTTGATACAGGATGGTCATGTGGTTGGTGAGAGTCCACAGGCCATAGAGAGCACAGAGACGCCCCAGGATTGATCTGAGAGCAGCTGGAGTCTGTTCATCCTTTATCAGATCATGGAAACGCTGCAGCACTGTGTGCTCAATATAGGCAATAGCCAATGAGCGACAGTAATACACCTACAGAGAGAGAGAGGGGGAAAAGAGAGATGAGTTACAGAAAGAGAGAATCTAAGGACACAAACATATATATATATATATATATATATCTAGTAAGAGTCAAGGGGTAAATGAAGTTGAATGTTCGACCCACATGATCACGAGCCAGGTCATGACACACAGACGAGACACTAATTGGGATGTTTATAGAAGGGAACAAATTCAAAAGAAAAAAAGATTCACGACCTAAGCTTGTGCTTGTGTTTTTGTCTGGTTGCTAGAGACTGAGTGATTCTCTGTGTTTGGTGGTTGCTGGGTCAGTATTGTGTGTGAGGGACGTCTGTTTTATTAATTTTTCTCTTGCTCTCACTGCAGGTTTTAGGACAATTTAATCATTGGTCACATACTGTAACCTGCCCTATTCCATTCCGTCTGTTTCCCTTATATTCTTGTTCGTCTCTCCAAAAAGCTCAAGTTAAACTCACTCTCTTATGTGTCAGAAAGCTCAAATGAAGTCAAGGTGGACAGTGTCCAAACTCCACTCATTATATCATATGGCCTTTAACTGACTGCATGTTTTAAGCTAGACTAGACCCTCATAACACGCACATAGACTACTGGAATAATTTAAGGAACACACAACTTTTTGGGACTTCAGCTTATTCACCGTATCCCCCAGAGTTATTTAAGTCCATACATACCCTTTTCATCTCCATGCATGCCATAACTCTGTCTGACGCACCCACTGCTAGCCTAGCTTAGCACAAAGACTGGAAGTAAACGGCTCCAGCTAGCATACTGCTCCCAACAAGCGACAAAATAACGCCAACATTTTCCTATTTACATGTTGTGATTTGTATAGTCACAGCATGTACAAATAACAAGGTCACATGAGACACAGCCATCTTCTAACCATATACATACTGGGAACTATATTCTCAGAAGGTGAAGCACTGCTACTTCTGCGGAGTGATTTGCTCGCAGCACATGAGAAGGCCCGTGGTGAGGAGCAGAGAGTTCGCTCAAAGTGTTGTGCTAATCACTCTGCAGAAGTGAAGCAGAAGCTTCACCTTCTGAGAATTGGGAGCAGTATGCTAGCTGGAGCCGTTTACTTCCAGAAGTTCCAGTCTTTGTGCTAAGCTAGGCTAGCGGTGGGTGCGTCGGACAGAGTTACGGCACGCACGGAGATGAGAAGGGTATGTATGGACTTATCTAACTCTGGGGGATACGGTGAATAAGCTAAAGTCCCAAAAAGTCGGCGTGTTCCTTTAAGTACACTCTCAGATTTTTTTATTAAAAAAAAGGTACAAAAGCTATCACTGGGGCAATACATTTTCATAAGGTTCAGTTTTGCACCTAAATGGTGCATATCGGTGCAGTAACTTAAGGTACATATTAGTACCAAAAAGGAACATAGGTGTACTAGCTTTTGTCCCTTTTTTTCTGAGAGTGTAGTGACAATCATTATCAAATAATAATCTAATTTGATTTTGTAAGAAGTCACTTATGCTGCATTTATTTGACAAAAAAAATGATGGGTCACTGAGAACGAAAATTATGCTTAAAATTGTTGATTGGCTCTAGTTTTCAAGATATGCTATTGGTCAGTATATAGGACCCTTGACTTGAGAATGGCGGAGGATAAGCGAGAAATAAAAGTGTGATCTCAATTTAAGCCAGAAATGACTGGATGTAATGAATAAATCACAGTACTTGGACAGTACTTGCTTCAAAATGTAAATTCATTTTTACACGAATAAAAATTTTTAACGATTTTTTAAATGGTAAATGTCAGTATCCAGGCCACTGTACAGTATGTGTGTGTGGTGTAACGGCTGTGTTGATGCTTGATTTGGTTCTACCATTTAACATAATCAGAAACGTGATGCGAGTAGCTTTCACACATCCTGCATGTGACTCTTACCCCATGGCATGGAGCAAATATATGGATCTAAATGAATCTGATATGCCAGAAAGGGTTTAAATCCTTCAAGAGGTCAGACAGCGGCTCTTTGAAATGCTCAGTGTGATGTAGATTTGTAGCTCAGTGGAATAGATATTAAGTAAGGGATATGTCTGAGCCAAGTGTCTGTTCAGTGTTTAAGACATGTCTGAAGAACCAGAGGCCTGTTTTATATTAGATAGAAGTCATAAACGGGACGGGACTGTACAGAAGGTATTAATGGGAAACGCAGGGTGCGCCTTCCCCGTGATTAAGCCCGATATTAAAATATATGATCAAAAACAACAGATCATTCTCCCATGAATAACAACATTAAATCTACATGGTGAAACATGATTCTTGAATGGATATGTTTATAGCATCGCTATAACTTTCAGTCAAAAGTCTACTTTCAAATAAGCCTAAAGAGTTAAGGACTTTAAACACTGAGCATTTACAGCACGTGTCTATGGTTGTGTATGTCTATGGTTCAGGTAAATTGGCCCAGTTTTTGACATGATGTGACTGGCCTACATACAGTAGATGAACTCAGCATGCATGCATTAAACCTGATACAAGAGAACTGCCTAGCCAAAACAATTTGGCCCTTGTCAAAGTTGCCCAGATCTTTATTTTGCTGCCCATTGCTCCTGAATCTAACATGTTGATTACAAGAACTGATTGTTTGCTTACCATCTACACAGACCTTAATATGTGTGTGTGTGAGAGAGAGAGAGAGAGGGAGAGAGAGAGAGAGAGAGTGAGAGAGAGAGAGTGAGAGAGAGAGAGAGACCTGTACTGTATAAAACATACATTTCCATGATGTTATTAACCAAGATTGGTACAAGATGTAAGATCATGCATGTAAACACACTCAGAGTGAGGTATAAGGCAGCTGGGTAATTGTACATTTTATAAACCTATAGCGTACCTCACCTCCCTCTGAGTTGCCAGTAAACATAGATGCATGTCATTTTAAAGTCTGATGCTATTAAAGTCAGGATTAAAACATACTTGGCTGTTGTTTCGTGCCTCAAAGTCTCCCAGTCCAGAGGATTTTTCATGAAACAGCTTCCTCTGGCTCTCACCCAGTAAGAAACACACCAGCCACTTGTACGCTGCCAGAGGCACTGAGGACAGAATACCAAAAGATATTATGAAATTAAAAAGATGGGAAGATAATGCGAAACACTGAATAAGAGATTATACAAAATATGACAGAATCACTGATAATCACAGATAAAACAAACTGAATAGTGTAATGGACTGCAGCTGGCAAATACAATTATGTGGAAAGGGTCCTAAAAAGGTTCACTAAACAAGATAACTGAACAAATATTAAACAGATATTGGAGCTATTGTTGGAAGGGGTCTGTTTTGCAGAGGTTTGGGTCACGCACAGATGTAATCATGGGTTAGGTATCTGGGTGGGGACTGTGACTGAAGAACAAGGAGTCTCGTGTTTTGGATGGCTGAGGTTTGGACGTAATTCTCAAACACATGACGCAGAAGTAACCCGACCTCTAGGTCCATAGAGAGATGAACTTAAGTGCATTGATGCTATAGTAACAGCATGAACTGATGAACTATGCAAAACATCCAGATCTACTGACCAAGACAGCATTAACCTAATCAGTTCAAACTCAGACATCCGTGACATCCTTTTGGATTTATGAACAACAAAACAAGACCAGAAAACTGCTTTCCCATCTTATAAAGGAACTAATAAATCAGGAAACAACCAACAAACCTCTCTAAATAAGAGAAGAAGTTTGTGAAAAGAATGTTGTGAAACAAGACCACACAGAGAATGAAACTCTAAGCAAATATCTTCAATCCAAGCAAATAAGTTCTGAAGAAATGAGTGAGTATGATAAATATTTGAATGCAAATATTTATGATGGTATTGATGCATATAGTGACACTGAGTCTTGATTGTTTTTTAGATGGATTTAAATGGTTACTTTTTTATGGCAAAAACAAAAAAAACAAAATGAAATTGCCTAAACATTTAAAAATTAGGAGCACATATATATTCATAGTTTATGGAAACAAGATATTCTTTTCTTAGCCAAAATAATCCCTCAAAATAACCCTATAAAAAAAGCTAATTCAAGACATTCACCTAAACATCTTTTGTGTTCCACAGAACAAATGAAGTCAGTAGCACTTTACTTGAAGCCTTTATGTATAATGCATTATAAATGTATTCATAACGAACATTGTAATTGATTATATCTTTTAAATAATTGTAAATCAAAGTAAAATGCATCATATAATATTTGCAGGTTATTTGTTGCGTCTGAAATTGTTTGCCATCGTGTGTATTAATTAATTATACTTCCTAAAGGTCAAGTCAAGTCAAGTCAAGAATATTTGTATAGCGCTTTTCACAATACAGATTGTATCAAAGCAGCTTCACAGTATTAAATTAAAATAATAATAAAACGTCCATGTTTGGTAATGCTAATCAATAGTATTATGGCGATTAAATAAAGTATATAACAATGAACAGAAAATATTTATGAGCCAAAACATTATGACCACCGGCCTCATATTCTGTTGGTCCTCCACGTGCGGCCAAAACAGAGCTGACCCGCTGAGGCATGGACTCTACAAGACCCCTGAAGACGTTCTGTGGTATATGGCACCAAGACATTAGCAGTAGATCCTACAAGTCCTGTAGGTTGCGAGGTGGAGTCCCTATAGATCGAACTCGTTGGTCCAGCACACCCAACAGATGCTCAATTGGACTGAGATCTGGGGAATTTGGAGGCCAGGACAACACCTTCAACTCTTCATGTTCCTCAAACCATTCCTGAACAATGTGTGTAGCAGGGTGCATTATTCTGCTTAAAGAGGCCACTTCCATCAGGGAACACCATTGTCATGAAGGGGTGTACCTGGTCTGCAACAATGTTTAGGTGGCACATAACAAATTGATGTCCACATGAAAGGCCCGACCCAGGGTTTCCCAGCCAAACATTACACAGAGCATCACACTCCTTCCACCGGCCTGTCGTCGTGCCACAGTGCATCCTGGTGGCATCACTTCCCCAGGTAAACAGCACACGTGACGTAAAAGAAAAACAGGCGACCTTCTTCCACTGCTCCTAGGCCCAGATCGGACGTTTGCATCCCCATTGTAGGCACTTTCTACAGTGGACAGGGTCATCATAGGCCCCAGCAGAGTGTGATCCACTGTGTGTGGTGACACATTCCTCCCATAACCATCAATCAAATTTTGAGTGATTTGAGCAATAGTAGACCTTCTGTTGGCTTGGACCAGATGGGATAGCCTTCGTTGCCCTCGTGCATCTATAAGCCTTGGGCGCCCAAAATCCCTGTCACTGGTTTGTCTCTCCTCAGACCACTGTTGATGAATTCTCACCACTGCTGAACGGGAGCAACCTTTCCATTTCAGAGATACTCAGACCCAGTCGCCTTGCCATAACAATTTGGCCTTTTTAAAAGTCCCTCAGATCCTTATTCCTGCACATGTCTCCTGCATCCAACATGTTGATTACAAGAACTGATTGCTTGCTTACCATCTAATCTACCCAGGAGATGAGTAGGTTAGGCGATGATCAATGGGCACGTTTCCATTACAAATTTGAGCAAAACTTTTGTGATTTTCCTAAATGTCGAGAAAAAACTATTGCGAAATGACGGCGTTTCCATTAACTGATGTTACCCGATGATAAGTAATTCCAAAAATCATGGCAAAGTACGTTGGTAGGTTTATGTATATCTCCAGTAATGCACTGGCCATTATTATTAATCGAAGGAGACGTAGGCCTATGTGTGTTATCCAATCATTAATGGGAAGGAAAGACCCCTATACTTGAGAGCGGCACATATGAGGTGTTTCTGGGTGTTTCTCCCTCATATCTGCTTCGAGGTCTTGATTGGGGCATTTCTTTGAAGTTTAGAATCCAGTATTCCTGTAATTCTTTTGTCTTTTATGAATTTAATAAAGAACTCTGTCTCGTCTTCTGTCCAAACATACTGCGTCATCTACGTCACGTGACCTGTAAATGCGCAAAAACTGTTTCCATTGCAGTTTTGCTAAATATTTATTTTTCGAATTGCCTGAAAAACCACCTCATGCGAGTGTACAAACATTTTTGCAATAAATGGGAGTTTTTTTTTAAAGAAATTGACATGTTTCCATTGGGCATAATTTCAATTTGCGCAATTTGAAGGGTAATGGAAACGCGGCTAATGTTACCTTGATAGGAGATGATCAATGATATTTACTAGTCACTACACCTCTGGCTGGTCATAATGTAGTGTATATTATATATACGTAGTATAATGTATTAAAACTGTGGTTACAATTAATTATGAGATCTTACAATGTATTAAAAGGTGCATTACCAGGCATAATACTTTTGTAATGCATTATATATACAGGCTTCAAGTAGTCATAAAGGTTTGGAACGACATGAGAGCGCGAGTAAATGACAGAATGTTTTTTATATTTCTTGAGTGTGTCATAAGTAGTTGGCCTGAAGTGGACTGACTGAAGACATGGACTGTTATAGGTACAGAAGAGAGTTTTCAAAGTTTTGATGTAAAACATCTGGGGTGAGTAACAATATTAAAACTGGTCTAGCATTTAAAAGCTCCCTTGGTGCTTGTCACATGATGCGATAGGTGACAAAAGTCAGTTAAAACCCAAGCAGTCCACTCCCTGTCCTCGTCCAATTAAAACGATGATCCTCTGACCCTTGTAACCAGGCAACAATGATTTGAGTCACCAGCTGAGGAATGAGGTCAATAAAGAGAGCAGATGTTTAGCAGATGTGTAGCTCAGTTGAAGATGTAAAAACTCTCCCACCGGAGCCGTCTGCAGCATCAAGGAGCACTTTTAACAGTAAACCACACACAAACACAGTGTGACGCAGATTCTCACATTCTCTCTGTGTGACGGTTTATGTATTAGATAATGTGCTCCTGAAAAAAGCATTGTACACACAAAAATCTTGTATTACACAAAACCAGCACCATGAAAGTGGGATATTAAAATGACACATGAGGCTCAGCTTGTTTATTTGGCTTCCTCTGAGAGTGAATGAAAAATGACTCTATTAAAGCAGCACCAGGTAACTTTTCAACCTTAATAATATATTTCCAAGTCTCTTGTGATGGTACATCGACTTACAATAGGTTGAATGACACGTCTGCCATAGCCTGACGGGGTCTGTAGCGTTCTTAATCGTACTTTTAAACTTCGGGTTTCGGGTAGTAACCGGCGAACAAAGAGAACTACAAAATTCGACTGCTTTACGGCATATACGTCACTTCCACCACCACCCCCACTTCCTTAAAATCGGACGTGCGAGCCAAACTAGCGTTTGTTTGCCAAATGTTATAGTCATGGCCGAAGCAGCACAGAAAAGCAAGAAAGCAAAGGTTTTGTCGGAGGAAAGCAACAAGAGGAAACGAGAAAGTGATCGTATTAAAGGCAGAACGAGGATCAACATTGGGCCAGCGTTTCCTCGCTGGCGTGAACTGAAGGAGGAGGAGGGGTGCTCGATGTTTTCCAGGGATTATTCTCTTTTTTGAGCGACAGTCCCAGAAAATTCATATTCTTTCGCCGGGACACGAATTGTCCCGTTTTTTTTTGTGAAAATATACGTTACTTCTAAAGTAGAATTTCCTGGTTTCAAATTAAACTGTTTCCGTCTACCGCTACTGTGTTTTCTTCATAGTTGTGTACAGTACATCCAATCCTGTGTCCGTAAACGGGTAAAAACCATGGTAAAAATGGGTAAAACAGTGGATTGGCCAATGCCAGGCGTTTACTTTTATTTGATTAGAAGCTCAACTTATCGCCTAGCAACTGCCTGTGCTGTCGGTCGCGCGCGCGCATCAACACACATCCAAGATGATACAGTGTGAGTTTAGTTGCTAGCTAGCTTTTTAAAAACTGTCTATTTACATCTATTGTGTGAAATGGGGAGAGAGACGGACGAGGAGGATAACCACTGTCTATGAGGATAACACAACAAAGTCGGATAAGCCACCAGTGTCAAAGAAAATACTATTTACAACCTACAACTCAGACTCAGACCCCAAAAAATAATAATAATCTGAATGTCCCGGTTTTTCACAAATCAAAGGTGGCCGATGCCGATGCGGACTTTCAAATATCAAATGAAAGCCTATGTCTAAACGGCGTGTACAAGTTTGATAGGGGCTACATTCTTGCAAGTAAATATATAAGATGTACAAAATAATATTTTAGGATACCTAACATGTCTGTGATATTTGTTTATTTGCAAATCGATTTGTAAAATTTGCAGAATCATCTATGGTAGCTTGATATTATAATATTGACGATATATGGTTATTATATCTACAAACATTGCATTGAAGTATCATATAGATTCAGTAAAACGGTAACCAATAGACTAGGCTACTATAATGACGCTGGCTTGTAAACGTGAGCATCGCGATCATTTGTCGTTTGAAAAAAAAATAAAACCCATGAAATTATATTCATATCATGACATGCTGAAATATATGCCACTGTACCTGGATGAAGACATTTCACACGCGACGCAAGCAGAACACCTGCATGTGAACTCCTAGTGTTCTGGGCTATCATGGTTGTCAACAAATGCACGTGCATGTAGGATGACAGAGTTTACGACAGTAGTAGAGGACAATACTGTTTCCCAACTCTAGGGGGACCCCGAGAGCAAAAAAAAGAAAAGTAACCTAGTGCTGCTTTAAACAAAACTAATGCTTCACTAGCTGAGTAACAGAACTGAACTAGATTTGCAGTTCCTGAAGAAAATACCAGTGCTTCAAAAGAAAAGTATTACAATTTTGGGTTGTGTAAATTAAATTCTGCACTAGAGCTATAGATTTTATAGAATCAACACAAAAATGTTTTGAACACCATAACAACACCATGCTTACAGTGTTTATATGGTTCAAGAGATAGGAGGAAAGATCAATATGGAGAGATCTTGAATTCTTAATATAGTATGGAAATATTACAATGACATAATCTTGCTTTGACCTTAATTGGTAGTTACATTTTTATCTTAAATTTCCTTAAAATAAGTCTGAGAAAAATAATGTGTTAATTTCTGGAATTAATATTATCCGTGGGATGTAAATAACACAATACAATTCCTGAAGTAGCTATGCTAAAGTATTTTCCCCACATCTTTAGGCTAGCATTATATTACATAAAAAAATAAATAAACATACATACAATTTTCAGTAATTGGTAATAAATTATACTAAATAATTACTTATTTCATCAGAATCAGTATTGCTATCAGTGATAAGGCCATTAAAAAAAACATTTCAAATATCAAATCATTTCAAATGACTGTCTTTGTTGTTTTTACATTAATTTGGAGATTCAATGCGAAATATATTTACAATTACAAATTTTAAAGTTACCGGTAAGTGCTATTAATCAGGATTAAATTACAGAAATCTGTGTGATTAATAAAAAAAAATTATTGACCAACAGTCCTACTTAAAATCCTAAGGCTGAAATTATCCACAAATCAAAGTTTCAATGGAGTAAGTTACACAAAAAAAACTAAAACTAAAAAGAGCACCAGAGGAACAGAGGTACCTGAGGTGAAGTGAATGCTAGATGAGTAATGTGGTTTGTGCGTGTGGTTGTGCATATATGTGTCCCTGTTATGGAGAATGTAGCGTTAATGTTGCGTACCGGCTGAGTTCATGCACTCTTCCACTGAGCCAACTGTGAACTTGCTCTGCAGAATGCTGCTCATGTCCTCTAAAAAGTTCACAGTCTCAAGAGGGGATTCAATCCTTCCTTTACCTTGATTGAGGAAAAGAAACAGAAAAAGCAAGACATTTCAAATCTACAGACACAAAAATAATTCTTCATATTCTGCATAACTAAAAAAAAAAAAACAGCATGCAAAATTATGATCTGGATGTCATGGTTTAACAAACATTATACAGCTGTCATTACTTCTTCCTATTGGGAAATTGTTGAGAAACCATGATGGACTATAAAGAAAAAGCTCTAGTGTGTAGAGACCTTCCTGTTTGTGCTGGAGCCAGCTGAGCAGATAGTTGCTGGTCTGCTGCAGAAGAACGTTGTTGTCTCCCTCATAAGTGCAGTTTGGGTCATTGTCGTCGCGCATGTCTCCCAGCCGGTTCACTTCACAAAAATAGATAATCAACATATCTATTAACGACAACATAACGACAACAAGCAAACAGCAAACAATAAGTTAGCCTAACAAAATAGCGGAATAAAGCCACAACACAACAGAAACAAGCCACAACACAATGGAAACAAGTCACAACACAACAGAAACAAGCCACAAAACAAAGGAAATAAGCCACAACACAACATAAACAAGACACAACACAACAGAAACAAGCCACAACACAACATAAACAAGCCACAACACAACATAAACAAGACACAACACAACAGAAATAAGCCACAACACAACATAAACAAGACACAACACAACAGAAACAAGCCACAAAACAAAGGAAATAAGCCACAACACAACATAAACAAGACACAACACAACAGAAACAAGCCACAAAACAAAGAAAATAGGCCACAACACAACATAAGTCACAACACAACAGAAACAAGCCACAAAACAAAGGAAATAAGCCACAACACAACATAAACAAGACACAACACAACAGAAACAAGACACAACACAACAGAAACAAGACACAACACAACAGAAACAAGACACAACACAACAGAAACAAGTCACAACACAACAGAAACAAGCCACAAAACAAAGGAAATAAGCCACAACACAATATAAAAAAGACACAACACAACAGAAACAAGACACAACACAACATAAATAAGCCACAACACAACATAAACAAGACACAACACAACAGAAACAAGACACAACACAACATAAACAAGACACAACACAACATAAACAAGCCACAACACAACATAAACAAGACACAACACAACAGAAACAAGTCACAACACAACAGAAACCAGACACAACACAACATAAACAAGACACAACACAACAGAAACAAGCCACAACACAACAGAAACAAGACACAACACAACAGAAACCAGACACAACACGACAGAAACAAGACACAACACAACAGAAACAAGACATAACACAACAGAAACAAGACATAACACAACAGAAACAAGTCACAACACAACAGAAACCAGACACAACACAACAGAAACAAGACACAACACAACAGAAACCAGACACAACACGACAGAAACAAGACACAACACAACAGAAACAAGACATAACACAACAGAAACAAGACACAACACAACAGAAACAAGTCACAACACAACAGAAACCAGACACAACACAACAGAAACAAGACACAACACAAAAGAAACCAGACACAACACGACAGAAACAAGACACAACACAACAGAAACAAGACATAACACAACAGAAACAAGACACAACACAACAGAAACAAGACACAACACAACAGAAACAAGTCACAACACAACAGAAACCAGACACAACACAACAGAAACAAGACACAACACAACAGAAACCAGACACAACACGACAGAAACAAGACGCAACACAACAGAAACAAGCCACAAAACAAAGGAAATAAGCCACAACACAACAGAAACAAGACACAACACAACAGAAACCAGACACAACACAACAGAAACAAGACATAACACAACAGAAACAAGACACAACACAACAGAAACAAGTCACAACACAACAGAAACAAGCCACAAAACAAAGGAAATAAGCAACAACACAATATAAACAAGACACAACACAACAGAAACAAGACATAACACAACAGAAACAAGACACAACACAACAGAAACAAGTCACAACAACAGAAACAAGACATAACACAACAGAAACAAGTCACAACAACAGAAACAAGACATAACACAACAGAAACCAGACACAACACGACAAAAACAAGCCACAAAACAAAGGAAATAAGCCACAACACAACAGAAACAAGACACAACACAACAGAAACCAGACACAACACGACAGAAACAAGACACAACACAACAGAAACAAGACATAACACAACAGAAACAAGACACAACACAACAGAAACAAGTCACAACACAACAGAAACCAGACACAACACAACAGAAACAAGACACAACACAACAGAAACCAGACACAACACGACAGAAACAAGACACAACACAACAGAAACAAGCCACAAAACAAAGGAAATAAGCCACAACACAACAGAAACAAGACACAACACAACAGAAACCAGACACAACACAACAGAAACAAGACATAACACAACAGAAACAAGACACAACACAACAGAAACAAGCCACAAAACAAAGGAAATAAGCCACAACACAACATAAACAAGACACAACACAACAGAAACAAGCCACAAAACAAAGGAAATAAGCCACAACACAACATAAACAAGACACAACACAACAGAAACAAGCCACAAAACAAAGGAAATAGGCCACAACACAACATAAAAGTCACAACACAACAGAAACAAGCCACAAAACAAAGGAAATAGGCCACAACACAACATAAACAAGACACAACACAACAGAAACAAGACACAACACAACAGAAACAAGACACAACACAACAGAAACAAGACACAACACAACAGAAACAAGTCACAACACAACAGAAACAAGCCACAAAACAAAGGAAATAAGCCACAACACAATATAAAAAAGACACAACACAACAGAAACAAGACACAACACAACATAAACAAGCCACAACACAACATAAACAAGACGCAACACAACAGAAACAAGCCACAAAACAAAGGAAATAAGCCACAACACAACATAAACAAGACACAACACAACAGAAACAAGACACAACACAACAGAAACAAGACACAACACAACAGGTCACAACACAACAGAAACAAGCCACAAAACAAAGGAAATAAGCCACAACACAATATAAAAAAGACACAACACAACAGAAACAAGACACAACACAACAGAAACAAGACACAACACAACAGAAACAAGTCACAACAGAAACAATCCACAAAACAAAGGAAATAAGCCACAACACAACATAAACAAGACACAACACAACAGAAACAAGCCACAAAACAAAGGAAATAAGCCACAACACAACAGAAACAAGCCACAACACAACAGAAACCAGACACAACACAACAGAAACAAGACACAACACAACAGAAACAAGCCACAACACAACAGAAACAAGACACAACACAACAGAAACCAGACACAACACGACAGAAACAAGACACAACACAACAGAAACAAGACATAACACAACAGAAACAAGACACAACACAACAGAAACAAGTCACAACACAACAGAAACCAGACACAACACAACAGAAACCAGACACAACACGACAGAAACAAGACACAACACAACAGAAACAAGACATAACACAACAGAAACAAGACACAACACAACAGAAACAAGTCACAACACAACAGAAACCAGACACAACACAACAGAAACAAGACACAACACAACAGAAACAAGCCACAACACAACAGAAACAAGACACAACACAACAGAAACCAGACACAACACGACAGAAACAAGACACAACACAACAGAAACAAGACATAACACAACAGAAACAAGACACAACACAACAGAAACAAGTCACAACACAACAGAAACCAGACACAACACAACAGAAACAAGACACAACACAACAGAAACCAGACACAACACGACAGAAACAAGACACAACACAACAGAAACCAGACACAACACAACAGAAACAAGCCACAAAACAAAGGAAACGGGGGCCTGTACCATGAAGCCAGTTTAGGTGGCTAGCCAGCTATGTTTCAGCTTAGTTTCCGCCAACCCTGGGTTTTAGGTACTATGAAAGCAGCTCGGCTTTAATCGGTGTTCGTTGCCATGGTATCTTACGCTGCACGGCTAACCTGCTCCGGGGCAGGTTAAGTTCTGGATTCGAGATCTCAGACTGAAGTTTGACCAATCAGCTGTGAGCAAAGAAACATATAGGTGACGTAACTAATTCCCAGTGTCTGTTGCAATGGCTTTACATTTTCTTCCAAATCCTGTCGACATCTCAGCGCAAATTGTTAGACGAGCACATCGTAGAGAAAGAGTTTTTAGCCAGACAAAATCCCCTTGCCTTTCCTGATAGTTTGTATGAAAGATACAGATTTTCTGCGGAAGGAATATCATCTTTGCGAACTTCTTGCGCCGCACATAAAGAATTTAACACGTCGAATTCATTACTGTACCGCAAATGGTATTGTGTTGCGTTTTTTTGCAAGTGGTACTTGCACGATCGGTGATGCACAGAATCTAGGGGTTTGTCGAACTATTCGCAAGGTGGTCCTCGCTCTGCAGGAGTAATAGTTTCATTAATAATGTTCCCCGGACATATCGACCATGTCCATAAAAAGGGCTTTTATAAAATTGCGGGTAAGATATATTGATAAGGTGACATCACATGAACAATTTTTTTAATTTTTAAAAAAAAAAAGCTAATTTCACAAATGTAGGCTACTACAGTACATAATAACTAGAAAAAAAAGTTTGAGACAAACTTTAAGTTGGCTTGTGAAAGTTTGGACCAGAAAGTTTGAAGAAGTTTAAAGTAGTTTGAAGTTTAAAGTAGTTTGAAGTTTAAATAAGTTTAAAGTTTAAAGTAGTTTAGAGTTTTAAATAGTTTAAAGTAGATTAAAGTTTAAGGTAGTTTACAGTTTAAAATAGTTTAAATTAGTTTGAAGTTTAAATTAAAGTGATTTGAAGTTTGAATTAGTTTAAAGTTTAAAATAGTTTAAAGTATAGTTTGAAGTTTAAATTAAAGTGATTTGAAGTTTGAAGTAGTTTAAAGTTTAAAATAGTTTGAAGTTTAAATTAGTTTGAAGTTTAAAATAGTTTAAAGTATAGTTTGAAGTAGTTTAAAGTTACTAGGGTGTTTCTAGAGGGTTGCTAAGGTGTTCTGAGTGGTTGCTAGGCGGTTGCTAGGGTATTTTGGGTGGTTGCTAGGGTGTTCTGAGTGGTTGCTAGGCGGTTACTAGGGAATTTTGGGTGGTTGCTAGGGTGTTATTGATGGTTGCTATGGAGTTGCTAGGGAGTTCTGAGGTATTTTGGGTGGTTGCTAGGGTGTTGCTAGGGAGTTCTAAGGTATGTTGGGTGGTTGCTAGGGTGTTGCTAGGGAGTTCTAAGGTACTTTGGGTGGTTGCTAGGGTGTTGCTAGGGAGTTCTGAGGTATTTTGGGTGGTTGCTAGGGTGTTGCTAGGGAGTTCTAAGGTGTTTTGGGTGGTTGCTATGGTGTTGCTAGGGAGTTCTAAGGTATTTTGGGTGGTTGCTAGGGTGTTGCTAGGGAGTTCTGAGGTATTTTGGGTGGTTGCTAGGGTGTTGCTAGGGAGTTCTAAGGTGTTTTGGGTGGTTGCTATGGTGTTGCTAGAGAGTTCTAAGGTATTTTGGGTGGTTGCTATGGTGTTGCTAGGGAGTTCTAAGGTATTTTGGGTGGTTGCTAGGGTGTTGCTAGGGTGCTCTAAGGTGTTTTGGGTGGTTGCTAGGGTGTTGCTAGGGAGTTCTAAGGTATTTTGGGTGGTTGCTAGGGTGTTGCTAGGGAGTTCTGAGGTATTTTGGGTGGTTGCTAGGGTGTTATGGGTGGTTACTATGGTGTTGCTAGGGAGTTCTAAGGTATTTTGGGTGGTTGCTAGGGTGTTGCTAGGGAGTTCTAAGGTATTTTGGGTGGTTGCTAGGATGTTGCTGGGTAGTTCTGAGGTATTGTGGGTGGTTGCTAGGGTGTTGCTAGGGAGTTCTGAGGTATTTTGGGTGGTTGCTAGGGTGTTATGGGTGGTTACTATGGTGTTGCTAGGGAGTTCTAAGGTATTTTAGGCAGTTTCTAGGGTGTTATGGGTGGTTGCTATGGTGTTGCTAGGGTGTTCTAACACACACACACACACACACACACATTAAAGAGTTTTTGAGTTTAGAGAATGCATGAGTTTAAAGTAGTTTATAAGTTTATATGAGTCTAAGAGTTCAGAGTTTAGTGTATATTAGCATCCTGGAGTTAGGGCTAAGGTGAGGGAGCCAGTTTTTGTAGTTTTTATTCATAAAAAGTTTAAATTAGTTTGAAGTTTAAATTAGTTTGAAGTTTAAAATAGTTTGAGGTGGATAGATAGATGAGTTTAATGAGTTTAAATGAGTCTCAATGGCTCATATAGTGTATAGAATGGCAGTTTGATTTAGTCTAGGCTTTCAAGGGATTTTGATTTGAATTTTTGGCAGTTGGGGAGTTTGAAAATCTGAACATTCCACCATGTTAAGTGAATGGGAGTTTTTCCAAGTTTGATCGTCATTTATAGAAAAACCGTAAGTCCGATCAGTCTGAAAAGATATAGCAACTAACTTCAGAACAGTTTGAGTATTTGAGCCGAGTTTGGAGTATGTAGAGTTAAAGCTCTAGGACGAGATAGAGTCAACAGTTTTTAGTAAGAAGAATAATAATAATACTAGAACGTACATTTCCAGAAGAAAATGTGAATGGTGCTTGCAGTGGCAAAACTCACCACTCGGTTGCTAGAGTGTGGTACATGATTGCATACGAGCCAACAACCATGTCTGTACGATGTTCTGCTGCTGAGATATGGCTTATTCATGTTTTGGGTTGGTTGCTAGGGTGTTCTGGGTGGTTACTAGGGTGTTTTGGGTGGTTGCTAGGCAGTTGCTAGGGTGTTCTAGGTGGTTACTAGGCAGTTGCTAGGGTGTTCTGGGTGGTTGCTAGGCGGTTGCTAGGGTGTTCTGGGTGGTTGCTAGGCAGTTGCTAGGGTGTTCTGGGTGGTTGCTAGGGAGTTCTGAGGTATTTTGGGTGGTTGCTAGGGTGTTGCTAGGGAGTTCTAAGGTATTTTGGGTGGTTGCTACGGTGTTACTAGGGAGTTCTGAGGTATTTTGGGTGGTTGCTAGGGAGTTATGAGGTATTTTGGGTGGTTGCTATGGTGTTGCTAGGGAGTTCTAAGGTATTTTGGGTGGTTGCTAGGGTGTTATGGGTGGTTCCTAGGGTGTTTTAAGGTGTTTTGGGTGGTTGCTATGGTGTTGCTAGGGAGTTCTAAGGTATTTTGGGTAGTTGCTAGGGTGTTGCTAGGGAGTTCTAAGGTATTTTGAGTGGTTGTGTTATTAAACGAGTGCATTATAATGAGTGCACGAGGCCTGCGGCCTCGTGCCTATAGCCTATGGTTGCTTGGGTGCTGTAACTGGTTGCTATGGTGTTACTAGGTGGTTGGTAGTTTTCACAGATGGTTACTATGGGGTTAGGGCTAAGGTTAGGCACGAGGCCTGCGGCCTCGTGCCTACGAGTGAGTTTTTATAGAGTATTTAAAATCTCTATTAAACGAGTGCATTATAATGAGTGCACGAGGCCTGCGGCCTCGTGCCTATAGCTTATGGTTGCTAGGGTGCTGTAACTGGTTGCTATGGTGTGGCTATGAAGATTTTAGGCCATTACTTATTGGCTGCTGGATAATATAAATCCTCTGAGGGAGAGAGAGGGGGAGACATGCAGGGGTGTCAGGCCCTTTGTGTCTGTGTGTGTGAAAAATGACAGTTGGGATTTGAATTTCTGAAAATTCCGCAATGTTAAGTCAATGGGACTTTTTTGGCCGCTTTTTCGTCCGCTGTGCGAACATCGTACACCCGATCGCTTAGAAAAGATATAGCACACCTCTCCTCAATGAGCCGGTCGTTTTGACACCTCACTCAGGGGTCTGTGACAAACGGTGCGGGGCGAGTTTCGCGCCAAACTTTTGTGTGGAATAATAATAAGAAGAAAAATAAGTATGCAAGAGAACACTAATGTTGCTTTGCCTATAGGCAAGCACCATTAATTAAGTTTAAGTACAATATCAGTAAGTTGGCTTTTCCAAGCCAACTTAATTATTTTAAATATTTTGTATTATTATTCGGTTAATCTTATGGATTCCCTAGAGTCATTGGAGCAATAGCCTGCACACATGTTGCAATCTCCACTTCTCTAAGAGAACATTAGGCAGATTATGTTAATAGAAAGTCCTTTCACAGCCTTAATGTTCAGGTAGAGATGATGTGAACATGTGAAATTATTATTTTCTGTGAGATGAATCTTTAAATTAATAGTAACATTAACAGATATAACAAGGATCTACTTTCTGTGAGTCTGTGTTGTGTCAGCACTTTGAGGAAAGCAAGTTAAATTTGGTACAGTACAAAACACTGTTAATTTGCAACCTACAAAATAACCATCATGATGACCGACAGGGCCACTTGACCACCCAGTGCAGATGTAGATGCAATCACCATGCAATATTACACTTAATAAAAGCACATTGAAACTGCAGATAGGTCTCAAACTTTTTATTGGTTTTGTGGGATGGGGTGGAGAAAGAGACAAGATGAAGTTGCATTAATAAATATTCATGCTAAAGTGTTACTTGGTTAAATAAGTTCACATACAGTACTGAGATCAGTTTAATCCAGCTGTTTGATCTCCAATTTATTTATTATTTAAACGTGGAGCCTCCTCAGCTCACAGTCAGGCTCCTTTAGTGTGCAGTCTCTATAGGCTCATTTAGTGTGCAGTCTAGCTCTATAGGCTCCTTTAGTGTGCAGTCTCTATAGGCTCATTTAGTGTGCAGTCTCTATAGGCTCATTTAGTGTGCAGTCTAGCTCTAGGCTCCTTTTGTAAAGGGCCCTGACTGAGTCTGTTTCCACCTGAAACATAATTCCACCACAAACAAGTTTACACCACGATCATTACAAGTTTTCTGGAGGCTAATCAACTCACAAAAAGTTCCTTGACAAACACCTGTAATTTATGTCAATGGTTTTAAATCCTTAACTTGTTCACATTTCTTCTTAAGCCTATTGAGGTAGAGGCTTCAGTTTCTGGGACAGGTTGTGAAAAATACTACAATAAAAGAGATGTGTAAGGGCCAGTCCCTGTTTTATGCCACACATTCAAATGTTTGCCTTAATAAAAAGCCCAGTGCATTCACCTCAGCAACTGTCTCATCATTTCCTCCACCCTAATAAATAAAAGTAGGGCAATATAAAGCATAACTGTTATAAAGCAGGTTATGTTTCTGGTGTTCTGTCTGCTGCACACTGACCTCTGTGTGGGAGACTGTGTGTGTGTGTGTGTGTGTGTGCTGGCTTCAACAGGGACACTGCATTTCCCTCTACTGCAGAACATACAGTCAGCCATATCTAAAACTTAAAATAGTAATGTATCGCACACGTACCCAGTGTTACTTGCTTAGAAGCCAGCACCAGGGTCAGATTGTACAGCACCAGTAATCCCATCCACAATCGGCCGTCCCTTATTGCTACTCAGAGCAACTCAGTGTATTCTGGAGGAGTGGCCCTCCACTGGTTTTCTGAATTTCACTCTTTTTTCTAGAACTAGAAGTGTTTGTGATCAAATGTTTACAAAAAATAATAAAAGGTTATGTGTAAATACTTACTACTTTGAATTATATTTTTATATTTTGTCTTTATCTGCTAGAACGTTTGGAGTTGCATCTAAAAATCAATGAATATTGATATTTATTAGTAGCTATATACATGCACATTTTTATATATTATAAAAATATAGGCTATATTTCACACACACATACATTCATAGCCTACATATATAGCCTACATAATTTTACATTAATATAGAACGTAGCCTATTTGTTTAGCTTACACATTAACGCAATCAGCAATCTTTCTCCAACAGTCTTCTCTTGCTTTGGCAGCAGAGACCGTATTGATTCGAGCTTGTAATACATATTTAAATTAATCGTAATTCTGAATGATTATCTCTTGCTCCTCCGCGGAAAAAATATATCTCTCTCGCTCTATCCATATCGAACGCGATTGGTTGTTCGGTGCCAACGTCACTTTGGTATGTGCACGCGCTCGTGGATTAATCATAACTTAAGATCAAAGCCTGAGTTGACAGAGAAAGGTGATGAGCTGCGTCATGGTACCAACAAAGCCTGATTGCATCGGTTTGGTTTTGTCAACTCAAAACTAATCCTGTAACCCCGAGTTTTTTCAGCTACCTTCATGGTACAGGCCCCAAGTCACAACACAACAGAAACCAGACACAACACAACAGAAACAAGACACAACACAACAGAAACCAGACACAACACGACAGAAACAAGACACAACACAACAGAAACCAGACACAACACAACAGAAACAAGCCACAAAACAAAGGAAATAAGCCACAACACGACAGAAACAAGACACAACACAACAGAAACCAGACACAACACAACAGAAACAAGACATAACACAACAGAAACAAGACACAACACAACAGAAACAAGTCACAACACAACAGAAACAAGCCACAAAACAAAGGAAATAAGCAACAACACAATATAAACAAGACACAACACAACAGAAACAAGACATAACACAACAGAAACAAGACACAACACAACAGAAACAAGTCACAACAACAGAAACAAGACATAACACAACAGAAACAAGTCACAACAACAGAAACAAGACATAACACAACAGAAACCAGACACAACACGACAGAAACAAGCCACAAAACAAAGGAAATAAGCCACAACACAACAGAAACAAGGCACAACACAACAGAAACCAGACACAACACGACAGAAACAAGACACAACACAACAGAAACAAGACATAACACAACAGAAACAAGACACAACACAACAGAAACAAGTCACAACACAACAGAAACCAGACACAACACAACAGAAACAAGACACAACACAACAGAAACCAGACACAACACGACAGAAACAAGACACAACACAACAGAAACAAGCCACAAAACAAAGGAAATAAGCAACAACACAATATAAACAAGACACAACACAACAGAAACAAGACATAACACAACAGAAACAAGACACAACACAACAGAAACAAGTCACAACAATAGAAACAAGACATAACACAACAGAAACAAGACACAACAACAGAAACAAGACATAACACAACAGAAACCAGACACAACACGACAAAAACAAGTCACAACAACAGAAACAAGCCACAAAACAAAGGAAATAAGCCACAACACAACATAAACAAGACACAACACAGCAGAAACAAGTCACAACACAAGAGAAACAAGCCACAAAACAAAGGAAATAAGCCACAACACAACAGAAACAAGCCACAACACAACAAGCCACAACACAAAGGAATCGCAACGAACAACGGAAACTTCTGTTTCGACTTGTTTCTGTTTTGGTGGGACGATTACGTTGCATTGTGACTTGTTTCTATTGAGCTATGTCTTGAGTCCGTTGTGATGTTAACTTACATTTGTTTTTTAAATCTTCGTTGTGTTCTGCAGTCTGTACTACTGGGCCACTGTAGTTTGTGCTTCTATTAAACATCTAGTTTATGAAGATTTTAAAGATTCCTTACTGGCAAGGTAGCCGTGTCCTCCACAAGCCTCCCGACATTCCTGAATGCCTCGCTGGGCTGTCCACGATCCCAGAGGTTTACTAGCGCATGACATGGCATGGATCTCTCTGCCCAGTTCAGCCTGAGGAGTGACACACACAATCTACGTATATGTGATCAAATACTAGAAGATTACTACTTTCTGAATTTCAGATGCTTTGTATGCGCGTATTTTCAGCATATTTAAAGCATATAATCTATACCTGTCTGTCGCTTTTGTCCTTCATTAGGAGTCCAATTTGAAATTCGACAAAGTTCATGGAGAAGGATCGGGTGAAGTGCTCCAGCGCGTACACGGCAGCCAGAAATGGGATAAGACGCCATTGCTGAAACCGAGGATGGAGCACATGAACAGGATGGGTCAAAAGACAAATAGCTTAAAATCAGTGAGTTTGATCTACAAATGAATGCTACCTTCAGTGATACACAGAAAAAGAACACAGAAGTGTAAGAAGACACTCCAAAAAGATTACTACTGGTCATATCCCTACAAAGGCCTATTACGGTAAATGTTTAGCGCACTTTTAAATGTTTCCAACATGCCAGTTTCCCTTTTGGCCATTTAGTGAATTTAATAAGTATGAATTTAATGTGTGTGTGTGTGTGTGAGATTAAATATATATATATATATATATATCTCATCTCTCTCTCTCTATATATATATATATATATAATATATATATCATCTCTCTCTCTCTCTATCTATATATATATCTCTCATCTCTCTCTCTCTCTCTCTCTCTCTCTCTCTATATATATATATATATATCATCTCTCTCTCTCTCTCTCTCTCTATATATATATATATATCATCTCTCTCTCTCTCTCTCTCTATATATATATATATATCATCTCTCTCTCTCTCTCTCTCTCTCTCTATATATATATATATATATATAAATTTATATTAAAGTTAATTTATTTATAGTTACTTTATTTACAGTACATGCAGTTACAGTGAAATACGAGAAAGTAGTGAGTTATACAAGTACATACATGTACAACAATACTTTTAAACAAAGTCTTACCATTATTTTTGTAGATGACAAATACTAAAACTAATAAATATGCTTACATTGGATTTTTGTTTATTCTAATAAATTAAATTACTTTTCAGTTACATTTGAAACTATTTTAAGTAAAAGCTTTCATTTAAAAGCATTTAATTAAACCATTTTTTTTTTAATTAATGATAAATTAAAGGCAGATCATGACTAAACAGACAAAGGCAGATAAAACTAAATAATGATCACTTATCTAACAGTTCTTATGATGTTGCGAAGAACTCTTGAAATGTTTCCACTGGAGTGTGTCAGTATTTTGTACCTGTAGCTGATATTCCAGCACCGGAATCTCCTCGTCCTCTTTGGGGCCGAACTGTCTGCGTGTGGCGGAGAATCGCACAGCCACAGTCACCGCCAGCTTCAGATTGACCAGTGCCATCCTCGTAATGCCCACCCTGCCTCCTGACAGCGCCCCTAAAGACGCCCCGAACCGCTTATTGGGGTCCTTTGAACGTGTACGGTAAGGAAAAAGACAGGATGGAAAGACACATGAAATAATTGAAAACGCATAGCATAGATGACGAGACCAAACCACAGAATAAAAGAATGTGAGGAAAAAGAAGGGCAAACGAAATCTCATTCATTCATCCTCAACCTCTCGTCTCTGTTTGTTTTCAGAAAAACCCCTTTATGTCTTTCTGTCAGTAATTGGCTGACGGTCTGGCTTTTCCTGTGATTAAAAACTCCCTGTTTGTTTGAAATGAAAGCATAGGGATTCCTTCTCGTACATCTTGCATAGCACAGCTCAGCAGCTGGAATAACAGCCACTGCACCACTGCGTTCTCTCACTGCAGAGCGACCATAAAGTCTATATGGCCTGCAAGATGTCTGCGCGGATATGCAATAAAATGGCTCTATTATTTCCTATCTTCGTGAATAAAATCAATAAAATACTGTTGCTTTGCACATAACCTATATTTTTCAAAAAAGGTGTTAAAGAATAATTGGTAACACTTTACAATAAGTTTCAATACATTAACTATTATTAAATGCATTTGATATCATGGACTTTACATGATGTAACACTTTACAATAAGGTCTCATTTGTTATTAGTTAATCCATTAACTAACACGATCTAACAAGGAATAATATATTGTTACAGAATTTATTAACTTTTGTTAATGCAAGTTAATGCTCATGTTAATTTTTGTTCACAGTGCATTAACTAATGTTAACAGATACAACTTTTAATTAAAAAAATGTATTAGTAAATGTTGAGATTATCATTAATAAAGATTAAAAATGCGGTAGAAGTATTGTTAATTGTTAGTTCAAATGTAGTTAACTAATGTTAACAAATGAAACCTTATTGTAAAGTGTTACCATAATTTTTACAGCATTTATTAATCTAGGCTAATGAGAAATTAAAATATACTATTGTTCATGATTAGTTATTTTTAGTGAAAATTAATATAAACAATTAATAAATGCTGTTCTATTGCTATTGCTAATGTTTATGTATATAGTCTTATTTACAAAGATAAAATACAGATTATCATTTCTACAGTGTAACTGCAATAAAACAGAGCTTTATGTAACTATTATTAGGCAATGATATAATATTGCTTACTTTAAAAGGTGAAACGTAGCGCCCATCAGGCGTAACATCTCCTGTTTTGTTTAGCAAGTTTTCCCGAGGTATCCTTAGATTGTGAAACACTGCAAAACTGACAAAAACAAAAACACTTATTTATTATGCACATCAAAATAAGTGTTTTTTTAAATGATTACACTGAAAAGTATAATGAAGAATAACTTTTCAGTTATATGGGCACTGGGAAGAGTCAGATGGAAATATCCATTTATGATTTTCTTTTACCGCCCTCTAATGACCAACTACTGTAATCACAACATCTCATCAGTCCACAGTCCAGCATTAAACTCACCCATTATCCAGACCGTTCTGACCCAGTTTCTTTCCCATATCCCCAACCATCACTCCTGGCATTGCCAGCAAGGTCTTTGGGTCCCTGACCTATTAATTAAATGATATAAAAACTGCTTTAGTCACAGCTGCTCTAACAAGACAAGAAAATGAACTGAAGATGTACTTTCACACATACTTGGACTACAAAAGAGTGAAGGCCGTGACATTGTCCATCAGGGGTGTAAAGCTGTGCAAACACGACTGAATGAGTGGCTGTCTTTCCCAAGTTCCCTACCCAGAACTTTGCTGCTTCAAAGTCTGGAGAGTTTATCACAAACTCCTGCGGATTTTAAAACAACATACATAAGCTGCTGTCCATCAGGCATAATAAACAGAAGGAAAAATAGTAAAAATCAGGTAAAATAATAATGAAAGAGAGGTGGATTGAGCTATAAGGCTACGTTTAGACTGCTGGTAAATGTGGGTCAAATCTGAATAATTATTATTTTTTTTTGCTCACATGTGATTCAGATCTGTTTTTCTCATGACGGTGTGAACAGTGCAAACAACAAGGAATCTGATCTTATCAATTCTGATTTGTGCCATAGTCACTTCCATATGTGGTACTAAATCCGATACAGGTCAGATGTTTTGCAATGTGACCTCAGTCTGAACAGTCATATCGGATATATATCGGATAGTCATATCAGTCATATATTCATGCAACTTTTACGTCAAAGTCACTCTGAGCAAGATTCGTCACAACTCATGGGAGTCGAAGATTTTACATACCCAAAGTTATCAAAAAAGTTGTGAAGGGTAGTCAGTGGAAGGACAGTGATGATAAGTATTATAGTGACAGCTCTATATACAAGCAAAACAATCAAAATATGATTGTATCAAAATTGTTTAAAAACTCTGCTCTCTTTTTTCTTATCCTCGTCTTAGTTTTTTTTATATAGCCCGAGCATAAATTTGCTGGCTTCAGTGTCAGATCACACTATAAATAAACGCGTTATCACTTACTTTAATGTCCTCAGTGTTTACTTCCATATGACAGTGTGCTGCGTGACGTCGTTTAATTGTTCGTTTGTGCACACGGGTAATCTGTTCACAATGTGATTGTTTATATTGGCCACATTTAAAACAACAAAGTGAACAGCTATAAAAAAAATCTGAGCTGAGCAATAAATCAGAATTGAGCACTAAAGGTCGCAGTGTGAACGTAGCCTAAGAGAGTCATAGTAGTCAGAGATATATTTTTTTAAAAGGCTCCATATTGTCAGATTGTGAATTGAATTATTCAGATAATGTGAATTAAATATTTAGTATGGTCACTAATACTTCAGCTATCCTGAATCAACAATGAACAATAGCATTTATTATCCATGCAATACTATTTAGAATAGCATTCATTATTATGCCATTGGTAACTTGTTTTGTTTTTATTATATTTATTAGTTCAATATTTATTACTTATTATTAAATCAACATTTACCAAGATTAATAAATCAACAGTCGATGTCCCGTTATGACTTGCATGGGCATATTCGTTTAATCTCATTCAAGAAAAGTTAGAACCAATGTGCTTTTCGGTGATATGCTAAATGAATGCAATGTGTTGATACTTGTGTTATATCTATATTACAGGTAGTGGAGTGGACCGTTCACACCATCGCATCTGGTAGTAGAGTACCTGAGTGCTGGGGTCATATCTGGCTGTTGTCCTCAGGGCTCTTGTGTTGCTGCCATGGCTCAGCTCTGTCAATGAAAAGCATCCAAATGTCTAAACAGAGAGAGACAATGTTAATTTGCTGTCAGTGGCTCATGTGGTCTTACATGAAAAATGTCAAAGACAACTCGCTAGTTTTTACACGCACGCACACACACACATTCTTGTACATCTACCTTTATGAGGACATTCATTGACACAATGCAATCTCTAGCAGTGCCTAACCCGAACCCTTACCCTAAACCTCATAATAATATTATCCCTAAAACCAAGTCTTGACCCTCAAACAGGCCTTTAAAGGGGTCTCAGAAAGTGAGGACTGGCCAAAATGAAGGACTCTCTTAGTCCTCACTCCAATGATCTAAAACTGGTCCTCACAAAGATAGTTGTACAAGTACACACACACACACACACACACACACACACACACACACACACACACACACACACACACACACACACACACACACACACACACACACACACACACACACACACACACACACACACAGCACCTTGGAACTAACTTCCTGTTTATAATTAAAAACTACCCAGATCATTTACCATCATTTGCTCAATGTCCTTCACAAACTTCAGGTGCCTCTGAGATCCTGTGCTTACCACTGTGGCTCCAAACATCTAATATGTTTGAAAACAAAGGGTTTATGTTTAAAAGTTGTTGTTTTTAAAGAAATAATCATCACAAATAATAATAAACAATAATGCATGATAAAGAGAATGCAATTATCCACAAAAATGCTAATTATGAGTATCAAGCAATCACTTCTGTGTGAGTTGTGTGAACTAGCCTATTCTTGGGAGGGCAGTGTGTTACCATACATTTTTTTTCTCATTCCAGAAGCCATTTCACTTAGGCCTAGATATAAATTACAATAGGGAAGAAAAGACACTTGCAACTTCCGTTTCTGGGGTCTCTGGAGGGCATTTAGTGAAATGGGCTCACCCCTTGGTTAAGGAAGTACTTGGCTCCCAAAGACCAGTCATACATTCCCAGGCAGTCACTGAGGATTGTCATCTTCCAGGGATTCTGCATGGCATCATCACGTGTTAAAAAGTCATACTTAAATAGCTGTTTACAGCGGCGGAAGGTGAGCTCTCGCTTCTGCTCCACTGGGACGTCCTCCCCAGGCTGCCGGGCAAAGAGCGGGTCACTCTCCAGTGCTCTGAACACGAGCTGCTGCTCAGAGAGAGAGACAGAAATACATCTATATCAATGACTGTGGACTAGTGATGGGAGAAATAAAGCTTTTCGAAACAATGCTTCAACTGAACCAGCTGTTTAGCAAAATGAAGAGCTCAAAACGCCACAGGTCGGCAGCGCCTGCTGGTCAAAACACTAAAACGCAAAGAAAACTCAGCCCAAAAATTTTGAATTACAGCTTTTTACAAACCAGATGTTTTCATGAAAGTGTAATCAATTAAATGTAATCTACAAATATAACTGTTCTTTATGTGCAGTGCTTATTCTGTGTGTCATTAGGCAGGCCTTTTTAAGTAATTCAATATTCTCCTTTTTTATTATACAAGCATAAGTATTTAAATACATTACATTCATTAAAAATGAACCCACATTATAAAACTGAAATTATATCAGTTAAAACTATTAGACATTTGTTTATGGGTTCACTAGATCACTGACATCTAGCAGCGAATTTTAAAATGCTCGAAAGGTTCGAAACAGTATGTCGTAACGAAGACTTATTTGCTGAAATAAGTGAGTTTGAAACGGGCTCTAAAGCACGGATTCTAAACAAAATATTTGTAAATGTTTCAAAGCTACATGAAGCAGTGTTTTGAAAGTGCATCACTACTGTGGACATTCTCAGACTGGTCAAAAGGAGGAATCATTCATTTGAAATTCAGCTCAATCCAAAAAAAAATACGTTTTTATGATTTGGACTAAGCGCACACAATCCATAGGGTTGTTAGGACATAATATGTGATGAACTTCTACTTTTTATTTATAAAGTTGACAGCTTCCCAATTTATATTGTGTATAATTGCTGTTTAAAAGAGGATCTTGGAACATTATGAAAATCAGGACTTGGTATGTAACATATATATGGTAACAATGTTATAACAGCAATCTTAGTCACTAAATGTGTACTTTTCTTGGACAAAAAAAAATCTAATAAAAGGATGAGCAAAACATAATCATCTTACTGTAGGCTACCTTGAATGCAATGATTTCATCACCCTCCAGAAATCGCATCATGTCCTTCCAGCTGAAGGATGCTCTCTTCCTGTAGATGTCGAGGGGACCACTGGGAAGGTCTGGGATGCCCTCATCCTTTTTCTCTTCCAAAACGCATTTAGCGTCTGTGATGGCTGGCACACTCATGTCCTGGAACAAACAAACAAAAACAAAAACATAATCAAATCAACAATGTCCACAACATTTTTCTAAGATGATGATTTTAAGATGAAAGAAAAAGTTTGCCTTTGCTATTGCAGCATGTTAGTAATTGTCTGAATCAACTATTCCCTAATACATTAAAGTCATTCTGGGTTTTCCTGTTAACTAATAGTTCGTTAACTAATAGTTCTGGATCAATATAACTTGATCAATAATTCAATATGGCAGCATATTCTTCTTATGCTACACTTTCTGGATAGCCGGAACTGTAAATTATTTCATTGCATTCATTTACAATACTTTATTTCACAAACTAACTCTATTTATCGTGTGCAGCATTTGTTATCTAGGTATCAGGTCAACTCAATACAAAGTTCAATGTCAGTTGAGTTACAACACTCTCACTGTCACAAAATAGATCAAACACAACACCACACACGTTTTTGGGATATGTATACACTGTTTACGATTAGTTAAAAGAGTATGGAAAATATAAGTAGAGAAAGTTGCAAAAACATATAACGTAACCGATAACGTTAGATAGATATAGATAAATTAGCTCAATATCAAAACAAACATAAGCACAACAACGACCATGTATTACTGTTCTTGCACGCTATAACGTCAATGTCATTTAACCACTCATAAACAGTAAATACAATGTTTGAAAAGTGCATGTATATTCATATCATTAGTTTGAATAGTACTGAAATTAAATAACATTAATGTCTTACAGTCTTGTCCCGTAAGTAACCCCCAGAGAAACAACTCATGAACAGCTTTTGGAGGAGGAAGTGCTCATGTGACTACATCCAACCAATCAGAGAAGCGCTGCTGCTTAAAGGCGCACTGCACTGAATTAACCCTTTACCATTGGAAAAACACATACACCTGCGTGCTCTGTGAATGTGAAAGCAAGAGGTTTCTAAAGGTGTATACCTGGAGGAGTGTGATACTTTTGGGATTTCCAGTGGTAAACATCAGGATATGTTGCCAGACAGAGACAGTATTGGGCAAGGCAAGACAATGTATATTTATATAGCACATTTAACACACAGTGGTAATTCAGTACTTTATATACAAAATATTATTCTTAAAAAAAAAAAGAAAAAAAGATCATAAACAGATAAATAACAGTTTTGAAAGAAATTAAAATAATTAAAAGTAAGAAATAAAAATGATTACAAATATATTGTGCACATTTAGAAGTAAAGAGAAGAATATATAATAAGAGAACACAGGCCGAATTACAGTGCTCATTCTGTACGAATACAAATTTGAGATGAAACAACCATGCCTTTTTAATGTATTTATCATGCTGTTAGTAAATCGAGCATTTAGAAAGCCAATTCGCATGTGTGTTATAGTTTTTCTGACAGCTAGATGGTGCCAGAGCATTGCTATATAAAAAATAAAATAAAATAAAAATGATTTAGCTGTCAACGAAAATTTGGTTTTAATTTTACTTACTGCCAATTTAACGTGTTTTAACGGATTTCCCTTTTCATATGTAGGCTATATACGTTTTTCATAACTTGCAGTTTGTTTTATTGATGTTTTAATTCTATAAGAGTAATTCGGTTTGGGACACGTTTTGCCATTGAGATAACTGGGGAAAAAAAATGTCCTATTCAATCTGAATTCACCCCTATATATAACTGTCAGTGCACCTTGCATACTGAAAACCATTGTAATTATTACTTAAGTTTATGGATTTTTTTTTTTTTTTTTTAAGAATGCACTGACAGGGGCCCCTTCACAAAGTTTTGCCCAGGAGTAGGATCGGCAAAAAAATAATATTTTGAATAAGTTGATTTTCTTGGTGTCATGTGATGTTTCTATGTATTTTATAGTTATTTACAGCACTTTAGTTCATTTCTAGTGATTTTGAAATTGCTTTATAAATAAGTTACAGCTTGTTTTTGGCTTCACACATAATCTGAAGAAGGTGGTTATTGAGTTGCTGGCCAAAGCTGCAGTGTTACATGAAAACCCTTTATACAGCATGCATGCATAATCACTACACTTCACTACGAAGGAAGGTAATAAACAAACAAACAAACAAACAAATAAATAAAGTCTCACTAAAGTTGTGAGCCTCATATATATTCAGTGGCGCCAACAATACAAGAATCCTACAATAATTACATACTATTAATTTAGTCATTCCTAAGTCATGTTTCAACACACATCCCATGGTATCAGCTTCACACAAATGATGACCTCACTTTTTCTCACGACCTCTCATCCCTTCTCTTCCTCTGGACTCACTCAATCCCTCTCTTCCTCTCTGTTTTGTTCCATGGAGAGTAATGACACAGACTAGTGGATAATTTTGTGACCCACTTTGTGCCCCCGTCAGGCCTAAAACAGATAGACATTAAGCATGCATGCGTAAGCAATAACTCGGTGAAAGCTTTGTGCATATTATATGGGCAAATGTGCCCCTACAACATAACCTGATACAACACAGCTAAAACAAATAGTGGTCTATATGTAGGCATATATATACATTTAAACAATATGTCAAGAAAAAAAATTGCAAGTACAATTTAGGAGTGCACCTTCTTCAACAACTTTTATGTCTCAGGTGATTTTAGATTTTCTGCTGTTTGAAGGTTACATTAAAACTGACTTTTACTGACTATTTTCACTAAATTCCAAATGGCCTTTAAGTGTGTATAGATTTGAATGACTTAATGGAGAAATCAAACTCGTAGGCTACTACTTTTTTTTGATTATGAAAAGTGCATTTTAAAATACTTCAAAGTTACAAAATGCACACACAGAAATTAGTTTTGCTATGATAATTTCATCTGTGTTTATATTTTATTTTATGTTTTTACATATAATATTTTTAAATTATGTTTTAATAATTTGAATACCCTACTTTTGGAAGTAGGATTATTATGAGTCCAATCCTATTTTTATGGTTAGCTTAGTCCAGACAACCTATGTCACATCCATAAAACCAAGTAAAGGTGAACTAATTCTATAATGTTAATGCAATATTTATGTCTTTCATTTCCTCTCTAAGTGCACGTCATTTCAATTGATCTGGAACAGGGAAATGCTTTGTGATATCCATTAGAAGCTTCCGCTACTATACATCTTTTCAGTCTTGCTATCTGTATGCAAACAATGCAAAAACTTCGAAGCAGTGAAGCTTCAACAATATTTGTATTACAAAACCCCCGAATGACAAAAAACAAAACAAAAAACTTTATCATTTCCCCCTTCCGATGAGAGCAGCGCTTTTGTGTTGATTTCCCGAGCTCGTACTGGGTGTGTCCGCTCTGTCAATCAAGACTTACTCAATCCGTAAGCCCCGCCCCTTCTGCTCTCAGCTCCAGCACACGCACTGTCAACTCACCCGCTCTCAACTTTACTCGATCACTGGATTTTACATCACTTTTGGAGTACAACAACTTACTTTCCCGGTGTGGAACGTTACTGGACCTGCTTCGGAGGACATGGAGGTTTAGGAGGGGTGATTGTCGTTGTAACGAGTAAGATTTGGGCCATATTTCGTGTTTGATGGCTGCTGGGGATGGAGCCCAGCTGCCGGCGACCGTAGCGGCCAGCAGGAGCGTGGAGAAGGCGCTGGAAGAAGCTGCGTCCAGCGGAGCGCTCATCCTCTCCAACCGCAAACTAAAAGAGTTCCCCCGCACCTCCAAGAACTATGACCTGTCCGACATTACACACGCAGGTAAGACTTTAATAAAGCGGTCAGGGGGGGATCAGTGAAGGGGGGAGGGAATGTATCAGTACATTTAATGTCCTTTGTTTGAGTGTCTTCTTCACCTGCGCCCCTTCTGCAGGGGTGCACGAGCACCACCATCATCACGCCCGACCCAGAAAAAGCGGATCTCTCACTTTTTATAATCTGTGTAGGAAGCCGATCATCTGATAAATTCGTTTCAGTACTCTCTTTCGCTTCCAAACAACTACACCACTGCCCATACAGCAGTTTATTGTGTTTTGGTTTTTGAGTCAGGTTGTTGAGTTTGAGATTGGTGTGTTTGCTTTAGAAATTGAAGACATCTGCGCTGTGCTTCTCTTCCTGTTGTGTTGAGGTGGAAACTACACTCAGACTGAGCCATCTTACCACTGACACACTTTAAAACTTCACATTTGATCGCAGTGCAGTGGAAACCCAGCGGAATAGTGATACAAAATGTTATTGTTGTAGTCAGCTCATTTGAGTGCACTCTCATTGGTAGGGAGCTTGTTGAGATCCATCTTGCCAGCAGCACTAATATGACCATCTGCTCCTCTCTCATACAAAGTGGGTATAAAGCAGTTTGTATTTGAGCCATACAGACCCCCACACGCACATGCTCTGAAGTAGTTGTTGCAGTGCATTTACTATTTAGTTGGGACTAAGCATAATATCTGCTGCATGTGGCTTTTCATTTTCCTTTTACTGTAATTTCAGTTCTTGAACCTCTTTTTGTAACTTTTTGACCCACATCTGGTGTTATTGACAACCTAGAAAACAGATTCTGCTGTAAAATTCACTTAAATGCATTTACAGCTTTTTAGTTTTTTGATAAACTACTAAAACTACAAGACCCATTAGGGTTGCGTGGCATATCAAAATGATCGAAATATCGCAAATGTACATCACAATAATCTGCATGATTGTACTCCAAACGATTTTAGGAAGTTTTAGGTCGACACAGACAGCAGAGAGTAAACTGGACACATGAGTTGACAATGACATACGTGTGACATGTTTAATAACATTAAATGCAATAAGCGAAGTATCCACGCACACATAAAGCCTACTCTCGGACAGCGTGTGCTCCAGGCTTCAGTTATCTTCCCCAGCTTAGGCTATATGGCCAACAACACACAAAATGGTGTCAAAATGCCTGTCTTAGTAAGTATTCATAGTCAATTATGTCTTAAGTGGACTAAACAGTTGAGAAAGAAACAATATATTGGTTCTGTGCAGCTCTTAAAGTGACCGCAGCCTAATAAACCTGCTTGTGTGCTTAATGTTAATCAAACACCAAAAGACAAAGAGAAAATCACTCACTGCTCTTAACTGAATAACTTTTGAAGCTTTAATAATAATAATAATTTAATTAATACAGAGAAGACTAAGCATGTTTTATTTTTACATTTGATTATTCAATTTCTGTACCTGAAACACCCTAAACCCTTGGTTTACACTGACGTTAAAATGAGACTTGCTTTATAATGCTACAGTAAAACACTGCCGTTCACTTTCAGAAGTTGTAGGGATGCTTTATTCTCACAAAAAGAATGTGAAACGTGTTGGTTATATCATTTTCAGTTTTGTAGTAGGCCTATATTTATAAATATAAAATATAATTTATTTTACACACTTAAAGCATTATCGTATCGCTCATCGAATATCGCGTTATTTAATGAGTTCTCTTATATCGCATTTTTCTTAATCGTACAGCCCTAATTTCCATGCATGTGAATATTCTAATATTTATATACTAATTATGTAATCATCAATTAAACACATTTATTAAGATTATCACAACCCAGTTAAGTATTGCAGTTTATTGTATTGTTCAGATTCTTGTAGAATATTCACTGTAACTGAACATCCCTTTTTATGTGCGCATGTCCAAACCAAGGTCATTCTGTTTGATATTAGAACACAACTATTGTAAAAAGCTGAGCTACTGAAGAAACAATTTTTTGAGCGATGAGAAGGCCTGCGTTGATTTGTAATTCATTGTGCTGTGGTATGCCATTGTTAAGGACATGAATGAGAATTGAGAAAAGAGGTCATTAAATTAAATGCAGCATAATAAACAACAAGAACAAGCCTCTCCAGTAGCAAATGAAGGCACATGTATTAGGCCTAGTTCATTTTGAATATGCAAATAACATGTGGGATCAAATCAAATACTTTTACAGAAAACGAAAACAATTATTTAATCTGCATGATGTGCAAAATGGTAATTGAGAGGAACACATTCAGATTAGTAGTCAATTCATTTATGTATTGTTCCCATGGTTCCACCTCATAATTTTGAATATTTGGTGACATCATAGATAAAAAGTATTAATTGTTAGGATTTTTTTTCAGAATATTGACTTAAATATTACCACTGATGTAATCTCAGGCACTGACAATAGTTCACTATGTCAAAACCCTCTTTTTGGGTTTAGATGGTCTAATCTCTCATTTTTCTGTGGAGGGTTTTTCACATCAATTTTCTGCATGGATAAATATATGTTGCCTTGGAAACCGTACTGTACATCTGACTCTCAGCCACAGTTTGGGATCAGTCTGAGGATGTGGAACAGTTTAAGAGAACTAGGCCTGAAACTGCCATATTGTATAAATGCTAGAAATCCAAGCATAGTCCCAGTGTTTAAAAAAATCATGCCATAATAATCATGTTCCATAGACACACCTACTGTCAAGGTGGAGAATGATTATAGGTGTTGCTCATATATTATGGGGTTCAGATGCACTGTGTATTTTAAGTGTGCTTGAAGGTAGGAGGAAGATGATAGTGTCTCTTTTGCTAAGAGACCCATTGAAGCAAAGATTGATGCGCCTTGGTTTGTTCTTAGTCTACACACACACTTTCTCTCCTGAAGATCGCTCCCCAATATAGAGTAACTTCCCCTCAGGAAGGTCAAGGGTTCAGTCTTGCCGGAGGTCCAGTTCGGTAAATCCCAGTCTCCTCAATCCACCGAGACCCCTTAAACTCATTCAATTCAAGTTTATTTTTTATAGACATTAGAGAATAGTGATGGTATGATTAAAATATTAGGTTTGTGTTTGAAAGTTTTGTGTGTCAATCCAAATCTGAAATCTTCACAATTGACGGCATCGCCTGAAGACGTCGCAAAGGCTGTATGCAAACTGGAGCTGGCACAATCTAAAATTACTCCGGGACTCATAACCTGAGTAATAACACAGCCAGTGTTGACTTACTGTATACAACAATAACACAAGATAGACTGTGTCTCAGCACTTTAGGGTGAAATGACATCCCAGACTGCGTTTCTTTTCACTGTCTCAGAGAAATGAAATAAATCCAGTTATTTAAAAGAGGTGCTGATAGATGGATGTAGAGAACGCTTCAGATAAGAGTTCATGAAAACAAAAAAGGACCACCGTAGAAGCAGCTTTGGGAGGAAAATGCTCTCTAGACATGGGCACCAAGAGGATCCTCCAAATGAAATCACAGTCAATGTGTTTGTGTGTGTGCGTAGATGAAAATATTTGTTTCCATCCCGCTCCCACACACTTGTGAGCATACCTTGGGCATGAATGTCGTGTAGCCCGTAACACAGTGTCTCATTCAGAGGCACACTCACCCCATACCACAACTAAGCCTCACAGCAGCTGAGAGAAAGAGGGGAGGGAGAGAGGCCTTTTCTTGATAAAACAGGCTCGTGGGCTGCTCCCATTGTCGTGATATTCCCGAAATAGGGTCCCTCCTCTTCCCCCCCCAACTGGAGTCCCATTCGGCAACACCCCTCCTCCTTGTCTGAGGCAGGCTTCTCTCTCTCTCACACTTGCTCTCCCCATTTCCCCATCTCTTTCTTTTCTTGGTCGGCTGAAGATTCCCTTAGGTCATCGTAGAAGGTCTTGAATTTGGGGTCGTTTGGATGATTTTCAAAAGATTTGCTAGAGATGGCCCATATTATATTCTACAAGAAACTCTCCTCGTGGCTTTTTCCATTGATCTGTTATCTCCCATCAGTAATGTTTCCTGTCCAATATTTGCCTGTAGGCATGGCTGTGTCTGTGGTAGGGAAAGTCTAGACTGTCCTGATATTGGCCTAATAATGGTTTAGTTTTTTGGCATACATTCAGAGTTGCATTTAACTCTCTGGTCCCTATTTTAACGATCTAAGCGCAAGTGCACTTAGGGCGTGTCCGAATCCACTTTTGCTAGTTTAATGACGGGAAAAATGTTCTAAAAGGGTTATCCCTATTCTAGGGCTGGGCAGTACATTGAGTTTGTACGACATATCGATATATATTTTTTTAAACTATATGGAATGAGGCAATGCCATTTACATCGATACAGTATAGTTTGATAGCACATCTAAAAAATAGCTGAGGACGCAGTGTGAGCTGCTGCAGTGAAAGTACTTTTTGTACAATTTGTCCTAAACATGACACAAGCTTAGGCCTATATTAAAGGAGAACTTGGCAACTTTTTTAACTTAATAAAACTGTCTAGAAATTATTTGGATGGTTAAACAACCTGTTCTGGTGATATTGGTGACTTTCCCCCTCTCCCCCCAGTGTTCCCAGGTGGAAAACCAACCTTGCAACTTGGGGACTACCGTCCCGGCAAGATAGAAATGGGAAGTCTCGTGAGAAACAAGAACAAGCGAGAAACGCGAACTGCTTTACGTAAAATGTACATGTCAGTGTTCTATGATAATGTGTATGATGTATTACCCACCTCGGTAGACATAGCTCCACACGATAAAGTTGGCTTGCTCCGATCATGACATAGCCTATGCACATGAGCAGCGGTTGAAAGGGGGAAAAACTTGTGCCGCAAGTGAGTTTTTTACGACAGTGTTGTGAAATATACGCCCCACAGCTGTAGGGGGAACTCGTGGGGAAAACCAAGGGGGTAATTCATCCGCCGGAAACAAAAGCCTCCCTGGGCGCCGCCATTGTAGCAGAACATCACCTGCTGTTAGCATTCCATTGACTCCCATTCATTTTTGGCGTCACTTTGACAGCGAATAACTTTACATCTGAGGCGTCCAAAGACTCCATTTGTGTATTATTTATTTCTAAAGAAACAGGACAGTGTATAAAATGCTCCATTACTTTGTACCTTACGTTATGGCCCCGTAGAAGCCGTTTTTGTAAAAATAGGCTAACGATTGCGTCATAACCACTCGACTCTCTGTCGCACCGTAAAGAAATTACCGTATAGACCGGCGGAGAAGCTTGCAAGCAATCGGGGGGACGTGGAGGCATAAAGTCCGATAAAGTCAAGGGAGAAGCCCATAGAGAGTGATTAAGTTGATCCTGCTGCTAGCTCATGGACAGCTAATACTCACGCTCTCCGTCTCTGCGAGATTCGGAAGGGAGTTATTCAGATCGGCACAGCTACTAGAAGACTGACAACTGTCAGACAGGTTGCTCACGTCACCAAGCTCAGTTTGAGTCTGCGCAGTACGCCTGGCGATCAGGAAGTGAGTGCTTCAAATGGGCTTCACTTTTCTCCGTTGAAATCTATGGGGTCGCTGTGTCCATCTTATATACTGTCTATGGGGAAAACATGCGACAACAAAAGTGAAAATCAGCGAAGAAATGACTAGAGTTGCCGAGTTCTGCTTTAAGGGCTTCAAAATAACTGGTAAGTTTAAAGCAGCTTTCCCTGTCAGATGCTCTGACAGATAGCCTACTGTTGCTGACTGACAGATAAATACTTGCGCTGTTTAATGCGTTTGAGATGTGGTGCTTTCCTCAGTGCTTAACTTACATTTCACAAGTATATTCTCCATCTGTAAATGTTAGAAAGTCAAACAAATGTGTCCATTTCACTGTCAGGAGAGGATGAGCATTCTGCAAGTGAATCTCCGCTAAAATTCAAGCTTCCGTGAATGAGCGCCGCCGCACGCATGCGCGCCAACAGACGGAGCAGTAACGCAATAATTCTGACTAAAATATACATTGCTAAAATATTTGTTGTTGGAGACAATAAATATGCCATATGTGGAATTTTAAACCTACAAATATATTTTTAAGTGACCATTATAATGGGGTAATCAAATGCAGGCTAAATTAGCCTAATTAGTTTGTGCTTTTGTTTTTATTTACGTTTTTAGTTTAACCTTTAGTCAATTTAAAATCAAAAGCATCATTTTTGTTTCTAGATTGTAATGTAACAATGCACCTGAACACACTTTGTTTTCAGAGAGCACGCCCATATTTAAACAACGTGGCGAAGGACCTGAAAATGAAAACTGCGTCGGGCTGAAACTAGCAAAAAAGCACTTGCGTCACGGCTGGCGCCACATTGCTCCGGGTGTATGATAGGGCCCTCTGTGTTGCAGTTTTGCCTTTTGATTCAGTGGCCTGTTTGTTCAGTAAGTGTGTAACAAACAATCAAACAAACTCCCTAATAATGGCCAGCATTCATTAGAAACTTCTAGACATTCTTTTGTAAAAAATTATATAGTTTTTTTAGTTACTGTAAAATGATCCATATGCCTCATGAGGGCTCACTACGCGAGATAAGACATGACCAAATAAATGAACACTCTTTGAAGTTACGAAGAAGCAAAGAACTATAATAGTTCTAAACACAATATCTATAAAGTTATAATCATTGTAATTATATAAGAGTAGCAAAGTCCACGTCACAACTAGGCTATAAACAATAACAACACAGAGGAACAATATCATTGGTTTCGCTTTCATAATATATTTTTTTTCCCAGCTGCAGAATAATAAAAACATTGACAGCCAGTCAAGAATCTGTCCAAATTTAAAAGGGATACCCCGTAGTTCACCCAAACAATTTAATTTCTGTCATCATTCACTCACCTTTATGTAGAGATGAACCGGTTGACTCTGGTTTGTTTTATTTTGACTGATCTCTGTTTTTGACATGCACACAAACTGCATTGCAATAATTTAAAAATGTCATATGTGTTGAAATATTACTAAGTCTGTAAACAGGACGTTAACACAGGCCAGAGACAGAATACGGATGCAAAGAGCAAATACTGTACTTGGCACAGCAAGCTCACTGTCCGCGATGCTCAAAATATTGGGAAAAATATAAATATTGAATTGGGGGTGGGGGTTTATATGATTGTATCTGAAGGAAGGTAACTGTAAATCATAAATGTTTTGATGGCATTAGCTGCACGATTCTGGATAAATTGAAAATCACAATTTTTTGTTTTGTTTCAAGAGCGCCAAGTTACTTTCAAAGGGTGATTTGCTCTATTTTGACGTCAGCTCTATAGACATCAGTGTTCATATAACTATAAACTTTTATTCCAGTACTTGTGTGATAATTTGAATATTTGTAACATGGAAATAATCATACTGTGTGGTTGAAAAGACTGTTTGTTGAAGCTGTTTCATACCTAGATAGCCTTCTGCTTTCTCTAGGTCAGCGACAGCACCAATGCAGATTTAAATGTTCCTGTATGATTCTGTCAAAGGTTTAAGAGACATAGCCAAATCGTTGTCATTTAGGAAGGAGATTGTGTGGCTGTTTGAATCGAGATTACAAAAAAAAAAGTTTTATCAATGAATCATACAGCTCTACTCTTAAGGGATAGGCTAGACACCCAAAAATTTAAATTATAACAATTTACTCGCCCTCAATTTGCTCCAAACCTGTATGAATTTATTTCTTCTGCTAAAAACAAAAGATATTTTGAAAAACAGTTTATGGGCCACATTGACTTCCATAGTATGAAAATACAAACCAAAAAAAATGTTTCATCCAGACATTGTAAACAAGACATTGTTTAATGTTCACCCAAAAATTTCAATTATACCATATTCTCCATATTCTCCTCTATATTTTTTCTGGACCCTAAGTCTGTAATAAAAGTTTGATTGATATAATTAATAAAAGGGTTTCGGTGACGGCCATAGTTTTCCGGCTGAAGAGTTCCGGCTGAAAAGTGACCTCTGACCCGACACATGACGTAGGATGTCATGTATCGTATCGTAAACTTAGGTTAGAGTAGACGCCTCGCGCGGTTCAAACAAACAGGGCTGGGCAACAAACTGAAGCTCCTCCGACATTTCTCTTTAAAAAGTGTCGTTTCAGACTTCTAATTTGTGACTGGTGTTTTGTTTTGCTCTATCCTCTGTGCTTCCGCGTTCGTTATGCATTACGTCATGCTTGGGGTCAAAGGTCACTCTTCCACCGGAACTAGACTCACGTACATAAGCCAGTGATTATAGTTTATCAAGTAATAAATATGGATATTTTTCTTACAAAAATGCATCGTGTCGCTTCAGATGGCCGTTATTAACCCCCAGGAGCTGTATGGAGCACTTTAATGGATGGAGGTGATTTTTTTTTTTTTTTTTTTTTTTTGTGCTTCAAAATATTCTCACTCCCATTATAAAGGGACTATATTAGGGTGAAGCACAGACGAAGCACTGCTACTTGGGCGCAGAGATATCATGCAACACCTGAAAAATAGTCACCCTAATATAATAATAATGTCACCCTAATATAGTCAAAATTCTTAATCTGCCTAGAAAATCGCCTATAGTCTTAATCTGCATCGCTATTTGTACTTGTGAATACGCAGGCCACAAGAAGTAATTAGGTGGGGTTTTTTTTAAAATCACTTTTACTCAGGACATGCTAGCTGGCAACAAAGGATTCCATTTATTATGCTAAGCTAAGCTAGCGGCGACCCTGCCAAACTAAAACAATGCATGCACTGAGACAAAAAATGCATTTGCCCACCTATCTAAATGTAGGAAAGACGGTGAATAAGCCCTATTTCAGAAAACGGTGGAGTGTTCTTTTAAGTGGCGTTGTATCTTCCTTTTTTTTCTTTTGGTTATGTACTTTTTAATGCCATCATGCTTTGGATTCTAGTGTACCTGGGCATCTTAAATCAGGTTCTTTTTTTAGGACTAAAACAGTTTGAAGCGTCCAGTCCACACCCACACATTCATGTCATAAACTCAACTGACAACCAGGAAGTAAAAATGACACTGACTGCCTTATATACACATTGACACAATGACCATTCAATAGGAAAGTTGACGTCTGCAACTTATTCATGCGGCTTATGCAACAAATCAGCACATCTATACAACAAAATCTTTTCACATTTGTTGTTAGCAAAACATCTAAAAAAAAAACTAGTGAGCTGCCTACCCAGGCTACATCTTTTTGGTCGTGTGATGTTTAAAAAATGCTGTCTAGGTAGGCAGCTCACTTGGTTTTTAAACAATCTCTTGTGTTGTTTATAGGTCATTCAGATAGTCCCTGGCACTTGAAACCGAAATCATTTCCTGCTATGTTTCGGATGTGGTCAACCTTTACTGATAAATATTGAACATGAGGTCATATTTTGCTTAAGCAAACAAGCCTCTCAGATTCAGGGGTGGAGAGGATTTATTATGAATTCAGCTCTGCTAGGCACAAGCTCAAGTTTGTGTGTGTGTTGGTTGTCTATTTAATGTCATTATCTTTTGAGTGTTTGCCAGCTGTGTTTCGTAAGAGAGTGTGTGCTTCCTTTATGCCAGCTTTCAGAGACTCTGTTTGCATGAGTATGTGCGTGGTCATTTACGTTTGCAGTGCATATATGTGAAAAATGCACATAATTCTCCATAAGTGAGAACAGGAGTGTGTCTACTCTGCATCACCAGCTGTGTGAGAGACTCAACACGAACCCTGTTGCACAGTGTTGTTCTGTTTCCCCTTGCAGTTGCATTTCCACCACACACAGCCAACGGATGTGGGCTCCTCGACTTCAACTTCTGCTTCTCCTCAGCGACAAACTCAGCTCTACTACCTCCCTCCCTCTCTGTCGCTCTCTTCCTCTTCCTCTCCTTTCACTCACACTTTTAAAGCGCAACAGATGGTCAGAAGGTCTCGAATCTCGAGAGAGGAGCACAGCTAGAAACCCTTGGCTTATAATCGCTATGGCTTTTTTTAACGGATATCAGTTATGATGTAAATTATAACAAGACGGAAGGATGTTTCGCTGTCACTCATTAAAACTGAAATCACACAGATGCTGTATTATCATGCTCACTCTTTCTGGAGTAGAAACAGTTACAGATCGACAGGAAGTCTTCTCAGATTTATTCCCATTCCAGATTTAGTCCTTGTAGAGTTGTAGAGATATTTTTTGCTGTCATTTTTTTTTTTAATGAACTTGTCTACGCTTTTCTGGATTAGTTGTGTTGGGATGGCTGACACTTTCTGCTGTTATTGTGTGAACCTGTATGCTCTGTTTACGCAGCTGCAATAAGATTTGAGTGTGTTGTAAAAATGAATGCATTTGCAATATTGAAGTTGTGTATGTCTCAAATGGACTTTATCCTGTTTTTTTTATTTTTATCAAGCATTTACACTTCCAGGCCAGAAAGTCGCTGTTTGGATGTAAATAGGCAAATACTTAAGAGTCTATGACTGGATCATTATTGTTGTTATTATCATGTTTCTACCATATTATATCTTTGGTAACAGTTCTTCTAAACCTAATCAATGGAGTGTGTAGCTTTTCATTTCTTAAACAACCATGCAGAAAAACGCATCATGACCATATTCCAGGATGACAATGTAAAGATTCATCAGGCTTAATCTGTGAAAGAATGGTTGGGAGGGAGCATGAAGAAGAATAATTTTCACACATGAATTGACCCATCGCAAGGAGCTTGATTGACAGGTGATCTGTCCATTCATACTTCGCCATCCGCCATTTTGTCTGACAAAGCAGTCAGGGGAGTTAGTAGATTAACATGGGAGGATATGAACTTGAAAAACAGAGTGTACTGACGCCTTTCCACGGTTAAAACAACATTCCTTCTTATGTTCATTCATGTTTATTTGATGCTATAAATAAACTAGAAGGAAGAGATTATCGGTTCACGTGCAGCTTTAACTGATGCTCTACAGCGATCTGTCAGACACATTAAAGAGTCACAAAACTGTATTGTTTAAATTTCTTTAAAAAAATGACCAAATTTGAAAGGTGAGACTTTGTTTAATATGTTTAATGTCAAAAGTAACCGAAAAGTAACCTGTCTGTCAGCGTGTTGTCAGTCTCCTCTCTGCTCCGCGATGTATTTTCACTGCGTGAGAACATGGTGTGGCATGAGAGCGGCGTAGCTTGTCGGACATAGCGACAGTAACTAAGGGGGGCGGGTCTTTGCGAATGGTCAATTAGCACCTCTTGAGTCCAGACCTTAAAGGAACACTCCGACTTTTTGGGACTTTAGGCTATTCAACTTATCCCCCAGAGTTAGATAAGTCCACACATACCTTTTTCATCTCCGTGCGCGCTATAAGTCTGTTTGACGCACCCACCGCTAGCCTAGCTTAGCACAAAGACTGGATGTAAATGGTTGCAGCTAGCATACTAATCCAAATAAGTGACAAAATAACGCAAACATTTTCCTATTTACATAGGAAAACAAAGTCATAAAGTTAAGTTACAAAAAACAAAGTCATATGAGACACAGACATATTTTAACCGTATAAATACTGGGAACTATTCTCTGAAGGCGAAGCACTGCTACTTGGGCGGAGTGATAACCGCAGCGCACCTGAGACGCGCTCTGAACGAACTCTCTGCTCCTCACCACGGCGCGTCTCAGGTGCTGCGGTTATCACTCCGCCCAAGTAGCAGTGCTTCGCCTTCAGAGAATAGTTCCCAGTATTTATACGGTTAAAATATGTCTGTGTCTCATATGACTTTGTTTTTTGTACACTCTGTGACTATACAAATCACAACATGTAAATAGGAAAATGTTTGCGTTATTTTGTCACTTATTTGGATTAGTATGCTAGCTGCAACCATTTACATCCAGTCTTTGTGCTAAGCTAGGCTAGCGGTGGGTGCGTCAAACAGACTTATAGCACGCACGGAGATGAAAAAGGTATGTATGGATTTATCTAACTCTGGGGGATAAGTTGAATAGGCTAAAGTCCCAAAAAGTCGGAGTGTTCCTTTAAATTCATTGAAAGTCTTTGGGATGTGCTGGAGGAGACTTTACAGAGTGCTGGACTCTTGTACAAGATCTTGACCAAAATTCCATCAAGAGGTGTATGTACAATAATTTTAAAACTGTGTAGCATAAATGAGCTGAATCAATGCAGCTTTGTTCGTTTTTGTGTTACTGAACACACACACAACTGTTGGGGAAAAATGAGAAAACATGTCCAGGTGTAAATGTTTGTTGAACGTTCTCTGAACCATGCCATTCAAACACATTCAGCACACAATCTGAGCTAACATCAACCACACGTGCACATAGGGAGATATCTCACTGCACACAGTTCCTAACGCGTCTAATATCTGATGATCTGAAATTTGCTCCTCCCCTTTCCACATAATAATGCTTGATAGGATATGAAAATTCAAATCTGATTGAGATTCAACTGTTTGACGAACACCAGCCCTTGATAAGTTATGTAACGTAAAGCGTGTCCAGATGGCAGAATCACCATCTCCCTTTAGGCTTTAGAGAGGCTCCGGGGGTGGTGTGTGTGTGTGTGTGTGTGTGTGTGTGTGTGTGTGTGTGTGTGTGCGCGTGTGCATGAGAGCATGGTGAATGTTGCGCTCGACCACACCAGACCTCTGGTGTAGATTATCTAGACTAGAGGGAGAACATTGAGGATTATCACTCTGACAGTTAATGTTGTTGATTGATTGTTTTTAGTGAGTTTGGCCAAAGCTTCACTGCAGTAAAGTGTGAGTTGTACTTGTCCATGCAAAACTCAACAATGCGAGGGTGTTTGTTTGCCAGGGAGTTTCCTTGTGGTTGCTGAGGTGTTCGGAGTGGATTTTACTGTCCTGTTGTGCGGTTGCTAGTGTTTTGGGTGGTTGCTAGGAGAGACAATCATGATTTATTTATTTATTTAATTTCAGCACAAATAGGCATTTTTTTAATACAAATTTATAGTACACATGGCCGACATAGTTCAGGTTTAAATGAAAATGAAAAAGTAGCCTACATGCATGGTTTTTAAGTACTTCACATGCATGCTTTAACACCAAGGATTAATCAATTAGTTGATTGTCAAAAATTTGACATCTTTAATACAGTAGATTCTCTGGACTCGAGTTTCGCTTTCAATGTGTCTGGACTTTTGTTATGGTCAACCTTGATGGCTCTCGTTTTGATGGCAACTCTTAAGGTGCCATCACAGGTACCATTGTTCTGCTTTTTACGGCACCAAAATCTAGTAATTTCAATAGAAATCCACGTGATCAGAAATTTCGCATGGAAATGTTAATGAAAATGATTTTGTTAATGTGATGGCACATTTAGGATTATTGGTTTGTTAAAATCTAATGTAAACTTTGAGCTACAGCAATGTGATACTTGCCTTAGCAAATACCACTAATTCATTACCATGTTTTCAGGGTTGTTTAGCTATCGTGAAGTGCCACATTTTCACAGGAGAAAAGCTCTGTTTAACAACAGAGCTCAAACATGCATTTCCAGATCAAAATTGTGCAAGTTCTCACAACCACAGCACAAATGCCTTCCAAACGTGCATTCTACTACTAAATTGAACATTCACTTTTCAGCATTATTACATTATGTAATTTTTTTTAATAAACAAGTATATGCCAGTCTTATTTGATTGGTTACTGCTGTGCCTTTGTTTTGACACATGATGATTTGGTTGTTATGGTAACGGAACACATCCGCTAGTTGGTTGTGTGGTTGGATTTCACCACACTGTCGCTTCTTCAGTCTTGTGTAACAGATACGAGCTCCTGGCCTATAGAGCTGAGACTTCAAGCGTCTTGAGTCAACGCTGAACCACCTCCACAGCAATGAGATCAAGAGCTCAGAAAAAACACAACATAATCAACATAATGTTAGTTGTGTTTATGGTTTAGCAACAGATCCTTGAGTTTGCTGGTGTTGTTTACCTGGCTGCCAGCTTGGAAAGTTTGCATAGATGCTGGTCACACACACACACACACACACACACACACACACACACACACACACACACACACACACACACACACACACACACACACACACACACAGAGCATATAATAGGTTTCATTATTGAATTCTTTAATGAAAGTTCTGAGCACTTTACACCTCTAAAATTATTTTGTCTTGCTAAGACTAATTTTTAAAACTTTTTATGCAGCCCAAAACACACAATAGTTTCATACTTTTTGCATTAAACAAATTACAGCTTGACCAAAAATTATGAAAAAATATTAACGATAAGTGATATTTGACTTATTTTCTTCGCACTTCGCGTCTCATCTGTTGTTTTAGTACTATTTATACTATTATTGTAATGAATATTTTAAATTAAGAACTTTTGTATTTGCATTTCTCATTTTAATTTAACATTTTTAATTTATTTTATGCGTTTTTGTTAGTTTAATAAATGTTTAATATTTAGCTTTAATTTTTTTTTTTTTCAGTTGTAGGTTTAGTACACTTACTTAATTTTTTATTTTTTTTATTTCACTTAGTTGCCTTTGCAACATGTAGTATTAATAGTTTTAAATTTAAGTAGCCTATTTTATTAATTTTTTTTGTTGTTTTTAATTTCAGTTTTAGCTCAGTTAAGGACATTTTTTTAAATAGTTTTAGTTAATGATAACGAGTACACCAATTTTAGAACATAAATTATGGGCTGAGTTAATGAAAATTGACGCCACAACAGTGGGACAGTCATACGTTTTGAAAATAATTTTTTATACAATAAAAATTCAAATGATTTGTTTAGATTTAAAACGTAATAATTCAGAAGCAATATCAGTGCTGCTGCTCCCTTAATGTCACTAGACATAACAGATCATACAAATTTAAATGGGATCCTTCGCACTGGTAACTCAAGCATTTGTGTGTTTCTATTGCAGAGAACCTGATCCCCATTGATTTACTCATTTATCTCTAAAGTAAGACGCTTAACCCCGTGTGGCTACAGATGGACTGCATTGTGGTCATTTTACTGCTTGTCAGTTTAGAAGGTGTCCGTTAAATAGCAAGTAAATGTGGATGTTTAATTAGGATTTTCATAAAACTGTTTATTGAGAGAGGTATTTCATTAGGTTTGAAGGTGATGGAGGTGTATTTGTATTTGAACACAAAAGGCTCTACCCGCACTGGTAGAGTTGTGTGGGATAACTTGGGGGGGCCCCCCTAAATGTTTGGACGGTTAAATCCATTGGCTTGACCTTTTTTTGGCCTTCATTAATGTCCAAAGACAAAGATAACACTGTAGTCAAAGTGCTGGGCCGTTGACTGTCGATTAAACAGGATGCACACAGAACTCTCTGTTCATTCAGACCGTTTGAAGACAACGTCCCATAGACTCCATAAGTGAAGCGATAATGTCAGTGGGGGTTTTACTGTTGTAATTGGCAATACTTCACACAGAAGAGATTGGATACTCCCTAACCATGAGTTTTCTAAAGCATCACTAATACTGTTAAAGTGCATCCATCCACCATAAAAGTGCTCCGCACTGGTCCAGGGGATTAATAAAGGATTTCTGAAGCAATGCTTTTGTGTAAGAAAAATATCCATATTTAAAACATTATAATAATAACTAGCTTCCGGCAGACGCTCACGTCGTTTTACGATTTACGGAATAATGAACACTTGACTTGACCTGACGCATTGACGAACACAGAAGAGCAGAGCAAAACACTGGTCACCAATTAGAAGTCTAAAACAAGAATTTTTAAAGAGAAATGTCGGAGGATTTCAATATAAGAGAAGAGGATCTTGAGTTTGTTGCCCATATTTGTTTGAACCGTGAGAGGCGTCTAAGGTTCTCCTACATCGCGTCAAGTGTTACTCTTTTGGCGTAAGTCGCCTTGCGTAGGCCGTCCGCTGGAAGCTAGTTATTTTAGTTTATAAAGGGTTAAACATGTATATTTTTCAGAAGGCCTTTATTAACCCCCCGGAGCCGTGTGGATCACTTTTATGATAGATTGATGCACTTTTTTGGGCTTCAAAATCTCATCCTCCATTCACTGCCATTATAAAGCTGGGAAGAGCCAGGACATTTTTAATATACCTAACTCGATTGTGTTTGTCTGAAATTAGAAAGTCATATACAACTAGGACGGCTTGACGGTGAGTGAATTAAGTACAAACAACTTGGATGTTTAAGTCATTTCTCCTTAAATTAGATTAAACTGACATTAAAAAAGGTCTTGAATCTTGTATAACTTTAAAAAAAAAGTTGAATATTGTATAACATAAAAAAAAGAGTTAAAGCTATGTAAAAACATATGTTGTCATAACTTATTGATCATATAATATTTTACATTGTAGGTTTGGGAATCAACCTGTTTCAGAACTAGTTAAAAAAACTGAACAAAATCAAACAAATGAAACTTTATTATATCATGTATTAAATAATTCTTATAATTATGTTTATTTGATATAACTTTTAAAACCAAGAAGTTCAAGAACCATTTTATTAGTAATATTAAATTGTTAGTATTATGTGTAGGCGACTACATATATATAATTTAAACAAAACATGGTATGGCTATGATTTTCTATTGTTAGAATTCATCATTATTTGGCATTTCCTTAAAAGTGCTTAAAAACTTGTTTACAAGACTTGTTTATTGAACCATTGAAATGTAAGTGGAATCAAAACAGCACTCACACCACTTACATTTTCCCTAGAAAACTACAAGTCTTTTAAAATGAGTCTCTCAGAGAAAAACAACCAAAACTTGCTAATGCTCTAAGTAGGCTTTCTGAAGAAACTCCCGACTGTTGTTTTGAAATGAACACTGTTGGACCTTGACATTTGCTAAAAGCTTGTACAAATCAGGCTTGGTGGAATATGGTGTTTAAACTGTGTATAATCCCATCACTGATGTGTTAGAGCCTTTGGAGACTGAGGTCTGAAAATAAACCTCAGTTTTATAGTGCAGCAAGAAATAATGAAAAGGACGTGGCACACATTGGTGTTTTGATCGATTCGGTCAGTGCACTTAGCTCTCTAAAGTGCTTCTGAGGTCAAATAATCAGCTTTTTTTTCTGACTGTAAATTCACTGATGTGCTTGAGTAGCGCTTGTGTGCCACACACACACACACACACACACACACACACACACACACACACACACACACACACACACACACACACACACACACACACACACACACACACACACAAAAGTTAGTTTTGTTATACTTGTGAGGACATTCCATAGGCGTAATGGTTTTTATACTGTACAAACTGTATAGGCCTATTTTATCCCCTTACACTGCCCCTATCCCTAAACCTACCCATCACAGGAAACATTCTGCATTTTTACATTTTTAATAAAACATATATTTTTAAGCTATTTGAATTATGAGGACTCATGAAATGTCCTCATAAACCATGTTTCAGTTGTAATAAACATCACATAAACAAGAGCACACACACACACACTTATGCGTTGCCTCCAGTGGTGCTCTGTTGAATGTGTTGAGTCATTCTGGCCCGTGTGTTTTTGTTCCGTCACCCCCTCGGCTCAGGCCGGTATTCATGCTTTCACTGCTATTGTCATGCTGCTGTTACTCATTCACTCGCCCCCTTTCAAGATTTGCCCTCCTCTCCCCTCTCGGTCTCCCCCCCTCCCTCCCTTTCTTTCTCTCATTTTTTCCTCTGCCCCCATCTCAAGTCAAGTCAAGTCATGGCACAGTTTATTGTTGTTCCTGCTTCAAAGGCAGAGAAGGAATTACATGTTGTTTCTCTAGTGGCGCTGGTGCAAACTTTTGAAGGTGAAATGTGCATTTTCTTTTCCCCCAGTATGTTATTCAAAATTCACTCATAAATTAAAATAGTGATTATTTACTCTCCCTCATGTTTTTCTAAACCTGTATGACTTAAAAGTAGAATGTTCAAGCTATTTTGGTCCATACAAAGGAAATGAAAGGGACTTCTCTTACTCCAAAAAGACAAACAAAAGTAGTATATCCAGTCAGAGCTGACTCAGGTGACCTGAGTTTCAGTCCTTGTCCTTTCTGATCCCGTTCTCCTTCTCTCTTTCTCGCTTCACTTTCTGTCTGCTCTCTGTGTGTTGTATAAATACAAGAAAAAAAGCTAAAAATAAATCTTAAAAGGTAGACAGCACATCCAACTTTGGCTCTATTTTCCATGTCTTCTGAATCCCTTCTATTAGTTAAGGTGAGGGAAAAGGCTTACATTATTAAAGGTATACCCCATCTCCATATGTCTCAAATGATTTGGTCCTTGTGGTCAATTCAAAACATTGTTGCAGACATGGGAAAACTCTGAATACAGATTTTTGATGTCATTTGTCTGTTATGATGTGTTTGATTGAAGTGTGAATTTAAAGTTTGTATTTCTACAGTGGAGGGGAAGATTGTCAGTGAATGGTAACTTAAATTTCAATCTTTGGCTCTGTTTAGTGCAATATCTTTTAAATTCACTTCTATTTATTCATATTATCCATAATACTGTAAATATGTTCATAATATGTGTTTACTGTACTGTCATATTTTTATTCTTTTATTTTAAGGGTGCCATTTTAGATTTCAGGCCGTTTGTCATTTCAGATTTCAGGCTAATATACAATACAATACCAATTTATTTCTAAAGCACATTTTAAAACAACCATGTTGACCAAAGTGCTGTACATTGAAACAGACAGGATACAACACCAGGCAATTACAACAATTCTCATGCCGAATTAAAAGCCAAATAATAAAAATGTGTTTTTATATCGCAATTTAAAAACCAGAAGGCTGGTTTATATGTTTGGAAGGCTGGTCTATATATGGTTATAATATGTGCCCTCAATAGGCATTTTTACAGACCCACCCAACAGTCAAAGCGGCATTACGTCACGAAAGTGTGGACTCTGATGAGGAAAAACGCTTAACCATTCACTTTTGTTGTATGGAAAAGAAGTAAAATCTTATACGGAATTCACAATTGCCTACATTCCTATTGAAATTCCTGGCATTCCTAACAATGATAAATGTGAATGCATCTTAAAGGATTAGTTCACTTTCAAATAAAAATGTCCTGATCATTTACTCACCCCCATGTCATCCACCAAGATGTCCATGTCTTTCTTTCTTCAGTCAAAAAGATATTAAGGTTTTTGAGGAAAACATTCCAGGATTTTTCTCCATATAATGGACTTCTATGGCAACCAATGGTTTGAAGGTTCAAATGTCAGTCTCAATCATAGGTCTCAATGCAGCTTCAAAGGTTCTACACGATCCCAGCCGAGAAATAAGAGTCTTATCCAGCAAAACGATTGGTCATTTATATGACCAAAATAATGACCTTTCCGACGTGATGACGTAATCTCAGAGATGGTACAAGACGGGCATTTGTGGTTAAAAAGTATATAATTTTTATTTATTTTTAAGAAAATGACTGATCGTTTCGCTAGATAAGACCCTTATTTCTCGACTGGGATCTTGTAGAGACTTTGAAGCTCAATTGAGCTACATTTGAACCTTCTTTTAACATTTGAATAGTTGGTTGCACTTAATTTCTTTTCAACTGAAGAAAGAAAGACATGGACTTCTTGGATGACATGGGGGCGAGTAAATTATCAGGAAATGTTTTATTTGAAAGTGAACCTTTAAGAGTATAGGTTGACCTTCCACTGTGTGTAAACACTGTAGAGATTTTACAATATTTTACATATGATACTAATTTTATTTTTGTGAGTTTGGTATGGGATCACTTGTTTGTCCGAACAATGTAATAGAGTGGGAGTGTTCTGGAAACCTGTTTGGGAAATGGTGCTGAAATGACAGGACAGACATTAATAATAATGTAAATGCATGTTTTGTTCAGATAAAAGTGAGTCAGTGCCTGACGCATCAGGTCTTGTCAGTGTGTTGAAACAAACACGGCGTCATGTTTCAGTTAATCCCAGGGATGACTAGCTCCCGAAGAGGACAAATCTTAGCATGGCACCTTCATAGATACATTCAAACAACAACACACCTACACTGTTGTAGAAGTAGTCATTTGGCTACCAAATGTTATATAGAATTTACATGGAGTGCACATTATAATTAGGTCTTGTTTGTGTTGCTTTTGTGTTATGTGTGTCGAAAATGAACTGTAAGGGAGTCTGTTGTTATCCCGCAGGCTAATCGGTGTAATCTCCTTCTAGGGCTATAGGAGGATTGGAGGGTGTGTGTGTGTGTGTGTGTGTGCGTGCGCGTGTGTGTGTGTTGATTAACACTCTCTCACACACACCAGATGCAAAAGCAGCTTTAGTTACACCAAAGAGACGCTAGCAGGCAGAAGAACGCTCAGATTCCTCAGAGAGCAAGAGAGAGGAGGGGGTCAGTAGACCAACTGCTACTCTTAAGATCTTACACACACACACACACACACACACACACACACACACACACACACACACACACAGAGAGAGAGAAAGAGTGAGGAGATATTTAGAGTGAGACCTTCAGGACATAATTGAAATACGGTCCTACTTATTAGCTAGGGACTTCTGTCATGCCATAATAATGATTTGAACGTGTCATTAAGGCTGGGCACAGCTGGAGACCTCACGCAGGAGGTGTGTGTGAGCCCCTGTGGAGAATTTGATACGTCTAGGCAACTAGGAACACAAAGTAAACATGGCCAGAACAGAAATAAAAACATTGCTACTCAAATCAAAATTATCTTTAAAGATGAAGTGTGTGATTTCTGTGCCACTAGATGAAATTGCCATAGGTGGAGCATACAAACATTATTGTTTGTATGCCACCCCCCCACCCCCCCGCAACCAGCCCCGCCCGCCCCCGCCCCCCTTATTATTACACATTTCATATATTATAATCTAGTTTTTTATTTTAAAAAAGTATAAATAAACCTGAAAATCCTTATGAACTTTTATACACCATTTAAATATTTTATTAAATCCTTCATTATTATTAATGAGAGATATTACCATAATCGCCTCATATAGTGATTATGGAAGGGTTATTGATCAAAGCTTCATAAGTGTATTCAGACTCATACATATCATCTTTCTCCATGATGTGGGCACACTGGTATTTCTCCCTTTCTCTACCATGTTAGGCTGGTGTGAGTGCAAAGCAGTGCAGGGGATTGTGGGAAATGTGGGCTGCCCCTGGGAATCTTTAGTTCTTCCCACTGGGAACGGAGAGGCGGGAAATGCTTCCTTGCCAAATAAAACAGCTGAACAAAAGATCTGGAGAAGGAGAGCAGATTGGACAATTGGACAGTGCAGGGAAGAAGAGAAAAAACGCACTCACACACACACACACACACACACACACACACACACACTTCCACACGCTATTGTTCTCATAGTGTGAATGTAGCTTTGGTTTTGTTTAAGATCACGAGGAGGGTTATGGAGACTTGAATCAGAAAGGCCTGAAATTACACTGCACCTGTGTGCATATAACGCTAATGTAAGGTGAAAACGTTCATTTAGCCTTAAACTCTGTGTTTTGGTCGTTTCTTCTGTCTGGTTTGTCTCTCGTGTGACATGGACTTACACTCACATTCACACACCCTGTTCTAAGCTTCCTTGGCCCTGTAATTAAAATCCTCCCCTCTCCAGAAATACATCCTGACCCTACGACCAGCGCCACCGAGGGAGTGTGTGTGTCACGTTTATCTGGCGAGAGCAACTTCTGTCTGGAATGAAAATATTGAAGGGAATTGGAATAGTTTGAGCTATATTCAGACAAAACGATCACATCCTCAATCGCTGTCAAAAACTTGGACTAAATCTGAATTCCCATAAAACAAGTCTTTGTTCACTTTGGGAAACATCATGACTGTTTACGCGTTTCCTGTCCCATGGACGCATAAACAAAGTGTTTGAATGAATGCACATGCTATATGTAGACAAAAGATGCGTGTCTGTTGCTTAGGATGCTTCTATGGTCTGACCATTGCCGTTGATTGCGACTCAAACAGAACATAAACACAAAGGAAGTTCCATAATTGGCAAGATCTCTACTATTGTTTTTCCCCTATTAGTTTGGCTTCACAAAACCTGTCAAGTACTTGTCTGGGTTCTATTTCAATGCAAGATTAAAATAAATAAATATAAAATAAATTAAATGTATATATTTGCTTTATTTTAGGACCATTGTTTTTATAAATTTCATGACAAATCTCATCACCATAATGCAAATAAACACTTATTCTCGTTACTGTAACATTGAAGAAGTAATATGTTATTTTGTTAAAAGTATTTATGGTCATGGATTTCTGCTGATTTTAATTTACATTTACACTGAAATAAAATCATAATTTTACTGTAATAATATCATCTTTGAGAATATTGAGAAATATTTTTAAATATTTAAAAGGATAAAAAATAACTTTTGAGATGTCCACAGATTTTGGTAAATAAGAATTTAGTGCATGTGCTAAATTATCATAAAAAATGGCACAATACATCGAAAAAATACTAAATATATATATATATATATATATATATATTTTTTTTTTTTTTTTTCATTTTTTAAAATTAATATATATATTAATTCAATTTTTTTTCATTCAAATTATTTTATTATATAATTGTATTAAAATGTTAAATGTAATAATTTTTTTAATTTGTTTTATTTATTTAACGGAAAAAAAATTGAATATTATATTTATTTATTTAATTTTTTTTTTTTTTTTTTTTTTTTTTTTTTTACTGGTAATATATAATGTCCTCTATCATGGCTGACCTCTTCTTTGTTCTCATGTAAAGGTGTCTGTGGCTGGTCATTCATTTATTCTGTACTAACTGTGACCGGTGTTTCTCTATCTCAGACCTTTCAAAGAACCGGCTCTGTGAGGTTCCAGAGGAGGTGTGTCAGTTTGTCTCTCTGGAGACGCTCAGCCTGTACCACAACTGTGTGCGATCCCTCACGCCCAGCCTGTGCCAGCTGCAAGCCCTCACCTACCTCAACCTCAGGTACACACACACACACCCACTCCAGATACAGGGCCTGTTCAAATACCCACATTTGCGGTCTTGTCCACTTGACAGGAAGTAAGTGCGCAAGCTCCATGTCTTAAAAATGCCAAAGCGCAGTGCCCTGAACTTATACCACTTCGGAGCGGTATTCAAGTCTAAGCGTATCCCATCATGAATAATGTCCTGGATCTCGCGTGCCCCAAAATCGCGAGATGTCTAGGAAAACATTCCACTGTAAGTTAAATTAATTAAATATTACATATAATATGGTAGTAAAACATAGTGTTGCACATTTTATTGGTGTAAAGATAGGCTATGGGCTATGTGCATTTTGTACAATTGCATTAAAGCTCTGTAAAGCGCTGTAAACACTTGCATTTTTGCAACACTATAAGTGTGTCAAGTAATCAAATGTTCTACACACACTTGCCGTCTTCACGCCTATTTGAGCACTTGGGCCAAATTTAATAAAACAAGTGGTCAAGTGCATAGACCGCAAATGTTGGTATTGGGACAGGCTCAGTGTCCGGTGTACAGTATCTACACCATCTCCAGTGTGCACCTTACCTGAACCAGGGCAAAATACTTCAGGCACTCATCTCAGTATAAGCCAAGTAATGTACTGCTCAAAAGGTTGGGATCAGTAAGATTTTTCTTAGAAAGATTTTAATACTTTTATTCAGCAAGGATGCATTCATTTGATCAAAAGTGACAGTAAAGACATGTCCAATGTTACTAACGATTTATATTTGAAATAAATGCTGTTCTTTTGAACGTATAAATTATACTAAAAACGTATTTTTACATTTGAAAAAAAAAACGTAAAAATGTATCGCGGTTACCACAAAAATATTTAGCAGCACATCTGTTCATAATAAGATATGTTTCTTGAGAACCAAATCATCATATTAGAATGATTTCTGAAGGATCAATTGAAGACTGGAGTAATGATGCTGAAAATACAGCTTTGCCATCACACATACAGTATATTACCTTTTAAAGAAATTAAAATAGAAAGCAGTTGTTTTAAATTGCAACAATATTACTGTTTTTACTGTATTTTTTATAATACAAAATGCAGCCTTGGTAAACATCAGGTCTCCCAGAGTGAAATTTCAGCCTCTTTGTGGCTAAAGATATTGGAAGGATTGTATATACAGTAAGTCTGTCAGTGAGTGTTTTGTACTGGTGTTAGATTGCATTCATTTAATTCTCTCTCTGTCTGTCTGTGTGGTGCAGTCGTAACCAGCTGTCCAGTCTACCGCCCTCAGTATGTCAGCTCCCTCTCCTGCGTGTGCTCATCGTCAGCAACAACAAGTTATCAGTCCTACCGGCCTCTATACACACACTCACAAACCTGCGACAACTGGTAAGTAGAACACACACACACACACACACACACACACACAGGCTCACGTTTTTTAAAATTATATTAGTGAAGGCATCTCATGGACACAGTGGTTTTTACACAAACTGGTTGATATCAGTTGATCTGAAACAAAACATGATTTATGAACCTTTCAAATAGTGGGGAACATGTTCTCACGAGTGGGTTTTCAACGTGTTTCACTATTTTTGTAAGGATATTTTCAAAGATGTTTCATTTACTAGTATAGTTAAACCTTGACAAAAGCTATCACACAAATCCAGTTGTTATCGGCAGTCTTAGGGCTGGGGAAAAAATTGATTCACCTAACTTTTTAACGATTTTTTTTACGATTTTAAAGTAAAACTATTTTATTCCATAAATGATATTAATTAATTTTAAAATTGCTTTATTTTAGTCCTTACTTATAGATGAGGCAGAAAAAAAGGTAAGCTCTTTTATTTCAGCAGAGGGCAGGGCTCGACAATAAGGACAATAAACGTCACTCGGGACAGTTGATGCAACTGTCGCTTTCCCGATCGGGCCAATGCTGCATCATGAAAGTTTATCATTTGCACATGGGTTTAAGCCTTGCCAATTAAAATATTAAAGCGCAAGAAGACATGACAGAGAACTCAATTCAATAGTGTAAGAAGTTTTGTGTGCGCACACATCCGAAGCTCGCGCCCAGAAATCTGCGTATTAGACAACGTGCGAATGCTGATTTAAGCTCTCTTTCACGTCTTCTTGCGCTTGAACTCAAAATTAAGTAAAAAAATTCCAGTCTCAGCGAGTATTCTGAGGGGAACATAGTCTGTTATATCTTAAGTGAACATACACAGTTAAGAAATAAAACGCATTGTGTATCAGTATATTGGATCCGTGTAGCTCTTAAAGTGACAGCAGCCTAATAAACCTGCTACAAATGAGAAAGAAAATAAATGTACTTGTCTTGACTGAATAACTTTTGTAACTTTAATACGGATTAATCTATATTTAATTTATAGACTATGCAGTGCTATTTTGTATTTTATTATTCATTTTCTCTGCCTGAAAATTGAGTTTGGCCAGTAGTTTTTGGTGTCACAACCTTATTTATTAAGACAATAATTAGGCCTTTTTTATTTATTTATGACTTTTTTGAAAATGTTGGCAGTAGAAAAAATTCTTAGCGTTGAGCCCTGTGAGGTCGATATGTGTTGTATCGGTACGATATTGTATGACGTCATATCTCTAACTAGTGGACACAAAAAAATGAAAAATGGCAGATGGAGAGACATATACGGATATACGACCTGCGCATTCATGTAGACGTGTATCATTTTACTTTTCCCCTTGCTCTAGAGTTAAAGAAAGCAAACAAATCACAATACATAGCAATATCAAATTGTGATACTTGTAGAATCGCAATTCTTGAAAATGACAATACATGTTGTATCGGTCCCAAAGTATGAATCAGGAGATAGGTGTATCGTCCCATATCTCTATGTGGCAGTTCTCTGTAGTGTGAAGATTAGCACTAGCAGTGTTTCCTAATTCCTATACATTCATTTATTTGATTGGAATGTTGTTTTTTTGAGTAAGATATTTTATTGTTTTTGAAAGAAGTCTTTAATGCTCACAGACACTGCATTTGATCAAAAATACAGTAAAAACAGTAATATTGTGAAATATTATCACTATTTATCATTTTAATATATCAAAATCAACATTTGAAAAGAACTGTTTTCTATTTGAATACATTTTAAAATGTAATTTATTGCTGTGATGATCAGTGTCACATGATCCTTCAGAAATCATTCTAATATGCTGATTTGCTGTTTAAGAACCTTTATTATTATAATCAGTGTTGAACGCTACTGTGCTGCTTAATATTTTTGTGTAAATCATGATACATTTCCTCTGTTTCTTCATTTCTTTCTCTCTGTCTCTTCCTCTCGCTGTGTTTCTCCACCAGGATGTGAGCTGTAATGAGCTACAGTCACTTCCTGTTGAGCTCGGCCAGTTAGAATCTTTAAGGGATTTAAATCTGAGAAGAAACCAGCTTGCAACTTTACCAGAAGGTCAGTATCCCAAAATTATACACACATGTTCTATTACTTAAGTTAACATTTGGAAATATTGCATAAAGCTGTATTACCTTGTAAGATTACAGAAATCAAGATGTTGTTTGAAATTCCAAAACACAAGGAACCAGTGTGTTATGTGGATGTCAGAGGAGAACGCTTTTATAACAAGCTTACATCTCTGTTTCAGATTAATACAATGGACACAAAAATATTTGGACATTTTAACCACTCTGAAAGTATGCGAATGTCATTGAGTTAGAAAAATGATCAACCAAAAGTGGCATTTGTTTTAAAAAAGATAACGTTTATTATTAACGTAGTATTGTGACACGTTTTGGTTGTCAAACATTAGTGAGACATTTTCATAGCAAGTGTGATGAACTCCACCTGTGATAGGACACCTGTGTGAACTTGAGGAGAAACTTCATACAACCACTAAACATTGCTTTACTCCAAAAATTCCTCAGAAGAGTGATGTTAGATTTAAGTTATGTATATTTGTCCACAGATTTGTCCAAATGTGTTTTGGATCCACTGTATATATATATTAGATTGACTCATCTAGTTGACTCTTCTCTCAACTCAGAGTTGTCAGAGTTGCCTCTCGTTCGTTTGGATGTGTCGTGCAACCGCATATCCAACGTGCCCGTGTGCTACCGTCATCTGCGGCACCTCCAAAGCATCATCCTTGACAACAACCCCCTCCAGATGCCCCCTGCCCAGATCTGCTCCAAAGGAAAGTTCCACATCTTTAAATATCTGAACATGGAGGCCTGTAAAAGGACTCAGGACCAGTTTGAGAAAGCTCTGCGGCCCACCGCCTTCAACAGCTGGTGAGAGATCATCAAGGACGAGAGGTCTTAGGGTGTCGAAAAGCTTTAATCGCCTGTTTCAGTGAAAATGCTAATGTGTGTGTGTGTGTGTGTGGGGTCTCTGCAGTCTGGATCAGGACCTGTTCCCCGGTCAGTATGGTGGCCTGGATTCTGGCTTTAACAGTGTGGACAGTGGCAGTAAAAGATGGTCAGGAAATGAGGTATAAAGAGAGCTGTGAATTAAAGCACTAATGCACCGTTTGGACTATGGTTGCTAAAGGCTTATCGAGAGTAATTTTATTTGATGATGCAAGCGGCTGTGTATGTGCGTCTGTGTTGTTTCACTCTAGTCTGCTGACGATTTCTCGGAACGGTCATTGCGATTGACTGACGTTTCCCGCGAACACACAAATTTTCAAGAGGAAGAGGAGAGAGATACGTCACTAGAGACACCCAAAGGTAAGGTTGATGGAATCTTAAGATCAGTAGTTCCCAACCAGGGGACCTAAAATAAAAACTACCAAAAACATGGTAAATCTATCCCTCGCAGCCTCGCTTTTATACCTGTCATCATGACATGCTGCTCTGAATAAGGTATATACCTGGATATACAGTATGAGGCATAATTTGAAAAATGGATCCTCCAAATATTGTTGTGGACTATGGGGGGCCTTGGAGTCAAAAAAGCAGAGAACAGCTGCTCTAGATCTCGGTTGCCTGTGATTTAAATACTTCTATAACTCTTGGTCCTCTCTGTAGTGAATGGAGAGCTGGAGCAAGTGGATTTCATAGACAACAGCGTAATGGAGGAAGAGGAGGAGAGGTGTCACCTTCCACTTACAGAGTCCCCTCAGGTCAGGAGGACTTACTGCAGTACACTGAACATTAAAGGTGCACTTGGTACTTTTGTTTTCGGACCAGATGGGACCCTATGATGTGCTGGCTGGAACTCCAGTGGTCTTGGAAGTTGAATATCTATATTGACAACTATTCGCAACAAACAATATTTTGTTAGAATTCTGTTACTGATTTCAACACCTAGATTTGCATGCAGCCTAGTAATCTGTTTGACTTAATATTTCGACTTTGACCATTTAGAACAAAAACCACCTCAGTCACAGCAATAACAATGGTGAGGGTGTTAAAGGATAAAAATGTTGTTGAGAGACTGGATGCACAAAAAGTAAGAAGCAATGACTTATTCAAATCAGTTTTTGAGGAAATGAAAGTTGTGGGAGTCTTTCAATCTGACAGTAATGCCAATAGGTTCTAGTTGAAATGTAAATGGGTACATTAATGTCGACACTAATGTACCCATTTACATACGCAAAACTACAGAGATATTTTTAGATTACTTTTTATTTTAGTTTAGGGTAAATATAAGCATTAAAGTCAAGTTATTTGAGTTGATGAAAATCTGTAAACAAGTCAAGTTATATTTGAAATGATGAATCTGTAAACGTACTATAGCTCTTGTAGAAATACCACATTTGCAAGAATATTTGTTATCTGTGATTAGTAACTGATGAAGTGAGAAATATTCAGCTTGTCATGTGATCACAACATGGCTGCCGTTGTGCCTTACTACACTATTCTTTTCTTTAGGGTTAAAACTTTTACATGGGGAAAAATAACTTGGTGCACCTTTATGTTAACTTACACTTCCTACATTTTCAATATAGTTTCAGACATATGCACTACCTTTTGAAAGTTTGGGGTCGGCAAGATTGTTTTACACATTTTTGAAAGAACTCTCTTATGCTCAGGCTGCATGTATATGATCAAAAATACAGTAAAAACAGTAATATTTAAAATTCTTTTAAAAATCATTCTGATTTGTTTCTCAAGAAACATTTCTTCTTACCAATGTTGAAACCAATACTTTTTTTCAGATTCCTTGATGAATAGAAAGTTCAAAAGAACAGCATTTATTTGAAATAGAAATGATTTATAACATTGTAAATGTCTTTACTGTCACATTTGATCAATGGAATGCATCCTTGCGGAATAAAAGTATTAATTGAAACATCTTTCTGACCGTTTTGAACTTTAATGTAGAAGTCATAAGGTAAAAAGATGTTAATATAATATCCCCTCTCTCCATGACAGGAAAATAGTGAAAGTTCCAGCAGCACTTCCTCCCAGAGCCCTGAATCTACAGGCAGCAGGTAAGGGCTTATGCTGTTTGCATATACAAAATACATACATTGCGCACGAAACATCTTATTATTAAAATGGGAAAGGTCCTCTCATAAAGAAGGGCCCCACAGAACTCTCAGAAATAGGAATTTGTTTGCATTTGAGCCATGTCAAAATAACCCAGCTAGTGTAATTCGATGTAAACGCTCGCCGGCTTATCTGACCAGCCTATTAGGTGACTGATATTGGAACTTTTAGACCTAGTCACAAGATACTGATCTGTGCTCAAGTGTGATATCAGGTTATCCTACACAGTTTCTTGTTAGACACGTTTATTTTTTAAACATTTCAAATAGTTTTGGCTTGATCTGGATCAGATATTTTAACAATCTGTCAGGCAGATGGAATATTTCCTTTCCAAGGAACAGACTAGTTTTGTCTCAAATAGTTTTCGTCATAGATCTGCCCTCAGTGTTGGCTATGGAGAAACATCAGTCATGTAGACATACTGCATTCAATATAGACAATGCAGAATAAACTGTGTGCCAGGAAAAGAGTGCCAGGAAGTCACAAAGAGTGCACAAATTTGAATGCATTTGAATACAGCTGGTAGGGATCTGTACTCGTGCTATGTAACGTGCGGACGGGCATGATAAATGGAAGAAAGGGAGACATTGGACTGTCTCATGGCAGCAGGCCGGAACATTTCCAGTCGCTCTTCTTAGAGTGTGGTTCTCCAAGGTGCGCCAAAACATCATTGTGAAGACCAAAATGCAAAGGTAGAAAAAAGAAGCTGACAGTCAGAATTACTGACAGTTTCAGTGTGATTTGAAGGCCACAGTGACGTCCTTTAGTTGATTATAATACATGCTCAAATAGTTGCTGTGAAACACAGAGTCTCTTAATTAAAGTGTGCCGGATCCCTCCTCCACTGTGATTACGCAAGGTCAATCCGTGAGGGAGTGCTGGGAAAAGTCAACAGTGAATATCCTCCCACAGTTTCAGTGTAACTGAGTATCTTACTGTCATAGTTACTCAGTAAACTGGTCTGCTTTATTCAACGTTATAACAGCAGACACATTAAAGATAGTACAAAGAATGGATTCTTCTATCCATTATTACATATCCGGTGTTTCAGAGTCTTGGAGCGGCTTGATTTACAGTAACTGCTGCTCCACTCAAACTCCAACTGTGCTGCGAGTTTGAGTTTCTTGTAATGTGCATTATGGGAATGTTATGTGTGCTAGCAGTGCCACCCATTTCACTACATTTCTAATGAGAAGTGTTTGCAAACCTGTTTGTCAACAAAGGAAAAGCTTTAAAATCTCCCTGCTGTTGTTCGCAAGAGTAAAAGCTTGGGGGTTTAACCTTTGAAAATGACTAAATTTACAATTGTACTACAAAACAATATGAATATTAAATATTTGATTGTATACAGTGCAGTATTATCATTATTGCAATTTATGAATTGTTTAATACTTTTAAGTAATCATAATAAAAAGTATGATAATTATTACTTTATGATCATATTTAAATGTGGCTTATGAACTTATGGCTCATGAGTTTTTGTTTTTCATTATTCTTAATACACTCACACACTTTTGCCCAGATTTGCCATCTGGAGGAGTCAATGCTAGTTGCCGGAAATCAGAGCCAGTCTGAAGACCTTGGGCAGTCGGAATTGACAGATTTCATGGAAAAATCGCAGTGTGCGATGGTACATATTTATAATTTACTAGGTTACGTCGTATGAGTTAAGTCGGAGGATATAAGTTTTAGAACACGTTTTCATCTGATATACATCTCCAAGCAACAATACGCATGTTTCTGCGTGAGTTTGTTGTGTTTGGAAAGACATAACAGTCTGATAGTGTGAGATTCTCTATCGTTTTCTATTCTCGATCGTTCGTTATACCCAGTTTTTCTCTTTAACCATTCACAAAGTCAGCAAGTGTATGATTCCTAGTGTTTTTAAATCCGTTCCAAAGTTGTGTAGATTGCTGAACTCCTAACCGCAAGCGATCCCTAAAATCATGCGGTTTGTTGTGGAAAGATGTGTTATTACGTTTCTAAGCAATCAGACGTATGATTTTCACCTGGTGGGTGATTCAATTGGACAAAAAAATCCCTTAGACTTAAATTGCCATATTTAGTGACCAGAAAATAATACTCTTTTGACTTGAGCCAGTAAGTAATCACCCTCGAAACTGCGTAGCAATGACTAAAAAACTTTAGCAACCACCTACAACACCCTTGTATAGCGGTGGTGACACCACAATTTCTTCAGAAAAAGTTATATTCAGTTGTAACTTTTTGGTGAAGGCTTAAAAAAAAACATAAATCTCTCTTACTTCCTTTCAGGATATTTGTGATTGGAGATGGTTCAGACTCCGGCTCACCGTCCAGTCCCACTCTGGAGGAGAGGAGGAGGCCTGGAAACCTGCTCATCTGGCAGGAAAGAGAAAGAGCCCAGCAACAGAGAGACAAAGTCAGCACGTGAGTGGATGCTGGGATTGAATGAATCGAGGAAATGTGGAAGTGAAACATGAGTGAATGGGCTATATGGGGTCAAAAAGACTGTTAGGCCCAAGAGGCGATAGAACGAACAATCCTGTTTGCTAATGCGCAGCAAGAAAGTCTTCAAAAGCACATAACAGATTTAAAATGGCCTCTATTATTTCTTTGCTGATGCTTCATCATCGAAGCTGTTGTGTTTGTAAAGGAAACCACTGTTACCTGCTGTCGTGTGTCTTTACCTCATTTACATTTGTGTCTTAAAGAATGAATCATAGTGAGAAAAACATCAGAAGGGCTCTCCCAGAATGCTCTTTTTGTATGAACAAGTCCTGTGTGCTTTTTGTGTTAGGAGGCTATTGACTAATAAGCGTTTGATGTCTTATAGTTTGCAGAAGATAATTGTAAAAACAGGAAGTAACTTGGCGACGACGACGACAAAGCACGGAGGAACAGGAAGCATTTCAGGGTAAGAGTGGACCGCACATGCGTTCATGTGTTCATGTGTTCTGTGTTTGCATGTGTGCTGGTGTTGGAATTCTGTATCTCTTTAACAAAGAGAAGGCACAAATCTGAATTTGAGACCAGATTACTAGCTGTGGCGGCATAATTAACAGGCAGATCAATAGACATACCTTATTTAAGAGTAACGTACATTCATAAAACATTCATGATGTGGTTGTTGTGTTGCTAGTTCACTCTGAAGTTGGCTAGTTAGCGAAGTTCACAAAGCAGTCGACATATTTTTTTGTCGTTTTGTGATTTGATCTCTGTGTCCCTCTAGTGGTGATTCAGATAGCAGCTCTCCACCCAACGGCCCCAAACAGAGATGTGCAGTGAGTCCTTCACGTTTACACTCTCCCTCCATCTCATTCTGTCATAAATGCATAATATTATTCTTAATTGAGTGTTTAAGACTTTTCTCTCTCTCTTTCTCTCAGAGTGCGGATCAGATTTCTCAGTCCTCTCATACGGGGTCTTTGCAGCGCTCCATCAGTCGCACAGGTACCTTTCATGCTAGATATTTCAGCTTTTTTTAATATCTATCTTCATTTTTTAAAGTGCCCCTATTATGCTTTTTCAGATATTACCTTTCATGTAGTGTTTATTTAGCTGTTTGTAAATGTAAAAGGTCTGCAAAGTTTCAAAGATCGAAGTGCACGATAAATGCAGTTCGAGTCCCACAGAAACGAGTCATCAGTAATTCCATACTTACTTCCTGCACGAACCTACATAGGTTTGTAACAAATTTGCATAATGCCTGCCTATGGTCTTCATTGGCTGCCCGTGAACAACGTCGATATTGTTACTGTTCGTATCTCTGTGTTCTGGAAATCTGAGGAAGCCTCCAGAGCTGAAATTCTGACACACACTGTAAACGATAGACCAATCACAACATACTGGTCCATGATCTGACCAATCAGCAGAGGAGGTTCTCGGAAAGGAGGGGTTTAGAGAGTCCGGGTACTTTATCTAACCGTTTCAGACATTGTGAGAAAAAAGTAGGATTGGGAATTAAAAGTCGATTCCAGAATACTTGAGGTCAGGAATCAGATTGCTGATTCCTCTTATCGATTCCTTTGTGAGCTTTTCAATATGACTTTAAACCATTCAAGCGCGAGACGACTCGTGCGCTGTTTTCTGTGCTGCGCTCACACACAGAAAAAGTGATTTTATTGAGATTTTAAAGTAAACCATTCAAGCGCGAGAGGAATCGAACGCTGTTTTCTGTGCTGCACACATGAGTAACAGAATATTGTGCAGCTCTTAAAGTGACAGCAGCGTAATATTGCTGCTGCCGTCTCTATTATAACACTAATCAAACAAAAGACAGAGGAAATTCACTCGCTGTTCTTGACTAAATAACTTTTGTAACTAAATTTGTTATGTATATTTTATTTATAAAGTGCTGTGTAATTTTACATTTGATTAGTTTGTGTACCTGAAAACCTTGAAACACTGTTCAAACATATCTTTGTTCAGTTGCAGCCTATTTATGTGATGCGATTTGATCATTTTTTTTATTTACTTGTCTTTAATAATGCTTGAAATGTATATTAGTTAGGCTAGTTGTTTTTGCTATGTTAATTTTAAACCATAGGCAAAAGTTCTTTGTGTTAGTGTTCTTTAGCCTGTTGATGTTCATGGTATTCAGCTACAATAAAATGTTTTGCAATAAGATGTAAAATAAATGTGAATGATATCTAAGTTTTTTTTTAACCTTTTTGGAATCGATAAGAAGAATCGGAATCTTTAAAATTAAAACGATACCCAACCCTAAAAAAGAGGTGATGCAGCAGTCTATTTTATGAGAAATTTAAAGCGTTTTTTGACCTTTGCATGTAAACTATTGTAGTAGACCTCCAAACCAAAATAAGGAACCTTAAAAAAAATTAAGTAATTGTTTTTAAACAGGGCACTTAGATGAGTTTTGGTTGTCTCATGGGATTAATAGCATTTTTCAAACAACCCTTCAGGAAAAAGTAACACATTATTACTTGTGAAGAGAACGATAAACTCGCTTGAGCATTTTCTGTTAGGAACTGTATCTAAACTAACTCTACAGTATATTGGCAAAACATAAGTACTGCTCACTTTATCACATGGATATCACACAAACTATTAAAATGTATATATATATATATTAGGGACGGTCACATTAGCTGGGAAAAAGTATTGCCAATAGTGTAGTGATGCACAAAGCAAACAGAAGTAACTTTCAAACTAAGCAGCATTCGGTTGCTCAATGCTGCCAATCCACATGACCAACTTAAACCGGTTGCAGAATCTGCATGGTGAAATCCTTTACCCTCATGTGAAATTCCCAATCATGTCGATTGCTATTGAAATTCTCCTGCAAAAAATTGCAAAACAACAGTGAATGCAACACTCGGCCCAATTGACTTCCAAGCAAACATGGTCTGTGACAGACAATCGACATGCAGACATTCAAACGAAAGAGTTCCTTCCAATTACCTTTAGAAATTCTTTCGAAATGAACCTCCATGAAAGCAGTGTGACCACCAGAGGGCAGTGCTGTTACAAAAGTGCTTTTTGACAGTTTTTTTTTTTATCATTGCTGTTGAATGTTTGCTTTGGTTTCCTTGAGAGCAATGTTATCTAATTTGTATATAGAAACAATGTATTGATTACAGTTTTGTTTAATTAATGAAGCGTGTTCTGCTGAAGCTGTATTGGTGGGAAGCCAGTCTTAATGAACGTAATTTAAGTATTTTATGAATCTTGTTTGTGACATATTACAGATGCGCCACCCGTGAAGCCCTGTTCTCCCACAGGTTCTGCTCCCAAACCCAACAGCTTCTTATTCCGCACATCTTCACGCTGCAACGTCAAGACTGGTACACACACAAACACACACACACACACACACACACACACACACACACACACACACACACACACACACACACACACAGACAGAGAGAGAGAGAGAAGTTAATATAGGATTGTAGGACCTATAATCTTGATTTGGTCAGTAATATATGCTGTACCCTATTGCTCTCTTCTCAGGATCAGGAAACAGTTTGGCGGAGTCTGGCCGCAGCGAATCACGCTCCACACTCAGATCCCCACGAGAGGAGAGAACAGACGTCTTGCAACTGCGCAAAGTAAAGCGGCATCCTGTATTATTCATCTCTCCATCTCTAGCTCTTCTGACACACCTTACCCCATTTTTGTTACTTAGTTTTTACCCCTTGTTTACCTTGGTCTTAGTCTTTATTTTTGAATTTGTTTTATCTGATTGCGTAGTTTAGGATGTATTTTTTTAAAACCTATCTCTTTCAATGTTTCTCTTCCAGTGTCTGGAGTCACGTCTGAAGACCTCTCTGCCTGACGATCTGGGAGAGGCGTTGTCCAATGGCACAGTTCTCTGCCAGTTGGCCAATCACGTGCGACCTCGCTCTGTGTCAATCATCCACATCCCCTCACCGGCAGTGGTGAGCATAACATAAAACATAATCTAGTATATCTCAAAAAACAAACACTTTGTCTGAATTTTTATGTGTGATCCTCATTTGGAGGAAGCTGATCCCAGATCAGCTAGTTTACTAGCAGGCTGTTCTTAATTTGCTTTCTAATGAATATCTGTGCAATCTTTCTGTCTGTTCAGCCAAAGCTGAGTGCTGCCAAGTGCCGCCTCAATGTCGAAAACTTCATTGCTGCATGTCGTAGGCTTGGAGTCCCTGAGGTAAACATAAATTTCATATTTTATTGTTTGCTTCTGTTATCATCCTCCGTATTATTTGTCTTCCTGAGACGTGTTGTGTGAGCTGTTTGTAAACAAGACAGATCCACTTCGCCCACTGACATGTGACTGTTAATGCTCTTTTATGTTGTTTTTCAAGTGCTTCAAGCTCGATTTGCTACTTTTTTGTGCTCTATAGCTTTTTTTATCTTAAAGGGGTAGTCACCTCAGGTAGTTCATGATGTTACAAAGCCAAATGACTTTCTTCCATGAAACCCCAAAGGAGATGTTTAGCAGAATGTCTGAGCTGCTGTCTTTTAATGCCTTGAAAGTGAATGGGGACAAAAGGGACAATAAAAGCACCATAAAGCCATACAAATCATCATATAAGTAGTCGCAACCATGTCTTGAACATTGGGGGGGACAGAGTTTTTTATTTTTATTTAATTTAGATCAAAATTGACAAAATGTATATACCGGTAATGAGTGAGACAGCGAGTACATCATGAATCCCTTTTCAAAACTGTGTTTTTGTCCCATCCTGAATCACTACAGTACACCTATAATAAGTGTTTATGTTCGGACAATTTTAGACTGGTATGGGTCGTACCACTGAGGAGTATCCCAGTACCCGCGTGACCCGTCATAGACTTAAACAGAGAGAAGTAGCTCCGGCTACAATGTTCTTCCTCAAGACTCATACAGTTCAGTTTATTAACCGCTAGAGCGACAAAAGTTACGGACTGCAGCTTTAAAGGAATCAATTAATTAAAGGATTAAAAGGGATTCTAGGTCTAATTGTAGTTATGAAGCAATAACTTAGAACTATTTGGATTTAATATTTTATTTTAAAGTATGCACACATTCACTCTTATTCACGTCTAATATGTCAAAAATGCTAAACATTTCTTATCTTCACATTCAGTTATGAATTACATGAATCATGTAAATGATAGCATATTTTCAGTTTAGAAAAAGTTGTGTCCGTTGTTGAACATTTCTATCGTAAAACACTTGTTTAAATGTTTAGCTACTTAGATCTCTCCACTCATTCTTCCACCGTTAAAAGTAAAGCGTTCCTGGTTAAGCGTTTTCTACCCAAGCCGTCAAACTGACATCATCAGAGAAGGAACGCCATTCCAGAGCGGAAGTAAATGTTCAGATTTTGATTAAAGATTACCATATTAAAAAGAAAAAAAAATTGTATGTGTATTAACTTGCACGGATGAATTGTTCACCACAAGACTAATAATATGCGCTAACAAGGTAAATGGGCTATTTAAATGAATCTAGTGAAACTTGCTGTTTTTTTTTGTTTTTTATAAAAATTTAACGCAGAAAAACTAAATATCTCAATGTCACTTTTTTCCAATATCGTACACTAGTTCTATAAACATCTCATTTAGTGTTCCACGGAAGAAAGAAAGTCATGTAGGTTTAAAAAAAAAACACACACACACACACACACACAAGGTGAGTAAATGATGACAGAGTTTTCAGTTTTGAGTGAACTATCCCTTTAAATGACCATGCTTTCATGCGTGTCTGTTCAACACTGTGTCCATTCATCTTTGCTTGTCCTCTTTGCATTGTTCTTCCTTTCCTTTGTCTGTCTCTCTGTTTCTCAGATGGAGTTGTGTTTAGCGTCTGATGTCCTGTGCAGTAAGATACCTGCAGTGCACCGCTGTGCGACGGCGCTCCTGGCAATAGAGGAGGAGGAGGTGAACGAGGACAAGAACGCCACCTCTCCCTCCGTCTCTCCTTCCTCCCCTTTGTCCAGCGGCTTCCTGCTCTTCTACTCTCTCCTCATGGCTTTGCTCTACCTGTTATACTGCCAGCTTATAGCATAGTGCGAGCGAGTATCAATGTGTAAATGTAACGGATACATCATTTCTGTACTGTGTACACACATTGTTGACAAGACCTGCACATATATAACTCCCTTCACAGAATGCCTTTCAGCTTACACGTTAAATCTCCTCACAGATATTCAGGTTTGCAAACATATATAAAAACCTTTAGAAGCTATATAAATGGTGAAATACTGAAATATATCGCAAATTATGAAAGGTCTAGATCGAATATCCACATTTTTACACATCAAAAAAGTTATAATCAACTCCTCAATGGTCACATACTTCTTCTGTTGAGGATGTAGACTTTATCTGTACATAGACAGGGTTTCCACGCGTGAAGGGCTTTTCCACATGATTGCCTTAGCATTGCTGTTGATCCCAGGATAGTTTATACACCTTCTAGAGGGAATGACTGTCTTTGTAATGGATCTTGTTTTCCTAAGAGTTTTAAAGCACTGGCACAAACTCCCCATTTCCCGCCTTTTTTTTCCTCTTGAAGGGCTTTAAAGTGCCTCAGAAGCTTGTAGGTTCTTTCTGCTCACATGGCAGTGCAAATTAGTTTGTAGCATCTGGCAAATATGTTAACAGTGTGTGGCTATGGTACTTCTCAGCTGAATTTGGTTTAATTCACACGTTGTAGATATCTGTTAGGGTCGGGACTGCGTGGACTATTTCACTTTCCTTTTCTATCGCTCATATCTCGTTGACTGTGACCACCAGAGGGCAGTGGCGTTACTAAACTGTTCCTTTAACACTTTTTGACGGTACTAATATGATTCAAAGCTGTGTTAACTTGTTAGTTTTTTTTTTTTTTTTTGGGGGGGGTTTTCTTGAGAGCATCTTAATATAATTCCTGTATGCAAACTGTTCACAATTAAGTTATTGTTTCGGTTTATTTATGTTTTTCACTGTTCTGATGAAGCTGCATTTGGTGGAAACCCAGTCTCGCTGAACACATTCAATTTGACTAATTAAATTGAACAGATGAATTGAGTAGCCTAATATGCTCATGATTGCTTTCATGATCATTTTGAGCTGGGTGGGGGGGAACAGTAAGACTTTGGGGACATTAATAGCGTCTTTTAAATGTAGATACTGCTTGTGGGTGCACAATGTGGATACGCAGACATTACCAAATTAGGCTACACCATTTTTTTTTTATTAATGATGAAATGGTTGTGAGTCCTGCTTCTCCACAAGCCTCTTCAGCTGCCGTTTCCTGATTCTAAATGTGGCCATAGTGTTTTTGTAGTCCTATAATGTGCCATGAGCACCTATCTTCCGCGGTGCTGTATGCTGATGTTGCTTTTGTATTGCGTGCCTACTTAATGTGATTTAGGAGCTTTGCCGACAGTTTACTAACGAGCAGCCTCTCATCTGCTGTGAACGATAAGAGAAGAGAGAGACTGGGGAAAGGGTGAAGGGATATGTGCTATTATCAACATGCATTTCTCATCCTACGATGTCTTCAACATATTTTAAGGGATGTTGATAGGGCTTTATATTTATTATACATTGTTATCAATGCTAAAGCTAATCATAATAGACATTTAATTTAAAATGAATCCACTTTGAAAATGAACTCAGACACATTTCGCATAGATGGACTTCATCACATTTTCTCTAGAGGCTTTAGCCAAATGAAATAAGGATTGTGAAATGCTACTGTCCATGTTGAAGGCTTTTACAGAAGATAAATTATAATTCTACCGTCCTTCCTACGTTAGACAGTTTAGGGCACTAGCTATGTTTCCGTCCAAATGTTACCTAGTTAAAACTGTTGCAACACACGAAATGTATTTTGTTATATTTATAAAATACTGTGTATTTAAGAAGTTAAGTTTATATTGATATAAAGATTTTTTTTTTTGTCTGTAAAGAAATTATTAAAAAAAGGAAACTGATTTGTACGTGTCGTCTGCTGCTTTGCGTGTGCTTTTGTCAAATGTTCATGACTCTCGCTCATGATTAATTCTGCTTTAGTTCTTTGTCTCTGCTGAGGATGAGATCCTCACGTCAGCTCGTCTCTGTAGCTTATGAGTCCAGGTATTCTGTGCCCTTTGCCAAAAGGTAAGTGTTGATCCATTGTGTGGGTAGTAGAAAGTAGAGAAAAAGTAAGTATACAGTAGCTGCACAAAGTAAAAGTATACACTATACTACACAGTGGGGTAGTCATTGATACCAAAATATATTTGCTGATATTATAATTTATAGATTTTTGGACCCCACTGTGTGTCTTTTTTATATTCTAAGTAAGGTATATACACTAGTTCATAAGTTTGGGGTTGGTAAGATTTTTTTTTTATGTTTTTGAAAGTCTCTTATGCTCAAGACTGCATTTATTTGATAAAAAACACAGTAACAACTCTATTAAATAATATTACACTTAGTTTAGATAGCATTCAATGCTATTTGAACTTAGTGCAAAGAAAATACTTTTTGTTGCTATTTACACATTAGCATTTAACACATTTACACTTATTGTTAATAGCATCAGTCACATGATCTTTCATGTGATTTGCTCATAAAAACATTTATTGTCATCAATGTGAAAAACAATTGTGCTGTTTAATATTTTTGTGGAAACCGTAATGCGTTTTTCTTTTCATTATTTGATAAATAGAAAACATTTTTTAGGCTATTTGAAATTAAGTCTTCACTGTCACTTTTAATAAATTTCATCCAAGAAAAACTTACTGACCCCAAACTTTTCAATGGTAGTGTAGTATGTATACAGTGTATGTTCATATAAAATGTACTGTAAAAGATTTTGATGTATTTCATTATTTTTGATGAAAATATTCTGCCACCCATCAGCACAAACAAATTTACAACACCCAGAACAAACCAATTAAACAAAGAAAATAACTGAGCGCAAGTATTCACCCTTTACCATCCATTACATCTTACATAGGCCAAGTTCCTTTTAAGCTTTTTCTCAGTGACAATGGCATTTTTTGCTCATTCTTCTTTTAACAGTGCTTGGCATTTAGACCCAACAGTTCAGTTTCGGATTCATCGAACTGTAAACTTAAAATCTTTAGGGTCTCTCACATACAGCTGCTCCAAAGCATTCAGACTTTTAATCAACACTAGATGAATGTCATTGCCCCGAGCAAACAAGTGTTTTTAAATCATCAGTCTTTCTTCCCATCACACTCACCAGTGTTTTGGTGTAAATAAACTAATAGACGCAGGTGCAGTTACACTGTGAAACACCTCATCTGTGTACAGGTGCACTTTAGTCAAGCAATTATTTTGCTTACTTCTGAACTCATTAAAGCTTGTCAAAGCAGGGGGGTGAATACTTTTGCGCTCATTTGTTTTCTGTTTATTGTTTTTAATTATTCATCAATTAACCGGCCAGCTCATTTTTCACTTTGACGTTGTGAAGTACTGTGTGTTTACGGGTGAGAACAGTTCAGTTAACCCTCTATGGTGTTGCATTGTCTTCTAATGATGGAACGTTTTTTTTCCCCACATAAAATTGCCAAATTGTTAAGAGACTCATCCAAATAATATATTTATTTTGGCAACTCTCTACCATTAAGGAAAATAATAAACAGTTTTTTAAATTCTCTTCTTCGTGACATTTCTAGAATATTACTCTTTGCTTCCTGAACACATGAATCATAAATCATAATTGAGATCTGCATAATTATAATTACAATAAACACTTCCAAATAAATAATTCATTGCAGTAATTGATGCCCCTAAGAATAAGGAAATGCATCACTGCCATGTGCCATATGGATGCGTTCATATTTTCTCAGTTTACAGTTAACTATATTAGAAACCTGTGAGAATCTGAGAGCAAAAACATCGATTTAGCGTACCAGAGAGGCAGCAAAAATCCAGATAATGAAGAAATGTACAGAAATCTTTTAATAGGGCAATATGAGGAGCATGTGTTGACCCCCAGGAAAAACAACCTTGGAGAGAAAAAAAAAATCAAATTTAGGTGTCAACATTATTGGATTCTTTTAAAGGCAGTGATTTCAATTCAACAATGTCATATGTCATAATTTCTTTTTCTTTTTTCTGAAAGCCAAGAAAGTGAATTAACCTGCCGTATGGCCAAACGGCAAAATCGAAGGTTAAAACATAATGCCTTCTTATTGTGTTAAAGCAATGAGCTTAACCCAAAATCTGATATATACTGCATGTGTGATATACAGCCTGAATATGGCAATAAGAGCCTATGCAACTCGTCCATAATCTATATTTAATGTATACCGTTAGGGTTGACTGAACTTAATCATTGGAATGCATGATGGATTCTCAAGATGGTGAAGTGCTGGCTTGTTATGCGTACTTCAGCCCGGAATGAAATAGCATCCTCTGGGTGAAGTGCTATAACTGCATGGCTGCCTCTCTGAGAGACGGGGTCTTGCTGCCGTGCCATATAGTCGGAAATTCAAAGAAATGATTTGGCGATCAAGTGTTGTTCTGCATGCATTGCCCGTCCTTCCTGTATCCGTGTGTCACAAGTGCCTCTTGTGTGTGTGATCCGGTATCTCGCATGTTGTGGGTTCTTGAGATAACAGATGGGAGTTGCATTTCTCAACCATCCTTATAGGTGCATGGAAAGCTTTTCATAATGAGCCAAGGATCTTGCTTGTTTACCCCGAGTGCACTTCACGCTTCAGCATCTCCTCTTAGAAGCCTATATTTGCAGATTTGTAGGGGCTTGCAATACAAGAACCAATATTCCTTGAGCCGTCTGTTTATGCCAGGATGTTTTATTGCTTATATTATGAACCATTTGTGTAAACAAACTTATATTGGTATTCTTTCTTCTCCCCTTGATCAAATCCCACCAGGACTCACTGTGTCCATCGCAGTTGATTCTGGAGGAAGAGGGGCTCTCGCGCGTCGCTCAGACTGTTCAATCTCTTCTGGAGGTGCCCGCATCAGGTGCCCGTCGCTCATCCCGCCAGGACCCACCTCCCCTTCAATCCACCACTCCAAATCAAGATGGCGCCTCCTAGGGTCATCGAGTGATTTTTTTTTTTCAGCACATGTCAAATGCACATTTTTTTAAATGTTTGAAATGATGATTAGAAGCCATCTTGTAATATTATCTATAGCTTAAATGATTAGCGTTTTGCCTGTTGCAATACATGTACAGAGAGTTTTCATTCATTGTGGCTATTGAAACAGACAAAATTATGCACAATAAAGCAAATTTTACTTAAAACTGCTTGTTTGCTGCATGTTTACGCAGAATATGTGAACATTTATGCAAGACGTTACCCAAATGAGCCTCGTTACTGAGGTAGTCGGCCGTTCTTGTGTAATCATTTTGTTGGTGCTCCCTCATAATTGAGAATTAATTACGTTTGTAATCTCGGCTTTATTACAATGCAAGTTTAATTGGGTTTTCACAGGTAATTACTCTTGCGGAGAGGCAAAGGTGGCAGTAATCCTGTGATAAGCTAACAACAAGCTCTCGGGCTCCGGTTGTGACATTGTGTGCACATTTGGAGTGTTGGACAAACGATGTGGCTCCCTATAGCCACCCTTAGCAATAACTGAATGTGAAATGATCTGCTTAATTTGCTGTGAATTGTTAGGGAGTGTAGCTAAAAAGCACAAACAACCTTTTAACCTCCTTGTTTATATTTTTAAAGCAATGGCTAGAACTTAAACTTGAGAAAATGAGTCATTTACCACCAGTCGGGAATAAAGTGAGTTGATTAGCTAGCATATTATATTAAACAGACTAAATGGTTTAATTAGTGTGATTCAGTTGCTCAATCCACAGGACTTCAGTGGGATGCGCTCTGACGTGACTAAAGCATGGAAGTTCTTGTGTTTGAGTCATTTGTGTTTTGTATAATTACCATGTTTCATGACTCGGTCTCTCTTATGGTGCTGGATCACAGTCAGATGATCTGATACACTAATGTTGAATTTCTTGGTATAGTTTGTAATTAGTTGTGATTTGGTTTTTCAGTTAGGCTACTGCCCACCGTTCAGACTCCGAAACAGCAAAAAACAACCTGCAGCATAATACTTCTCCATTAGCATCGATTCACAGCTGGGATGAGGTTTAGGTTTTAGAACACAGTGTTCGGTTTACCACAAATATACTGTTTACATCGATCAAAAAGCCTAGCATCTGACTAATTTAGATATGTAGTAACAGATGAATTTGCTCCAAAATGCTGTAGAGGTTGTATAGATCAATGACAAACATATCCCTTTTAAAAGTTGATCTTGTTACCCTAATATTAATAATTATTGCACACTTAAATTCGTTTCTCCTGCTTGTTTCTCCTGCTATTCTCAACCCTATCAGCCTATAAAGTCTATAAAAAAGCTATTGAATATTATTATTTTAAAATGTGGTTCAATGAAAACATAAACCTGCTTTTTATTGATATACTTATTGATTGGATTAAGCAGAATAGCTTTTCTTTCCTGAAATTTAAAATCAGCACTTTAAATTTTATGCCCTTCGATGGCTTTCAGGTAAACTTTAAATAGCAGACAAGTTATCAAAAACACAAAGCCCTTGTTTAGGCCAATGTGTACTGTAACTAATAAAATAACATTTAACAACCACTGTGATTTGTCACTTGTAACAATAGTATTTTTTTTATCCTGGAGACATTAACAAATGAACGTTTATGTTTCACTTATGAGTGGTATTCCACTTGTTGTATTATTTTTCACCAAAAATAACATTGTCTGATACTGTAAATAAGTGCTCAGTAGTGTTTAATAATAAGCACTGTGTCTTTTGATAAAATATCATGCCAAATGTTCTTTGAGGAAATTCCAATGCTATTACTTTCTTGAGAGGATCTTATTACATATGGTGTAATGAGGCTAAATGCCTCATGGTGTAAAAGGCAATTTTGAATCATGTTCTCCCAAAACTAAAACACCACAGCATGAACACCAGCTCTCTATTCACTACAATATTTTCTTGAGCCAGGAGCTCATCATATTCAAATATAAAAATATAAAAGTTTAAATCATAAGTAATATGGATAAACGTTATTTATCACACATATTTTTTTTCAGTTTGTTGAATGTGATTTACATGTGAAATACTGTATGTAATACTTAGTTAAGAGGTTCTGAAGTGCCAGAGATGATTATTATGAACAGACAACTGATACACCATTTGATGAAGTGGCTATTTCGAACAAGTATGTACTTAAATGTAGCTACTCCAAATAGATCTGTTAAATATAAAAAAAGATTTGCATATGAAAATGAAAATGAAAAAGGTTTTGCCTAACAGGTTTAAAATGCCCCCCAGTCTGACAAAAAGCAATTTGCTTTATACATTTACACCAAAATCAGAGTAGCCTACAAGAAGTTTTAGCTCAAAATGAAAAAGACAAGGTAAAACAACAGTTGATAAATATGAATATTTATTAATGACCCATGCTGAAAATCAACCTATCTGAAAAACATGGTTAGCTGATGCTAACTGGCTAGCTAACTAGCTTGTGAATGCTAACTTGAGGTAATTTTTAAATAAAGTCCAAATATTTTTATTCAAAAACTTATTCAAATCCTTTGGAAAAACAAAGGATGTGATATTCAGAACGTGCAGCCTAATTATTAGCTTCACAGTGAATATTTCTACATAACTCTCGTCAATGTAGTCCATAGCAACAACAAAAACGTATCTTGACTTTATTTTGTGGTTAATAGGCTATGGGAAAAACAGTATTTTTTTTTTTTTTTTTACCTAACTCTAGGCTACCATTTACTCTACTCTACAACTCTATCGTTGTTCAGTTTAGTCTTTGCTCTGTTTGCATGCGTCCCTAATCTTTAGTTAATTCCCTCATTTAGTCCCATTAGCCTACACCTGTTCTGTTTTAGTCAATCACTATGTCTATTTAAACCCTCAGTTTCCTGTGTTTCTTTGTCTGGCTTATGTTGTTGTGCAGTGTTTGCTCCCTTACTCCTGCATGTTCTCTTGGATTATTAAAGAACTTTATTTCTTTTTAACTTGGGTGTGTTTTATCTAATTTTGACAATATCACTATATGATGGAATCTTGTTTCTGCCACAGAATTTAAAATAAAAAAGTAATTGTGAATTTTATTTCACAATTCTTACTTCCATAATTCTGCTATAGCGAGTTAACACTCAATTCTGACTTTTTTTTCTCCTAATTGCGTGATATAAAGTCAGAATTGCGAGATATAGGCCTAAGTCAGAATTGTGACATATAGGCCTAAACTGTTTTAGTCCGAATATAAACTCGCGATTGCAATTCACAATTCTGTAATTAAAACTCGCAATTCTGACTTTTTTTCATAATTGTACTGTATTGTACTGTACTGTATTACTTGCAATTGAGAGTTTAGATCTCACAATTCTGAGAAAATTTAAGTCAGAATAACTAGATGTAAACTTATCGCAATTGAAAGAAAAAAAGTCCCTATAGCGATCAAGTATCATGATGACCATCTGACTATCGCAAGTTTATTTCTCGCAATTGTGAGTTTATATCACGCAATTCTGATTATACAACTCTCCATTGCGAGATTATATCCCACAATTGTGAGAAAAAAGTTGCAATTATCTTTTACATTTTTTCATTCTGTGGCAGAAACAAGCTTCCATACTATAGTGCCCCCAGTGTAGGGTTAAAGACTCTTGTTTTATTTATTCCTACATCACTTTTTCAGTCAAAAACTTATTTAGCCGGTATACACAAATTAGCAACATTAAAGGAATTATTCACTTAAAAAAATGAAAATGCTGTCATCATTTACTCACCCTCAAGTTCTTTCAAACCTGTATGAATTTATTTCTTCTGCTGAACACAAAGATATTTTGAAGAATATCGGTAACCAAATAGTTGATGGGCCCCATTGACTTCCATAGTATGAAAAAAGAATACTATGAAAGTCAATGGGGTTTCTTCTTTTGTGTTCAGCAGAAGAAAGAAATTCATTTCAGACAATTTGAGGGTGAGTAAATGATGACATAATTTTCATTTTTAAGTGACCTATTCCTTTAATATTCAGTATTTTTTATTTGGCAAAGGGATGGCTTTTAGCCCCATTGCACCCTATCTGAACCTATACATTCAGCACACTAGTTGAAGCCTCAGAAGTCGCTAGCATGCTCCTTACTATCTTGAAAACAGCGTAAGAAGAAACAGTCCCCTGGCAGACTGGAAGAAGAATCTTAGTAAGTGCCTTTTCCGTGACACTCAGGGGAAAAAGATGAATCTGAGAAGTGACATTTTTGAGCTTCTATCCGAAGGATTAAAGGTCTGATTCAGAGGTTGGGTGAGAGAATGGCAGCAATTGAGATCAATTCAGTTCTGCCACTCTTGAGCTTTTGAGCAAGAAATTCTCACATTTCTAAAATAGCAAACTGTCACTTATGTTCCGCTTCGGCTTTCAAAAAGACATTAATTCACATTTGGCACCAAAAGAAATAGAAGTAACAACAATGAAAAACAGTTGGAAATCCCACAATCAAATGCCATTTGATATAATGCAGCAGTGAGTGAAAGGCGGACATGCTCTATCACATGCTATTTTACATTCATCCTCAAATGGAGCTCTGCTGAGTCCGAATGCTGAGCTGGACTGTGATAGACATACCAAATTGATTACAAGCGGCCTGCATCAATTATTAACGTGAGCACTTTCTTCAAAGTGCATCTTTAATATCGAGCGCACTACTTCCAGACTCACCTGACCAACATAAGCTCACTTTCACAGGCATGTTGCCAGACGTAACCTTGATGATGTTGTAATGGGAGGTTTTGTTCTTGCAATGCAATCGGCAGAATTCGAGATCAGCAGTCAGGCGGGATCAATATGTAAACATAAATTGTAGCGCTTTGATGCTTCAATACGGTTGATGGTTTTCCCCCCAACAAATGTAATTAAAATCAGACTTAAGTGCCCTGTTTGCGGGCCGCTGAGGAATTACTGCTGTAAAATACTATGAGTGCGACTGGCTTGTGCGAATATCACTTTGCTTCAATTTATAAGCCGTGACACGCTCTACTCTCATGTGCGACCCAATATCCAGTGACATTTCTACTTGTTCTAGGTTGTAATTTATTCTACATTCTTGTATCATGATGTTCTGTTGAATTGAATGCTGCTTTACATTATGTTTCAATTACTCTTTGTCCCATTGTTCTGTGGTTAACTCAATTGGATTACGCTCTATTGAATTACCTCTTACTCAGTTCTGTTTCATTCTGCACTTGTCTTGAAGCTAAAGAACATACTGTGGCCTCCAGCAATATAGACTCACCAATGATCTATTCACATTAACATTGATATGTCTCAGAGCATATGGCTCTATATACAGTAATACGCGGTATCCCCTCCAAGTAGCTTTAACAGACATGGTCTTTCTCTTCTTGTTCATTCTTTTGTGTGTGTATAGCTTTGTGGGATATGCTATAAAGTGGAGAAGAATCAAGTTTAGTGCAAGTTAATTTCTTTGGTCAATTGCTTATCTGTGCTGGACAGCTGCATCTGTTCAGTCATCAAAGTTTTGTAGGATCCTAACAATAACAGCCAGCAAAAACAGTATTTATGTGAATGCTTACAGAATACTTTTTTCATGGATCTAGTAAAGTAACGCTTTACTTTTGAATTCACATCAAAATATCTGTTACTTTCAAATAAGTAACTTGCGTTTATTCCCATTTATTGATTAACACATCTTCTGTCCCTATCTTGAGAGCAATCGGGAGTGAGGTGAAGATGCGTTGTGTGCGCTGTGTAAACATGATGCTTATTGTAGTTCTAGACTAAATGTGAGGATCTCAATAGTGCAAAAACAGATAATTAAATATGTTAAATACCACGAATATGAAAGTGCCTTTACATGTGCAAAACAAGAAATAGATTTTTCTTTTGTTATTAAAAAAAAGCAAGCTAAGCCAATGAGAAAAAGGAACGAAAAGGTAACAGTACTTTTTGTAAAGTTACTTTATAATGAAGTAACGTATATTGTAATGCATTACTTTTCAAAGTAACTTTCCCCAACACTGACTATTGGATATGTTCAATAAACTAATACCTAATGTGGCAAGCAGGACGAGGCTGAGGGCTGTGAGAGCAGGACGAGGATTGATAATGAGCGTCACCTGCACGCTGCACCAGTCTCGAGTTTCTCATGGAGGAGCTTCGGAAGCATAAAGGAGCGACGACAGTGAAGGACGAGAGATGACCAGGCTTGGACTATTTTACATTAGGTTTTGTTTATGTGTGTGTGGCAGTCGTCCATGAGGGGCTGACGCTTTTACTTTTGTTTTTTTATTAAAGTTGTTAAACATTTGCCGATTCCCTCCTCCTTCTTCCCTGAGCTAACTAACCTTGTTACACCTAACATGACATTATGAAAAGTAGCTAGTTTAAACATCAAATGTCTCGCCTCAATTAAAAAGGGTAACAGTGGCCTGTCCCACCTCAGAGGTCTTGACCTTCTTGACTACATATAACAATTAAACTCACACAATTGAAAGTAACTCTTTAAGGTTCATGAAGTAACAATGGTATGTAGCGGAGACTTTTAGAGAGGGAGTGTAAATGGATTTTTGACCTGAAATGTCTATGTCCTTTGGTCATGAATGAGGAATTAATTCTCAATTGTTTTGTTGATTGATTTTGATGTTTAACAATGTTTATTTATTGATTTACACGGTGAGAAATATAATAAGAATCATTTAACAGTTATGTATTTCAGTGTCTAATGATATGACTTGTAATTGTAATGTCACTTATTTGTGATATTCAATAATGGGAATGAGAATATCTATGGTCATGTTTTTGAATTTTCAAAGCTTTGAATAGATGATGTAGTTGTTGTGATGTGTATGTATAATCAGGTAGACTATTTATATAAATATTTGTCTATGGGATAAAGTCAGATTCCGGTATTACATTGATTACAGTAATACGTTTGTAAATGACTGCAGATATGCTTGGGAACACATGGCACTGATGAAGAATTGAACCCGAACACGTTTTGTACACCTTTCACTTTTTGCACTTTATTGTGGCCTCTGGACAATACATTATTGTGAGCTTTTTGGCCAATTTTCATGTGCGGAAAATTTTTCAGATTTTTTTGGATCTACGCACCGCAAAAATGATTTAATTCTGTTAATATTTATTTTTGTATGTATCTCTTTATTGGACCAGAGATAACACAAACGAACAAAAAACAGTTGTATTAAGGATTAATAAATACTGTAACATATTTTATTTAGAATGTTTTAATATTTTATGTAACTTAAATTTAAGATCTATTCAAACTATTAAATATATTTTAATTTTATGTTTATCTAATCTTTGGTAACACGTTATTTCGATGGTCCACTTTAGACATTCTACTAAGATCATGTACTATAACAAATGTATTGCTCGTTGTTAATGTTGGACTTTTTTGTAAACTCAAACATACTGTCACATTACATAATGGATTACTCGGTCCCAACGTTCTGCCTACCCATTGTACAACGACGAGAACCGTCAAACAAATGAACAAAACAGGTAACAAAACACGAAGCAGCAAAACATTAACCAAGGTGACAAACAAGGAGAACCTAGTAATAGAAATGAGAACTGAACTGAAACAAAAAACATGGGAAAATGAACAATAACACATTACCCTGACACATAATAAACAAAAAAATTATTAAAAAAAAATGTTTTTATGTAATTCATTTAAGTGCCACAAGCATTTCAATTTCTCAATTTGCAACAGTTTAAATCACACTGACTGCAGATGCATTTTAGTGTCCTGTTTTATTAAAGAGCGAATATGTGCTGATATTGAGACTGGGTGATTCAGTCCTATTTTCTACAACACTGCTCAATTTCTTCCCCTGACTTAACAGCTCCTTTACCTATTCCTACATAATTAATCACACACCATCTCCTATAGACATGAGAAGGATGGACTCAGGGCATGAAGTGAGAGTGAGAAACTAAATTTAATTAAAACCAATACAATGCAATGCAATGTAAGAGCACAGCGTGAGAAGTGTCTGCTCAGCAGACTGAATATGGCCACGACACAGTGCAGGATTCATTTCAAGTAAAAACAAAAATTGAGGCGGAAAGGCTGCTCGTCAATTTAGAGCGATGAGGGTTTCTGCTGACAGCATGGATTCAGTTCCTCCTTTCCCTAAAATGCACCAGTCATAGCTGTCAGTGGAGCTTTATTGGTCCATATGAGGGGGTGAGGCAGGTCTGACTGTGTGTAATGAGCTGCAAATCAAACAGAAACCTCTCTAGGGTTTGCATTTCAGTTGCAGTGAGCCACAGTTTCATGCAGGTGGGGTCATGTGGTACTACAATCCAGCAGCACTTCACTTGTACATCTTAATAGCAGAGCTCTATTTCGCTGACTACAAAGGCTTGGCGAAGCCCAACTTTTACGGATGTCATGTAGATAAAATCTCAGTATCACTTTATTTTGATTGTCCTTATTGAACATTCTGTTGACTATAAGTTACTTTTCAACTACATGTCAACTCTCATTAGAGTATTAGTAGATGCTTAATATCTGCTAACTCTTTATTGTGATGGTTCCCCAACAGACATTCTACTGACTATTAGTAACTTTGCAACTACTGACTATGTTAACGTATTCTAACCCTAACCCTACCAGTCTACTAATACTACTCTACTGACGGACGCTCTAATAAGAGTTAGTAGACATGTAGGTGCAGCGTTACTTCAACATAATGTGTTAAAGGGACCATTAAAATAAAGTGAAACCAAAATCTCTAAAAAATAGATGGTTCTTTAAAGGTTCAGTTCTATTTAGAACTGTATCTTCCTGAAGAACATTTTAAATGCTGAACTGGTTATTTGTGTTAGAGTTTAGGGTTCTTTATTGCCGCCTTTTTGTTTTTCTAATCTGTAACTGTCAAAGCCACCTCATTACTGAAGCTCAGCTATATACACAGACTTTCAACATACTCTCAGCAGGTAAATCATTTCTTTCTTAAAATGTCTATAAATTATAACTTTAAAAATGTAACTGGTTTCCTACCAATCATGTCTTTTTCTGTTTGTTTTTTAGTTTAACTGAACATGTAAGTGTGATCAGCTCTGTTCAGTTAAGTATTACTCATCTTCTCTTCTCCACAAAGTAAGTAACAGAGATATGGAATTTATTATCACTTTTATAATCACCCATGATGACTTTATATTACTTTTCCTTTTAAGGTCCTATATTGCCCTTTCAAAGCATGGTTCTTTATGGAACCTTATATAAAAAGGGTTCTCTTTATCACCAAAAAGGGTTCTGCTATTGTTACAAGCCGAAGAACCCTAATTTGGTACTGTTTAGAACCAATAGTGATAAAAATAAATTTAAATATGGTTTTCAAGGCCAAACTCAAGGTCAGCCAGTCTATAAACATTTTAAATGGTATTGTATATCAACAAACTCATATATTACATCCTTTTTTTCTATTATAAATAAGTGAAATTGCATACAAAATCATCAATTTGCAGTGTCTGCAAAATAGACTTGGACGATTCACAAAAAAAAAAGAACATTCTGACAATGATTTAGTAAAAGTTATGCTGAGTTTAGGAGAATGCATTGATCGATAAGATACACCAGCAGTTCATTTCTCAGATACATTATCAGTCCTTTCCCAGACACAGCACATGAATCTTTCTTTCTAAAGCCTGTTTAGACATTTTTCGAAGCGCTCCCGAAGCTATGCAGAAGCACGTTGTAATGTCAGTGTTCTCCTAAATTACGTCTTCAGTGACGGATTTCCGTTTTCATAGCCGTCTAATCCAAGTGTAATCTTAGTCTTTGTTCAAGAAACCAGTTTTAGTTTATTTGAATAAACCTTAACTCCTCATTTATGCATTATAGTGCAAAAATAGGCTAATGACAAACAAGTTTTCCAAACATATCTTAATGGGGTAACACTTTATTTTGATGGTACACTTTAGATATTCTACTAACTATAAGTAAGTTTGCAAATACATGTCAACTAACTATCATTAGAGTATTAGTAGACTGTTAGTTTTTTAGATTTCGGGTTAGTAAAATAAGTTGCAAAGTCACTTATAGTCAGTAGAATGTCTGTTGGGGGAGCATCACAATAAAGTGTTATCGGACATTAAGCAGACAGTCTACTAATACTCTAATGAGAGTTTGTTAACATTAATTAGTGTTAGTTGGCATGTAGTTGCAAACTTACTTATAGTTAGAAGAATGTCTAAAGTGGACCATCGAAATAAAGTGTTACCCCATTTAGAAATACTTAAGAATGTTTGGAAAACTTGTCATTATTTTTGCATTATCAATTTTGCACTGAAATTACACACTTAACCTTTAGTTAAATTTGTTTTATTACCTTTTTTTTTCATTATTCAATTTCTATTATTCAAGAACCCATTCACTGCAAATGTCTTTTTTATTGACCTGATAATATAAAGAATGAGACCTGATGTAAAGTCTGCAATAAAATGAGGACGACCACAACAACATGGTATCTTTACTAAAAAGGTATAACATATTTTATGTACCAAATCAAAAAATCTCATACAGAACAGTACAACAAATTAAACAATCAAGGCATTAAACAAAACAACATCTTTGGCACTTGACAAATAGATGATAGTCAAATAAAAAATAATGTAAACAAGACAGAGGCATTACATTAAAACGCAACAACAAATAAGTAGAAAAAAAATTGCAAGGTGATAAAATTTGAGTTTTTGGCAATGTAATGGTCTATCGAAAACTTTCTCAGTCTGCATGTTCTCATGCAAAACCGCGTCGTCTCTGCTGTGCCCGACTGTATTTGAACTGCGGTTTGCGAGGCCTCATCCACGGCTCTAGCACCATGCTCTTCCATCCCTTGTGAGACAGCTCCATATAGTACCAGTCGTCAAGGGTCCTTATTTAGTGCAAATAGGCTGACTGCAGTCTTTCAAAATGAATCCTGCAAGAGTCATTTTCGGAAAGGGGACGGAACTATGAGTGGTTTGGGTCCTGAAACAGGCCTGAAAGAGGAAAAAAAACACAAGTTATATCTAGATCTCTGAGGTTCCCCGTCAATAGATGCAATACTCCTTGTATAGAACTTTGAAAGCGAAAGTGTCAGATTTTGTGGCCTTTATTTAACCTCAAAAAGCATATTGAATCATACATGAATTTCTAAGGCAACAAGTTATACCTGTTGAACACAATGTGCCCTCTGATTGAGGAGAGACCCCGACATGATTGTAAAGCGCTTTGGGTGTACAGTGGTACATATGAAAAGCGCTATATAAATGCCTCATTCATACATTCATTAATAGGTAGTACTTTAAAAGGCCTTTTAATTCTAACATCCACCTTCCAGCCGTGGTACGTTTCTTTTGTATATATATTGCACACACACACACACACACACACACACACACACACACACACACACACACACACACACACACACACACACACACACACACACACACACACACACACACACACACACACACACACACACACACACACACACACACACACACACACACACACACACACACACACACACACACACACAGCAAGCTATCAGAATTTTATCTTTTGGCCATATAAATAACGGAATTTGCACCAAATCGCTTAATTCCATTGAATAAAATGTTTTTTTCCCCTTCCTTAAGTATGTGCTCCATATTCACCTATTTTGTACTATATGGGCCATAAAAGCGTTATGTATTAAATATACAAAACATAAAATAATTGTGTTCGATAAACTGACTATTCGGACTATTATTACATATGTCAGGATTTACAGGATTAACATTTCTGTAAAAGCGGGAATGATATTCAGTGCTTATCTCCTATTTCCCACAAGATCCTTCAATATAAAGACTTTGCACTGTTAACTGAAGGCCTCTCCCAGGTTGACCATCATTTCAAACTAACTATGTCTTTCTTTTTGTGTAAAAAAACATGATATGAATATGATACCCTGTTGAGCATGTCAAAATGAAATGCAGTTTTCATTATACACATTAGATTCCTCAGAGTCTCGAGTCTCTTTTTAAGCTTCCGCGGCCACTGGGAAGCTGCGAAAAGATTTATCTTCACAAGCTGAAACTCTGTGAGATCCGGCTGCTCCTAGATTGGAGGAGCATGTAGTGCTGGAGACAAGCAGAACTGAGGCCTGGATGTATGTAGGTGCAGTTATTTCTGAAAATGAGTGCTAGACGGCTGCTTTTGAGAACTAATAGTGCATTAGCATTGATATGGAGACTCGAGGAGAGAAAAGATGATTTAAACTTGAAAATGTCGCTGCTTAGGAGATTCCAATGGGGCATGTGTAATTCCCCATAAAACCTACTACTGTATATAAATGAGTAAAAACCCATCCGGACGTTTGATGTGTAGTAAAAATTCAGTCCTATATTTACTGCACTCAAGAGTTGGAGGTGAAAAGAATCCCATAAAATATCCAAACCGCACGACTCACCACCCACTGTTCAGCACGCTTATTTGAATCTAACAATGCCTCTGATCCGTCTAGTTTGGCAAAGAAAAACAAAGCATCGCATAATTAGGATAGACAAGACTCTCACTAATTAGGACTGCCTTTCTTACTGGAGAGTAACTGTTCAATCAACTGCTAACTGCTAATGGTGTCACAATTTACATATTTTCCTGAGAAAATTGGTCACAAATGGCGAGTGGAAAAGATATGACGCAGGTAGTGATCCTTAATGTAGTATATAAACTTGGTTCATGTACCATACATACATGTATGTACATCTATGAAACTCAGTATATTGTTTCCATCGACCAGAACAACTTCTGCACTGGCATTCATTAGCTCCGCCCAACAGGAAAGGGATCATTTTGGAATTTTGTGAAAAGGAAATGCAGTGAACATATAATACTCCTCTTAGGGCAGGGATGGGCAAACTCTGTCTTGGAGGGCCACTATCCTGCAGAGTTTTGCTCCAACCCTGATACAACTTACCTGTAGCTTTCTAGGGCTGTGTCCGAAATCTCATACTCTCTTGAGTTGGTAGTTACTTTGAATAAGTAATTACTTTACGGCCGTATAAAAGTATGTTCTATATAGTATGAGTGTGTGTAGTATGAATGTCATCTAGACGTACTACATCCGCCATGTTGTCATTATCATGTGACCTATCACCAGCGTCAGTTGCCAAGACAGCAGGTATGTTTACATGCACAAATTTTGTCAATCTGAATGAATCCAATCTGATTCCAGATTCTGAAAGCTCTGTTTATATGAGCCCTAAACTTTTCAATCCGATTCAATTTTTTTGTTAACTTGCATTTATGCTTTATGAACAAAACTTAAGCTGAACTTAATGTTCAGAACTGGAGAAAGCACAGCTATAGGAGCTACCGTGAGCATAATTGCTTTTGCCTCGATGACATACCTAAATAGAAAGCTGACAAATATGTCGAAAGAGTTTTTTTTTTAGCAAATATTTAGCAAATATTCAGTCTCTGCCAATGACCAGTTCTTAAGATATAAATAAACATATGCACGGTCACATTCGTAAGAAGTAAATCGTATAAAAATAGAGCTGTTATTATAAAAGGGCTCTTGTAAACAGACACATCACTGATTTAATCACGAGAAACTTTTGTGTGCGCATGAGAAACCAATCGCTTGCTCGCGAAAGTTTGATTACGCGAAAGTTTCTCGTGAGCATGTGAAAGTCTGTATATTTTTATTTTTGCACAGGTCCCTTTAGGGCAGGGATAGGCAACTCCGGTCCTGGAGGGCCACTGTCCTGCAGAGTTTAGCTCCAACCCTAATTAAACACACCTGAACAAGGCAATCAATATTTTCAGGATTACTAGATAGATACAGGTGAGATGACAGGTGAGTTGTTATCAGGGCTGAAGCTAAACTCTGCAGGACAGTGGCCCTCCAGGACCGGAGTTGCCTATCCCTGCTTTAGGGGCTCCGTCTATTCAAGTGTCAACATGCTTCGTTTTTTCCTATTGATCAGATTATTTCAGGTCCAGTCCAATCCAATCTGATCCAAATACCAGATCAATCGTATCGACTGCGACAGGAGATCAACCTTCCTGCAAACTTCAGCTCCAACCCTTATCAAACACAACTGAACCAGCCAATTAAGATCTTCAGGAGCACTTGGTGTGTTGGATCAGGTTTGGATCTGAACTCTGCAGGTACTGTAGGTAGGTCTCCAGGAACAGGATTATGTTTCTATTCGCTTGAGCCATCAGTACCATTTCTAATGGATTATTTGCGTGCATGTAATTGTAGCTATTGAGGATATGGTAAATTGCAAACAGATTTCTGATATCTCGAACGGCATTCGAGATATCAGTTAATGACAAAAAAGGGAAACAGGAAGAGACTGATATCTTCTAAGATCATTGTCTGATTTAGATCAAATTGGTGTTGTTGGCTTGGTCATGGAGGCCAATCACATGGATGTGCATATTTTGGTGCACGGTCATAGCGCCACCAGCAGTCAGCATAAAGAGTGACACATACAACAGATTTTGAAATGTACCCGCTTAAATGTACATGGTAGGAGTGGCCCACCATCTCTGTATGCAGCTATATTTTGATGATAAAGTCACCATAATATCTAAATGACCATTATTTTTTTAATATAGGTTAACACTTTAGGGTACAATTCTCATTATTAACTAGTTGCTTCTTAGCATGCATATTAATAGGATATTGGCCGTTGATTAGTACTTATTAATGTCTTATTCTGCATGAACATATTCTACATTCCTTAATCCTAACCAATCCCTAAACTTAACAACTACCTTACTAACTATCACTAAGCTGTAATTAGGAGTTTATTGAGGCAAAAGTCACAGGTAATAGTTAGTTAATAGTGAGAACTGGACCTTAAACTAAAGTGTGACCAAATATTGCAGTATTTAGTATAAATTAATTATTATAATTATAAATTCATGTGCCCTCATATTTATTAATCAAACTAATTTCCCCTCCCTCTTGCAACGCATTTCTTCTCTTTTATGATGACGTGTTTACTGACGTGAGGACGGGACAATCTGCCACTCACAACAGATTGCAGCAACAGCAAACGGCAAAGACCCAACCATCCAATCAAATCCCGGTGGACAAAATCAAGTCCCACCCTACATTTTTTCCTCGTTTGAGAAGCCATTTCACCCGGATATACGTCACAATAGGAAGGAAAAGTCTATCGCAACTTCTGTTTCATGACAATTTAAGCCCTTCAAATGTACTCGTCCTCACTTGAAGAACCTTTAATGTGTTTACTTACCGGAATGCCTTTAAAGGGGGAACGGCAGTGACCTTTCCCACAGCCTTGGGGCCGATTGCAGGGGTCATCATCACCATGAGCCCCCCACTGGAGGCTTTGGGCTGTGCTGCACGAGCAGGGCTGAACGGAAGAGGCCTATGCGGGGGTGTGGACGGAAGTCTAGACTGTTGTTCTGATACCATCTGTATGAGAAAGGAAAGAGAAATGAATAAGAATTTGAGGTGTGCTTGGTTTAGGATTTCTGACAGCGTTTCAATACAGACAACAGGGTTTATAAGCAGAATTTATCAGATGAGATCGTGACCCACTTTGGCTCCCACAGTGATTTTGATCAAACCAAAGAATTTGAGGACCCTGAACTCTCACCAGTGGTGTACGTGTAGGGTTAAGGGGCAGAGGCTTCTTGGGAGGACTGAGTTTCTGAGATGATGCTACAGATTTGGGTGTGCTGGGTGAGTTGGGCGGCCTGCTGATAGGTGGAGGAGGTCGAGGTCCTTTGACGTTGCTCAGGGATGGCGACGGAGCCGGTCGGAGGGGACGGACAATATTGACTGGCTGAGTACCGTTGGAGGCTGGGTTTGGCCTCAGAGGAAGCACCTCCTTACTGGTGTGAGGTAGCTTGAGAGGAAAAAAGGAAAGTGACGGGTTAGTGGTGATATGATTAGAACATTTTAATATATTAATTCGTCATTATTAAAATAACAAACCCCATCACAAAATATCAAAATGACTGCACAAATGCAATGAACGAATGTCTTGATAGAGGTCATCGGGGTCATAAAAGACATTTTCAGCAGATATTGCATCTTTATAAGGCTGTTATCTCTAAATAATGCTTTATTATACTTTGCATAGTAATAGATACTATACTTTTCATAGGATCTTTATTCTGTGGAACCAAACTTGTTATTATATATATATATTTTTAAATACTTTTATTCAGCTAGGATGCATTACATTGATCAAGTGACAGTAAAAACATTTATAATGTTACTGTATATATCACATAAATGCTATTCATCAAAGAATCCTGAAAACAAAATGTACTTTGTTTTCAACATTGATAATAATAAGTTACTTGAGCACCAAATCAGCATATTAGAATGATTTCTGAAGGATCACGTGACACTGAAGACTGGAGTAATGATGCTGAATTTTTTTTGATTTGCCATCAAAGGATTAAGTGCAATTTAAAAAAATATATTGACATAGAAAACATTTAATTAAAATGTATATTTCACAATATATATTTTTTTACTGTAGACTTTTACTACTTATGCTCAATAAGATACTTAAAAAAAACAAATATTTTTAATAAAATCTTACTAACCCCAACTTTTGAATGGTAGTATACAGTACATATTAATGTAATAATTCTAATTAAAGATTATAATTGAATGTGACCTCATTTATAACGTGAAATGAAAGTGTCCATACCTTAAGGTTAGCATTTCTGTTGGATGGTCCCACCACCTTCAAATGGAAAGGATGGTTTAAGTGTCCATTCTTCCCCTTTTCAATGGAGTCCTCATGTCTGAGATCACATTTAAAACAAACAAACAAACAATATACAAATGGTTTATGGAAGAATGAAAGGAAATTGATTTAAAACAGTATGTATAACAAAAATGTGTTTTCTATTTGTTATAGCACAATATTTACGTTTTTTTCCGGAATTTAAGAAAAACATGTTCGATGTACCATATTTTTATATACACGTTATATAAAAAATAGATAGCATTTGTGTATGTTTCTACAATAACATCAGAAACCCCTTGGGGAGTATTCGTCAGGATGGACTGAATTATTTATTGCATTTAACACAATATACCAAAAGGACAAAGTGAACATCCGAATTATTATGCATGTATGAAAAAAAAAATCTGAAATATAATATTGACATTAGTATTCAGGGCCGTGTGGCAGCCATGACAGCAGGAGGTGTTCTTAGGTGTGATTCTCTCAGCTTTGCACACCTGGATGCTTTCTCATATTTGTCCTTGCAGATCCCCTCAAACTTGTCAGCTTGGTTGTGAAAGGTTTGACTTTGTCCACGGTGCGTCTATGGCTTCGTTTTAGCTGGGATACTCAAGGACATTATTTGTCCTAAAGCCATTCCAGTATCATCTTGGCTTTGTGCTCCAGGCCATTCTAACACTGAATGAAGAATCGCTTCTCTTGATAGAGGTTGTGTGCAGGTTTTCTTCAAGGATCACTCTATTTTTGGCTGTATTCAACCTCTGTCGTGCTGCCTGCCAATCCTAAAGCCTGTTGCTGAGAATAACTCCCTCAGCATTATGTTTCACTGCAGCTGCACTTAGCTCATGGTAGTAGTCAAATATGCTTGTGGTGCTTTGTGCTGTTACGCATTATTCAATTATTACAAGCAGTTCTTTATCAGGTGAAATTATCAGTTCTTAAAGTAAGAATGATGACTATCAAAATTACACAAGAAAATTAGAATATAAGAAAAAACATTGAATGTGCACAAACAATTCTTTCTGAATTTAGATTAGTTCCAAAAATACATAATGGATTGCAATCATGCCTGTTCCATCCTCAGCTAACATTCAGTATGGCATATTAGAAGCTTAGTAAAAGTTTGGAAGTGTTAGACCTCTGTTTTTTGTTTTTGACACAGATGTGAAACAGATGTCCATGTCCATTTAGGCAGCAGGAGATATTCTGGAATTTCAAGTCTTACATGAACTTAAAGCGATAGTTCACCCAAAAAATGAAAATTCTGTCATCATTTATTCATCCTCATATCGATTCAAATCATGACTTTCTTTCTTCGTTCTGTGGAACATAAAATAAGATATTTTGAAGAATGTCGGTCACTAAACAGTTTTGGTGACCACTGACATGCAGGTTTGGAACAACATGAGGGTGAGTAAACGATGACAGAATTTTCTAAACTAACCCTTGCTTAATGGACAGCTTTTTTTCACTGGCAATGAGAGAGTCCAGAGTGAATTTACTGGAACTGAGAAAGTTCAGATGAGCGGAGCCAAGCAAAACCACTGACTATAGAAGAAAGCATAATACAGCATCTAATGTGAATAACTCTGTTTTTAACGACTGGTAAGGGGAAAATTCAGAGTGAAGTATCCTCAGTTATCTCACTACAGCAAATGTGAAGAGAGATCACATAATTAGATTTCAAAGGATGCTGACAGCTGAACTAATCACAGATGTTTAGCTGGCTGAGATGAAAGACAGGGTTCTCTAGCACTGCCTACTGTTATAAGCAGGTCACAAAACAATCGGTTGAAAGCGATGTGTGTGTCCCTGAAATAGATTTGAAACATAGACTGGATGTGTTTAAAATTAATTAAAAGAAAGAAAGAAAGGAAACAAAAAAACTAAAAACTAAAACTTGGCTATACTGTAGATTAGGGCAGGGAGAACCATTGAGGAAATATTATATAAGGGGCCAGATATTATTCTTAATTGTGTGAATGAATAGAAGGGGTTCTTGTCTTCAAAAGAGCAGAAATATATGACCACCGTATTCAGAAAAAGAAAAAAATCTATACATAAAGCAAGACATTTTTCTTCAAAGTGGATTTGCCATCTTGGTTTGAGAGAAGAAATGCGTTACGGATCAAAGAAAGATCGACCAATTCACATTTCCCCCCCAAATGTATAATCTAACAAGTCAGTGGTATGAGCAGCTTCTTGAACAGAGGGATTTAGATATTGGATATAGGAATGACGAGGACATTCTCGAAAAACCAATATCTGCTGAAGAAATATGGCTTCTATTATAATGGCAATAATCAGCTGAAGAGTGGCAAAGCCGCGGGAATGGACGGTTTTCCAAATGAATTTTGAACTGCACTTCCAGAAAAAAACTCCAATCACAAAAGCCATGACATCTATATTGCTTAAAAAGAAGATTCCCAAAAGTATGATTTCTATCAGAGAGGACGGAAAGTGTTTTGATCCAATTTCCCATCAACCTTAGCTTGAGAGCCCATTTATACTGACCCCTTTTAATTTTGTAGTTAAAATCAGTGTGTTCATTCTAAATATTCTTTAGTAAATAATAAGTGAGTTTCTGTCATCCAAATAGTACCTCTTATTATTATTTTTTTTCTTCACTTATTTGGGCATAACATCAATAGCTGATCTAAAAAAAGCAATTCAAGTCTTGCTTCAATCAAAGCAAAACATGATTCAAATGTATCCCGAGGAATGTGCCTACTCACCTAAAGTGAGTTATGTCTGGAAAAAAGACATTTTGATATTAGATATTGGAATAGCCACACAATCACAGGGCTCCACAAGTGGAGGCAGATAGCTTGAAGAGTTTGAAGACAGATTATAAGAATATGATGTTATCGCTTTTATTTCTAGGAATCGAATAAATAAAAACTCTAGAAATCAGTCACTCCACAGATCTGCATGAAGAAGATAATACTGTGCTGATTCACTCAGCATGCCACAGGTGGTACTAGTCAATGCGATCGAAATTGCTCACTTCGGTTCAGTTATTCTCTCACTCACAGCGTGAATTCAATGGGTCCCTCCTGGAACCAAATACCCAATTTACCTAAACAGCCAGTTGCAGGATGAATGGCTCAAAACTTCTTCCATCTGATGACACCGAAGGCCAGCTCTAGCAACCTTGAATGCCCAGGCATGTGTTTTATGGATGCAATTTCAAAGTTCTTTTAAAACTAAGTTATTTTAAACTTAAAAGGACATTTTGGGGGGTTTTGAACACAAGCAGGTTTATCTTACTAAAATCATGTCAAATCAAATGAATTTGCATGATGGGACTAAACAATTCAAAATATGATCAAAAGAAATAGTAGAGATTTGAGCTTGATACAGGGTCTGAGTACTTACTGTATAAAAATATATTTTTTTAGCTTACTGCTATTCATACATTTGAACTTCTACCATTTTGTAATTACACTGTAATTGTGGTGGTTTAAGTGTAAATGAATATGCATACAATTTTTAACAAAACAATGAAAGGGTCTAAAAACTTGGTAAAGAGTATAAGTGTGTGTGTGTGTGCTCTTGTTTATGTGATTTATGAGGACACAAATTTGTATAATGACATGTGTATTACACTGGTATTACAACTTAAACGTGGTTTATGCGGACATTTCATGAGTCCTCATAATTCAAATAGCTTAAAAAACATAAAAACTATGTTTTATTAAAAATGTTAAAATGCAGAATGTTTCATGTGATGGGTTGGTTTAGGGATAGGGGCAGTGTACACTCTAAAAAATGCTGGGTTGTTTTAACCCAATTTTGGGTCAAATAAGGACAAATCCAAACGTTGGATTAAAAATGCATTATAAAAATTTAACCCAACGGCTGGGTTTGTCCATATTTGACCCACAATTGGGTTAAAACAACCCAGCATTTTTTAGAGTGTAATGGGATAGAATATACAGTTTGTACAGTATAAAAACCATTACGCCTATGGAATGTCCTAACAAGTATAGCAAAACAAACTTATCTCTCTGTGTGTGTGTGTGTGTGTGTGTGTGTGTGTGTGTGTGTGTGTGTGTGTGTGTGTGTGTGTGTGTGTGTGTGTGTGCGCGCGTGTGTGTGTGTGTGTGTGTGTGTTTCAACAGTAATACCTGCTGGCTTTGCTCTTCTCTCTCTGTGTTCTCCACTTGTGGTAGTAGGAGCTTTTTATCTTGATGCAGTAGAAGGCAATAAGTACAGCAGGAATAAGCACTAGAAAAGCAAAGAGCAGTCCAACAACCAATCCCACCTGACCTGAGGACAGATATAGAACATACAACGACTGTTAGACATCGGTCAACAGCAAACACAATGAGAAGTGCTTGCTATATATCTGCCACTCTGAATAATAGATCTTGTCTGCACTGCATTCACTCTGTACTATAATAATTTCTATGGCTATGTTCAAAATAGCAAACTGCCATACTACGGTCTCTAGTATACTACTTTAAAGCAGCATCTAGCATATGAATAGAATAACCAAATGGCTTACTGCATTTCTAAAATGTGCAGCACACAACCAGTAAATACTCTCTTCCGCAATGCAGTTTGACGTTCCATTTTCAGTGTGACTCATGAACAGGAAGGATTATTAGTGGAGACGGGCTAATTTGCATATTCATAGAACTGCGTATACTGAATGAGGCAAGGGTGTAGAGTTATAAATGACATATAGATGGATCTTTAAAAAGTTATTCAGTCAAAAGCAGTGAGTGGCTTCTTTGTCCTTTGTTTAGTTAACATTAAAACACAGCAGCGGGTTCATTAGGCTGCTGTCCCTTTAAGACCGAATGCACGGATCAATATACTGTTACACATATTACTCAACTGTCTACAATCACTTAAGATTTAACCAACTATGTTTACTAGCATACTCCTCGCCAAGATGGGCGTTTTTACATAATTTCGCGTGAATTCATTCATTCAAGCGCAAGACATGAAAGAATTCAATACAGCATTCGAATTCAACGCGGTTTTCTGGGCGCGCACTTTGGATGTTTGCGTTCATGAAACTTGTTGAACTGCAAACATCCTGTAATAATGTTGGGAACCACTCGTTATACATAAATCAAGCAACAGTTTGTGTTTTACTTACATACACGATTTAGTTTATACAAATTATGTATTTGTTCTAAGTGAACGACAGCGAAGATGCAACCAAGCACATAAAACAGAAGTGCACTCTCTCTCTCTCTCTCTCTCTCTCTCTCTCTCTCTCTCTCTCTCTCTCTCTCTCTCTCTCTCTCTCTCTCTCTCTATCACTGTGTGCTCAATCCACTGCGTGTTTTACGCTTATCAGCTCGCGCACCACAGCTATATAGGCATTACTATATTTTGTTTATTATTCCACTAATTAGATACATTTACTTCATAGACAGAATTCTCTTTTATCCCCATTATACTCTCTGTTGTCTGTGTTTATGTGTCTGGACACAAACACTATACACATGCTGCGGGGTATCGGTTGTTGGTATCGGAGCATTTGAATGAGTACGAGTACACGAGCGCAGTATCGGGCCCGATTCCGATACTGGTATCGGTGCATCCCTAATATCTTTGCTTGAAAAAAGTTTTAATGGCCCCAAACTTTTGAACGGTAGCGGGTTATGTGACAGCATTACTGCTGATTGAAATATTTTGCATATATCATACTGTTTCAAATCCTTTTTTTTTTTTTTTAAGAGCAGGAAGTATAGCAGATACAGTCATACATTAAATGAAAAGACTGAGTAATACATTCAGAAATTCTTATAAGCTCTTGAAATGTCTCAACACAGCAAAGACGTCATTGTCCTGAGTTCTGGGAAGAAAAGCTGGACGGTAGAGATTAATGGTCATGGTGACATCTGATAAGAGGTGTGAGGAAGAAAGGGAAAGTGAGAAAGAGGGAGAAAGCACCCGAGTGATACAATCTCAGATAAATCTATCTATGCGATGGATTAAAGAATAGAAGAGAAATAAGGAGAGGCACATGTGCACTGAAAGCTGAAGGTGAACTCACTGTCATACTGCACAGGTCCACTGTCCACACTTCCCCCGAGTCCTGGTTTCTCACAGAAGGGGGGAGCCCATCCACGGTTACAGTGGCAGTTCCCATTGCTGTTACACAACTGCATGCAAAACAAAATGACACAGGAATTAGGGCGAATGGGAATTTCTATTTGGAAGGTTTGGGTGTAACTTTGCTATGCCTTTTTTTAAGGTAAAGTCTGTCGTTTCTGCGACACTAGTGGCACCTAGCGGAATCTCAAAAATAAAGCATATTTTCAAACTTCCTTGCGAACATCCATTTCGTACGTCGTGCCTCCCACAACTAAAAAATCTAAAACAGCTCTCACGGGTGAAGTGAAGGCATGTCTCAACGTGTAAAGTTAGGCTATACCTCTAAAGGTCAGACGTATTAGGAATACTAATATAGACTGTCTAGAGCGAACACGAGTGTCTCGCTTGTTACAAACCCATACAGCATACTGTATCTGCACAAGGCTGTCCACAGGCTGTCATGTTCTGTTTTCATGGACTCTTAGTTTGTATCACATTGGTTTCCTGTGTTCTGTTCCTGTTTCCCATGTTACTGATCTTTATTTGTTGTCATGGTGACTAAATATGTTGCACACCTGGTTCTGGTTAAGTTTGTCATTAACTCCGGTGTATTTAAAGGAGCCATGATGGAATGACGGTCCTTCGACGGAAGTGAATCAATCAAAACTAACTTTAGCTGGAAAAAATCTTTATTCAAGAACCGCTATAAAGCCAAAACAATCTGTTACCTTAAAGGGGTCATGACATGAGAAACCAAATTTGCCTTGATCTTTTAGTATATAAGAGGTCTTTGTACCATTAAAACGTCTGCAAGTTTCATAGCTTAAGACGTCCTCCCCATTATAAACGAATCATTTATTTAATCAAGCTCTAAATACAGCTCGTTCTGGATCCATGGTAAGAAGTGACGTCACGGTAAGAAGTGACGTACCAGCGTTTGCATATGACCGCCTCCAGCACAAGACAGCTACGCTTTAAGCGCAAGACAACTACGCTCATTTCGTATCGTTGTCGCGCCCGCGTGCTGTGCGCCTCACAAGTGTTCAGTCGACGGACAGCGAGTGGGTCTGTGTACAGGGAAATTACGATGCCACAGATGTGCTGTTCCTGGCTGTGGACAAACAACATCTTTGAATACGCTGCGAAAGATCCAGTTGTCAGGGGAAAATGGATGCACTTTATTTTTTGCGGACGTCTCAGTCACGGCAGTGTTAGTTTAAGCGTTTGTTCTATACATTTGAAGGATGACTGTTTTGAGAACAAATCCCAAAATGATGCTGGCTTTGCCAGAAAACTGTTGCTCAAAGATAAGTCCTTGCCGACTATTCTGGGCTCAACAACGACGACGCAAACTCTAAGTAATGTGTTTAAAACTTTAAACTACTTTTTAAATACGCTGAATCCGCACAGGTTCTGGCTGGGGGCGTTAATAATTGATGCATAGGCACTGACGTTAGCCAATCATAACAGTGGGCGTTAACACTGAACTCTTAAAGGGGAAACACCCGCAAAACAGACTGTTTGAATCAGAGGATGAGAAACAGGGTGGGAAAAGGTCATAAATCACTACATTTTAAAAGTTTTTTGTAAAAAAAACTATAGTAATACTATATTTGCACCTAAGGGAACATAATAATAAAATAAAAAAAACCATGTCATGACCCCTTTAAATTATACGTTTATCTCTGTAAAGCTGCTTTGAAACAATCTACATTGTTAAAAGCGCTATATAAATGAAGATGACTTGACTTGACATGACATGTTTTTTTTTATTATTATTATTTTAATATGTTCCTTGAGGTTCACTTATGTTAATTGAACACGGTAACTCTAGCCATTTCTTCGCTGATTTTCACTTTTGATGTCGCATGTTTTCTCAACAAGCTCCCCCTACAGCTGTGGGGCGTATATATTTCACAACACGGTCGTAAAAAAACCTCACTTGCGGCACCCTCCTCCTCCTCCTTTCTACCACTGCTCATGTGCATATGTTATTATCGGAGCCGGCCAACTTTATCGTGTGGAGCTATGTCTACTGAGGTGGTATACACACAGTACCATAGAACATTGACATGTATGTCGAATTGCCGTAAAGCAGTTTGTGTTTCTCGCTCGTTCTAGCTTCTCACGAGACTTCCTATTTCCAACTGACTGGGATGTTAGTCCCCATGTTGCAAGGTTGGTTTTCCGCCTGGGAACGGAGTCTCAATTTTCACCAGAACAGGTTATTTAACCATCCAAATGATTTCTAAACGGTTTTATTAAGTTTAAATAGTTGGCAAGTTCCCCTTTAAGGCTTATGATTGGCCAACGTTACTGCATAGGAAACAGATAATGATCAGGTGCATGATAATGTTGTATTGTAGCAATGCCACATTTGCTTTGACGTGATCATTCATAACCTGGTAGAACTTTGAATGTCTAAATGCAGCAAAATTTGGCTCACACTTCTGTAACCGATGCTGACTATCTTTTCCCATGTAACCCATCAGACATATTCCCACTCCGGCTAAACACCCTCTGGCTCCACATAAAGTAGCCACGGCCCAAACACTCGCTATAGGTTCAGCTGGAAAGAGATTGATGGATCTGAGCGGACCACTCTCAATGTTTTGATGGTGCCTGGGGGGCTTAATGTTTACACTTTTGGGGGAGATGAGCACAGAAAATTGCATGCTAATAGTAGTCAATGAACAATAAACTGGGTTAAGAGAAGCTTAAAAAAATATGACATACTTCACTTTTAAAGGAATAGTTCATCCTACATAAATGGAAATCCTTTTATCATTCACTCACCTTCATGTCTAAACCTTATGACTTTACTCAAGGATGAAAACAAGGATGCCCAGGTTACTCTTTTATAAAATCCTGTCAATTACAATCCCCCCATTTTTGAGTGAGCTATACACCACTAACAACTGCTCACAAGAGTGTGGTCTTAATATATATTTACTTTAGTCAGTTTTAGATGTATTAATCATATGCTGCCATTTACCTATCCTCACTTTCATTGCCGCAATTGCAGGGATCGCTTTCGTCACGTCTTTTAGAGTATAGGGCAAATAGAGAATATACCGCCTTTCATCTTAATGGAATTTCTTTTAACATAGAATATTTTACACGCTTCAATCTAACCCAGAGGCAAGACAGGAACAGTGGAAAGGAAAGGAAATGTGCTGTGTGCAAATACCAAGATCACTCACTTTATGCTCCATCCACACTTCCCTAAACCATACAATCAATATGAATCAAACGATAATGCAAATTAATAATAAAAAAGCACTTTCTGAATCTCTAATCTTCCCTCAAAGACCTGTTGTATTTGGCTGCCCTTTTGAAAAGCGACTGGGTAAATAAGCAAGAAATAAAAGAAAAGCTGACAAAAGAGAGAGACAGAGGGAGGGCAAGCGGATTAAGAAAGACAGAATTTGAGTTTATATGGCTTGAAGGCTGTTTAAGACTATTTGACCAGAAAATACACAAATCAAAAAGCTTAGCTAATATATGAAAAGCGTTGTTTTTTATTAGAGGCAGTATGTGTCAGGATATGAGCGACCCAGAGGGCGGTTTAAAGGATTTAGAAGTGTGAAATCCACAATGAGTCAGTCTGGGTTAAAGAGGAACTCTGAGTGAGAAAGAATACTAAGACAGCTTTTATTTAGCCATAATTTAGGACACATTTGTATGATTAATACATTTAAAAAAATTGCTAGCATTAAATGTTAAATGAAGCAAAATTTACGTTGTATGAAATATACAATATCATTAATTTTCTTATTCCATCTGCAACATTTTAATTATTTTAGACAAACGTAAGATTTACTAGATTTTTTGGTGTATGCTTAAAACAAGAAAAATATGTTTAAATATCTAAACATAAAAACATATATCCTCTGAATTAAGTCTTGTGCAATTTCCACGTTGTACATACTCTCTGCTTTTGAAAAACCGTGTCCATTTACATTATCTACGCTTGGTCATCATCAGGCTCGCACAGAATTCGGTAGAAATAACTATAAATGATCACTTACCCCATGGCCATGGCAACGGGCGATGCAGGTTTCTAACTCAGTGAAAGAGGCATTTTGACATCTGCGATCTTTGCACACCTGAAGGCAAGTAAAAATAGAATACATCGAACCTTCAATGCAGAACAGAAAATACATGCTTTTGTTAACACATTAAATGGAGACGCATGCCCAATTAATAGTATAGATTTTGTTTAATACATTGCTCAGTTATATATTGAATATACATCTTAAAATAAAACTTGCCTTGCCCTCTTTACACTTGGTGCCTGTCATGACCAGTCCCGGGTCAGTAAGATCGCCCTGCCCATCTTGGGTGCTGTACACATAGGTGCCCCGGCACTTTACCTCAATGCCGTCTGTACGGATGGTGGTGTCTATGGACACAGCATTCGTGCCCTTTGGTTTCTTGGCAGCACTGTGGCACTGTATCTTACCGCATTTGGCATCACTGTTGGGAGATTTTATGTGCGAGATGTCATGAGAGATCACTAGGTATCTTGGCTCACAGCCATTTCAGAATAAATTCAGCCATGGGAAATTAGATAATAGTATGATAAAAAAAATCTCATCTTAAAATCACATTGTTATGTTATAAGAATGATGAATAATCAGAAAAAAAGAGTTTGTAAAAGTTCATAACTGCTGAGTCGGCAGTGCTGTAAACTACATTATGGATTAGTTTGTTCTTTTTCTTTTCAGTAGATTAGTTTGTTCTTCTTATTGTATTAGCTTGTTCTTTTTAATGTATAGGAGCAGACACAAGAGAAATAAGTGTGATGTAACAATTTAGAGAAGTCGAAGCCCAAATTGCTATTTGAATAAATTGCATATTCCACTTCACTTCAGGTCAGTAAGTTCTTTGAAAGAAACCATATATTGCTTATATGGGGGACGAAATACTGAAATAGCACCTCACCTTTTCTCGCACTTCATGTAGTTTCCATGACTGTCCTTGCCGCAGTTTCCAAAGGCATTCCCCGCAGCGTTCACATCCTGAAAACAGGCGTCATGCGCCGGCTGCGCACCTGGACAAATTGACTTATTCAGTTAAACTTACGTTACCTTGAAGAAATGTCAATGTCATAGTGTGAACATGGGTTGGCTGGCTTCATGCCACTAGCTATGTGATTAGTGATAATATTATTAGATTCAATATCAAGTTTTAGGTTTCAAGTGACCAAACGTTTTTATGATACATTCCAATAAAACAGTAACTGCTCAATTAAAAATTGTGAATATGATAATATCTGTTAGACGCAGTGAACATCTAACATGTCAACAACCCCTCGCCCCACAAATTGTGTGTTTGTTTGACAGCCAAAGAGCCTGACTGGACATGAGCCCAGAACACACTAGAGGTGTACAGCCAAATGCCATGAGCTCTCACTAAATAATCAACATCAAGCAGAATTTGATCACTGATGCTGACTAAAGACTGAAAGGGCCAGTTGAGATTCAAAAACGTTGTTCTTATTTTAACATTGTTGTTAACATAATATGTTACCAACAATGTTAAAAGATTTTTTGTTAACATAATATGTTAACAACAATGTTAAAATAAGAACAACGTTTTTGAATCCCAACGGGCCCTTTCAGTGATCAAATTATATTTCTATGTTTTTATACCAAATCTAACAACTATCTTAGGCCCTATCTTTATCTTTAAACTATCTTTTACACTAGTGGGTTTTCGTTTTAAAATGCATAACTTTTGCTACAGTTACGCCTGTCATCTACTACAGTACGGTGTTTTCGACCCTGGAAAACGGAGAACGGAGACGCTGCAGACCCCGTTTTAAAATGAAAACGCCGGGGTTGCGTTTCAGTGTAAACAGACCAAAACAGAGACTTAAAAAAAAAAAAAAAAAAAAAAAAAAAGGCATGGCTGCCCACATTACGCTACCGGAACACGACAATAACAGATCAGGGCTGCGTTTCCAAAAAGCATTGTAAGCCTTAGTTGATCGTAGAGACCTTTGGTGGCTATTGTTCTATAATCAAGTTAAGCATCACAATGCCTTTGGGAAACACAGCCTAGAGCCGTCTGGGACAACTTCTGGAAAGGAAAATAGGGACAATCATGGTTCTTTATAGGAAAATAAGGGACATAATGCTGTTGTAGCTGAGTCCATGTTTGGCAGTGGGATACACGTACGAGCCTTCACTTGCCGCTTTGTCAGTTTCTGCATTGCTTGCACCCTTAGGTGGTCTGGCCTTGCTGTGCATTTCTGTGGAAGCATGTTGATTCAAATCATTCTCACCTCCATTGAGGTGAAACTGAATCACCCCTGACAGGGTTAACCCACGTCATTATTTTTTTGTAGCTGCATAATCTTTTCTTTTTTGGAGGTTTATCCATATTTGCAGTTAAATCCGCATTTCAACATACCATCGACTGAACAGTGTCACACATTTTTTTTTTTTTTGAGTAATTGGTGCATTTATTAACGTATACTGATGCGATTATTCCTGAAACGCAGTGGAAACGCCAGTATAGACGAGGATCTGAACTGATTCATCCCTTGAAAACATAATAACTCTTGAACTGGATGCTACAAATACAATTTCCTTGCCAACTAAAGTCACTCTCAGCCAGCATGAATCTTACCGTAACCCCACAGCTGCAGGCATTGCTGTTCATGGGTCAGACACATGCCATTATAGCAGTAGGCATGACCATGCTGACATGATGACCCGTCCAGGATGTAAACGTTCGAGGGGCAGTAGGGCGAACCTCCCGTGCAATATTCCGGCAGATCACAAGCACCAGCTGGTCCGCGGCACATGGTGCCGGCCTGCTTCAACTGTGGGCAGAGTGCATGATAAGGAGAGTGAGGACTTTGAAGAAAGTAAAAGAGAGCAGGTGGTGGGCAAACTACAGAAAAAAAAGTGGATATGAAACTGTGGCAGCTGGTACTTCTCAGGAAGAGGAAAAACACAGTCAAGGCCTAAATCCTTCACTGGAAACTATTCTGAGCAAAACATAAATAAATAAATAAACCTGACACTGGCCAATCTATACCTTGCCTCCTTAGAACAATTAATGTTTTCTCTAAGTTTTCAGGTTATAGGGTGAATTTGTCTAAATCAAAAGCTGTTGAACTTACTGCACTTTTACTCCAGCTTGGCACGTTTCAATGGCGTTTCAATACATGCATATATTGCTTGCCAAAATGTAATTTCTTCAGAATATACAGCTAATTTGCTATTGCGTCAATTGAGAAAAATGCTTTTTGTGGCCAGATGGTGGTTCTGACCTCTACCAGCAGGGGTTAACAGGGCCAGGCTAACCCGCTAAACCTTGAACACAAACGTATTAAGTGAAAGTCAGACCAGAGATGGAGTGAGAGAGGGAAGCAGTGGGAGAAAAATAAATAAATAAATAGATAAATAGACAGATAAATAGTTAGGCACCTTGCACTCCTCACAGCAGACCCCGTGGGCACACTGTGCATCTACCTTCAAAGTGCAATTGCTGGGGTGGCAGCAATCATTGGTGCACTCCTGTGGGAGATAGAAAACAGATAGAAAAGGCTACCCAAGCAAATCAACATATGGCTCTCAACTTACATGGTCAACCACTTGGAGCAAGTTGTGAAAACACACACTGAATATATATATATATATATATGTATATGTATATGTATATGTATATGTATATATATGTATATGTATATATATATACACATATGGTGTGTGCTATGATTAAAGTGTGGAAAAGAATAAACCGAGAAGAGAAACTGCACAGGATGTCAGATGCATATTAAAATGTTTGACACTGATATACAGCGTGGAGGCGTCTGACGGCCAATAATTATACCGTACAGCTGAAAATGAATAGAGGAAGGGGAGGAAGTGTGTGTGTGGTGTTTTTAGGGTGTTCAATGAGGAGGAAACGGTCACAACACATATACGCTCTAACACACACACACACACACACACACACACACACACACACACACACACACACACACACACACACACACACACACACACACACACACACACACACACACACACACACACACACACACACACACACACACACACACACACACACACACACACACACACACACTTGATACGGTTTCAGAGCATCAAGTGCGACTGGCAGCTATGATTATCACACTAGAAATAAATAAATGGTGTGATTCGGTGACTATAATGAAAAAAAGACATACATGACAGGCATGCACTGTCAAATCTATTTGTATGTATTCATGGAAGTAGAGGGCCGGTAGATTGTGGTTTGGATTTAAACGGTAAGAACAAAGGTGTATGATAACAGCCCTCAGTTTAGTGCCTCAAACTAGTTTTTTTCTGTGAGGTGAAAGCTGAGGTATTGTTTCACTGAATGTGGTATTGGCGGCAGGTAAAATTCAGAACAGTAGTCCAGGTGTTTATGTATTGACTATGAGTTACAGACGCAACCTCAGTCTACCTACACCAGATGGCAAATCATCCAGCCATTATATGCGCACTGACAGCCTGTCAAACATGGCTTTGCAACAAGGTGGAATGCTTTTTTCTGTGAGGTGAAAGCTGAGGTATTGTTTCACTGAATGTGGTATTGGCGGCAGGTAAAATTCAGAACAGTAGTCCAGGTGTTTATGTATTGACTATGAGTTACAGACGCAACCTCAGTCTACCTACACCAGATGGCAAATCATCCAGCCATTATATGCGCACTGACAGCCTGTCAAACATGGCTTTGCAACAAGGTGGAATGCTCCCCTTCCTCTCTCTACAACGTTATTTCACCAAGTACAACATGTTCCTGGATCATCATCTTTGTTGTTCCTGGAACAACATTCCAATCCACCAATCAGATTTTGAGGGCCAAGTTTACAGTTTGTCAAAATCAAGGTGACCCTCTCTACACATGACATGTGAGCAAACATAAAAACGTTATACGCTTTCATCTGTTACTCTTTGTTACGGCACAATTTTTCTGCGGTATAGTTTTGCTAACATATAAGTGTCTACCTACCATGTGGTAAAATAAAACTTTCTCTGGATAGGCAAAGCTTGTCACTATAAAATAATACATTGTATATATAATGAGCATTCCATGAATAAATAATACATGCATAAAAAATAGACACAATTAAAGTTAATCCATATTAACTATCAAAATTGTATTTATTACATGTATTTCATACCCTCTACTGTTCTCTGAAAAATGACTAATTCATGATTGGTCTGATTCAATATTCTCTAAATCAATAAGTTATTCCATTCAATAATTCATTTCACAAATCACCTCTGGTTCTCCACAGTCACACTCCTCCCCTTCCTCTACAAAGCCGTTTCCACACCTCTTGCCCCCGACCAGATCCTTCATGTTGGGCATGTTGAACAGACACATTCCTCCACCCTTCTGGAAATAGTTGTCCAAGTCTTTTTTGCTACAGCGGCTGAAAACTTTTGGAAACGGGTGCCTGCAGACCATTTAAGAAAGGTATATATCATTTTTTTGTGCATACAAATGTTTGAAAACAAAAGGTGCACTAATGAAAATAAGCAGGAAAACTTCCAATGTTCATGAACAACAGCCAGCCATAGGCATTGAGGTCAGTGCAGGTCACCAGTATTGGTAATTAATCAATTAACAGGATTAGAATGAAAGGTTTTGATTTAAAGTGGAGTGAGGTTTTCCAAAATCTTTTTCAACTTTATGCCTTGGACAAGTCAAAAACCCTTTCCTCCTCTAAAGTAATCTCCAATGATCTTTTTTTTCTTACCTTTTCTACTGCATGGGGTATAAGAACCAGTGTGACACTTAACCGACTTCAGCCCAATCAAACTTCAAAACAATTTACTCTCCTGAAACTACTATCCTTGCCTCGAGTGATGTGTTTATGTCAGCCAGTTTTGATCTCAGACTAGCATTATCTTTTTTTTTTATCCATAAAAAGTTATTTTAGGCTTTTTTTCTGGTTTATGTCTTAGCTCTTACCCAGTGAGCTGGAAACTGCTGCACCTTCAACACTGGGATTCCACAGGGCTCAGTGCTTGGGCCTCCTGCTGTTCTCCATTTATACCAGATCTCTCAGAACATTTCTCCAATTGCATTGCACCACTGATGTGCGTGCTGACAATATCTTGTTTCCTCTTGTCTCTACAGTTGCTTGCGAAAGTATTCAAGCCCCTTCATTTTTTTCACATCTTTTTTATGTTACCGGATGTTAAACTGCTTTAAATTAAACTAATTCACATTATATCTGCACTCCATATACCATAATGACAAAGCAAAAAAACAAAAACAGATTTGTGATAACTTTGCAAATTTCTTATAAATAAAAAACTGAAATAATTACATTCCATAAGTATTCCTATACTCTTTTCGAGGACACTTGAAATTGAGCTTTTTTAGAATTCCAATTTCGCTTGCAGATGTTACTACACTTAGGAGTTACACACAGGAGTTAACCTGTGGCAAATTCAATTGAATGGGTATTATTTGGAAATGCACACACCTCTCAATAAAAGGTCTGAAAATGAATATCAGCCCCCCAAAAAAACAAGCCATGAGGTCAAAGGAACAGCCTGTAGAGCTCAGAGACAGTATTGTATCAAGACACAGATCTGAGGAAGACTACCATACATGCAGTTTTTAAGTTTCCCAGAAGCATGTAGCCTTCATTATCCTTGAATGGAAGAAGTTTGGAACAACCAGTTATTCTGTAATTCCTAGAGCTGGCCTCCTGGTCAAACTGAGCAATGGATGGAGATGAGTGGTGATCAAGACGCTGATGGTCTCTCTGGTTGAGCTCCATGATCATATATGGAGATGGGAGAAATTTACAAAAGGACAAACAGTATGGTGGCAGCAAAATATAGAGTTAGCCTTAATGAAAATCTAGTCAAGAGAATTCAGAACCTCGGACTGGGTAGAATGTTCACCTTTCAACAGGACAATGACCGTATAAGTACAACACTTTGCAAGACAATGCAAGAGTGGCTTATGGTCAACTCTGTGAATGTCCTTGAGTGGCCCAGCCAGAGCCTGGGCTTGAACCCAATAGAACATCTCTGGAGAAACCCGAAAATGTCTGTCCACCGACAGTCCCCATCCAACCTGACAGAGGATCTGAGGAAAAGGATGGCAGAAAATCGCCAAATGCAAATGTGCTAAGCTTGTTGTCACATGATACCCAAACAGACAGGCTGTAAAAGTTATTTGAATGAATACTGAGTTAACAGTTACAATGTACTCATTTCAGTTTTCCTTTTGTATTAAATTAGCAAATTTGTCACAGAACTTTTTTTTTTTTTTTTTTTTGCTTTGTCATTATGGTGTATGGAGTGTAGATTGATGTGAAAAAAAGTAATTTAAAGTAGTTTAATATAAGGCAGCATCATCTTAAAATTGAACAAAATTAAGGGGTTTAAATACTTCCGCAAGGCACTGTAAATCAGAGTTCTCAGAAAGGATCTCTGTGATATGCATCTATCATCTACATACAGTCTTAATCTTTATCACAGAAAGGGTGACAATTGCTATCATGCAATGCCATCATAGATGGCGCCATATCAAACTTGATGCACATGGTATCTTGTTTACTTGCTAATTTCTTAGGTATCACACAAAAAAAGGTTTCCTAGATTTTCTAAAAGCCTGTGTAGCTGAAGTTATATCGCAGCAAGCCAAACCGAGCCAAACATTGCAACTATGATTTCAGCCAGCACAGTTTTTTTGTGCAATATACTGTACACTACATTTAATTGATAAAATTCAATTGATAGAGTAAAAAGTAATTTTTTAATAATATTTACACTTAAAAATGTTCTAGTTTTAGTTTTTAAGTTTATATATATATATATATTAAAATGTAATTTTATCCTGTGATGCAAAGCTGATTTTTCAGCAGCCATTACTCTAGTCTTCAGAGTCACATTATCATTCAGAAATCATTCTAAATGTGCTGATTTGGTGCTCAAGGATCATTTCTTATTATGATCAATGTTGAAAGCAGTTGTGCTCCTTTGCTTTTGCCGAAACCATCATACACTTTTTTTCAGGATAAATAGAAATTTCAAAAAGATTTTAAATACAGCATAAATAATATTAATGTCTCCAAACTTTTGGATGGTAGTGTACATCAGACGGCCAGTGAGGCGTGAAGGCGTGCAATCTGAAGTGGAGACTAATATTGCTTGACTCATCCTTAGAGACTCATCATTAGCAACTAAATATGTACTTGTACAGTAGCATCTTGTATATGTATTAGTTCAGTAGTGACATAATTAGAAGTTAAAATTATTTGCAAAAGCTCCAGGGTTCTTTGTGTAATTAGCATGCTTTCTGTAATTACAGTACCATGATTTGTGACCTGCATTATAGGTTATTTATAAAAGGAAGCATCTGCTAAAGGCATCAATGTAATGCAAATGGAGAAGAGTTTCAGCCTTTACCCTGTTGCTGCCGCCATTACACATCCACCCTGCTCAGCAGTGGCTTCCACGCAACAGCCCTCATGGTCGTGACTCATGCCAAAGTTATGGCCGATCTCATGTGCCATGGTGGCAGCCGCCCCAATTGGTAATTCAGAATGGTCCTGGAAGAAAAGATAATTTCATCTACCAGCTATAACAAACATCACAATAAATGAAGTAGCAATTCAAGCACTGGTTTAAGAGTCTGTCTAAAATGATTAATTCATATACAGGATTAGAGTATTTGCCATTCTCACTGCCATACAATAGATTAATTGTATTTTATGCTTTAAATTGGACATAAAGGCTATTTGTAGCCCACAGGCTTCTATCGTTGCTGTGCCACAGTAGGTAAATGGCAGTAGAAGCCCAGAGGACATCTCTGATCTCAAAAGGCATCTCTGTAATGTTACAATGATGCCATAAATTGTAAAGAATGTTGTTTTTTTGACCTGCAGGTGGTAATGTAAGTACCTTGGCTAAGGGCAAACAGAATAGCCTTTCTTTTATCTTCATACCATGACACAAACAGAAATGTACACACACTCACACACATTTCTAGAAAAAGCAGGCACAAACAGATGTCTCTGCAAAGGGTATGCAGTGTTGATTTTTACAGATGGCACTGATAATATCTCCACCATAACAAAAACGGTGAAATATGACATGCAGTTGTATTACAAAGGATTTTCTATATCCAAAAGTTTTTCCCAGGAACCATATTGTCCTTGTCATACTGGTTCAAAAGAATTTGAGGAACGTGCAGAAGCCCGTTTAAGATAAGGGATGCTTTCTCAAACCCTAGCCATGGACAAGACCACACATTAATTCCGACAGTGAGTCTATACTCCCAAAATGTAACATTTCAGAAAAAAATCTGTTAATTTGTTTAAAATGTCTTAGTTACTATTGTAAACTCCATTTCCTGATGGAGGGAACGAGGCGTTGTGTCAAAGTACTGACCCTAGGGGTTGCACTGGGGAGTCTCAAACTCCTTTGACACATCAGACACACGGGTATAAAATAAGGTACTCTTTCAGCTTTGTGCTGAGGAGCCGAGACTGTCCTGGGCATTTCAGCAGGTAGTTCGGTGTTGTGGCAGGCAGGACCCAACGTCTCGTTCCCTCCATCAGGAAACGGAGGTAAAAATAGTAACCAAGACGTTCCCTATCTGTCAGTCACTTTGACGTTGAGTTGATATACTGACACAAGATGTCCTTATGGAGCTAGCAAGCTACTACATGCCAGGTAACAAGTGTACTCGCAAAGTTGTAACCTTTCCAACACCCCACGCAAGAAACTTTGACCCCCGTACCATGAGTGGGCGGTAAGGACCGTAATTTCAGTGGGAATATGTCGCTTCAGTGGTTTCTTTACCTTTTCTCTTAAAACAAAAAATACGTACAGCTGCACAGACCGGAAGTTAGCGTTGGGGACTGGTGATAGAGCGTGAGTACATGGGTTTACCATCAGGGAAACTGTACTGTGGAAAATTTCCATCAGGGAATCACTACATATGGAGCACCTAGCCCAAGTACATAAAGATGGCAAAATAGACAGCCTTGTGTGAATTTGCCTGCCATAGAGGAGCTGAAAAGGTGAAGTACCAGTTGCAGCGTGTGGAGTGGCACGTTACACCTGCAAGAAGTCAGTTACCACAGGTTTCCATGACTTATGTTGCTGGATGGCCATTTGGACAGTGTGATTGAGCACACGGTTGAATCTCTCTGGAGCACCATTAGCTGCCAGGTAGTAGAGAGAGGAAAGATGGTGACAAATAATTCTTCCTTCCAGAAAAGCAGCAAAAGCAGCAGATATACTCAATGGATTTCCATTTCTATACTCACTGGATTTCCATGGCGGCTGAAGACTGATGACAGAAACGAAACCACAGAATCCATAGTGACAGAGTGAGTAAAGGAGACCTCACAGTATTTGCTGTATTAGTCAACTAATGTTATAGCAAACCTCCAGTTGGATGTAGCAGTGTCAAATGGCCCGACTATATCAGACAGCCACTTTCTGCCATGGTCCATCTGGCAGCGACACCGACTGGAGAGGAGTAGGATGTGACTTGACAGTTTAGTCATTGTGCTGACACACATGGCAGGAATATACAGCATCATGAACCTGAGCAACCATCCATGGCCACCAATAGAGATCACAGAGACGTTGTTTGGTTCTCACCTCTCCCTGATGTCCTTCGTGCGCTATAGAGACCAGCATTGAAAGAAGAGACGCAGGTGCAATCAGCCGTGAGCTCTGGAAGACGAAGTTGTCCTTGACAGACAGCTCCATTCACAGTTCATTGTGGCAACAACTCAACATCTGTGAAGGAGGCCAACCAACCATTTGAAATGTGTACGAAGTTTGGTTAGTGCAGGACAAGAACCACATGCTACATCAACATCAGCTGCAGACAGAGAATTACAGGCAGCAGATAGAAAAGAATCAAACTCCTCTTCAACATCATCAACAGGAGCTGGAGAAACAGCATTATCTGCAGGAGAAGCAGACAAGGGCGAATGTGACCGATAATCAGCAGGAGCATTTTGAATCGCCTGTACACGTGATTCATCGGGGCACTGGTTTGCTGGAAGTGACACTTGTCTTTATTGAGCTGCAAGCCTACAGCTTCTAGTCATTGTAAGACCGCTTGATGATGTGGCTTTGAGCAACAATGCCAACTTTTTGCACGTGCTTTCAATGCATCCTCTGCATCATTATACTTTGTACTTGTTTTAGGCAATGAGTAGAAAATCTGTTGTACCTCTGTACCGAGACAGTGAAGCAGTACAGCTCTCCGTCTTTCATCCAACCAAGCACCCCTTGTTGCATCAATAACAAGTAGGTAATTTAAAAAAATCAGCAGCCATGTGCGTAACAGCATAGCAGGCTCACCAAGGCAAGTCTGGAAAAAAACTAAGGAAAAAAAACTCGAAAAGGCATGTTAGAAACAGCCATCTTCGTGACCAACGATAGCGTAAAAATGCCTATAGTCCTCGTCACCAATTTGTGGGGTCTGTCAGGAATTTCTGTCAGCAAAGAAACACACGAGACAGAGGTAGAGACCTTCATCCATCTTCTTTACTATGTCTCTTCCACACGTTACGTCATTAACCAACACTTGTCCCTCATGAACACAATACCTATAGAGGCCAATGAATTGTCTTGCACATTCACAGAAATTGTTTACTTTTGTGTCGCAAAATAAGGTGTATATGTTCATTTTCAAGCACCAATATCTCATGACACCATGACCATATTTTTTACAGTGAATTTATGGCATCCACAGCTACCGTTTTTATCCTAATTTTTAATTGGATGTTTAAAAAAAAATTGCAGATAGAAGAATTCGAGTAGAGGTGAAGGGGTAAACAAAGCCAATCCACTTCTCTAACACACTAGTAATGCCTGTAACCACAGTGGCAGATAGAGACAGTAAATACCAATACTTTGTGTAGTGTGTCTTTTTGACAATGTGACATTTAATTTTTACTGTTTGGTATTTGCAATGCTTTTATCCTCTCAGATACTGCATGTGGTCAAAAATCGTCACATAGCTAGCTACACATATAATTATAAAAACTATGCTATTGTGTGAACATACTGAAGTAGGTCAGCCCTTAATGATCCAAATTATTAAAATGTAAATGCAACCATTGTTGACATGTATATAAAAAAAGGTTTTTCGTGTACCTCATTGATCTCAGTAGGACTAAGCAGGCTTAAGCAGGCTATATTGATGTAATGTAGAATGAGCCCATCCATGTGTAATATCCAGAAGAAACGCTTCACCCCTCATTGGTATTCTGCAAAGTGCTCCTCTCCCACCACACAAAGTAATAGAGCCAATAAGAGTCTAATCAGGTGTGTGGGAGCTATTGATCATTTTATCAAATCCCCTCATGAGCCATACACAAACACACAATCTATACACACACTGTTTACAGCCTGTTCCAGATGCAAGCATGCACGCTTTCTTACCACGTTGATGCCGCCCGAGTTCTCGTGACTGCACATGCCCTCAAGCGGAGCCATGCCAATGGTGGTGCCCTTGAAAACCACACCACTGCAGGGAAAACAATACATAATTTCAGCTTTGATATCAATAAAAATGTATGAGCCATTCTTTGAACACACACACACGCACACACGCGCACACACACACACACACACACACACACACACACACACACACACACACAGACACGCAGGCACGCACGCACACACACACACACACACACACACACACGCACGCACGCGTTCAACCGTTGACCATTAAAACAAATATATAGACAGGTATTTTTTTGTTTCACAGAAGAAAGAAAGTCAAACAGGTTTGGAACGACTAAAGGGTAAATGTTTTTTCCATGTTTGTGTGAACTATCCATTTAATAATGTATAACGTACAATAATATAAAGCAAACTTAAGTATATTTTCCAAAATCTTGTTTTAAAAATGTGCATAGGGTTGGTGTGTATTGTGACTAACGTGAGTAGTTGGGCATTGTCATGTTGCTTGCGGGATTTGAGTTTCTGTCTCCACTGAAGGAAGGACCAAAGAGTTGAATTTGGTTCCTCGTTGATAATGCACTGGTCATGTTCTGTCCAAACCTCTAGACCAATCAGAGGTACACGAATGTTCAAGACTCTGTAGAACTGATCAGACCAAAACGAACAATCAGGGACAAGGTAAATTGATTTATTCAGTTAACTATCATTAGAATACAGACATCTATACATTTTGCATTCAGAAAACAAATATGCACTCTAAACAGTCAACAAAACCTTTGAACCAAAGAAATGCACCAGGCTTGACATACCTTATCTACATAATTAGCAATTTCCATTATCCTCTGTTTAGTTTTGTCAAGGTCCTTGTTTTGCTTTCTGTACTGTAGAGACACGGCAGGAGGAAAATTGATCGAGACAAACATACAAATGCATGAGAAAATGCAAAAACCTGTCACAGAGAAATTTGATTAACTAGATCCAGCTGTAATGAAATCTTACATAACCTCCTGCCTCTTTTGGCTTTCGGTGAATATTATACAGATTCAATGTAAATGTATGAAAGAACTCAATCAGGAAACTCAACAGAATGTAACACTGAAAAGATTGTCTGCATGACCCTCATGAAAATAAGAACTAAAAATGTAATTCACTGATAACTTCTTATAGACGTAAGATATCAGCAAAGGGCATTGACAGAAAAGAGAGTGCGTGCGAGAGAGCGAAAAGGCACTTCCGAAGCTCTATATTTCAGCAACAATTGCTCAGTGACCACATTTGAATGAGAAAGCAACACTAGGCTTAAAGCACCGGTTCTAAAGCAAAGTTTATATAACTCGGCCTGTATTTAAAGCTCTTAAAGCCTTAATTCCTGTGGTGAACTTTTCTGGGTGGAAGTTTCTAATTAGCAGTAGTGAGCGTGACACAGGCATCATCAGCTTACCAGTGTGTTGTCAGCTACTATATACAGTTCCATGTACTTTGTAGTACCCCAGGCATTTCGTCTAACCTAGGGGTGGGGATAAATACAGAAACAAACAAACGACAAGCAGAAAGAAACGTTAATTGCTGGAGGGCAGGATTTATGGATTTGTTGCTCTAGTCTCTTGCGGCTTGTTTCTTCATGCATACAATAAATGTCTGCAACAATTTGACAAGTGAGGAAGTGACAATTGTATTAAATCACACATATTGAATGTACTATAAAACAAGGATTAATTTAAATGCTAATTGTCATCCATGCCCACATTTCGTACTTTTTTTTTTTGTACAAAATGACAACAAAAGCTGAAAGACTGTATGGAATAATATTGTAGCAATATTGCTTATTTTTTACTGCTTGCCCGTCACTGCTGTTATTCACGTTCATTTTTATTTGCATTTTAATTGATGGGTCTAATTCACTCGAAAGACTGCTTTGGCATAGTAATCACAAAAGTGTTCAGTCGTCTCAAAGTGACAGCTAGCACTTTACAGCAACCAAGCAGTAAATAAAATGAGAGTGAAACAATAAAATAAGGGGAAGAACAGGATGATATAAATCATCTTCCTTGTCAACCAAACCAAAGGAAAATAAAAGTGCAAGTTAATAAATGTTCAGAAGCGATAAAAATCAAAGCACTGCATGCCAAAAAGAGTCTCGTCGGGAACTCGTTTGCATGACTTTTAATGGGAATCGCACGGAATTTAATTCCAGTTTAAATTCCAACGATTCCTTTAGTGATTTTGAGCTCCCCCTAATTATATTTCAGATTTAAAAAAATATATATTTTAATAAAACTATTTAATAATAAAACAAAAATACACAGTGACTGTTACACATATTTTGGCAGGGTCCTGCTTATGTACAAATGCAGTTTGAATGTTTTTAGAATGTCATGGACTTTTGAGGACACATTGCAAACTACATAAAGCCATCACTTGTCATTTGTTCTAGAAGTCAGATTCCAAGGCAAAATAGTGTCAATAATATGACTGTACACGGGGGATCTGTGACATTTAAAGGCTAAAAGCCAAACAGGGACATACTGTACTATAGTATACATGAACCTCAAAGTTCAGGAACTTTGTAATACAATAGCACAAGGAATACATCATCATTGAGGAGGCGAGCACATTAGTCCATACTGTTTATTAATTTATGGACCCTCTAATTCTCATTTGTAAACAGCTGGCCAGTTAGATGACTTCACTGCTTAATGGGAAAGCAAGTGCAAGCAGAACAAAAGCAGTGGGAAGGCTCCTAACTCCTGCTAATGATCCACAAGTGTTTTATAATAAGCCTACATTATGCACTTCATCGGTCTGAACACTTAACCTGGGCTTAAGATGGCTTTATTTCTGTACTGTAATGAGCCAAAACACATTTTTATTTTCACAGCGCATTATGGGGGAAAGAAAATGCACGAAAATTTGTTGAATTGCAGACTCACAATGCAACACAACAGCTTTGTGTCAGACTACAATGTTCTCTCCTGTGAGTGGCCATTTAATAGCTATCTAGAATGGAGGGTGTGAAATTTGTGAAAGAGAAATTGTCTCTGATAGAAGAAAAAAAATAGAGACTTTACACGTTGAATAATGACGGTAATAACTCTGTTATTATTTCCCGAATGACCATAATGCTTACAAACTAGTGAGAGCTGCTTTACAAAATGTGACTTTTGTCACCTGGGCAAAGGATTGATTAATAGACTCTTTTTGTTTTTGTTTTGCATGCCATCTGTTTCAATGAAATATATTCTGTAAATGATTTCATTTCTGACTGACCCTTTGATGCAAAGGTTTAAGATGACCACTGAACAGGCTCAGGTGTCCAGTTTGATGGCTGTGTCCACATGTGCCGCTTTTGATAGGCAGGTCTTCAGTGCGATGGAAGGTGTGGTGGAGAACCTCCTGGCCTCTGATTGGCTCCAGGTAGTATGTATCATTTGAGTTCAAGACAATCAGACCTCTGAAAAAAGGAAATCCGAGCAATGTCAGTTTATTGTCAGTTCCATTGTCGAAGTTGTGTCAAAAACAATTAGAGATGAAGGGAAGGCATCTCTGTATTACAACAGCTTTCAAATGGATACCTCACCCCAAAATGAAAATCCTGTCATCATCTACTCACCCTCATGTGCTTCCAAACCTGTACGACTTTTTATTTTGTGGAACATAAAAGAAGATATTTTGGACACCAAACAACATTGGAAAACAATTACTTTCATTATATGGACCAAAAAATGCAGAGACATTTAAAAAAAAATATCTTCTCTTATGTTCCACAGAAAACACAAAGTCATACAGGTTTGGATTAAGATGAGGGAGAGTAAATTATGACATAATTTTCATTTTTGGGTGAACTATCCCTGTTTCAAGGTTTTTCCCTTATCAAGACCATTTAAGAATGCCAGTAAAAATGAACGAATCTATGTGTTAATTTCCATTTGATCTCTCTCTTTTTCTCACAAACACATATAGAAACAAAGAGAGGAATTTGCATTCCACTTGATCCTTCTCCTGGCCTCAGTGTTGGCAGTAAGTAACTCATCAGAGGGGCCAGGGGAATCGAGGTCTCCCAGAGCACATCTACAGCACCACTCTAAATGTAATAACTGTAAAAAGTTTTACCTCTAAAGAAATGATCGGTAGGTTTGAAAAATATCTTTAAAATAAAGCTTTGAGGGTGTCCCATTTGTCATTTCAAGTTTCAGTGTTCTTGAGTGCGTACTACTGTATGTGTCCTCAATATGCCTCTTTTCTCAAGTCTGCACTGATGTGGGCTCCGCAGTGGACCCCTATTCAACAGTCTCTGCAGGGCTTGGGGCTGAATTTGGAACAAGGTTTGGGGTCAATAAGATTTTTTTTAGACCCTTAAATACATACCTCCGGTCTTTATCGACCCCAGACATCATTCACTACCCTGCCTCTCATACATTTTTTAAAGGTAGACGTCACCCTTTTTAGTATTCCTCAATCTATTAATTATAAACCATATAAAAAGAAAAATATATATATAAAAGAATGCCTGCTTTGTAATATTTTTTTTTTTTGTAAAAAGTGTATAAGGTCGCTAGTCACCCGAGGTATGTAATAGTGTAAGTATATTTTTTTCTGTGCAACAATGATTGAATCTCTGATGACTCAATGAGTGCAAATAACCTTTATTCTTCAAGGAGGCAATGTCTGATACACAATTATGAAGTGATAATAGAATACATAAGTATAATCAGCAAATAGAACTGGCTCAGTGATTCAAATATTTGTATCACTGTCACATAATGATGGATCTGGTGAAGAAGCTGTCAGTGAAATTAATACTATTATTCAGCAAGGATGCATTAAAGTGATCAAACGTGACAGTAAAAACATATAATGTCAGAAAATATTTCATTTTAGCACATTTTCCAACTTATTGATAATAATAATTAAAAAATGTTTTATTTGCGCTCTAAATCAGCAGAAAATGACAAAATCAGAAAATTCGACTTTGCCATTGCAGAAATAAATTAAATTTTTAAAATATATTAAAATAGAAAACAGTTATTATTTGCTTTAATATTGCATTAATATGATTGCATTAAAGGATTAGTTCACTTAAAAATGAAAATTCTGTCATCATTTACTCACCCTCAAGTTGTTTCAAACCTGTATGAAGTTCTTTATTCTGCTGAACACAAAGGAAGATTTGTTGAAGTATGTTGGTAACCAAACAGTTAATGGACCCCATTGACTCCTTATTGTTTTCCCTAACTGTCTATGGACATTCTTCAAAATATCTTCTTTTGTGTTCAGCAGAATAAAGAAATTGATACAGGTTTGAAACAACTTGAGGGCTAGTAAATTACAGAATTTCCATTTTTAAGTGAACTATTCCTTTAATTGCAATACTATGGTCAAATAAATGCTGCCTTGGTGAGCAAAAGAGACTTCTTTCAAAAACATAAAAAATTGCATCACCATGTATTTACCAACAGCTTTCATCACCAGCAATACTAATGTATGCTAATATAAACAGGTTTCAAAAGTTTTACTCACTGTAAAGAGATAAAAAAATAAATAAACTACTGTTCCCAAGTAGTTACAGTGTTGAATTTGTTTTAATTTGCTTTATTATTAATTTTGTTTCATTCTTGTTTACAAAAAAAGATTTATGGTTATTGGAAATGTGTTTTGCCTTCAAATTGTTCACAACTGGTCCACAATCCATTTAGTCGCAAAACCATTTGTTTACGCCCAAGGGCATCCAACTATTATCGTCAAAATGAGGATTGTCATTTTCCCCAAGCTGACAACAGGCAAGCAGAAATGACTCAGGGTGTGGCGTTATAATGCTTCCTGACACCAAAACTGTGGGCACATTTGGCAGTGATCTGATTTGCCTTGGCATAAACGTAATGATATTCATGAAATAATAAATAATAAAATAAATATTTAATACTAAAAATCAGCTACATCGCTGTCAAATTTTAAAAGGGACTGTTGTCTCTATCAACTGCAGACTATGGCGCACATCAGCACAAAACCTCCTATGAGCTAAAGGTAAAGAAACGCAAGAGTCGCCTTCACAAAACACGCAGAGCTAATTACGTTTGCTCTTGCAAAATCTTGCAACAGCTGTTCAATGACTTGATCTGTCTTCATAAGAAATTCAAGACCTTTGGCAATATCTAGAGATAGACTCTCCAGGGCTTTGCCCTTAATAACACTGTTTTTTTCTTCTTCTTCATGTAACCGGCTCGTCGACTAAATGTATACAGCAAACTCTGTGTGTCAATGGAGCGACTGGTCTCATAGAGTCTGTGCACTGAATGATCAGGATTGAAAGCAAACACACTTAAGGGAATGCTGATTCATCCCACAACTATCTTGGCTGCTGCTCTCTGATCTCACACAGTAAACTGCAGCTTAATTTCCCATATAGCCACATTCAACCAAGTATGTAGCCAAAAATATCTTATAGGGCCCTATTTTAACGATCTGAAACGCAAGTAGCAAACGAGAAATTAAGTGGGCTTTATGGGCGGATCTTTGTTGGCACTGTTGCTATTATACCCGCGGGATAAATTACTTTTGTGCCCGACGCAAATCTAAAATGTGTTAGTCTGAAGTAGCTTCATTACTCATATAGGTGTTGTTTGGGCGTAACGTGCAATAAACCAATCAGAGCCTCATCTCACATTCCCTTAAAGAACAGGCGCGCTTGTTCCATGGCGGATTGCTATTATAAGGCCGGATTTGCCAGGCGCACGCAACTTACATGATGGTAAAGGGGATTTCACAGTCTTCAGAATTTTGTTTCCTGGTTTTTGACGGACAACCCACTTTGTCAGATGTCCTTATGTGTCTTGCCACTATTGATCAAACAGGTTTGATCCGTCATTACTACACTTAGCCTGAATAATTTTGGTAAATGTGTAAGCTAGATTTATGCCTATTTTTCACATCTTCATGGACACCACAATGCTTTCCCTTGTATGGTCATTTTTTTTTCCTTGTAATTATATATGGTTTGCAAAAATATTAACTGCCGCATCTGTGTAGATGAGAGAAGCAAAGTGTATGCGCATCGTGCACACGCTACATTATGGCCAAGCATGCGCCCTTAAAATAGCATAAAATAGAATAACGTGTCACTGACTTTAGACTAGGTTTTTCCTGGTCAGTGTCAGAATTGTTTTCTCAAACTGCAAAATAGCACCAGGGAACGTTTGCGCAGGAACACGTCTCCTCTTTTCGCTGAACCGCCCCCGCGAGCGCAAGTTCATTCCCTAATTTACCGACGTGCGTCTGTGGAGGGAAAAGTCCGCTGTGCGTCGGGTGCAAAATAGGAATGATACATGCGTCGGTGTACAAAGTAATTTGCGCTGGGTGCAAGATAGGGCCCATAGTATTTAATTGTTTGTAAAATCTACATGCTACACATGACCCTCTCTTTGTCGAAGCCCACCAGTACAATAAATGTGTATAGTAAAACGAAAATAACCCTTTTTTATTTAGTACCACAACAAAACCTTAGAACCTGGTTAGTGAACCTTTTAAAACAGTTGCTTTTGTATCTTTCAAAGACAGATAGGTTTGGTTTATATATATATAGGCATTAGGTTTAAAATGAACTGGAACAGAAAGAGGCAGATGTAGTTTCAAGGCTGTTTGTGAATATTGTTTATACATAGAGAGGAAGCTTTCAGTGCTGAATGAGGACTGAGCACAACAAACTATTAACATTCTGGTAGGCCCACAGCATTAGTCATCAGTGCTTTCATTCAATAACCTGGCCAAAACATTACCTCTCTTCACAAATGAAGCATACAGAATTGTGCTGCATACGCAAAATTAAAAATTACCGACTTTTTGCAAGCACAAATGAAGGGTAACAACAAGATGTGCTCTCCCATGCAAAACACCTGCTCAAAAGTCTCATTCACACTACTAACTGAAAAACAACAACAACAAAACAGTCATACAACGTAATGCTCGCAGAATGCTCAAGATCACACTAAGCCGTGTGGCATTTAGCCTTCCGGAGACATGTGACCGAATAAATTTAATGTATTGTGTTTGTGGTGAACCAAGAGAATCCAATTATGCCAGACATGACATACCTCATTCCCAAACATGTGCTCAGAGCGACCCAAGAGTCGGCATGACCCCTGACCCTCCCGTGATAGAAGCAATGATCCTGGAGATGGAAGGAGAGAAAGAGATTACTGGAGGGAGGACAGAGAAAAAACGATATAAAAGGCAGCAGTTCGCTCAACAGACCGGCTGCGGAGTTAATGTTGTTCATAAAATGGGCAAAACCGAGTTAATGGAACATCTATCTAATTAGTAGTAAAAAGAGACTACATCTGTAAATCACAATTACATTTGTTACATTTTTGGCTTCCAGGTTTATTGGACTTAATTAGTCTGCCTCTTTTTGATTGCAGCACCGGAAAACTTCCCTGAGGAGTTCGCTGCTAACATTTGGAAAAGAATCGCTCCATTTAACTGTGCTGAAACTGATCCAAACTATGTATAAGTGATATTCTTTCAGCTATTCAAAAGGCTTATATGAATGGTCAGACCGTGAAATTAGTTCATTTATTTGAATAGACGGGAAGCAAAAGAGGGATGGTTAAGCACGACAGGCACACACATCAACGGTCTCTGAAGACGACGCTTGACAATCTCTGCGTCCGAATATACCGACTTCCTTACTCTGTCAAAAAGTAGTATGTCTGAAAAGAGCAGTAAGCTAAAATATGACCTAGTACCTCTGCCGAAGTTGCGAAGTGCACATCAGGATTTGTGAAAGGCAGTGAAGTGATGCAACTGACTGCAGTAAGTCATATGACAACATGGCAGATGCAGTACATCTGCACTTCAGTCACGCTACAGCGACACACATTCATACTACTTTTTTTAACAGCGCAAAGTTTGTTCCTCATCAAATCTCACCTGTCCTGCATCCCATTCACTGCAATATTTTAGTGTAATTTTACAGGATATTTGTACAGCATACACTTAATTATGCCGTTTTTACCATTTATTTGTCCTTTCAATGTTTTTTGCTTTCTTTTATACATTTAATTACATTTGTTTTATCTAAAAAAATTATTGACAACATAGATTGACCATTATACCACAGTTCAGTGTGGGAATAAAACAAAAAATAGGCTATGCACTCGCTGTTATTGATTTCATAGTAAAAATGCAAATATTTCAGTGTAGGAGAATTGTATATATATATACACACACACAGTATATATGTACACACACACACACACACACACACACACACACACACACACACACACACACACACACACACACACACACACACACACACACACACACACACACACACACACACACACACACACACACACACACACACACACACACACACACACACACACACACAAACACACAGGCTATGTGTCTTTTATTGTATGTGTGTGCGTGTGTTGTGAAATCAATAGCAAGTACTTCCTCTTCTTCCTGTCAGTGTTTCCTCTGTCTCTGTTGTCAGTAGATCAAAATTGCACACCATTTATTCACAGATCCATTCCATGTCGTCATTTCATGCCATCATAGGGAATATTTTCATTTCCAATAACTGGAACTAAGACATAAAACTGATTTGCTATAATGTGAAGCCTGCACACTGACAGTTTAATCTTCCGCTGCAGGACTCATGAATATTTGATTTTCTTTGATTTGATAGGACTAAGGTTTGCTTAATGACTTTTTTAACGTTATAAATACAACGCTAATTAAACCTCTGTGTATGAGTATGCGAGTGTGTGTGTGCTTACTAAAGGGGGGAAATTTCAACCTGATTGCAATGCACAGTTAACCAGCAGTCTTAGGCATCAGTCCCCTGTGTCATATTTTGCTTTTCAGACCCTGATAGTCAAAAGAAACGTAAACAAAGAGAAAAATAAATCCTCTGTGATTTTCTGTAGATTGAATTACCACATCTATCACAACAGAGTAGGGCGCTGTGATCTCTGCGCTAACTAAAGCGATCTGCTCATTCCCTTGAAAAGCTCTTTGTGTGTTATAGCGCCCAGTGGCGAGCTGTACGCCCGTCCTGCGCTGCTCACTCGAGGGGGCATCTGGAAGCTGTTAAAAGGGCTCAAAAATAATCATTGGTGTGACTTCACTCCCATCAACCCTTGTCAAGTGATGAAAACGCAATTACAAATCTCAGAGCTTGTGCAGGGACAGCAAGTTGATTTGGGATCCTTCATAACAGTGTGGAAAGGGAGTTTACGGCTGAGGCTTGTGGTTTTGTATCCTTTTTTTTTTTTGCCTGATCAATAAGTCGGATTTTAGAGATGCGTGCAGCAAAACAAGACTGTTTTGCAACAAACAGACAGCGTGAAAAATCGAGCAATTTTGTCTTATATTTCGAGTCACCCTTTTTTGATATCAAGTCGCTTTCTGCCTTGATTGAACCCGGCACTTCACACCTCAACCACATTCAATGGAAGAACATAAGTGACAAGTTTTCACAACTTTCTGCAAGAGTTAGCAATAAATTATCCGTATGAAATCTGCCTTGTGCAGCTAAAATATACCGTGATGGAATCTCCAGAGTCTTTTTTTTGCCCGTTAACTGAATGTTTTGCAGGAATCAAAAATAAGGAAAGAATTATTCATAACAAAAAATATCCCTACTGGCAACTTTAGACTGTTTACTGGCTACATTGTATAAGGCTGTTTTATTTGCGATTTGAGTGTTCAGGTATGTTTTCACAGGCCTGATCATGTACAGTAGTATGAAAGACAGAGAGAGTTTTGCTAATAAGATTTACTATGGCACACCAATGATGGTTGATCGGAAATAAAATTACTATATTACAGTATTTTTATACAGTAAAATATAATAAAATCAGTGAGCACAACCAGCATTACTTAGTTACTTTTTATGGAAAGTAATGTGTTGTGTTACTTTAGCGTTACTTTTTCTTAGCTGGACTGAGCTTGCATGTTTGTTTTTTAATAACTAAAAGTGAAATGACTAATCCTCACGCTGAAGGAAATGCAAATTCACACATGTACAGTAGAGGGCGCAGCTCAAGCGAACCTTTCAGCTGTGCTGTCATTCTGGATTGCAGAAGAATATTACGTTCAACACTAGGGGTGTTTCTAAATCGGAAGGCTGCATCCTACGAAGTTTGCAAATCTCGGCTGCCAATAAACGTCGCTGAAGGCCATCTCAATTTGAAGGATCATTGGAAGGCAGCCTTTGTATCGCATCCTTCATTCGGCTTGTTTTGAAGGACGCATCGGATGTATCATTCGTGGCCTCAAATCACCCACAATCCTTTGCACATATTCAAATTCACGGGAATAAACTGACGGAAAACGAGTCGGAAAACTGAGCTTGTCTGAGTTTATTATGAAATGTAAGACAGAAATAATGTTTTCGGACATGAAAGTATAGATGTTATGTTTTGTTTAGCTGTAAATTAATCACTTAACACTAAACTGCCAATAATGTAAGCCACTGGGAGACCCCGGTCGCACGAAGGTCGAACCGAGGGCCAGGGTTGCCAGGTCTGCACAACAAAACCCACCCAATTGCTAATCAAAAGTAGCGGAATCACAGTTCAATTCCAGACTTAGCAACACTGAACCGTCGTTAAATGGCCTAGCAGCTTTGTGACAGCTGACAGCGGACATTTGTGAGTGGATTTTCAAAAAAGAAATGGAGGCAGAAAAGTAGATTTTTTTATTTGCTTTTATGAGTTTTTATTGGATTTTGACATGCTTCAACGCCAGCTTCAACGCCCGAGTGTTTGGCCCCGGTAAATAAATGGTCATTGTCAGCCCACATTTTAATAAATTGAGTGGTCTGCTCTTTGCTCAGACCACCTAACAAATGAAGTGGCACAGTGGTAACATTTTTAGTTTAAGTTCACGTTTTTTAAGAAAGACCCCTGGCTTTTAACTCTTGTTTCACTAGCTATTTGTGTAAACTAAAACACAATAATTACATTGATATGTGAATTCCTTGGCCGCCACAGAACTACCACCCACCATTTTCTTTGAATAAAAATTGTTTCATAATTGGCACGCAATGAATTCTGGGGAAGGGTAGGACGCGAAAGGTCCATCAGTTGTATTCTTCATTGCCCAAGAAACGAAGAGCCCATTTCCTTCGGCTCTGCGGGGACGCAATTGGCCTTCGAAAGGTGCAATAAAATAAAATAAAAAAATAAACAGAAATGTGATGTTTATCTAAAGTCATGTTTGCTTATTGGTATGGCTGAACTGGAACTTATTGCAGGTTGTAGTTTGCATTTAACTTTTATTTTGACGAATACTGAATTGTTTTTGTGAGATGAGTAAATGCATGTTCACATTTAGATTATGGCTACAATAAATATTCTTGTTTACACAGCGCATACACTCTGTACGTCACTCCCGATTTCTCTCAAGATGGGGACAGAAGAGGTGTCAGTCAATAAATGGGAAAACAAAGCAACTTGAGTTACTTATTTGAAAAAGTAACTAAGATATTTTGTTGTAAATTTAAAAGTAATGCGTTGCTTTAGTTACTTGCATTACTTGTAATGCATTACCCGAACTCTGAACACAACAACAATAAAATAGTTTTTACATCACATCAAAAGTAAAATGCATTGAAGTAATGAAAATAATGAAGGACAGTGTGTTTAATTGTCATGAAAATTATGTCCCAATGCGAAAAAAAAAAGCTTCATGTAAAATTTCATCTTTTTTTATTCTGGGATAAAATATGACTGAGATTTGTTTTTGTGAGATACACTTCTAAACAAATTATTTACAAATTAGAGCTGTCGATCTTTTTCTTTATTTGACTGCTCACTAAATTATATATGGCTCATTACATCATGTGCTCATTAAATAATCAATTAAATTATTGCGGCAGATTGAAACAATGAATAGAGAAAGGATAGAATGAATTACAAAAAGTGTCTTTAGAAGTAAATAAAATGTTAGTTTTATATCCATATCATTGAATATAAACTCACCACTGGCCAATCTGACACAGCAATCTATTTTGCAATCAAGTTTGCCTGAGGAAATTTTTAGCGCTTTTTTTTATATAGTTAATGACAATATTAATCTGTTTAATTGATAGCGCTAATACAACATTTAGGGGAAATACTGCACTGTTTTTACTAAATAAATGAAGCGTTATATGTCACAAATAAAACACACTGAAACTGAAGTCTGGGAACTGAGGGAAGCAGAGACAGAGAGAGAGGAACAGAGACGCAGAGATAAAGAGACACACACACACACACACACACACACACACACATAAACACATTCAGAGGTCTCAGTGCTACTTACTGTGTGCTTGCTGGTTTTGGTGACGGGGAGGCCATTCTCATAGTGAGTTTCAGTGAAGTCGTGACCCAGGAGCTCCCTAAGAGAGACAAAATGAATAAACAAGCTGTCACTGTGATATAACTACACACACATACACATTTTGTGGAGGTTTTTGCCATTTCCACAGCAATTACTTTGTCTTCGAACGTGAGTGTTCAAAAAAAAACATTTTTTTGTTGGGTCTTGGATCGATTATGCTTGTCTCAAACCTTGCTCTAGGTCACTAAACATTTTAATTATTTTCAATGCTAAAAAAGTGCATTCAGGAATCGCAAAATTATAATAGGCTATACAGTATAAAAATGGATATTCATTTTGAAATATATTTAACAGTTTTAAATTATTTATGTTTACTGTAAGTGACCATTGAGACAACAGGAAATCAAATTGTAAAAATTAAGCAAATTTAATATTCAATACAGGACAATACATCACATTCAAAAGTTTGGGAAATTATTACTCAACAGGAATTAATTAATGTAATGTGTGGTGTTGTCGCAATCCAATACAATTGATGCAGATGCAACATTCAAGGAGTGTTTAATTAACCACAGGAGAAATACACAATCATCTTACACACTAAATTATGATGGTAACCGACAAAGGAGATAACCAAACAGGGAGTATATATACACTGTCAGTGACTGAGAACTAGCCAAGACACAGCGGATAATCCTTAACTATAGAAACAAGTACATAATCAGAAACCAAGGAAAACAAAAAAGAATATCAAAATAAAGAGTCCATAACCATGACAATAATTAATATATATACTGTATGTATGTATTAAGGGTGCAATAGTTAAAATTGCTCATGGTTCAGTTTGTATCACGGTTTTAGGGTCACGGTTTCTGTATGATTCGGTATGTGCTATGGTCAAGTAAAAAAAGGACTACTGTCAAATAAAAATAAAGATAATATGAACAAATAATATAACTGTCACAAGATGAAGATGAGGATGAAGGACTAAAGACAGGATCAAATTATCAAAGTAGTTTAAAAAAACTAAAGATGAACGAACTGGTGTAACTGGCAGTAACTGGTGTGTACTGCTAACAAACATACACAAACAACGACCAACACTAAAGACTGAAAACAGAGGAACTAAATACACAGAGATAACGAACTAAAATGATGAGCAGCTGTGGTGGAAGATTAGTCTTCCTGGTGACTGATGAGTGGTGGGAAAAGGAAATATGTGACTGAAAACAAATAAAATAAAAGCCCATGAAGGTGACACTAATTTAACATAAACATGACAATAACTACAAGCAACAGCACAAATAAATAAAATAGAGCAAAGATACAAATAAAAAAGTGATTCATGTAAGTGAATCAAGTAAGTGAAGAGTGAACACGGGTGAATCTGACTGTGAAGATGTGAAAGATATGAATAAAAATGATGTTATTTCAGCCAGCGCAAATACCTGTATTTACATCCTGTTTTCGGCCGAAGTCCAAAGTAGTTGATTGTCGAGTTCACGCGCGTGATCATAGGTAACTAAACCTATGCGCGTGAACTTGACAATCGACTACTTTGGACTTCTTTAGTGTTTCGCCATCATGGCCTGGCAGCAGAATACAGTGTTTTTAGTCGTTTTTGCGGATCCGTGTGAATGGGGATCGTTTTGACAATGGTGTCGTCTGTACGTGGAAAAGTCAAAGGTAAAACTTCTCTGTTTTATGCATATTATTGTCATGTGAACGTACATTCAGATGAACCGCGGTGCAAGTGCGTGCTGAACCGTGGGTAGAGAACGGTACGGTTCGTTTTTTTTACAGAGAACCGTTACACCCCATGTATGTATTGTAGACTGAATTTTTTTAGCTCCAGTGACCAGTACATTACCAAACATCATAAACTTAAATACATATGTGTTCATGTGAACATAGTTTTAATCACAGTCCCTCTGAATCACTAAAAACCTGTTAATATGATTCCACTCAGACTGCAGATGTCTTTTTTTCCGTAAAGGCCACACATGCTTCAAAGCACTGGCTCAATGAGAGAGAGAAAAAAAATATATATATATTATCTCAGCCATCAATCCTACTCTATCCCATCATTCCTTCCAGAAGTGAATCTTTCTTCATCACACCATCCTCTCGGAAAATATCTGGCTGATAAGAGGCCAGGCTTCAGCTGGAGTGTTATTGTGTGGCTTTGAAAAGGGCGGGTGGTCAGAGCCGTGATCCCGTCAGAGAGGGAGGCTGTGATTAGAGCTGGGAGTGTGCAGGATGTGAGGACCGACTCTGTAATCTAGTCTATCCATCAGGGCATGCACACATAAAAACACACTCACTCACACACACATACATGCAGAGGGACACTACAACATTTATAACCATAAAGTCAAGTTGTTTAATTTTTTGTGTGCCACTGGCTGTCTGATAATGGAGAATGACTGCAATACAAAGCACATTCAGAATTTTCCCATTCAAACAATGAAATGTGATGCTTGGTGAAGGTGAAGTGTGTAATTTCAGAGCCACTATTATGTAATGCTAATGCTCACCATAACTAAAAATGCAAGCTTAGTGAACTTGGATTCATGAGTAAAAAAAAAAAAAAAAACGTATAGATCGTATTATATTATGTTTCATGAAAGCACAGTCCAACTTTAATTGTTAAGTTTTTTGTTGTTGATGTATACTCAAAGAATCCTGAAGCTGGTTGCCTCAAATTTTGAGTTTTCTCAACTTCAGATCTTTTTGTGTATGCAGCCCCCCAAAAACACCTCCTACAACCAATGTTATAGGTCCCATCTGTTCTGACAAACAGCCCAACGTCCCAACCCACATTATTATTGAGCCATAAGTAGACAGGTCAAGCTGCTCAAACTAAACAACGTTTAAAAAGCACCATAGTGCAATGCATTTACACTTGAATGGGTTGAATGATTAGTTTACAGTAAATTATCTCAGCATAAACTGAGATTAGAGACAGTATCTGATTACTGAAATGAAAAAACAATCCAACACAGAGAACCCACTTCAGTACAATTACAGTGTTTTTGAATTATATTTCTGATATTATGACAGGTAATACTTTTCAGGTAACTTACATGACAGGCAACCTATAGAAGCCGTAGTGAAGTGGACACAGACTAACCTTGAGAAACGTCTGAGTGAGACATTCTTTTATTCTCAGCAGATCTGAATTCAATATCGCTTTTCGGATTATATTGCTTCTTGGTTTTTGTGCTTTTAAAAGAGGTGAAACTCTAACATGGCAATACCACCAAAACAGTAGAGGTGAGTCATAAGGACAACCATTTTGGAAAGAGCTGCTGAGGAGCGAGGAATGGACTAGGAAATGAAAAAAATCTTGAAACATGCAGCGAATCAGAGTGATGACCTTTCGCATCCAACAAGAATGAAATGGGCACATTTTCAATCTAAAGTTGGTGGGGAGACTGCTGCTGAGATGGAGGAGATTGTTATGTGTGTGTGTGTGTCCATAACATTTCAATGAGAGAACACAGCTGGCAGTTTGATTTGTGTATTATTACTGAGAGAGCACCATTATCTGCGCTTTCATAAATTACCTCTATGATTTTCAGACTTCATGAGTCCCCAATTCCCCAAACTCCAGCCATAATAACTCAACAGGGATTGAAAAGCGCTTCATAAATGCCACAAACCCTCAGTGTACTGAACTTTTCCTTTGGTCAATCACCCTGTACTTTGAATTACCACCATTTAAAAGGTAAACACTTTTTACAGCATAGTGAGAAATGCGCTCTCTTTCTGTATTACAGTCAACAGACAAAACAAACCTGCCTATTAGCAAAGCTCACATCCACACATAAACACTAACCACTCAAAACCCCTGCTCTGAGCTACACACTCATTACCTCTTCCACGCTTAGCCATGCTGACACAGTGGCAAACATTTGAGGGTTCGGAGGGTGGGGGGACACAAAGTTAATGTGATCAACAAGGCATGAGTCACATTGTTTTTAGTTTATGTTGGGAACTACAGCGTACGTGTTGATCTAACACCTATTTCAACTGGCCAAATGCTGGTAACTATTAAAAGAACCTTCAGGCTAAAGCTCTGTGACATAAACAGCTCAGTTAGACTTTGCACACCAATACTTCAGTGTTTTTTGTGCAATCGTGTTCAGAAAACTTTCACTTACTTTGATGTAGAATGAATCCCCAGAATGAAATTATGTAGTTGTTCTTAGACAGGTAAGCTTTGTTACTCCGAGCATTATGGGCAAACAACAGCAATAGTGTTTGCCAGAGATGTAATCAGTTTAGCATGAGAGGCAATAGTCAGTAATGTTTTTACCTGTATATCTGAGTTAAAGGAATGTTCCGGGTTCAAAACAAGTTAAGCTCTATCAACAGCACTGTAGGCATAATATTGGGTACCAAAGAAAATAATTTGCCCCTCAGTTTAAATGTGAATCCTGTGTTGTTCCACTTACACAAATTAAGTAAAAACCTGTTTATTTCTTGAAATATAAAGCTGTTTGATGATTTCATTAAGTGTGAATACTTATAGGTGGATAAACTTCTTGGTACGCATTTACAACATAATTCTTTACTTTGTGTAAACAGTGCTTTTCAGTGCAGTTACAGTAAGTCAAGTCATTATGACAACAAAGCTAAACTATAGGATATAATTTCATACAAAGCCATTAAGCAAATCTTTGTAAAACTTGTCTGAGAACAATATGTTTTGTGGCTTTTAAACAGGGTGTATTTTATGTAGTGACCCCATATTCTGTGATTTTTGCTTTAAAACACAACAACAGAGAAAGTTTTGTGTGTGTGAGTGCGTGCGTGTGTGTGATAATTAAAATGATGCCACAGATGCTGTCCATGTAGCTTGTCTGGCACTGTACCCAAAACATTTCTAAAGAGCATTATAGGCAATTGTTTTTGATAGCTCAAACAATATTTCAATAGTTGCCAATTTCAAAGGAATAGCTTGCAGTCAAGCAATGTGCATAATGATGATGCAAGTTATACGGTTAAGGTTCAACCACCAGAGTGTAATTAGACAATAAGTTTAAATATCACTGTTTGTCCCATTTCAAAGATCCCATCAGAGTGTAAGGAATGAAGCGCAGCTGATTGGTTGCTGTTCCATCAGTGGCCAGTGAGCTGCAGCTCAACATTCAAACAAATACTAATAGTGTTGCTGTTAGCAGCCTGCAGCGTGCTTCACAAACGCTCCACCTGTATAGATCTGCTACAGGGGTTAATTAATGTATGTTATGCAGCATGTCTTACATGCTCACAGCAATGTCTGAATGTATTGGCAGTAGCAAGTCTCGGTACTTGCTCTGCAGCATCAGCAGTGTAGCAGACCTATTACGCCAAGACCATACATTAACATTGCCATATCCATTACCATTACCATTACCATTACCATGCCAATCTCTCTGAGAGTTGTCATGACAGAAATGTATTTATTCGGTTACACTTTATTCTAAGGTGACAGTTACATTGTATTTACCCAAATAAGTACTAATAGTGATAGTGAACTACATGTACTTACTTATAGAGTCACAGTACAGTAGGGCAAGGGTTTGGTTTAGGGTTAGTTACTTGTAATTAAGCATAATGTACTGTTATTAGTATAGTAAGTAGCCTACAAGTAACGTGTACATCACCTTTCAATAAAGTGTTACCATTTGTTCTGAAAAGTTGAGATAAGCAATGAGATTTGAATTGCTTTGTTTGTGTAAACAATGATTTCAGACTAATGTGATTGTAACAGTCTTCAAATCATCTGATCCCATGATTATTCCTAATCAATGTTTTACTTGTGATAACTATGACCCAACTAAAGTGCTGCACTTAGCATCCATATTTCCCTAAGAAACAAATTGAATCAGTGTGGCTGTGGAATCTAAAGTAGCCTTAATTCTTTATGCCCTTCATACAACCTACATACAAGTCAACTTCAGTTTTGTACATTCCTGATCTTAATTAAGGAGCACTATGGGCATTATGTATCCATAACTCTCAGAAATCTCATGAAAATGTGTACTCTGGTCACTTGCCTAAAATGATGTTGCGCAAAAAACAAAGCGAGCAGATTTCTGAGTGGCCAAACTGTGGCTAAAATGCTTAGTAATGGCTGAGTGAGAAAGGGACAATGCTAGTGGGATTCAGTTAATTTATTCAGTGAGAGGAACTTAAAGGGTCATTATTTTGTAACCATTTATTTTTTTTCTCCCCTGAGGTCCACTTAATGATAGTGAAGTACTTTTCACTCACAATTATGACCTTGCCCCTGACCCTTAGAATTAAACAAGTTGCTGTACAAATTTATAAAAAGCAGTTCCCTTTCAACTCATGCTGCGTTGGAGATATTGACGCTATGGGATCACTTATATTATAACGCTGATTTTATATATGTATTAAAGAAATGGCGAGCAAACAGGGTTTTAAATAATGTGTTCCTTCCTGCCCTCGCTATATCACACAATTTATGGTTTGTTTGTCTGGAAGAGGAGCATACATGGTCAGCTCTCAAAGGGGCTGACTGCTCATTGTGAGCAGCTATACTGCTGAGGACACTCCGCTCCCGCCGGGCGCTCGTGGTTTAGGCCCTGCTGCTGCCGAAGCAGAGTGGCGGCTGAGATTGTGGGGATCACAAATGGATCTAATGGAGGGGTTGGAGATAGGCTCTGCCATTTCTCTGCCCTCACCAGCTAGATCCAGCACCCACTCTCAGGGATCGGAAGCACGCTCTGCTGTTTTTTTTCTGCCCAGAGTGAGGGCCCGGTGCTTCAGCTATCCAGCTTCGAGGAGGTGAATGTGCTGAGCATTGAGGCAGGAGATATTGAGGACTCGCCACCTAATTCTCCTGCTCCTTATGAGGAGCTGTAACTCATGCCGTGGCCAAACTGAATATTGACTGGCTGGCTGAGAGATCCAAAATGCAAGCTCGACGAGTGTTTTCTGTCTTCTTAAATATAACCTCCACGTCGGGGCTTGCTGTTTTTTCCCGATCTCTACACAGAGATGTCGAGGTTGTGGAGGAAACCATTTTCGTCAGGGGGGTCTGGGGTCTTCACAAACTGGCAAACCAGATCCTCCCGTGGACTGATCCTCACTGAGGAGAGAAGTGTTTATTCCTGGGCACCAAAATCATGGAGCAGACATCCTGTTGAGGCAAGTGCTGAGGCCCGGGGAATGGAGACTCCACTGCATGGTGGTGGAGTCGTTCTGGAGGGAGTACAGCCAGACGGATTCGCATCTTAAGAAACGACACACTGTCCGCTTTCGTTCTCCCTCAGCTGGATTCCATGGTGTAGACATGGCCAATGCTTCATCTACACCTTTCCCCCGATTGCTCTGCTCCCGGGAGATCTGGAGAGAGTCCACTGGGACAAGGTCCATCTGTTGTTAGTAGCCCGTTCTGGCCGGCCCGAGTGTTGTTCTTGAACCTCATAATTCACTCCAGAGCTCCTTCCACGAGGAAACTATATGCCTTAAAGTGGGGAGTCTTCACTTCATGGTGCGGAAATCGCCAGCTGAAGCCAGTTAACTGTATGGTTGGGTACAGTGCTCGATTTCCTGCAGGTTTGGTTCTCCACAGGGTGGCGGCAATCGTCCGTGAGGGGCTGCCGTATTTACTTTCGTTTTGTTTTTGTTTATTTTATGATTATTAAAAGTTGTTTGAATGTTTGCCGGTTCCCGCCTCCTTCTTCCCATAACTTTTAACTTTACTACATTCTCCATGGTGCTTTTGAGGCTGAGGCCTGTAAGCTGCACAAGGGAACCAGCTTAGGATTTGTCCGTTGTTTTGTAAGGCCTCTCAACGGCCCTGTTCAAGCCCATGAAAACTTTCCAGATAAATTTCAGACATAAAAAACTGTGTTTCTTATGTGAAAGCCTTTCTACACCTTAGACCGGGGTATGTTCCTAAGGTCCTCTCTAATGTGGCGTGATCTATTGTTTGCAAAGACATTGGACCAGGAAAATCTAAATCTGCTATGCACAGTTAGTGGATTGAATACTTAAGTTAATAGAACTTCCCTGTGGTGTAAGACTGATCAATTGTTTGTGTGCTTTGGGTCACCTAGAAAAGGGCCCCCAGCATCCAAACAGAATGAGCAAGTGGATAGTTGAGGCTATCTCTCTTGCATATGAAGCTTCTGGACAGCCTTCACCTATGGCTGTCAGAGCTCATTCGATTAGGAGTATGACGGCTTCAAAAGCCTTTTTGTCAGAGGTATCCATACAAGACATGTGTGTGATGCGGCAGGCTAGTCCTCCGCACACATTTGTGAGATTATTCAAACTAGACTTGGATCCCACACTGGGGTCCCAGGTGCTCATGTCTTAGTTGTGCTCACCATGATTCATACTAGAAAGGCACTTTTCCGGCAGAGTAGGTATTCTAGTGTCGCTATCTCAGATGCATCGTCTCATTCTCTTTTTTTAGGGAACCATGATTACAGTGATAACCTTAGAAGTTTTTGCAGATTAGTTACAATAAACAATCTTTGTGAGCTGGGAATGAAGGTTTGAATTCTGTTGATGTTTGATTTGTATGATTAATATAGACATCAACGAGAGTAACTTATAAAACTTTGAAATGGCTTCAGCAAATAGGAATAACACATTTGGTGATACATTTACTCTACTTTTTTTTAACCAAGACAGAACATTTAAAATGGGGGAAATGGGAAATTAAATCATTTTATCCTGAGGAAACACCTTTACAATTGAGCACAATAATAAAAGAATTATGAGCTTTCTTTTAATTAATTTCACAAGGTCCCTGTGGTCACAGAACCACTGAACTAAAACCATTCATTCTTTTTCTCAGAATGGAAGACAAATCATCCGTTAGTAGTTTTGAGCATGTAAACTCGGCAGCCGCACAGTGGTCTGTGCAGCTCAATCAAGTGAAAGCCGAAAGGCGATTCATTTCTAAGGTGGAGTCCCAGTAGGCAAAAGATAGGGGAGAGGACGGGTGCATGATTTGAGACAGACGGCTTCCCGGCAGGAGTTATGTTGGTTATAAGAGGTGCACAGGCTAGAGTTGCTGGAGTTACAGCATTGCAGCAAAAAACGACATTTTACAACATTAGTTCTCTTTTTTATAGTAAAGAAAAAAACTTGGTTGCTTTTGCTTTTACAAGGCATACCTCCGCTATAACTGACACGGTCAGATTTAATGAAATTGCTCAAATGTGCTCTGATTCTAAATTCAAGCATTTAAATTGACTACTTATTCATGTTTCTGCACATGCAATCTGAGTACCAGCTTCTACATCGTATTGTGCAAAGGCTGGCTGCCAAATGTAAGCAAGTGCACATCCATCTGCTTCCTCCAACTAATGTAGCACATCCATCCTTTTGCTCCCACTGATGTAACACCCTCTAACAGTTATCTGACTGAATGAATAGCTGGCAAGTAGAAAATGTAAGACTGTTTAGGAATCAAGCATCGCTGCAATTCCTAAGCCATAAGACAACAGCCATTTGTAGGTTGACTTCCTGAAGAGTGTAAACACTTTATCAAGTTCTAGCTTAACCAGTAGGGGTAGACTGGAGAATAACTGGAAATGGCGTTCTAAAGGTCCTGATATACAGCACTGTATATCACTCCGTTTGTCTGTGTCTGCATGTTCCAGGCGGTATGTCAGTATAGTCAGATGTTTCTATCCACATATTTTTATGCAAATGTTGGGATATCGCATAAATAAACACTGAATGGAAACTAAAATGTGCATAAATTCTAAAAATGTGCATTAAACCGTATGCGCTAAATTGAGGTGGATAATTTTTTTTATCCGATAAGAAGGCATGCGCATAAACTACGATTAAAACACATTTACCAAATAAAACCCTTGATGAGCAACATAAAACTCACAAGACTTGATTAGACAAATGACAGTGTTTATTGGATTTATTCAGCACACTCTGAGACACAAGTAATTTATGACGTATAAAAAAGAGCCACAGTGGCTTCCCCTATTATAGCAATCTCCATTTTTATTAAATATATTTTGTGGCAATTTCCCAGAAAGCGGCGATTTTGTTCTTTTGAACAAACGGGAAGGAAACTGTTCTTCAATTCAGACAGGAAAAAAGAAACAAGTGACTGTCTTTAGGAATAAGTCAGTGAATCATTTACTTAACCAGACACATTCCACATACTAGCACACTTCTTCTATAGGAAGATGTGGTAAAAATAGTAACAGCAACATGCTAGTATCCAGTTCCGAATTCAGCCTCGTCTTTATGAGTCATTGAATCATTCATTTAAGCGGTAAGTTCGAAAACACTAATTCATTTAGGAACAAAACAAGTGACTGTCTATATGGCTGTGTCTCATTTTGAAGGCTGTAACCTTCAGAGGTCACATCTGTCGGTGGCATACTTTATTGAGGCTGTTTCATTTCAGAAAAACAACTATTTTAAAAAACGGTGTAATGATAGGCTCGATGGCATACGCAGCCAACAAATATGACCTCCGGAGGGCACAGCCTTCAAATTAAAAGACATCTTATGAGTGAATTACTGAATACATTATTGATTCATTCACAACACTGATTCAATCAGGAACAAAACAAGTTAGGCCCCGTCCCAAATGGAACCATGAGCCCTCAATTCGATGACTGTCTAAATGAGTGAGTCATTAAAACATTCACTCAACCAAAAACTGAAAACCAGACACTTTTACTGTGTGTTGGTCAGGGATGCATGATTGTTATGGACAATTTAATGTTTCATGTTTTTTTGTTTCATTATAAAAGAGCATTGGTGTCTGTGACTACAATCCAGGGCTTTTTTTTTGTGGACTTCAAACATCCAAGCGTGATGAGCGTCAGTATTGTAGTCCGTGTGTTATCTTGTCCTTTTCCTGCCTTTACTGTAATGATAAGGATGTTGATTGCTCAATCATATAGTAGACAAATTAAAGAGAAAAAAAATCAAAGGAAGCTGTGCTGGTCCAATTCTCCTTCTGGACATGAGGCAGAGAGGAAACGCTCACTACAGCAACTTATAAAGAAACAACTGTGAAAGTTTGCGATGAAGGAGGCACTGAGCACAGGCAGAGATAAGTGTGTGAGTGTGTGTCTTATTACACTTCTATTTTCAGCCACCAGAGTCTGGGATAACTGTCCAGTGGACTTCGCCTTAGATTAATGTGCTTGTTTTATGCACAGCTGGGTTGGAGGAACAAAAGGAATTGAACTTGTCTGTGTGTGTGTGTGTGTGTGTGTGTGTGTGTGTGTGTGTGTGTGTGTGTGTGTGTGTGTGTGTTTGTGTGTGTGTGTTTGTGTGTGTGTTTCTCTGAGGGAGAACAGGTGCAATTCAGCAATCAGCAGTAGAAAGAAATTACTCATAGCTCTTAGTTGAAAGGCTTACTTCGAAAAATTGTGGAAAAAAAAAAAGACAAAAAAAATGAGGCCATCTCAGGAGCAAAAGCAAGATTATGACCACACATCTTTCCAAACCAGATAATGAAAAAACACACCATTCACATCTTATTCTGTTCACATATGAGACCCTGGATCACAAAACCAGTCATAAGTAGCACGGGTATATTTGTGGCAATAGTCAACAATACATTGAATGGGTCAAAATTATCGATTTTTCTTTTATGCCAATAATCATTAGGATATTAAGTAAAGATCATGTTCCATGAATATATTTTGTAAATTTCCTACCTTAATATATAAAACATTTATTTTTGTGAGTGAACGCAGCAAAATCACGAACATAAATGGATAACTTAAAGGATAATTCCGGTATTTAACACCTTAATTCTATATTGTAGTTTGTTTTGGATGAACAAGAGTGGTGGACAACATTTTTTTGACAATGGTTCCTCTCTCGAGTTTTTGACTATAAAAGAATTGGCCATGGACCCATTTAACATTGGAGTCAATGGGCATGTCCGAAAATGTCATTAAAACAGCCAATAATGTTCGTTTACAAAACTGTTAAACTCACCGAGTGATTAGTGATGTTCGTTGATGTTCCAGAAACAAAAAGTGTTGCGAAATACAGTTTCTGTCGTGTTTTATTCGTCATTTTGTAAAATCCCATTGTTGAAAAAATAGTTCCACTATAGCAAAATAAACGGATTGGAATCATATATTGCGACGATATTGTTTATAATCATCAACGAACACCATCTCGGTGACTTTAACAGTTTTGTAAACGAACATTATTGGCTGTTTTAATGACATTTTCGGACATGACCATTGACTCCAATGTTAAATGGGTCCATGGCCAATTCTATTATAGTCAAAAACTCGATAGAGGAACCATTGTCAAAAAAATGTTGTCCACCACTCTTGTTCATCCAAAACAAACTACAATATAGACTCAATGTGTTAAATACCGGAATTATCCTTTAAAAGGTGATTTTTTTTTTTTTTTTATGTTTTTGCACCCTCACGTTCCAGCTATTCTAATAATTGTATCTCGGCCAAATATTGTCCTATCCTAACAAAACATACATCAATGGAAAGCTTATTTACTCATAGATGATGTATAAATCTCAATTTCAAAAAAAATTACCCATGTGACTGTGGTTGTCCAGGGTAAATTCTCTATCGTATAAAACAGATTCTTTGAATAGAATTGTATTTAAAATGGAAATTCTTCGTAACAGTTTAAAAGTAAAGTACTATGATTTCATTACATTTAATGCAAGTGTAAAATGTATATAACTTTTATGTATATAACATTTCCTGCCTTTTTCAAAGCACACCTTTTTTTTTTTTTTTTGCTTGGTTTCTAAGAGTAAAAACAGGTGTGTGCAGGATGTTTGTTTGATGAATGTGAATAAGTGTGAAACTCGGTTAGCAAAACATGAAACCTTATCTTCCACCACAAGAATGTGTAACGAATCTCAGCGGTTTGTGCAGATTAAAGTGTGATGCTTACAGGTGACAAAGTGTAAAATTTCCAGGCAGCATCACTATTATTATCACTCAAATGTAGAGTATTTAGTGTACAACAAAACCCTCTTCGTAAGTGTTAAACATGTAACTAATACCACACAATTTGACCTATGACACCTTAAAATGTGTGTCTTGTTGATTAGAGGGGTCTAATACTATTAACAAACTTATAACAAATTTCACCAGGAAAAAACATTAATAGACTAACACAGAAGGTGGGATGTGAGTCATATTTAGAAAGCAGAATATTATAAAGAACTATGTTGGGCTCATTTGGCCAGAACGCCCTATAAACCCCCTGACAACACCCTAACATCCCAGAACAGCAACAAATAAAAACAGTTATAATATTTGTAACCACAGCGCAACGGCCTGTCAACCACCCACTAAATGGCAGCAGGTGAAAAAAAAGGGGGGTGGGGGTGGGGGGAGTTTCAGTAAAGTTCAGAGTTTTCAAGGTTACTCAGATTGTGAAAGACTGACTATAGCTCAGCTTATTTTACTTTAAAAACAAGAAGAGGCAGACTTTCTTTTTTACAGTATGATTTTAAGACAGGAACGTGTGACAAGCTTCTGTTTAATATTTTAAACACTCAAAGATCTCATCATAAATAGCGTTTCCCCCTCATTCTGAGCACAGATTAACCACCAGCATCTCTCATAACAGCTGTTCTGCTGTATCACAAAATCATTCCTTCTGGTCCTTATGATCCAAAACACTGTAAATTCTCAGAGATTCACAACTACCATCTGATAGCACCAGACTATCAAAGCATGCCATAGTTTTGCTCAAGGTCAATATGGTGCGACATATCAGGTCTCAACGGTATGTATTCTGCAGTCTGCTACCGCTATTATGTCCTACGCTGAACTCAAAGTGTGGCAGAGAGAAGAGCTGAGCTCAGAGCACCGGGGAGTCGACTGCATCGTGTTTTACTGTTCAACTGAGAGGAATGAGACTTTTACAAACAATGTGAAGCCAATCAGGTAGTGAACAGTCAAGAGCAGGAGTTAAAAATAAAGAGGACTGTGAATCAAATCATTTCTCATCAATTAGTTTCATTAAAAATAAACATTTTACTGCAGACAGAAAACAAGAGACTAACTGATTGTCATGACAACGGACAGCCACCTCTGGCACCATGTCTATTCTGAAGTATTCTGCAGAAACGCTGCAACTCAACAAAACTAGATCACTCCAATTATAATCAATGGAGTTTCCTGCTAAGCCACTTCATTTTCCTCTGTCTGACTTGAGTAAAAATGTAAAATGTTACTCGTATCAAAAATATTATATTTGAAAAAATGCATTATTTTTTAAATGTCTTTTATTTTATAATCATCTTTTTTAAAATCATATTTTGTTCCTATCTATATGCAGGCAATATGTGTATATAATGTGTTTTGCTCCTCTAAAATGGTCCATGAAGACTTTAATACTAATGGATTTCCACTGATTTATGAATAATGATGTACCTATTCGAAATAACGGTAACATTTTAAACTAAGGTTCCACTTGTTAACTACATGAACTAACAGTAAAAAAAAAAAACATTTATTACTCTAATGGTGCATTCACACCGGACGCGAATAGCGCGTCAGGCGTGAGTGATTTCAATGTTAAGTCAATGCAAAGACGCGTTACGCGCGTAAAAAAATCCTGCGGCGCGAATGAGGCGTAGAGTGCGGCGCGGTAGACGTGAATACGCCTCATTCGCGCGTCAAGTTCGCGCGAATTGAGCGTCTGGCGCGTTACGCGCGAATGATTTTATAGTGCTTTTTGTGCATTCACGCGTTTGACGCGAATTCGCGTCTGCCGCCCGAGTTGAAAAATCTGAACTTTTCAATTCGCGCCGCGTTAACCAATCGGAGCCTGCTTGCTGCTGTCACGTGGTGAAGTGACGTGATAAACGGGGGAATGCCCGATGTCATTTTAAATGTTTGGCCTTAATAAATTATTTTGTAATGACTAAATGCCCGCGTGAAAGAAGGAATGACATTGTTCAGATGTTAATTATGAATGTGACATGACACTGAACACTTGCAGTCATAGGCTTTCTGAATGAGATGAAGAAAAACTCACATAACGTTAATTAAAGAAGTCGTTTGACCTACGTTATAACGCGTCATTAATGTATTTTAACTTATATGTTTCATATAATAGAGCCGAAGCTATAGATTGTGAATTTAAACATTTCTGGTTTACCAGCGGCAGACGTCAGGAGGACTAGCCGAGGTGAGGCTGCTCCAGGCGGGTTACATGAGCGCTGAGCGCCCGGTGATTGCCTGGATCTCACAACTACGAAACGTCAGATTTTTTAAATAGGCGGTATCTTTATAAACAAACCACAGATTTGAGCTTTAAACAACTACATTCTCGACTGAACAACTCTTAAAACTACATTTCGTGACACAATAACAGTAGTATTTTTAAATTTCCCGCAGCACTTGCCTCTCCCAGAAGAAGCGGATTTCGCCTCGGACGGGCGTCAATTTCGCTCCAAACGCTTGCTTTTTACGTGCGTGTATTTTGCTTTGGACGCGCGAATGCATTCAAAATGTTCAAGCGTCAAACTAGACGCGGCAGGCGCAAATTTGACGCGCTATTCGCGTCCGGTGAGAACGCACAGTAAGTTCATATTAATTTTAACATTTAGATATAATTCAAATCAAAAGTTGTATCTGTTAATATTATTTAATGCTCCCAATAATTAGCTAACATGAACCAACAATGAACAGTTGTATTTTACAACATCAGGTTAACAAAGATTAATACATTCTGTAACAGATTTAACTAATGAGACATTAGTGTTACCGAAATAACTTCTTAATGTAACAATTATTATGTTTTTTACAGTGTATTTTGTCTAAGACGGCTTAGTATTTCTTGAAAAGTACTATTGTAGCCAACTTGAAAATTTACATTGAAGGGTTAGTTTGTTCACCCCAAATTTTTTAATTTAATTACTCACCCCTATGTCGTTCCAAACTCGCAAGACTTTCGTTCATCTTCGGAACACAAATGAAGGTCTGATGAAATCTGAGAGCTTTCTGTCCCTCCGCTGACAGTCTACGCAACTACTCTTCAAAAAGTTCATAAAGAGATAAAACTACTAATCCATATGAATTGAGCGGTTTAGTCAATAACATTTTTTATTTAGTCTTTTATTCACATATTAACATTGATCAACGAACATAAACAGAAGCTCAACCAAACATGCTTGACGCGGAAGAACAAACCTCATTGCGGAAGCTCAAACGTGGTAACAGATTCTCGCACTTCAAACAAGCACAACAATGAGTGAGTTGATGAATGTTTAAATGTGAAAAAAAGCCTAAATTCAATCTGTTCATCATATAAAGCGATCGTGTTTCTTCAAAATTTGGATTAAATTCATTCGGATTAGTTTTTCGATCTCTTTATTAACATTTTGAAGCGTCAAAATGTTAGTTGCGTAGAAAGAAAAGCAGAAAGCTCTCAGATTTCATCAGAAAGATCTTCATCTGTGTTCAATGATTAAAAGTCTTATGGATTTGAAACTAAATGAGGGCGAGTAATTAATGACCCTTTAAGTAGCCTATTGCTAACATGCACACTGATACCTAGCCTGTGATGGTCCTTACATTTACATTTACATTTACATTTGATCCTTATGTTAAAACTTTACTCTCTTGAAGGTTTTTTGGGGACAAATTACACAAAATAAGTCAGCTGTGTGTGTGGACAAGAGCCAGAGAGAGAGAGACCGTGGCCCATTGACCTACTGAGGGCACAAAATTCCTTGCCCTTTTAAAGCGGCACCATCTGTTACCAATCACCTCAAACCAGCAGTACTGTACACTAGACAGAGAGAAAGAGGGAGAGAGAGAGAATGAGTGAGAAAGAACGAGAGAGGGAAAACAAAGGAAATGGGGGATGGGTGCAGAGAGGAGGCAACAAAGATCATCCGAGAATGTGCAAGCGAGAGAGAGAGTGAAGACTGAGAAAGAGTGAGGGAGGAGAAAAAATAATAATATATCCTCCATTGTTTACATTTGTCTGGAGTTTAGTGACTCAAGACGTGGCATTATATATTTTGGGGGAAGTTGGAGGCTATAAATATTTCAATGCTGACAATAAATGACAGACTCAACTGTATGCCATGCTAATACAAACGTACTTGCTGTTCCCCTATAAGGACCGCACACCAACAAACCATCGCTGACACCTCACACACAAGATGAACTAAGTTTCAGGAAGAGAATCTTTGGTAACTGTTGTCTTCTGATGGCATTTAAGTCAGAAACACACAAGTACGGACATGCAAATAGGAATACTTAGCCAACGCATAGTACATACTTAAAGCGACGTGCTTTTTGGAAAACTAATTAAGTTTCCTTTATTTACAGTGCATTTGTTTTACAATATATGGCTATTACTATCATGGGATTAATATTATAACTATTATTATGTAGTAGTGTAATGTAGACAAAAACTGTAACTAAAAGAGGTTTGAATTCAGAGGTTTGAAAGAGATCCGCTTTTTTCAACCGAGTTTTCTTGGCCCGAGGTCCACTCACCACAGCTTTACAGCGCCAAAATTGTTGCTGCATACCCCTCAGACACTGGGTAGTTGCGCCCCTGCTGACACTACATCATGGGACTAAATATTGTCAGGAAAAAAACTTTACTCCAGCGCAGCTGTGTAGAGTTGACAGCCCTGCATCTCATTCCGTTTCAAAATCTGAGTCGCTCTCAATATCAAACTGTTATTTCCACCAGCTTGTTCCTGCTACATGTCACAGTCACATTAAATATGGCAATAACAACAATATTTCCACTATAATCAGTGAGCATTACGAGTGCTCATCTCTGAACTAAACGCAAATATGGCATCATCACTCTCAGTGATATTTTCAGCGAAGACTGAAGAGGGAAGGCTTACTTAATCTTGAGGATGCACGAGAGAGCAGATTACACAAACACTGGCTGCTTGTCAGGAAGAGAACAAAACAAGCCTTCTGCAGATGGGACTGCAGGGCAGAGAGTCAGAGAAATGCATCAGGGTGAATCAGAGTTGTGTTAGGAAGCATGCGACCGTTCTCGCTGCTGCAGATGGCATTCATAAATGCATAATCACATCATGCACAATTTAGCTCTGTGTCTAATTGCAAAAGAATGTTAGGCTCTTACGGGAAGTTGTTTTTCTACGAAGAGCACTGCTAAATGCAGTTCTGGTTAGCACGTATATGCAAGCAGAAGCTGCGATATCCTTTTTCAAGGTGTAGCTTCTTTGCTGAAAGATTAGACGTATGTTTTTAAGGCCTGGTTTCACAGAGAGGGCTTAGATTGAGCCAGGATTAGGCCTTAGTTAAATTAAGTAGCTTTTTGAATTGTGCTTTAGAAAAAAAAAACATTACTGGTGTGCATTTTGAGACCAAACAATAGCACTGATACATTTTAAGATATGTCAGTCCAAGATGTTTTCAGATAAAACAGCTCTAAGTTTGTCTGTGAAACCAGCCATAAATGTTTTATAAAGATGTATAACTTAAAACCTTACCCCTGGGGCCTGTACTTAACCAAAAATCAGTTCAGAAGTAGCAAAAACCATATACTGTATATACAGTATAAGTATTATTTTATAAATTGCTTAACATAAAGATTCTATGTTTGAATTTTTGTAAACTTTGTTTAAAAAAGTAATATGAAATAAAAAAAACAACACTCTCATCGTAAGATTTGCATACTAAACTGTGGCAGGTTTTCTTTATTTTGTATTATTTGTGTGATTTACACTTTTACACTGCAAAGACTGTTGTGTTGTTTGTCGCTTCTCATACATGCTGAGTGTCATGACAACAGTGAAGTGCTTCTGATACAGCATTTCATTTGCACAGAACCAAAGGCTAACTTGAACCTTAACACTATTCTTCTGCTGCAGTTCAATCATTAATATGTTCTTCTGTTTTATTATTATTATTAGTAGTAGGCCTAGTAGTAGTCGTAATAAAGCTGCCCATTTAACACACTAACTTTGTTAATAATTGTATGAAAAAATAATCGTATACTGTATATACCGTATATAAATGTAGAGGGATTTTTCAACCAGACTTTTTTCTTGGACCAATTCAAGCTTGAAATAACAGCTAAAGCAAAGCATCTGCAGTAATTCACAAACAGGAATAACAAATAATAATAATAATAATTGTAATCATTGTATGATCAATCCTTCTTGCAAAACGATTTTTTTTTCTTACCCTGATTCACTATAGTAAGCCTATTATAAGTGTTTAGGTTACGCTTTATTTTAAGCTTTCGTATTGTTACATTGCACAAACTCAAATAAGTACTGGGTAGTGTTAATGAACTACATGTACTTACTATAGAGTTATGCTTAGGGTTAGGGTTTGGTTTAGGGTTAGTTACTTGTAATCATGCACAATTTACTGTTATTACTGTAGTAAGTACATGTAGTTACGTATAACTATGTCACCTTAAAATCAAGTTTTGCCAGTGTTTATATTTTAGACCTAGCGGTATGGTTTTTTTGCAGGAAATTGCGTACATACGTCAATCGCCCGTGTGTGTGTCTCGTCATACCAGTAAATACAGAAAAGTTTCTTCGATTACTTTGACACACGTACGGGAGTGGCATAGGTTAGTTGTCACAAGGAGTGAGAAAGGTTGATATGAAGCACGCTAAATCTTGAACCTCTGGGAAACCACCCGGACAGAACTGAGGAGAGTCTGCTGGCAAAAAAAATATGCGGCAGAACTTGTTATAAAATGACAATCAACACTGGTTTGGCTTTTTGGAGATGGCGAGAAACAAAACACCATGATAATAAAGCAGAACTAAACATAAACGTTAAACTCAGCAGGTGAATAAGGTATGATCAGATACATTGCCATATAAAGCTCTCTAACAGAGTTGATTGTAAAGCATTATCTATTGAGAAGAGTCCTTTCATTATGGATTATTTAAGCAACTGTGCTGGAATTTATTCTCAAGGAAGTACCATGTTTATTAATGGCTACAGTAACGTCTTCAGCTTGTCAGCTTGAGATCCTTTCTATCTTAACTGGTTTTATCTCTTAAGCCTAGTGGTGAATGTTTTATGAGCTGTAATATTCATTTGCACAGTCATGCAGAGCCGAAGCACAACCAAATCAATGTTCTTCCGCAAAATGTATGAATTCTTTTGCTAGAAGGCCAAAAGTTACGTAGTGGGGTTTTTTTTATCTTAAAAAATGTTTTATCTTATATTGTATTTTTCAATTGTCTTTAATGGGAGCGCCGCATTTTTAAAACGGCATTAGCGTAACGATTCGCTGAGCGTCTTTTTCACGCTGAAGCGCTGCGCGTTCAGCGTTTTTTACAGGTCGCCGAGAGTTGAAGAATGTTCAACTTTGGGTAAAACGCAGCACTCATCACTGTCACTTTTTACCCAGCCGTCCAATCACAGTGGAGGAGGGGCGGGACTAATACCACACCGACCAACCGCCACATTCTGCTTGTACAACGTCAACAGATGACCACGGAAGAACAAAATAATAAAAAAAAAGAGCCAGAGAAAATACGTTACATTGTGTCGACATTTTAATATAGAATCATCACAGAAACAAAATATGTGTGAAATGAGATACTAGTGACACTTTCGCGGATATTCCGTATCATAACAAGCAAAGCGTCTCAACTGAAAACGCTCCCAAGAGCCCATAGCTAGGCATTTTCAGCAGAGCGCCTAGCATTTTCAGCTTGCTAAAAACGCTTTGGTGGACACACGGCCTTATGGTGTGAGGCTGTGAAAACAGTGAAATGTGACAGTTAGAAAAAAAAGAGCAGACTTCATGCAAGAAAGTGTCCTGCGTTAATTGGCCAGATTGCTGTGGACTGTGGTTTAATGATATGAAAATAAAACAATCAATATATTGACTTTATAATATAAGCCACCAATGCCTTAAATTATATTAATTTAGGGGCTTTACACAACTAATAATATATGTGATTCATTTGATTAATTAATAAGCATGCGGTATCATGTTACTAATTAGATGGAAAAAAAAAATCATTCGATTGACAGCCCTAACCATTAGTAATACCATGACACCTCTGGCAATGTTTTAAAAGTTCATGAGTTATGACTGTGTTGAATTATACAGACAGCTGTTGGCTTAATCCTGAACATGTGCTGCAAAATATTTAAAATATCATATCCTCAGGGATGAATACATTAAAATATTCATAATAAAATATGTAGGTCAATCACTTCAGCTCTAATGGGAAATGAGGTTCGGATCTTCGGAGTTCAACTGCCAATGGAGCTAAACCGCAACCACCTGTTAGGACTCTTCATTTCATCCCCTTTCGTATTCTTTTCATCCCCCTGTCTCCTTATCACCACTCTCCATGCCCTAAACCCCTCTCGTCCTCCATGCTTCTTTATCCCTTCTCCTTCACACCATCAGTTTATACTTCTCAAATACGTTCCTGCTTTCTCACACGCCCTCCAATCACATTCTCTCCTTTTAGTTTCTCTCTCTCTCTCTCATATTAAGCAATATAAACTCTATTAATCTCTTTCACCCTCGATACACCACGATCTCCTCCCCTCTCTCTCTAAAACGCAACCTTTTCACAAACCACTTGACCTTAAAAGAAACCCACAGACTACTCCACAATGCCATCGCTAGAAATGAGATGGCTAACAACCACTGTAGTACCTTAAAATACCAAATGTTAAAGGACAAAACTTCGGCATAATTCAGTTTAAAATTTAATTAAAATATGTGGTAAGATCCTCCCCAAAAGAGATTAAAACTCATTACTCCAGGTTATAAACACTGCCTAAAGCATGCCCGTCATCTGCCCGTATCTGCTCATTCACTCGCTTTAAACTGTCTATCAGCCTTTTCAATTAAATAGCAGCTCAGATGCAAACACACACAAACATGCTCATTTACATCACAAATAACTTGGCTATGAATAAAATGCCAAAACCATGCACGTATTATGAATTTTGTGAAAAAACCACACACAACACTGTACCTATTTCGTATTGTCATTTGCAGAATGAGAGCCTCTTATTGTTATTCTCGTGGAAAGAAAAGATCTGGGATAGACAGACTAACTGCATGGAATACACAATGGAGCCATTCAAGATGCCTACAAGTTATGCCTACATTTTCACTTAGGAAACTGTACTTAGTACTTCCATAAAAGGAAAAAAAAATATGCCTGGAGGTTTTCTAAAGGTTTTTATGGTCATGTTATGGATCACACATGATGCAACGCAGCCATAAGAACAGTGACCCTTAACCCAGAGGTCAGAATGCCAGTCTAAAGTTAAACGATGATCTTTACTTATGTTTTAAAATGAGTTCATGGTTAAACTACCAACATTGCCTATTATGGCAATTATTTCCTTCTGTTTTTTCAACTTATTTTTCAAGTGGTTGGTGTATTAGAGCTGCATAATGAATAATCACATCCATGATTATGGATAATTTAAATCTAACTGCATTGCATTATGTTTTTTTTTTTTGCAGAGGTTGAGAATTTAAACCAATCGCAGACATTTCTGTTGTGTTAATAAATGCAAGCATTTAAAACTACCAGTAACTACAACCAATCCTAAACAAGATTAAATCAGTTTCATCCAGGTTAAAACTGTTTCGCTACACTTCCATTTGCTGTGGTACACAAAAAATAAGTGCTTTAGAAACACTACCTGACGCCAAAAAGACGCTTCAAAACAGAAAGCAGCTGTTAGTAATTTGAATTTATTTTCTGGTTTGCTATTTAGATTGCACTCTCTTGGAATGTAGACTGTGGAATGTGGTTTATGGAAGTAAAATAACTACAGATGTCCTTGAAACAAAAAAAAGCATCTTGAATTGCACTAATTGAAATAAAATGCATTGCATTAAGAGTGCTGGCATTTTAATGCATTGTATTTTCAGTGCTTATGTTTTTGGGAGCTAAAATTCAACATGATTGTTTAAACTGTGAATATTTCAAATGAAACATTTTATACACAATTTCATTATTATTACTTTCATTATTATACTAATTTACATTATTATTACGAACTTAATAATCCATATTCAGCTTCCATTTTTATATTTTTATTTTTTTATATCACCTTTAACCCTCTGAGCCCGGAGAACACGCCAGCACATTCTGCTGGATTTTTTCCTCATGACAGTGTAAACAACTTTAAAAAATCCGTCATTTTTGGCCATGCAAAAAAGTAATTAAACATAATTTTAAACTATAAAGGGTCTTCTTTTATTTGTGTACACTTACAATCACAACAAATCCTTATGTTTTTGTAAAATAAAGAAAATAGAGCTGTCGCTGTCTCCGCGGGAAACTTTCTGAAAGACGTCTGAATAATGAACTGAACCTCAGCGAATACTTATCACACAAACATGAAACGTACGTCTAAAGAAAGCTTGAAATATTTACTTTTAAATAAAACAATTCACATTTAAAACAAATATTCTCCTGGAACAACCCGATCACACTAAATGCGTCTCTATAGCACACAGTGTGTTTATCGTGTCATTTATACGCGGAAATTAGTTTTTACGTGCGTAGGATACGCATGGGTTGGTTAGGGTAGGTTTAGTAGTGGTGTGTATTATACGTTTGGGTAGAATTAGTGGTGGCTTGAAATGAACAATATACACTCATTATTTCCCATTTGGTTTCTATCTCGGTATGATATTACACCAGCTCCAGTTTAGGAAACTGCGATCTGGAGTTGGAATCTGGAAAGAGGGCAAAAGATTTACCCCATAGATTTCGCAACAAATTCAAGCTGGCTGTGTGTATTGTCACATCGACAGAAATCTGCTTAGTTTGAAGGTGATCTCTCTGTGAGCTATGCTTCATACATCACTACAGTACTGACAATAGACAATGTATGTTTTTTGCCCATGAAATTTGACCAGAATTTCACCGGAACCGTAAAAGGCATAGACACATTGTTAATAACAATTCAACGCGCTGTCAACAGCGTTGTTGATTATAATGGCAACTTTTGCAAGATACAACCGCGTTGTTACTAATGTAAGGTTGTCTTGCTTTACTGAAGCATAACCAGCAAAAACGCAATTCAGGGACACAGATCTCTCAGTTGCCATACACAAAATAAATATTTTATAATATATAAATTCTATAATCGTTCTGCCCTGTAGTGTATAGAAAAACAGGTGTGCTTCTTTGGAAATGGCCCTTTTCACAAAGCAGACACCCATTGCCCTTCCCTTTGCGAATAACCTTTTCTGTATGCTCTGCTTCCTGTTGTGTGTTGAAAGCCCTCCACTGCAAGCGATGCAACGTAAAGAAGCAATTAGACAAATGGCATTACACTCAAGTAATGTACCTTCCTTTATCCATTTCAAGAAAACCTTAGTCTATAGATTGAGTGAATTCATTAAAAAGTCCTCAAGCTATCCTCCATTTCCTGGATCCATTACAATGCGGCTGTGATCTAGATTCTATGCCAGTTCTCTATGCCCTGACTTTCCTCATTTTCTTCACTTCGACCTGCTTGGAGAGGACTTAGTCTTGTAAAAACTCCAAAAAAGACTGTGGGACCGTTTTGAGGGTTCCTTCGGGCCTAGAAAATACTCAGGAAGTCAGGCTGCTCTGTGTTTATGTGTGTCAGTGTGTGTGTGTGTGTGTGTGTGTCCTTTCTTCTGACCTACATTTGGAGAACCAGACTGGGAATGCAAGGTTCATATGTGGTTAAAATAAACATTAACTCTGCCAAGTAACACTAATCTGGTCCTGCAATTTCTGAGGAGGAAAAGGCAATCCATCCCCAAAGGTTTCAAGTACAGTCAGACTCAGACTATGACTCCATGGCATTGGTTCATCTCAGCATTTGGCAGAACAATCAGAGTGTGATAGAGATACCTGTTCTCTTTTCCAGAAGATCAAGTAATTATTCAACTGTCTAAACTCCAGCACACATCCTGGAGCCATTTTACCATTTACAGATAAATTCAGCACCACTCCCACATCTTCACCTTATTAACTAGATCTAGATATTGGATTCAACAAAGCAATTAGAAAATCTTTCAGCAGTACATTAATCAGATCTGCAATCAGATAATTTTTTTCTTCAATTATGTGTATGAGTTAGTCATGTTAAGAGGTTACTTACTGATTCTTTTCAACTTGTAGAACCAATTTCAAGTCCTGGGCTGAGACCAGAATCTCTCCCCTCTCTGGGAACTGGTCCTGATGAGCAGAAAATTACAGACTCGGGTCAGTAAATCGTCCTTTTTTTTTTACAGATTCAGATCAGTAAATCTTACTTTTTTATTATTTAAGAAATGATCACTTTCATGCAGCAAGAAGGCACGAAATTGATCAAAAGTGGCAGTAAATACATTTACATACAGTAGTTACGAAAGTTTTGTATTTCAAATAAATGCTGTTCTTCTGAATGTCCTATTCATCAAAGAATCCTGAAAAAAAGTGTATAACTGTTTCCACAAAAATATTAAAGTGGCACAACTGTTTTCAACATTGGTAATAATCAACCCATTTTCACTCCCAAGGAGTCAAACACTGAAGCATTGTCAAGTGCTTTCCACGTCACAATTAAGACGTTACCCTAGGAATCACATCGGCGAACAGGGAACTCCATTGATTTAGATAAGAAACCTTTGGCGTCAGACGTGTTGGACATGGGAATGTTATCATCATGATTAAATTATATATATTGGGTTATAATTTTGCCATTATGAAAGACAGCAGTAATAGCTGCTGAAAAATAATATTAACTGTGTAATTACATGTTTGTAATAATATTTCTCAATATTACTGTATTTTTTTATTTTGATGAAATTAATGCAGAGGAAACTGAATGTTAGTGTATATTTAAATAAATATAGTGCATTTTGAACGAATGCTGACTTAAAACCCTCTAAGCGTTATGATTTAGAGATATTTTCAGTGACGATTTTAAAGCTTCAATCATATGAAAGTCAAATCCTCAGTAAAGAGCTCTCTCCAAAAACCATGTCATTCAAAACAACTGTAGTGTTTTTTAAAAATAAAATCATCTCTTTTTTTTTTGAGTCAGCTGCACACTTAAAGCCTGCCATACAGGAAAGACATTGTGTTGAAGCCAACGGGCCAGGGCTCGTGTTTAGCATGTGTTTACTCTGCATGCCCTGCTTGTGGTTAGCTGTGCTAGCAGATAAAACGGGTAGGAGTCTGAAGACTTTGATCCTCCATGTAAACCCTTTCCAAAAAGTCAGACATCAGTAGACATGAACTCCTCCCTCCAGCCATCAAAAGTCCTGCGATACAAATGGAACATTTCTTAGTCCAGCGGCAACCCAAGTCAGTAAGATGTTCAATAGACCTTGGGGAGAATGTTGTATAAACAGTACCCCTATAGGGACCACACATGAAATGACTGGAGCAGCAGAGAATAGTGATGATTCCAAACATCTTGCTGCTAGCACATTCTGCGAAAGTAATTTGACGGTGGCAGTGTTTGTGAATTATTACTATCCTGCTTGCTATATGAAGATGGGAGATAATAAAACGAGCAAAAGAAGAAAAAAAGCAATTAGACTTACAACAAAGGAGGTACTCAATATATATCTAGGGACAGAAGAGACCAGAACACCCAAGAAACCACATAAACATGACCGTGGAAACTAAGAACAACTAGAAACTATTGCACAGCCAACCCATCACTAATATTTGCATCACTAATATTGCATAGCAACAACATGGGATCCACCCACAACTTTTGCATAGGCAAGAAACACTAATATATTTTTATGTAAATGTAGCAATCACATAGCAACGCCATTAGCAACATAGCAACACCCTGCCATCACCCCAACTCCCTATAAACTTTTGCACAGGTAAGTGCCACTCCTCAACAAATGTAGGAGCCACATAGAAACTCCCTGGCAACCCCTATAACACCCTATAAACTTTTGCATGGGAAAGACTCCATACAAAAATGTAGAATCCATATAGTAATGTCCAACCACATACAGCATTTGCACTCATGTTTTCTTTAGAAAATGTAACAACACCCTTAGAAACTGCATAGTAATGCCCTGACAACCACCCACATCACCTTAGTGACTTTTACTCTGGCTAGCGGCACTTACATTTTCCACAAACAAATGTATAAAATGTCAGAAAAAGTAAAAATCTAGTTTCTAATGCAACTGTGGAGGAATTATTGGAACATAAAGACATATTTTATATTTGAAGAGAGGAAATGCATTAGAAATCACAGGACTATAGACATCTATCAGAATGTTAGGGTGTTTCGCTCCATGGGATAAAGGAAGATGAGACGAGGAGGTTTAAAACAATCACATCTCACAAATCAAAAGGTTGAGATGGAAGAAATGAGGAGCTGCAGAGGGGGTCACTTTTCCTGAACATAGGATTTATGCATAGGCATTGTAGGCAGGTGCCTATGCTTGCAATAAAAATAATTAGTATATCTTATTATTACTAAACCTCGTAACTCCATTGGCTCCTCAAACTGTCGGTAAAACCTCATAACTCCACTACCTTCTTGAATCTGGAATGAAGTGCCGCACACAGTTTTGACCATCTCTGCTTGCTTGCAATGCAAAGGCAAATAAAGAACTGGTTGTTTGAATCAGAACAGCATTTTCTTTACTCAAGAAATCCGTCTCTTTAACCTCGAATCATCATAGAGTTCAACAGTTCGGTTTCCAGAAGTAAAAACTTGATTTTGAATGATAACTTATAAACCCTTAAAGATGAGGTTGTTAATCCATGGTATTTGATTCCTGCTGAAGCCATCAGCCCGGATTATTTCAGCTTATTTTTTAAAATAACCGTGTTTAACAGTGGGTTTCCTGGTGAAAAACTACATGATGCTGTACAGAAAATGACACCAAGAAGAGAGACGAAAGAGCAACACGGTCCAAAATAGCTCCGCCCACTCCCATCAAGCACTGCGAATGGCGTAATCGATTCATCGCTCTCAAAATACTGAAATGTTGCATATTTTGCAATAAACTTAAAATGCATAGTTTTTTTTATTCATTTGTAAATGAGTAGTCTTATATTTATTCATAGTTTTTAATTTGATTATGCTGTTTGCAGTACTTCATGGGCTTGTAGTTCTTTCCCTCACTAAAACCGTTAAGTACACAGTCTTGTAATTTGTCATTCTGTCTGATTTTCTAAAACTTTTTTGCTTCAAATCAAAATTTGTAGTGTTGTGATTCACCTCGTAGCCGATTTCCTTGGTTCATGATTTATAACTGAAATATTGGAGAGATAAAAAGAAAACCAGCAGCGCTGAAAAAGTGTGAGGGCATTGTTGCACTCTATTGCCAATACTGTCTGTTTGTCAAGCCTATTGCCAAGCCTGCCCGCAGCTCTTCATCTTTGTTTAACATAAAATTTAGGCCAAATGGCCAAAAAAAATGTATTTAGCCTGTCACAATATGAGGTAAATCCAGCCCTGCATGCCGCTGTCAAAGAGACAGGTGAAGGGAAGAAAGAAGAAGTCAGACCTCGGGCAGCGGGATAAATTGATGTTAGAAAAGGGGAGATAGAAAGATGAAGACACAAAAACAAAACTGCTTGGAAGTGATTGTACAGAACTGTAGATGACAGAAGTTCTCGTCATGTTCTTTGTGAAGTCCCGTAAGTAATGCTGTTGGAATTCAGATCCCCAGACTTAGCAGTCAAAACATCGGCACACCCTAAATCTGTTATCGTTTAACATTTCATTCCTGTCAAATGCTTGATTTGTGTTCGTTTATTTGCACTCTATGTCACAGGCACAGCCAATTTAGTCTAACTTTGGACAACATTTTTTTTACGTATATCCCCAGACACATTCCTCTAATGACGATATCTTACTTAAAAAAATAAAAACAACTGATTAAGAATACCCTTTCGGACACCTCTAGACTCTTCATCACCTCAAGTTTAAATATTTATATGAGGGGAATCGGTTGTCCCACTGTTGACATGATTACATCTGAATGATAAATGAAAGAGCAACACAAAGCCAGGGAGGTGGGCATTGAGGCGCGTGGTATCCGCAGTCCCAGAGCTCATGCTGGGCTGCAAGCTTGTAGTCTTTTAAAAGACTGCACCATACTGGGGCTTTACATTTGTGCCAAGGCATGCACATCAGCTGAACATTTTCATACATAATAGAACATTAAAAGGAAAAAGGAAAAAAGGAAAAGCTACTCATCTTCACGTTTCAAAACCTGTAAAAAATGTTGATCTTCACAAAAGGAGACATTTAGCAGAATTCCAAATCTTCTTAAGTTTAATAATAACTTTGGCTACGTTCAGACTGTAGGCAAAATAGCCTACACAAATCATTTCCATCGAGTGATATGCATGCCTTACTGATATGCTGATATGTTCAGCTGATATGCATGCCTTGGCACAAATGTAAAGCCCCAGTATGGTGCAGTCTTTCAAAAGGCTACAAGCTTGCAGCCCAGCATGAGCTCAGTACAGTTCAGTTCAGCACAGTACGCAATTTTTGCCGTTTCCATTGTCAGAAGTTGTGAACGGTACCGTTCCACTTTTTGGGACCCTGTCGTTGGGGTCCCTAGCACAGTAGTCCGCTATTAAAGTGTGGAGCTAGACAGTTGATTGGTTGACAGAGAATCGTCACTTGCGAGTGCAATTCAGCTGTGTTTTTCCTTGCAGCCTGCAGCCTTTGCTCAAACAAAGCTTGTCTTCTTCTTGTGACAAAAAGCCACATGCCGAGAAGCAAGAACAAGATCTGCTGTATGCCCTCCGTTGTTGTTTACTGTGTCGCTTTCTTCTTCTTCGCAGAAGAATGACGTTGATTACTACACCACGCCTATCAAGTAAGGGTCGAGCAAGCCGGGCCATGGTTTATCATCCCGAATCGTACTGAACTGTACCGTACCGCTCGGTGGAAACGAGACATAATTATTTTGGTCATACACCTGTCAAAAGTTTGGAAACATTTATTTTTATGAAAGTAGTCTCTTATGTTCACCAAGGCTGCATTTATTTATTCAAAATTACAGTAAAAACAGTAATATTGTTAAATATTTGTACAATTTTAAATAATTGTTTTCTATTTTTCAGCATCATTACTCCAATCTTTAGTCACATGGTCATTCAGAAATAATTTGTATATGCTGATTTGCTGCTCAAGAAACATTTATTATTGTTGTTATCAATTTGGTGTCTACTTTTGCTACATTATTGTGGAAACAGTGATACCCTTCCAGCAGTTGTGGTAAGATTAAAAAAGAGAGAAATGATTACTTTTATTAATCAAGGATGCATTAAATTGATCAAAAGTGACAGTGAAGAAATTGATAATGTTACAAAATATTTGTATTTAATAAATGCTTTAATAAATGTAATACATACATTTTTTTTAATCAGAAAGGTCCACTTCCACATGAGGTCCTAAATCAGATACAAGTCTGATGTTTTCCAATACACTTTCAATGATTAAAAAAAAGAGCGTCAGGAACATTTTTCTAAACTTCTCTTTTTGTGTTTTATTGAAGAAAGTCAAATGGGTGAACTATATATCCCTTTAAAAATTGAAGAGTGAAAAGCACCCTCCTTATGTTTGCGATTACTCTTCCAAATAATGTAATGACCTATCAGTGCATTTTAGGTTGGGCAATCCCACATTGAAATAATGAATTCTAGCTATGAGAGCTGTAGGGGTCCAAAATAATGTATTGCCGTGTGAAGTGTTTGGAAAACATTGAAAGTATAGAGATGCATTTAAATTTGAAGTGTTTTCACACTCTCTTTTTCACTCAGCCTGCTTCACAGAGCACCAATATGGGCTTTGCTTTGGCTAATATTCTGATAAGTTTAGAAACATGACATCCTTTTTCAGAGAGCATGCTAGCACATAATAGCAAGCTGGGACCACAGAGGAACCTCATAAAAGTGTGTTTACATCAGCTGAGGAAAATCAAAGGAAATGTGATTTCATGTTAAATCTTTTCGCTTTGCCGTGTGACAAATTGTCCCAGTTTCATATTCACTTGGTAAGGAAGCTAATTCTCATTTTTTTTGTGCGTACATTTTCCTTTGAACTTACTGGACACATTTTGACTAATGGAGGTAAGAAATTATTGAGCTTCCCGGCGCTACACATATGAGACCTTTTATAGTGCAGTTATCAGCTCTCGTAGACAGACGGCTTTGAGAGATGTGGAATCAGCTATGAGGACAATCTTTTTAATATAACCTGTCTGCCATTAAGGGAGCTGTGTGCACCAGATCAAATTTACCACAGTCTCCTCCTGACATTCTATCCTGAAGGGCTCATCATCGCTCATTCTGTGTGTGTGACTATGTCAAAGAGGAGTCACACAAGAGATGATTTGTGGGAAATTAACTGGGGCTAAAGTCAGCTAGCCAAACCAACGGCTCCTGGCCATCAAATATAGGGTTTTGATAGAAGTTACTCTTCTATATTTATCTAAGACCTCAGTCTCAGACTTCTGACCATCTTGTTCAGTTTATGGCAAAGAACACGCTTAGACAGGAAGAGACTGACTGACATGTCAACGACTCACAATGCGTTTTGGTTTTACATGCTGAGGCAGGTTTATTGGAAATTTGTAGATCTTGTGTAGATTTTGTCAATAAGATAAGATTTTGTCAGATCGTGAAAATGCTTTCATGCGTTCTTCCCTTTTTTTAGGGGAGAGGAAGCTGGGGACAGATTCACAAAAATTTCTTAGGATAAATTGTAAAAAGTGTATATAAAGATTATAAAGAAAATTTTGGAACATTGAAATCCAAAATTGAGAGCCTGCTCTCTGATTGGTCAGATGGCTGTTGTGAATGGTGTACCGCTTCCAGAAGCTTCCTCAACACTTACAAACAGTAACGAAAGCATCAGTTTTACAGTGTTCATTTGAAAGCCATTTGAAAGCTTTCGCAGCGCAGAAAAAAAGCAGTCTCTCGATAACGTTACGATGCCTCAGCTACAACTAAAGTGTTTGAGGGCGGGTCAAAGTACACATTGTTCGCGAACAGCCAATGAAGATCATAGAAGATCAATACAAAACATGTGAAACTTTATTCTTAAAAAAAAAAAAAGCAGTTAAGAAGATTTGTATTCATAAGAATGTTTAGTGAATCTGGCTCTAGTACAGCATAACAGTACAATTTACATTTGGCCTTCAAATCTTCATTGGCTTTATAGTGTTCAGTGCTTGAACATATGATAAAATCATCTTCACAACAACACCTGACACAGCTGTTTTTTACCTTTAAAAAAAAAGTATTTCAATGTCATTTAGAATAACGGTACTGAAGTATGTATCTGAATACATGGAACACCTGAAAAGACAATCATACCATGGCTGTGCGATTAATCGAAATCGCAATACAATCGTGATGTGAGCATCAGGAATTTCTAAACCACAGAAAGCATGATTTTCCCGCCAGTCCCCCTCAGTGTGCAAGAGCAAGAACAGAACGAGTTTATCGTTATGACAGAAGAGAGCACAGAAACAGGGAAGGTGAATTCAGGGCAAGACAAGGACTTGGCCAAGAAAAAAAACTACATCTGTGGTTTGGGAATATTTTGGATAAATGAGAGATGCAGGATATCACAATATTGATCAAAAAGTCATGATAGTATTCAGTAATTCAGATCGAGTGTGTTCAATGTACAGTAGTGTATTGTAGGAAGGATAACACAAACAATCACATATTCACACGCACGCACGCACGCACGCACACACACACACACACACACACTCACTTAAATCTAACCTTGGCACACAAAGCCATATGCATACTGCTTCTTAATTACACACATTCTTCACATTCCCCCCACAAAGACCTGCAAAATCTTTGAATGCCTACCTTTTTGAACATATGTCCAGACAGTTTTGGAATGAAAATATGACTCACAACATACTTGGAAAAAAAAGAGACAAAAAAAACCTTGATGTCCTCCAACAGAACCATTCAAATTCATTTATTTTTGGTTAGCTGTTCTCATGCACATCCATCTCTCAACAAAAGTGAGTCATCTGTCCAACAAAACAACACTGAATGAAGAAACATTATTAAATAATAAAACTGGCCATGTCTCAGCTACTTTTTGTATGCTGCTTTGTGTGCCGATCTTCGTGTGTGTGTGCGCGCGTGTGTGTGTGTGTGTCTGAGCATTCAATGCTGCTTTTCTAAACTCCCCACATCATTTTATATAAGATTTGCTGAACCGTACAAAAGGCGACATTCAGTTGGAGCATGTGGATTGTGCCAGACTGTCTTATTATGTGGCTTATCAATTCTTTAACACACCTACCTACCTTCAGACTAGCACATAAACACACACACACTCACATTAAAAACCCTATTAAACCAGTTAATACAAGTCTGTAATTATATATTCTTTATACAAGGAACATGTATTCACCTACTTGTGAGTATGACCCAAATGCCAGGTTCATCTCGGGGACCGACGGCCTGAGACAAATGAGCCTATTCCGTCATAGCTGCAAATTCAGCAGCAACTTCGACTACTTCACTTCTTAAAGTAGGACTTCATACTCAATTCAATTCAATTCCATTCAAGTGTTTGCTTTACTTCTGGAGGTCAAAAAAGTGTAACACTTTCAGTGCAAAAATAGAAACAAGAGGAGGACAGAAAATGCTTTGGTGGAAAGGACAGGGGGAGATGGAGTTAGAGGGATGAAATAAAAAAGATAGAGCCATACGGAGAGTGACTGTGATGGAGCGGCGAATGAAAGGGAGGAGAGAATGATTGAGAGTGAAAGCCAGAGAGAGAGATAGTGAAGAGAAGAAAGAGGAAAGAGGGTGGGGGAAAACAAATTTAATTCCTTGCAGGATTGCTGGTGTCGAACGTGCTTATTTTTGTTTCATGGAATCCTCCCGAGCAACTTCTCACTTTCATTCTTTCGGTTGTTCTCTGAATGAACTGAAGGTATTTTCTCTCTTAATGTTGTATTTCTACTAAATCTGTTCAATTTACAGTAAAATACCGGCAGATGTGGTTGCCAGAATTTTACCGTATTAAATACAGCTACATTTTTGGTTTTACAGACTTGACTTAAAATTTACAGTAATAAACCATATTTCTTTATCTGATATAATGTTAATTAACCAACCTATTGAAGTATTAATATCTGTTTTGTACCAAAAAAGTTGATACTGATATAAAGAAGCTGCACAGTATCATTCACACAAACATTGAACACCATCATGGTAACACACATGAAATTTTAAAGATGCAATAAACATTAATTTAACAACATTAAATATAACATAAAACCCTAAATGTGCATAACTGATTAGAAAAAAAACTATGAAAACTATGAAGAAACATAGTTATTTCAACAAAAATACATCAAATGTGAAGTGTCAATTTACGGTTTTTCACTGTAAATTATACAATGAGTTGTTTATTTCACTTTAATTTAACGGTATTTTACAGTAAAATTACATTAAATGTACCATTAGATCTATCACAGTTATTTACCGTATATAGTAAGGAAACTTTCTGTTAACCAATTAACAGTTTTTCACTGTAGAACTGTTGTCTTTTACCGTTAAAATCACAATCATGTTTTACAGTGTAGAATGTCAAGCATCAATAATTTGGTGTAACAATCGTAACTTCACCTTTTACCTCCAGTCTAGAGTTTTGAGTATCAATCATCACATACTATCAGGTGGAATTAAAATGATATACAATTAGGAATTATGCAAATAACATAAAAGCACAAACACAGACACAAAATATATCCTGTAAGTAGTTTGCAAGGCGCAAATGTTTATGAAGCTCAACCACTTCGTAGTAATCTTTCAGCCATTTTTCATAGTCATTTCATAGTCATAGTTCAACTAATTTTTCCAAGGGATAACATTTATTTGTATTTAAACAATTCTAAATTCACATATATACTGTACATATTATCATTGATTATAACATATTCTGTAAATGTATACTTGCTATACATTCTGAAAAAAAAATAACACTAACATTTCAGCTGTTCCATTTTTTAATTCCACAATAAATATAATTTACTTTAAGTAGTCTTAATAAAAGTGGCAAATCAGATCAGTCTCACATTTTCAGCCTCTTTTCCTCAACACTCAGGAATAATTCCTACTGTCATGTACCGTATGCTGGTGGCATCATCCTGCTCTGGGTTGCTTTTCAGCAGGAGGAACTGGAAAATTTGTCATCGAGGGCAGTATGGCTGAAGCAAAACTGACAGGTCCATGAGAATATTTCCAGCAGTACAGTGACACGAAGCAAAAACATAAACTTGACTAATAAACTGAAATTATTTGTGTGTAACTCAAGACAAAAGAACAAAAGTGTTATATAGCATTCATTATGAATGTGGTATGTTAAGTATTAGCCTAAACAAACCTGACAATTATCTAAGATGTCAAACATAACTCATTAGCCTTTTACTTGCCTGTAAAAATCTTAATAAAAAATCTGATTTATGTCTTCCCTGAGACAATACTAAACAAAGTTATACGTATTTGGACACTGAAGTCACACTTTAAATGCCCATTTTAAAATATCATTTCAATAGACACACAATATCAAAGCAAGTCTCATCTGCAAACACATTTTCTAACTAACTTCACTTTTGAGCGATTATCTACTTTCACACATTAACAATGAACATGATTGACAATCTGAAAGTTTACCAATACTATGTTTCTGTTGTTTTGTGATTTTCAACATACAAACTTCTTTTCGTGAAATCTTTTGCTTGAAAAATATGTTTGTGCTAAATTTCTTTCAAATAAATGTCACTTGTTTTGATATTTTGCAAATACATTTACATTTTGTGTCTTACATGTACATAGGCCTACAAATACTTTTTGTGAACCATGTAAATTTAACAAATAAGGGGCAGATTTACTAAACAGGGCAAATAAGCTCTTCACGATCTGCTGACAAATGCGTACATTAAACAACACAGACGCAGTCAGATCATTTCCATAATGACCAACGCAATCTAGGTAGCGTCTGGTTTAAGACGGTTTTTTTGGGGCGGTAAATAATGGTGCAAACACCAGAACATTAATGAGCGCAAACATTAGTAAATCACCTTGCGTGAATAATTTAAATACTCTCCTCCCATACATTTTGTGTCTGACAGGGAAACTCCTACAAATGCATGTAATAAGGTCAGCATCAAAAACAACCCTGCATTTTCAGCACTAATTTTTCACTGAGTGTCTTTAGTAAATCCTGACAGTAGTTTTTTTAACGCCAAAAGTGGGTTTGCGCTGGCACAAGCTGTTAGTAAATATGGCCCTAAGTGTTTGAGACCAGGAAAAATGGAAAAACTAGACCATATGCTCAATGCTTGGTGAGACACACACAAAGAGCCAGAAAGTGGTTTTCTTTTGCAATAAGTAGCTAAAGAATTTTTTCCTTCATACGCTCAGTGTTCTGGCAGGCGTCCTGTTCCCCTACCCCCATCCTAAGGGAAGAGTGTCTGTGTGTGTGTCTTTGTTTCAGCATATAAAATTACATCCGCCTGACATGCATTCAGCCAAGCTCCAAACAGCACAGTGACTCGTTACATCATCACCAGAAGAGCCAGAAGTTCAATCAAGTGGCCAGATTCTCACAAACACACATGTTTTTTTTCTGTCTATTTGTGAAGTCAACTATTAAGTGAACCTGTGAGCCTGTGAGAGACACCAACAAAGCTGCGTTCACAGTGACAGCAATTCAATCGCTTTAGATTGTAGAGCTTATGAGCTGTTGGTTTCTAGTAGGAATCTCCTCACTCCCACTGGTTAGAAAGTTGAGCTCTGCTATTGCTGCATATTGCCTACAGTCGCTGTGTTGCAGGAAATTGTCAACTCTTATAGAAAATGAATGATATCCGCTCATTTTGTTGAGCCGTATAAAGTAATTCATGTTCCAGTAAATCGACTAATCTTACAATTTCCATGAAATCAGGCAATGTGATTGGTTATTCCTCTCTACAGATGGTGACATATTCACAGGCTGGGCCTAAATGTCAAGAAGTTGCCATCACATCAATAGTCAGCACCACACTAGCAAAACAACAGCTGACAGAATCTGTTTGGCTCCAGACACTCAAACATTCAAACAGAGCACATGCTTCCCAATTCTGTGGATTTTAAAAAGCTCATTTTAAGTAAACAAATAAATACATTTAATTTGTTTTATTTTAAAAATTAATAAATACAAACAAACAAATAAATAAATACATTTAATCTCACATTCACATATCTAAATTTGGTTTGTCCAATTAAGTTGCATCTTAAGCAGATCAGTTGCTTAAAACTGAAAACTATTATGCTGGAAACGTGTAAGACTCTTCCCCCTTTGATCAGTCAAAGCTTTTTTATGCATTAAAAATGTATGGTAATCACAAGTTAAGTTGCAATTTTACTTGGTTTGTTAATAATAATAATAATAATCTTACATTTATAAAGAACTACTATAGCTAATTTAAATATATATATATGTGTATATATACATATTAGCCTATATACAGTATATACAGTATATATATATATATATATATATATATATATATATATATATATATAAAATATGTTATGTCTTATCTCGCCTAAGGCACAAAGTGAGCCAGGATTGGCATTAGTGCCCCCTCAAAAAAAAAAAAGGTTTATGATGCCTCTGCTGAGTTATGCCACGGCATGATAGTAAGGCCCAAAATAAAGACAGACACTGAACCAAATACAAAAACTGAAGAATGACAAAATTCCCACTAAGAACCACACAAATTGGACTGGATGCCGATAGATTGACCATGCAACAAATTATAAGTAGCAGACAATATCTCAAACAACAAACTTACAGGATATGTACATATAAATATAAAATATGTTAGTGCTTATTATTGTGTGTTCATCATTGTTCTAATGTAGGTTCAACTGGACTGGGTTTGTTTGAGGCATTTATCTTGACATTTGCAGGCTGTCTCAGGGTTTCACAACAAGCCAAGCAGGTTAGTTGCATCCGAAGGGCATTGAGTTTGAGACCGAGCACAGATGTCAATACAGAACAGAGAAGAGGGCAGAGAAATCAGCCTGAGTGGATGTTACAGAGGAGTGCACAAGGATGTGTGCACATTCACATGTGTGTTGGCCGGCCGTGTATTACAGCACATGAAATGCAGAAACACTTTTCAAGTATTATGAAATATCCATTAGAGTGGAAAACTTTAGTAGAGAGAGAGAGAGAGAGCTGGGAATTTAAATCAGCCAATGGGAATGGATTCCTCTGGGCAGGTCAAACTATTTCACTAGTGAACTTTATGGATTATTTATAAGATATATAAAATGTACGTGGGGTTTTCAATGGCCAATACAGACAACTGGAGAGTGGGTGGTCGATATATATGGTATATAATATTCATTGCTTTTAAAAACAATCTAGTGGGTGGATTGATGGGTAAGTAGATTGAGAAATGGGTAGAATAATACTCTTCATGTGACAACACAGAATCAATAAACATGATGAGAGCAGGTGCCTGAAACCCCACAACATTGTTGTCATTGATTTGAAGAAAAGGGGGCTCTTTTAGCTCCTTCAGAAGGCAGGCAGTCTCCTAGGCTGCACAGAATTATCAAGCTCTTCCAAGAGAACATGAAGGGAGACCTTTTTAGTTGCTTGTTAGAAACTCTAAATGTTAGAACACCTGCAGCGGCCAAAAGCAAGGCTCTGTCTGGATTCTAGGCCTTTCCTCATAATGGAAGAAAGCTGCAAGAGGGAACAACTCCTTCTAAGGACCCAATGGACTGGCTTGTAAGACGCCGGCTTGACCATTTTCATGAAGAGAAAACTCATTATGCTGTCCATCATATGACATATCTGGGGCAAGGCACCACTAAAAGCGTTTGCCACCGTGATGAAATCCACAAACACATTGGCTAAGCTGCATCCACTCTTGCTGAACTCTTCATGTGGAAATGTAACAACTCAGTGCTAAGACCAAGATAACAGTGTACAATGTGTATTTAGTACACTATCTAACTAAATGTCACCCTAGTGAGGAGTGTCCGGCAGTTTGCATAAAACTGAGGAATATTTTATGTTATAAATATAAGAATATGTTTGTGGTGAATATTGAAAAATATTTTTGTATTATCTTTACCTTAAATGCAGTTTCATCAGTCTCCTGCTGTGCTGTACCGTGAGAGATCCAGTGTGCCGTCACTCTCTGTCCCCTGTCTTCCGCTGAAAAGAAAAGAGATACACAGATCACGAGAAGGGAAAAAACTATCTTTACCGACATTTCTATGATCAATGGCGTATAAGAGTGTCCATGATGAAGAAAAGTACAAATGAATACTGTTATTCAGCATGGATGCATTAATACATTTATAATGTTAGATTTCAATTGCAAATAAATGCATTTAAATTTGAATCAAGGAATTCTGAGGAAAAAAAAGTTCCTGTTCCAGCATCACAACTGTTTTCAACATTGATAATAAAAATAATTGTTTCTTGAGCAGGAAATCAGCATTATTATAAGGATTTCTGAAGGAGTAATGATGCTGAAAATTCCGCTTTGCCATCACAGGAATAAAATGCATTTTAAAATCTAATCAAATAGAGAACAGATATTTTAAATTGTAATAATACATTTTCAAAATATTTTTGATTTTACGGTGTTTTTGGCCAAATAAATGCTGTCTTGGTGAACATTTTCCAAAAATATTTAAAAAATAAGAATTATCTTATCGGGCCAAAACTTTTGAATGGTGGAGTATTTATTATATTATTTGTGTGTTTGTTTGTTTGTTTGTTTATTTTTACAAATACCATTAATTAGTATGTAATCTATAATTTATTTAAATTACGTTTTTTTTGAGCGGTTGTGCTATGAGACATTTTTTTTACCTAACCTAGTCGTATGAGAAAAAAGCCTAAGGATCTGATATTCTCTGAGATTTATTGCATTGCATGGTCAGGTTTCTGTGCGTACCCTGAAATTAAATCCTGCAGGTGTCCCAGACTACTAACCATGTTTGTGCTGCTGTTACCAAGCCTGAAACCTTATAAAGGTTTAACATGGACGTGTCACTTAAGACAGTACAATATAGCTTGGCAATCCAGGCCTGGCATTAAGTTAATCAACTCTTGAGAGGCAGCTGAAAGTGGGCAGTAGGTCAGACTATTAATCTCCCTCAATCACTCATGATTAAGAGGAATAATCATCCTCATAAATCATTTTGTACAGCTTTCATGCACTTGATTTAAACCTCTTGTGGGATTCAAAATTAGACACTAAAATTACAAGCTTTTACAAGTTGATTATCAGCGCAGCGAAACTGGCTATTCATTCTCCCTGATAAAGTGACAAGAGAGGAGAGGTAATGAAAGGTGTGAGTATTTTTCTCTTACATCACTCTCTTTTCCTCAATGATAGTACTTTTCTTTGCAAAAAAGAAACAAATAAGCATCCCCTCTCAGCTTGATCTCAGAGGTCTCACTCATGGCTGTCATGCACACAAATGTGGAAAAATAAGATCATTACTGACCTTGCCATATCCATTTATGGCTGGAGTTTATAAAATATGACAGGAGGTAAAAGGAAGCAATAGAATTGATCGGGAGGGGTGTGTGTCTTCACAAGACCATCATTTTTCCAATTTTCTTTTCTATTTCCAAATTGAAATGGTCTCATCTCCGCTAATGCTAAAATATCAGACTCGTCTAAAGTCGGCGTGATCTAAATCACTGCGGCTTGTTGTCAATCAGAATGTATCGCAAAGTCTATTCTGGTTGTAACCGCAGTTCTTTTTCCACAATAAACATCTTCAAAGGCCAACTTTGAGTTCTGGGACGTAAAATAATCAGCCTGTCGCCTGCACGACATAAATCCAGAGAATCCATCAACGCAGACTAAGGCCCTCTAGAGAAAACCATTTTCCAAAACTAATAGGTTTAGAGAAAGCATTAGCTGCAAGCCAGCCTAAGACATTGTTCCCGAAGAATGATCTAAGAAGGCCAGAGCTGGCTTGAGGGCAGTTGCTCTTCAAACACAGTGAAATTGACCTTCCTCTGGTTGACAATTATCTGCCCGTCAAGTCATTCAACTGCCATGGGGGTCCCAGAGAGCCTTACTTTTCACTTCCTCTCTTACCAGGCTTTTTAGGAACAGACCTCAGGAGAAAAGTGAAGGTCTGAAGGAGAAGAGGATTAGTATTCTTCCTCTTTTTGCTTTCTGTTCACTTTCCTCTCTTGCTTTCCCTTGGAGTCTCATTAATCCAAAATCAATATTTATAGTTAATACAAATATGAATTTACAGTTTTGCTCAATTTATGTACAGCTAAATAAAATAACTATAAAAAACTGTGATTTCCTCATATTTCTGTCAGGACCACTATCGTCAAATACGATTGACAATTAGCATACAGTTTGGATTGGTGGTATGGTTCTGTTCTGGGCAAGAACTCCTTACGCATCCGTGCAGCCTAGCATTGATAAGAGCAGGGAGAGCAGCAATAACCCTCCTTACACCGTGTCCTAACTAGACGCGATGACGCGCGATAAAAGGTAGCCTATCTTTTCCATGTTAATCACAGTTTTTGTCCTAACCAGCCGCGGCGGCGACACGCGACGATTCTATTTTAGAAACAGTTTCTATTTTTCTGCAACGTCGCGCTAGAACAACAAACACAAAATGTGGCAATGATAATCTCAGGTACTGTTTATGTGCTTTATTTTATGTTAAAAGCGTGTAGTGTGACTTTGAATATAATTTAGTTCTCCAGCTTTGTAGCTGTAAAAGCAACAATGGATAATTCACCTCAGATCTTGAAATTAAACAAATGGAAACGTTCAAACTGTGAACAAACAAGTGTATTATTTGACAAAGATTGTCTTAGTAATGCAGTAGTCCATGTATTTTTAATAATGTTTAAATATTAATATTTGTGAATTTGATTAGCCTGTGCAATGTGACGTCGGAGTGACGTCTTTTCTATGTGGTTTTTGGACGTCCAATTTCGGTCCACTGAAGGGGTTGTTTTGTAACGCCAGACGGCGTCGTTTTTCGACATCTACCGCACGTCTAATGTTGACGTCCATGGGACCTCCGAGTCTAACCCTACCCCGTACCCCCTGATCCTTTACAGCACAAGTAGTTTGGGAAATTTGGTTAGATAGATGTGGTGTATTTAATACTATTAATATGCATTAAGGTTGACCCTGGAGACTTGCTGTTGTTAGCAAGTGTGTCTTCTGCGCATGTCAATAACAAAGTTGAGTCTGTAATACCCTCATGTTGAGCCTTTTGTGTTACGTCCAGATCTTACTTATATGTCTGTAAGGGCAAATTTTAGACTAATTTTAGACGTCGTTTTTACACAACTTCTATAACATGTAGTCCCATGTTTTCAAAAGGGTGGAGGGAGGACATGTTTTCTGTACCATGTATTTACGTTTACATTAATGCATTCGGCAGACGGTTTTACCCAAAGTGACTCACATTGCATTACATATTTACATTCCTATCAGTTCTTGCTTTCCATTGGAATCAAACCCATGATCTTGGCGTTGCAAGCACAAAAGTATTTGAGCTAGTTCTCAACAGGAAATGCATTACACCTTTGTATGCGTCTCCAGTTATCACCTGCTGCTGAGACAATCAAATGGAGTTTTTGGAAAATTATCTTAAATAATTATAAATAATCTGTATTCATATGTATTAACCATGTTGATAGCAACAATGTTGATATTTGTAAATAAAAAAAATATTACATATTAATCATGTAAATTTCATGCACCTGTCAAAGACATTACCCAGTTCAATAGTCAAATGTTGAACGTCAATATGACGTCCAAGTTAGGTCATGATTGACGTCCAAGTTAGGTCATGATTGACGTCCAAGTTGGGTCATGATTGACGTCCAAATAGTGGACCAACTTTGGACGTCAAATAGATGTCCAGAATTGGTCATGGAACGATGGTCCCAATATAGACATGATCTGCACATCTATCTGACGTCTAATAGTGGGCTACTTATCCATTTTCTTGCGAGTGCCATCAAGTTTACTCTCTGGTGCTGTGCACTCGCTTCGAGACTCCGCCCACGCTGTCCTGATTGGCTGTGGGTTATGATTGATTTTGACGCATCTCGCAGTCGTGTCGCGTCTAGTGTGGACAGACAAATTATTTGTTGCAGGAATCTTATCGCATCGCGTCTGGTTAGGACACGGTTTTAGGGTAAACAGAACAGAACCAACATGAATGTATTGCAGATAGCATTAATTTAAGTACAACATAATTTGAGAATTTATTCTGATTCAAGGGGAATCAGAATGCCATACTGACTGGACGAGATGAGAAGCTGGGGATGGAGGAGAGCAATTAGCTCCTGAGAAACGCCATAGCTGCTCATAACACTGAAAGAGCTTATAATATGTAGGCCTACAGTGATATATTAGGCGTCGTATTCCTATAGGTAGACGTGTATCAGCCGAGAGTCAGCTGATGCGAGCTTGACTAATGTGACCTGCCAGAACTGACGCTACGCTTAATTTTTACACCTCCACAAAGGAATGTGCATTAAAACTTTGATTTCCTGATTCTCACGCCTCATTAAGGCGATGCACAATATTGTGGTCGTCCCTGAGGATAGGATAGGTTGAGTGCAACTGACAGATTTGACTGGATGTCAGCTGTTAAATGTCACAACTGAAATACTGCACCAGATGTTGCAAAAGCATGTTATAAGAGGCCTAATGAGTGTACATCCAACACATATGTAAGAAGGCACATACGATCCATAAAGCAGCATTGCTGTTATAGGATTGTGTATCGATCCCTCGGAGAGGACAGAATACAAATATAGAGAAAACCCGATAAGATGATTATGATTTCCTGTCACAACTGAGAGAGATAGAAAGGGAGAAACAGAAAAAATTTGTATTTAAAATTGGAGACCAATATGGGTAGCTGACCTAATGCTATTTAATAATGAAATACAAAATTGCTTAAATGAAAAAAATATATGTTCCCTTTCAAGGGAACTCGAGCTGCGTTGAGACGCGGTGGGAACGCCTTGCGTGATTGCGTCGTGAAGCACATCTAAAATCAATCCAATGGAAACGGGAGACGTCATGGGCGGGTGACGTCACCGACCAGGAAGCTATAAAGCACTCCCGCGATCAGAGAACACTAGCTTTGTTGCCTTCAGCAAGCGCTCTCTGTCTGTCCATGTCTATTTATTGTTGTCTGTCTCAGTATCTAGATATATATTATGAAGAAACAAGAATTCAAAACGTTGTGTTGTTCCCTACCCTCGTGTTATCTCGGTTGTTGGGGACGCGCATCAGCTTTGCGTTGCTTGTTTGGGAGTAGAGCATACCCAGTCAGTTCTCGAGGGGGCTGACTGAGTTGCGAGAGGTTGTCTGTTAATCACCTCGCTCCCGCCGGGCGTTCTTCGAGGAGGACGATTCGGTGCGCGCTTCCCGAGGCGCGAGTCCCGCTGCTGCCGAGGCACAACGGCGACGCGCATCTTGGGGAGCGCAAATGGATCTAACAGCGAGGTTTGAGACGGGCGCGCCCTATCTCTGCCTTCACGTGTTAAATCCAGTGGCTTATCTCGGGGAGAAGCACGCGCTGCGTTTTCTTTTCCCCGCGATGAGACTCTCGTGCTGCGATCTCCAGTTCCGAGGAATTGGTGATCGTTAGTGTTTAAAAACAATATATGTGTATAGCCTATCTATCTATATATATATATATATATGAATAAAGCAGATGTGTGTGAGTTTTCAATGAATAAATAAATAAGTCAGCTCATAACTCTGTTGTATAAAGAGGAGCTTATAAAAGGAGGTTTTATTTTGTGCTGATTGCCAAGTTAAATGTTTTCTGGCCAACTGAACATTATGAGAGTGAGAATATAATTAAATCTCTATATCTCAGCCTCCTCGTCGGGGATTGCCGTTTTTTCCTATCTCTACACTGAGGAGTTGAGATCGTGGAATAAACCGGTTTCTATTTTATGTGTTTATCCCCAAAACTTCTACTAAAGTAATGTTTTGAGTATTAAATGTCATAGTATGACAGTGCCTCGGGTTAAAGAGACGCTTACTAGCTATCTCTCTCCCGAGTCGGCGTCATCATTTCCCCGACGTTATCCACCAGCCATCATAAATAATAGATAAATATTATTAGGCAGCATTGGTGAAACTATATAAGGACATGGATGTATGTGAGGGGCGACTCTCTGAGGAGGGTCGCAGCGCTGCCAGTTCGGTTGTTTTCCTGCTGGTGGCCACGGAGTGATATATATATATATATATAAGTTTTTCTGATGTAAAGAAAAATAAAGGAAAAAAAATAAAAAATAAACTAATAATAATATATATATGTCTGTTCTCTGAACGCTTCGCTTTCAACAAAATGAAGATATATTCTATCCAGCGGTGTTCCAGAGGTGCCTTCCTCACCGATCTAATGTTCCTGAGACTGCTGGGCGGGAGCAGTCTCAGCCTACTTAAGCTCCTCGCAGCTTAAAGTGCTGCAAATTAGAGCGTCGCCATTCGGGCTCATCCACAATCGAGAGGGACCTGGGTGGCGGTCGCTGTCTAGCCAGTTAGAGATATGCAAGATCTGAGAACTGTTTTATCTCTAATTTAGCTTGGAAGAAGAAGCCCTGACGCCGAGGCTGCAGGCTTCTGAGGGTGGTCCCCTCCGGGGTAGGGACGGTTTTGAGAAATCGTTTCTCCTCGGCGCCCTCTGGGGTGTGACTCTCTGAGGAGGGTCGCAACGCTGCCAGTTCGGTTCTCCTGCCGGTTCACCGTTTCAGGACACCGAGGTGTCAGCGTCCCCAAACGATCCTCCGAGGAGGGTCGTAGAGCAGTCAGTTCGGTTTCCCGGCCGGTTCGCCGTTTCGGGGCACCGAGGTGCCTGCTCTTTCCAACGATCCTCCGAGGAGGGTCGTTGGAGCTAAGATAGTTAGAGGTAGGCAAGATCTGAGGACTGTCGTTATCTCTAATAAAACTTAGACAAGAAGTCCTGACGCTGAGGCTATCAGGCTTCTGAAGGTTCCTCCGGGGCAGGGACGGTTTTGAGAAATCGTTTCTCCTCGGTGCCCTCTGGGGTGCGACTCTCTGAGGAGGGTCGCAGCGCTGCCAGTTCGGTTTCCCTGCCGGTCCTCCGTTCAGGGCACCGAGGTGTCAGCGTCCCCAAACGATCCTCCGAGGAGGGTCGTAGAGCAGTCAGTTCGGTTTCCCTGCCGGTTCGCCGTTTCAGGGCACCGAGGTGCCTGCTCTTTCCAACGATCCTCCGAGGAGGGTCGTTGGAGCTAAGATAGTTAGAGGTAGGCAAGATCTGAGGACTGTCGTTATCTCTAATAAAACTTAGACAAGAAGTCCTGACGCTGAGGCTATCAGGCTTCTGAAGGTTCCTCCGGGGCAGGGACGGTTTTGAGAAATCGCTTCTCCTCGGCGACCTCTGGGGGCGACTCTTTGAGGAGGGTCGCAGCGCTGCCAGTTCGGTTGTTCCCTGCCGGTCCTCCGTTCAGGGCACCGAGGTGTCAGCGTCCCCAAACGATCCTCCGAGGAGGGTCGTAGAACGGTCAGTTCGGTTGTTCCCTGCCGGTTCGCCGCTGCAGGGCACTGAAGTGACTGTTCAACCAAATCCAGAGGCCAGTCTCGAGAGACTGGTGCCCTTAGCAGAATTTCTGGCAGCGTGGAAACTACTGCCACATATTTCTCAGTGGGTCCTGCACACTATAGAAAAGGGTTCAGAATTCAGTTCGGTTCTCGTCCGCCCAGATTTCTAGGGGTCCTCCCCACAGTGGTGGACCTCGAGCAGGCTCTGGTTATGGAGCAGGAAGTGCTGACACTTTTGCAAAAAGGAGCTATAGAAGGGGTTCCTCCTCCCAGCAGACAGTCAGGGTTTTACAGCCGCTTCTTCATTGTTCCGAATGAGGATGAGGGGTTGCGTCCTATTCTAGACCTGCGTCAATTAAACGGCAGGTTTCAGAATCTCATGTTCATAGTATGCTTGCGCTAATATGATTGTGTCACAGATTCAGCCCGAGGACTGGTCTGTCACAATAGACGTGAAGGACGCTTATCTATCCATCCTCATCACAGGAGGTTCCTGAGGTTTGCTTTCGGGGGCGAAGCATACCAGTATCGGGTTCTTCTATTCGGCCTAGGTTTATCACCCCGCACCTTTACAATATGCGTGGATGCAGCTCTGGCTCCTCTGAGACTCCAGCGCATTTGCGTATTATACTATCGACGATTGGTTGATCCTAGCTCAATTTGAGCAGATAGCAGTTCGGCATCGAGATGTCGTTCTGTCTCATTTAAGATGTTGGGGTTGCGACTCAACGCCAAGAAGAGTGTGCTCCTCCCAGCTCAGAGGACCACTTTTCCAGGTGTTATAAATGATTCGCCGTAAATGGGGTAAAACTAGGCCAGTCACTCACTGTGGAACAGTTTCAGACTGTTGGGTCTTGTGGCAGCTGCGTCCAACGTAATTACTTTTGGCCTTCTGTACATGAGACCCCTGCAGTGGTGGCTCAGGACCAAGGGGTTTTCTCCGAGGGGAAATCCGTTTTCGCATGATCAAGGTCACGCGGCTATGCCTACGTGCCTCGGTCATGTGAAAGAACCTTGGTTCCTCGCCCAGGCCCAGTGTTGGGGGCTTCTTGTTGACGCTTATGCTTTCGACGGATGCTTCCCTCACAAGTGGGGGGTGATCATGAGTGGTCATTCGGCGAAGGGTCTTTGGCAGGACCATCTCCTTTTGGCACATAATTGGCTAGAAGGGATGGCGGTATTCCGAGAATCTCAATACTTCCTGTCAGAACCGAGAGGTCACCATGTGCCTGTCCTCCCGGACAACACACTGATGGTCTCGTATATCAGAGCAGATATCCTGTTGAGGCAGGGGCTGAGGCCCGGGGAATGGAGACTTCACCCCGAGGTGGTGGAGCTTCTTTGGGAGAACTTCGGTTAAAACTTTGCCTTTGTGGTTATCTCTGACGCATCCAGCTCCGCTTGGACTGGATGCGATGTATTAGGTGTGGTCGAGGCTACACCTGTACGCATTTCCCGATATCTCTGCTCCCGGGAGTTACCCTCATCTGGAGTCATGGATACTGTGGGCTCGGCCTCTGAGGGGGCCCAGCTCATAGATTCAGGTCTCTCGACTGAGGTCGTGGAGACCTTACTCCAGTCTAGAGCTCCCTCCACGAGAAGACTGAAATTTGAAATGTAAACTGTTCTCTGCCTGGTGTGCAGAACACCTTCTGAATCTTGCTATCTGCCCTATGGTACAGTACTTGATTTCTGCAATGTATGTTTCTTTGCTGGGTTATCTCTGAGGAGAGATCCTTATTTCATCTTCTCCGTGGTACATGAGGCTGAGGCCTGCACGTACTTGGATTTGCACCTGGTATGGTGGTAGTCTTTCTTCACCCCAGGCCGGGTTGTATTCCTAGGTCCCTACTCAATTTGCGGGTCATTTGTGCTGCAGGCCTTCTGTCCTCCACCTTAATCAGGAAAAGCTAAAGACAGATATTGAGCAAGCGAGTAGTTGAGGCTTCTCACTTGCTTATGTAGCGGCTGGACAGCCTTTGGCTGTCCGGGCCCACTCTACTAGGAGTATGGCTTTAAATTCAGGAGTTTCTCTCCACGACATCTGTAATGCGGCAGGATGTCCTTACCGCATACAGTTGTCTATTTTTTATGACTTGGACCTAGACTCCACTCCAGGGTCTAGGGGGCTTGTTTCTAGTGTGCGCATGGTCTTCATACAGTACAGGCATTTGTCATATGGCGTCGTGGGTATAGGGTTCCCACCGCGTCTCAACGCAGCTCGAGTTCCCTTGAAAGGGAACGTCTCAGGTTACGTATGTAACCCTGGTTCCCTGAGAGGGAACGAGACGCTGCGTTGCTTTGCCATACTCCCTGCATACCTGTGATCATCTTGCTTCAGGCTTTTTCAAAGCTAGTGTTCTCTGATCGCGGGAGTGCTTTATAGCTTCCTGGTCGGTGACGTCACCCGCCCATGACGTCTCCCGTTTCCATTGGATTGATTTTAGATGTGCTTCACGACGCAATCACGCAAGGCGTTCCCACCGCGTCTCAACGCAGCGTCTCGTTCCCTCTCAGGGAACCAGGGTTACATACGTAACCTGAGACGTTTTTCCTAATTTTTGATCAAAACCGAAGTGTAAATAAAAAAATATGTAAAAAATGTTTTTAATAACATTTTTAAATAAATCAAAGTCACATTCAAATAGCAGTGTGTTGTAAGAATACCACTGTCAATGTTAAAGGAATAGTTCACTTACCATTTTTATTTCTGTCATCATTTACTGATGATCATTTACAACCCTCAAGTTGTTTTAAACCTGTATGAATTTCTTTCTTCTTCTGAACACAAAGGAAGATATTTTGAAGAATGCCGGTAACCAGACAGTTGATGGACACAATTGACTTCCATAGTAAGGGGAAAAAAATATTATGGAAGTCAATGGGGTCCATCAACCTGGTGAAATTCATACAGGTTTGAAACAACTTGAGGATGAGTAAATGATGACAGAATTCAAATTTTTAAGTGAACTATTCCTCAAAATTTTGTTTTGTTTTATTTGAGACTATATGTTGGAAAATAATTTATTTAGTAAATGAATTTATTTAGTATATAAATTAATTATATCAATCTTTTATCTATAAATGAATACATTTTAATAAATGATACATTTATACATACATTCTAAACTTGCCTTGTTGGGGACGCGCATCAGCTTTGCGTTGCTTGTTTGGGAGTAGAGCATACCCAGTCAGTTCTCGAGGGGGCTGACTGAGTTGCGAGAGGTTGTCTGTTAATCACCTCGCTCCCGCCGGGCGTTCTTCGAGGAGGACGATTCGGTGCGCGCTTCCCGAGGCGCGAGTCCCGCTGCTGCCGAGGCACAACGGCGACGCGCATCTTGGGGAGCGCAAATCGATCTAACAGCGAGGTTTGAGACGGGCGCGCCCTATCTCTGCCTTCACGTGTTAAATCCAGTGGCTTATCTCGGGGAGAAGCACGCGCTGCGTTTTCTTTTCCCCGCGATGAGACTCTCGTGCTGCGATCTCCAGTTCCGAGGAATTGGTGATCGTTAGTGTTTAAAAACAATATATGTGTATAGCCTATCTATCTATATATATATATATATATGAATAAAGCAGATGTGTGTGAGTTTTCAATGAATAAATAAATAAGTCAGCTCATAACTCTGTTGTATAAAGAGGAGCTTATAAAAGGAGGTTTTATTTTGTGCTGATTGCCAAGTTAAATGTTTTCTGGCCAACTGAACATTATGAGAGTGAGAATATAATTAAATCTCTATATCTCAGCCTCCTCGTCGGGGATTGCCGTTTTTTCCTATCTCTACACTGAGGAGTTGAGATCGTGGAATAAACCGGTTTCTATTTTATGTGTTTATCCCCAAAACTTCTACTAAAGTAATGTTTTGAGTATTAAATGTCATAGTATGACAGTGCCTCGGGTTAAAGAGACGCTTACTAGCTATCTCTCTCCCGAGTCGGCGTCATCATTTCCCCGACGTTATCCACCAGCCATCATAAATAATAGATAAATATTATTAGGCAGCATTGGTGAAACTATATAAGGACATGGATGTATGTGAGGGGCGACTCTCTGAGGAGGGTCGCAGCGCTGCCAGTTCGGTTGTTTTCCTGCTGGTGGCCACGGAGTGATATATATATATATATATAAGTTTTTCTGATGTAAAGAAAAATAAAGGAAAAAAAATAAAAAATAAACTAATAATAATATATATATGTCTGTTCTCTGAACGCTTCGCTTTCAACAAAATGAAGATATATTCTATCCAGCGGTGTTCCAGAGGTGCCTTCCTCACCGATCTAATGTTCCTGAGACTGCTGGGCGGGAGCAGTCTCAGCCTACTTAAGCTCCTCGCAGCTTAAAGTGCTGCAAATTAGAGCGTCGCCATTCGGGCTCATCCACAATCGAGAGGGACCTGGGTGGCGGTCGCTGTCTAGCCAGTTAGAGATATGCAAGATCTGAGAACTGTTTTATCTCTAATTTAGCTTGGAAGAAGAAGCCCTGACGCCGAGGCTGCAGGCTTCTGAGGGTGGTCCCCTCCGGGGTAGGGACGGTTTTGAGAAATCGTTTCTCCTCGGCGCCCTCTGGGGTGTGACTCTCTGAGGAGGGTCGCAACGCTGCCAGTTCGGTTCTCCTGCCGGTTCACCGTTTCAGGACACCGAGGTGTCAGCGTCCCCAAACGATCCTCCGAGGAGGGTCGTAGAGCAGTCAGTTCGGTTTCCCGGCCGGTTCGCCGTTTCGGGGCACCGAGGTGCCTGCTCTTTCCAACGATCCTCCGAGGAGGGTCGTTGGAGCTAAGATAGTTAGAGGTAGGCAAGATCTGAGGACTGTCGTTATCTCTAATAAAACTTAGACAAGAAGTCCTGACGCTGAGGCTATCAGGCTTCTGAAGGTTCCTCCGGGGCAGGGACGGTTTTGAGAAATCGTTTCTCCTCGGTGCCCTCTGGGGTGCGACTCTCTGAGGAGGGTCGCAGCGCTGCCAGTTCGGTTTCCCTGCCGGTCCTCCGTTCAGGGCACCGAGGTGTCAGCGTCCCCAAACGATCCTCCGAGGAGGGTCGTAGAGCAGTCAGTTCGGTTTCCCTGCCGGTTCGCCGTTTCAGGGCACCGAGGTGCCTGCTCTTTCCAACGATCCTCCGAGGAGGGTCGTTGGAGCTAAGATAGTTAGAGGTAGGCAAGATCTGAGGACTGTCGTTATCTCTAATAAAACTTAGACAAGAAGTCCTGACGCTGAGGCTATCAGGCTTCTGAAGGTTCCTCCGGGGCAGGGACGGTTTTGAGAAATCGTTTCTCCTCGGTGCCCTCTGGGGTGCGACTCTCTGAGGAGGGTCGCAGCGCTGCCAGTTCGGTTGTTCCCTGCCGGTCCTCCGTTCAGGGCACCGAGGTGTCAGCGTCCCCAAACGATCCTCCGAGGAGGGTCGTAGAACGGTCAGTTCGGTTGTTCCCTGCCGGTTCGCCGCTGCAGGGCACTGAAGTGACTGTTCAACCAAATCCAGAGGCCAGTCTCGAGAGACTGGTGCCCTTAGCAGAATTTCTGGCAGCGTGGAAACTACTGCCACATATTTCTCAGTGGGTCCTGCACACTATAGAAAAGGGTTCAGAATTCAGTTCGGTTCTCGTCCGCCCAGATTTCTAGGGGTCCTCCCCACAGTGGTGGACCTCGAGCAGGCTCTGGTTATGGAGCAGGAAGTGCTGACACTTTTGCAAAAAGGAGCTATAGAAGGGGTTCCTCCTCCCAGCAGACAGTCAGGGTTTTACAGCCGCTTCTTCATTGTTCCGAATGAGGATGAGGGGTTGCGTCCTATTCTAGACCTGCGTCAATTAAACGGCAGGTTTCAGAATCTCATGTTCATAGTATGCTTGCGCTAATATGATTGTGTCACAGATTCAGCCCGAGGACTGGTCTGTCACAATAGACGTGAAGGACGCTTATCTATCCATCCTCATCACAGGAGGTTCCTGAGGTTTGCTTTCGGGGGCGAAGCATACCAGTATCGGGTTCTTCTATTCGGCCTAGGTTTATCACCCCGCACCTTTACAATATGCGTGGATGCAGCTCTGGCTCCTCTGAGACTCCAGCGCATTTGCGTATTATACTATCGACGATTGGTTGATCCTAGCTCAATTTGAGCAGATAGCAGTTCGGCATCGAGATGTCGTTCTGTCTCATTTAAGATGTTGGGGTTGCGACTCAACGCCAAGAAGAGTGTGCTCCTCCCAGCTCAGAGGACCACTTTTCCAGGTGTTATAAATGATTCGCCGTAAATGGGGTAAAACTAGGCCAGTCACTCACTGTGGAACAGTTTCAGACTGTTGGGTCTTGTGGCAGCTGCGTCCAACGTAATTACTTTTGGCCTTCTGTACATGAGACCCCTGCAGTGGTGGCTCAGGACCAAGGGGTTTTCTCCGAGGGGAAATCCGTTTTCGCATGATCAAGGTCACGCGGCTATGCCTACGTGCCTCGGTCATGTGAAAGAACCTTGGTTCCTCGCCCAGGCCCAGTGTTGGGGGCTTCTTGTTGACGCTTATGCTTTCGACGGATGCTTCCCTCACAAGTGGGGGGTGATCATGAGTGGTCATTCGGCGAAGGGTCTTTGGCAGGACCATCTCCTTTTGGCACATAATTGGCTAGAAGGGATGGCGGTATTCCGAGAATCTCAATACTTCCTGTCAGAACCGAGAGGTCACCATGTGCCTGTCCTCCCGGACAACACACTGATGGTCTCGTATATCAGAGCAGATATCCTGTTGAGGCAGGGGCTGAGGCCCGGGGAATGGAGACTTCACCCCGAGGTGGTGGAGCTTCTTTGGGAGAACTTCGGTTAAAACTTTGCCTTTGTGGTTATCTCTGACGCATCCAGCTCCGCTTGGACTGGATGCGATGTATTAGGTGTGGTCGAGGCTACACCTGTACGCATTTCCCGATATCTCTGCTCCCGGGAGTTACCCTCATCTGGAGTCATGGATACTGTGGGCTCGGCCTCTGAGGGGGCCCAGCTCATAGATTCAGGTCTCTCGACTGAGGTCGTGGAGACCTTACTCCAGTCTAGAGCTCCCTCCACGAGAAGACTGAAATTTGAAATGTAAACTGTTCTCTGCCTGGTGTGCAGAACACCTTCTGAATCTTGCTATCTGCCCTATGGTACAGTACTTGATTTCTGCAATGTATGTTTCTTTGCTGGGTTATCTCTGAGGAGAGATCCTTATTTCATCTTCTCCGTGGTACATGAGGCTGAGGCCTGCACGTACTTGGATTTGCACCTGGTATGGTGGTAGTCTTTCTTCACCCCAGGCCGGGTTGTATTCCTAGGTCCCTACTCAATTTGCGGGTCATTTGTGCTGCAGGCCTTCTGTCCTCCACCTTAATCAGGAAAAGCTAAAGACAGATATTGAGCAAGCGAGTAGTTGAGGCTTCTCACTTGCTTATGTAGCGGCTGGACAGCCTTTGGCTGTCCGGGCCCACTCTACTAGGAGTATGGCTTTAAATTCAGGAGTTTCTCTCCACGACATCTGTAATGCGGCAGGATGTCCTTACCGCATACAGTTGTCTATTTTTTATGACTTGGACCTAGACTCCACTCCAGGGTCTAGGGGGCTTGTTTCTAGTGTGCGCATGGTCTTCATACAGTACAGGCATTTGTCATATGGCGTCGTGGGTATAGGGTTCCCACCGCGTCTCAACGCAGCTCGAGTTCCCTTGAAAGGGAACGTCTCAGGTTACGTATGTAACCCTGGTTCCCTGAGAGGGAACGAGACGCTGCGTTGCTTTGCCATACTCCCTGCATACCTGTGATCATCTTGCTTCAGGCTTTTTCAAAGCTAGTGTTCTCTGATCGCGGGAGTGCTTTATAGCTTCCTGGTCGGTGACGTCACCCGCCCATGACGTCTCCCGTTTCCATTGGATTGATTTTAGATGTGCTTCACGACGCAATCACGCAAGGCGTTCCCACCGCGTCTCAACGCAGCGTCTCGTTCCCTCTCAGGGAACCAGGGTTACATACGTAACCTGAGACGTTTTTCCTAATTTTTGATCAAAACCGAAGTGTAAATAAAAAAATATGTAAAAAATGTTTTTAATAACATTTTTAAATAAATCAAAGTCACATTCAAATAGCAGTGTGTTGTAAGAATACCACTGTCAATGTTAAAGGAATAGTTCACTTACCATTTTTATTTCTGTCATCATTTACTGATGATCATTTACAACCCTCAAGTTGTTTTAAACCTGTATGAATTTCTTTCTTCTTCTGAACACAAAGGAAGATATTTTGAAGAATGCCGGTAACCAGACAGTTGATGGACACAATTGACTTCCATAGTAAGGGGAAAAAAATATTATGGAAGTCAATGGGGTCCATCAACCTGGTGAAATTCATACAGGTTTGAAACAACTTGAGGATGAGTAAATGATGACAGAATTCAAATTTTTAAGTGAACTATTCCTCAAAATTTTGTTTTGTTTTATTTGAGACTATATGTTGGAAAATAATTTATTTAGTAAATGAATTTATTTAGTATATAAATTAATTATATCAATCTTTTATCTATAAATGAATACATTTTAATAAATGATACATTTATACATACATTCTAAACTTGCCTTATGAACATAAAACATTATGTTAAATGGGCTAAATGGAATATATCAGTATCACAGCAGCTGTGTGACTGTGTAAGGATTTCTACAGACACCACAGCCATCATCTGTGTGATTGACCAATTTATAAACCATCACTGAGAGACGGGGACTAAAAAAATATGTCAATATGAGATTGACAGGAAGCATCTGCAATTTAGTGACACTCTAAACCATGCAGCATGGTGCAGTTGGCGGACTATGATTGTGTATGTGTGTGTGTATGTGTGAGAGAGATAAGCTGGCACAAGATTGAATGTTGCTTCTGTGTGGGGGATCTCTTCTCTGAATTGTGCCTGATGCGTGTGTGAAAGAGAGAGGAGACAGAAAGAAAGAGAGATAGAGCGGGTTGAATGGAACAGTTTCTATCACTGTTTCCAGGGTGTCGTTTTACACCAAATGCAATCACAAAGCGCTGCAGGGACCGGGCGTCTTCAGTGACAGCTCTAAACAACACAGAAAAACTCCTCCCTACCCTTACCTTCCAACTAACAGCTCCGACACGCTCCCAATCTCTGTCTTTAGCTTTTTGTCTCTATGATTCACTCTCTGATTACCTTTGTCTCTTTGTCTCTCTTCTTATTTTTCTTTCTCTCTCAGACACACACACATTTTTCTCTCTCTCGCTCATTATATAGCATATAATAATGTCAATTTATAATGCAATCTGACTCATACAGCCTTCCATATTTTTTTTTTGTTCAAATGCCATGTGTGTAGGAGTGCACTAAAGTCCCCTCGCATTTCCAACTGTTCTAAGATATGCTGATAGCCTATAAGTCTTTCTCAAAGAAGGACGTTTTTGACTTGTCAATGCACAATGGATACACAAAGTATACACCACGGTTTGAAATGCTAACAACATACACCCTTGTGAAAAAGAAGTACACTTTAGCAGACTTTTAAAAAGAGTACTTACTACGTAAAGAATATACTTTAAAAGAAGATACTTCAGTGCAAAACTAATGTAATGTTTGCAGACACTAACAATAAAATGGAAATCTATTATAGTTTACAACATTGATGTTAAAAGCAATTAGTTAACCTTAAGAGTACTTTTTTGACCCATTTAGGGGTCATAATTGTATTCATCTTTGAAATATTGTTATTGTTGAATGTTCTGACAAGCATTTATGATAAACTAAAATATGCTTAAACACAATTTCCACCTAAACTTAAATGTCATTAAATATATTCTTAATTACACATTTGTAATGATAAAGTTTCAATTAAGCACATTTAAAACGTATTAACTTTAAATGTAATATCAAGTACAAGTGCACAAGTTCAAATCATAATCAAGTACTTTACATGGAGTGGACTTTAGTATTCTAGTCAACGCATCAAAGTATACTTTTAAAGTGTACTTCTTTAAGGAAATTAAAACACGGTAACCAAGTGTAAACGGAAATGTGTCTCCATCGTCTATTTGTGATTCAATTGACCAAAACGCATCTTAATACCAATCTTAATGTGCTTTTCCTCGCCTGCCACTCCTGTAGTGTGTTAAATACTTATTATAGACATTTACCAATCTAGCATTCACTTAAATTAATAAATGTGTGACAAAATAATCATATTTTGCACATCACTGTATTAATTGGGGAAGGCTTTTTTTCTGATGTTTTACTATTAGGACCTACTATCATGGTTGTGACAGAAGAAATACAGCAAATACAATTACAATTATTTGTAAATAAAACTCGCCAGAGTCAGTTTGACCTTGTTCAAATACTCAAATATAGTTTGAAAGGGGTCTGTACTTTAACCAGTTCATGCTGAATGAATTGCAAAAAAATTGTAGAGAAAAATAATTAGAAGAGGAATTTCAATAGGGTTGCTTTGTGAGCACAGGGAAGTCTTACTATTCAGTGGCCTTATTCTGGGATTTCGATTCGGGACCAGCTTCCGTATTTTCTGTATACTGTGCTATTTGCTGCACAATGATTTGAAAGCTTAAAATATTGAGAATAAGACAAATACTGGAAGAGAATAATGGTTATGTCAAATCAAATCAAAACCTTGCTACAGTACAAAATAGGAAATAACTCTTCTCTTCAAAGGTTTGTGCATTGTAGATTTATTTGGAATATGTACACAATAGCATATGAGGCATAAATTAGGCAGACTTTTTGCAGTGGTCTCGCAGTGCTTTGTGCTCTCCACAGCTGTATGGGTTAGTTATATCATCATTACTCATTTATATGCCTTATGTTTATGCGATGAGAAGAAAGATGGATGACTTTGGGTTTCATCAGTATGTCTAAAAAGCTTCGTTTCTGGAATTTTCCATTAGTCCCTGGACTACAGTTTCTCTATCAAGATAATGACTTACATAAATTGGCTCACACAATAGATAATGGTTGTTTTTCCTTGTGAAAGCGACTTTTGTGGCATGGAATAATATTATAACACCATCTTCTTTTCTCAAACAGTAGACCCAGTGTATGTCATTATATATCATCTCTGTCTTCTCAAATACTATATAGGTAGAACTCAAAATTTTTAATATCGTGCAAAAGTTAATTTATTTCAACTTAAACGGTGACACTAATATAGCCTATTATATAGATTCATTACATGCAAAGTGAGATTTTTCAAGCCTTTGTTTCTTATAATTTTGATGATTATTTACAGCTCATGAAAACCCCAAATTCAAAATTTGAATATTGTGAAAAGGTTTTCATAGTTGTAATCCATAATCATCAAAATTATAACAAATAAAGGCTTGAAATATCTCACTTTGCATGGAATGAGTCTATATAATATCAACCTGGTCACACTAAAGTCTAGGTCTCTATAGCATGCAGTGTGTTTATCGTGCATTTTATACGCGAAAATGCGTTTTTACGTGCATAGGATACGCATGGGTAGGTTTAGTAGTGGTGTAATACGTTTGGTTAGGATTGGTGGTGTGGGGTGCGTGTGTATTACATGCAATGAAGTGCGTATCAAATGCACGCGCAACGTAAAAACAAATTTTTGCATAGAAATTGCACGATAAACACAATGCGTGCTATAGAGATGCATTTTCATTAGTTTCGCCTTTTAAGTTGAATTACTGAAATTAATGAACTTTTGCACGAAATTCAAATTTTTCGAGTTTCACCTGTATTTTTTAAATTGTGTGTGTTGTCAGGTTTTACCGCTTGCCGCCCTTGTGAGAAATACTGTAAGTGTACTTAAACTGTACTTGCAGAAAATATAATACGAATGAAATAAAAAGCCACTTAAGTGTAGCTACTTAAAGAGAGTACACTTTCATGAATATTTCTTAAAACAATTAAGAACACTTTTAAAAAGTGCACTTTGTAACAAATTAAGTGTTACACTAAAGTATATTTTAAATCATTGTTATATTTTTTTCATGCTTTAAAGCTACAGTATGTAAGATTCTGAGCCACAAGAGGGCGCTGTTTCCAACAATAACAAAGGCGAATCTTGATGACGCTATGAAGGAGAGTGGAACGATGGGAGATGTCGTTTTCAACATCCAGAGACGTATGGAATTAATGAATCATGATCACGGATGAGGTAATTTATTAGTTTTTGTATTACCTGTACGTCTGAACGCGAAATTGTATGTCATGATAATGAATTAACTACAAGGAACGCAAAATGTTATGCTATATTATCCTGTTACAGCTATTTGTCAAATGATTTGTTAGGTTAATGCTGCGTAGTTTTAGGATGTTTACAGTTAATGAAGTGTTGTTTTACGTGTTCAAACCAATCGTAGTAAAATTAAATTTGAACGGACATTTGCAAGTAATGGCTTAATATTTTTTAACAACAGATATCCGATTGTATTTAATTGCACTGCGATAATCTCGGTCACGGAACCTTGTACAGAATATAAAATAATGACGGAAATCATAATAGGCTATTACATGCGTGGGTGCGGGGACGCGGCTGACAATTTTGAATAATTTATAATGTTGATATAGGCTATCGCATCATGATAGTGTCGTGGGCAAGAGTGCCATCATATAACGTGGGAGACCCGAGTTTGTGTCCCGGCTAGAGGAACTTTTTTTTTACTAACGCATTTGTCCACGTGATATTGCGGAAACCAAGGATAGTGCGGATATTGCATCACTGACAGGCAAATTTTTTTTCCGGGACGGACAATTATTTAAAATTGGAATTTCTCTGAAATAAAAAATCTTTGGAGACTTTTGGGATATTGTAAGTACATAACTGCAGGAAATATATCACTCTGTCCAAGTGATTTTTGGATCTTTTATTACAAAATTTTTACATATTGTATCTTTAAAGGGGTGGTAAAATGCCATTTTCACAAGATGTAAAATAAATCTATGATGTCCCCAGAGTGTGTGTGTGAAGTTTTAACACAAAATACACCACAGATATTTTTATATAGCATGTTACAATTGTCACTTTTTGAGGGTTTGCAAAACCGTTTTGTGCCTGGCCCTTTAAATGCAAATGAGCTGCTGCAGAGGGCGGGGTTTCGTTAGCAGCTCCTGAGTGAGTGTTATGCCTGGTTCAGATTACACGATTTTAGCCCGATTTTGGCACGATTCGCTTGACGTAGGGTGTCGTGGGGATTCGTAAACGACAACGGGCGTCGGGACGCAAGATTTGATCGTTTCATCTCGTAGTGTGTCATAGTGTGCGACAACCTACGTCGCGGCGATGCTTCACGACAAAAAGACTAGCATGTTAAAAAAAAAATTCGGTCCTCCACGACGAGAGTGAGTGAGCAAGCGAGCGAGAGAGAGTGTTTACGTGTGCGCTAATGAGTGCTAGGGTGACCACCTGGCTATTGCTCTGTTGCAGGTCAGACCTGATTTTGCGGGACACGAGGGAGATAACTTACTATTATTACTACAGTAGGTGAATAAATGTTTATTTTATATTAGTCTTTTTGCAGTGATGTTAACATGCTTTAAATTGCTAATAGGCTTTATAAAAATGTTAATGACGGCGCTGACCGGCGCTGTGAGCGTCACTAATAATATAAAACTCATTTTAACAGCACGGGGCCGGCTATTCAATCTAAATAATTACGTGAAAATAATAATCCAATCGCAAAAAAGCACCTTTCCAAATAAGCACATAAATTCCATTAGGAAAGACTAGAAAGATTAAATGCGTTCTTACCGGATTAAGTATATTTTTGTGTCTTTTCCATGCGTGATGGTGAAACTTCGGTGGCATACACAGCAATCTCCTTTTTTAGGGTCACCTGTAACTGGTTTTAACCATGTATACTTTTTCTCCGATTCCTTATCATACGAACAATGCTTTTTCTTCTCGGAAGCTCCGGATAGATCCATTTTTCTGTTGCAGATTATTATTATTTTTTTTCTCAGTGTTTGTTTTCCCGCTCTGGCTAGAACCAATATAATGGTTACAAAAATCTACAAAATAATCTACAAAATGATGCAGATAGCTCAAAATGTTTTAGACCCTGTTTACATTTTTATTCAGCGTCGTTAACTTATTCTGATCGGATTGACAAAAAACGAGGAGTAAAATAAAAATAATACCAATGCAGGAATAAACAGGGCCTTGATTGAGCAGGAGATTGAACCCAAACATACATTTAAAAAAAAAATGCTGTGTTGTTTCAACCCATGTTTGGGTTTGTCCATATTTGACCCGGGTTAAAACAAAAAAAATTTAGCTTGTAACAGTAAAGTTTTATATTTATCATATAAGCAACCCTGAAGTCTTCCAAGGCCAGCTTTACTACGGTCAATACCTGTTTTGAGTTGAAAGATGGCATTAATATTAGCAACTTGCATTGTATGAAGAGAGAGAGAGAGAGAGAGAGAGAGGAGAGAGAGAGAGAGAGAGAGAGAGGAGAGAGAGAGAGAGAGAGAGAGAGAGAGAGAGAGAGAGAGAGAGAGAGAGAGAGAGAGAGAGAGAGAGAGAGAGAGAGAGAGAGAGAAAGAAAGAAAGAAAGAAAGAAAGAAAGAAAGAAAGAAAGAAAGAAAGAAAGAAAGAAAGAAAAGAAAGATTGCCCAAACGAGCAGTCAGTTATGCAGTTGCAAAAATACTTTCAGCAACAAAAAATATTTTGTTCCAGCATTCAAGAATCAGTTATTAGAATGTTTGCTACTGAAAACTGAATGTGAAGTTATGTCTTTTTAATATTTGCTTTCTAAATTAGGATCTTACTTTATGTTAATGGAATTTTTCATTTGATTTGGTCATTTCCTCATTACATTATGCAACTGAAGCACAGAACCCAAGCTGCTTCCTAGTTTTAGTATTACAGTATGTCACCAGACTGCCTTCTATAAAGCCCATATATGTGTGTGTGTGTGTGTGTGTGTGTGTGTGTGTGTGTGTGTGTGTGTGTGTGTGTGTGTGTGTGTGTGTGTGTGTGTGTGTGTGTGTGTGCCTACATGTAGGTATAAAAAAGCCAAGGTATATTTTAACATCAACTTCTCAGCTCAGCAGAATATTTACTCTTGCTAATAGCTCTTGCCTGTCGTAGATAATATCGCGGCTTGTTATAAATGCATTAAAGGTCTGTCACGCAATATGGATACTGAATCTCAGCGCAGGTCCCAGAGTCCCTGGTCAAATCTCAGAGAGATGTAGGAACTTCTCCAAACACGCAGAACACGCAGAGAGCTCGTTTAGTGTATGTTGGAACAGGACTGTGAACTTGATATCCTGAGACCAACAGCCTGTTTGAGTTTCTTTGAAACACACAGTGTTTAAATGACAGAGCAGCGATGCTTGTGATGAAATATTCTAGTGAGAGAAAAACACGATCAGCATGTCTTCCTTTATATTTTTCATGTGTTGCTCAGCGAATCAGCGAATCTTACATTCTTTATGCTAAAAGTATCGTGGATCTTGTTGTGGTTTACAATTTTGTCAGTAAAGGATTTGCAGCATCAATAACAGTCTTGTTTTAATGGAGATCTGTCATCGCGACTCACATCACATCATTATTTTACACAACTGAAAGATGGACCAATGTCTAATGATCAAATCGATTCATTGTGTGCAGTTTAGTGGTTTGACTAACATGCATCGCTTTATAATAGGGATTTGTGGTCCTGTAAATGATTAGGCTGCATAATTCAGTATCTTTCAGTATTCAGTAACACTCTGGCCCTCGAGATCCATTTACCTGCAGTTTAACTGCAACCTTGATCGAAATGTACCTGGCTGTAACTTTCTAGCAATCACAAAGACCTTGGCTGCCTCTGAAATGACTCTCTTGAGTAGGTATTTCTTTTAAATAAGTAATTACTTTGTGTTTCGCTAAAAATGTGTGAAGTATGAATATAATCCGGACGCACTACATTCGCCATGTTGCCATTATCACGTGACCAACCAGCATCAGTTACAATAGACTCACTGCCATTCATAAATACTCTCCCGTGGCATATGGATTGTAAAATGTTCATTATACGTAGGCCTACACTTCAGTATTAGGTAATTCCGGACATAGGCTACTACTCTTGTCACATACTGTTTTTCACCTACTATATAGCCTAGAATGCAATTTCGGATGCAGCCCTTGATTAGCATGTGTGTTTGAATAAGGTTAGAGCTAAAAGGGTACTTGTTTGACTTATCACTTTTTTGCATGTTAGTAAACCTGTAATTGCCGCCACAGTGGCTTATTGGGTCGCACTGTTGCCTCACAGCAAGGAGATCCCTGGTTCGAGTCTCGGCTTCCTGTGTAGAGGCTGCATGTTCTCCTGGTTTCCCCCCCAATCCAAAAAAACTGCAGTATAGGTGAATTGAAGACGCTAAATTCCTAAATTCCTGTCTATTGGTGTGAATGCCTGAATCCAAAGCCATGTAATGGGGAGGTTTGGGAAAAGACATTGCAACATACCCCAGAAAAAACATTGCCAAGAAAGTTAATAGGCTGTCCATAATGATGTTGTGTGTGATGAGAGATGGTCCATTGAATCATCACTAGACTGAAATAGTTAATGAATGACAATGATAGCCTACGTATAATTGAATCAATAAATAAGGATACCATACAATAAAAGAATGTTCAATTTAGTCATTCTTTCCTTTCAGACATAACCAAAGAAATTTGCAATAAATTACAGATTAAACTCAGTAACTCTAAACGATTCGGTAAGTGTTTTAGATTCACTAGACACATCGGCTCATGAGATTTATTCGTTCGGCAATCGTTACGCGCTATTTTGATCGTTTGCGAAGTAATGGCATTAACCTGTTTATGATTCACACACACACACAAAAAAAATATAGCCTATAAATGCAATGTATGTTTTTGATTAGATAAAATTGAACAGACTTATAGAGAGTCAAGAGTCAATCATTTGAAATTCGGATTACTCTGGTTGCGATGCATGTTTTTTTCACAAAAATAACCGGATCATAAGACTCACTCGTTTGGGAATCTGACTGGATTTATTTAATTTTTTTTGGTCACTCAAAAAAAATCTACTGATTAAAGTAGCTAGCCTAATTCTGATTAGAGTCGAGTCAGAATAGCGCTGATGTTTCATTGCTGTTGTAGATTTAGTAGGCTATCAACAGTGCGCTACTCCGTTAGGCTACTTAAGTGCTGAATAGTGTACTGAACTTACAAAAATATCCTACTGTTAAAAAGTAGGCTACTGTTTCTCGGTCACTAACCCTAGGGTTACTGTAATTTTAAATGTCTAAATCGTTCCGATTTAACGGTTAGATTGAAGAAATAGAATGTTACAATGTCACATTTTCTCCTTTTGCATTTTCAGTTGAGATCAATATTAGGTGCAATCACATTTGATTATGTCCTGACGTTAACAACATTAAAGTAAACAATCAGCTGAGAATAAAGACAGTCTTCTTGCATTAGTCAACATGGGCAACATCCACATCGATCCTTATATGGAAGGGAAATCACTGATACATTTTTTGCTCAAAAAGCTTTTCTTTACACAGTAACCTAAGCAAACAATGTATTTATGCATCAAAGCTACACTTTTCGAAGCGACTTAAATGCGTTTTCCCATAAAAAAAACTTCTTCGTGGATGCGCGCAACTGGTTGATAAAGGAGAACAACTTTCCAAGTAGGTTCTGGGGAATGAAAGCGCTGTCTTACCTTCCTCCCGAGGATTTCCGCCTACAATTTCCAGTAAACCGTTAAACAGAAAAAGCGATAGCAATACAAGCACATATCGTGTCGATGAAATGTGTCCGTTTTTCTGTCTGTGTTTGGTATACATCCCTGTGGCGGTCGGTGCTGTTCTCCGTCTCGCCTCGCGCTGGATTCACTCGCCAGCGTGAGAGGAAACCAGAAGAAATAGATGCAATTGAGTCAGCTAAGCTCTGCCCTCTCGATTTGCGTGAGCAACACGAACCATTATATGTTCGTAAACTGTCCTACTACGAGCGGAGAATACAACCAAGGCAGGAAGGATGAGAAACGTGAAGCCCTTGGGCACTTTAAAGCACGCGCACATTGCCAGGGCTTTCCTCCGGGCAGATAGTGGATTTATGACTCATTGATCACTGTATTCAACAGACCCCTGCTGAGAAAAACAGCAGCTGCTTTGCTGGTCTGAATGGTCAGGCTTGTTTTAGTTGGTTGGTTTATACGACTGAAGCTAATTTTAGCCATATAATAAGGCCTATAACAAATATTCTTTGGTAAATCATAGGCTAATTATGACATACAAGTGAAATTATGAGATAAAAGTCAACATTAGGCTACTAGTTAAAAGTCTAAATGATGACAAAAAGTTGAAATGATGATATAGTCAGGCATAGGCTAATTAAGCTAAAAAATAATTAAATACAATTTTGACTCTTTATCTCATTATTTGAGTGTCATAATGTTGACTTTTTACCTCAAAATTTCGATTTAATATTTTTGTCTCAAAATTATAACTTTTTATCTCAATGTCAAAAGTGGCCTTCCATAAATTGATTGTTCTTGCATGGAATTCTGGAAATTAAATAAAAACATAATATACCATACATTATGAGATAATTTTACATTAATTAAAACATGTAAATGTGTTTTGCATTTTTTTCTGTTACAATTTCTGGTAACACTTACATTAATAAAGTATACCATTAACAAACTATTAGTTTATAGTTTATATAGTTTATATATTGTAGTTTCTATGTTATTATATACAAATGGTAAGTTCTTCACTCATTGTCACTCTAAATAACAAAATGTTTATTATTTAATTAGCTCATACAACAGTTAAAAGTTGTTTTATTTTTTACACACACACACACACACACACACACACACACACACACACACACACACACACACACACACACACACATACACATACACACACACACACACACACACACACACACACACACACACACACACACACACACACACACACACACAGAGAGAGAGAGAGAGAGAGAGAGAGAGAGAGAGAGAGAGAGAGAGAGAGAGAGAGAGAGAGAGATCAATATAGGTAGAATAGTTTGAACAGAATCATGTAAAATCCCCATAAAACATGGAAACTCATTGTGTGTGTGAACAACACTAATGCAATTAATGCTAACAAAGGTTGGTTTAAAGCACTCAATTAATGCAATTTTCAGATTTTCAGTGACCTAATCTAAAGTAAGAACTATTTACTTTTAATAAGTTGTTAACAAAGTATAAAAAACATGATCTAACTCTTTACAAACGAGCTAATTAAACAATAATAATTAAATTAAGAACTCACTATAGTGTATTATTATATAAAAGATGTAGACTAATGTATGAATTAATTAACTAAAAGTTTTCAAATGTTTTGTAATTACTTTACGTATTATAAAGTGTTACCAAACTACTTACAAGTTCCAAAAATTATGTTTTTTTTTTTGTTTTTTTGTTTTTTTACACAGTTCTGCAGAAGTTAGAGCTTAGGTTGGTTTAAGTTTAAGCTTTTTGTTTCCAGCAGGCACATAACAACACTGCGATCCAAAATGAAAGGCTGGCAGAGAGGCCGTGGGCTTGGAAACAATGGATCTCTAAACGGATCATGTTCAGTATGTGGTTCCTGTGACTATCATTACTCACTCATCAGGAAATGTTAATGCCATTTAGTTTTAAACACTGCAATGCCATCAAAGCAAGCGTACAAATGGTTTACAACACACACACACAATAGTCCTCCTGCAACTTTGTCGTAAAAGAGATTGTGAAGAGCCAACCAGTCATGTAATTCAGACTGTGGGAGTAAAAGCTTTGGCCAGCTGCCTGCAGTTCCTTGCCTAAAGAAACATATATGCTGTGTAAAATATACTTTTGGCTCCACAGTGCCATATGCTCTGCCACGTAAGCTTTGGGAGTACAAAAACAAGTCGCAGAACTGAATCAAACGGCCCGAATGCTCAAAAGTGCTTGTGGAGAGTGCATGGCGTGTCATTAAATGGTTCCTTGCTTCCCAACATCACAACGTATGTGTGGGTTTGACTCAGAACAGTAAACTTTGAGCAACATCCCATCTCCTGTGCTCACACCACTGTTAAAATACCTTAGCCCAATGGAGCTATGATAAATATTGCATTTTCAGAGAGATGATAAATGATTTATTCTTGACCCTGAGTCGTGTCTTTTATAAACTTATTTTTGGATGGCTTGTTTAATGGAGGAGGTCTGGTGAAATAGATCTGAAATTAGAACAGTAAATCTTCCCAACAGGTAATTTGGCTATCGGTCTGTCAGAAGTGAGCTGGGGTATAATCTTCTTCTCGGTCTTTAAAGGCAGGTCGGGTTTGCTCAATAATCAGAGAGGGCTTTAAATCATGACTCAATGAGGACCCTGTCTTGTTGACCCGTAAACCACATGTAAATGAGTGCTAATAATCAACATGTCGCCGTGAAGGTCCTTACACTGGAAGTCTAAATGAGCTTTTTCCTGATTGCTATGTAAATGTGAACTATTAAGCAAAAGGTGTAAAATTATATTGTTTTGTTCTGATTAGATTATATAAGTGAAGCCTTTTTAATTATAGGAATTGATGAGCTTCAGATCATGCATAATGAGAACTTTTTGCATTAAACATGAGTTAAATACTTGATACCAATGACAATGATACCTGCTGTTAGTGGGATAGTTCACCTGAAAATGTAAATTCAGTCATCATTTACACACTTTCATTGTCTTTCCAAAACCTGTGTGACTTTCTTTCTTCTGTGGAACACAAAATAATATATTTTGAAGAATGGAACAGTTTTCATTAACCAATGACTTCTGATATGGGGATGTATTTTCTTTGATATTCATCAGAATCATACAGGCTTGGAATGACATGGCGGTGAGTAAATTATGACAGAATTTACATTTTTATATGAACTGTGTATTCAACAGTGAAATCATATTAATAAAACACACACACACGCGCACACACGCGCACACACACGCACGCACACACACACACACACACACACACACACACACACACACACACACACACACACACACACACACACACACACACACACACACACACATTGTACCTAATAAATATAACATTTTAAATGAAAAATAGGCCTACTCTTGAGCACACAATTATAATCTTAACATAAAATTGACTGTTGTCTTCGTTTTCAGTGTTATTTTGTTATTTTATTATCTTATTTATCCAATAGCTGTTACAAAATATGATAAATAGGCCTATTGAATTTTTGGATTAGAGTCACAAAAAATTTCTCTAATTTTAGAGGGTTTGAAAAGATGTTTGAAACCAACATAGAAAAGGATTGATAGAGAAAACAAGCATTTGTGTAATTCATTTCTCAGTTAGTGACTCTAAAACTAAAGAAAACTAAAAACTAAATGTGTAGGCTGGCCTGTTGCTTTGATAGTGTTATGCTTTTTAACTGGACAATAACACTTTTTGAGGGTAGATGCATATTTTTTGTAGGATTTAATGTTTTATTTCCTTTACCTTTGATATGTAGTACACTTATTCGCCGTTACCCACTATCTTTTTAGCTTTGATACTTGAAATATGACATAATGCGCAATTCCATTCAAAGACATATAGTGTTTTGTCGCCATCTAGTGTATATTATGAGGTGTTGCAGTGAGAGTGCATTTCTGTAGGCCTACTCCTGTCCTGCAGGGGACAGTAACCGTGACTATCATCTGAGATGACACTCTTCCCTGTTGAGTAGACTGTGCGAGACTTACTATATTCTGAGTTACAGTTAGATGATTCTTAAAGCATGTTGATCCTCGTTAGTGTTTAAACTTTATTTTGACCACAGTCCGCTGATACACCAGCGCTGTTTATGAAAGTGTTAGATTGGTGAAAAACATGACTGCCAATGAAGACCAGGAGGTGAGACAGATACAGCTAAAGCTAACATGAGCTAAAAGATGCTTATTAAATGCAATGTGAAAGTTTTATAAAGGCTGTGTAGTCTAACCTAACCACAAACTTAATGAACATCTTGTTCATGCCCACATTTCATTCTGAAATTGAATATCACTATACAACACAGTAAAGTGGTGGTACCATGGTACATCGATTATATTACTGTATAGTGTTTCCATTTTTATGTCCCATCATGGGTATATCAGTATACTTGGAAAATACAACAGTAAATGTCCAAAACACAGGGTTTATTATTGACTGAAGTGTTCTTGTGCAGATGGAGTTGGAGGCTCTGCGTTCAATCTATGAAGGAGATGACTGCTTTAAAGAGCTCAGCTCTGTTTCTTTCCAGTTCAGGGTAAGAACTGCTTCTCGACACTAATACTTCAGTTCAGTGGTGTGAAAAAAGTCATAAATACACCAAATACGGTTTACTTTGGCTTACAGTGATGTTTTATTTAGCCTATGCCGTACAGATAAAATGAACACTATTTACATGTATTTATTTAGCAGACACTGTTATCCAAAATCATCTATCTATCTATCTATCTATCTATCTATCTATCTATCTATCTATCTATCTATCTATCTATCTATCTATCTATCTATGGTTTTATGGTTTAGTAAACAAGCTAGAGAAGAAGTGAAATGTGAAGTACATAAATAAATCAATAGGAGTGCCTTGGTTTATACATACTTTTGTGGTATAACACTCTTACTTTGGTGATGGCATGAGATGATACGTTATTAATGGATTTAATTGATTACCCTATTAATTTATTGCTGGTTTAGATGATATTGTATTAATAATATGTTTGCTAAAAACATATAGTATAGCACTACTAATTGTACCTTGTCCAAAGGTTTTTTGGTAATGTCATGGTAGTTTTTGTGTCTGAATTGTGTTTTTCTCTTCTTCTTTTTTTAATTTGTAGATAGGAGATGTTGATGACATTAAATCCTTCCTGCTAGAAGTGTCTTGGCCAGAGAACTATCCTGAAACAGCACCGCACATATCATTAGATACTTTTTTCAACAACAAAATGTAAGTTGTTTACGGTATAATTGTTTTAGCCTTTCGTTGTGACTAAAATGTTCTAACCTAAATCTGCAGAGAGGTTTGAAAATTTGAGGCTGGAGAAGCATGGAATTTTGAAATGAAAAATGTGTACCGTAATTGTGATTACACATTAAAATAGCTTGCTTTTTTATATTTTTAAAAATGTAGTTTATTCCTGTGATGGCAAAGCTGAATCAGCACAATTACTCCAGTCCTCAGTGTCACATGATCTTTTCAGAAATCATTTTAAAATGCTGATTTAGTGCTCAAGAAACATTTCTTATTATCAATCAGTGTTGAAAACAGTTGTCCCGCTTAATATTTTTGTGGAAACCGTGATACATTATTTTTCAGTATTCCTAAATAAATAGAAGGAAATAGATTTTTTTTGTAACAATGTATTAGTCTTTACTGCAACTTTTGATACATTTAAATTAATGCATCTTTTTCTGAATAAAAGTATTTTAAAGTACAAGCTTTTGAATGGTACTTGACATTCCATTCGATTTATATTGAATATCATATTTCAGTGCAAGTAGGTTATTGGATTTAACAGGATTAAATGAACCTTCTAATTTTAGATCGCCGGAGACAAAGCAGTACATTATCTCGAAGATGAGCGAACAGGTGGAGGCCAACCTCGGCGCTGCCATGATGTACACACTTTTTGAGTGGGCCAAAGAGAACCAGGAAACACTCATGGAAAACCACCAGCCCGTGACAACCGCTGTGGTCTGTATTATTGACGCGTTGGGCCCTCTGAATATATTGTGCAATGTCTGCACTAGTGCTTTCTGATATATCTGACATTATATCTTCAAACAATTACATCACCTCAAAAGACCAGAGTGAAGGTCTCTTGTAGCTATGGAAACTGTCACAGCTCCTGTAAAAAAGAAAAACTTTAACGACTGGTATTGTTTCTCAGACCTTGATATCCAACAGCGATGTCATGAATAATTCCTCCTCTGTCAGTAAGAAGAAGAAGGAGAAGAAAGAGCAACTAACCAAATCACAGAAGAGGAAACTGATTGGAAGAACAGGTTAGTATCATTGGCTAAAAAAATTTAAGATGTTTGGCATTGTTGTTTGAATGCACACTGATGTGAAACTGCCCTTTGCAATACACAGATAATAAGGGTGAACTACCACGAGGTTGGAACTGGATAGATGTTATTAAGGTAAGTTAAGTTAGAATGATTTACTACAAATGCCATTTGATGCTTAAAAATGCACATTCTTAAGGCCCCTGATGTACTCATGGCGATGTTCTTTTTCGTTCCTCGCTTAGGGATAAAAATAAGTTTGATATAAGCAGCGGTATATACGGTACTGTTAGCGAACATCCCGACGCCGTCCGCATTGCTGAGAGCGCGTTTAGATGAATATGTTCAAATGTGCTGCACACTTCTCTCTCATTAACCAAATAAACACAATACAAAAAGACAGTGGTGAAAAAACAACAGTTAAAAAAGCATCTGATCATAGCGATGTGGATCTTTGCACAATCTCTGCAATTCGGCAGTCCAGTAAAGTCACGTCGCGTTTATTTATATTATATAGCATTGTATACCGTAGATTGTTTAAAAGCAAGCAGCTTTACAGTATTAAACAAGAAAAAGTTCAGTGGCTCCTTAAATTAGAATTACAACTTTAATTTCTATTATACGTAATCGCCACGGACCAATGGCAGCTCGAAGATGTTTACTTAATATTTGTAATATTGAACAATATTATTGATCTGACTGCACTGACGTTGTTGTATGAGAAATGAACTGAGCTGGACGATGACATCACTATTTTTTGCAGAACTGCTTTATAGATGAAATGAACTAATAATTGATAATCTTTACAACGGAACTGAATCAACACTGAACTGACTTCAGCTGATCAACAGCCTAAATGCATCATTTTAAAGCTGCTTTGAAACTATCTGTATGGTATAAAGCGCTATATAAAATAAAGGTGACTTGACTTGTTTACCGGCCAGAGCGAACTTTTCCGGAAAAGCCGTCAAGCTGTTTTGAACTCGCCTGAATGAACACCAAAAGAACTTCTTTTTGGCCTGTTTTTGTTCGAAATGACGCCACACCAGTTCTTTCGTCGATTCCGCCTGAAGTATTTCCGGGGCCTTTAAAACATTCAGAGTCATGTTTCATAATGTCTGTCTTTTTTCTCTTTTTGTATGGGGATCCCGACCATACGTTGCCACGTTTTCTGTTCACCAAACAGCATGTAAGCAATTTATATTTAAGATATAATATACAGTGGCCCCAATAAGTGTTTTGACTCGAGACAAACTGTTTGAATGTTGTGACATTAGATAACAAATATCAAACCAAACCGTGTTTATTTGAAAGAAAAACGATGCAAGCGTTTCACTCTTTCACTTGAAGTTAGTTTTGTGAAAGTGTCTAGAATCATATATTTTTATATGCCATTTGGTTTGATACTTTATTATCTAATGCAATGGATGCGAACATATCATGTATGGCTGAAGTATTCAAATTAAAAAATTAAAAAATCTTCCCAATCCCAAATCTTTAAACGGTGGTCAACGCTTATAATACTTTAACATATTTCGTGTCTTCTCTCTTGTTTTGTTTTCTATAGCTGAGTAAAACTGGAGGAAAAGATGACGATTAGAGATACTTGAGAAGGAACGATGGATTGATGTAGTGCCGGGTGAATGTATGGATGAATTGTGTCTCTGTGCACTTGTTTTTTGTTTTGTTTTTAATGAAAGCTGACCTGAATTCTCTCGGGTCATGATTTCGTGTCACCTGAAGCTGCCACAGAGCCGATGTGACACTGAGTGGAAGGAGCTCTGCCGTCACAAAGACACGTGTCCTCACAGCCACAGGAGTGTGTGCTAAATTAGCTGAGCCACACATAACATCATGAGGCGTGTGTAAAGTATACTAACACAGATTGAAATGCTTGTATTTTGGAACTGGTAGAACAGTTGGGCGTCGCTTAATAAAGATAACATCAGTGTGATGTGCAATTTAATTAATATTGTGTAATGTCCTTTAAAATGCATCATGGGTAGTTTAAAGGTGTTATTCAGGGTAGTACACTTGTATAATCTGACAGGGGTTACTAAAATAAATCAAGGTCTGCGTCCGAAATCAAGTAGGTACTTATTTTGAAATAAGTAATTACTTTACGACAGCTAAAAAGTATGTTCTATAGTATAAATGCGTGTAATATGTATGTACTACATTCACCATGCTGTCATTATCATGTGACCTACCAGCGTCGGTTACGTCGCTTCACTGCCATTCATAAATCTTCTACCGTGGCCTCATGGGATAGTCAAGAGCCCATCGTATGCTCACTACAGAATCTCGCCGGAAGTAGTAGGTCATCAGGGTGCTTTTTGCATACTCTTTTATGAGTACTGTAATTCAGACATGCTTATTTTGTCACATACTGTTTTTCATTCTTTACAGTGGGGAAGTATGTTATTTTGGATGCAGCCAAGTATTATTTAGCTGGTCATGTGATCTCAACATGGCAGTTTTCTATAAGCCTCGCTCAGTCAACAAAAAAAACGAAGAAAAAAATGTGGAAGATATGTTATGGGGGTATATATGTGTGTGTGTGTGTGTGTGTTTTTTAAAGAAATAAAGTTTTAAAGCACAGTCTTTGTAGATAAAGCAGTGCCACTCTTGTTAAATGTGAAAACACTGTGAGCGAGAACATATGTCAGCATAGTGGAAGGGTCTATTGCTGAATTCGGAATCGTATGCATACTAGCGTAGTACTCTTACTACTTTTACCATAACTTTCTATGGGAAAAATAGTAATAGTAGTAGTATGCTAGTATGCATGCGGTTCCGAAATCAGCACATTTGCTTTTCAAAGTCAAGTATCACAGTCAAAGTGACTTAAAAGCCACAGTCTTTTCAAGTATTCTCTCTACATTGATAATTAAATTGTATAAAATCAACATTAAATTATTTGTTCAAGTTCAATTCAAGTTCCTTCATTTTTAGGATTGTATAGTATTGGGGCATTCTATTGAAGAATTTGTCTAGGCCTATAACATTTAAAAGGTTTTAATTTCCTTGTTCGTAATAAGAATTAAGATTATTTTGGAAGACGCTTTGTATTTGCCATGCATAATATAGACATTTACAACACTTAAAGCAATAGTTCACTTAATGACAATTCTGACATAATTTACTCACCCTCAAGTTGTTCCAAACCTGTATGAATTTCTTTCTTCTGCTGAACACAAAAGAAGATTGGAGAATGTCTGTAACCAAGACGGATGGACCCCATTGACTTCCATAGTAGGAAAAAAAATACTATGGAAGTCAATGGGGTCCATCAACTGTTTGGTTTGCTGACATTCTTCAAAATATCTTATTTTCCGTTCAGCAAAATAAATAAATTCATACAGGGTTGAAACAACTTGAGCGTGAGTAAATGATGACAGAATTTACATTTTTAAGTGAACTATTTCTTTAAAGCGCAGATGGCGACTCTAGACTTTTCCGGGTTTCCTCTTCCTCTGTGTTGCGCTTGTACACATGTAGAATAATGCTGCCCTCTGCAGGTCTGGAAACGCACTATCTGCATGCATGCAAACTAACACCATGCGTAGACGGGACAATTTTGTACGTCCAAGTATCTTTACAAACGCCTTTTGTCCTGGGGATTTTTCTACTTTCGAATCCGAGTAACTAAAGTCCACCGGACCGTGTGGGTCACAGCTTTTGTTGTACGGGGTTGCAACTTTAAGAGTGGGATGTTCCTCATCATAGCAGCGATAAGAATGAGGAAACACCAGTAGCCGTGAATGTAAGCAAAGCTCACGAGACACTCCAGTCCGTGTCCGAGTTCATCTGTGGACGGCAGAACGTCGGTCACACCGGTGGGCCGATGGTAGATCATCCACCACCCGTTACCACGCCATGTAAGTAACGACACCCAGCGTAAGACATGCTGACCTGGGCAGATCTATTCATTCCTTCATTCCTAGTCACGCACCTGCATTGTATCAGTATGTTTGGCGCACTTGGGTGAATGCTGGGGGTCCTTTGCGCAAGGTGCGGCTGTCTATCATAAAGTTATGATAAGGGACTGCTCACGACCCAGCACGCGCTGATGATGCCCCATGTCCGAGGGTCGTTATTTTGATTTTTTTTTTTTTTGTTCATAGTCGTGCGAACAGATTTATTGACATTATAAATGGCTCCGGCTGCTCTTTCATATCTCAGGGGACTTAATTGATTTCCCAATTATGTTTAATTTTACTATCAACTCCTAAAATTGGTTTAAATGAACTAAAATTAAACCGTTGAAGTCAGATAACGTTAAATTAAACCGCATTAAGAGCAGCTGTAATTTAGCGGTAGGCCTATATCAGATGCGAAAGAGACTTATTGCTTACAAACAGTATAACGTTCTATAAACAGTTAATAAATCTTCTTCACTAATGAAAATATTTCTAAAAGAATCCAAGAAAATCTGAAAGCTGGATTGGAACAGAACGACGAGTGGAGCGATCGACTTAAAGCGTTCGGTAATCTATGGAAGTTTGTTTCCGCAAATTTTTTTTTATCTAGCAACAATGCCGAAATTAATTTGTAGTGGTAGCAGCAGCTCTCAGAAAATTCCCAGTTTACAAATTGTAATTACGAGCTTGGACGTGAACTCTTTTTAAGAAAGTTGAAATCTTGTAAAAGGGTAATTGTGATATGGCATGAACGCACATTAACTTAGCGATCATTAAAAAAGAATATTACATAGGCCCAGATTTTGAATGTAGTCAGTAGTATGATATCATAGACAGTGATATTCGGTACTGCATCCGCCATGTTGTTACGGTCACCTGATCTACCAGCGTCAGTTGCGTTGCTTCACTGCCATTCATAAATTCTCTCCCATGGCCTCATGGGATAGTAAATTACATGGAATGCTCACTTCATAATCTCTCCATAAGTAGTAGGTCATCCATGGACTTTTTGCCTACTCTTTTTTGCATACTGTAGCAGTGACGCTGCGCAATACTGTCCCAACTTCTTCAGCAACCTTGGTTCTGGAAATATTAGGCTATTCAATTTATTTATTTTTTCCATAGAAATTATTATAAAGTCTTTAAAAAGGAGTTTTAAAATTGTGAATTAACCAACCAGCTTCTAGGTGAATCACAATAATGAAAATCAAATAAAAAATGACAGATAGCCTAAACTAAATATAAAACTGTTGATTGTGTTAAACGTAGTTTGAGAGCGAAGGGAAACTGACTGTCTCGTCATTTGCAGTTATTGCTAAAGAGTTCTTTTGTTGTGGTTTGCTCTTTTTGATTCTCTGATTGGTAGTTTTTTTTTTTTTTTTTTTTTTTTTTTTAAGTTGAAATAATGCATGACCTTAACAAAAGCATATGCCTTTAACCTTGTAGCTCAAGGTCTGTTTGTAAAGGTTTTGTTTGCAAGTTGTTAAAAATCAGCCAAATTCCCTGTGGAGAAAATGAATCTCTTACTTCCAGAACCCGGCTGTTGCATTTATAGAGAGAAACCCAATATTGAGTGCTTAGTATGCGATAAACGAGAAATTGCAGTTTTACATTACGATAAATCGAAGAAGCAGGAGATTTAAGTGAAAGTCTCCATTTTATCTATCTGGTGGGAAACAAATTTGAGATATTGAAGATGATAAAACTTCAGTCTGTATTAACCCACATAGTATCATAAAGTATATGTTGCCAGCATTGTTCTAACTTGCCGTTCTGCTAATCTAAATGACATAATAGATCTAGGAGTGAGGTAAGCAGTTTTCTTTTCTTTTCAGTTTTATAGCAATATGTTTGAAATTTGGATCGAATACAATAGATTAGGCCTATCAAATTTCCCACCACCACACCTATTTCTGACTGGAGCGTCACAAGCAGCAGCTGTTGTCTAAAAGGACAGCGTCCCTGCCTTGTTTATTAGGCCTACTCAATTTGATGAACAGCAGTCACATGTTTGGATTGCTAATTGGAAGCTACCAGTCTGAAATCTGTCTTTCATTTAAACTGTACTCAGCCTGAATGTCATTGTGTAGTTTGCGCAGATATTGAAATGAGATTGCGATTGGAGCAAACAACTTTGACGTCATGTCTTATCTGCCCATTTTAGTGCTCCGTTAAGCAATCCTGGAACGAAAAAGGATTGTTTAGTTGGAATGCCTTCCTACAACTTACTCGAATGGCACATAGTCATTCAGTTCTCAGAGTGTTTTTTTTTTACTGCACTTGTGACCTTCTATTACTGAGATTCTCTTCCATTGTTTTGTTAAGCCTGGATGCAGAAGTGGGCTGTGACTGTACTGCGTAGCTTGAGATGTTTGTTCACGCGTATGTGAGTCACGTCAGATCCCTGTCTTGCTAGTCATTCTGTCTGTTCAGAACTGCTCTGGCATTGAGCCAGCTTAACAAGATGGATGGTCACTTCCTACGCACCCAAACTTGCTGTATTATCATCTGTGTACTAGGCTTACTAGACCTTATTATAGGGATGGGCGTCTCAAGTAATTTTGTAGTCAAGTACTATAATCTATAATGTAAAAAAGGGGGTTATCAATTACTTGAAAATAAAAATGTAAGTTTAAGGGACAGTCCAATCAGGATAAGCAGTACACATAGTGCATATTAAATAGTGCCAACAGAAGCTCAAAAACGCTTGCTCGACACACTTCACAACTATATTAGCGCCAGCACCAACGCACGATAGCGTTCTGTTTTGTATAAGCATATGCTGCTGCTATGTCTTCTGCTGCTTTAAATGCTCAAGCTTTTTAAAGACAGGTGGGTTCTGATTGGCTGTCAATGTTTTTGTCATTCATCTGCTGGAAAAATAGTTCTGAAAGGGATTCCAACAATATTGTTCCTCTCTTTTATTATCGTTATAGTTGTGGTGTGGGCATCTCTATTCTGAAAGAACGATTATTAGAACTTTACAGTTATAGATAACCATTCATTAATAGATGTGTATACGTAGATTCCACATTCGACTAATACAGACACTTATTTGCACTCCCGCCATCTTGGAACGGTCAGTGTGTCGTCACTCACAGTAAGGATCAAGAGATTAAAATTTTCGAAGAAATGGTATCACAGTTCACATGTGAGAATGTGTTAGTTTGTGTTTTTGTAATAACTCACTATTACAGGTTTTTACTATGGTAACTTTTTAATGTTGTGTTAGCTGTCGCCTTCGTCTTGTAGCCTATTATGTCAGTTTAGCAAAATAGTCTGCTGAAGTATATTGCAGATATAGATATTCATACATGCGTCAAACTACAGTTGCAGACGCTCAGTCAACTTGCCCTTGGTTGTTCACGGACCGGATTTGACCGTTCCAATATGGCGGGCGGCTTGTATATGGACGGCAGCCCATAGAAACAACCACTAATGAGGCATCTATGTGCGTGTATTTAAATGCTATGTAGGAAGACACATTTTGGCCATATTCCAGGATGACAATGTCAAGATTCATTAGGCTCAAACTGTGAAAAAAGTATTGGGAGGGAGCATGAAGAATTATTTTCACACATGAATTGGCACCCCTGAGTCCAGACCTTAAATTCATTAAAAGTCTTTGGTGCTCGATTAGACTTTACAGAGTGCATTCATTCACGATTTGAGCCTGATGAATCTAGACATTCATTGTCATCCTGGAATATGGCCATGTTGTTTCTTCCTACATGGTTCAATTCAATTCAATTCAAGTTTATTTGTATAGCGCTTTTCACAATACACATTGTTTCAAAGCAGCTTTACAGAAAATGCATTTCAAAAATATACATACAAAAATACAGTTAGTTAATCATGAAATTTAGGGCATAACATATCGCCGGCGTTGGGTCGTCTCTTCACAGGCGTCGAGTCGTCTCATCACAGGCGTTGGGGCATCTGAAGTCTCCATGAGAGGCTGGATACTAACTGGAGCTGACAAACTCTATTTGAGTTATCTCGGGACAGGCGTCCCGAGATAACAACAAAAAAGGCAGATGGGAAATAATTAGCGTAGCTGCTGTTCTTAATACGAATGCATTTGATCTGATTTAACTGTAGTATAAAAGGTATGAGATGCATCATGTGAATGCTTGGCTAAAGAGATGCGTCTTTAATCTAGTTTTAAACTGGGAGACTGAGTCTGAGCCTCGGACAGTATCAGGAAGGCTATTCCAGAGTTTAGGAGCTAGATGTGAAAACGCCCTCCCTCCTTTAGTGGACTTAGATATCCTAGGTACGACCAGAAGCCTCGAATTTAGCGATCTTAAAGAGCGCGATGGAATATATGGCGATAGAAGATCTCTTAAATATACAGGAGCTAAACCATTTAGGGCTTTATAGGTCAGTAACAATACTTTGTAATTGATACGGAACTTAATAGGTAACCAGTGTAGAGATGATAAAATTGGTGTTATATGATCATATTTTCTTGACCTAGTAAGAACTCTAGCAGCTGCATTTTGGACTAACTGTAGCTTGTTTATTGAGGATGCAGGACAACCAGCTAATAGAGCATTACAGTAATCTAGTCTCGAGGTCATGAATGCATGAACTAACTTTTCTGCATCAGAAACTGATAGCATATTACGTAGCTTAGCAATGTTTCTAAGGTGGAAAAAGGCTGTTCTTGTGACATTTGAAATATGATTTTCAAAAGACAAGTTGCGGTCTAGTATAACACCCAGGTCTTTTACTGTAGAGGATAAAGTAACAGGACGTCCATCTAGATTAAGGTTGTATTGTAAGAGGTTTTGTGGGCAGTTTTTTGGACCAATCAGTAATACCTCCGTTTTATCTGAATTTAATAGAAGAAAATTACACGTCATCCAATATTTTATATCTTTAACACACTCTGTCATTTTAGATAATTTAGTGTTATCATCTGGTCTAGATGAAATATATAATTGAGTGTCATCGGCATAACAGTGGAAACTTATTCCATGTTTTCTTATAATATTACCAAGTGGCAGCATATAAATTGAGAATAGCAGGGGGCCTAATACAGATCCCTGTGGCACTCCATAATTTACTGATGTTATCTTTGATTTTTCCCCATTTAAATGGACAAAATGGTAACGGTCTGATAGGTACGATCTAAACCAGCTTAATGCCTGTCCCTGAACACCAGTGTAATTTTGAAGTCGATCTAAGAGTATTTTATGATCTATAGTGTCAAACGCAGCACTAAGATCGAGTAAAACTAGTATTGAGATACAGCCTTGGTCAGAAGCTAAAAGTAAATCATTTGTAATTTTAACCAGCGCAGTTTCTGTGCTATGATGTGGCCTGAATCCTGACTGAAACTTTTCATAGATATCGTTTTCTTGCAAGAAAGAGCACAATTGAGCGGACACAACTTTTTCTAGTATTTTAGACATAAATGGAAGATTTGAAATGGGTCTGTAATTTGCTAGGTTATTTGGATCTAATTGTGGTTTCTTAATAAGAGGTTTTATAACTGCCAGCTTGAATGTTTTTGGAACATGTCCTAAAGATAGAGACGAGTTAATAATATTGAGTAGAGGCTCTTCCACTACAGGTAACACTTCTTTCAGTAGTTTAGTGGGTATTGGATCTAATAAACATGTTGTTGGTTTAGATGCAGTTATAAGTTTATTTAGCTCTTCCTGTCCTATAGTTGTAAAGCGCTGTAGTTGTTCTTGAGGGGCGATAATTGAGGCTGAATCATAAGACGCTGTCAAAGATTGTACATTTACAATTGTGTTTCTGATGCTTTCTATTTTCTCAGTGAAGAAATTCATGAAATCATTACTATTAAAATGTAACGGAATATTTTGTTCAGGTGATGTCTGTTTATTTGTTAATCTAGCCACGGTGTTAAATAAAAACCTTGGATTGTTTTGGTTATTTTCTATTAGTTTGCGTAGATGCTCAGACCTGGCTGCTTTTAGAGCCTTTTTATAACGTGACATACTGTCTTTCCACGCGATTCTAAAGACCTCTAAATTAGTTTGTTTCCATTTGCGCTCTAAGTTACGAGTTTCTCTCTTGATAACATGCGTAGCACTGTTGTACCATGGTGCTTTAGTTTTCTCTCTAACCTTTTTTAATCTAACTGGTGCAACAGTTTCTAATGTACTAGAGAAAATGGTGCTCATACTGCTAGTCATTTCCTCTAGTTCCTCTGTTTGTTTGGGTTCACTGAGGAGCGGAGATAGATCAGGTAAGCTATTCAAGAATCTATCTATAGTAGTTGGAAGGATTGTTCTGCCTGGTCGATAACGTGGAGCAACATGACACATTTCAGCCGTACGTAGTATGCAAGTTACCATGTAATGATCAGTGATATCATCACTTTGCGGTATAATATCTATATCGGTTGGATCGGTTCCATATGATATAATTAAATCTAGAGTATGATTAAGACGATGAGTGGGACCACTAACGTTTTGCTTGACCCCAAAGGAGTTTAATAAATCTGTAAACGCAGCTCCTAACGCATCATTTGTGTTATCAACGTGTATGTTGAAATCTCCAACAATTATTGCCTTATCGGCATTGACCAATAGATCTGAGAGAAAATCTGCAAACTCTTTTAGGAAATCAGCGTAAGGCCCTGGCGGTCTATATACGGTAGCCAAGGCTAGAGATAATAGGGATTTCTTTCTTACATCTAGGAGCGTAACATTTAGAACAAGTACTTCAAACGAATTAAACCTGTGGCCTGTTTTCTGAGTAACATTAAGAATATCTCTATAGATTGTTGCAACACCGCCGCCACGACCAATCAGACGGGGCTCATGCTTATAACCGTATCCTGGTGGAGTGGACTCATTAAGACCGAAATAATCATTTGGTTTAAGCCAGGTTTCAGTAAGGCAGAGTACATCAAAGCTATTATCAGTGACCATTTCATTTACAATAACCGCCTTAGGTGTAAGCGATCTAATGTTTAGAAGACCTAGCTTTAGAAATTGTTTTTGTTCACTAATATTGAGATTTTCTGGTTTAATCACAATTAGATTTTTCTTAGATCCTGCAGTAGATTTATTGTTTGGCCTCACTAAACGAGGAATAGACACAGTTTCTATATAGTGTTCTACACTGGTACTTATATCAATTAATTTGGGACAGCAAAGAATGTGATTTGGACTTTGACTTACTAGTCATATGGTGTGTAACGTCTTGGAGATGTTGTCCGACAGAACAGCCGCTCCGATTCTGCTGGGGTGCAGGCCATCAGCACGGTAGAGCCTAGGTCGCTCCCAAAACAGATTCCAATTATTTACAAAGAGCAGTCTCTGTTCATTACACCATGACATCAACCATTCATTTAGTGCAAACAATCTACTGAACCTTTCTTGTCCTTGTCGGTACGTGGGAAGCGGTCCAGACACGACGATCTTTGCTTCAGGCGATGTTCTGCGTACCGTCTCGATCAGGCTCCTGTAGTCCCTCTTCAGAACCTCCGTCTGCCGCAGCCTGATGTCGTTCACCCCCGCGTGCAGCACGACAGCTCCGACGCGCTCGTCACCGTTCAGGATCTCGGGGACCTGCGCAGCGACATCGAGAACACGAGCACCAGGAAAGCAGTGAGTGCGCACCATACCTTTACCTGAGGTAGCGCGGACATGCCGGACCATGGAACTGCCGATGATCACAGCGTCGTCGCGTTCCGTCTCGCGAAGAGGGGAGAAGCGGTTCCGGGTGGAGATCTCGAAGACCGGGAGGGGCGGAGAGGTCCTTGCTCTGGTCCTGGCTCGTGTCTTCCGCTGTGGCATCATCCAGGGTCCATGGTGCTGTGTCGGTGTCGGGGTAAACGAAACCAGGGGTGCTCGGGTCCTGTGCAGAGAAATACACGGAGTAGAGGAGGCCGGAGTCGAAAAGTTACTAACCACTGACTTGTGAGCATCGGCGCGTGATGCTTCAAGCGCTGATCGTCGGTCTCGCAGCTCGGCCTGCCTCCCCAGCAGATCACGGATCTGCTTCTCCACGGACTCCAGCTCCAACCGCACCGAATGCAGCTCAAACGTGTCCTCACCTGCACTCAGAGGTAGACACATATCCGATGTATTCGCCATTATGACAGATGAACAATAAATTAGCAGTGATGCTACCAATATCACTACTAATTTAGGACTGAAATCATGGATAGAACCCGTATCCTTCCAGTGATTCGAGTGTAAATAAGACGGTCGATAGGCGAGACCACGCGTGCAAATGCTAGCGGGCTAACTTAACGTTAGAGATAGTAACGGAAGTTCGGAATATTGGATATAACCAGCGATATCAAAGCAATCCGATTGTTTTTTATAGAGAGTAACGTTAGTATCGGAGATATGTTCACATGCTCACAAACTAACAGTTAAGCAATTCGAAACACAAACTCCAAACACAACCAAAGCGGTTCGAACACAGACACAAACTTCAAAAACAAACAAGTGATTCGAAGCACAAGCACAAACTTCAACACAAACAGAGCGATTTCAGTGATTCAAGTGTAAATAATACGGTCGATAGGCGAGGCCACGCGTGCAATGCTAGCGGGCTATCGTTAGAGATAGTAACGGAAGTTCGGAAAGTTGGATATAACTAGCGATATCAAAGCAATCCGATTGTTTTTTATAGAGAGTAGTATCGGAGATATGTTCACACGCTCACAAACTAACGTTAACAGTTAAGCGATTCGAACACAAACTCCAAACACAACCAAAGCGGTTCGACCACAGACACAAACTTCAAACACAACAAGCGATTCGAAGCACAAGCACAAACACAAACTTCAAACACAACAAGCGATTCGAAGCACAAACACAAACTTCAAACACAACAAGCAATTCGAAGCACAAGCACAAACACAAACTTCAAACACAACAAGCGATTCGAAGCACAAACACAAACTCCAACACAAACAGAACATGGTTGTGAAATGAAAAGCTACACACTCCATTAGTTAGGGTTAGAAGAACTGTTGCCAATATAACATGCTAGAAACGTGTACACTTGTGTCTAAAAACATATCACCTCTTACCAGCAGACAAAGGCATAGCCTAAGTCAAGTAGTCGATTATTGTGTACGTTCCTTCCTTAGTGCATTGTATTGTAGGCCTCTGCGGTCTGTAAATGTAGCAAGTCCAAGCATCAGTGCATGTGATATGCAGACATGCAGTAACGGACATTACAATTGGCTCTTTGTCTGCATATGTGCTTGGCACATAGCTTGTTGGGGGTCAGAGTTCAGTCCCAGAGACTGAGCAGGGATGAACAGGAATGCCCAAAATATACAGTTTTTATAACCCTTTGACCTCTGGTGTTCAAGACATGCTTGAATAAAGAGATATTTGTGTAGCGTTCGATTTGACAGATAAGAGAGTGTTGGGTGAAAGACAGGTGTTGGTGTGCGTAGCCGTAGCGTATTGATTATTATTTTCCTGCTTTTATGAATTTATGAAGGTTACAGACTGAGAAAGAAACCTGTTTGCGGATCCTCGGAAACTGAGGGAGTTGTTTTGAGAAGGGAAATTAATTTTGTATGGGATCATTATATCTGAAGTCAACAACTGATATTCTTCTCAAGAACTACTGACAGACTCTAGGAACAAACACCTTTTCCCAGACACTTGTGATTAAAATCTACATTACTGCCAGTTTCGGAACCTGTTATGAATTTTTTTGCTAATGAAAAAAAAAGAGGAATTTCTGAAGAAAATGAATGATATGGTGCTAGTGCGATGTTGGAGATTGTTTAGCCTATATACTGCATGGTTGCAAAGGTGTTCCCATTGGTTTTATCACATGGTTCCTTGGTAAATTTGTGGTATTTTTTTAAATCCCCTGGAGTAAAATGTAAATTCCTCGGTACATGGAAATACAAAAATATAAATGTACCGGATAATCATGGTATCAGAGTACCATGATATTTATTCGGCAATACGTAAAGGGTTATGAGTAAAATGTGTAGAGAGTGATGAAAAGAGTGTAACTGTACAGTGGAAATTTACAGGGATTACTGATCCCCTGAGTCACTCGCCGCAGGGTACCATGCCAGTGTCTGTCCTCTGTGCTGTTCTCCGAGGTCATTCTTTCTCTCTGCAGCGGTTGCTTTCACTCATTATTGCCCTTTCTGTCATTCTCTATGCATTTGACTGACCAAACACTTGGCCTGTTTCATTTTGAGCTGTGTAATGTGTTTTTCTGTCTGTGCAGACACTAGCTCTCAGCACTTATTCAATAAGCTGAGCTAACTCTGCTGTTAGTGTTAGCTCTCCTCTATGGCAGACGTTTCAGAGTATAGTAACTGAATCAAGTTATGATTTAATCTAGAAATGTATATCAACTAAATTGTCGATTAGTTGGGTCGAAACAATCAATCAAATCACGCCAAAAGAACTCTTTAGCTACTCCCACACTGTGAATGACGTAGAGTAATTTTGTGTAGGCCTATATAAATCTATGTGAAAAATACTTCTGGAAGCGAGGCGGTGGAAAAAGAGGGTGCGCAGTTTTCAACTCCTCTCGACTGCAAAGCGGTTAAATCCAGTCCAAGACACCTAGATGCTATAAGGGGGAGGGACATTCTCATTCTTGTCAGCATGTTTTTGGACAAAAATTTGTATACACCCTTGAGTGCAAGATGAGTAGGCTAATCATTATATTTGGTTTATTTTGCCAGAGAACAGAAAGAGTGTAAATTTGGTCAACTTTAAGGGGCACATTAGTTTATAAAAATTAACAAAGATGTCCACAAAGCCCCAAAAACTGTTTTAGTGGGGTGTTGTAATGTCTTTGAACTCGAAATATAAAATCCATCTAATTTTACTAATCTCTGTCAGTTTGTACCATATAGAACTTTTGGTTTATGTATAATTAATGCATTAGAATTTTTTTTTTTTTTGGATGAACCACCGTTAATGGGTTTTTATATTGAAAAATGAAATGCACATTGCTGGTACACATACTGTAAGGCTGTCTTTCAATGTTGACAGTTTTAACCTAAGACATATGCATTTGGATTAATAGAAATTAAACACCACTGCGTGTTGTTCAGAGACAGACAACAATTCTGCTCTGTATGCTCTTTATATGTAATATTTTTGTTGGAAAAATTAGGAGAAGCAGACAATATTGTCTAAACATATTAACTTCTTATTTATTGAATAAGAATTAAATATGAACAGGGGCATTTTTGCCCTGATATCTTGAATTTTAAGGCCATTCTAATTGCATTCTAAACAGGCTCCATTACGCAGTAAGTTGTTGCCCTGCTTCATGTTCGTCACCAATCAACTGTATGAATTGTAAGATGAATTGTAAGGTCTGGGGTGGGTGTAATGTATTAATAATTTTAACGCATCATAACGCCATTACTAATTAATTAAATTAACACGTTAAATCAACAGCCCTAATAGTTATATGCAGTATAAGGAATATTTTTATTATATATATATAGCGTTACCAAACTTTTTTTTATTAATTGATTGTCTCCTCTCTTCAGCTGGCAAGGGTGATGGGAACTCGGGTAACCCAGAGTATATTGCCTTTGTTCTGGTGCCTTTCTTCTTTCTGGTGGGGCTTCTGGGAGTCCTCATCTGCCACATCCTGAAGAGGAAGGGCTACCGCTGTACAACTGAGTCAGAAGATGACGAAGAGCTGAAGAAAGAGGAGGTTGAAGAGGATAAAGATCCAGAAAAAGGAGGTTAGTGTTTTGTTGAAATTTGGTTAATATTGTGCATAAATTGACCATGTTTCTTAAAATGGCTGAAGATGGTCAAACTTCCTCCAAAATAAATGGCACCTCATCATGGGCCAGTGAAATTACAGGAAGGAGTTTGTGAAATCAGGGATCTTAAAATGAACATTGGAGTAGCAGCTGTTTATTTTTTCTGTTAATTTTCTGTTAAGTTGCTTGCTGAAGTCAGATGGTTTGTTTGTTGAAATGATTCGAAAGCTGTATGGTGTATAAGCAGGAGATTGAAATGAAAATGAAGACTGAAGAAGTAAATATTTTAAAACTACTTTCCTCTCAGCAATCAGTTGAAGGACCGTTTTAAGTGGATGCGTGACCTCATTCCATGGTGTTTCAAGTGCTTGTGGGATGGCGGACTTAAGCTAAGGTTTATATTCAGCCCACTTGAAAGCAAATCAGTTTTTTCTTGTTTTCAGACATTCTTTGCTTTGGAAGAGAGGTGAAGAAATGTCATGGAAAAGAAAAACCATAGCCCCTTCTGTTAAGCCTCTTTTAACACTCACTCTCATCTTATTTTATCTCATAAAAAAAATGTCTTCTCATTATTTTGACATGTCTTTGATTAAGTATTCACAGTAATCGGTTTTAGTACCGTCAATTTTAGATTGGAGAACAGCCAATACTTAATACTCCACTCCATCGTGTTTCTTCTTCATCCTAGAGAGTTTTTCCGTGCCACAAGCCACCGTCGTCTTACTGATGGCATTTAGCCTTTATTTTCTAAAGCTGCTTTGAAACAATGTGTTGTGAAAAGTGCTCCACAAACTAGATTTTAATTTTTTAAAGAAAATGTGAGTAACCGCCAATGGGATTGCTGTATGGTTAAGCCAAGGTGTTGTCAAGTCACCTTATTTATATAGCGCTTTCAACAATACAGATAGTTTCAAAGCAGGAAAATACTGCAACAAAGTAGAAGAAAATAGTTTCATAGTCCAGCTTAAGTAAGTTCGTTGATGGTTCACTTTTGTTGTAAAAAAGTTATTAATTTAGTTAATTTATCTATAAAGCCACAATGGAGAAAACAGTGATGTCATCGTTCAGTTCTCATATAATTGGTGTCTGTCAATGCAGGCAGATCAATAATATTGTTGAATATTAAGTGTCCCCATCTAAGCAAGCTAAAAGGCGACAGTGGCAAGGAACCAAAACTGCATCAGGTGACCGAATGGAGATAAACCTTGGGAGAAACCAGGCTCAGTTGTGGTGCCAATTCTCCTCTTGCCATCGAACAAACATTGTATGATTATGATTCAGGCAGAATTATAGGTCATAAATCAGATCGTAACATTCAGAATATTATCCAGTTCCATCTGGTTGAAGATCGGAGTCACGCCGGTATGGAGACGGGTTTGTTGAGGATCAGTGCCGATGGCTGTCGTGTCAATGAGGCCTTCACAGGGGAGAGTCTAGTTGTATACATATACCGTTTGATTGCGACTTGTACATTTGTTACTTACTGGCTTAGGTCAAAAGAGTCCATCCCATGTCTCTATAATATACTGGGGGTATACAATTCCTGAAAACTGTCTTACCTTTAGGATAACCTCTCCTAACTTCAAACCTTTTTGAAAGCCAATCGTAAAAATCATACTACAATAGCTTTGTTCGAGAATGACGTTATATTTATTAATAGTATAACACCGTGTCCTAACTACACGCGACGTGTGATAAAAGGTAGCCTATCTTTTCCATGTTAATCAGAGGTTTGGTCCTAACCAGCCGCGCCGATTCTATTTTAGAAACGGTTTCTATTTTTATGCGACGTCGCGCTGGAACAACAAACACAAAGTGTGGCTATGATAATCTCAGGCACTGTTTATGTGCTTTATTTAACGTTAAAAGCATGTAATGTGACTTTGAATATCATTTAGTGCTCCAGCTTTGTAGCTGTAAAAGCAACAAGATAATTCACCTCATATCTTGAAATGAAACAACTGGAAACAAGAACGTTCAAACTGTGAAGAAACGAGTGTATTATTTGACAAAGATTGTTTTAGTAACTCAGTATGTATTTGAATAATGTTTAAATGGTGTAATATTTGTGAATTTGATTATGTAGCTACTTTCATTTTCTTGCGAGTGCCGTCAGGATTACTCTCTGGTGCTGTGCACTTGCCGCGAGACTCCGCCCACACGCTGTTGTGATTGGCTGTGGGTTTTGATTGATTTGCACGCATCTCGCAGTCGCGTCACGTCTAGTGTGGACAGACAAATTATTTGTCGCTGGATTTTATCGCATCGCGTCTGGTTAGGACACAGTGTAAGGTGAAGAGCAGTGATGTTTGATGGTGGAGAGACTTTTGGAAGATCCAGATAATGTGCTGTGCTTTGATGACAAAATACTTGTAAATAATTACTCCCACGACATGCAATATTACAGTTAGAACACAAACTGCGACCAACATTACAGTAGCCTTTATGAGTCGTCAAAGAACAGATACAGTACCCTAAACACCAGATACCGCAAACACATTTTGGGCAACTCTTGCCCACTCTCTGTCTTTGTCTTTGTGAGTGAGCGAAGGTTAAAACTTACCGAATAGAAGAGATTTGACCTTTTCTACTGAGCTTATCAAAACTTTTATACTTGCTGCCCTAAAAATTAAAAGCATGCCGATGTTGCTTCTCCATTTTAATCTTCCGTTTACCTCACAGCAGCAGCTTGCGCGTATTTGGTCGAACTCAATGGAGAGAGTTAGAATAGAATAGAATAGAATAGAATAGAATAGAATAGAATAGAATAGAATAGAATAGAATAGAATAGAATAATTCTTTATTGTCCATCTGGGTGGAAATTTTCCTTTGGCTCACCAAACGTACAAGACAAATAAACATACAAACAACGTCTCAAACATAATAAGGAAATATTTCTGGATAAATAGAAAAAAGATACAATGTAAAATATCATAATGAGAATAAATATACTTAAATACATTAAGGTAACAGCTCATTTGTTGTTGTCACTTGATTTGATTAAGGATGCTAATGGCATTTGGAATAAAATAAATTTTTAGCAAATTTAGGAAATTTCTAGACATAAGATCTGATTTTGTAAGATATTAAGATAAGAATCCTAAATCAAGTTAAGATTTGCTTCTGTAATACGACGTTCTGAAAAATCCTAAATTTACTTCATTTCATTTATTTATTTAAGGACAGTGCACATTAATTCACATTTCTGTAAATGTGCCAGTGTTAGCCAGCAGGCTAATTTTCAACTGTAGTCCATTGGCAAGATGTTATAACTAGGCACATAATGGCTATAAAAAAAAAAACATTAAATCACACAGCAATTATACAACAATAAAATATAATGCAATAGCACTGGCTCAATTAAAACATAAAGTCATAAAACATATAACCATACAGCCAGTACAGCCAGGCAGACATGCAGTACATTACGTATTATGAGAGGTGTTCACACCATGTGCCATACCTTAAGTTAAGAAGTTAAGATAGAAAGTGTCTGTAATACACCCCCTGGTTCCTAGAAATGGATTGGGTCACTTTAGTGTCTGAGATGTATTATTATTATTATATATATTTTTTTGATAGGTCCAGATTTTGAACGCATCAAAAAGTAGCCGCACATATATTCAACAACAAGATGCTCAATTTGAGGTGCCATTCCTGTTCATAGCGCAGGCAAGTGCAGTGTGAGGTGTGCACTAGTACTATATATAGTACATGTCGTCCTGCCAAAGATACGCCACACATGCTAGAGAACAAAGTTTTTTTTTTTAACAACTATAGGAAGAGAATTTGACACACCTTGTAGTAAATAACAGGGCTGGCCTCAGTAATTCAAATTGTATTGATTTCCATGTTCACCTTTCTTACATTTATTGTTTGTAACCAGTTTTTGTTTTTGTGTTGTTTAAAACTATGTCTGCTTACGTACATTGCTGTGGTGGAGTTTTAGCCCCAGGAAACTGGCCCACATTCTCTTCTTATCAACTGATCCACACATTTAAGCTAAAGGATCAACAATGTTATTTTTCAAATTTTATATGGTTTTTAAATGCATTTATTTTTTAATGCAAGTCTCTATGTATGGTTTGCATGCTTTTCTAAGAATGTTCACGTGGCATTGTCTGAATTCTAGGAAACTTAAGTGTGTGGGCTTGTTCAACCTGACACAATCTCTCTCTTTGTCTTTTTGTTTGTCTTCAAATCTTTGGATCCACCCAGACCGATAATAAAGGGACAAATATAAATGTCTAGTGCTCAAGTGTTATTTAGTATTATTTATGAAATGTATTAATGTCAAATTGGCTTTTATTTATATTTAAAAAAAAATGTTTGTCATTTATGTGCTTTTGTCATTTTTATTCCTGTTTGTTTGAATATTTCTTTATAGCTTTGATTTATCTTTATTTTCATTTCAAGGCAACATTTACAATTTTAATTTCGCTCTTTGTTGTTCACCTTGTAATTATGATTATATATATATATATATATATATATATATATATATATATATATATATATTTCAATGAACAGAAATTTGTTTTATAATTTTTTCATTTAACATTAGTTAACTACATTAGTTAATATAATCTCTGCTTTGTCTAGAATCTTTTTATTTTATTTTACCTACAATACATTTCCTCTTGAATGTTTTTTTTTTTTTTTTTCAGAATATCTTTGTTAAAAGATATTAAGAGTAATTAGAGCCACTCACCAATTTCCCATGAGCCTCTGCACTCATCAGGATCTGTGGGCCCAGTGATTTGATTTAATTTGTGGATGGATTTACAGTAACTCTGTAAATTGGCTCTGATTAGAAAGAAACTGAAACGTGGCTTTGGGGTGATCATTGTGGGTGAAATTTTGCCTTTTTTGTTGGAAGTAAAGTAAACTTGGAAGTAAACTTGGACTGACCCTATAGGTATTTTAGCATTTTGTATGGACGTTATTTAGCTGTAGATTAATGCATGCAAATCAAAAACTATCAAAAGCAGATTAGTAGTCATAAACTTTATATGACTCCAGAAAGACATATTTCTCTGTCTGATTCCCAGCTGTGAAATGATCCAACACAGGAAGTGTGTCCTGTCGAGCAGGGGTCCATGGCTTCAGGAAGGACGTGGGTGGTGTGTGTGTGTTTCTGTAAGCGGTAGTTTTGCATAAACTCCCAGCCATCTCCAGATGCCTTTATGAAGCCTTTCACTGAAGTCAACAAACCATATTTATAGTTAGTTTTGTAAATGTTAGTGTTTTCTGCTATCATAAGCAAGTCCTTTGTAGTCCTACTGTGTCAGCAAAGATAATGTTTCATACCACCTGCATATTGAATGTGATGAAATAACAAACACTAATATCAGTTGGCTTGTGATGACAGTTGAGACAAATGCTGTTAAACCAGCACACTTTCTCTGGATGTTTTGTCTCCTCTGTTGTTGCATTTCTGTTTTGGTTTTCTGTGTGTTTTTTGAAAAATAAACATCACTTATACCTTAATCGTCACTTTACTAATGTTTCTAACAAAGGCAAGTTGACTAATTTTCAGTAGAACAAATTGTTATTCTATTTTTAACTGTTTCTCTCTCTCTCTCTCTCTCTCTCTCTCTCTCTCTCTCTCTCTCTCTCTCTCTCTCTCTCTCTCTCTCTCTCTCTCTCTCTCTCTCTCTCTCTCTCTCTCTCTCTCTCTCTCTCTCTCTCTCTCAGATATGAATGACACCTTCAGTGAAGCCAACGCTGACACGGTGGGCCAAATTGTTAACTACATCATGAAAAATGAAGGTAAGGTGAATGAATGTGAGGCTAAAGATGAGTTTAGACATCACACTACTTGCTAATGATTAGTACAGGGCGCAAGGCCTCTCAGAACTGATAACGTCTTTGTGGGATTGTATGCACCGAGGGAAATATGAGATGTGATAACCAGCCAGTCACATTGATCGTGATGCAGCATTGATTGTGACGGAGCATTAACAATTCTCAGCTGACCTCAGAACAGTGAATCAACATGAGTTCACACCAGACAACATGTTCTCCAATGAGTGTCTCTCCAGGCTGATTCAAATACCTTCAGCGGTTTCAAAAAAATTCTGTCGTCGTTTACTACTAACAAGTTGTTTCAACCGTGTATGCATTTCTTTCTTCCTCTGAACACAAAAGAAGATATTTTGAAAAATGTCAGTAACCAAACAGTTGATGGACCCCATTGACTTGCATAGTATTTTTTTCCTGCTGTGGAAGTCAATGGGGTCCATACACTGGCTGGTTACTGACATTTTTCAAAATATCTCCCTTTGTGTTCAGAAGAAGAAATAAATTCATACAGGTTTGAAACAACTCGAGGGTAAGTAAATGATGACAGATATTAAAATATAGCATTCTGTGCAGAATTAAAATGGTTCCGATATGATTTGTCGTCTGCGCCGACTCGATCATATGATCTGCTCTGTGCTGTCCTGTCTCTGGACCGGATCAGACTGTGTGTGCGCTGCGGCGGTTCGCGTGACACAAGCGTGAAACCAGACTTCATTCGCCCCAATGGAAAGCATATTTACACTGTCTGAATCGTTCCCTATCCTCTATATAGTGCACTATGTGCCATTCTCCATGTAGAAATTAGTAAATGTGTGAATAAGTGACCAATTTTAGCTTCATCTAGACCAGGGGTAGGCAAGTTCGGTCCTAGAGAGCCGCTGTCCTGCAGAGTTTTGCTCCAACACTGAAAAAAACCTCACCTGGCTATAGCCTTAGTAATCCTGAAGACATTGATTAGCTTGTTCAGGTGTGTTTGATTAGGGTTAGAACTAAATTCTGCAGGACAGCGGCTCTCTAGGACCGAACTTGCCTGATCTAGACTCTATAGTGTAGGGGGCAGGAACGTTTTAGATTCTTGAGAGCATTTGATTGGATAGAAAATCTGATGCTGAGTGATGTCATCAAAATAATTTATCCATATTGGCCAAAGAGAGACTGTGAATTTTTGTTTTTATCTTTTGATTGTGAATTTTGTCATTTTGGAGCACACTAGCTTATAGATAACAGTATAGCTTACATATTCGTACTAAAAACTAAAAACTTGATTTCATGGTGACTTTAAAGCTCTTATTGATGTTTGCAGTAAGATGTTGGTTATTTTCGTCAGTTACGGCTCGTTAAATCTAGCATTCTGCCCGCTTCAACTATAACACAGAGATAAAGTAGTGCGTAAGATTACATTTATTTGAAAGAGAGAGAGAGAGAGACAGAGCGATGAGAGATGTGTGTGAATTACCTGGTGTCTGTTTAGCATCTCTCTCTATTAAAGGGATAGTTCACCCAAAACCGTTATTCCTGTCATTAACTACTCGCCCTCATGTCTTTCCAAACACATAAGATATTCATTCATCTTCGGAACACAAATTAAGATATTTTTGATGAAATCCGAGAGCTTTCCTCCCCTCCATTGAGAGCAACGTAATTTACGCATTCAAGGTCCAGAACATTAGGAAAGATATTATTAAAGTCATCATGTCCTAAATTGTATGAAGCAAGGCGAGTCCTTTGTTTGCACAAAAAACTATATTTACCACTTTATTTACGAAAATATTGACCTGCAATCCACCACGCGTGTTGTGGTGACTCAAGAATACAGAGGTAAACTTTGTTTTTTTGCGCAAACAAAGCACTCTTCTCGCTTCATACAATTGAGGTTAAACCACTGGAGTCACATGATGACTTTAATGATGTCTTTCCTATCGTTCTGGACCTTGAATGTGTAAATTGCGTTGTTCACAATGGAAGGACAGAAAGCTCTCAGATTTCATCAAAAATATGTTCATTTGTGTTCCGAAGATAAACGGAAGTCTTTCAGTTTTCAAGGAAATGTCAGTTGTGCATGAAATGGAAAGTCTAATAGCGGAACTGTAGTCTATTTAGACCCCTTTAGAAAAACATCAGTAGTCAAATCCATGGTTACTCCTGATCACCAGCATTTCAAAACGTTTCATTTCCCTCAGTGTGTGACGTATGAGCATTACTCCTTATATCTTGTTTGTGTGTTTATCTTTCATATTTCACCATCTCCACAGGTGTCACAATGCATGATGGCAGCACAGAAACATCTTTTCAGAAACATCTTTTCAGAAACATCTAGTGGAAGAACACAATTCATGTAGCTGCAAACTAACTTATAAAAATGGATAAGGTGCTCTTCTGTGTAAATGGAAGGAACTGAAAGTTTCGTGAAATGAAAGGCACTTTCACTGCCAGTGGTTGCACAATTCAAGTGCCACCCTATGAAAATGACATTTAGTGTGGCATCTCCTTACTGTCTTCCTCTGTTGCATTAATAAGATGCCTGTTCAGCTATGAAATGTGATTTAACACTAATACTTGTAATGCGTGCATTGATGGCCTGAAGCTACCCTGTGTCCAGTGCGATTATGTCCTGGATAGCAGTTTCATCAGAAGGCAGTCAGCTGCTTGCATTAGTCTGAAGAATCCAGTCAAGCAAATGGTTCAGCATCTGAGACTGCAGACTCTTCCCTGTGCGAGTTTAAGAAGTCATTTAATAAACTCTCTCTCATTCTCTTTCACCAGCCAACTCCGATGCACTCCAAGCCATGGTTCAGGACAGTATGGACTCAGAGGGGTGAGTCCTCCTTTATCTTTCTTATACTTCTTATTTGTGTCTTCTGTAATGGTGTTCTGAACTAGTAGTTGTGATAATCTTATGTACATCTGCAGTTTTAATTTAGTTCATAATTTGCACAGATGGTGTTTTGAATTTGTTTCAAAATCAAATCATATGCTTACATACTCATTGCCCCAACCCCCAACACACACGTTTGTTTCACTGAATTAGACTTCCGTTGATTTTACATATCAAGTTAATGGTATAAAGCAGGGGTCGGCAAGTAACTTTGGCCGCGGGCCAATATTTTTTTTATCCAGTAGATGGCGGGCCAGCTACATGGAATAGGCCTATTCGTTACGTTGAAATTACAAAATATAATGCACACAAACGTGTCCCTAGTAGCCTACTTGATATACAACCATAATCGATGAGCATAATCGGTTTTGATGAAAAAAAAAAAAAAAAAAAAAAACTCTACGAATGTAGATTAGAACCCAGAACCTTTTACACACTTGACGAAAGTTCTACCACTGGACCATGTAAGCACACGAGAAAATGCCGCGGATACATCTAATTAAAGATAAATTAAACCCCTTGTACTATTTAAATCGATTGTTGGACATGTTATTGTACATATATCTGATTTAGCATTGTATTACCAATGGACTGTACCAATACAGTCCAACTTTTGAACTTTATTCCTTTTTTTTTATTATTATTTATTCGGGACACACATAGGCTAACGTTACACACCTAGGTTTAAGGAGGTCTGCGTGGGACTGTTTTTTTCCGTTCCACTCCCACAAGGTTCTATTCAGCAATCGCTTAAAATACACTTTGTGTTCACCTGCTTTAAAAATTTAGATCTCGTTTTCAGAATCTCAAAAACAAGTCGTTTTTCATTTTTTTATTTTTGGTTTTAATTTGGGGGGAAAAAAACGATTGAACGAATGATACAAGGCAGTGATGCGCGGGTCAATGTATAAACAACCCGCACCCGACCGACGTTTTCAACTAACCCGCCCGCAACTCAGACCGCAAACAAAAGAAAGAAAATATTGTACCCGACCCGCTTCCTGGCCCGCATATTGGGCCATAGACGTAGGAACTAGGGGTGCGCATTTTTCTGAATGCTGTGTTTTGTAATAAAGGCTTGATTTATTCATTTATTTCGTTTCATTTTCTTAACAATTAAGATGCTGCATGTGTTTATCCAGTCTAATCGACGTGTGCGTCTCTCCTCCGAATTTCCCAATAAAAATCCCGCCCCCTCTCAGCAAATAGGCTACATAAAACTGACATTACTGAGCTATATGCGTTTAAAAGTAGCCTATTAAAATGGCACAATGGCATTGCTCAGTTCAACGTTTTGGGAAATCGGGCATTTTGTCCCGCGTCAGCTCTTATTCAAAAGTTAATAACGCGCTCAACATTCAAATAAGGATTTCCCTCTTTCATCTCTATCTGCAGACTGAGCTCGTGCGTCATCCTCGCGCCAGTTATTCAGACAATAAAGTGTATAGGCCTATGTATTTCATAGAAAATTGTGTCTAGTACTATATAAATTACAAAGGTTTAATGGCATCTTTATTTCAAACGACCCGACCGACCGCAACCCGAATATCATTAAAAATATTTTTGGATGACTCGTAACCGCGGGTGACCGCAGGCACTCGCTCATTTTGGATCAACCCGCGCATCACTGATACACGGGGCCTATTTGTAAAAACCGTTATAGTAAAAAAAAAAAAAAAAAAAACGGACTTCCAAAATAATCCGGCGGGCCAGAAAATATTGCTGGCGGGCCAGTTGTGGCCCGCGGGCCGCCTGTTGCCGACCCCTGGTATAAAGGATATCATCGCCTATCCCAACCTCTAAACCTACACACAGAAACATTGTGCAAAACTCTAGATTTAAATAAAAATATGTTTTGGGTGATTTATAAGGCTTTTTAAATAGTGAGGACCAGTAAAACTTTTATCCTTTTATGTTCAAACCGGAAACAAAGATGGAGAGACTCAAAAAGAAGTGACAACATGTGGACAACATTTCTGAATGGTTAGTTGATGAATTGATGTAGCTTATGTGTCGTTATCTTCTAGTCATTGATTAGCATTTTCTGACATTGTAATCTATCAATCGTGTTCCGGGGGCGGGTTTATGTAAATTTTAGGGTTGGTGATGTCACTAACCCGTGAGGAATGTCCTGTAGTCCCTACCAGCTGTTTGTTTAAAAAGAAAATATCTCCCTTTCTTTGAACTTTGAGCGTCGTCATTTTACAGTTATTTATGCGCAAACAGCAACACTACACACTAACTAAAGTTAAAAAAAGTTAAATCATAATCAACCACCCCTTTAAGTTTTCAACTAATATTTACATTTTATTTTATTTCACCTTTATTTAAATTAACTGAAATGTTTTAATAGTTTTAGTCTTGGCTAATGATATTAACCATTATTTAAACCTTGTTGTTGTAGTTTTTTAGTTAAAAGAGGGACCATAAAATACATTTTAATTATTTAATTCAATGTATCACTCATTTTATTATGCTGGTAAATTATTTTTTTTTAAAGCACAGTAGTATACTTGATCACATGATTCACTTTCACTAGCAAAACATTAATGCTTGTTTTCCAAGTGAACCACAGCTTACAAAACAAAAGGTGTTTTGTAAAGCAGTACCTCATCCCTCCAAAAGATGGCGCTGTCACTTCTCAAATAACGGCAGCAGCAAAACAGGACAGATTGGTGCTGAGAGATCGAGGTGGTTCGGTCTGTCTCATATGACACATTGTGGGGAAAATCACCATGAAGCAAAGAAGCATCAATCATTGACAGTGCTGCAAGCCAGAATAAGATCCAGGAAGGATCTTTCAAAATCACATATACAGAGGAGTCATGAAATATGAGTCTGGGTGGAGCAGTCTCCTCCCTGATATATAAAAGAAATCAGTTTTATCATGCTCTATTTTACCAGCATCATGACATCAGTTTATAGATTGTGACAGTTTATTACCTGGTACTATGACAACTATCTTCAAGATCATCTTTAATCTGATCACTGGATGAGATTAAAGATAAAAAATATTGTGAAATTTCACTTTTTCCCCTTACCTCAGCTATACTACACCATATTCCTGAAACATTTCAAAATACATGAGTGAAAGTTTATTCACCCTGAGATGTTGTATTTTATTTTATGTAATTCAAAGTCTTACACATCAATCCCTAGATTAAAGGGATCGTTCACTCATAACAAATGAATGTTCTGTCATCATATTCACTCTCATGTCATTCCAAACCTGTGTGGTTTCATTTCTGCAGTGGAACAAAAAAGGAGATAAATGTACTGGTTGCTTTCAAGTTTTAACTAGAGTTCAAAAAGACAAGGAAATTATTTTAAAAGTGGTCCCACTGTAAATGTGTACTTTAAGGCTTCTAGTTTTATATGATTGTCCTTGTTCACTGATCATCTTCCCCTCCGGTGAGCTTTTAACATAAAAAACATGATCAGTGAGAGAACCTGAATTAATCATTTCAATAGGTTCAACAATTCATTAAAAATTTATTTTATTTTATTTTTTAATACAGAATTTATTTTAAAATACTACTGCAATACTACAAATATTAAAATAAATTACTTGATACCTTTTATGGTCCTTTTTTATCCTTCTTGAGGCTTGGATATCCATTCGTTGTAATTACATTAAAAAGCTCAACCAGCATATTCTTCAAAATGTCTCCTTTCGTGTTCCATGGAAGAAAAAAAGTCATGTGGGTTTGGGAGAAACAGGAATGTGTGTAAATGATGACAGAATTCTCATTTTTGGGAATTCCTTTAATACATTATTTCCCCAAAATGTCCTCCTAATTTTGTGTGGTATATGGTATTTTTGAGTTGGTCTGAGCATTCATGTGAATACCAGATTTGGGTTGAACAATGAGGTCACTATGCTTAAGCAGCAGCTTGAATTTGCTTCCTCAAGTTGAGAATGAGACGGATATAAAGAAGAGCAGAGCATACGGAAGGTGATGGGTTTAGAGCAATGACAAAGGGGAAAAAAAGGAGAGGTGCTCCGAATGATCCAGGGCTTCCATGGGGGAGGAGTCGGGGGTGTGGCTTATGAGGGCAGGGGTGGAGTTTGCAGGATTGTTCTCAGTGGATATTAGGTCAATATTTTACTTCATTCAGACCAGCGCTCTTTTTCTTTACCATGCCATTGTATATCTCTGTACTGTTTTACCACACCCAGCACTGGCAGCTAGATGGTGTAGTTTCAACGTTTACCAGCAGGGGTTAACGGGACCATGGCAACCGGCAGAACCGTGACTCCCTAATGACTGCAATAATAGGACAGGACCATTTGTGTTTATAAATGATCAAACTGATCTTGCACTGTTTAGTTGTGGCTCTCCTTTGCCAAACACACCAAAAAATACATAGTGTAGCGTGTGTCTGCATGTGTGTCTCTTCCTCTTTCATGTTCCTCATAGCCCCTCTTGCAGGTGACAATTGAAGTATCTTTGTGCTGCTCTTCCTCTGCCTCTCGAGTGAGGCACGCGCGCGTATGCACACAGAGCAGAACAACATCCCGCAGTGTAATGAAGACAGATAAGAGAAGACCACTACATTTCCCTCTTAAGTTGGCAGAGTGGAAGGACAAAATAAATATAGGGAGAAAGGAGAGAGGAAAAGACAGATAAAGCAGCTGGGGAGAGAGTCTGCCTGTCTTAACAGTAACAGTTATGCTGCATTTCAGCTCAAATATAATAAATACCTGTGAAAGGTGAAGCTTTTTTCAGGGTTAAATGCTTTCTTCTATCCTGCTTTATTTTGTGGTTTATAGCTCAGCAAATACTGTATACTAAATATAAAAAATATTGTACTTATCTTAAAAAATGTGTGTGTATATATATATATATATACATACATACATACATACATACATGCATACATGCGTGTGTATATATATATATATATATATATATATATATATATATATATATATATATATATATATATACATACATACATACATACATGCATACATACATACACATACATACATGCGTATATACAGTAATGCTAGAAGACGGGGAGCCCAAAGAGTCTTAATTATGCTAACAGTCGAAGAAAAGCTTACTGCGGTCCTAAAAGAAATTGTGTGTCAGTATGTAGCTGAAAAAATAAATGAGGGGCTACACACAACCAGAGCCGTCATCCAGCTGAAGGCACTGGAAAACATACCCCCCAGCGATGCCCCTTATTTCTTATTTCGGCTACGTACTGACACACTTGCCTGTCAATTTCTTCGAAGCGGCCGCTTTGATCTTGCCCGGCACTTGCCCTCTGGGCATGGAATCAGGGAGAAACAGCTGTCTTTTCAGTGCTATGTGATCGGCTTAAGGAAAAAAAACATTCATATCCCCCGGATCAGATAGGTAATGTGGATCAAACACCTGTTTTCTGTCACTGTAAATAAAAAAAGGTGAGAGATCAGTCATTGTGAATGTGAAATCTACTGGAAATTAGAACTACATGTTATGTTTATGGTATGCATGTTTATGGATTTTAATATAAAATTAAAATATGCAATATTATTTTATTTGAGAATACATTTAATTTTCTTTATAAAAGACAAGACTTTGGTCCTCAAAAAGCCGCCTTTCAAAAGATACATCTTTGTAAAGTGGGTGTCGTCTTATAATCAGGGTAATCTTCTATTCGGAACAATTAATGATATGACAATACCGTACATGTCTGAAATGCCTACAATGAGTTGCGTAGAAGAACCATAATTTCCATCAAACCACTGTCACCGAGTAGGTTCAGTAAAGACAAAGAACAATATTTAGTACATGGTAATAAACTACATGTACCTAAATATGGTGTTATTTAAACTTTTACACTACAGATTTTTTAAAATGTTTTTGAAAGTCTCTTAAGGCTGCATTCATTTATTTGATTAAAAATCATCATTCATCACCATAATCACTCAAAAATGTTCACTCTCAACTACACTACCATTCAAAATTCAGTAAGGGTCAGTAAGATTTTTTAATTTTTTAAAGAAATTAATACTTTTATTCAGCAGGATGCTTTAAACACACCAAAAGTGACAGTAAAGAAATGTTCTTTTACAAGAGATTTTTAGATTTCTATTTCAATTAAAACTGTTCTTTTGAACATTATTCATATTAGAAAAAAAAGCATATTAAAATGATTTCTGAAGGATCAAAAATTAAGTAAATCTAGATGTGCCATCACAGAAATAAATGCTCATTTTAAAATGCATTAATAATGAATCAAAACATACCAACTGTGATGCATCTTTTATTGAGATTGTAAACAGATGCTATAAAAATATTGAATGATAATACTCATGAGTCATGATACAGGCATAAGCTAATAGCTCTTTGGCCAAGCCTAGACTATCTGTGTGTCCAAACAATAGCATAAATGGTTATTTTGTTTAAATAGTGTGTGAAAATGTGCATTATGCTATGATACACATTTCAAATATTAGTATGATTGGAGAAGGTCAAGTTAAGCACATTGTGGGCCACATTAACCAGCGCAGTGTTTTCTTTTGTACATAACACATTTTGGCAACTGTAACTAGGTCATCTTGGGCATTTCATGCAGTTAAGCTGATCTTTTTCTGTTCAATTTTCTACAGTGGCCCTGTGACGCCAACCTCTCCAAACACACCCAGCAGCCCAGAGAGTCCTGCTCTGCCAGGGTTGCCGCCCAGCACAGCCAAACACACCTGCAACCACCTGCACACCATCGGAGGAATGGGAGGACACAAGAATATCTGCCACCGCTGCAACCAGAAAAAATGGCCGCTGATGCGACGCTCGTCCAGCAAGAAACTGGAGAGACGCAGTCACATAGGAGAGGTCACCGTGCTGGCTGTGGGCAGGTGTGTTTTACATACAGAAACGCTGAGGGTGCTCCGGTCAGGGTTTTTGGGGTAGATTACCGATGACTGGAAACAGTATTGGCCTATACCGATCACCGAAATAACTAATACTACATGATAAATAGAAGGCTTTAAATAGACCCACTGGGGTTATTTAGCTATTCTTAACAACAATGTATTTTAAGTATAAAAAGAAGTGATGAGAAAGTATCATGAATTGACAACTCTTTTATTAGCAAACAACATATTCCATTCGATTAGTCAAGTCACCTTTATATAGCGCTTTTACAATGTAGATAGTTTCAGAACGGCTTTACAGTGATAAACGGATAATTTAAGGTAACGGAGATTGTTTTGGCTTCATAGCGGTTCTTGAATAAAGATATTTTCCAGCTAAAGTTAGTATTGATTGATTGATTGATTAGTTATTAAATTAGAGACCGCTAAGACGATATAGTTTTCTCTACACAGACTTTAAATGCGAACCTGTGAGAAACGCTGATGGCGCTCACATGCTTAAGAATTAATTCTATAGTTATGCGCATTTAAATATATGTGCGCAGGTTTGTAATTCCCTACAAACTAAGTCTTAACAAACTACTTGTCTGGCCTTAAAAAAATTTATACAGAATTTTATCACTTCGGGGTAGATACGCGAAACCAAAATTATCCCGGCAACGCTTTATCTGTAGAGTGGTAAAGGGATCCTTCACAGGGGAGAGACTAGTTGGCACTTCAGCACTGCGTTGAAGTACCAGCTGATTAGGAACAACTTAGTGCTTAGCAAATATAGCTTTTCTGTGAAATATGAAGAAAAAGAAACAGAACAGTCTTTATCAACAGAAGGCAATCAAATGTAAAACCACTGCATAGTCTTCACTGTATGAATTAAATATAGATTAATCCTAAGGGCCAGATTTACAGCATGCGCAAGCGCAAATCTTCTTTTGGCGTTAAACCACTGTCTGGATTTACTAAAGACACGCAGTGAAAAATTAGCGCTGAATAGCCGTGGACAGGGTTGTTTTTGCAGCTGACCTTATTGCATATGCATTTGTAGAAGTTTCCATTTCAGACACAAAATTTCAGTTTTTAAATAAATTATGCAAAGTGATTTACTAAGGTTTGCGTTAGTCAACTGGTACTAGTGTCATTGTGTCTGGTATTTGTGTCATTATTTTGTGCCCAAAAAATGCATGTCTTAAACAAGACGCTGATTTGCTATGCTTTTGGTAGATTGCTTTGTTCATTATGGAAATGATCCGGCTGCGTCTGTTTAATTTGCGTGACTTCAGTAGATCACGCACAGAACTTTACGCTCCCATCAGCGCTTTTTGAGAGTTGCGCTCTCACGTAATGTAAATTTTAACATTGAACATTGACAACAATCACTGATCTAACTGATTTGGACGTTAGGTTTAGGCTTTTAGGGAGAAACGAAAGCACACCATAGAAAAGAATAGAAATACACTAAAATCGTACAGCTCTAGTTCTGTATCGATACCCTACCCTAGAAGTTTTAGTGACAAATAAATAACTTTTTATGATGCATGTATATTTTTATACAATAATGTAGATATTTATTGTAAATATTTCAGTCATTACAACTAAATAGTTTTTAGCATGTTAATAGATATGACATTGTTAATGTATTTGGTCTTGGTGGTCTAGATCTGCTAAAAGTGCTGCTGCAGAGCAAGTGTGAAGTTGATCCTGCCGATAGATATAGACATGTTGCTGTTGGCTTCTGCTGCTGCAGGAATAGACATACAATCCCATAGCAGATCTAGACAGGTGGAGCTGGGGACGTAGAGAGTTTCAGAGGTCCAGCTTACAGCAAACATCGAACCCGATTATTTTAATGCTGCAGAAACTGAGGCCAATTAGCTTGTGCCATATAGTAAATGATGTGATCGCTAACAGATTGCATATAATGCCTTTACATTCAGCCTGTGCTATCTGGATGTCTGCATCACTGTGTACAAACAAAGCAGGCCCATATAGAAATGCTTTACTGAGCCTGATGTGGGAAGAACTGGACTGGCCATGGATCACTGCTTTTGTTCCAAATGTGCTAAATGGGATTCAGGTCTGGGCTTTGTGCGGACACTGCTCTCATTACACCTTCCTTTCCTTCTCTAGATTCCGAGTGACAAAGTGCGACCCCAAATCGGCCCGTGAAAGACGGACGTTGCTGATCACTGAGCCCAATGGTAGTGTCCCCTCTTCACCTTCTACCACTGACCCCCCTGAACACAGCACAGGACCACAGTCACAGGTGAGCAGCTTTAGTGTACAAGAAAACATACTTTGCCCGCGGATGGTCCGTCATTCCCAAGGCTGTGTGTCCACCAAAAATTATTTATTTAATTGTCTGCAAAGGGGGCGCTGTTTATTGAAAATTTGCAGCAGCGTGATGAGCCTGCATATATAACGTGAGTGGTTATATAGGTAAAATGCAGCACTTGTCACAGTTTTTACCCAGCCATCCAATAACAGTAGAGGAGGGGCGGGACAAATACCACACTGACCAACCGTCACATTCTACTTGCACAATGATTAAACAACAACGGAGGAAAAGTTAATATTGCTGCTCAGTGTATTCATGTTTTTGTCAGATGGCATCCTTAGACTACCACAATATTATTATAAAAAATAATGCTTGGAGGAATGTTTAGCTCACCGTCGTCTACCAGGTAAGCAGCTGAACACTGTAAGCTTCTCAAGTGCCCACAGTTGGCTAAAAACATTGATGGACACACGGGTGTAAGTTGCAGTCACATTTACTGTTGTTCTGCAAAATCCAGTCACTTCAATAGAAATTAACGTTGCCGTTTTGCGTGTGGGCGAAATATTTCCCCTCACAGATATTGCAGCAGGTTCACTTCATATCGGTCATGCGTATTTGCTGCATTTACGAACAGAAAGATGCTTGGTTTAAAAGTGACTTCTGTGTGAACTATGCTTAATACATCATTACACTATTTAGGGCCCCATGAAATCAGTTTTATTTTTCCCCAAAATCCGTTATTCCTGTTTTAATTTTTCTGGATTCTGTTTTTTTCTATTAAAATTGTTTTGGTGCAATCAAATATAAGTAATCCAAAGGCATGTCTAATTGACCCTAAACATGGCAAGACCATAAAGAGAAATCAGACAATAAATGTATTGCTATTTTCCATCTTCTTAAGACACAAATACAATTTCATGATTTTTCTTTTTCTTAACATGACTTTTTTTATTTCTTTTTTTTTATGTTTGAATCCCCATAAATTCATAAAAAAGAGTGCTTGTTTGGCTATTCTTGTTACAACATTTTAGCCAAATTTGTATTACATTTATTCTCTCATAACTTAAACTAAACATTTTTTGTAAAATTCTGTTGACCAATGAGTATAATGCCCATTTATAAATATGTAGCCTACTGTATAATAATTAATACGCACATTTCTAGGGCCTATAAATTATAAATAGGACCAAAACTTTGATGAAAAACCTGTTGTATACAATCTACTTTGTCTTCTGTCCTCTGATTGGTTCATACTTCTTATTAAATAGTGTTTTTTGTTCATAGCTGAAGCAGCTTCGGTTTACTTGATTATTCATACACCATTTTTTTTATGTAAAAAATTAAAACTTATTTTTACTTTTAATTTTTTTCATGTTAATGTAAATGTCAAATATGACACAACAGGCAGGCTTTTGGGGGACATTTATTTAAGATTTTTCCCCCGCAACAAATTCACAACCCTTTCTACATAAAACCAAGCCTCTCAAATGTGTGTATCCCCCAGGATATGTCTCCCCATTTAGGATTAATTGAAATCATGAAACGTATGTATACAACTTAACAAAAATGTATTAAAAGTTTAGCAAACATTACATGTTTAGGGCTCTATGAAATGCGTTTTATTTTTTACCAAATTATGTTTACTGTTTTAAGTTTTCTGGATCCCACACACAGATACACGCAGAACATGCAGGATTCACAATCAATGGTTAAATAATTAAATAGTCTTTTTGCTGTTTAATATTCACAGACTAGTCTTTATTGCGATTTAAGTGTACTGACCTGCTTTTTATTTCTTCATCAAAAAATTGACAAATTCCATAAAGTTCTGCGTTATACTGTAAATTCCATGAAATTCTGTGACATTCCGCGTTATACAAAAATAATCACGGGAATCATAGAGCCCTAACTATTTACAATAAACATTTTTGCAGAAACTTCTCTAATCCCCTTAATGCACGTTTAGCAAACTCTACAGTTTATCAAGTGATAATTTTACCCTTGTTTTGTGTGTTATTTGTCTTTAGGAGAAAGGAGACACTGCCCAGTGACATCTGTATAGTTCTTCTGCTTCCCTGGTGACATTTTAAAAAGATTTTAATCGGGAAGCCACACTTCCAAAGAGGAATTTAGAGTGAAAACGCCCCAAACTGTGATGAGAGATGTTGTAACGGAGGAGGAAAAGATGAGGATGAATGCAAACCCTCCTATCTGTCATGTGGCGCGTCGAGCGTGGAAAGACAGAAGCGGTTTTATATACATTAACCTGTCACTATGCCAACCGCACCTTTCTCAAACATCCTCACGTCATTATCAGTGGTGGATGGCAACATTTGTGCTTGTTAATGGCTATGAGCGCGTCAATGGTTAATCCAACCTGGCGCCATGGTGAGATCTTCGGTATGTGCCTCTCTGGGCTACTTCCAGGAAGTGGGAAGTTTTGTTAGAAAATGTTTCTTTTTATTGAAAGCTGTGATAAACGCGGAAAAACAGAGCCATGAAACGTCTCACTGGTTACAATCCAGAACAAACTCTTTTGCCATCGTCTTAAATGGACTGGGCTTCCATCTCTTCACTAAATACAACTTTTCACCTTTTGTTTTTTTAACGACTTAAATTGTTTTGAAAAAGTTTTTCAATGAAATTGCATGTTTAATAGATTGATCAACCTAGCGCACCTTAACTGACTGGAAGTTTGCTTGTGATGTATGGGCTAGTCTGGGTTTAGAGGACACCCGACGGTTTAGAAATGTTAAACACTCTTAGTTTCATGATTCAGTACAGCTTGCATGTGTCCATCAATCCCACGCTCTCTCAAGTCTATAGCACATAAATTAATATAATGTCCGACATATACAATAGATAAGACTGTATCCTTCACTATACTTAACATTATTGTTATCTTTGGATTAACAAAAAAAAAAACTGTGGTACCTCAAAAAAAGAGAGAGAAGTGTCCTTGCTTTAGTGCCAACCATAGGCAAAAATAAAGGATTTTTAATAGTTCTGAGCATTTTAATCAAAACTAGTTTCCAATAAAAAATACATAGATTTTTTTTAATGTACTTTTTCTTTCATTAATATTTTCATTGTTGATATAGTGCCAGTGGTTGTTTTGCCTTATTTTGTTCAAGCACTATACGGGTGAACCTCCGGATGTTTGAGGTTTCCTAGCTCAATACAAATGAGTTTAAATAAGATGCCCATAGTCTTCCTTATCAAATGATATTTAACTTAAATCTCAATGTGTACTGAAATGGTCACTTCAAGTACCGTAACTTCTGAAACCCACACGAATTTAAGACGTTTCAAAAATGTGTAAACAGAAACACTTATGAGTTGTTCAACAAAAAAATAAAATGAGTGAGAATGTACTGTTAAATTTTATTGAAAGTTTTGTACCCAGAATTTATACATTAAAAAGATTAAACAAACATTGGACTGGTTGTTTTTGCTGCTGCTTTTACCCGAAAACCATGCTGAGCACAAGACGACAGTTTTTCCACACAGAATGTACTTGTTGGTGTAGCTCAAAGGTAATGGCTTCTTTGAAACTTTAACTTCTGTATGTCCTTCAAACGTTCTCACCACCTGAGACCTGAGAAGTCCTTGGACATGTAGTACGTTTTCTAGAGCTGGACTGGGGGGTTAAATATCAGTGAGGTTCTGTTAATAGGTGACTGGTGCAGCACTAATGACCTTCAATGACCCAAAACTTTCCCATCTCCCCGTGACCGCTGCCTCTACTTACCCATGACCTATTGGAAAGTATGTGACTGAGCATTATATTCACTGTTTTATTTTTGTACTTTATGCATCAGGGTATTTCTAAGAACTAAATAACAGGACTGTGCAGTAACCGTGCGAGTCTGGAGAATATAAATGGTTAACCTGCTGTAGAGTATTATTAGTCTGGATATGTTTTGGGATTCGTGAATCATTAACTCAAGCCCACACAGACTTTAAAGAGACGTGTACACTCAGCAGCAGATTTATTCTGATACTTTTATGTTGTGTGTGCTGTATGTACAAACAGCTGGACCGTTTGTGTTGATCATTTTGTGTTCGGCTTTAAAGGAGACTGAATTTTGTTTTTTAGTTATTGCACAAATGGTGTTTGACTTAACTTCTTAGTTACTTTCATTCAGTAATTGTTTTAAATTGATCAAAAGTGACTAATGACATTTTCGATGATACAAAAGATTTCGATTTCAAATAATTGCTGTTCTTTTGACCTTTCTATTCATCAAAGAATCCTGAAAAAAAAACAGACATCAAAGATGATCAAAAGATCAGTCAATTACATTAAAAAAGGGGGTTTTGCTGCACAAAATCATTGACCATGAATGTGAAGGCAAAAAAACAAACTGATGGATTTTTAGAAATAAAAAATGACATCTCGCAGTTTCCAGAAACGGAACTGCAGGACTAAAATATTTTGAAACAAAATTCACAATACAAGCCATTTGATAGTATACACAGACAAACATTATTTTCACCCTTATGCTCATCAGAAAATAAAATAGTTCATTACATGTATCTTCAGCATGTTTTAATGTTATCATCAGGCTTTTTGCAGACCTTTACAAACCTCATAATATGTGATCTCTTTGGATTTCAGCACAATATAGCAGTCATACACGTACTTCAGGACATGCCTTATACTGTCCAGTGAGGGCTGGAGGGAGATATTAGATTATATAAAAGGCCTTATGGCATCATTAGCCACAAGACAGAAATGTCAACAGATTGCATCGCAAGTCTTATGATCAAGCACATTGTTTTTATTTTTCCCCAGTTTCATGTGACAATTTAGTCCTCTGGTAAAGGCAGAAAGAATGGAATATTAACACAGTGTATTCACTGTGAATGTGCAATAATTAAAATCATTCAATTCCATGTCATTGGAAAATCACTTCCTGTCAATAACATTTACTCATTAACAGGTTTAAAAGAAATGATTTTGACCAATACATAAAGTTCAACCAATGTATACTTGGTAAAACATTTGGAAATACTTAATGACCTTCATAAAGTACCGTGCAAATAAAAAAAAAGACAAATATTTATTGTGTATGGGGGTTACGTTAGTTTTTTTTAAATAGAAAATCTAATGTATAGGAATGTATGAGAAGAGTTCTAGTGATCATAGAAGGGTTCTTTTCATCAGGCCTCTGATAGTTAACCAGGACTAGTTAAGCGCTTAACCCCTGAGTGTAGAGCATCAACTACCATCACTGGCCTGAATCTGCTCTACCGTTTTCAAACCCCAATAGTCCACAGTGCACAATGACCATAAATATACAAGGGTGAATCCCACAGAATCTATAATGAATAGATATTTCAAAATATAAGGAAAAAAGAAATTATATTTTGCATAAAATAACCTTTGTTTAGCATTAAGATTCTTTGCATCATAACATTTTCATGACAATGAAGTATTTTCTAATCAGATTTTCTTTACTGCTCTGACACAGTTCTCTAAATATGATTTATATTGTACATAGTATTTATACGTTATTATAGTATTTTGTATTTTAATAAAATATTTCATTTAAAACAGAATAAATATGCATTTTTTATGCAAAATAAAATTTCCCCTTTTTTTATTTCAGGTTGAAATCTGTTTTCATGAGATTCACCCACAATCTCCTTCCATTTCTTGCTGTACATTTATGTGTACAAATAAAGCACATGTCGTCCTACAGCTCTATGAGGGTATATGATATATTCACAGTGTAACAAGCTAGAAATAGCATATTGATCTGTTGAGACTAAGTTGACTGAGCTTGATTTCACTGTATTAAGCAGTTTGATAATTATATAACATCTCTAAAAGTACAGAAGTGACCCCACCCCCAGGACACTGGCTTATTTGCTTTTCACCACTTCTTTGTATAGAAAATGTATGAAAATAGTTATGTAGTGCTTTGATTTAGCCCGACCTCCACACAGAAGCTACAGAAGGAGAGGGCTTTCATCACGTTGAAATATTTGACGATAAGAAACAGCTTATTTGATTATTATGCTGTATACATACACAAACAGCACAGACAAAAAAAAAAAAGAAAAAAAAAAAATCACCCAACAATCTGTTCAGTTTGGTCTGAGAATGGAGTTTGTCCATGCCTCCGAATCGCACAGATCGTCATTTGCTCAAGTACATCTCATAAATAGTCCATTTGTGTTGTGTAAACAAGCAGCAGTTCCTGTTATCAAGTCTTCATTTGATTATTTTTTTCCATTCAAAATAAAAGTACCTACAAACAGACTGTAGGAAAGCTCCATTTTACGCGCGCTATGATTTGGCTGTATTCAAATGTGGAGAGCGAGTATGGAAATCTCCCATTAAGTAGTGCGTCACCTGACCGTCACTCAGAATATTCTTCTCCCGCAGTCGCTGCGTCCAGGGCGGCCAAAGCCTCGGCCACCATTGATTCAGTGACGCTCACACAATCCATCTCTTTCTCTCTCTCTTGCTCTTCTAACACAATCGAGGGCTCTTTCACTTCTCTATCCTCTACCATGAGCTTTGTGTCTGCTGAGGAAAGGCTTGTACTGCTGGTGTGCATGTCCACAGACAGCACGCTTTCCTCGTCGGCTGTGTCCGGAGTACCGGCCAGCCTGCTCTTCCTGTCCTCGTCGTCTTCCTCTTGTCCATAGGGATAACCATCCGACCCCTCTGTCCCGTCTATTATCCCCCCGCTGCCTAGGCCAGAGTCTCGGAATCTCTCCTCTCGCTTACCCGGTTCCGTTCCCAACATGAGCTCGCTCTGTAAGGGTTGGTTGGTGTGTACGTTTGGAGCAGCTTTTATGGGCGTCCCCTCGCCCTCGGGCTGGAGGATGTAAAGGCTCGGGTCAGCCTCCGCTGGGCTCGATCGGATCTGCTCGCCTGGAATATTAGCATGGAGCCGGTTGATGTGGTTGTTGTCTATGTCGAGTTTGGTTGGGCTGGGCTGGGTGCTGTATCCCAGGTTGTGGAAGCCCTGCTTCTTGTGGATGTGGCCCGCCTCCTCGGGGAATGTGTGAGACTGATACAGAGAGCTGCCGGTGGGGTCCCGCTTCCGACCAGGAACATCTACTGGGACTGAGGGGTCATAGATGTAACTGAAACAGAGAGGGGGTTGAGAAAAGGGTTTTAATGAAATTACTTTTGGTGGCCTTTTTGGTGGAAATAAACATTATAACCTAGTTTGGATTCAATAATAGAGGTGTTGAGATACCCTCATGTCACGATACTGAACTCACGATATGATATTATTGCGATACTTTAAGACATGTGACCCTCGACCACAAAACCAGTCATAAGTCGCACAGGTTTATTTGTGGCAATAGCCAACAAAACATTGTATGGGTCAAAATTATCGATTTTTCTTTTATGCCAAAAATCTTTAGGATATTAAATAAAGATCATGATCCATGAAGATATTTTGTACATTTCCTACCTTAAATATATAAAATACATATTTTTGTGAGTGGATGCAGCACAATCGGCAACAGAAATTGACAACTTTAAAAGGTGATTTTCTCAATGTTTCGATTTTTTTGCACCTTCAGATTCCAGATTTTCAAATAGTTCGGCCAAATATCGTCCTATCCTAACAAACCATACATCAATGGAAAGCTTATTTATTCAGCTTTCATATGATGTATACATCTCAATTAAAAATTTTACCCATAAGACTGGGTTTGTGGTCCAGGGTCACATATGGTAAAAGGTTAATAAAAAATGTACTGTTGATTAAAATGCTATATTTGGTGTTAGATTGTGGGTGTAAATGAATGGGTTTGGAGTTGGTGCTGGTAACACAATGCACAGAACAATGGTGAAATCAGAATAAAAATATTCATGATTCTGAAGCTAAAAATACAGAATTATTTTAGATGAATATGCTTCCACTCTGTCACTGACTAGATATATTTAAAATAATGTGGGCCACTTTTTACACAAATATTCCCCCATTTCATTATTACCGGTATACATTATATATAGTAGTTTAATACTAACCCTAAATCTCTGTAAACTTGAATTTTTTCTTACAATAATTTTGATTTAGGGTGAACTATACACAATAAATATTGTCACTAACCACGATACATGTTGATAATTGTAACACGATATATTGTTACACCCCTATTCAATAACCAGTCATATAAGATATTAAGTCAAATAACACTGTTTCAAAACTAGTGGTTGACCGATGGTTGGCCTTGAAGCAAAGAGCTTTTTTTTAAAAAGTTAGAATGTTGCGTTCTCTCTCCCTCCAAGATCATTCCGATACTGAATATATTAGCGATGAAATATATTTTGTGAAATATAACAGGATTTGTTGTGAAATTTCAAAAGACACCATTTCAGGATACACAACTTCTTTTAAAATGCTGAAATAAAATCTGTAACTTGATAACCTGACATAATTTGCATAGAACAGGCAAACGGCCTTACTGACGAACGCAGAGTCACTGTACCGAAACGACATTTATAAAAACAGGTTTACTATGAGTGATAACATTGTATTGTATCCCATTTCCTCTTTTAGGTATTTGTTTTTCCGCCTTATGACATTACAATATTTCCATTTCTATATTTAAACCAAATTACACTGTAAATGATCAACAAACAGGGAGAGAACAAGAATTGTGAAAACAACAAGAGAATGAGAGACATGTATCAAAAACGTTGTGTGTGCGCGTGTGTGTGTGTGTGTGTGTGTGTGTGCGCGTGTGTGTGCGTGTTCCTGGTGTATTGTGTCAGACACTTCCTGCAGAGATCCTTCTGTTTTTCACACCCTTTGCCAGCCGAAAATCCACATGGAAAAATAGAGGCAGGTTATTCAGCCAATGTCAAACTCAAAAGATTTCTATGTATTTATCTCTGTCCTTGTGCGTCTCCGCTGTCATATTCAATACATTTAGTGTATTTGATACAACGTATTACATGAGACCATTTTCACTATACAGATTCATTATAAATTCTCCACATATTTGAGCACCCATCTCTGCTTAAATCCATTTTAGATAAACAGTTTCAGGGTGGATAAAATTGAATTTTCCACTCTACCTGACAGGATAAGATATTTGAACCTAAGTAAACATTACCCCCATAAAAACACACACTGCCTACTAGTAATGAAAGCCGTTTTGCCAGGTAAAAGTTGCAACAGAGCAGAATGCTAATGTTTATCAGCAGCAGCATCTGACATAATGCAAGAAAAGCCTGGGAACTTTTCACATTATATCCACCCTAAACAGTTCCCAGACTGCATACTTTTCCCAGTGGATTTTCGAATATGTGCAACTTTTCACCTAATATTGCACACAACCCTTTGTAAAAGGGTAATTTTGTGATGTTTAAATATTTTACTTTAAGATGAAAAGTGGTCACTGCAATTTTTAATACATGAACAATGTATGAAGAAATAATACATTTTGTTGTATAGTAGGCATAAGAGAGCTGGCTCGTACCTGGCTCCTTATAAGCCAACTGCACTTAAATGTCTTAAACATGACAGTAATAATACATTGTGTGTAAATTTAGCAAGTGCCTAACACTTATATGCAGATGCAAAACCGTACGTCAGGGATTTCCAATTCTGCCTCTGGAACGGCCGCTTTCCTGCAGATATTAACTCCACCTGCTCCAAAAAAAAACTGCCTGGATATTTGATTACATGGTTCAGGTGTGTTTAGTTAGGGTTTTCATTATGGTGGCCTCCCAGGAGCAGGATTGGATCCCTTAAGTATGTAGGCCTATATGTGAAAATGGGCCTGTGGTATCAAAATACAAGTTTATGTAGTAGAACATCCTGATGCTATCTTGCTAAACTCTTAGAATTGTTTACTTTCATATCATATTAAATCAAGTTCAAATGTGTGGGTGAGATTTGACTCTAAGCCAATCAGACTACAGTACACGCTAATGTTAAATGCCATAAGAACGCATGTGTTTGTAGTATTTGCATGAGGCAATTCTCGCAGCTCAAGCTAAGCCCAGAAATGTGACATTAAGCAATTAAAGGGCAGTTTGAGAGTGTGCATCTGTGTATTTACTGTGAATTAAACTTTTTTGCCTCAAAACAACCCACATATATTTTGAAGTGTGAGATATAAACCAAAGGGATACATCCATTGACAGAGAACAGAGCATTGCTGAATCATAGTTTAAAAAAAATAATAAATTCACAGGTCAGATTTTGAGAGACTACAATCTGACATTGCTGTTAAACAACAGCAGCTATGTGAGAAATATCAGGATCTTCAAGACAGAATACTTGAGAATAAAAAAAATCTCTACTAGTTATACTTTCCGTCTTACCCTTTTATCATCCTACAGCAACTGCAACCCATCTGGACAGTTGTGTAGAGAACCTGTGGAGACACAAAAGGGGGTCACTGTTTGTATAACATTCTAGAGATCGTACATTAACTTTACTTACCTTACCATATATGCTTTTATTGTAAAATACTATCAAATTTAGATTTTCTGCAAGTAAAAAACTATGAATTGCAGTCAAATTTACAATAATAAAAGGACATTCCAAGAAATGATTAACAGTATATTTTATAATTAAACAATTGTAATTAATTTTTATTTTTTTTCTCAATAATTAGGGTGTTTTGTGTTGTATGTTGTTATTCATGTTTATTGCATTAGTCTTGTGTGTATGAGCCAGTGCGCAGTCTACATATTGGCCATGTTTTATGGACAGGCCACTTATGATAATCTCTCATTGATCATGTGTCTTTCTATGTGTTTATCAGTGCGTATTAAGGCACAAAGCAGATTTTGGTAGTTTAAGTATTGGTATATTAACAATATATCACAATGAAATATAAATTGTAAAATATACACACCAATATACCATCCCATTAATACCCAAAATACCTTTTAAGCTCAAAACCAACAGGATATTTTTTATACAGTGTACTTGTAGACTAATGTGTTGATTGCAGTACGCATGTTACATTTGTTAAAAAGGTATTTGAAGAATGAAGTGTTGTGCCAGAGCTAGGCTGCTGAATCAATGCTTAGGAGAGTGAACATGATTTCAACAAAGGGCTATTCAGTAAGTGTGCTAATTCTTCACCTCAGCTGTTGGAACATGTGGACGCGATCACGGTTATATGAGAGACCTGCTGACACGGGAAAGAAATCGGAACTACTCAAGGATAAACTTAAAGTCGCCAAACACTGTTAGCGAACAACTGTGAACCACTGACCAACTGAACCAAAACATGGGTCTGCTCTGCACCAAATGTGCCATTCCTTTTTTAGGATTTCTAATGTGCATACTTACTATCTATCCTAAATAGTATGTGAAATTAGTGTCCCAAAGCATAGCATGTTGAAAAGAGTATGCGAAAAGTCCCTGGATCGTCTACTATTTCCGGTAAGTTTTGGAAATGTGGATCCGTGCACACTCTAATGGCTAATATTGCCCACAACCCACTGCGCTTTGGAGGAGGATTCGGTTCAGAACACCAATAAAATGTGTTAAAAACTACAAACATGGCGGATGTGCACGACCGATGGTTAAGGTTTTGGTAATGGCGTTTGAGTGAATAATAATAAACATTTAACCTGATCATTTTTTGTATCTGTTATCTGTGTTCTATTTAATCTGCACCAACAATGTGAACTTTTATAAAAACCCATTTAAATGCATCAAGTGTTTGCCACTTTACTTTTCTCTCCAATTTGGTAAATTAAATGAAATATAATGTGGAGGATGTTAACTGTGAGAAGATGATTGACAGGCCAGTTTATTGTAACAGGTTGCATGTAACTATGTGACAGAGTGTCCGTTAAAGATGCAATTTTATGACGTGATAGTACTGCATGTACAAAAGCGTGTCTACTCTTCTGCTACACACTCAAAAGTATGTACTTTATCTTTACAAAAAGAGTAGGCTACATACTTTTAGGGCGTAGTAATAGGCAAGGTGGGATGCAGCACTAATGACAGGGATAAACCACTCTGATTGGCTAATGTGTTCATATTCTATTGATCTCTCAGAACAACTCTTTCAGTAATATCTGACAGGCCGTATAGGGACATTTCATTTTGTTTAATAGTGACATAACATATGGAGTCAACTTGACATGATATTGTCAGGTAGCTGTGTGCCTTCAGGACACAAAGACGGACAGTTGCATGTGTTTGTGACATTCTAGATTACTCTTAACAGTGGCCAGTCAAATAAAATGTTATTAATAGATCCTCATTTTGTGAAAAGCAACACAGATGCTTTGACCTTTCCACGGCCTGTCGGGCCATTTCAGGCTTTGGCCTTTCTTGTGCTATTTATGAGCAAGTTGCCTTGTAAATAATTGATGGTTCTGTCTGGGGGAAAAAATCCATCTAATAGAACAAAGACACACCCAGTAGGGCTGCACGATATTGGGAAAAAAAACGGACATATACCTGACCATATTTAGTTTTTCTGAGGTAGATATTGCGATATGAAACCAAACAATTTCACCAGATGACTTGAACAGCTATATTTGGAAAGAATTAATCATTCTAGAATGATTGTGGTGATTTATAATCATAGGTAAATACAATCAAACAAAGATACAAATGAAATAAACCGTTTTTATGTGTTTCAAGTAAGTCTAACAGTATTCAGGTACAGAAATGCAATAATCAAATGTAAAATAACACTGCATTGTCTTCATAGTCTTTTTTTATAAGTTAAAGCTACACATATGTTTTCTATGTGTTTTGTTGTTTAATTAAGATTAATGACAAAGACAGAAGATGATCAACTTTCTCTCTATGATGATTAAAGGTACGGTGCCTGATCGATTACGGATCAACTAATACCCATACTTGACATCACACATCCTTTGATGCGCAAGATCGATGTTAAGACTAACTCCCAGTCCCAGACTCCCTCCCTTTCTCCAGAGAGAGGCAGCAACCTGGACAATCACCTCACGTGTTCTGTGTGTTAGAGACAAACATCTAAAGCCAATGCAGAAGAGACCAATATAATCACATTGTGAAGACCGTTTACATCAGTGTTGTTTTAATATTATTTAGTTTTAGTAATTGTGTGTGTTTTTGTCATTTTATTAGTTATTACTTTTTTAACATTTCTATTTAGATTTAATTTATTTGTATTTCACTTTCAGTTTTAATAGTACTTCAACTTATTTCATTTCACTTTTGGATTTATTTTATTCTTTTTGTAGCCACAATACTTATATTTTATCTCACTTAACATTTTAAGTGAAACTTTAAATTAACTGTAACGTTTTCATTTGAGTTAACAGTTGCATCACATTTTCATTTAATTATGCCCTAATCGAGTGTAAAAACGTTCATTTGAACCACAACTGAATTAAATGTAATGTAGAGAATTAAGGAAGCAACAATTACTTAGTTTCAATCACATGTGATGCAACAAGTGAATTAATTTAAGACAAGTAAGGCTAGATAACAGGCATCAAGTTAAGCAATATTTGTTGTGCAGGTTTACTGACAAGCCAGTCGCCGTGACAGAAAGGCAAATGGTTTAAGAAGTGGAAAATTCAAAACACACTGAAATTAGACTAGAATAGTCTTTACTGCGAGTCAATATGACGTCTGTATGTTTAAGAAATGTCTGAAAGATTTAGTGTCTTGAATTTGAGTACCTTAACTAATAAGTTGGTTAGATGTATGTATGTATGACATGCATACAATGTTAAGTATGCTGTAATTCTATACTTACTGTATTATTAAGCTACTCTGTTCAAAATTTGGAAGACATTTATACACAAATGATACTGAAACATAACTCGATTGCCATGGGCACAAGAAACTGTCTAGAGCTTTGCTAGGTGATTAGCAGGCAGATGTGGCACACCTGTTTGACAGCAGGAGTACAACACCGGCACCTGGGAACCTCTGTCAGCTGCTAGGGGTTATTGCATTTTACAGCAGTCAACATAGAACACCTTTCCATCACTACACTGACAAAAGTTTCATGTATGGTTAACACACTTATTAGAATGAAAGAAATGAAAGTCACGATGAAAATTGGATTATCGGGAAAAAAATGCTCCATCGGTTATTGCCTAAATGGCAGCAGATCTGAATTAGTGATGGGAAGTTCGGATCATTTTACTGACTCTCTCATTCGATCATCAAAATGAACAAATCTTATTCGAGTCATTTCGTTCATTTAAGTGGCTTTAAATGTTATACTTTTAACAGCCAAATTCCCCGATAACATCCACCTACATAATTATGATCATATTTTGATTTACAGGGAACATAAATATTTAATTTACTTTCCGAGTCTTTGGTTCATTTGTCATGTTACACTCAATGAACATGAATGACCCGTCACTAATCTGAATGTGAGCTTGCAGTCAAGTGTGGAGGGGCATATGTCACCAAGAAATCTGTCGTATTAATTGGAAGACTGAGATTTTGGGTAAACTAACGAGCCAAAAAAGTATAGTATTTATAAATGTTTTTGGTTTCAAATTGTTTAAGTTTTAGTCATCTTTTTGTTTAATATTTGATTTAGTTTTAATCTAATTTTAGTTCAACTTAAAGGGTTAGTTCACCCTAAAATTAAATGTCTGTCATTAATTACTCATCCTCATGTCGTTTCAAACTCGTAAGACCTCCGTAACACAAATTCAAATATTTTTGATGAAATCCGAGAGCTTTCTGACAGCAATGTCAAAACCACTTTCAAGGCCCAGAAAAATAGTAAAGACATTGTTAAAATAGTACTATAATAGTATAATACTACAGTGGTTCAACCTTAATGTTATAAAGACACTTTTTGTGTGCAAAAGAACTAAACAAAAATAAACTGAGCAATTCCAATAGGGTCCTCTAACTCATCGGTGTTCGTCGCTTCATAACACTAAGGTTGAGCCACTGTAGTCACATGGACTATTTTAACCATGCCTCTACTAGTGGTGAATATGTTGCTGTCTATGGAGCAACAGAAAGCTCTCAGATTTCATCAAAAATATCTTAATTTGTGTTCCGAAGATGAACGAAGGTCGTATGGGTTTGGAACGACATGAGGGCGAGTAATTAATGACAGACATTTCATTTTTGGGTGAACTATCCCTTTAAACATATTTTATTTCAGTTAGTTGCCAAGAGAAAATGTATAAGTATCTTTCTTATTTCAAGGAAAATGTTTTTAATAGTTTTAGTAAACAACACTGGTTAAAAAAAATAATTAAAAGGGTGATTCACCACTGGAAAGATGGGCTTTTAATAACAGTATACATTATAATATACATAGCAGACTCGCCTTTGTTCCTCAACAGTTTTCTGCATCCCTCCGCCACCCTGACTCGTCACTATTAGCTGGTTCCTATCCCAGTCAGGGATACGGGGGGAGTGCTCTGGGTTCAGGCCAAATCCACATATACTTTTTTTACTGATTATTTGATTATTTGTAAGTGTGAACTTATTAAATGAGTAGAGTAAACAGATATAAAGGGCTGTGGCGTTGCCTTTAGCCAAAAAATGTAAACACCCATAATTCACTTCTGATTTTGGTGCCAAATGCGGAAGTTTGATCAGTGGTTTAAAAAAAGCTGACAAAATTAGCAGACAAGTAAACCGGGATATCTGGGTGCAGGTAACAGAGTTACATGTTACAACAACTACACATGTTAATTTACATATACTAGAACTGACACCGAAACAACACAAAATGGTTGAAAAATCTGCAAATCTAAATCCAACATGAATCTCATCACTAACCATGCTCTTTAAGAAACACATTACAGGATCTTAACTCTCATCACAGATGGCCAGAAGATTAACAGATTCAAGAGAATTTTATATGAAGTTTTGATGATGGCATATCCAGGACTCTATATCCAGAATTGAAATGTTCCTTTGAGAAAGGTGATTCCTGGAGAGATTACTGAAGATTGCGGGCTGAAACTGAGGCAGATTGAAAACCGAGCTATATGCCATTGGCAGACATTTCTCCATTGGAATAAATTGGAGAAGGGGATTTCTCATCACTGTAGAATGTGTGCCCTCCAGCTCAGCTTTCTGGCCTGTGCCTTGAAAGTGACAAATGCTTAATCTCCGGCAACAAAATGTGAGGGGTTTTTCCATTCCTTAGCCCTTAACCTATACCACACACACACACATACAAACAGGTAGGCATCCACACACACAGCGATGGCATTAAATCACAGACTTTAAGCATTTAGGCTCAAAGGCAGACACACAGTATCACTGATCGACGCACACACACACAAACACTTTTTAGAAGATGCTCTGCTCTGAGCATTACTCAAACGTTCAAATCCTTTTAAACTCTGGTGTGTGCCAACACAAACCTACACACATGCACTGGCCTTCCACAGCCAAGATAAACAAACACACAAGCCACTAATGGTTCATTTCCTTTTAATTTGTTGAGAACAATGTGAAGCAAACAGCCAGATAAACCAGTATAAAGAGATAATCAGAGCTATTAATGGCCAGCTGATTTCACTTACACAGCTCTGACACATTGCACTCCTCTCACAGACACCTGTAAGACTGTCCTGTTTTCTTTTTTATTATTGCTTCATAGAAAGCAGCTTATAATAGGGTGTTTGATATTTTCACATTCTCAGTTTGTTTAATTTGCCTAGTAACAATTTTCAATAGTGTACATTCATGTCACTTAAGAATTCTGTCATTCATCCTGTCCATTCTTTGTAAAAGTCATTAACATTTTCACCACACAAGTTGTAGTTTGCGTGTAACTCTTTTCCCGCCAGCGTTTTTGAAAAAAAGTTGCCAGTCAGCGCCGGACATGCAATAGATCAAAATAAAAAGATCAGAGCTTCAAGTATTCTTTTTTATTAACATTTGAATGTGGGTAAGTTTAATAAAAAAAAAAAGAAAATCACGTTCAGATCCAGATCAGATTCCGAACAAAGATCAAAACAGATCTAGATAAAGGCTGTTCGAATAGATCACGTCCACCATCACCTGGTCGGTAATGGTAGGTAGTTTTGATTTATATGCTGTTGAATGTTGATGATCAGGTTATTTTACATGTGCATCTGCTTACATATGGTATCGCTTGTTTCTGCTTCTTCTCCGTCTGTGTTTTGATCCGGAGATTCAGTACTCTTTTAGTATGTGTAATGTGATAGTTACGCCTAACATAATAACAGTGAAAACATGGATAGCCGGAAAATTCCAAGTTGCCAAGTTAATGGCATTCTGTGGTGGAAGGGACATTTTGAACATTTTTGGAATAAAATGACCAACTCTTTTGTCTTGCTATGGCTTATTTTATAGCTAGCATTTTTATGAACATTAAAATTAATTCATATTATTTTTTATTTATTTATGTTTTGACAAAATTACAGCTTGGAAATAATTCACAATAAAAAAAGTTTACAAGTGATATTTATCTTGTTTTTAAACACATCATGTCTCATATTTCACTGACACTGTTGACTTCTTGGTAAAGTACATTAACTATTTACAAAAACTTTATTAAAGGCAGTTGCTGGTCCTGATGGAAATTATATGGGGACATTATGGGGAACAAATATGTAAATAATTTTTATACAATAATTTTTTTAATGGTTTATGATTATTTCACTATTTGTATAGAATCGTTTTGTATAAAATATAGAATCATTGTATCATAATCTTGTGTTGTATAATTCTTTTTTTATATATATAAATATTTGTATGTGTAGGCCTATAGTTTAAGAATGATGTCTGGCTCTGGGACAAGGGTAAAATAATCAAATCTATAATAAAGCGTTTGAAAAGTATGAATAAGGCATTGCAAAAAGTTTCCAAAAATATTTTAGGGTGCTTTCACACTTAGTTTGATGGCCTGTTCTGGACCAGAGATCGATTTCCTCCAGCTGGATTGTGTTAACATTAGATAATTTGGGTCTGAACCGCGTTTGTGCATTTGCATCAAATCAGCAGCTGTTTACCCCTGTTGCTTGGTAAAAATGACGTAGAAGGTGGAGTTGCTCACCTCACTTTTATATTTTTGGATTTTGAACCATCTGCTGTGAATACTGCAAATGTTTGAAAGAGCGGGGCTGCGGGAGTCCATTTCTGCTGAAAGTGAGCAGAAATTCTATATACATTATCTCTACTTCCATTGCAACAATGTCTATAGCTCAAGAAACACCCAGCTTCTTTACATTACATCCACGCTATTTGTTGTGTGCAATGCATCTATTTAATGAGCGAGTGAACAGGAAGCTGATCTCTGTTGTGGCAGCACCTCAGTTTAGTCTATTATGCTGGTTTATGTTATCAGTTAAAACATTACACAACCCTGTCCATCCGAACACAGGAAAGAAGCAAATTTACATTTCCACAAATCAAAGGCACACACAGTTCTGGGTCATTTACAAGGACTTACATTTAGATATACGCCTCTGGGGTAATGGCTTACTCTTAAACAATTTTTGTTTTACCTTAACGACAGGGCCAATGTTTCACAAAGTTCATTGACTAATACAAAAATAGAGAGAGAAATAAAGAGAGAGGGATAGTAAAGGATATGAGGTTATCCACCAATACGATGTGTGTGTGTGTGTGTGTGTGTGTGTGTGTGTGTGTGTGTGTGTGTGTGTGTGTGTGTGTGTGTGTGTGTGCGTGCGTGCGTGTGTGCGTGTGTGTGTGTATGTCCAACTGAGTATTGGATGATGTGTCTGTCTTGTACAGGTGGAGGGTCAATACACAGAGGGATCAGATTCACAAAGGTGTGGTTTAGACAAGTGGGAAAACTGGTTCAGCATTTCTCTTTCCCTCAGCATGTGTTATGCTCCCGTTCATTTTTGTTTATGCCATATGGACTCAGACAGATGGCATGAAATTGACAAGGGTCATTAACAATGCAAGAAACATGAAGAATCCATCACAAAGCTGGAGACGTTTAAAAGCGTAATTTCAGTTAATGTAGTCTGTATCTTTATTTATCTGGTTGGATCAAAATAAAAGTGACTATCCAATAGCAAACATCTCACATATTTCTCCGTACGTTTGGACCAGCTAAATATCACATCTGTGTAAAATATAACCGCGTTTAAAGCTCCTTTTTAATATGTCTTGAAACACTGCCAAATGTGGGTGTGCTGCCCTGGACACTGTTGCCATGACCTGATTACCAGAAGACCAGCGCTTACACAATCTTACCCTCTTGAGACTGCATCATCCCTTAATACTACGCTAAATATACAAAACAAGGATCCACCTTACATCCTCAGGCATCTCCAAACACACACACTGCTAGCTATTATTCAGTCATTTCAGTTTATGATGTGACTTTTTGTGTTTGTTAATAAGAACTGTCCTACTGATAAAAGAGTCTCTTTTTTTTGCATTTAGTTTAGCTTGCAGGGCTAAAATTCAACATCTACTCCTCAAATGCCGCTTTCTTGTACACAAATACTCTATTGTCTGATTATTAAAAATCTGAATAGCGTAATCATGTACATAAATTGGTAAGTGCAATAAAAAGTGAAATTGTGAGGTCGATACCTTAAGATGTCATTTCTACCTCATCTGACCCTGGGAAATGTTGTTGTTGTAACCAATGTAGTCAGGTTGATGCATCAGAAATATTTTACTTGAATAAAACCAGTTACCACATGAAGCATCTTTTAGTGAGAGAACAATACAGCCTTTAAAAAAGTGCACTTTTTCGTAAGTAGTAACTACCAAAAAATGAAAACAGTCTGTGATTCAGAAAGCTTAAAAACAGTAAATAGTGAATGCCTGGGAATCAGACGTATAACCTTCATGCTGCTAGCGCCATGCTCTACTGTTTGAGCTACAGGAATGCTAATTCTAGAAATAGTTATCATTGATAACTAATTGGCTAATTGTATGTCCAGCTTCATTTAAATAAATCCTGTTTTCAGATTATGTCTATCTATAGTGTGATACATTTTATATATACAGCACTACCGTTCAAAAGTTTGGGCTCAGTAATATTTTTGGTGTTGTTTTTGAAAGAAGTCTCTTAATATATATTAAATTATATGTGTTATATACAAACATTATACAGTGCCACTTGATTACAATAGTAGCTACAGCATTGTGCCAAATCAAAAGAGATAATAAAATGAACATTTTCCAATTCTAAACATTTACATATTGCCTGCAGAGCCAAAATGAAACAAAAAAAGGAACAGCTTTATTTCTCGAAGACTCATCCATGACACTCAGAAACAGAATTCACTCATTTGCTCCGGAGCAGTAAAACCTTCTCCAGTATCTATAGTATAATGCGTTATTACATGAAATCTACGCAACACTAGCGCTCATGATCAGAGATCCACAGTCATGGGGTTTCTTTTTTTTTTGGCAGACTACTAAAAAAATTCCTTATCATCGTGAAACGTGCTGCCCTTCAAACAGAGCCCTGCTTACAAAGTGGGAAATGGCTAAAGGGAAAGAGATTGAGAGATTAAAACTGTGAATAGTGAACCATGGAAAAAGGTGCTGCTTTGTGTTACACAACGTCATGCTCAGATGTACAATGTAGGGTAGTCTGTGTACACACTTAGCAGTGTAAATGTCAAGGTAAAATGCCGGAGCTTGATGGAGCACGAGGCCCGGTGGCCTTTGTTGGGCACCTCAGACCACACCTTCACAGCACAGCAGACCTTGCTCAAAAGTAAACACTGAGTCTGACTGTCAACACAAACTGCATAAACCTGCTCACGGCTACTGTAAACATTAACACAAGCCTACCGAGCATATATGGAGACCGACTACCTGAAAAAGGCTAGATTATACAATATAAAAAGTACATCAAAATTAGAATTTTGAAGCTTTGAAGAATTTTGGGTTTAACTTTAAAAGAGTCAAAAGGGTTCAATAAGACGCCATTTAATTCACTACCGTTCAAATGTCCGGCGTTGGTAAAGTCTTATGATAACCAAAGCTGCATTTATTTAATACAAATTCAGTATACAAACTAAACGACTCAATTTTCTATTTTAAAATGTAATTCATTCCTATGATGACAAAGATGAAATTTCAGCCATCATTACTTCAGTCCTCAGTGTCACGTTATCCTTAAGAAATCTACACCTTTTAAAAAACTGCACACCTTCACCTATAGGTAAAAGCCTTTTTCTACTGCCATCGGCTCACAGTAAAAGTAATGGCAATGACAATATATGGCGACTCAAAAGGGAAGCAATATCAATGATTCAGTCACAGCTGTTATAAGCTCAATGGAAAGGGAGATTTTCTGTGAATAACAACAAACATTTCAGTCTGTTCTTCACACAAAGCTCTCATATGGCTCCATAATGCTTTAAATACAACAGACAAGTCACATGGACATATTTTATATCATATTTGCTTTCTGAAGATTTAGATCTTCAGTCATTGTTCATTGTAACTGCAGGGGAAATGTTGCTCAGCACAGACTCTTAAACTTCTCCATTTGTGTTCAACAGAAGGAAACGTCATATGGGTTTGACATGAGAGTGAGTAGCTACATAACATATTTTATTTTTATTTTGGAGTGAACTATCTTTTTAACAGTGAAAAAACTAAACTACACCTCCATATGACAAGGTAAAACCGTGTTTCTTCTAGCGTACAAATACATGCACAGTGCGATCAGGCTTTAACAACATTAAAAAAAGTCTTAGCCTACCAAACGCCAGTAGCCTAATAGACGTTTTATGTTGTTAACTCCCTCATATTCACGAAAAGGCGATGATACGGGCAAACTATTAGGCTATTATTTTTTGTTCTGATAAAGTAAGTAGACTTACTTTTTATCGTTTAAAGATGTGTCTTCATATTGTCCAAACGTTCAATCCGTCTATATTGAGATCCGCGCAACAGGTGAGAGGAAAAACTTGAGCTCTTATATGAAAAAGCGCGTTAAGCGAAAACCTTTACCTGTTACACTGATGATAAAGGTGTGGCAGTTGTTTGCCAGAGGGGCTATAATTTTACGAATAACTCCGGCTTTCATTTATTTTCCCAATTCGTATCTCCTAATATACTAAAACAGAAGCGACCTCAAAAAGCGAAGTGTCCCAAAAAAAAAACTTATTCCATGACCTGAAGACGTCGCGCACACATCGCAGCCGCTTCCTCCTCCTTCCTTATGTTTATTTTCCCCTTGTTACTGCTTCCGACTCCGAGTTGAGGAAGGTCCCCCGTGACTCCGCTCTGCCGTGCCTCCTGCACACGTCCATTTGAATTTCAGATGGCAGTCTGAGTCCAAGGAAGGGCCTGTGCTCGGCACGTTAATGACAAACCATGTGACGAGGGATCAGGGAAACGCAGCGAACTGGGAAACACCGTTTAAACCACTGGCACGCTGGGAAATCATTTCAGCAGCACAAATGACCGTCATGCAGTGCTGGCAAGGCATGTGTTAGACAGGCTGGGCAGGTGCATACAAGTGGATTTGAACTAAATAAAGAAATTAAAGCAACATTATTTTGCATAATAGTTTATTACAATAAAATATAGGCTATTGTAAAAAAAACTGTATTATACGCCTGTTAGAACTTAGGCCTCAATGACTTAAGTCATATCAGTGTGACCGTGTATGCATGCTATGGAGCAAATGCCACTGGCTATATCCAAAGAGTATAGAAGTACCTATTCTCTTTGCTATATCTCTGTAATGACTCTGTTATTGGTCAGAGTGTTTGCTCAAAATGAATCAGTAGTCAGGAGTATAGTGATGCCACGGTTAAGCAATAATCTGATTGACTAGTCTGAATGTTTGTGATAAATGGTATTTTTCGCCTTTGAATGGCAGTTGAAAGTGACATAGGGATATCTTTGTGTGACTGTCAACGGAAGCATGGCAAAAACTGAGTTTTGAGGATATTACAAATGGCCCTGACTGTTAGGGTTGCCCATAACTCAGCTAAATCATACTTTTCATCTGAATATAAAACAAAATAGTCAACAAAAAGTCCTCACTAGAAAAACAAACTTGCGCAATTGCGCATACATGTACAGTATGTGTATTCTTGGTGCTCTTTTTTTAAGTTAATTTTACTGTAATTTTCTTGGGTACAGTGTCTGTATAAGCTAGAAGGTAGCAGGCCTATTTCTTAAAAATATGTGTTCATGTGTCCACTTGCCAATTAGAGATCATATGTGGGGACCACATATTGTTGTTACAATTTTTTTTACAGATTTCTGGTCTGTCAATTTTTCCATCTAGTTACTTAGGAGATCGAGTTACATGATGCACTTTTTTATCGCTTGTTTGTTTCATAATGTCATTATCTTTCATATTTAAGTCTGTAGATCACAGCTGAAGGATACAATGAGATCCAAAGAGCTGTACTTTTACAGTAATACAACATGAAAGTGATTGGGTGTACACCATGAGTAAATGCTCCACACCTTTTCAAACCTCTCTGTTCAAATGTTCTAATTGTGATAATATATTTTGTAACGAGTTTTGAATCATATTTAGTCAAGTCAATATTCATAATTACTAAAAAAATAAAAAAATAAATCCCTTGGAATGAATACAAATTATATAAATGTAAAATGTCAATGTAACCCTATGGAAAAGTGATTTTGACATAGTTCAGATCTTTTTATGGCCATGGTGTCACGGTAGACACATGCTCTGTTCCTTCTAGTCTTGTGTTTATGTTGTGGTGTGAGCGCATGTGGGAAGTGGGCGTGTATGTGTGACATCACCTGATCCACTCCAGCTGATCATCATCATCACCAGCTGCAAGCTATCTCACTCACTCCTTAAATACTCACTGCTGTTCCTTCCATCCTTGTCAGATCGTTGTTTGATGTCGTTCGTGTTGGTGTTCCGGTGTTTGATTCCTGCCTTGTGTTCCTGTGTCTTCGTGTTCATCGTGTCGGAGTTCGTCTGTCTTCTCACCGCCACCTCTTCACTTCACATCACCACGGATCCTGACCATCGAAGTCCCTGCATCACCTTGTACCATCTGCTTGCACTGTCTTTGAGTATTGTCTGAATAAATCTTGCGTTCGCACTTGCTCCCTGTTTCCGTGTTCAGTCATCATGACAGAACGATCTGACCAACCGATGGGAGCAGCGAGCGTTTCTTCAAGTGCGCTGGAGGAATTCATTCACCACAGCGTTAGAAGAATGGATTCTCAACAGAAGGAGATCGGCGACACGGGTCGCGCAGTGCAAGCCTTGGTGATGCAGGTGTCCGAGCTCACCCAGCAGATCCAACGCCTACAGATTCCCACTGCGCCGCCCACACCGGCCGTTCCCCCTACACCACCAGTGAACCCTTCCCAGTCAGAGCCCCGCCTACCAGTTCCAGGACCGTATGCCGGCGAACCAGCTTTTTGCAGAGCGTTTCTCACTCGATGCTCTATGCATTTCGCACTCCAGCCTAATACCTTCAGTACAGAACAGTCAAGAGTGGCGTTCGTGCTGACATTACTGACTGGGAAAGCGGCACTCTGGGGAACGGCGGTGTGGGAGAACCAGAGCCCATGCTGCGCCTCGTTCCAGACCCTCGCAGAGGAGATGAGGAAGGTTTTTGATCGGGCGGTTTCAGGGAGAGAGGCCGCCAGGACATTGGCTGAGCTCCGCCAGGGAGAGAAATCGGTGTCAGATTTCTCTATCGAATTCCGGACGTTGGCGGCGGAGTGCGGCTGGAACGAGGAGGCGCAGTGGGACATGTTCCTGCATGGGTTGGCTGACCACGTCCAGAGGGAGATCTACGCCCTGGATCTTCCAACCTCACTATCTGGACTTATCGATCTGGCGCTGCGGGTGGACGCTCGGCTGTCCAGGGTCGAGCGTCGGGTTCCATCCACTCACCCCAGCGGAGGGTTCAACGAGCCGAGATCCAGCGGCAGGGACGTGGTCAGCCCCGTCTACGATCCCGAGCCCATGCAGGTGGGTCGAGCTCGGCTTTCCCGGGAGGAGAAGGAGAGGCGGAGGTCCCAGGGCCTTTGCCTGTATTGCGGTGGAGCGGGACATTTGGCTTATAATTGCCCGGTAAAAGGCCAAGCCCGATAGTAAACTTGAGGCTACTATCGGGTGGGATCTCCGCCAGGAAGACCTCATCCCCGACATCATCTACCTCCACACTCCTCCCGGTAAGACTAAGATGGTCAGTCCACCAGCACGACTGTCGAGCACTTTTGGATTCTGGGGCCGAAGGTAATTTCATGGACCACACTTTTGCACGGAAACTTCAGATTCCCCTCAAACCCCTCACACACAGAATAGCAGTTCACGCACTCAATGGACAAGACCTTCCCGCCATTTCCCTCACCACGGAGAACCTAACCCTTATTTCTGCTGGCAATCATTCAGAGACTATTTCATTTTACATCATGGATTCACCCCTTGCACCCGTCGTCCTTGGCCATCCCTGGCTCATCCAACACAACCCCCGAGTGGACTGGCACCATAAGACCGTGCTGGAGTGGAGCAAGGAATGTCATAAGTCTTGTCTTGTGTCTGCCTGTTCGTCTGTGCCTGTTTCTGTGTTTCAGGAGGAAACAGGGGATCTGTCTAACGTGCCCGCGGAGTATCTGGACCTGAAGGAAGTGTTCAGTAAGTCTCGTGCTGCTTCTCTCCCTCCGCATCGTCCCTATGACTGTGCCATAGATTTACTGCCAGGTAAGACTCCGCCTAAAGGCAAGTTATATTCACTCTCTGTCCCAGAGAGAGAGGCTATGGAGAAATATATTTCTGATTCTCTAGCAACCAGGTTCATTCGCCCTTCCTCTTCTCCAGCGGGGGCGGGGTTCTTTTTTGTGGGGAAGAAGGACGGTTCTCTGCGACCTTGTATTGATTACCGAGGGTTGAATAACATCACGGTAAAGAATACTTATCCTTTGCCGTTGATGTCCTCCGCCTTTGAGAGGTTGCAGGGAGCGTCCATTTTCACAAAATTGGATTTGCGTAACGCTTATCATTTGGTTCGCATTAGGGAGGGAGATGAGTGGAAAACTGCTTTTAACACCCCTAGGGGGCACTTTGAATATTTGGTTATGCCTTTTGGGCTGTCCAACTCCCCAGCAGTTTTCCAGGCACTGGTCAATGACGTGCTGCGAGATATGATCGATCAGTTCATATATGTCTACCTGGATGACATATTGATTTTTTCATCTTCTCTCCAGGAGCATGTGCAGCACGTTCGACGAGTGCTTCTGAGGTTGCTAGAGAATGGGCTTTTTGTCAAGGCGGAGAAATGCGATTTTCATGCACAGTCTGTCCCTTTTCTAGGATACATCGTCTCGTCTGAGGGGATGCGGATGGACCCTGAGAAGATCAAGGCTGTGGTAGATTGGCCAACCCCGGACTCTCGCAAGGCCCTGCAGAGGTTCCTGGGGTTCGCCAATTTCTACCGGCGTTTTATTCGCAACTTCAGCCAACTAGTCGCACCTCTGACCGCCTTGACTTCCCCCAGAACGGCGTTCAGGTGGTCTGACACAGCCGAGGCTGTGTTTAACAAACTGAAAGGCCGCTTCGTTTCAGCCCCCATCCTCGTAGCCCCTGATTCCTCACGTCAGTTTGTGGTGGAGGTCGACGCGTCAGAGGTGGGAGTAGGAGCAGTGCTGTCCCAACGTTCCCCTTCAGACGACAAGATGCACCCTTGCGCGTTTTTGTCTCATCGGTTGTCCCCGGCTGAGCGTAATTACGACATTGGTAACAGAGAGTTGTTGGCAGTCAAGTTAGCGTTGGAGGAATGGCGCCACTGGTTAGAAGGGTCGGGGGTACCTTTTATCGTCTGGACTGATCACAAGAACCTAGAATACATCAGAACTGCTAAAAGATTGAACTCCAGGCAGGCTCGGTGGGCACTTTTTTTCGGACGTTTTGATTTTTCTCTATCTTACCGTCCGGGTTCCAAGAACATCAAACCCGACGCCTTGTCCCGTATATTTGATTTTTCCGAGCGCCCGGTTACTCCCGAGTGTATTTTGCCCGAAACGCTATTCGTTTCCACACTCTCATGGGAGGTCGAATCGAGGGTCATGAAGGCCCTAGAAGGGGTAACGCCTCCGCCCGGTTGTCCACCGAATCGATTATTTGTGCCAGAGGAATTACGTTCAGACGTCATCCAGTGGGGTCATAGTTCCAACGTGGCTTGCCATCCAGGAGTTAATCGTACTAGTTTTTTAGTCAGGCAACGATTCTGGTGGCCCCGTATGGCTTGCGACATCCACGATTTTGTTTTGGCTTGCTCTGTTTGTGCCACTGGTAAGACTTCTAATCGACCTCCAGATGGGTTACTCCAGCCGCTGCCGGTTCCTTCGAGACCCTGGTCCCACATCGCTCTAGATTTTATCACCGCCCTCCCACCCTCTCAAGGGAACACGGTCGTTTTGACTGTGGTGGACCGGTTCTCGAAGGCAGCCCATTTCATCCCCTTACCCAAATTACCCTCAGCTAAGGAGACGGCGGTTGCGGTCGTAGATCACGTCTTTCGGCTTCATGGCCTCCCGACGGACGTGGTTTCCGACAGGGGACCCCAGTTTGTGTCCAAATTTTGGCAAGAGTTTTGTAGACTTCTGGGGGCGACTGTTAGTCTCTCGTCTGGGTTTCACCCCCAGAGCAATGGTCAGACCGAGAGAGCCAACCAAGATTTGGAGAGGGTGTTGCGATGTTTGGTATCTAAGAATCCTTCCTCATGGAGCCAACAACTTTCTATGGTGGAGTACGCGCACAACACGTTACCAGTGTCGGCCACGGGCCTATCTCCGTTTGAGTGTAGTGTAGGTTACCAGCCACCTATTTTTCCCAGTCTGGAATCCGAGGTTGCGGTCCCCTCTGCTCACGCCTTCGTCCAGAGGTGTCACCGCACCTGGACTAGAGCCCGTGAGACTCTACTCCAGGTGGGGGCGCGCACCAAGGCTAGGGCCGATCGCCACAGGTCTAAGCCTCCGATATACGTCGTGGGTCAAAAAGTGTGGCTTTCTACTAAGAACATTCCTTTGCGCTCCGTCTCTAATAAACTTGCACCCAAATTCATTGGCCCGTTCCCTGTCACTAAGATCATTAGTCCAGTGGCAGTCCGCCTCAAATTACCTCCCGCGTACAGGAGGGTTCATTCCGCCTTTCATGTGTCTAAGATTAAACCCGTGTTTCATTCTCACATTAATCCGCCTGTCCCGGTTCCTCCCCCACCGCGACTCGTAGATGGGGAGACCACATATTCGGTTAATCGCATTCTGGACTCTAGGCGGAGGGGACGCGGATTTCAGTACTTGGTGGACTGGGAAGGTTACGGTCCGGAGGAGAGAAGTTGGGTTCCTGCTAGAGACATAATGGATCACTCCCTTATCGATGACTTCAATCGGCAGGTAAAGGAGCCTGGGAACGCCAGGAGGCGTTCTTAGGAGGAGGGGTACTGTCACGGTAGACACATGCTCTGTTCCTTCTAGTCTTGTGTTTATGTTGTGGTGTGAGCGCATGTGGGAAGTGGGCGTGTATGTGTGACATCACCTGATCCACTCCAGCTGATCATCATCATCACCAGCTGCAAGCTATCTCACTCACTCCTTAAATACTCACTGCTGTTCCTTCCATCCTTGTCAGATCGTTGTTTGATGTCGTTCGTGTTGGTGTTCCGGTGTTTGATTCCTGCCTTGTGTTCCTGTGTCTTCGTGTTCATCGTGTCGGAGTTCGTCTGTCTTCTCACCGCCACCTCTTCACTTCACATCACCACGGATCCTGACCATCGAAGTCCCTGCATCACCTTGTACCATCTGCTTGCACTGTCTTTGAGTATTGTCTGAATAAATCTTGCGTTCGCACTTGCTCCCTGTTTCCGTGTTCAGTCATCATGACACATGGTAAATTAAATATGATTGTTGTTTCTGAATATTAATCCCTAAATTGTCAAATGGTCAAGATTTACATAACCATCAGACCATATTTTAGCAGTCATTCATAAAGAATCCAAGATACCTTCAAAGGCTTTGCTGGATTTTTCTGACAACTGTATATTATTCATATTGCTACAATCTATTTTTCTTTTCTATCTGAATTAACATCAACATCATGCCATCTATAGCTTTTTAAAATACAAGATATTATCAAAGCGGGTTGTGCTCTGGGCCAATAAGATATTTTAAATATTAAACGAACACTTGTATGCAATGATGCATTGAATTGATCAAAAGTGACAGTAAAGACTTTTGCATTTATACAAAAAATATATATATTTCAAACAAATGCTGTTCTCTTTGTATTCATCAAATAATCCTGACAAAAAAAGTTTCAGTTCCCACAAAAATAAAGCAGTACAACTGTTTTAACATCAATAAGAAATGTTTCTTAAGGACCAAATCGGCATATTAGAATTATTTTCTGAAGGATCGTGTGACAATGAAGACGGAAGCAGTGGGTGTTCAAAATTCAGCTTCGCCATCACAGGAATTAATTACATTTAAAAAATATATTAAAATAGATTTTTAATCAAATAAATGCAGCCTTGGTGAGAATAAAATATTTATTTAAAAAATATTGCTTATAGTAGTGTGTATATCAAAAGTATATGCTTTATTTACTTCTACTTTAAGAGTAAATTTGCACATATATGGTACAAAATGAGGGCTTCAATGCTGTACGATTGCATCATAGTACAAAAGTATTCAGAGCAGGAAATGAAATCAGAAACAGGAGGATGATCAGACTAAACATGGTACGCTATATTTAGTAGTACAAATATTGACTATTTGGTGACAATTGTTCAGTTACAGCACAGTGACTTCATGGGGAGAGATGACTAAAAGCGTCTATGCTGTGATGAGTTTATGTAAAAAAAGGAATGCATTTGTTTTTATGTTAATATGCCAGTTCCATAGTCATCACAACAGGGGGCAGATGCCGCTGAGGGTTCAGTTTCCATAGAGACCACACACCAGCATACCTGCCCTGAGCTAGAATTTGTTTATGGTGGTGTGTTTGTGTGTTAGAGCCTGCACTGCTAAACGTGCGCGAGAGAATCCAGGTGTTGCGAGCAGTAATTGAAATATTGATATGGTAAAGCACCTGCCCGCTGTTTGGAAAATGTTTAACACATTTGTTTGCGCATTGCCAGGGGAGTAAAACTATTATCAGCCAAATCATTCAACGTCTCAGCTTCTGATTATGTCATGTAGGGAATTCCTCATATAAATAATATGCCTCATGAGGAATCAGTGTGATAAAAAGTTACATGAAGAAAGATTAGTATTAGCTGGATTACAAAACAGAAAGTTTTAGAAAATTTAAGTAGGCTACTTTTACATATCTATAAGCCACTCTGTCCTCTCAAATAAACAAAATGTTTCATATAATTGAAGTAACACTTTATTTTACAGTGTCCTTGTTACATATGTTAATGTACTTACAATAACAATAAATTATGCATAATTACATGTAACTAACCCTCAACCAAAATCCTAATCCTACCCTTTACATGTAAATTAAGTAATATTACTCAGTACTTACATGTATAATTACACTGTAACACAGACACCTTAAAATAAAGTGTAACCATATTTTCTTTCCAAAATAAGACCAAAATACCCATAAAAGCAACAAGATTTTATAGGCAGAAAGAAAACCATTTTATTACGTTAAAATGTTCCATACAAACAATGCATACACACTAAGTCATATTGCTTTCAGACACAATTTTTTCTATTTTCTTCTCAGAATACTTAAACAACTTTGTAACAAAATGTAAGTACAACATTTATGAAAATATATATCTCTAAACAGGGATCTTCAATCGTGACAATACAAATAATACAATAAACACATTCAATATCAGTATGTGAACTATGTTTTGCAAACATGTATGTAGTTAAAAGTCATTCAAGTTACATAACATATAATATACTGTTCAACTGCTCTCATATCGACACATTCAAATTTACTCTAAAACTGGCATTCCAATATAATAGAGATGGACTTCGTCAATATTTTTAGCAAAGATAACGCATGTTCTTTTTCATAGTTATGCTAGCAAACACAACAAAGCCAGAGAAGTCCATAAAAGTAACGAGTAGGTCACAACACCATTTAACATTCTGAAAACAAATAATAATAATAAAATAAAAAATAAAACTTTGGCAAATATTGTATGATATCTATAGATTATAAACACTTAAGCGGGAGAGGCTAATCCTGAATACTGCTACAGGTTGTGGGTTGTGAATGGGCCAGTATTGTATATGTGTCAGTATTTCCAGAGGTAAACATACAATTTGACGGAATAGCCCTTGAGTTATGGAGAGAAGAGTTTGAATGGGGCATGGCTGATCGTTTTGTTGAAATTACTTTCTTTTGCGACATGCCAGAGAACTGAAGGCAAAAATAGTATAGTTAGCATTCGTGACGCCTATTGAAAGTAAACCTCTGTGAACAACCCGTTTAAAATAAAGTGCAACCACCAAACACTGCCTTGGCAAACACCATTTATAAATAGATTCATAAATATCTCTAAGTCACCTATAACATGAAAGTACAAAGTATTCTTTTTTTTCCAAGCACACATTCAACCTCTACCTCACAAAGAACATAAGCTAACACTAACAAATACACCTTTTTATAAGATGACCCAACTGTTAAGGCGTAGATACTCTTGGTGAGATGCTACACGTGACTCTTCAATAGTGGTTTAATCCTCAAATCAAAACTTGCAATTTGTAGCTTGGTACAGTTGTACCGTCTTTTGATGCAATAACTTATACACTTTCTTTAAAAGTAATAGCATTAAAAGTGTTATTATCTTGGATTTAGTCGAGTCAGGTGAAGACCTTCTCAGTATCAGTTTTCTGGTTCAAATAAAATATAAATTTCCTTTTCCCCTTTAATATTAGACTTAGTCAGTCTTGCTGTGGTCAAATGTGTATATATATATATATATATATATATATATATATATATATATATATAATACACACACTGTATGTATATATATATACACACACTGTATATATATATATATATATATATATATATATACATATATACATATATATATATATATATATATATATATATATATATATATATATATATATATATATATATATATATACATATATACATATATACATATATACACACACACTGTATATATGATTGATCAGCAAGCTAGAGTGACAGTTATTATTGGTATTGATAAATAATTACATATGAGGATAGAATTAATACTGTCTGTCATTTAGCACAATTGCCACACATGGACTTTTAATGCCACTCTGGTCAGATCAAGTCTAGAATGCATTCTGAATCTACTAACAAGCTCATAATGACTCCAGACCATACATGCACTCTGAATACTGAAATACACTTTCCAATGATCCTCATTTAGATGCTGTCATTTCAAATTCGTATTTGTTGTATGTTGAATGTTTATCGTAATGATGAATATTTGTATCAAGGTATTTTTGTTTAGAAATTCCCTGCAATTTTCTCTTTATCAGTTTCTGTAACAAAGAAAAAGTAAAAATCCAGGCACTCACTTTGATTGCATTTAGCACAACGTAGCATTTTTAAGTAGTTGCACAAACTGCAGCAGCCAAAATACATATGTACACATATGTACATAAGTTTCCATTTTAGTACAGTACCAGAGGACATTAATAAACAGACACAAATGAACATTTTCAAAAAAAGAAGGGGAAAAAAAGGCAGCAACACTTATATGGCTACAAATGTATTACATTTCTCTATGCTTCTGTATAAAGTGACATTATGGCTTGATTTGACTAAACTCATACAAAATCTGAACTATATGGCCACATTGGCATACACATGAGAAGGAAGAACATATCATAAAGCTGATTGGACTGGCTTTTGCAATGAATGGCATCAAATTAATTTCTTGATATTGATATTGAAATGATATTGAATTCTGCATGACAGTAAGTTGATGATAAATAAGAGAAATCAAGGTGACTGACTGCAGCTTAAGAGCAGCTTAATAACAATTGGCCAGCCGCTGTGTTTTACCCAGATACTGATCTGTGCAGCTGAATCAAAGTGGCTGTAAACAATAATCACCTATCCAAACCTGGCCTTGTTCCTTCATGCCCATCATGTCCTACAGAGGGCGCTCTCATTGCAGCAGTTCAGTTTTCTTTGTGGGTGTTGTGGTCTCTGGCTCCCCACTGTCAGACACATTGATAGGACTGTCCCGAGAAAAAACCTCAGTGGATTCTCTCCACACACAGTCAGCAATGGTCTTGAAGGCATTGGTGCTACACTTGGGTCGTACTTTCTGTGAGGCATTGTTAACGATTTGCCGACTGTTTGAGGTGGCGATTTTGATTTTTAGAGCGGCATCCACACGGTCTACAACTGTGTAGGTGCCAATGCTGCCATCCTCAAATCCCACAATGATGTTAAGAGCTCGCTGTGATAGGCACAGATAGGTTGGTGTTTTGTAAAGGGAACAGGTCCCGATGCTCTTACCGTCTGCCAATCTCATGACAATCAGACTTGAAACCACACCTGCATCATCATCTTCATCGCAATTCCGGAAACAGATGTACACTAAGTAGCGTCCGTCCCGTGAGAGCTTTTGCCGCCATATTATGCCAGCAGCATGGACCAGACGCAGTTTACCACTGTGCAGGTCTAGAACATTGATGTTCTCATCACCTTTCGACACAATGCCCAACTTTCCATTTGGTGATATTTGGAAATCTTCCAGGTTCTTTAAGAAGTTGCTTGGCAGCTGCACCCGCCTACACACAGACTCATCGGCGACACTCCAGATGAAAACAGTTTCATTGGAGCTGATGAAGACGACAAAATCTGGACTGTCAGGGATTAATTTAAAGTTAACAATTGTGATCCCATCGTCACAGATAAACTTTTTGGAAACACTACCTGACCACAAGCTAACAGCTAACATCTTATTCTTGTTGGCGCCCACAAGGAAGGTGTTTGCAGTGGTAATGAGGGCTTGCTGGAGTGTTACCAGAATGTTGCATACCTTGTGACCAGTGGCGAGCCTCCAAACACGAGAGGCGTTCTGCTCGCAGAGGGACACAACAAACTGATCATTGTGCGTGATGAGAAGCTGTGAGATCCTCTGGCCGTTGATACGGAATATATTCTCACCTGTGGTTGTATGCCAGATGTACTGACTACTTTTATCATCAGATGTCACCATTAGGTCACCTGATGTCGTCAGGACGCAGTTCTCAACGAGTCCTTCATGCTTGAACACCATCTCAATGAAACCTGTGCTGTAGTTCCACTTGTGAATGACCTCTGACCCATCCGTGGTGTATACAAAATCCTCTCGGCCAGAGAGCTGCAGGTTTTGGATAGGTTTTCCAGTTTTATCAATGTTCGACATGGCTGTTATAATGTCTATATCCCACACAGAAAGCACGCCACTGCTGGCCACAGACAGCAGCAAGTTATGGTGTGTTGATTTGATCAGCTTTACAATGGCTCCGGATATCTCTATCAAGCTGGCCATGCACTGCCCACTGTCTCTCCTCCACACAAATATTGATGATGTGTTCTCCATGGAGGCTATTATACTTTGGTTATTCTTGGAGAGAACAGCCGCCACAAACTTTTCACTTCGCTTGGCCTTGAACTTCTCTGCCATTTTCCAAATCTTGGTGTCCAGCACCTCAATACTACTTGCTTTGCAGATGAGGATGGATCGCTGATCCTCTGAGAGCTCTATGCCCACCACCTCACTCTCATCTCCTCTGCAGTCATAATCCTCCATTAGCTTGGGATTTGTGATATCTTTGGTGTTCCACACGGAGAGACTGCCCTCATTGTCAATCATCACCATTTGATTGATTGTGTCAAGAATCAGGATTGACTTAACAAAACCACCAGAGAATTCAGAAGTCATTGTGGCAAGCTTGTCCCCACTACTGAGGTGGAAAATGGTGGTCGTGTTGAGATATTGTCCGCAGAAAGCATACATTCCATCTGGGGAACACTGGACACAGGTTACCTCATACCAGCAATGAAACTGATACAAAGGCCAGCCATAGAGCAAATCAATAACATTGACGTCTTTGCTTGCCTCCAACCAAGCTAAGGCATGGTGGCTGGACAAGGTGAATCCATTGATGAACGCCACCCCGCCGTGCTTGGATCCTTTTACCTCGACCTCAGACAACAAACAGGACTTGTGGTTGTCGTAAATGAGCAGTGTATTTTTTGTAGTGGCCACTACCAGATACTTCTCATCTGTGGTTAATCTGATGCCAAGAACAACTGACTTTGCTGTGTCTATCTGTCTTAGCAGCTGTCTACTCTCAACATCCCATGTGCTGACGGATCCATCCTCGAGGGCCACAATGACTATGTTTGGAGCTAATGTAGGTAGAATCTCCACAATTTGCATGTAGCTAGAAGAGAGCGGTAATCTCTCAGGACTGTAGGTGACATCCATCGAAGAATGCAGTGGCACAATGGAGCAGTATTTAGGACCGTCCTTGTCACACTCAAGAAGTAGGTGTCTGAGCTTGGGAAGGGATGTGACAACCGGAAGGAGCCTTTGCTGTAGCTCAGCAGACAGTGACGCAGGATTCTTTGTCACTTTGAGCTTTATACTGCGGAGAGTAGTTGCAAGAAACTTTAGCTCCTTTTCTTGTGTGTAGCTGTAAGCTAGGTCGATGTCTGTCAGGGCCTTGTCAAACTGCCCTATCTTTATCATAGTGTAGAGCCAGCTAAAGTTCATGATGACACCATACATGAGATCATCTGTCCGGCCGCTCCTTGTCAGGTGGTATGTGAGCTCTGTCATCTTTCGATGGTTGACAAAAAAGATGTCCGGCTCCAGCAAATTACACTGGAACACCCAGGGTTGTTCGGGTGTCTGTCTGTCATAAGAGTGCTTGTCAGCAGAAGCTTTGTCATGGCCATGAAGGCTCTGCTGTTGTTGAGGGTTTCGATGCTGGGAGATATTCAGTGAAGCTAAATGATTATTGTCGCAGTGGAATATCTTTTTTCTACCACCTGCCCAAGCCCCAAGGAAGTATTCAGCCAAAAGGCTATGCATTTGATGCACATCTTCTTCATTACTGAGGTATAGCTTCTGTGCTATGAGATGCAGATGGCGATTTGCCCACACCATTAGTGTTACATTACGGACTTGACGCTCCACTAAATAACCTTCAAGTTCTTCTTTTAGCCGGGCTATGAAATCGTAAGAAATGCGCAACGGGCTTTTAAGATTAGAGCTCACCATGATGTCCCCTAGGACACTGTTGTCCAAAGATAAAATATCCTCTAGCTCCAGCTCTGTCAGGCCTGCCCGTGCCATCGTGATGTAGCCCAGTGCCCGAAAGACAAAGCGTGAGCCAAGCTTGTTTTCGATAGAGTAGAAAAACTGCTCAATGCTTTCGTGCACTGTGGAACACAACGATTTGTCATCCACATCCTTGTGCGACCGCCAGTGAACTACCTCTCGGTAGATGAGATTGACAAACATGGGCAGTGTACATTTAGCCATTGCCTCATTTACATATATCTGTTGGCCAGAGGTCACCTTCCTTTTGACGCTCAGAAGCTGCTGTTTAAGTGTCTGACTGCAAGCTTTGCGATCTCTTTGCATCAGTTCAACATAACCATCCTCGTCATGTATCAGGCAACGCAGTTTCTGCAGTATCCCATGCTTGTTGGGCAGGGTGGACACTACAATTCGGACTGTACGCGGTAGGTGGACAGGCAGCCACCACAGCTTTCGGGCCTCGTCAACATCTGACAACTGCTCCAAGGCATCCAGAATGATGACAAGAGGTCGGTGGAATGATGACTCCCCGAGCAAATTCACCAGCAGTTCCCTCATCTCCTGGATTTTGTTTGGCAAGAAATGGATCAGGCACCGATAGTTGACGGCAATCTGCTCACAGATGCTTTGTAGCAGGGTGCGGAGATCAGCAGAGAAGTCAGTGGAGCCGATGAATCTGACAATGACCACTGGGTCTGTTTCTGGTCCCATCTCTTTCTGTAGCCACGAATAGGCCTAAACAAATGAAAATGAAACAGAAGCTCAGAAATACAGCATACATGTACAGTTTACTGAATATTCTCCAGTATGTTAAGTCATATAATATTTACAATTACCTGTAGGTTACAATTAGGAAAAGCTCAAGATGTTATTTTGTGCAAAACTGATAATTTTGAAATCTGATTATATTAGCTTGGCCATTTGAACTTAGATATGATCTACATAAAATACAACTACTGTATACATTATTATTTAATGTTTAACAGGATCCTATGTCCTGTTCTTATAAAAAAAATATCCAGGAACTGCTGGTTAAAAATCCAGGAACTGCTGTGACCTATAAGTATGACTTTGGCAAACAAAACTCGAGTGACACTAGTCCATCCATTATTTAGTAGATCCACTGTACACCAACCTTAACAACTTGGAAGGAAAGGAAACCAAGATGAATGACTGTATAGCAAATAATCGAATGTGCTCAACAGCAATAGAGTCAGCACTGGATTTATTGTGCCAAGGATTTTCTAAATCAGTTTGAATTGTTCCCTCATTCTTAGCACAATACCTCTTTCTTGGATGTGGTTAAAGGGTGCCCCCAGCTGTGATTCAGGGAAACATGAAATATTATTTATCTCTGTCTGGAGAGGCTGACAATTAATGATAATACGCTTTTCCAAAGCCCTCATTTTCAAGAGGACTGTGCACTTGTGTGATTAGCCAAGGGGTGTGTGTGTGTGTGTGTGTGTGTGTGTGTGTGTGTGTGTGCTCAGATTGCTGCTTGACTGCATCACTGTGCTCATATTGGCTGCATGATTCTTAGTACAGTACTGCACTGAGAGTGTAAAAGAGTGTAAAACGTGCTAGCTGACATGAGATTTTACTAGGAGTAAGTAATTGGTTATAAAAAGTGCATGCAATGTGTGGCCATGTAAAATGAATTTCATATATAAATAGTTTAGAGTGTCTGTGTCTCTGTAGTGTGTATGTTACATAGAAGGACAGTAAGAGAGAGAGAGAGAGCATAAGCAAGGACGAGGGAGTTAGTCAAGGTCCCCAGGCTCATCATCTGTGAACTAACATTAGAGGCTGAGGTCTATGACTGGTTGCCATGGGTGATGGGAAATGTCAACACTACCCTTCCTCCTTTGTTCCTCGCCCCCAAACTTATCAACACAGTCGATTCTGACCATCAACACATGACATACACATACACTACTGATTTCCATAAGCGCTAAATATTGGCTGAAGCTGACAGATAGGAATAATTATATCAAATTATTATTATCCATTAAATTATGTCAGTGATTTTGTAAACTTGTAAAGGCAATGATCTGTATTTGGATTACTGTGTGCCTCCAGATACACATGGGGATGCAAATTGACAAATACATGTAACAGTAGCCCAAAATACCTTAATGTTAATTTGAATCTCATGCCATGACATCAGATATTAAGTCAGAGGAAGTAAAGAACAGCTTTAGGCAAAATACAGGCATCCCGCAGCATTAATCTAACATGTGCCGGCATCCAGATGGCCTTAAAAAGCAGGTCAGTATGTTCACACTTACTCCCCCCCCCCACACACACACACACCAACACACACACATCTATACTATACATGCTTTTCACCTGTTTTGCCACTTCAGCAAGTAACAAGGTCTTTCCAGTGCAGGGTCCTCCATACACCACTAGGGGAGTTATTCGACCACCTTTAGAGGGGTACAGGTACTCCTGGATTATGTCCAAGGCTTCACTCTTGTACACATAAAAAGATGAAAATGTCTTGCACAGCGACAGATGTTGTATGGTTTCGTCATAGAGTGTATCTGTCTCTGTGTCAAAGTTCTGTTGGACCGTGGCCTGGATGATATCCACCATGTCTTCATAAAACTGTTTACACAGACCTTCGACGTAGTGGCTCTCTACTTCCTGCGAGTAGCCAAGTTTCATGTCACAGTGAGTGACCGATGAGTAGACTCGAAGATTGGATGCTGCCACCACCATCGGAACGAACTCGTCTCTGACCTTCAGAAGACGCTCGTAGGCTTCCTGGTTTCTCATGACACGGTCCTCGCTCACAACGATGTCCATGTAGCGTGCCATCTCAGGGAGTTTAGCGAAACGGTCAAAGTTGGATATCTTCCGGATGTAACATACACATTTCTTGAGGAAGGCAGGGGTCTGCTTGCCTAATGCGAAGTCCAGTTCATCCTCTAATGCTAAAAGACAGAGAGAGAGCATAATAATTAGCCAGTTCTGCATGACAGAATGTTTTAGTTTAATTTATGGTTTTCATCTCTGCCACTATTTACTCCCAAAACACTTCCATGGCACTTTCAGAAAACACACTTAATTTGATGTCATGATGTGAGCACTTCCCCCACGTTTGCTAGTCTTTAGCAAATGATTAGATCCGTCTCTTTGAGCTGCTTTTAAGAAAAAAACAGTGATATGATCTCTTAATCCAGCCTTGCCTGGTTTTATCAAAGACCTCCAAAGGCAGCATTCCAGTGATAGCCTGCCAACCTCGTAAGCTTAGTATCGCATACTTGCAGCTTGTTTTGTAAACGAGAAGAGAGGGGGATGCAAAGTCGGCAAGTAAACGACTGCAAATCCCCAAGGAAAGAGTTTCCTCATTTAAATCTCATATGCATTTTCCTCACACTCTGATATTAGTAATCAAAATAATAATTCAATAATTAAAAATGATTAAAATCATGGTAAGGTTTTTGTAAAAGGCCTACTACAGCAATGTAGTATAGTACCTGTACATATAAGGGCAATATATGGCAAGTCAATATCATTATTTTATAAACACAAAGTGCTTCTAGAAAAAATCTGGTCACCATATGCAAATACTTCTGATATAAATGTATATTAGTTCCATTCAAGTACATACAGTATTTATTCAAAATAAGTAAGCAAAGTGCACCAATTGTATCACTTCTGGCATTTCATAACCTCTGAACTAAGTATTTTATAAAAATGTCATTCTGTAGAATATGGTGTATTTATAATGTAATGTCAGTGCATGCATACTTCACTTTTGAATCTCGATAGTAAATCGAGCAGTCAATGTGAATCCACTCAGCACAAGTTCATTCCCCTCATTTATGGAAAATAGTGTTGGTACAGTTCAGACAGACATTCTGAATTTCCCTCCAATGCTAAGCAGTGTTTTTGTGTGTCTTTTCATGGGGGCTTTTTACCTCAAATACCATCGTTGCACTTATTCAACAGTTAGTTAAAAACTTTGGTCTAACATATGTTAATTTATACATTTCATGTAATAAATGTAATACATATTAGATCAAATTAGCCTACCTCAAACATGATCTTTTGTCATTACACGTGATGTCTAGTGTTACAAAATAAACTGATCAAGAGGAGACAGTAGCAATCTGATCTCAGACCAACATAACTGTATTTTATGTTTCTTCTCAGAGAACACCATTTTTTTATGGTGAAAACAGTGGGAGAGTTTTGCAAACCTGCAATGCGATACCTATTTCCAGTGATGCTTTTTAATAAAGACCCACAAGATGCCACATTCATCAGACATCAGAGAGGGAACACAAGCAGTTCAGGGAAAGACTCACTGATGCTCTGAAGTCAGACAGAAGACCTCAGTTTTAATGAAAGGAACCTCAGACTGCGACTAAGAGCTAATTATTCTTTGCGTAACAAAAAATGCCTCGCATAGGGGAGCCTCTGAATGTGGTTGTTTCATATCTACTGCACGTTGAGATGAAGACTTAACTGTATCAGTGATTGAATTATAAGTCCATGCTCCCAGGATGACATAAAAGAGCGAGCAGTAAATCTGTTCTTTCTCCAGTGCCGACCCACTGTCTCTAATGTGGGGTATGGTGATGAGACTTAACTGTATCACTGAATATTGGATTAACCTGGATGAATCAAGTTAGCCTGATTAGATCTCCTCTTATGCTGGCTAATGCAGGGCGAATATTAATTTAGTCACAATGACTTTCAAGAGCGGGATAAAAATAACATTTACATTCATTGTGAGCTTTGAATGCGACCTCTCCCTGAAACCACAAAGCTTTAAACTACGACTCTGTTGCATGATTCATCCTTTTTAATTATACATGTAATTCTACAGACAAACAACCTAAATGTTAAGCATCAAGCACCATTGAAGCGTTCAGAGCAAAATTGTGCCTTTTAAGACTCTCAGATTTACTTGATTTGGCTGGCTGGTGCGTGGAAATTGCTTCACACATTGTGTAGTACACAAATCACACATGCGCATACACACACACGCACGCACGCACACACACACACACACACACGCCAGTTGGGTTTTTATGTTCTATGGGGACTTTTCATATGGTTTTTATACTGTACAAACTGTATTTTCTATCCACTAACCTTTAAACAACTTAATATGATTTATAAGCTGTTTTTCTCATGGGGACAAAAACATGTTCCCACAAGGTCAAACATTTCTGGCATTGCTGTCCTTGTAGGGATATTTGGTCCTCATTTCGTAGGGTTTCCCATGAGCTTTCTGTCCCTCTGTTGACAGTCTATGCAACTACCACTTTGACGCTTCAAAGTTCATTAAGAGATCATTTTATAAAGAGACACAATCGCTTAATATGATGAACAGATTGAATTTAGGCTTTTGTTCACATATTTCATACATTCATCAGCGAACATAAACAGAAGCTCATCAGCGAACATAAACAGAAGCTCAACCGAATCTGATTAACGAGCGAGAACAAGCCAGATTTCATCAAAAACATTTTCATTTGTTGTCAGAGAATGATTGGCATTCGATCTGTCTTTTACAACAAACTTCTACTAGCTCCAGACAATGGAGAGAATTTGGCTGGAAGAACTTGGTGAGATACTTTATTACACCCCTCATTAAAAATAAACAGTTAAAAACCTCCCAACAGTGTTGGAGACTCTGCGGGGATGTCAATGTCAATCATTCTCATGTATTTTCATCTTGTAAAAAAATTTGCCCCTACTGGGAATCTATTGTAACAGAAATGGAAAAAAATTTGGGTTACAAAATACCGAATGACCCACAGACTCTGTATTCAGGCCTGTCAACTAAAGATGTTGTTAAAAGGGAGGACATTTATCTAATTAAAGTGATGCTGATATCAAGTAAGAAAGTTAGAACGAGTGAACCTTTGAGTCTGGACCAATGAGGAATATCATGGAGGAAATGTTTGCAATGGAAAAAATGACCCATGACCTGAGACTGGAAGCACATAAATGTAAAATATGATGGTGGAAATGTTATGAAACTCACTCAAATGTATGAAACAAATGGAAGATCTGTATTTGTAGCACCCTTCTTGTTGTTATTTTGTTCATTGTGAACCCCCCGAACGAAAGTCTTACGGGTTTGGAACGACATGAGAGTAATTAATGACAGAATATCCATTTGTGGGTGAATTATCCCTTTAATGAATCCACATGTTTGAACAATTCAGATTTCAATGACCCTTTCATAAATTCCTGAATGAATTTTTTGCCAAAGAAATGATAAACGATCCACAGTTTAGCTCACATAGACTTGTGTTGTGCTCACTGAGTGAAGAGTTTTGAAAAAGTGACCTAAGTATTGAGAAATGTGTCCTAGTAAAATACTGTAAATGTAAGGATTTGACATAAAAGATGTTGAAAATTGACCAGGCCTTATGTGATTGTATAAGCATGTGTGTATAAAAGCTTTGTGTGAATGGCTCTTTAAACAACTATGCCCATTCAGCAACGTACCGTAACAGTCTCAGTCCTAACGAAGTGATGTTGATCTCAGGTAGCTAACTGTTTTTCAGAGTGCCGTTAGAAAAACAGTAAATATCGGAAGAACTACGAAAATGGCCTGTTCCAAATTGTCAGTGTTTACAGTGACAGTAAAGATGATCAACATGTATGCATTTGTTCTCACCCAATAGAAGCACTAAATCAGCAAGAGGGTAATGATTGTTAAAGGGGTCCTATTATGCCCTTTTACGAAGTCTTGATTTTGTTTTGGGGTGTACTGGAATATGTTTTCATGCTTGATTGTTCGAAAAAACGCATTATTTTTCACATACTTTACATTATTAGAGCACCTCTCTCCCCAGTCTGGCTCGAACACGCCGATTTCGATGAAGCCCCTCCTTCAGAAATACAAAATGTGCTGTGATTGGTTAGCTGGCCTAATGTGTTGTGATTGGCAGCGCTTAGTCAAAACGTCCCGGGAAATGTCCCGCCCCTCCACAACTGCGAGTTCTACTCTGGTGTAAATATGAATAAGCATGGTGTCAATTTCATACCAATTCGAGCCCGATTCAGACCCTGACGACGTTAACGAACAAGAGGATAATGCAGAACAAATTTCATGCACGGACTTTGCAAGCACTGATTTCACAGGACGTTTCAGAGTGGTATGTTTTTTTGCCATTTTCTTATACTTATATGATATTTGTCAGAAAACTAAGGTAAAACAAACAGTAATCGATCACAAAATCCTGTTTAATTTTCCTAAGGAGCGGTGAACCGCCTTACAAAAGCGAGAGCTTACAAAAGCAACAGAAAACAAGCTGTTCTCCTTAAAATGTGCAGCGCACAGATAAACGTTGTAGATATGATATTCAGGAACAGTGTTTAAAATAAATTTTAACCACTCTAAGCTAGTCAGCCTTAGGAAGGTCAAACTAATGAGTTTTGGAAAAGGGGTCGAGAAAAGACGTCTCTTTGACGTTAGCGACAACACTGTCTTCTCTAATGCAGCTTAACCAGGCCTCGTTCCCTTTTTGCATATTCTGTAGGAACAGTTTATTTAAATGAGCACCATTGTGACTTCATAAGATTCGGAAAAATCGCGTTGTTGTCCAAACGAGCCGTTTGTTGTTGTTTTGAAGAGGGGATTCTGTTAAATAAAATATCCCCCTCTGGAGTGGACTTTGGTCTTTGTAGCCTTGCAGATCTTTTTTATGCTTAGACAGCAACATTACACACTAACTAAAGTTGAAAAAGTGGAAAAGCATAATAGGACGCCTTTAAGATTGGCAACATTAAGCACCACAATGAATCAAAACACATTTTGAGCAGAAATGTATACTAAACAATATCAAGTTGTATTATAGCCATGGTAAGTCTGTGGACCTTCAGCTCAGTGAAAAATAAGTGATTTACATTTGAGTACAACTGATATTCAGTACTCAACATTTGAAGTGGATCACAAAAATTCATCAAAGTTGTCATAAAACAAAAACGGGTATTGTTCAAAATTCAACTTTGATGAAAGGTTCTGACACCTTCAAATGTTGACTACTGTATACTGTATATATACTGGCAATGTCCACACGTATAGAACATACATTCCAAACCAGCTCAGCCATGTAAAATAGCACTAGACATTTATTAGCTGTGAGCTCAATCATAACTGTAACAATAACTAGAGTTTACCTGAGCAGAGGAATTTCTTGGCTTGATCGCTCTTCATGGTCCCCTTCTCCTGCAGCTGTAAAACAGAAGTTCTGAAGATCCTCTTGATTTCCTCTGAGACTGCCCTCCATGCCTTGTCGTTCTTTGATTTTGCTATGCTGCTTGACTCCATCTGTGGGGTACAAGCACATATGGAGCCATCAAATTATTTAAGGTTTTTTGGTAATTTAATCCATTGCTTGGATATTGTCGATTTGAACCAATAAAAAAGAAAACCCACATCATATCCTGTACCAATTATATTAATCAACACTTCTCTCATCCCACTAAAAAGCAATAACAAATGCATTATTTCGCTACACTATTGGCGATATAAAAATGGATCTTCATTGTCTGCAAATTTTCACAGAAATTTCACTGTCACCGCAGTGACATAGTCGCTAATATAATATTTGCACTGTTCTATACCAAGTCAAATCTGTTAAACAGAATGTGCCAAGAACATGACTGTAAATTTAAGTTATTTGTCTATTTTTAATTCATTATTTATTTATTAGTAATTTATATGCTTGTTATAATCGACAAATAGAGGGAGAGAGAAGGGGCATCGGCATCAGGATATGACACAGACCTGAAATCAAACCTGAAACTAGTGTGGCACAGCTCCATCTTTTTTTTTTTGAATATGAATATTTTATTAATAAATTTACTAAAACATGACTCGTCTAATTGAATTCTGGCTTCTGGTATAAGTCATTTCCAGCTTTTAGCAGGACAAAACCATGCCGGGTGCTTGATGCAAACTGGTATTTGTTTTCATATACCAGTTCATATTCATAAACGCATTGCTTTGTAGCACAAATCATTTTACAGTTTAGTGCACATTGTTATTCTTCTAGTTATTTACCTATATGAATTCAAAGTCACATTCACAGGAAATAGCTTACTTTCATATTGTAAGAGTTGAATAAGTTAATCAGTTTTTATTTTATTTTATTATTTCATAAAGCATGCAGTTGCAAAAAAAAACTATAGCTATATGATTGCATTTACAGCCAAGTATACTGTAGTATAACTCTTTGTTTAGAAATCGAAGTTTCTAGAAGTTTCTGACCACAGGAACCCAATGTAATGTAGCAGGATGTCAAAAAGTGTTACCAACAATACAAATTGCTCTGTCTGCATGAACAGATAAATTGAAAGCAGACACACTGTGTTACTGAAGTAATATTTTAGGAAGTGTTTGTCATGAACCCAGTCACCTACCAGAGAGAGACAGAAGAGGACAGATAGAGAGAGAGAGAGAGAGAGAGAGAGAGAGAGGGAGAGAGAGGGAGAGAGAGAGAGAGAGAGAGAGAGAGAGAGAGAGAGAGAGAGAGAGAGAGGGGGAGAGAGAGGGAGAGAGAGATCAGTGGGTGTTTTTGCTGAGTGCAGGTAGATACTCAGTCCCTGCTGTTTTTCTCATTTTAGTCCAACAGAGACCCTCAGCTTCACAGACGCTTTCGCAATTTGCAGCCACTCTGCGTTGCAACCTGATTTATACACGCACTACATGATCCTCTCTCTCTCTCTGTTTCTGTCCTGTTTCTGTGCGTGCGCGCACGTGTGTGTGTGTGTGCGTGCGTGCGTGCGTGCGTGCGTGCGTGCGTGGTACTTATTTTGAATAAGTATAAAAAAACTAAATTTTATATAGTATAAGTGTGTGTAGTATGAATGTCAGATGTACTACATTCGCCATGCTGTAATTATCACGTCACCTACAGGCACCAGTTGTGTCACTTCTTGATTCAATCCTCTCCCATGGCCTCATGGGATCGTATGCACACTTAATAATTTAATAATAATAATTTGTTATATATGAGGATGATTAGGAGGCCAATGGACAAATTTGGCCATGATGCCAGGGTTACACCCCTACTCTTTTTCGAAGGACATCCTGGGATTTTTAATGACCACAGAGAATCAGGACCTCGGTTTAACGTCTCATACGAAGGACGGTGCTCTTTGATAGTATACTGTCCCCATCACTACACTGGGGCGTTAGGACCCACACAGAAGACAGGGTGAGCGCCCCCTGCTGGCCTCACTAACACCTCTTCCAGCAGCAAACTGGTTTTCTCAGGAGGTCTCCCATCCAGGTACTAACCAGGCTCAGCCCTGCTTAGCTTCAGTGGGCAACCAGTCTTGGGCTACAGGGTGATATGGCTGCTAGTTCAGCTTTTACTTCAGAATCTCGATGGAAGTAACTTTTTGCCTACTCTTTTATGAGTACTGTGAATCCGGACATACTTCTGTTGTCACATACTGTTTTCATCTTAGAGAAGTATAAATTAAGTATTATGCATTCTTCTCTGACGTTTATCCAGTGCTCCTGCGTTTCTGGTATTGTTGTTTACATTGTTAAATAAAGGTACTGCTGAATTAGATCCTGCCTCTCAACTCTCCTTGCTGCAACCAACGTGACAGAAACTGAGTTTGTGTGTGTACATGTATAAGAAAGGTGGAGACAGGCCTTGGTAAGGTTTAATGAAAGGCAAACTGAATTTATGAAGCTAATAAACTCTATAAGCGGTGAACAGTTCTCTCTCGGGCCTACCATTTCTACAGCTCTCCATATAAAACAAAAACAGCACAAGTCAGCCGCTGACATTTACAGATAGATTGTTTTTGTGTGTGCGGGGACAGGTCAGGCCTGCTAAAAGCTGAATGTAATCCTGGATGTATAGTGACTGCCCTCTCATGTGCCTCAAAAGCATTGGTGTTTGCTAGACTTCTGAAATGAGGCGGGAAAAGTCTCCTATCTTGCTTTGGGTGTTTAAATTCATGTTCCAGTTGCATTTTCTGTTTACACAATTGTTAATGAAACAAAAAATGGTAACCTAAAAATGGTAACCCTCCTCTAAACTTTTTCAACTGTAATGATAAGAAGAAATATTAGATATATTTCTGAAGGGTCATGTGACTGAAGAGTGGAGTAATGGCTGTTGGAAATTAAGCTTTGCCATTACAGGAATACATTCAATTTTAAAATATATTAGAATATAACGTTATTTCTATTCTTTATTTAAATTGTAATACTATTTCAGAATATTACTTTTTTTTTTTTTTTAAGAGCCAATTTTTGATTAAATCAAATAAATGCAGCCTTGGTCAGTATAAAAAAACTTATTTCAAAAAACTTTAAAAAGCTTACAGACCCCAAACCTTTTAATGATGGTGTACAGAGGAATCATTCAACTCTGTTAACCAAGATATTGTAAGAAAAAATTATCAATCAAAAATATTTCCTCTTCATTTGTATTGTGCTAGCTCTTTAAAAAGGTTGATTTTTCTTTGTTCCTTTCTTAGCACCAACAGGGATCAGCTATACTTTAATTATAATGATAGAGCTACATTTTTTCTAAAAGCTGAAGTCCTAATTCTTAATATAATTCTCTTTTATTTATATCCTCCTACTTACAGAGTTCTGGTAGTTTTTCAGCATCTCAGCTTTCGGTTTTAAGTAGTAGGCAGGCGGGACCGAGTTCTCATCCCGACAGTACCACTCCTCCAAGATCCGTGTGTCTAGTCCCGCCTCCACCGACGCATCCAAGATCATCTCAAACTCGGCTGACTCCACCTCTCCTGGGACCCGAATGCTGCCGTACTTCTCTCCAATGAGCCCCTGGGAAAGAGAGGTGGGGGAAAGTATTTACACCTCAATCACAACATATCAAAGCAACGTGTAAAAGCAGGAGTAAAACGAGAGAAAGGGAGAAACACAAAGGTTTTCTCACACTGTGCACAGCCCTGGCTTTTATTTTATTTTATTTTAGGACCAATGTAATTTTTAACTGTGGGTAAATCAAGAGTTCAAACATATAACTTTGAAGAATTTCACCGCTTTTAACACTGGGTTTTGAATACCTTAAAGCTTTTGCGGTTGCATGGCAGTGGAAGCTGCATACTTATTTGCATATTATGAGGTCAATTGTAACATTTGTAACAACTGGACATTGTAAACTGGACTCATAAATATGCAAATAAGAATGTTAACCCAGGGTTTAAAAGTGAACAGTAGGAAATCTTGAAACCTGAATACCCAGGATTAATTAAGTAGGCTATGAACAGTGAGACCAGGGTTAATCATTTCAAATGTGAAAAGCCATTCGTCAAAATGATCAACTACTCTCACAGGGTTTATACAGAAAATACTGAGTTTGAAAGCAACAGAAAAGAAAACAAACCACATACCATTTAACAATACGTGTTTATAATGAGTTTATAAAACATACAGTAAAGGCTGTTAGCTTGAGAGCATAGCTGCCAACCTTTCTTTCTTTAATTAGCTATTTAGCTACTCCTGTGCCGTTGTTGCCTGTGCAACTGAGATTAGTAAGTTACGTTTGCCAGGGTCATTGTGTCCACAAGCCCATACGCGCCAGTGGCAGAGCATTCAAATTGAGCTGGATAAGCCCATAGACTAATGATCTGGCCCTTCTTCAAAAGCATATACTTTCGAGACTTGCAAGAGATAATAAAGGGTTGTGGGATATCATGGACTCTGATTAAAGAGGAGTAGCAGAATCATAGAGAAATTATTTGCCTTTATATCTCTTCTGAAATTGTAGGTTTCCTACAGGAAAACAAATGTGACAGAGGTGCTTTGAGAAGATTTATGTGACAGGTAATTCAGTATTTTTAATGGCTACTGGGGTGAACTTGTAATGCTTTGCTTACTCGGCCTTTACAACTCTGTACATATTGCTCTCTATCTGTTTTGCTCTTCCTCAGTCATTTTATCTCATACATTCTCTTTTTTTGTCCCTCACATTCTAACTCATTCCTACATAGAAAAAGATACATTTTACCTGTGAACTTTATAGCTCCCGTTTTTAGAGTGCAGTTCTGAGGAGTATCAGGACTCAGCCAACTAAATTAAGAATGAGAGTAATGAGCCTTATCTCTCTTCATACCTCCCTATACTAACAACTGCAAACTCCCTGAGATGCAAGACATTTTTTTTATATATTAATAATTATATAATAATTATAATAATAATAATTCACATTAACGAGAAACTTTATTTTAATATATTATTAAATGAGATTTAGAACAAGACCATGCAATTTATCAGAATCAGCTCTTTTGATTCAACTCCTTTGAACTTAAAATTCATGAGTGTTACAAAACAAATTTATGAAACTTATATTTTTATATATTTATACATGTTCAAACTACATATAATAATTTTACCATAAATACAACTTGCATACAATTTTATAAAAAGTAACCCTTTCCCCAAACAAAAGCATTTGAGGTGTCATTTACTGTATGTTGCTAAGCCCATATACAGCCTTAGCAAGCACCATTACTGAAATCGTCTTAATTACTAATGTAACCCTCATTCCCCGATGGAGGGAATAGAGACATAGGGCCCTATTTTAACGATCTGAAACGCAAGTGTCAAAGCGCAAAGCGCAAGTAACTTTGTGGGTGGATCCCGGCGCTGTTGCTATTTTCCCAGCGGGATAAACGAATCTTGCGCCTGGCGCAAATCTAAAAGGGGTTGGTCTGAAGTAGCTTCATTATTCATAGGTGTGGTTTGGGCATAACGTGAAATAAACCAATCAGAGCGTCCTCTCACATTCCCTTTAAGAGCCGACGCGCTTGTTCCACGGCGGATCGCTATTATAACGGCGGATTTGCCAGCGCACGCCAGGAGCAGTTCACAGCCGAGGAGACCGACGTTCTCGTCAGGGCCGTAAAACACAGAGAAGTGACATTGGGGATGATGGGAGAAACCCACCCAAATTAGCTTCGGTTAAACAGGCGTATAATTTGGATAAATATGTAGCCTAATCTAGAAAGATCTTTTTCACATCTTCACGGACACAACAATGATTTCCCTCGTGTGTTAATATTTTCCCTTGTAATAATGTATGATTTGCAAAAATGAAAACTGCTGCGTCTGTTTATAATTATTAGAGAATCAAAGTGGATGCGCGTTAACACGCTACATTATGGCCAAGCACGCGCCCTTAAAATACCATATCACTAACGCGCCACTGTCTTTAGACTGTTTTTTTCCTGGTCAGTGGCGCAATTGCTTTCTAAAACTGGAAAATAGCACCAGGGCAGTTTTGCGCCGGAACACGCCTCCTCTTTGCGCTGAACCGCCCCCGCGAGCGCAAGTTCATTTCCTAATTTACTGACGTGCGTCTGTGGAGGGAAAAGTCCGCTGTGCGTGGGTACAAAATAGGAATGATATATGCGTCGGTGTTCAAAATCAATTGCGCTGGGTGCAAGATAGGACCCATTATGTTGAAGTCTCACTTCTCACTTGGGAGCCCCAATCACGTCTGAGTTTTATGAAAAACGGCCAATGGAAATAAGTGGAATTCGCATCGGTGCACCGGTATAAAAGCTATCGATACGATGCATCGATTTAGCTAAATAAGTGTGCATTGGATAAAAGTTGGCTACGCTATAAAATATACAGGCAGTACGACTAATTTAACAACACACTTGAAGCGCCGACACAGTGTGAGTGTCACAGTTGTGTTCCATTTAGTTTGTTTTCATTGGACTTGTCTACCTGTCATCATGTCACGTGTCATTATCATTATTAGTTCATCTGTCTCACTACCTCGTCGTTAGTCTTGTCAACTGTGTCTCGTTTTCCTGATCTGTTTCCCCATGTATTTAAGCCCTGTGTTTCGCCTTGTTTGTCCGTTCTTAGTCCTATTTAGCGTGTGTATATCCTGCCTGTCTGTACCTATTGTAGATTTATTATAAGTAAATGTTTGTATTGGAGCTTTTGCCTCTTCGTCTTTCTCTGCCTGCACCACACCGTGACAGAAGAACGGACTGCCCAAGATGGACGATAGGGTCAGAATAATTGTCCTGGCTCAGGAGAGCCAAAACTTTTTTTATTTGTCAATAACTTTCTGTGTATTGCTGTCACCAGCACCCTCGATGACGTGAGCCTGAGTACCTTGTTCCGGATCGGGCCACATTCAACCATCCAATTGACCTCCCAGACACCACCGGACTGGACTGGAGGGAGACCGTCATCAGGTGAACACAGCCAGACCCAGGGGATCTTCACGTCATGCCTGACCGGCCTGATCTTCACATCATGCCTGACCAGCCTGATCTTCACGTCATGCCTGACCAGCCTGATCTTCACGTCATGCCTGACCAGCCTGACCTTTACGTCATGCCCGCCGAGCCAGAGACTGTTCACGTCATACCTGACCGGCCTGACCTTCACGTCATGCCTGTCCAGCCTGATCTTCACGTCATGCCTGACCAGCCTGATCTTCACATCATGCCTGACCTTCACGTCATGCCCGCCAAGCCAGAGACTGTTCACGTCATTCCCGCTGAGCCAGAGACTGTTCACGTCAGTCCTGCCGAGCCTGAGCTTCACGTTAGTTTTGCCAAGCCTGAGCTTCACGTTAGTTTTGCCGAGCCTGAGCTTCACGTTAGTTTTGCCGAGCCTGAGCTTCACATCAGTCCTGCTGAGCCTGAGCTTCACGTCAGTCCTGCCGAGCCTGAGCTTCACGTCAGTCATGCCGAGCCTGAGCGTTCTGTGTCCGAGCCTGAGCCTTCTGTGCCCGAGCCTGAACCGGTGTCTGAATTCCTACCCAGCCTCCCTCTCCCACCTCCTCCCATCTGCCACTTCTTAACTCTTCTTCCTCGACTGCCTGTCAGCCCCTCTAACCATCTTCAGGGAGGTGGAGTTGCCGTGGGTCTGCCGGCCTACAGCTCCAGCCTGGTCAGTGGATCCCTGGTTTCTGCCTCCGACCTCCGCGACCAGGACTCAGCCCCTCGTCCCTTCGCCCCCCTGGATTCATTAGACTCCTCACTCCCATCAGTTCCTCCTTGGTCCTCACTCCCTCTGACTCCACCGTGCCCTTCTGTGCCCCCGCCTGCACCTCAGTCGCCAGAGCCTGCGGCATCGCTATGATCCGCCGTATGACAGATGTCATATGTCGCTATGGCCGTAGACAGAAAGAAGAAAAAACCGTGTGTATCAGCAGAAGAGACTCCAGCCTTAACGAGGAAGGAGAGTCGCGACCGTAGTATCGACAGTGTTAGTCATTGCAGTGAGGGTATGAACCATCCACGAACACCACCTCAGCATGCTCTCGGCCCAGACATTTGAGAAAGTGATCATGGTCGTCTGATGAAGACAGGAAACGACTGTATCCAGAAACACACGTACGGAAAGGCATCTTTAAAAAGACACTTGCTGCCGACCATGCTTGCTCTTTTAGGGAAATCTGCCTTTCGCACTGAAGAGCCCAGGATAATTTTGCTGCACTTATCTGTGCACTGCTCTTTTAGAATGGTGAAACCCGCAGAATGCGACGTAAAATGATCTCTGTAGCACAATCATTGCTCGGTGACTGGAAGAGTGATCGCTGTGCAACCACTCAGCTCCGAAGCAAATATCTGAATTTTTATCCGCCTATAATTTTAAAATCCGCCATCTTATATACCTGTATGTACGGGGGAGTGACTCGGCATTCAAATTCCACTCGCCAATTCCATTGGCCTTTTTTTTTCTAAAACTAAAACTAATGATTGTGGCTCCCAAGTGAGACCCCATTTGTCAATCGACATAGCTTTGTAGTGACTGAAAGATGGGGAACTATAAATATCAAAAACAACTTTGTGAAGGCATTATTGATTTCATCTGATTGGTGTGAGTGCAAATATGATGTAATCACACTCCTGAATACCAGAATGAAACCGTGAAAAGAAAAATGCATGTATCATCCCGCTCAGACGTGTGCACTGTTCAGCCTCCAGCAATTCTAAACATGTCAGAAAATCCTTTGGTTTCAATTTCAGGCTTCACAATTTCATGAAATCTCGTCACATTGAATGTGGAAAATGAGCTATGCATTATGACCCAGTCTAACGCTGAATCTTTTGACCTGTAATTAACATTATTATTACTTTTATTTTATTATTTTGGACATCCATTTTTGTGAGGATTCTCTTCCACCAATATTTAATCTATGGTTGTGAAAACAGCAGTGTATAAAAAAGAACATGGGTTGAAGGGAAGAAGGTGATGCTTTCTTGTGACTTTCTTATAACATTATTATGCTCAAATACAAAAACTGAAGGACATTCCAGCTGCTGTCTTTGTCACAGCCTCAGACAATGGATAACAGGAACAGAGAGACTGTGAGAAACTGGTCAAACGAGCGTTAGGGTGTCATGTGGAGAAACGTTCTGTTGGCAATTGAGACGCACACTCACAAATAAGGATTATACACACTGAGGATACACACTGTTATCTGTACCCTTGGGCATGAAGAACAAGGTGTGTGTGTGTTTGTGTGTTTGTTAATGTGATTTATGAGGACAGAAATTTGTATAATGACATGGGTATTACAACATGAACGTGATTTATGAATGGCTTCTCATATTTAAAATGGCTTTAAAAACATACTAAACAGTGTTTTATAAAAAAAAATTAAAGTTTACAGTATAAAAACCATTACGCCTATGGAATGTCCTCACAAGTATAGCAAAACAAACGAGCGTGTGTTTTTCTTGTGTGTGTGTGTGCTCTTGTTTATGTGATTATGAGGACACAAATTTGTATAATGACATGTGTATTACACTGGTAATACAACTTAAACATGGTTTATGAGGACATTTCATGAGTCATCATAATTCAAATAGCTTAAAAAAACATAAAAAAACAATGATTTATTAAAAATGTACAAATGCAGAATGTTTCTTGTGATGGGTAGGTTTAGGGATAGGGGCAGTGTAAGGGGATAGAATATACAGTTTGTACTAGTGTTGTCAAAAATATCGATATTTCGATAAATATCGATACTGAAATATCTGAACGGTACCAATACTAATTTCCCGAAGTATCGATACTAGCCGAGCGGTCACTTTCACTTCTCTCCAAAGGCGCGTTGACAAACACCACACGTGACGCACTCGTCTCATTCGCTCTGGTTAAATAGCAAGTGAAGTGAATGGAAAGATGGCGAGGGCGGCGCCCCCGCGACCGGCTTTGGTTGATTGATAAAGAACACCGCGAGCGGGCATGTCGGAGTCGGAGAATAGCGTGGACACACACACCGCGAGCGGGCATGTCGGAGAATAGCGCGGACACGCGCTTCACACTGCGAGCGGGTATGTCAGAGAATAGCGCAGACACGCGCTTCACACTGCGAGCGGGTATGTCAGAGAATAGCGCAGACACGCGCTTCACACTGCGAGCGGGCTGCGGGCACCCAAAAGATTGTTTGACAATCAATAATCCCTCACATCACTCATTTTTAAAAATTATTTTATAGGTGAAAACAGACTTAAGGAACAGGCTCCAGGGGTACCATTTAGCAAGCATAGGCTACGCTCAGCATCAGGGGTGTTTGTTGTTTGGACAGACCTTTCCCCACTGCTAAAAAAATCCTAAAGGAAACACTGTAACTCTTCTCATTTTAACTTTTCTGAAACATAAACCTAGATGGCCTAGTATTGTTGTTGAAATGAGTCTGTGTTGTCTCGTTTTTTCACGGTAATTCTTAAAGTTAACATAATCTGACTGAGGAATCAGTAAATATTTTAACTGTGGTCAAATGTAAATTAACTTGTGCCTATTTAACTTTATTCAGAAAATTATTATTTAATTCTGCAATTTGCCTTCATTAGCGATTATCATCAATTTGATTACACAGATATTAATTAAACTAAACAGCTAGACAATGGCATCTCTGAATTCAATAATGAAATGCCTTTAACTGAAAATGTAATGTTTAATCTTATTATTATACATTACTGACACTCTATCCTCCAATTTGATACTGTTAAGTGCTTTTTTGTTACAGTAGGCTATATTTTAATCTTTGATAACAGTAGGTTATACAAATACAACGGGTAATGTTACCCCTGGTCCAATTAAAAAATATTAACAAGAACTCAGGACATTTTTGTTCATGTAAAATATACCTCATTGTCAGGTTCTAGACTTTTTATATTTAGCTTGAAATAAAAAAAATATCCCCTTAATATAGTGGCAGTTTTTCTCTCTGTGGTATCGAAAATGGTATCGAATATCGATATTTTTCAAGGTATCGTATCGAAGTTAGAAATTCTAGTATCGTGACAACACTAGTTTGTACAGTATAAAAACCATTACGAGAGAGAGAGAGAGAGAGAAATCTGTGTTGCTTAGTGCCTCTGAAATCGTTTGCTCGGTCTACTTACAGATAAGCCAGTGTTTTTCCTTTAGCATGGTCAAAACAAGAGGATGTTATGCCTTGTGCAGCCCCTCAACATTCAGTGCCAATGGAAGTGAGTGCTCTGGACCGTGTTCTGTGAGACACAATCCCTTGATACTGTGCCACACTTTGATGGCACATGAACAGGTACTAGAATAAACAGACACTTTGAAGTTGTATTAGGAGTATTTTCTGACATATAGCGCTTTCTTTTTATCATCTACTCCTTATGTTATTTTGCGGCTCTGTTAGAGTTCACTCGTTATGCTTCTTTCATTCCTTCTGGCTCTTTCTGCCCATCTCTCTCTCTCTGTCTCTGCTCCAGGCTGTGTGACAGTGAGTTTCAGCTGCTGTCTCCTCTTGCAAGAGCTTTGATGTCTGTCTTATTGCTACTGTTCTAAGAAACCATAACCTCAGAGCAATGTGGGAAGTGGAGAGTATGGGGAGTGTTGTTCAGGATTAACTCATCTTTGAGGAATGTCAAGTTCATTGTTTAAGATTATGAACAGTTTCAAAAAGAAAATGTTTTTCCTTTTAAGACTCAGGGCTATAAATGCAAATATACAATGAAATAAATCACAATGAAAAGACATAGGAAGTCCAAGGTCCTAAGGTGATCAAGAATACAGTAAAATCTGTAATATTGGGACATATTATTATAATTTAAAATAAATGTTTTCTATTTGAATATATTTGAATATGTAATTAATTCATTTGATGGCTCATTACTCTGGTCTTCAGTGTCACATGGTCCTTCAAAAACCATTCTAATATTTGATTTGGTGCTCAATAAACATTTCTTATTATCAGTCCTTCCTGGATTTTGTGATTCTGCAATCGCAGAATTAAATGAAAAATCAATGAAACAGTTGTTCTGTTTGATATTTTTGTGGAAACCATGCTCATTTCCCCCAAGATTCTTTGATGAATAAACATTTATTTTAAAGGGATACTTCACCGATTAGCATAAGCTTTATATCAGTAGAAACCCAGTATTTACGAATGACCGTGCTTCCCTGTCCCCCTGAAACGAGGAGAAGCATCCAGCTGCAGCCCCGCAGACTCACTTCTTGCTAGACACCAGTGGCTGGACACCAGTGGATGGACAGCAGACGTCATTTCCTTTTCAAATTGACGTCATTTCCGTATCGTCATTCACTTTTCAAATTTGACGCGCCATGCAGATGTCAGCGGTAAGAAAAAATAATAACTGTCGATGATTTATAGGTCATGTCAGAATTCAAATGCACAAACTAGCTATTTTAAAAAATCGTCTTGTTTTCAAGGTACTGCGTCGTGTTTTTTAAAGTTCAAATTTTGACCTGTTCAGGTTTTATTTTCTCTTGAAATAGGGACTTCCCCCACAACCTTACTGTGGCAGGCTGTGCAACCAGACTGTGGCATCTTCATTCTGATGGTCAGATTGTGTAATTTCCAAGAAATATTGCAAAACCATGAAGTGTTCATTTGATCTGGATTGTTTGGTAAATTGTCTGATCATGTATATGAATCTATGTATATTTTAAAAAACAGAAGTGGTTACATTTACAAAAAAAAAATAAGAATTGAATATCCAAATGGGCAAGGCAAAAAACTGTGGTCAATTAACATGTACAAGTCTGTTGTATTGACAAAACGTTATAGTCCATTGATCTAGGCTGAATTTAAGTCACAAAGAATAGTGATATGATCTGAACAATATATATTTTCGAGGTGGTTCTTGTGTATGCAGTTTGCATGAATTATTGATGTTATAATATTAAGTATATTATTGAGAATTGTTTTATGTAAAGACATATGATAAAGATCATATTTCAATTTGCACACAGCTTTTATATTATATATTTTAAGTCATAAAAGTAAAATGACAATATGGAAAAGACGTGTGCAAAAGCCTGCAAAAAAATGCTGTCTATCCACTGGTGAAAACAGAAAATAAATATGCTCTCTATCCATAGGTGAAAATATAAAATGAATATATGTCAATCCAAAGGTGAAAATAGGAAATAAAATTGTGAAAACGGAAATTAGCGGCGAAACGGAAATGACGGAGAAAATGGAAATGACGTAGGCTGTCTATCCACTGGTGTCCAGCCACTGGTGTCTAGCCGGAGGTGAGTCTGCGGGGCTGCAGCTGGATGCTATTGGAGATGAGAGATTTCTATATTTTTTTGTCTGGAAAAAATCCTACGATGAAGCAAAAATCGTCATTTTGCGTCATCGGAGGATTTTCTAGCCAGAGGCTAAAAACTACAGCCAGTAGTAGGAGCTAGTGCCACATGTTTTCAACCATCTTTTTTTTAAGCTAAGCTAACAGGCTCTTGCTCTGTGGATAAAGCTGAGTAGTAGGGGTGACCATACAGCCTCTTTTTCCCGGGGGACTCGGCCCCCGTTCTCCACACTTGCCATTCACCATGTCCACATGCACACCCTTTGTTTCAGTCGGACTGAATTCATTCCGATTGGTGAATCTGAATGTAGTATTTACATGAACGCTAAACAAGTGATCGGTTAATGTGCGTTTTAGCATCGCTAAGAAAATTCCTGTGTTTTCGTCTAGTTGGGATCCGTGTGAAGCAGAATGCATGACCTGCAAAGCTGGTGTCAGGGTTCTGCCCTGGCAGCTTTGTCTTTGTTTCATGCATCTATGTTTGTGTTGTGCTTAAACATGTGGTTTTGTCTTTGTTTGTGTTGGCCATGTGCTCCTCTGTCCCTGCCTCCTTGTTTCCCTGTACCACACCCCCTTGTCTAGTTGTGTCCTCGTTTGTCTGAGTATTGTCACCTGTTCCTCATGTTCTCTGCTCCCTTGTTTGGATTCTCGTTTAGCTGAGTGTGTTCACCTGTCCCTTGTCTGAGTGTGCTCTCCTGTTCCTCTTGTTCTCTGCTCCCTTTATGTGTTTTGTGTTTTCTGTCTTGTGCTGCAACTTACTCAGCTAGTGTCTCTTTAGTTGCATGTTCATGTCATGTGCTTGTGTGTTATTTTCATGTTTGATGTGAGCACATGGCTTGTCTCGTTATGCTGCCATGTGCTAATCTAATGTCTGACCCCTCCCATCTTGTTATCTTATTATTGGTTCAGTTTCCCCACCTGTCCTCCCTCGTTACCTGCCTTGTTTGCTGTCCCATTTATTCCCCTTGTGTTTGCTGTCCTTTGCCAGATCGTTATCGCACATCGTCGCATGCTGTTGTTACCCTGCCTGTCTGATGAGTCCTGTCGTATGTGTGTCCAACCAAGTCTAGTCTATAGTGTTTTCCCCCACGGGGTTGTTTCTGTTTTGTTTTACTTTAATAAAGCTCATATTTCTCTGCATCCTTGAGTCCTCCCTTCAACCCTACAGTACCTCGTCCGTGACAGCTGGCACGTAGGTGTCAGTGTCAAATAATAATGTAAACATAATGAATGGCGACTGCAGAAAGCAAAAGCTGAATCGCGGACACCCCGGGCGATCCCTGGACACGTCCGATGCTCGTGGCTACCTGTACGAGCCGCAATAAAGCGAGGAACAGTTGCGGATGATGGAGGAACAAGAGGTTTCCGGAGCAGCTGCTGCAGCAGAGGAGGAAGAGCCCGGGCAGACTCGAGCTGGGGTGGATTTACTCGTCACGGAGACTCGCGATTAAACGCCGTCTTTTCAGTTTCGAGTCAATTAGAAGCCTATTTGTATCAATTCTTCCGATACCGCCCTCTGTAACCAGTAGGCATGGCTTGGGAGTGGCCTAGTAAGGCAGTGAAGCAAGTGCATTCTGGGAGTTGTTCTTTCATCCACATGAGCCAAAAATACATTTTCTGGCTATTCTCAGTCTAGAAGGCACCAACTTCTAAAATAATTTAACATTTCTACTACAAATGACCCAATTTAAATACACATTAATCTTTCCAGCGGTGAAGTATCTCTTTAACATTGAACAGTAGAGTATACATTTGAAATAATAAGGCAAAAAATAATTTATTTTTTATCTTTCTAATTTTTGTTTAAATGTTACCAGTTTTAGCAGTCCTGTAGTCTGTTTCCATATTAATCTGAGTGTTTCTCTCAATCTTCCCCCTCACTCTTTTTCTCGTTTCTACCCATCTCTGGCTGTCACATTTAAATTAAATAATTCCAATCTGCCTAGAGACCTTCTCTGGAGACACACCAGCACATGCAACCTAGAACTGTCAGCCGCAAACCCGGTCACATTCGCTCTCTCTGTCTGATCAAAGCCTCATTTTGACTCTAAAATAGACACAAATACATGTATTTCCATGCAATGGCACTAGACAACATCACTGAACTTCATGGAGGAAATCCCACATATAGATCAAACACTTAGAGAGCTCCAAGTGTGTCAGGGTTTTCTTGTACTTGCACTCTAAACCATGAGGTCTAAAGGGAACGGGCTTTGAACTCAAGTCTGCTTTGGGCCACCCAAAGGGGTTTAATGGACAATACTTTTTCTCTACAAACTGACCTCTATTCTTTCTCTTATGAGATAATGAAGTGCTCTTTGGGAAAAGCCAGAGTTTCTAGGAAACTTCTCAATAACTACTAAAAGTGCAGAAGTCAGAATGACTACCCATATGTCTCTTTGGCAAAAGAGATGAGATTTTCTAATTTTAATTAGACCACTGAGAAAAGTGGCCTGGATCTTGCCCGGTCTACTAAGGTGAAGTGTGTGATTTTTCAATGTAACATACTTTCAACTTAATATGTAGCACATACAGCTAAAATAAGCCATTTGTAGGCTGATTTTGTCAAAAAGTGAAAACAAAAAGCGATTTTATTCACGCTGATAGGCAGCCTGGATTCCATGACCAGATTTTTGCCTCAGCGAGGGGACCAATCACAGAACGGGGAGGGAGCAGCAAGATGATGACGACTCTATGCGACACACCGAAGCAGTTTGTTTATATCAACATGTGCACTGCAGATTTACCTTCTACCCTCATGTTTGTCTTGCACAAACGGAAATAGTCGCTGAACGCCATCGTGTACACATAAATCTATGACCCATCGTCTTCTTTCCCGGTCAAATTTCTGTCGCTCTACATATGTCATCTGGTATAATTGAAACGATTGGCTATGAGCTACGTACAGGCGCATTTGATAGACATTCGTAGCGCCCAATAAGCGGCTCTGGGCATTCGTAAACCACGCCTCAAATACGAGAAAATGAACATGTGTTTCCCAGACCACGTCTCAATGAGACGAGGTCTGCCGTTAGCCAGGTTAGCTTTGTAGCTCAATTCAGCAGAGATGGAGGCTTTTTTGGGAGAAATTTGACATGACATAGACATGTAATCAACTGAAATAGAATTGACTTGCACTCTAAATTAGAGACTCTTGAACTACCTGTATATTTATACCCTGTGTTCTCCTTCATTCTCTGTCCGTTCTCATTGATGTTTTGTCATGTATGTTGGATTTACCCCTCTGATCTCCTGAGTTTGTCATTAAAGACATTTATCCTGTTTCTCCTTAGTTTTCATGAGTTTATGCACACACAGCCAGGATGCATCAATATGATCATAAGTGTCAGCCAAGACCTTTACATTGTTAGGCCGTGTGCCCACCAAAGCGTCTGCTGAAAACGCCGAGCTGCGGGCGCTTGACAGCGTTTTGGCAGCGCATTTTTTTTTCAGTTGAGACGCATCGTTGCTATGATACAGAATATCCGTTGGTCCGCTCAGCGCCTCGTTACGCTCCTGGCGTTCTAAAAACTCGGCGTTCCCATTGAAAACAATTGAAAAAACACACCAGCCGCTTGAAAAAACGCTTTGGTGGACACACGGCCTTAGGGTTAAAGTAGTATTTCAAATAAATGCTGTTTTTTTCTGAAAAAAAAGGGGTTCAGGGTTTTCACAAAAATATTAAGCCTCACAACTGTTTTCAAGATTGAGAAAAATAATGTTAGAATGATTTCTGAAGGATCATGTGATGCTGAAGACTGTAGTAATGGCTGCTGAAAATTCAGCTTTTCCATCACAGGAATACAATACATTTTTAATTAATTTCAAATAGAAAATATTTATTTAAAATCATAATTTTTATTTTAATATTTCACAAAATTACTGATTTTACTGTATTTTTGATCACATAAATGCAGCCTTGTTGAGCATAACCATTTTTAAAAAATCGTACCATATCCCAAACCTTTGAACGATAGTAAACATTAAATATTTGAGCAACTTTTGGGATCTTACATGCCTTACAAGTCTTTTCATTGTGGTTCATTTCATTGTACATTTGCATTTAGAGCCCAAAGTCTCAAAAAGAAAATATATTCAAATAGAACATTTTCATTTATTGATTTTAAAATTTTCTTTAAAATATTACTATTTTACTGTATTATTGATCACATAATGCCTTGGTAAGCATAAGAGACTTTTTTTCAAAAAAATATTAACATGAATCTTACTGACCTCAAACGTTTGAATAGTGTATTACGAAATATCACATATGTGACCCTGGATCACAAAACCAGTCTCTTTAACAACTTTGAAGGCAATTTTCTCAATGTTTCGATTTTTTTGCAACCTCAGATTCCAGATTTTCAAATAGTTGTATCTCGGCCAAATAGTGTCCTATCCTAACAAACCATACATCAATTGAAAGCTTATTTATTCAATTATTCAAATTTCAATTTCAAAAACAATTACCCATGTGACTGATTTTGGTCCAGGGTCACATATTTAAAAAATATATGAAAACAATTTAACTTTCTGAAAAAGGGTTTTAACAAACTAAACTGCAACAAAAGTATAAAAAGATAGAACGTGTCATGGAAAACTACATGAAACCAGTACTTTTATTAGCAGGCTACATCACTATTTTATGTGACAAAAAGGAGTGAATTTGGATACTGCAGCAGAACCTGGCAGTTAATGCTCAAGCAGAAAAGAGAAAGGCTAATAAGGTGAGAGTAGTCTCTGCCTGACATGGATGGAGGTCATACACTTCAAAAAATTTGAGTGAAAGAGATTGAGAGTGAGGGACCAAGAGAGAGAGAGAGGGGTGAGGGTGAGAGGAAGAGGACAGAGAGGAGGATTAAGTGAAAGAGTAGACACACAAATCAGAATAAAAGGAGAGGTGAAATGGACACTAGAGCACTGAATGTGGGTGAAGGTGAGACAGATGGAGGTGTGAAGTGGAACAGAAACAGAGATAGAAACCTCTCGAAGGACGAGAGCGAGAGAAAAGAGATGGTTGAGAAGACAATTAAAGAGTGGTTAAGGGTGAAAGCGTGTCAAGAATTCAATGAGAAAGTTTGGTTTGGGAAATAAAGCAGATTGAAAAATATACAAAGAATGCAAGCAAACTACATGAAACATGTGACGTATTTGCCGCTCATGCAAAACTTGCTGCCACAATGCAAGAAGGGTGTGGGTAGATGGAAGAGCACTGAAGTGCAGTTGCTAAGGTGTTCTGGTAAGGCGTTCAGAAGTTTTTAGAAGGTATGGTTGGTGTTTAAGCTGTATGGTTGCTAGAGTATTCTGGGTGTAAATTGTACAGTAGCTGCTATCCTTATCCTTTTCATTTGATTCCGTTCTGAAGGAGAAACAAGGGTTTGTTCATTCAGTAGTACTTCCATGAAAAATGATGTAGACTGTGACTGCAAGAAGAGAACAGAGGAAATTGCTCTTTTATTGTATCTGAAATTTTGGGTACTGCTGGCTGTGGGGCCAGCGGCGGAACATAAAGAAAATTGAACATACGATTCTCCATTCGGCCCTACTCCGGGGGAGGGAGTGGTGCGGTCACCATCTCCTAAAGAGCTATCTCCTCCATCTCTGAGTTGCCCGTCTCAAGGTTGCTTGGAGACCTGGACGGGCTGGGTGGTCTGTCTGCACCGGCCCCACGCTATGGCCTGGGTGGAGACTGCTGCTTAGGCTGAGTGGGAGCAGAGACAGATGCAAGGGGATGCCATCGGCGATGAACAGCCAGAGGCGCTGCAGCCGACGGCAGGGTGGAGGTACACTTAACGACTGTAAGGCCAATTATGAATGTAATTTGATACTTAGAACTGACCATGCCCAAACGCGCCGAGTCAGTGACAGTTTCGTTCAGTCGGTGTTTAAAATCTGCTTCAGTCATTGGAAACAGTCTGTAAGTGTGTTCAGTTCATTCTTAGAATGTTTCAGCTATTCGTTTAGTGTGTGCCCGGCATTAGGTTTGTTACCCTATATCTTCAAGAGCTGCTGCACCAAAATGTTAGTAAGTATACAACCAGATCATCTAATCATATTGTTTTTGTTTCCTTCCTTCTGTTTTGTTTTTAATTCTCCTTTTTGAAATTTCTCTTGGATCGGTTTTGCCTCCATTGCTGCTTAAACAAGTGGACCCCGCAACTGCGTAGCGTAATGAGAGTCTGCAAATTAGTGCCTGACGAAAAAAAGTGATATATTTCCAACATAACATTTATTTATCTCTCATCCACCAGCAACCCACCCACCAATGGCCCGCCCGAGCCGCGTGTATTATCCTTATAACCGTATCACTAATTCACACATTTTAAGTGTGAGAGCTTGATTAAACATGGGGAGAGTGCCAAGCACAAGAAATGTGCTTGGCAAAAAATATTTATATAAATTCTATCTATATAAATATTTTAGCAGTGGTACTCCTAACTTTTTTCTGGTGCTCCTAACTTTTTGAAGATGGGAGCACCAGGGCTACCATTTTTTTTTTTTTTTTTTTTTTTTGAGCCCACCCTCCAATGCTGCAAACGATAGCTCATCCTCATTGCGAACCACAAATGAGAAATTAAGCTCACCCTGAGGCGAGCCGCCATGCATTTTAAATGCATGTTAAAACCAGGTGGAAAAACAAGGCCATTGTGAGCATCACTAATGTAAAGTGTAAGACAGCACGCGTGTGCGTGCATAAGAGAGGCAAAGAGAGAGAGAAAGCAAGGATACAATTAGAAGTGTTCCCTGCTCAGCGGCTCCTACACACCACTTCACCTCACACTTAACTTTACCACACACACACATATTCTGCCTCACCTCAAACATTGCTCTCTGACTCCAATTAGATCCCAATCCTCTTGCCCAGATTGCTCATTTACATTTTAATAATTTAAAATCAATCTCTCTCCACACCTGAGAACTGATTCTGAACCCCCAGCGCGCGCGCACACACACACACACACACACACACACACACACACACACACACACACACACACACACACACACACACACACACACACACACACACACACACACACACACACACACACACACACACACACACACACACACAGAGTGTGGTCATGTGAATGCATATTCCTTATAAATCCACTCATCTGTTAGTAACCCACCTGGTGTGTGTGTGTGTGTGTGTGTGTGTGTGTGTGTGTGTGTGCTTCACTTCTTCTGCATGATCTCATATCTTCCGCAACATCAGCCATTAAACCAGACCCTTCCTCTTGCCATGCTGAGAGATTTGAAAGTCATTTTGCTGTGTGTGTGTGTGTGTGAGAGAGAGAGAGAGAGAGAGAGAGAGAGAGAAAGAAAGAAAGAAAGAAGAGAGAGAGAGAGAGAGAGAGAGAGAGAGAGAGAGAGAGAGAGATTGAATCACTTTTATTTAAAACATATAGGTGAAACCAATCTGTGTTGCCACTAACACTCTACATTCCACAATCTCAATTACGGGAAAAACACACACAAAACCAACAAAAAAACAAATTCAAAATAAAAATAAGAGAAAAAAAAACAAACACCATATGACTTAAAAAGTCAACAGTAGATCATCATTTTCATTAACTGTGCATAACACTCCATTTATGGCCCAAGTATTCACAAACATTGGCAAACATCCAACCAGTTTGTAATATGCATATTCTATCCTGAGCCTTGATGCTACCAACCCCTTGAACATCAACAAAGGATCTAATGAATCATTACCAAGCATCTTATTTTTCCTGGTTTTCCAAATAGAGAGTTTGGCAATTCCAAACACAACATTTAATAAAACCAAAACATGTTTACGGCTAACAGAGTATGTTGGCCCAAAAATAAACAATGGAGGAGACAAATCTTCACCTAATGATGATACCCATTGGGATAAAAAGGAAAACAAATTACCCAACCGTACACATTGAACAAAAAGATGAAAAACAGTTTCATTTACAGAACAAAAAAGGCAACCGACCCCCACGTTTGGATCGAGGTGCACCACATGTCTGTTCGTAGCTATTGCACTGTGTACTATCCTCCACTGTAAATCACCAGTCCGTTTATCAATGGGGCGTTTATACAGTGACCGCCAGCTACCTTTGGGGGAGATGTCTGTCCCAAAAAAATCAATCCATTTCGATGACTTTACTCCAGTAAGATGATGTGCATTGGTCACTTTCACGCAAGTCACATACAGAGCTTTTTTTCCGGCAGACTCAAAACTGTCCAACTGAGGGGTTTTGAAGGACAGTAAAATATTTTCTTCCTCAGGCCAATCCCTTATGCCAGCAGCTACCGTCAAGGATGGAAAAGCATAATCACACCCGACCATCCATTCTTCAATATGATTAGAGTTCTTGATAAAAAGTCTTTGATCATAATTCAACTCTCCAAACACTTCATCAGTAATTTGTTTTAAAAAACGAACAGATTTTATCCCAGTTCTCTCACCCAGGGTATCCAAACTGATGCTTAAAATGTGTCCAAGTTTTACACATCCAGCAGCTATCAGCCGCGATGACAAATTGTCAGAGCACAAGTGTCTGGAAGGCAAAAAGGGGTTCTGGAACAAAGGCTCTTCCATCAGCCACAAGCCTGCATGTACTCCAGCAGGTCTTGAGACAAAAAACACTTTCCAGGCTTCCATCATAGATCTGTAGAATGTCGTCAAGTCTGTCAAGGTTTTTTCATTCAGGTTCAATAAAAACAGGTGTTTGTCAAGTCCCATGTTGCCTGCTTTTCTCAGGAGGGCAACAGCAGTGTTGGACCAGACAATATCACTATTATACAATAGTCTCTGAGCAGCATTCAGACGAAAGGCCATGAGTCTAGATTTAATATCCACAAGGCCTTGCCCTCCTTCTTGCACTGGCAAAAAGAGGACAGCTGATCGAACCCAATGCTGTCCCGACCAAAAAAAATTCACCAGCATCCTTTGAATGTCTTGGACTAATCCAACGGGAGGCTGTAACACACTGAATTTATGCCACAGCGCAGAAGCGGCCAAGTTATTGGCAACTAAAACTCTCCCCCTGTAGGATAACTGGGGTAGCAACCAGTTCCATCTAGACAATCGGGTGCACACTCTCTCCAAAACTCCCTCCCAATTTTTCTTCTGAAACTCTTCTGATCCTAAAAACACACCAAGTAATTTTAGCCCTTTTCTATTCCAGTTTAAAATACCTGGTAATTGTGGGAGATTGCCTACATTACTTTGACCTGACCAGAAAGCTTCAGTCTTCTCCCAGTTTACCTTAGCTGATGATGCCCCTTCATACAACTCAAGTGCTCTAGACAAAGCTTTTATATCATTATTGTCTTTTACAAAAACTGTAACATCATCAGCGTATGCAGTATTTGTGATTCTTAAAAATTGAGGCATTGAGGGTATTGATAAACCATTTAGAGTTTTCCTTATATTAAAAAGTAATGGCTCAATAGCAATACTGTACAATTGTCCAGACAAAGGACATCCTTGTCTAATGCCCCTTGAGACCACAATAGGCCGACTGAGGCCGCCCCCCACCTTGACCATACAGGAAGCTCCAGAGTACAACAAACGTATCCATTTGATAAAATCCTGACCAAACCCAAACGCCTCAAGTAGATTAAAAAGATAACTATGGTCAACACGATCAAACGCCTTTTCTTGATCTAAGGCGATCAACCCAACCTCTGTATCAACCATTTTGCAGATATCTAATGTATCTCTCACTAAAAAAAGGTTATCCATTATGGATCTTTTTGGAATGCAATAGGTTTGGTCTTGATGAATTATCAAATGTAAAAACTCCTTAAGCCTATTAGATAGACATTTAGATAGTATTTTATACTCTGTTGTTAATAAAGCAACAGGTCTCCAGTTCTTTAATAGGGTCAAATCTCCCTTTTTAGGCAATAGGGACAATACAGCACGTTGACACGTAGCAGGTAGAATACCATCTTTATAGCTTTCACAGAAAACTTCGTAAAGGTCCATTCCAATATGCTTCCAAAAATGTTTATAAAAATCAGAGGTCAACCCGTCAATTCCTGGAGAGCGTCCAGATTTCAACTGTCCAACAGCAATAGTGAGTTCTTCAGGGGTGATTTGTGTGTCCAAAGCAGCCTTAGAAACAAAGTCTATTTGCGGAAGTTCATTCATAAGTTGTGCTGCACAAATAGAATCGCAATGGTCAGCTTTATAGAGGGAAGAATAAAAGTCAACAGCATGACGACGCATTTCTGTAATGTCATTTGTGATCCTCCCACCTGGAAGACTCAAACATGTCATTTGTTTATACTGTGCCACTGAACGTTCTAAATTAAAAAAGTAGGCACTTGGGGCATCCATCTCAGTGACTGATATAAATCGTGACCTCACCAAAGCTGCTTTCACCCTCTCATTCAAATAAAAACTTAATTGTTTCTTTTTCTGTTGCAAGTTGTTGATAAAAACTGGGTCATATCTTCCTATCATTTCTATCTCTATAGACTTTATATCTCTTTCCAAGCCTTGAATTGTTTCTCTTTGCGTAGTTGTGCAATATGCAGTATACTGTTGACAACACATTTTTATTTGAGTTTTTCCAACCTCCCACCATTGTTTTAAATTTTCAAAATCATTTTTCTTCCCCTTCCAATGATTCCAAAAAACCACAAAGTGTTCAGAAAAAGAAGCATCCTGCAATAGTTTAGCATTAAAATGCCAATAAGAGGACTTTCTTGGAAACTGTGCCATATTTGCAGAAATAAAAACCAGATGGTGATCAGAAAAACCTACAGGAGAAATAGAACAATCAATAATCCTATTATTAAAACATTTTGAAACATAAATTCTGTCTAAACGAGCAGCACTTATTCTATTGTCAGAAACTTTGACCCATGTATATTGCTTATCTATTGGATGCTTGATTCTCCACATATCTAAAAGTTCAGCCTCTTTTACCAAACTTGACAAATAATTGGATGAAAGCAAATGTGGCTCTACATTATTACGGTCAACATTGAACTTCTCTGTGCAGTTCCAATCTCCTCCAATAATGATGTTTCCATCACTAAAATCTTGTTTTAAAACATCAGCTAGAATTCTAAAAAACTTTAATCGCTCATGTCCCACATTTGGTGCATAGACATTTATAAAATAAATTGTCGTCCCTTCAATTATAGTTTTGACAAGAACCAAACGACCTTTTACAATTTCCTCAGTATTTTCAATACTAGCGTTTGTATCTGGAGAAAACAGGAGAGCAATTCCAGCGCTCAGATTTGTACCATGGCTAAGTACATGTTTACCTTTCCACCACATCCCCCACTCTACTTCATTATCCGTATCACTGTGGGTTTCTTGCAATAAAATAACGTGTAATTTTTTATTTTGCATTATTTCAGATACCAAAGCTCGTTTATGACTATCCCTCCCTCCATTAATATTTAATGAACCCACCCTCAAAAGATCCATATATAAGTTTAGGGAGGAAAGGAAAAAGATAACAGCAGAAAAAAACAGTAGAAATAAAGATAAACACACCGCGTGATACATGGCTATAATCACTTATAAGAAAGCCTTTAGCCTCTTCTTCTTATCAGCTTCTCTACATCTTCTAATAACTGTAACATGTTTTTTTAACCGGAAGCGTTTCTTTTCACTCAACTGATCAACATTTGCAGTCTTTTGAAGAGCGGCTACTGACCTCTCAAATTTTCCAACGTCAGGAAAAAATTCCTTAATGCTGACTTGTTTCCCGAATGTCTCATCAAGAAAACCATTAATTTCATCTAATGTATATAAAGAGGGATCTTTAGTGGACATATCTTGTGAATCGCCCTCATATACAGACCCTCCTTGGGAATCACATTCATACTCATCAGATGCACCATCTACTGCATTTCCATCATTGCTAAAACACAGCTCTCTCTTTCTTGTAACCAAACAACCAGGCTCACACCCACGTGAACTGGGCCCTGCAACTTCTACAAAATCATCTTGCTTCCCATCTGCATTGACATTTTGAACAGCGTTTACAGATTTTTCACTTTGCTGATGTTCATTTATATTAGTTTTGGCTACAACATTCTCATGTAATCCCACTTCCATAGCGGACGGCGCCGCACCAGTATCGCTTACCTGCGCTGGGCCTGCGTTTTCCTCTCGGACAATGCGCTCCTGCTCCACCACATCTCCCTCTCCTGAGACAGTGGGCCTATCCTCCGGTACACGCACTCTGTGTGGGCACGCAAATTTTTTATGCCCTAAATCGCCGCAATCGAAACACCTCAAGCTACCAGTGGTTGCATACACCATATACATTTTCCCTTCGTAACGTACTCGGAATGAAACATCCAACGTATTCTCGGGGGAGTCTAAAAACATAAACACCTGTCTTCTGAAAGATTTAACATGCTTCAGAGACGGGTGTTTACATCCTAGGGTAATTGTTTTAAAACCACTGGCAAATTTACCGAACCGTGCTAATTCCCGTTCCAACGCTTCATCCGGAATAAAAGGTGGAACATTGGACACCGTAATTTTTGCTGTCGGAGCGAATAATGGGGTAACCTGAACAAAGTTTTCATTTATGACGAGACCATTCTCGATTAAACGACTAACAAAATTTTGTTCTTTCAAGAACACTACTACGGCTTTGTTCATACGAGAAGCGGACACAATATTCTCGTGTCCTACTTCTCCTCCAGCCGAAATGAGCACGTCTTCCACTGTGACGCCATCCTCAGGCACACATCTGAAACCATTACGCAAGGACAAAGACGGCGCCTCCTCTCGAGACGCCATCTCTCCCCGCGCAATGCTCACACCGATAATCAAAAGAAGTCAAAAGCAAACTTTAGCTCATGTAAAGAATAAAAAGTGAAAGAAAAAAAGAAAAAAACCCCGTAATTGAGGCTAGTGGAAAAAAGACCCACACAGCTCAGACCTCACCCAACACCTCCACCCACTCCCAACATGCGAGAGAGAGAGAGAGAGAGAGAGAAAGAAAGATAGAAAGAAAGAAAGAAAGAAAGAAAGAAAGAAAGAGAGAAAGAAAGAAAGAAAGAAAGAAAGAAAGAAAGAAAGAAAGAAAGAAAGAAAGAAAGAAAGAAAGAAAGAAAGAAAGAAAGAAAGAAAGAGAGAAAGAAAGAGAGAAAGAGCGAGTTACAGAAGCACAATGAGCTCCATCCAGCGAGTGAACTCAAGTGCTTCGCTCCCATATGGATGTTACACGAGGTCTATTTGTCAGCCCCTCTCTATCACTGACTAGAGAGATAACATACACACACCCAAACTCCACTTACTGCCGCTCTAAGATTTCAAAGCACACTGTATTGTATGTGCTGTGCTGCATTTTTCAAGGTGTGAGGTTGTACGGTTATAAGGGAGTAGCCTTACACGTAGTTTTACTATCCCTATATTCGCCTAGAAAGTCTGATGTTGAAAATCTGACAGTGATGATGTCACTGGAATATTTGCATAATCAATTATGGGGTTTTCCTCTTTCTTAAGCCATCTTCACACTCCAAAGGTGACACACTGGACACAGAAGCCGCCTGTATCTATTTATCTATTTATCCATATATACTGCAATTACTTTTATTGGGCAACCAATATGGATTTTTTGATAGTTGTTGCTGACATCTTATAGAGCAGGGTGGCCGACGGCTGATATAATGTCTATTATATTTGATATCACACTATTTAATTAAAAAGACAGTAAATATCACATACATAACCATCGCTACAATAACATTTGTATATATAAAATAACCAAACATAATTCATTTGAAAAAAAAAAAAAAAAAAGTATGAAAATGATAAAAAACAAGTCCGTGAATTTGACTTTGGATAGCATCTTCTTCTTGATGCTATACTATTATATATATTTTTATGAATAACGATTTTGTTAAAAACATGCATAAAAATTAAGTAAAGACAGTAACCAACACTGCACTCAGTTATTCAGTAAGTCTGTGAGCACTGGGGATCATATTTTCTCAGACAAATACAAGGAAATGCTCATTTTACATACAGCAGTGTCTCTTGAAAAAGTGGGCTGCAAGACCATCCCAAGTGGGTCACGGAGTGTGTAGTCAAAGAAACAACAACAAAAAAATCTTAATGTTTTTCTGATGCAAGACTTTTGAAAGATTTTGAAAGATGTGCACTAAAGCTGTTGACTCTTCTGCAGAGACTTTGCACTTCTGAGACAGGACATTTTTTTCATTCCACTGTGCTACTTTTCCATTATTTTTCTATGTACAGGTAAATGCACTAGATTGATGTGTTTGACTGATTCAGTATCTGCTGTCAGATGAGATGATATCAGGCTACATGTCAGTGTGATAATACAAATGTTATTTTCCTAAATTGTTATGGCCGGTTCACGCAGGAAGTGTTTAAAATTGCAACATCGTAGTTACATTGTCAATTACGAAAAGTACGAAAAGTACCAAGACATTTCGTAAGTGGTACGTTGCTAAGCTGGGAAGGATTTGCATGCAGGTATGATGTTCATTCATCAGGATGAGTGTCCTTATGTCTTACTAACAGTCCATGTTAGTATTGTGTATTCACCATGGTAACTGCAGTTTCCTTAACCCAAAATGCCACCAATTATATAATTTTGATGATGTATTAGGGATTTAAAACATGTTCCCTCATAAAGTTGCTGGTTTAGGGTTTGATGAAATGTCATATATACCCACAACAAAGCATGGACCGGCTGCAGTCTTCAGACATTCTTCCAGTAGTTTCATCCGTAGTCTCTGAAGCTCCGGACTATCCCACTCCTCTGGATCAATGCCCCAGTACAGGTCCACCACCTGGAAAACACACATACACAGATATTTAAAACATCAAGATTTAGCCACTGAAACATTACAAACTTTTACCTAAACATTACACACACAATTTCCGATTGCAACTTGCAATTTATAAACTAATTTCCCTTAAATTAATTCTAAAATGACTTATTTTATTGAAATAAAAAAGAAAGGTTTAGCTAAATGTTAGCTTTGAGTGCCTAACAAAAAAGGGCATATGATTTAGAGAGAGAACATTTTCGTAGACCTACTGTATATCAACACCCTTAACTAATGGCTAATTCTTTTTTATTACCAAGTAAGAAAGATCTGGGGAGTAATGAATGCCTGGGAGAGTATGAATTTCCACACTCTTTCAGCACACATTAGCACTTTAAAGGGAACCACAGGGAGAGGAATGAGGGAAGAGATAGAGAGAGACAGAGGGAATGAAAGAAAGGAAGAGGGGAACGTAACAAGAAGAGCAATGCTGAGAATGTGTTCCTGCAGTCAGCTAAACACTACACTCATGCTGAGACACATTTCCCTGCTTACTGCTCACAATTAAGAGCCGCTAATACTTCTGAGTGTTTGTCTTTGAAGAACCTCACACAAAGCCATTCAAAAGGGTTATCCTTTATACTGATTATGAAGAACAATATGGGCTGCCATATTACTTTGCTTCAATTAGTTTAACTTATTTCTCCACATACACAGATGAGCCAAAACCTTATGACTGCCTAATATGCTGTTGCTGCCAAAACAGTGCAACTCTACAAGAAGACGTTCTGTGGTATATGGCACCAAGACATTAGCAGCAGATCCTACAAGTTCTATAGGTTGCAAGGTGGAACTTGTTGGTCCAGCACATCCCACGGATGAACCCAATTTTTGGTCAAATATGGACAAACCCAAATGTTGGGTTAAAAATCTAATTTAAAAATGTAACCCAATGGCTGGGTTTGTCCATATTTGACCCAAAATTGGGTTGAAACAACCCAGCATTTTTTAGAGTGTAATTGGATTGAGATCTGGAAAATGTGGAGGCCAGGACAACACCTTCAACTCTTGGCACTCAGTGTGCATTATCCAGCTGAAAGAGGCCACTTCCGCCAGGGAACAGCATTGCAATGAACGGGTGTAACTGCAACCTACAAGCCTTTCCATTTCAGAGATGCTCTGACCCAGTTGCCTTGCCACAACAATTTGGCCCTTGTCAAAATCACTCAGATCTTTATTCCTGTCCATTTCTCGTGAATCTAACATGTTGATTACAAGAACTGATTGTTTGCTTGCCATCTAATCTACCCAGACCTTAATACGTGGCTTGATAGGAGACGATCAATGATATTCGCTTCACCTGTGACTGCTCGTAATGTAATCATTGTGTACTGTACCCACCCACCCTACAAACCAGGATAGAAAGAAATCTTAAAAGGGATTTCAAATCTAGCTCATTATTAATGTTTTTGTCAAGCAGGGCAAGGTTGAGAGCTGTGAGAACACAGCGAGGCCGCAGAAATGAGCACTGCACAGCACACTGGTCTCGAGATCCACGGAGGAGGTACGGAAGGACTTAAGAAAGAGTGACAACAGTGGAAGGGACAGAGAGGGAACCACAGACGTGTGGCATTTATTTAGTTGTTTCTTTTATGCAGAACAGTCATTTTGTTTTGTTTTGAATTAAGTGATTAAAATTAATGACAGATACTATCCAGACAGAATTTTTCCAAATCCAAACATATTTATGGTACACTTCCGGTCAAAAAATATAATTTTTTTGCTGTATTTCTGATCAAATAAATGCAGCCTTGGTGAGAATAAGATTAAACAAATATTACCAACCCTTTTGAACGGTAGCTATGTAAAAGTGGTTGTTATTTATAGGCCAATTTCATAGAAACCAAAAGTTTGTATGATTCATTATAACTGAGAGCAAGACAGAGATTAATTTGCAGTGGTGTTTGGGCAGAGTGTCACCCCGGATTTCCACCAACTGCGGATCGGCTCCGCCGTCCTTCAATACTCACCAGGTCTGGATCTGTTGCGGAACGGCTGCGGCCATGACTGACAGCTGAAGTCATGAAGACCCACGAGATTCACGTATGATCGCGCGATATAACCTGTCCCGCACAATCTCCCCTATGCTGAATTGCTGTGGAACGGCTGCGGCATCCGTCAAAAATAGAAGCTCTGCGGATCGCCAGAGCTGGGACGGAGTTGGAACGCAGCCGTTGAGCAGTCAGTGAAAATACACACATTGACTTTAATGGAAACCTATTGACTCCGCCGCCTTTCCGGAGCGGATCCGCAGCCGTTCCGCAGTTGGTGGAAATTGGGGGTTAGGGTTCTGTCACTTCTGTCTAGTAATTTCTTGGTTTTGTGACAGAGCCCTGACACTCCTGTTTTGTCTTGTATGTGTGCTTTGTTTCATGTGCTTTTCATGTGTTTACACTAGCTGTGTGCTTTCATGTTGTCATGTTTTGTGTGAACACATGGCTTATGAGTATTTTCATTAGCTGCATGTTCATGTCTCGTTTTGTGTAAGCACATGGCTTGTGATTTGTTTTACTGGTCATGTGCTTGTTTTGTCATGTTTGGTGTGAGCACATGGCTTGTCATGTGTTTCCTTGTGCCATGTGCTCTCCTGTCAATTGTCTAACCCCGCCCACCTTGTTACCTGATTATTGATTAATTTGCCCCACCTGTCCTCCATTACCTGCTTTGTTTGCTCTCCCTATTATTCTCATGTGTTTTCAGTTCTGTGCTGGATCGTCGTCGTTTATTCACCCTTGTGTGTTCCTAGTCTAATCAAGTCTTTTGTTTTCCCCCACGGGGTATAGTTTTTGTTTTATTTTATATACTTAATACAAAAGTTCTGCGAGCGAGTCCTCGCCTCATCTCCTCAACCCCCAAAACCTGACACGGAGAAGTACGGAGCCTCGCTTTGTGGGGAAAACAATATATTGTGGCCATGAATTAGGAATTAATTCCCGTGAATTAAGAACTTGGTAGTAAACCGTGGCCACTAACTAAGGAATAGTTCCCATGACTTAATTCGTTCCTTCATTTTGATTGAACATAAACAAGTGAACAAATTATTACGTGACCACGATTTAGTAAAACGAGGGAACAAATTAGTAAAATGTGCTGACGTATTAGCAAGTCGTGGGAATTAATAGTTAATCTGAGGCCACGATATAAATGTTTCTTCCCCACATGTCATGTGTGGGGCTCTGTAAAAAAGAAATTGAAACATTTTAAGAAACTCTGGCCTTGACTTTATATTCAGCTGTTTTTGCTCAAGCGTACATGCAGAAACACACAAACACGGATACATTTACACATACACTTTTACATCCACACACCAAAAAAGCTGTCCCTGAACTGATGGCAAAATAATAGAGAAACAAGAAATCGAGATAGAAAAATGGCTCCTGTCTTTGTGTGTGTATGTGGTAATGGACTTAATGAAGAGAGACAGGACATTTCCTCAGCACCAGTATGACAGGACACAGGAATATCCCTGGACACATTTGTCAGAATCAGTGTCACTGGCGCAGATAATTCAAATGGCAAACACGCTTCAGGGGGGATCTCTCCCTGCTGCACGCATGCGAGTGTGTCTCGCTGAAGGACTCTGTAATCAAGTATGTGTTTCTGTGCGCGCTGCTCACGTCTGTTCGATGTGTGAGTATGAGTGTGATTTGTTTAATTTGATGTTGATTTGAATGTGTCTATGCTGGTCACATATTTCTCTTTCTCTTTCTCACAATCTAAAAGCAAGCCCAATAAAATTCTTGTGTCATTCACATTGCTCTTTAGGATCTCAAACACATTTCTTTTGCTCCACTGGCAAAATCCAAGCCACTGTGAGCCCTGCCTTCCTTCCAGACTTCATTTAACAAATACAATCATGGCTTCCATCCAAGAGCACATAAAGCACAAGAGACTCCCTACATAATGTGAACTCTACACTCAAGCTCTCTATGCTAATCAAACTTCTAAGAAGAGAGAAATACTTCATATGAAAAATGTCTTGCTTCTGTAAGTATACAGTACATTATAATGTCAAAGGGAAAATCCACGCCAATTTGTTCCCCCTCAATCCATTCAAATCATCCAAAAAGATACCCCATGTCAGAATGGTGCCCAGTGGTAACATATATAGAGAGAAAAGAAAAGACCCTTGAGGAAGATCACAGGTTAGATGCGCAACAGAAGAGGACCAATTTCCTAACTTTACTCTGAAAGTTCAACCCGAGAGATAAGACTGGAACCACTGGAGGACGATACCTTTTAGCCCCACATAATACTCAAGTCTGGATATTAGGATAGAGTGGTCGACAGTATCAAAAGCTGCTGATGGATCTAAAAGTACAAGAGCCACAGAGTCACCAGTATCCGTGGATAGATAGATGCCATTTAAAACTCTCAACAGAACAGATTCAGTATACTGTGAGCAGACTTAAAACCAGATTGACATTTTTCAGAAATATCATTGCACTTTAGAAAAAACTGGAGTTGGTCAAGAACAACTTTTTCCAACACCTTCGAAGCAAAAGGTATACAGAGATAGGACGGAAGTTATTTAGCACGGCAGGATCCAGTGAAGGCTTCTTGAGTAACAGCGTGACAGTGGCCACCTAAGGGCAGCAGGGATGGAGCCAGTGAGGAGGCACTTATTTACAAATGACACCAATCCTGGCCCTACTGAATCAACAATTAATTTAAGAAACTTAGGAGAAATTATGTCGAGAGAGCAGGACGAAGGTTTCATATTGGCTATAATTTCTTTGAGGAGATTCAGAGACATGTGAAGTAAACTATGACATCTTTGTTTCTGAATGAACACGTAGGCTATATCAGACAGTAACTGTATCCTACAACAGTAAACACATAATTTATTCATGCTTCAGTGCATGCTGGGAACTCACAACCCCTTAAGATTTCAGCTATATTTGCTCAGTATAAAATTCTTTGTTCAGATTATTTCACTGTTTGGGACAACATTTGGGAGAATTATGTTGGTCTAACATCTGTTTTTATGAACAGTATTTGTGAATCAAAATGAACCACTAACTAGAAAATATGTAGCTTCTTTTTTTTTTAACTCAATATTAATTTATATGTGATTTAATAAATATGCTAGTATTTATTGTTAATGCCTCTTGTTAATTGAATTCATAATAATGTATTAGTACTTGTAAATGTTAACATGAATCTAGATTAATAAATGCTTCAAAAGCACTGTTCATTGTTAGTTAGCGAATGCATTAACGAATTCATCCATATCGTAAAGTGTTACCAATTTATTAATTTTCATATTGCGAATGTGTTTATATACAATAATGTTGATCTATCAGTTCATTATGCAAAATGAAATTTGAGTAATGGGCAAAAATCTCAGCATGCTGTTAAGGTTTTGAAGAAAATTACATTTGAAATAGGTTTCAAAAATAGGTTCCAGTGACATGGTCAGGTTTGATCATGCTTTGTGATTGGCAGGTCACAGTAAAGACTAGCCAGAAGTTTTGTAATTGGCTGGATTGTGTTTTGCTGGCTGTGGAGTTAAGTGGTGGGAGAACTGTTTTCACTCAAACAGAGTGAGTGCAATCAGTCATGCTTACACACACACACACACACACACGCACGCATGCACGCGTGCGTACGCTGACACTCGTGCACAAACACTTACACACATTGAGTTTGATGGATCTTAACTATTAACTAACCAAGCAATTAGAGTGTGACAGCACAGCCCCCGGGAAAGACTGATAACAAGGTAAGTAGACGGTTTAGAACCCCAAACATCTGGACATGACAACACAGACGACAAACACATCCTGCTCAGGTTACACTGAATGACTGAAAGAGGGGCACAGGGAGATAATTAGCTTGCATCTGATGCTTTTCATAAAAAACAAACCTGAGAAAATGAATCAAGGAGCTGACAGACAGTAAAAAAGCTGTGATGTTCAGCAAAATAATGAATTTTTTTAGACTTAAAGCACAAGTTTTGTAATGAGTGGATGAGTTAGCAAATTCCACCGTAGAGTATTAGCGCATTCCCTGTATGCTAACATGAGAAATAGCATACATGGCATCTGCCACAGATTCTTTAAATTACGACAGCTGTCATCTACTTTAATTAAGCCCACATCTGTAAATGACAATATTGTTATGAACTATGAAAACAGCTCAATTTTAACTGGTATCATGAGCAAAGAACTCATACAGATAATGACTTCTGTTTTATTGCTATTCTTAATGCATTAAAAACCACATTTAACCACACAGGGCTACACAATCATGTTTTTCAAAGAAAACACACATGCATAATGAGTATCATTAAATGCAGTATAACACCCCGGCGTGGAGTAAAAGAGACTGAAAAGCTGTCATTTTCCACTAATAGTGCATCCATAGAAATTATGATGAGGTTTACTCAGCTACTGAGGGCTCTGGCCATAAAATTTCATAACATGAGGCAAATATGACTGTATTTACATAATTGCACAGCTCAAACTGAGGATTTGCAAACATAATGCTCCATAAATCCCAAATGGCTGGTGATAAAGGGTGAAAGAGTATCAATGTCAATGCTGCAAAAGTTCTACATTTAAATTCGAAACTTGCCCTGGTAAGACATTTGAAGCGACATTAAACTATAGGTAACTATAAACTAGTCTCTCAAACCGAACCATAAGAAAATTCACAGACAAAACAACTCAAGCACTGTTGTTGACAGGTTTTAATACTTTCAGGCTTCACTGCTTCTATAATCTGTCTTCAAAGAACCACGTCTCGCGCTTCTTCTCTTTTCTCCTCGGTTTTCACGATTATACAGAGAACTTTCAGATGATGCCTTGGAGATGGAACGAAAGGGAATGAAATCATGCAGAAAACTATCAGAGAAAACAACCCACAGAACAGCCTTGAATTAAAGAACAGGCAGGTCTTTGCATGTGACAGGAGAAATAAAATAAAAAATCTGCTGTTATGAACAATCTGGTTTAACTAAAATGGCTAGGCACCTGGGGCCTCATTTATAACCGTTGCGTACGCACAAAACAGGCCCTGAAAGAGGCGTACGCCACTTCCGACGCACAAGTTGTGATTTATAAAAACAAACTTGACGGGAAAATATGCGCACCTGCACGCAAACTCTGACCCATGCTTACGAACGTTTTGGAGACGGAGCAGTTTGGCGACACCGATGGTGAGCTGGAGTTAAATGTCTTTTTGGTCACTTTTAGAATAAAATTATACATATACAGAAAGATAAAACAAATATAATTTCACTCACCAAGCCTACCACTTGAAGCAAATATCCACACCTTTAATGTCTGCGCCAGCGAGCGCGTTGGGCCGTTTAGTGAACATATCTAACGGCAGATGAAGTAAAACTGTAAATCTTAATCTTCATTATGAGTCCTAATCATAAATAGGCTACAGTGCATGTTCACAATAACAGTTTAAATAAAGTAATGATTTAAACTATGTTTTACTTCTGATATAAACATTTAGATTAAATATGCCATTCTCATTAATGGAGTTAAACACTTAAACGACATGACATTTACTGAAAAGTTTAAATATATTCAATAAATAGCCTATAAATATTTGTTGTGGATGCAATGCTTTTGAACACTTTTCCTGTGGCATGCTGTGTTTTAATGTTTTAACTACAGAGATAATTGCTTCTCATGATAATATCAGATTGTGCAAAAATAATGCACAACAAGGTCTATCTGTTTCCATTAAAAATATAAATCAATTAAAAATACTATTTGGCCAGTGGAAAAGATTGAGAAAAACTTTCTCTGAAATGTATTTTACACTATTTGATTAATTTATTCAAAAACAAGGCAAGGATAGGCTCCTAAATGGTTTTTATTAATGTAATGTGACGGCACATCCGTATTTCGTATTTTCCAAATGTCTTGTACCGTTAAACATGTTATCACGTGGATGAATAATCAAATGCAAATGATATGCAGATGAGGATATGCATAGTAAAACTAGGCGTTGTAAGCTCCATATATGGTTATATCGGGGAGGAGACGCATGTGCGCACAATCTTCCGCTGACTGGGATTTATAAAGTGAATTCTGTGCAGGTTCTCGCGTACGCACGGATTTATAAGTCTGAATATTTTTTTGCGCAGGCCATTTTTGGCTTTCGGGTGCACGCACACTTTTAGTAAGGATCCTACGCACAGTTTTATAAATGAGGCCCCTGGTCACATGCTATCGATTACTTAAAGGTGACATGAATTTACTGTTACAAACACGTATTTTTCATTTTATTTTGAATGACCTTCCTGACATGATTCAGGTGTTTTTTATTTTAATTCATCCATTAATATTTCATTTATTTTAGTGACACATAATTAAATGTATAGACTAATAGCTAGCTATTTGCTAGCAGTAGCACATATTAGCATCTTAAATGCTAAGATTTACATGATCCTTCAACCAAAGCAGTCGTAAATAACTAAATCAGTCCACAGCCAAACAAAATGCTCCACTCTTCTCCACAATGGTAACCCACTGTAATTTAAATGGTTCTAATAATTCCAATGTCTTCCCCTTTTCTCATTTTCTCAAAAAAACATTTATTCTCTCTTAATTCAACTATATGCAAAGCATGCTGGGAACTAACAAGCACCGCTCAGTTTCAGTTAATATAACACAAATCATTCATGTAATCCAACACAAACGGGATTACATTAATGTATTTTACATATATTTAAGCAGATTGAATACAATCAAATTAAGTTAGGGAAATATAGCAGTTGGTGTCGCACTATACCGCCACCCTCTGGATGGAAGAATTTTTTACTTAACATAAATGGTTTGTGTTTAGACAACACGTTAGAATTTTGTACTGTTAAGGTGAGACATAATTGCGTGGACCTTAATAGAAAAAAACATTTCAAGTCAACAAACACAATTATTATAAGTAAACTAAATATAAATAGTGTGCACAACCTTCCTAGTTCATCTTTTTGAGTGTAGGGGTCTATGAATTGTCACACCTTTAGTACAGTGGGGGAAGTACTCACATTTAGGTTTTAGTTACATGGTCACAGAAGGGATAAAAGAAGATTGTGACTGTTGCTATGTCTTTTTTATGCTTTGTCTCTTTTATGCTCTGGCTCTTTTGATTCTCTGTCTTCCATTCTTGGGGCTCTCTCTCTCTTTGCCTCCTCTTTTCTTTGTCTCCTACTCTCTACACTCCCTCTCCCTCTCTATCTATCTCTCAGGTAACATTTTACATATATGCTGGGTACAATTAATGGCATAAGTTTTTATCATCTCATACATCTATTTTGTAACTATGTTAAGTGTAACCATAACCACATTTTGTCATTGTCATCCATCCTTCAGATGAGAGGTAAAAGCGAGGTCCTGACTCTCTGTGGTCATTAAAAATCCCATGGCACTTCTCGTAAAGAGTAGGGGTGTAACCCCGGTGCCCTGGCCACATTCCCTCCAATGGCCCTTGCCAATCATGGCCTCCTAATAATCCCCATCCACTGAATTGGCTCTATCACTCTCTCTCCACCTATAGAGTGTGTGGTGAACGCACTGTCGTTGTACTGTGGCTGCCGTCGCATCATCCAAGTATATGCTGCACACTGGTGGTGGTTGAGGAGAGACCCCCTGACTGGATTGTAAAGCGTTTTGGGTGTACAATACATATGAAAGCGCTATATTCAAGTACCTAATTCATTCATTCATTCATTCATTCATTCATTCATTCATTCATTCATCATTCATTCATTCATTCATTCATTTATTCATTCATTCATTCATTCATTCATTCATGCACTAGTTTTGATTTGGTATTGATTTTGAAGTGCTACCTATAGAAATACAATATTGTCACTCTATATAGCAACGCTCTCCCACATATTAAGCTATTGTAACTACGCTTTTTTCCGTCGTCGTTGGTATAAGTAACAGTAGGTAAGAAATGTACAGTTTTCTACCATCTTGCTGACAAAGTTTCTTTAGTCAATCGGCAGTCCTGAACCCCTGCAGGAATTTCACCCTTACAACTGTATATCAGGGTTAGTATAGAATGCCGTTTAAAAAATTTGGGGTGTGTAAGATTTTCTTTTTGTTGTTGAAAGAAGTATTTATTCTCACCAAATCTGTGTTTATTAAAACAATAATACAGCAAAACAGGTATACTGTGTGTGAACTTAATAAATGTTTTCTATTTTAATGTTTTGAAATGTTTTTTACATAGTGTAACTTAGTAGTTAATCATTAAGTCAACCGTCCAGCAAAATCATTATTTTAGGCTTACCATAGTAGTAATATTTATAGGGTAAGTTTCTGAACACAAATTTGAATGAAAACAAATCTCCTATAGTGTACTTTTTAAGTTCCAGAATGTTATACATTATATTACATTGTAATACATTAATGATTAAATTAATAATCTTGAAAATTGGGTATGATATACTTTGAGAGAGAATATTCTTTGCTCTTTTTTCCTTTATTTTGAACTAGCACGCTGACTCATATATAATTACACATACTACAAACGGCTATACTATATCAGTAAGCAGAAATGGTACTCTGAGATTCGGTTTGGCATGGTTGCCTGCGTCAATCACAACTTCTGCAAAATAGAAAATGATCATCTGAATGGTAAACACCACGAGAGTTAAATAGTTTGATATCCCGGAGTTATGAGCAGATTTCATGATGAGATTCAAAACGACTGAGAGGAGGATACAAACATCTTTACAATGCAGTTGTCAGTTTCAGCCTGATGAAAAGGCCCACAGATTCTCCTGAGAAGAGTTATGATTTATCATCCTTCTGGCTTCTGTCTCTACATGAACGTATCACTTTAGGATAAGACAAATGAGTCATCTGATGGCCCCCATTAAGGGCCAATTAAAAGAGAAATATGATACTCCAACGTGTATGGTGGTCGAACACTATATCTTACGCTTAAAACGGTCAATTATCGAAAAAAAGAAGATAAGAAGGAGCACAACCATCTATGAGAGCAAAAGTTGGAGGGAAATAGGCCGGGAAATGAGAAGCGTAAGATAGAGAAAGGCAGAAAGCAAGAAATAAAAAGGCATGTCAGAAGTCCCCTGATTTAAGAGGCTGTTAGCTCCCCCACCCTGGAGAGAGAACCATGTTCCTCAACCCCTCGGAGCAGTCACCAATCTCCATGCCTTCATTCCATCTCACATACTACCCACAATGCACTGCCCTTGAGTGCCTCTGCAATTAGACTACTGCTATGGCAACCAGCTGCCTAGCCTGCTTGCCTTTTCAATTTAGATTGAGAGAGAGAGAGAGATTGAGAGAGATTGAGAGAGTGAGAGAGAGAGAGAGGGGGGGGGGAACAGACAAATGTTAAAACCATAAAACCTTTACATCAATCATGTCTATGCCTGGACTGAAATGGCAGATTTTTTTTCTTCTTCTGCAAATGGCTAATCGATGCATTCCAACTGAAAATGTAGAAGCCACCTCAATTCCACGCAAATCCATAGATCAACGAGCCAACAGCAAGACGTAACCTCCAAACCCTGAGATAAATGAGCGTTTGTACCTCGGTCCTTCTAGCTTTTCATCTCTCTCTCTGTCTCTTTCTGTTTGCCCTTCGGCTGTTTTCCATCCCTTTTTCTCACCTTCTCATCTGCTGAAGCACCAATGAGTGCTGACAGATCCAATGTGCTCTCACCAGCATGGAGCACTTACACAACAGGGCATGAATTCCCAGGGTGACCAGAGGGGTTGGGGTTGGATTCATAGCCTGCTGAGGAGTGCGAATGAGCCACCAAATGATGGTTGCATAGGTCATAATCCCGCTCTACCACCTTTATAACCTCAAGCAAGGCAATTAACCCTGGCACAAACTGCTTGTATGCTTTTTTCCCCAGTACACTTTGGGTTAACTCATGCATTCAGGATTTCATAAAGTACAATAGTTCCACAGGAAAGTTCTAAAGGACATTCATTTGATCACAATAACATAACAAAAGATATAGGAAAGAGCAGGACCAGCTGTCACAATCTCTATACATTCAACGATTATATTTAATCTCTAACTATAAGGTTTGGCATCAAAAGTCCAAATGTGCGTTTTCTCCAGCAGTTTTGTGTCTAGTTTGTGATTAAACGGAAATAGCGACAGATATTTGTTCATATTTTGGCATACATTCGAATGTCACAAATTATTGAAAAAGAAAAAAATGATATAGGGCAGGGTCTTGGTTTTATTCATTGGTTGTTGATTGGATGTGGAGATATGGCTGTTGCACTTAAAAATAAATGCAAGCATAAAGTTGATTGTGGATGAGCGGGGTTCAAGGTAAATGATTGAAGAATTGTGACATACGTCATCAGAGAAGTCTGTCATTTCACTTGGAGATTATGAGTTATGAGTTCCATTTTAATGACAGCTACACTTTTTAAATGAAAAAAATGTAAATAATGAGTGAGTACAACCATCTCCCAAACAGTGTTTCCCTTTCAAATGGGAACTTGCACTGTGTCCCTGGCCTAGAGGACAATATGGGGAATGCGTTTGGAGTGACCAGTGTTTAAAGTGCGTATCCAAACACGATAATTTTTAATTGTTCTGAATTTTCATTTTCCTTCAGTACGTCGTCTGGGTTTGCAGTATATTCACAGGTTTTCTCCGGCCAATTTTTTACCGGTCCAATCAGCGAACAGAAGTAGTGGCTGAGAACGATGACGTTGAGGTCGTGCGCTAGTCTGAGATGTAGTTTCGTCACGACCAAACGTTAGCGATTGGTTATGGCAGATTCAGATCCAATAGTTTTAAACTTCAACAGAGAACCTGCCTTCAAGGAAGTTAACACTCGTCACAACGGGGAGTGGCCAGACTCTCTGTACAAATGAAATGTATGAGAGTCTGGTAGGACCAGGCTATAGTACAATGGAAACCAGCACGAAATGCTTCAAGAAGTGTGTGCCCCTGCGTCAGAGGTATCTGACACCTGGGGACTCGCATGACTTGTGCGTGAGGGAACCGGGTTACGTACAGTACGTAACCTGAGACGATATTACAGATTCCATTATAAGGACAGTTTTTATTTTGTTAGTGACATTCATAGTGATAAGGCAATCTTCTGTAACCATGGGGCACAGTGCTGCGCTTCAAGCCATCAGATTCATTTGTGCAGAATAGCGAAGCCAAAGCACAAATCGCGTAATTACAAAAACAATGTTCCTCCTTAACGTTTAGTTTTATGCATCAACTGCTAGGCGGTCCAACATTAGCTTTAAACATTAAAAATCAAAGGCAGAGATGAGGGATCCAAATGCAGGGAGATTTTAATGAAAATAAACAATCATAAAATAATTCAGGAACAAAACAACACTGAGAAAAACAAAGAAAACACGGGGAACCGAAGCAGCATCAAATTGAATATTGAGAAGCTCCTCTAGTCAGGGTTTATTTTGCGATAACAACCAACTGGATGTGCATTATCCTTTGCATTTTATTTGTTAGCCAAACATTTTATATTTTTGTAGCTTCATAAATTGTGTTGTGTGTTGCAATTGTTTTACTCTTTAGACTTTCACAAAGAGTCTATACAGTTTAATTGCAATATTGCAATTGTTGCTTCTGTTCAGCAAGATGAACCTAATTACCATTATCACTCTCAAAAACTGTGTGAACATACAAATGCTTTTCAGCATCTTCTGCGAATCCAACTTAGTCTTACCAAACTCATGAGTTCATCAACATTTATACATGTGTTTATGCAAATCAGTTGGTTCAGTAGGCTACCTGACACATTTAGACTTGACTCCAACCCTGTAATCAAACCTCGCCGTCGTCATGGCAGCCAAACAGTATTACCAGCAATGTGCCAGTGCCTACAGCTCTTTTGCGCTCTCATTGGATTATTGAGCCCATCATTAAGAAGTGTTGTTAGAATGAAAACAGGACTTTGTGCTTGTGTGTGTGTGATGTGTGAAGACTGGGCCTGTGTTGATGTGATCAAGATGACTGGAAGCTAATCAGGTGTTAGTGAACAGATTACACAGTTGTTCAAATGGTCAGTTGAGGTTTGAGTAAGAGAGTGAGAACCTCTGGCCAGTGAGACGGTCAAAAGGGGGAAAGATATCTTATATTTTTTATCTCTTTGAGCTTTGTTGTGTTTGCAGGAAAATAAAACAATTAAAGATTTAAAAATTGTTTGGGTTCCATTATTACATTAGAGGTCGACTGATATACCGATTTTAAAGATTAATGGCACCGATTGTCGCTTTGTTGAACTATCAGTTAGCCCTCTTTAGATTAATTACTATCACTGAGTTTTTTTGAGACATAAATATGATAATCCAACATACTTTTGATTATCTGATTACTTGCTTCAGAAGGAAGCGGTCCACTTTAGACATTCTACATATGTTACTTTGCAACTACATGTCAACTAACTCTCATTAGCGTATTAGTAGATTATTCATTTAGAGTAGTAGAATAAGTTGACATTTGCAAAGCTACTTATAGTCAGTTCAATGTCTGTTGGGGGGGGGGGGGGGCATCACAATAAAGTGTTAGCAGATAATAAGCAAAGAGTCTACTTATACTCTAATGACTGGTATTTGACATTTTACTAGTTAGCAAAATATCTAAAGTGGACTATCAAAATCTTTATTTGACTTTATTTTAGTCATTATTGTTCATTTTCTCATACAGTAAATGTTCTCATTAAGTAGAAAGTTTTGATTGATATTATTGATTTTAAAAACATCTGCCATATGTTCCAGTTTTAGTTATTAAAATAGTTATTATTTAGTTATTATCATTTCTAATCATATATCTAGATATCATGATATCAATTAAGGTGAGGGTAAAATCTTAAAACATATAACCAACCTTTAATAAACCATACATTATTTATTAAAATACATATAAGCCGATAACCGAGAGTAAACACGATATGCATGCTTTGTGTAAAAAAATGGAACTCAAAAATAAAGTCTTATCATTATAAGTTGTCATATAAAGAAGATTATGGTAAATGCCGTAATTCGCTCCCCACACTGAGGAGGTCCCACACTGTCATGTTACAGCGCTTTCAGGCCTGATATCCCACCACTGCTAAAGGGATTGAGAGTGTGCATGTGTGCTGTGACTGGACTAGGATAGAGCCTTCCATAGATGAACACACACACACACACACACACACACACACACACACACACACACACACACACACACACACACACACACACACACACACACACACACTCAATCCAGCATCCATCCCTCTCAGGGACGCCACAGGAAATAGAATCAAATAACGGTGACCAGAAAGAATCGCAATTTGCCACATCATATTTTCTGGTTGAGAGAACTCTCTTCTTTTTCTGTCTGTCTCTCCACTTATCTCTCTCACCTTCTCTCTCTCTCTCTCTCTCTCTCTCTCTCTCTCTCTCTCTCTCTCTCTCTCTCTCTCTCTCTCTCTCTCTCTCTCTCTCTCTCTCTCTCTCTCTCTCCCTCTCTCCCTCTCTCCCTCTCTCCCTCTCTGACAACAACTTTGCTTTCCTATCCGTTTATATTAAATAAAAATGTGATAAATGTGAAATGCAAAAGAGTAATCTATTAGCCAACAATTATTGACCAATTTATTGACCAACATATCCAGTAAGATAATAAAAACATACTTAAAAAAAGACACATTTACTTGTGTTGCAACATTGTGCAAGATAAAAAACAACAACTCTTGAATTAATATAAATTAGATCTTATGAATATCAGGCCACAAAACGAAACGTCTGCAGTGACCAACAACATTAAATGTATCATATCAGATTATCAAAACATTAGGCCAAAAACTATAATGTGCTGTTATAAGCCCACTTGAGATATAATAATTTAATTCAACTTATAAACAATGAGATCTGAGTCTCAGCAATAGGACATGACAGTTTCAATGCCAATTTTATATTTACAGAAGAAATTTTCATTTAACCAGTTACTATGGCTACTGCAGATATCTGATGGATTCATTCAACACCCCAACCATGTATAACTCAATGGATCAATGAACAATTTGGGTAGATGACTGACCTGGATTTCTCATCTCACTCTCAAATCAGTTACACCTGATGTGACTAAGCAGTCATGAAAGGATAAGTAGTGATAGAATGGCTCATCTATGTTGAAGGATGAGACAAGGATAATACTGCAGAGGAGGTCACTTAATGCTACAGAGTGTCCGTTAATGTCACCAGATTTGCCAAAAACAAAGACTGTTTCCAGATATGTAATACCAGTATTCCTGTAGCTAAAACATTAGAGCATGGTGCTTACAATGCCAATGTAATGCCAATGTTCAATTCCTGGAAAGCAAGAAGTGAAAATATGTATAACTTGAATGCATGCGGTATAGCGCAAATCTTGAGCTAAAGCAGCTATTATAAAAACCACCTGTCCTTTTGAAGTATTCTTTCTTTCTTTATATTATTTTAAACAAGAAAAGATAAAAAATAAAATGTACCATTTACCATATTATAAACAATAATTACAATATGTCCGAAAAGGAGAGGGATGAAGCAGATTAAGTATTAATGTAAACACAGCCATTTATGTCTTAAGTCTATATAAACAGATGGGAATGGGATGTGCTAAATATGTGCAGTGAAAATGCAGCATAAAATAACTACTGCTGTCTATAATAATTACATTAATTAATTAATAACTAGTTAATAACTAGATAATAACAATAACTAAACCATATAGACAAGAAAAGGAGAAAACCCTCACTGCACTTGGCGGATACCTTTAGATTTAATAAGCCATTTAGAACTGAGCATGTTAAACTAAATAAATTAACACTAAAGCTATTTTACTGGCAATACAGTAGTTCATTTTCATCTCTGAATCGGTAGACAATGCTAATAATTTAATTTGTTTTATTGTACTTCTGATTACCTTCTTTTCAATGTCTGTATGTTTACTTATAAACTTGCTATTGTTAAATGCTGCTGTTAGGTAGGCTACTAGGTAAACAAGCATTGTAAACCATTTTGTGTCTTTGTAATATTGCTTGTAATTAGTTTCTTTGTTCTTTATTTTTTTTACTGCTTGTCTTGAATAACTGTTGTCTTGAATAACTATTTACTGGACTTTTGGAAGGTTTAATGTTCCATTTGGAAACATCTGGTAACATCTGTGCTCACATGTGTTCAATAACATTAACTTTTCTGGTGGTTGTGGTACTGAAATGGAATAGAGACTGTTTTGGTACTGTGACTGAAGAGATCTCAAAAAAGCGAGAGATCACGTGCTCTCTGTTGAAAGTGAATGGGATCATGTCATTTTGATGTGTTGCTTGCAGCATGAATGGGCCTTAAGGATGCATGTTATTGATCTATTTGTGAACAATTCTTTCGTGCATTTTTGTTGTTGTTGTTATTTACCTCATTATTTTTAATCAAAATGTATACACTCTTCCGGTGAAACGTCAGACTTCTCTCTTGTGACTTGAACTTGCCCTTAATTGCAATTGACTGAAAGCTCATTCTGTCTCTTTCAAATCACAATGTCTTTTTCTTTTTCGATAATCCGTTTGATTCAGACTTATGTCACACTACGAAAGAAAAGATCTATCGCTACTTCCATTTCATCACTAATAATTTAAGGACACTGTTAAATGGAACCATAGGCCAATTTCAAAAATAATATCCATTAATATCCATTAATATTCATACTGTATAAGCATGATTGTTCATTATAGGGTTCCTTGTAGTTTCTGCAAATTAAGTTGGGACAAGAGAAAGTATTGTGACAATACAAATTTTTTCATTAAAGCAATTTAAATTCAGACAAAATATACAGAAATTAAACAAACTACAAAAATGCAGAGTTTTTCTTACAATTTTAAAGAAAATGAAGGATTCTCACAATTTCCAAAGTCACTACATCTAAATGTCACTAACCATCAGTGTCAGCTACATCAAAAATCCCTGAAAAGGTTTGAATTCAACAAGGCATAGTCTTATACAAGTAACAGATCTGTTACTTGAGGGGGTGGTCTTGAAATCAGGTCAAGCCCCACACCAATGTAGGCTCAGTTCAATCTCAGCACACTGTCTGCGCCAATGGCCACGGTGCCTCTTCTAGGACAAGCATTTGTTTATCAAATTGCATGAGGAAAATCTCCCCACTGCTCCATTCACTATGACAACAAACATTTGCATTGTAAATATCACTCCAGAGGAGAGGAGGGGAAGAGAGAGATAGATTTCGGGCCATGCACCTGAGGGCGAATATAAGAGAGACATGCTTTCGCCTTACATGAGCATATCAGTGCTGAGATCACATAATAGTCCCTGAGAAACTTTATCTTTCCAGCCCACAGAGCAAAATAAAAAAAGGTAGAAGGTTAGGAAAGAAAAAAGAGAAAGAAATCTGTTTGTCTTGAGCTTAATGGTTGCTGTAGAGTATTTACGGCTGTATTACCTGAAATTCAATGCCATAGTTCTCCCTGCAGAAGTCTCGTAGTTTGGGATAGACGTGTTCTTTCAGAGCATTTCTCTCTGCTTCTGTATCTGTGACAACAAACAAAACACAAACAAACATGAATATTCAGAAAGGGTATATTCAACAATCATCTGTAAATATTCATACATCTTTGTTTGTAAGTCTTAGGGCCAGATTTACTAATAGCTTGCGCTAGCGCAAACCCTCTTTTGGCGTAAAAAAAAAAGATTTTTTTGCGCTGAAAAGGCGTGGCCAGGGTTGTTTTTGGCTGACCTTATTGCATTTGCATCTAAAGCAACATTTCTATATTTTTTTTTTACTTTTCATCTAATATTTATATTTTATTCCAGCCTTTTTTAAATATTTTTTTAAGTTAACAATAACAACACTGTTAATAAATGATTACATGTACCGTGGTAGTATTTACATAGTACTTCAAACAATTCTATGGTGTTTCTGTCCAAAATACCACTGTAGTCCTTTCCCTCGCAGATACTTTACATCATATGCATGAATGCTTATGAGCAAATCACATACAAACCCTTCCAAACATCTCTCTTTTGGTCCCTGTCTTTTGCTGTCACTTCAACACTCTGTTCTTTTCTCAGGGGATAGCTGCCAGCAAGGCTTGAAAACAGAGATTCCCCGGCTTACACTGTAGTCACTACTGTTCTCTGCTGCTAGTAGCAGAGCAAAAACAAACACGACGTCTGTGATCACATAGACAATCTGGGATTCAAAACCTGGAAATAAACAGAAAGTTGCAGGATTTTTTGGGAAAATCTTTTTATTTATGAAATCTTCCTGTTCACGAGATGACATAAAACTAAGAATAAGTCAATTAGAGACGTTGATCATGTGACTCTTGTCTTGGTTCAGATGGTCAATGTTCTTCTTCCGTTGAAGATCATCTCAAATCATGCTGGGGAATGTCTCAGGTTACGACTGTAACCTATGTTCCATGAGAACAGGGAACGAGAACAACATGACGCAGTGTGAGTTCCCTTTAGAAAGGAAACCTGATGATCAGATCAGGTATGTCAAACAAACTTGTGCAGTTCATGCAGCCTGACTGTCATTACAGCAAAAGTAAATTATTCAATTATTAATTAATTTGTAGTAAAAAAAAGTGTTTTCATAATACGTAATACAAATGCACAATAGCAGCATTTCCACTCATGCCTTCAGAATCTTGCACACAGCAGCAGTGTATGCCGTTGAATATTACATGATGCCCTTTGTCACAGAAAGTCAGGGCAAAATGAGACAATATGAGAGTTGACATATTGAGGATACTCAGCCTTACTGTATTTACTACTGTACACAGTGGCTAAGGCACACATAAACAAACAAACACTCTTCAAACACCCCCAGTACCCTATTCACAAACCAATTAAAGGTGAAATTACAAAAATACGACAGTCTGATTTCAAGGTCGCGTAATAGATGATGCTTACTTAGTCAAACACCTATTTTTGCATCTTTCTTTCCCTTTCCCTAAGCTTTGATTTACCTTGGAATGAGGACGAAAAGTAACTGAACTTGATTCTGAAGCATGGTTTTCTCTTCTACTTGTCAGTATCAGTTTGCTATTGTTTAGGCTCTCTGCTGATAGTTGATATTTCGACAGAGAATGGGAAAATCAGACTGGAGAGCTCTCTGTGGAAGATGAGGCCAATCATGTGCTCCGAACCCTCTGGGTACAGGCGGCCAACACAGCGTGCCACACAGCTCACTACAGCAACTCTATCTGTGTCAGCCTAGTCAAAATTTTTGGCGGGTTTAAAAGCTTGTGCGGCTTTCATGGTTTAAATCTTTAATAACTTTCCATTCATTTCTTTTTTTGGGCTGTCCTTTAAAGTATCTAGTCTCAGCATTTACTTTTCTCTTGCACTGTTTTCCTGTGCAATTTTTTGTTGTTTTCCAGACTTTCTCAGTAATAAATACTGTGGAAAAATGTTTTCATTCTTTTTTTTTATCTCTTTCTATACTTTCATCTTATTTTCACCCTGACAAAAAAACGATAACCTGACTATCCAAGCAAGCAAAGAACTTAAAAACATGTGGTCACAAAAGGTAGAACAAAGGTGAATTATCTCTTGTCAATAGTGTAGCAAAGAAGCACAGTTCACTTTCAAACCAAGCAGCTTTCTGTTCAACGCGGTGAATTTACGAGACCAACCTGAACTCGGTGCAAAATAAGCACGGGGAAATCTTTCATCCTCACGTGAAATTCATGATTGTGTGGATTCCTATTGAAATGATTGGATTTCACTTACAAAATTGGTCAAGCAACAGTAAGAGTGACTGCACCATTAGACCTTTTATATATAAACACAAACAAAACAACAGAGGAGCTTAAACGCGTAACATCACTGGGAAGCTTCTTTTTAGAAAGGTTTGTTATGGTCTTATAATGAAACGTTGAAATAATCTCCCCACATGCAACAAACCATCCCCAGAACAAAAGAAAATCTTTAGAACACATTAGTGTCCAGTTAGTAGACAAGACACGTATAGACTGGCAAAACACCAGGGAAAAGCACCTCGTAAGTAGATACTTTCAAATAGTCATAAATGAATTAACGTGCCACGCACTGGGGAGCACTTTATACTGTGCATTTCCATAACAGATTGAAGCTTTCAAAGTGTATCCATCTGGAAATTGTGTCAAAGATATAGGTTTGAAACGTGCATAGAGAGAAAGAAAAAGAAAGGAAGAAAAAGAGAGAGACAGAGAGAGATGAAAGAACCATCAGCTATATGAGCCGCTGTACTGGCCGTCACATTTACATGTTGCATGTTTGAAGTGTCTGATATGATTGAGAATGATAAAGAAAGATATAAAAAAGAGGAGAGAAAACGAGTGAGCTCATTCACTATGGGGGTGGGTGGTGCCAGTAAAGCTTTTATTGAACCAGATTGCATTGAATGGATAAAGGAAGGAAAGCGATGAAAGATGAAGGAGGACGGCTATAAGAAATAAAAGACTTGAACAAGACTTATAATTTCTATAATAAAGCCTTGTAGTCCCAATCAAAGCCCGAAAGGCTGCCATTAAACATCCCAGATGTATAGAATAATTATATTATTATTTTTTTTAGCTCCCATGCATTTAAAGTGAACTTTAAATGTACTTTAAGTGCACATTGTAGGATTTAAAGTCAGTTCACACACAGAATTCATTTTTTGCATTCATCTGTTGTTTTTCAATTGTTTTCTGTCTACACATATGCTAGATGCTAGATTTTTGACCATTATAACATATCACATGGTTTTCTTTTTAGATCTTGTTTATCCCTTTTCACTCCCTCTATGCCTTTCTTGGTCTGCTAAGCTTTAATTATCATTGGAAATCTGAGCTGCTTTGCCATTTTATATGCCTATTTCAACCCTTCTGAAGTATAGTTTTCTCTTCTACTTGTCTGTATCAGTTTGCTAGTTAATATTGCAACAGAAAACAGAAATATCACGCTGGGTCTTTTATGTGTGTTTCAGTTAACAGGTCAAACAATTTCTAGATTTTTTGAAACGCAATAATGCATTCTGTGTGAATTTTCTTTTTTTAAATTTGGGTTAGCAATCTTTTGTCAAAAAGGAATAACTAATGTCACAAATCTCTACCCTCCAACCACCTGGCTCCATTCTGGCATGTATCCTAATGTTTCATGTGCCAATCATTTCTCAGTTAATAAAATCAGGTCCTGCAACATATTTCTTGTTGAATATTCTCGAATGTACAGAGCCATACACAGCCGAGATATTGTGGCTACAAATTAATAATTTGTTCCCGCAAGTTATATATACAAACCTACATTTTAGAACTGAATGGTATGTATGGTCTAGCAAAAATAGATGTCACACCACACTACCATCAATGGCATTTTTTTCTAGTCACTTAACGTTTTAAACGCCTTAATAGTTTATGAATATTGGTGTCATTTAGAATCTCAAGCAGCAAGCGTGCCTCTCACTCTCAATGCTGTGTCTGTTCCTGTCTATAATCTGGGTTAAAGCCTTTGTTCAGTCCCTCCCATGGGGCTCTCACATGTGTCTCCAGCAGCACGGGCTCTGAACGGATGGTCGCATATAGATGAGCTCAGTATTGATACAGCTGTCTGATGCTGAAGCACAAGTCTCTGAGGGATTAGGTGAGGTCGCAAGATGGAGGACGATGGAACGAGAATTGCTCCCCATCAAAGGCGCCTGACCGAGAGCGCTCAACGACTGAGTGAAATCCCATCTGTGACTAAAACACGTTCCTGTTGGCAATCCATTAGCTACATGGCATTAGTAAACTAATTACCAAAGGCTCAAAGGCAAAAAAATTATCTGAATATTCAAAGCACATAATTATCCATCATTATAAGCCATTTGAGTGTTTTTTTTAATGCAATGCTTATGAAATAATGCTGCATTAAAGGTGAAGAGTGTTAATCTTTTCTATGTTAAAATACTATCAAAGTTTAATATGCCGATACGACTATAAATAAGCAGTTTGATACTCCTGAAAAGTGCTATTAAAACTGGGTCCGACTAGCCCAAAACAGCAATACTGACTCAACCAAGGATGTCTATTATAGCTTAAGAACGCTATCTCAATGCCAATTGCTCAGCTGGCGTAGGTCTGCTATCTCTGCTCATGGGAGTTGTCTTTGAGCCAATCACTTGAGCTGTAATTTAATGCCATGTGACTAATCAATCCCTTTGGAGCCTTTGAAAATGAAATCATGACAATGCTAACTGGCTGATGTCTCCAATAACCCTTCTTACAGGTTTAAAAGTGCATTCAGTAGTTATTTTGCTAGCGGTAACATCGCTGTTCTTTGTACTTCAAGTAGCGATAACACAATAGTGTAAGATACCAGCCCGATCTCATCCCAAGGCGTCATATACTGACGCTTTGACAAAACGTCTACATCCAACGCACATGGCACCCTTTAGCGTCAATATGAGACGCACATAGAAATGGACCAGAAGGCGCCTCCTAGCGGTCTAACCCTAACACTACCCCAGACCTAAACCCAACTGTGCGTGTCATATTGACGCTAAAGGGTGCCATGTGCGTTGGATGTAGACGTTTTGTCACAAGTGTCAGTATATGACGCACTAGGATGAGAATGCGTTGCAGATACTGTACTGCCATCTACTGATGTGGATCCGTACGATTGTCTCTGAGTTTTATGTAAATTAAACTGATACTAGTAAATTTTAGAGAGCGGTTTACACAATAATTACCTTACCGAAACAACAAAAAATGGCAACTTGGGCAACACTACTCAAATCTTCTTAGACCGTAAAATTACTGATTTGTCCATTGTCTTGACTGGTTAAGGACGATAACAAGTGTGTTCCATTGTCTAATTTTAGCTCTTCGCATCAAACAACTCGCGTATCTACAGAGGCTGCAGCAAATGAGCGTGAAACATTGCGCGAACAAGTTGACGTTTGACAAGCATTAAGCGGAGGACCCACACTTTACGTTTATGTTTGAAACCCATTTTATAGAAAACTAGTACAGTCTTCATCTAATCATGTGACTGTACACCGTTAAGAGGATTATTTATTTATGCATAAATCTTTTTACATTTGCATTGCACTACTGAATGCACCTTTAAAGGCACTCAAAAAATCTACAATCAATTTTTTTTTAACTGTCATAAATAAAGAGAGATGCTTTTCAGCCTTTCATACCCTAGTTCTTCACATCACAAGAACAATTCTACCAGCTGAGCTACCGAGCAAGCTTAATATGTCAGGAAAGCCAAACATATGGAGCTGGTCAAGTGATGCAAACTCCAGAGCATTCGTTGACAAATCATGCACAATGGTAAAAGGTGTTTTGAGGTTATAATGTAATATTTTGCAAGGATTTGTGTGAAAATAAGTCTTTACAAATACATAATTTGCCCATAATCATAATTTTGTATGAAAAGGATAACATGAGCTTGCTGTTTTACTGCCTCCAGTGTTAATGTTTTTTTGGAAACTGCAGTGGTATGTATTGGTACAGGTACGTATTTTTTGTTTTGCGGAGCTCTATATTTGTATTGGTACGTATTTTGCGTTTTTCCAATAAGCCTATGTTGACCCAGCATTGAAAACAATCTGAATGCACCATAATACATCACGAAGGCTAACACCACGCATGCTGTTATAACACGGTGGCATTAAATTCAAGGTCCTTAAAGCAGAATAAAACTCCTGCACATAAAACTCTAGTTGCCCTTGGTTACCCTACAAAGAGACAAACAACAACAACAATAAAAACGAACATACAAATGTTATCACATTCATTTCCCCAAAGCCTCAATCTCAACCCCAGCAAGACTCCAGCAACTGCTGTCCTAACTGCCCCTAGTAGACCCCCTAAATCACAGAGCTGACTTCTCCAATAGCTCTAACCAAATTGAAATCATTCCTCTCATGTCGGGGGGGATGTATAAGAGTGAGAATAGGTAAGACATAACTGTTGTTATGAGTCTCTGTGTGCAAGGCCAACTCCCTTTTTTGTAAATCTGTGATGTATAAATTGCTCCCTCTAGTGCTTAAGGGGGAAGAGCATTGCACCAAAGCCCAGCTGGCTTGTTCAGCCACTGAAAGTGTCATTAACTCTCTACCTTGACATCACCTCTAAGTTGTGCATCTACAGGTTCAGTACATTAGATTCCACACTCCACCTCACACTCTCTCAGTCAGCACACACACCGTCACCTCTGCCTCTCTGCTCTTCAAGCAGTTGACTTTCCAGGGCTTTTGACCAGAACAAAATCTCTCTAATCTCCTATTTCAGTAGAAAATTGGCTTCAGACTCACTCTATTTACAATATTCCAGTATAAGGACAAGTTGCACTGCATACATTCATTGAAGGTTGAATGTGATTATACAAAATGGTATTTGTAATGTGGAAACAATGTTTTCAAATTAAAGCTATTTAACTTAGCTGAAATTAGCTTCATTAAATGAAAAATTAAACCGCAAAAAATAACAACCATTTCAAGCAGGTTTTCCAAAAAACTCCATATGTCTGCTACTGGTCAAACAAACAAATAGTCCTGCCCCAAGCTCACACATTGGTTGAGCCAATGTTGTTGTATCGGCTGGTCAGGACACTCAAACAAACTGAACAGTGTTTTGCAGCACTGCACAGCCACAGTGTTTACACTTTTCAGGAAAATCTTAGTATAGCAGTTATATACATAGTATATTCATATTATAATATGTATATTACATACTGGATACTATTATTTACTAGTACATAATGGCCTGTTGTTTTTATTATTATTATTTATGAATAATGCATGTAACCGCATCCATGTGCATCAGGAACGAGTGCATCTACAGGTGGAATATGACGAGGTCGCCTATGTCATAGCTGCGATTTAGAGGAGTCTTTATCGTGAATCCTTCAGCTTGAAAGGTCATCATTTTATTTAAGACATCCTTGCGCCGATCTAATTTATTCACCGGTATCTTCCCTCCTTTCACTTCATCCTCACCTCTCTGTGCTCATTTCTCCATTCCTCTTTCTCTATCTCCCTACTAACCCATTTTATACTTTCCCTTGGCTTGTTTACTCCTAGATTAGAAGTACTATTTTAAGGTCTCCCTGCAGCCCATATTTAAATCTATGACTGCATACTGTATGTGCCGCCTAGTTCCCCTGGCACTCATTAAATCTGAGGTCAATTCTAAGCAGCCCTGGGTTTAAGCCTTAAGATGTAAAAATGAGCAATCGATGGTGGAAATGATGACCGATTTCTCAGGATAGGAGCAAGAAATTCCCACTCCGTTAACCACTTTCACATAGCCACAAGCAAACTGAAGACTGAGAGCTCCCTTATATTATTATTAGAGATTGTATTACTGTAAAGCAGCACAGTATTTTGTGTCACGGTTGCTTGGCCAGTGTTTTCGTGGATTGTTGAAACCCATGTTCAGTGCTGAGACAGACGGCTCCACTAACTGCTGTCGCTGCTGCTCTTGTCAAAGCACACGGGAGGGACAGCGGTCCTGCAGACATTAGCAATGGCCATATCTCTGAGGATGGCAGCATGTGTTATGAAACGGCATGATGTGGATCTGTCATTGCCATCTGAATTCATTACTGTAAAATATTTTTCATTAACACATTGGATGATAAAGCACGTCTTGCACATCGCAGGTGTCAGTCTGGTTGACAGAACAGTGTTTGTGTGTTTGTGCAGTATGGTCCTTGGGTCCAGGTGATTCTCAAGTTCTCATACACACATATTCATGCACCTATCATGAATAGTCTAATCTATTTAAAAATGAAAGATATTTGATCTTAGGAACTCCAAAATGGTGCCTCATCATCACATTAGCAGAACCTTCTGGAGAACCTCTAGGCACCATTTTAAATGGAATTTGCAAAATTGAGAACTCTGAAGACCATAAACGGTTCCTCCAGTAAGCTCATTATTAGGAAAGGATATTTGGTGCACCTTCAAATGACTTCTTTGAGTGTGGCACTATGAAGAACCCAAAGTATTTTTTCTTCTTCTTCACATTGACAGTGAGGGAAAAAGCTACTTACCATCAGGGTTGGCACAGATGAAGACCCGGACGCTCCTGCCCGTGGGGACATGGAACGGTGGGAGTGCAAGGACGTTCCCACTAATGGCTGCCTTACGCAGAGCAGATTCACGGGGACAGGGCTGCCTGCTGCCCACTACGGACGGCCACATGGGTGGCGACTTCCAGCGAGGCTGCAGACAGAAGTTAACAACTTTAGAAATCCAGGAAATGGAATGGATGGATGGATGGTTGCGTATGTACACACAATTTTGGTGGAATCTCTTTAAGACTGAGGATGTGGTCACATTAACAAAATTTCACAAGCAAAAAAATACACTATTGTCAATAGTGTAATGAATTATAAAGCACAGTTGCCACTTTCAACCCGAGCAAATGTCTGTTGTCATTGTGATGAATCTGAGTAACCAACTTGAACTAGTTACAAAACCAGTGTGGAGAAACCTTTGTGCTTGACATTAAATTCCTGGTTGTGTGGATTCCTTTTAAAATGACTGGGTTTCGCCCGCGGAAATCTGCTGAACAGTGGCAAACATGACCACAACTTGACAATCAAGCACTAGTTTCTATTCAGAAGCAGTTCCATTTGAATTTACAGCGCAAAACGTACAGCGACCAGTTTAGTCAGATTCCTGTAAAAATTACTCTCGATAGGCTACAGTTCTTTTAAGTTTATCAGAAATATAAAGCATGGCCAAAAAGTGAGTCTTATGAGCTGCTTTGTTTTAATTAATAAAAAAATTACATTCGCACAGTCAATGTTTGGGATTAATTAATGGGTGTGACTGTATAAATTACTGATGTCAAGTGTCTTTTCAATTCTCTATTTTCCTAACTATATTGACAGTGGTTGAATTTGGAACAGCATACTAGATTTGACAGATGAACTGGCATTTAGATTGGATTCGTTTATTAAATGTTGAGTAAGATGTTCTATGGGTCGTAAGATTTCTAGATGTTTAAATCTTTTAAATAATCCATGTTGTGCAAGATTTTCAAGCATACTCAAGGCTACATGGCAGAAATAGTAAGAGTCGTTTGTTAGAATGCTATTTGACTAAAGAAAAGATGGTGGCGTCCATAACACGTAAATAGTTTTATTTAATAAATGAGAAGTGAATGAAGTGACAGAAAAGTTTGTCCTGTAAGGTTCCGCACAAGTTTACTTGGTTGTCACTGTGTAAAAAGTGCGTATTTAGAATTCTCTTAACAATTTACAACCTTATTTGTAGCTGTGTGAACGTGGACAAAACACAGCGGTTAGTGTAATGCGATTCCCGAACAAATAAGCCGGTGTTACACCGAATTCTAGCTGTGACCCATCGAAATTATGTAGGCCTAGTAGGCGTTGTAGTGACGGTATGGTCAAAGCGTCAAAACGCTTGATTGCGTTCCAGTGTGCTCTTGTCTTTTCCAGCTCATTTTTTAGAACGCTGTCAAGTTGAAAGAAATTCCCCCAAATGTTGTAGGCTAGCCTACTTAATTTATTTAAATATACACATTATGAGTTTTGTTAGCTGTATGAATTTGAATGAATGAATGAATGAATGAATGAATGGATGTATGTATGTATGTATGAATGAATGAATGAATGAATGAATTAATGAATGAATGAATGAATGAATGAATGAATGAATGAATGAATGAAATGGCATTTGCATTTTGCTTAGTTACTTGTATTTTACTTAGGCTAACTGTAGTTAAGGCCAATTATTTGATAAAACTAGGCACATTAAAAGTCTGTGTAAACGTTCTTTGGAATTCCTGTAGCCTATTACCTAGATATTTATCATATAAATGCAACATACTGATTAATGCAATTAAAAATCGGATTTGTCTTTATTAGCCTAATAAGAGTTGCTACTGATACCGTCAAGGAAACCGAATCGTTAAAAGGAATCAGAATCGCATCCAGAATCGATTCCCATTTCTAATTAATTGTACATGACTTATGCTTGAGCAATGCCTGCAATTGCCTTTGTAAGAAGGCACACTAGAGCATGTAGCCTATACTTTCTCACTTTATAATGATTGTCAGTGTTAATGATGTAGCCAGAGAAAAAACGCGTAAACGCACCCGGTCACGAACTGCATCTCCGCATGGAACGAACAATCGATAAATGTCTGTCTCAGCAAACAGCGAATCTTAATCCTTGTTTCTAAGAGTTGAAGATCGATTTGTCTTAGTCGCGTTTCATGCCTTAACATTACAGCTGAACGCATCCGAAGACGATAAAGTTGCGCGTTGATCGTACAGTAAAGCCAATTTCAAACAAAATAAACTCAGCCGCGCTTCAACAAACACCGAATGCAGGCAGCATGCTTGCACAGTAACACACTTGAAGTGCTTACGTTCATCCTCTTCATCCTGAAGCCGTATCACACAATATCCGAGCAGGTTTCACGGAAATCAGTGGAGACGGCGATACAAACGCCCATTCAATATTTTTGACCGAAAATCAGTCCCATGGGACCAGGAGAGTGACGGTCGCTGGCCAAACCCCGGCGGTCCGCATCCTCCTAGTGCCGTGTCTTATAAAGCTCCGCGCACAGCGTTTTCTGTCCGCAGTGCTTGAGGAAAACACAAGTGAGGTGACAGAGATGAGAGTAGAGGGATATTCCTCTCATCGCCAGCTGTCTCTTAATGCGCAGCGGCGAGCAGGAGTACGAGAGGAGGAGGAGGAGCGCTCTGAATTCATTATCAATAAATGCTTCTCTTTCGCAGCGCGCTGGAAGTTTAAGTGAATTGAATTAAACGTAGTTGATTGGACTGCATTGCTGCTCGCGCTCGGGGAAATGCTCAAACCTCGCCTATTTTATTCGCAAAGATGGACCAAAGAATGCTATTGGCTATTGCACAGAAACAACAAATGCTAAACTATTTTTTATAAAACAAACATGTTTTCGTAGATTACAGACTGAGAAAATAGCATAAAAAGAAGACAGCAACATTTCTCGTCTCCCATCCTTGTCAGGTCTGCTGGCTGGTTTTAGAGGGTTTCTAACCACTTTTCAGCAGGTCGGACTGGAAGACCAGCTTAAACCAGACAAGACAAACCGTTTAGGCAGTATAGCCTATATATATAATGCACTCTGTTCTTAGGCACATTTCAAATATCACGCAGAACAGAGATTTATCTTGAGGTTAACCTGGACAAGTCCGCTGCTGACTGCAAGCAGATGTTATCAACTTCGAAAGAAAAAGCTAAAATTGCATGAATGCCTTGGTTAGTCATGACATTCAAAGTATTCAAAGCTACAGAAGTTAATTTGTGTCTATCTATCTATCTATCTATCTATCTATCTATCTATCTATCTATCTATCTATCTATCTATCTATCTATCTATCTATGCAAAATCTGTAAAAAGGAATTTCATATGGGTTTAAACCTATAAAATAGAACAAGCGTGTTTCTTCAAACACATGGTTATTAAATCAAACATTAGTTTAGTTAATATATATTGTTAAGATAAGTAACTTACTGTTCTCAACGATTGCTGTGCTGTTTCCCCTCTGGGTCCTGTTGACACTGTGCTCTAATATAAAGGGCCAGACCCTCTGTGTGAGGCGCACATGAACACTGCAAAAAGAAAGGTGCTGAATCTGGCTACCAGCAGTGGCTTAACCTTTCTTTCCTTCCCTCTTCCGGTAAAGCTGTAATCCCTCCAAGGCGGAAGGAACTGCCCTCTTCTGATTCCAGTTCGGTTTTGCAGCCCCTCTCTTAGTGGTGTTGGCCATGTTTGGGTGGTTAGTGCTGATCCCAGAGCAGTGCGAAATATCCTAACCTCTCACATGCCGAGCAGTGTGAAGCTAATGTGGTGGGGTTTTGTTTAAACAGTCCCAGCATGCCATGGGCAATTAGGGAAAGTGAAGTGTTGACACACACAACATTTGTATATGGATCCCACTGAATGATTGCAAAACATGCTGAAAACACTGCTTTGAGGTTTTGTAGTAACAGCACAAGTTGAGCAAAAGCGCACACAAACAGCCTTCATTCTGACCATATAATCTACATCTGCAATAATGTGGATGTATCATTATGCATCATTACAGAAGCAGCCATGCAAAGAGAACATCTCTATAGGGACAATGCGGTCCTTTTGAATTATGGTTATCTAATCAGACTCAATGCTTTTTTGAGAATGCCACACCAATGCATTACGGCTTTTGAGAGTGTGAGGAATATGTTTGTTTGTTTGCAGAAATGCTAATTTCTTGTGAATGGAGATATAATTTGTACATGAAACATGTGCAATGAGCTTTACAGAGCGAGAGACAAGCAAGAGATAGCATAAGTAGGGTTATGTCTATGTCTATATGTGTGTGCGCACACATGCATGTTTGTGCATTCATCCTCGTATACCGACATAGTCACCAGAGACACCCACTAGCCAATGAGACACATAAATCAAAGCCCAACTTCCTTTCTTTTCCCCATGCCCGTCCTTTGTCTGCTCAAAAGCACCCTATACAGCTGCTATACCACCAGCACATCCTCGCCTCAAGATAACCCCTCTACAGATCGATACCCTCAATCCCCAGACAAATGCATGCACAGCTTCCATAGCAGGCCAGAAAGAAGCTTTGTCTCCCTCTCTGAATCCATTGAGTGTGAGAACATTTTGCCCCAGTCTGAGATTGTACGAGAGTCAAGGTGGAAGCATGTGACCGAAGAGAAAGTGTCCGAGGATTTGTGCTGAAAAGACTTTCATTGATGGATGACCCATTGACACTTTAGCAATTTAGGAGAGAGTTTAACAGAGTGGAATAGATTTTGGCATGAAATACATTTCCGGCCGAGTTGAGAAAGGTAATATGTGTGGACAAAAGTATTCAGAGTCAGACTGATGTAATTTCTGGTCATGTTTGTGAAGTATTGGGGGGCGTTTCATAATGCAGTTTTCTTGTTATGCTGGAGTATTGAGCCACTTTATCTCCTGTTGTATAAAGGCATTACTGTAATTTTGTTTGTCGTGGAAAAATACAGAAACATTTTGGAAGACACACAACATGGAGAGCTTCAAGAGGAACTATTTTTAACACATAACTATGCAGAATTAATAGCGTTGTCTTCAATCTGTCCTATTCAGCAGTATGGAGAGTCTGTGGATAATTCAGAACCACGGACAGCACCTTAAAGCTAGAGCAGAAGATTGTAACCTTCTGGTCTCCAAACAGAAACCAGAATAAGTTTTTATAACAACAACTCAGCCTGGCAAGTCTAATGCAAAACAAACAAAAAAATAAAATAAAATAAAAACTACTTTAATCACCAAGCTCTCTACAAATGGAAATGTGTAGTGCATGTTCAATGGACAGACATCTTGTTTCTCCACATCAGTTTATTTCATGTACTTATATTGGTACATTTCTAGTAAATTCTGAACTTTTTTCATGATACAGCTGCTTTATATTCTATATTGTGTCTAATAGATTAAAATTAAAACACTAAAAACTAAAATATATATATATTTAAATGCTACAAATGAGTTTATCCATCACAACATTATAATGTACACTATGAAAAACATGTTGAAATTTGATAAAAGTAACATTTAACTCTTAGTGTTTTTAAGGGTTAACTTAAAGTGAGCGTTCAATTATGTAAACGTCTAGGGGAAATGAGCATTAATTAACCAATAATATACAGATAAATTAAGAACTCTTTAATATCAACTGATAATGATATGATAACAAAATATTGTGCATTACTTTAAACATTTGGCTGAATTTAAACATTTAAACTCATGACTTTGGTGTTGCTAGTTCCATGTATACTAATGGAGTTACAGAAACATTTCCAATTCCTTACTGAATGTATGAATTGAGGGATATGAGTTTCATTATGGTTATTAATCGTTGACCATTTCATCAAAAGCAGCTTGTACCTTTGACATGTATTAAAGAGGTGTAAAAAACCTGAAAATTAGTATTGTATCTGTTTTTGGATGTATTATTTTATTTGATGTAAATGTATTATTCTCTTTTAATTTAATTGCAGAGTATTTTATTGCTTTATTGTTAATTGGTTGGGGTTTTGTTAGATGTGCTTATAATATTGCGGAATTTTAATTTGTGTAGTATGTGTTTGTTATCTGTGCATTTGTTATTCTGTGTAGAAAAATCCAGAATAAAAAAAAAGAGCAGCTCGTAATGGCAAAAAATGCTCAATCAAATGTCTATGGATGTTAAAATATGTTCTCAAAACTCGTAAGACGGATATGCATCACGTTTATTTGTAGGCAGGTTATGCAGTATGCTAACATACTCATCGTTTGGCTCTGGAACAAAGTCAGTGGAAACGCTGCCCGGTTCTGAGAGAGGTTTGTCGATTCCCTAGCCAAGCACTGACTCTGGCAGGAGAACCAATACCATTTTGATGGAAAAAGGGTAATTTTCTGCCTCTGTAAAACAAGACAATAGTCACGCCTAGCCAAAAAACAGAGACTTGTGACGTGAGAATCAAACCTCCCCAGAAACACTATTCAGCCAATTTTGTTCATTCATTGACTGCAAACATGCTCATCCATTCTACTTTGGAAATGGAGAAACAATTGGTTCTGGTCGCACTAAATATGGATTACAAATCTCAAACGTACTGAAACATCGAGCACATTGCCAACATGTGAGAGTCGGATAGCCCATCCATACAATGAAATGGTTTCGCGTGCCAGAATTTCCCAGCACTCCTGCTAAGCATGCCTGCTAATCCTGTCAATGACTCTGCAATCGTGAATGTTTTTGTTGAGCGTTTTTATGTGCCTCACATGCCGATAAAAGCCTGAATGATGAATGAGATCCCCTTTACACGCCAGGGGGAAGTGCCGACCTAATCTAGCTATTAGCAATGACAGGACAAAGAGTGTGTAAGAGTCCTCGGCTGGGATTAAGAGACGTCAATCAAGGCGCTAGGATCACCTTCTGCAGCAATTGAGTTATAATGATAAAATTGAGGCATTCCAACAGGTTGACTGGACAGATGTTGTTTACATGCGTTACACTTATTTTCCCTTCTGAGAAAAGCCATCTGATGAGTAAATAGACATTCAGAGAAGACTCACCCTGATGTGTTGTCATGACAATAATTGTAATGGCGAGGCATATAGTGCAGCGAGAAAGATTTCAGCTCCAGACAATTGAGTGTGGAGTGAGAGAAGGAGTGTGTGTGTGTGTGTGTGTGTGTGTGTGTGTGCATTCAGCAACCTTTTATATTGCAGTAATTGTGGATGTTCTTATACTCAGAACTCACAGGCCTTTGAGGTTTCACTTGACAGGTCATCCCACATAAACATACATATAAACATGGTAACACTTTATTCCGACGGTCCACTTTAGACATTCTACTAACTTTAAGACATTTGCAACTACATTACAACTAAAGCCAGATTCACACTGTACAATTTTGGCCACGTTTTTGGCCATCTGAGACAAATGTTCAGAATCCTAAAAGATTCCTCTGATCCTAGGCCAAAATCTGAAGTCTTTGATCGCCGATTAATGACCGCTGCAACCAAATGTTACATCAGACGAAATTCTGGCAGTGTCAGAAGATTTGATGAACAGTTCTTATCCTTCGACAACCTTCAAATCAAAAACCAATAGGATTCCAGAACCTGATGACGCAATTAGTGAGACAGCAACAAACCCCAACTTAAGCACACCCAAAGTATGCAGCCAAATGCAGCTCATTCACCGAAAGTGTCCCGGATTCATGATGTTAAACTCTGGACGAGTCATCTTCCGTTTGTCTTGACTAGCGTACAGTTTCACATAAATGACAACTGAGATCATAAAGTATGACATGGCTTACAACTGAGATCATGTTCTACATTCTGACAAGCAACAGTCGTAAAGGACTATTGTAAATTGTATGTGTTCACCCGGCTTAACTCTCATTAGAATATTTAGACTGTCTGCTAGTGCTATTATCTGCTAACATTTTATTTTGATGCTTCCTCCCACCCCACCCCTCCAGACATTGTACTGACTGTAACTTTGCAACTTGTCACCTTATTCTACAAACCTGAACCCTAACACCTACCATATCTCTAACCTAACAGTCTAAAGTCTAGTCTACTAATACTCTAATGAGAGTTAGTTGACATGTGTTGAAAACTTTCTTATTGTTAGTGGAATGTCTAAAGTGGACCATCGAAATAAAGTGTAACCAAGCATACTTTTCTTAGAATAAGATGCAACTGGCAAAATCATTCATGGTGGATACTCTCTACCCATTACAATAAGTATATGTAACTTTCAGATTATGATGCTGGAACAACAGCAGTTTTTTATCTGTTCAATTATAAAAATAAGTTCACAACAAAACATTTTTCTGCTACCTTGATAACAAGCAATTTCCACTGCACCTCTTACAGACATTAAACCCTCTTTCTGTCACAGCATTGCTCACTTTGATTTTAAGCAAGTGGGATCCTTTTGAAATATATTAAAGTAATTAAACAGATAATAAAAAAGTCAAACAAATGATCCTTGTGATCTTTTTTTCATTACAGTGTTATGCGCAGTGTTTGATTGAATCTCTCTAATGGAATAATGATTGTGAGTTACAGTAACATGTCTTGTTTCAGAAAACCACATATGCAAATAAATGTTCCATTTTTAACTTTAATTTAAGCTTTTTTATATAGTACATTGCTTAATGAGCTACAGAAAATGATTTCCCAAGAGAGAACCACAGATATTGAATGATGGGCTTTTCTTTTATTCTTTTAAGTTTGCTTGTGTGCGTGTGTGTGTGCGCGTGTATGTGCGTGTGTGTGTGTGTGTGTGTGTGTGTGTGTGTGTGTGTGTGTGTGTGTGTGTGTGTGTGTGTGTGTGTGTGCGTGTGTGTGTGAAAGAAACAATGTATAGTTCTAAAAACATCTATTGCTATAACATTTATGTGAACTTATAAAAGCAGCTTGTTAGTGATTTATGTTTATCAAAATGAGCATGTGTGTGGCTGACAAAGGCCTTCGATTTGAGTTTTGGAATGGGATATCTCTTGGGCATGATGCAAATGTAATATTTATTTTCTGGAGTTCAGCTATTTACCGTTTGTTTTTTCTGTTCCTGTTTTCCGTTTCTCTTTCTCACTCTTCTCCCTCTGTCTTTCTCTTTCTCTCACACACATACGCATTATACTCAATTGGCAAGTGAGTAAAATATGACTATGGGGCAGAAGAAGTGGGTTGTTTTGGCTTACCATTGTGACATTTAAATTGGACGCCCTCAGCTCAGTCTATGGAAGTCATTACTGACTCACTACCACAGGCTGTAAAGAGTGAACTAGAGAAAACAGTGAGATTTCACAGTTCAACCTAAGTTTCGTCCAGGTTTAGAGGCAGATAACCTGGCCACTGAAGGTCTTGTTTTAAGACTTTTAGCTTGAGCCTGAATTTATGTCTCTATGATAAAGGAATAGTTTATCCAAAAATTTAAATTATGTCAGGATTTTAAACCTGTATAGCTTTCTATCTTCTGCAGAACACAAAAGATGAGATTTTGATCCAAACAGTTTTGGTTGCCATTGTATGAAAAAAAAAAAAGATTTTATTTTATTTTACACAAAAAACATCATACAGATTTGGAACAAAATGCGGGTGAGTAAATTATGAGAGAATTAACATTTTTGAGTGAACTATCTTTTTCAATTATTAAGTTATTAAGTATATGTAAAATAAAAACATGTAAACGTTAGTGCATGTCATTTGATAAATAAATTAAATAACTTACATTAAGTAAATATTTCAATTCTTCATTTAACATTTTTTCTATTTTTTATAAATACATGTTGCATATGTAAAAAAACATTATTTTTTTAAAACAATGTTTTGACATTGTAATGTTGAATCAGAATGTCATTACTGGACCTTCGGGGGAAAGCGGCAGACTTGTCTCCAATCATTTTAGTCTGCATCAACTCCGCCCCCGCAAGCTCACATTCATTTGCATCCACTTTTTTATGATTTTAGGTTGAATAATTAAGTGAAATTCTTGACAATTATCTGTTGGCATGAAAAAAAATGCAGAGAGAAGCTAATGACATAAGTGATTGAGCTTATAGCAGCAGGCCTGAGCGATGTGCTATTTTTGTCATCCTTTTAATCAGATCAGGTTGAATCTACATGGACTCATGGGAGAATCTATCTCACTCTCTCTGTTTCTTTCTCTCTTTCATCACTTGTAGTGGAAAGTAAACCTGTCATAAATTCTGTAAAGACAGTATTTGGATCTGAATTATCCACACTATCTTTCGGATGAGATGGTCCTTACTCTACAGTATTTGGTCATTAAAAATCCCATGGTACTTCTCGTAAAAGAGTAGGGGTGTAACCCTGATGTCCAGGCCAAATTCCCTCATTGGCCCTTATCAAGCATGGCTTCCAAATAATCCCCATCCACTCAATTGCAATTGCACTCTATCAATCTCTCTCTCCTCTCTACGCTGGTGTGTGGTGAGCCGCACGTGGCTTCCGTCGCGGTGGTTGAGAGACCCCCTGATATGATTGTAAAGCACTTTGGGTGTACATAGTAAAGCGCTATATGAATGCCTCATTCATGTAATTTTTCAGCGTTAAAGTGTTAACCCAAAAATTTCATCATTTACTCACCCTTACATCATTCCAAACCCATAAGGCGTGTTCTCAAAACACACATGAAGTAGATTTCTGTCCCTCCATTGAAAGTTCAGTCCAACAAACTAAAAGTAATCCGTATAAATTGAGCAGTTTAATCCCAGTCTTCAGAAAATACAATATTTGTATTTATTTTTTATCAACAGATTTAATTTAAGCTTTTATAAACATTGATCAACACACATACAAAGCACATCAAATATGGTAAACCGAAGCTCAAACATGCTTGCTTGATGGACAAGAACTAATGAGGTTTGTTTTAGCACGTCAAACAAGCATGGCTGAGCTGCCGCTGACCATATTTGATGAGTCAAACTTCTGAATTTCAGTGGAGGGAAAAAAACTATGTTTCATTAAAAACATTTTCATTTGTGTTTCAAAGATGAACAATTTTCATAGGTTTGGAACGACAGGAGGGTAAATAATTGATGACAGAATTTTCATTTTTGGGTGAACTATTGTCATACGTTCGCTGTACAAAGTGCACGATGAACAGAGTTGGAAACAAAATGGTCTTTATTGTAATTGCCACATCACAAACAGTAGAACATTGGAGAAAACAAACACATAAAACACTGATGCAGGTAAAAAAAAATAAGGAGAACTCAAGGCGTATATACAAACTGGGTCATTAAGGTACAAACAGAACAGGTATGGGAAACTAATTAACGACCATAGAAACAAACCAGTGGCGGGAAAATGAGAACAAAGGAGACAGGAACTAGAAAACAGAACATACACAGGTCACCTATTGCTTTCAATTATTATTCCAGGTTAAAGTCCAGAGACAAGTAAATCATTTGTAGATTGTTTTCCCTTAAAGTTGTAAAGTGCAGGCACTATAAAAACATTTCTGTTTTTTTTAAGCACATAGTCAGTTTAACCAATTACTTGAGTTGATCTGATTATCTTATTTCCCAACCTGACAGATGACGGGAGTGTTTGAGAAATCTGTTTTAATAGTCTTTCCTTTTTTTCAGTTTGTGTGGTGACACTAGTGCTGCAAAAATTACATACCTAAACAATCATTTTCTTTGCACATGCATTACTGTACTTTTTCTTTAAACATTGGTTTTAGATATTATTTTTATACAATTCCTGTAAGTTTGTGACTGACATGAGTTTCTTTTAAAATATATAATCCAAAAATAGAACAGTACATGTGTGTTTGACAAGGCGGGATGAAATCTCTTTTGACCTTCCCTGTCATAAATCGCACAGGATGACCAAATGAAGGCGAGCAGGCTGATGAGATTGTTCTTCTTTTCTCCATCCCACCTCTTGATCTGATGACAATCACAATGATTGGAGCTGAAGCGCTTTGTGAATGAGTGCACCTACTTCAATTAATCATGTCAAATACGATGCCTTTTGATGTTGATGTTCCCATCAGCTCACTGACGTGTGGATGAATAACTTTTACACATCTGGAAAAAAAAAAAAAACATGATTCCATCTTTGAGATCTTTACTTTTAATCAGGTATTGTTCTATGGAAACACCGTTGGCTGGTTTAGGGCGGGTGAGCCAATCGTGGGTAACCTCCTCTTGATCGCCTAAGCTGTTCCCATGGCAATGGGGCACCTGTGGGTTGCAGGCTAATCTGAGTGAGAATAGGATAGACCCTGTGTTCCCTTGATGAAACCTGTAACTGACAGGCTGAAGACGACCTGCATATTACTTTTTGACTTCTTAGACTTTTGTGGGAATTGTTAATATGAGCCTTTGCTGAACATTGAGTATAAATTGTCCACAAATCAATAAAATCTTCCTGACATTCTTCACCGATTTCATTAGTAAGACTTGGATATGATTCCTCTGTGAATTTGTTTCACAAAACAACCAAACTTGTACTTAAGTGCTTAGCTCTTTAGTGTTTTATCCTTTTGTTCTTTTTTTTTTTTTGTCAGAATAAGCATTAGAGAGAAAAGTCTAACTAAAACTGAATCAGACATCAGACTAGACATTCAAGTCCAAACCCCAAGAAATTAGGTAGACCAGAGAAGACCTCATATAAACAGAGCAGGCAGAAGATAAAGGTTCTCTCACAACAGTGCTGTATAGCTGTATTTAAAATAAAAATGTGGGGTAGCCTATACTGTACTTCTAATTATCTTTCTGCTCTGTTACACCTTTGCATTCATGTTTCCTCTTTCATATTATTTTATGCAAAGACTTTGATCTTTCTTTCATCTACTAAACAACTCAAGTAAAAGAGGGAAAACACTTTCACATTGCACTTTCCATATGCTTCGTTCACAAAGATAACATCCGTGCCATTGGTTCCAACACCTTCTCAGGGTCTTTGTCTGCAATGGACAAAATGGGATATGTGGTTTGCAGAATAATTATAATATGCATAATAATTATAATAATTATAATATTCTACTTCTTCTTCTTATTATTATTATTATTATTGATAACAATTATTATTATTATTATTAAAATGTGTATTTCAAAGTGCATTTCCTCGCTGTATTATTATTATTGTTTTTGATCTTTGAAGAGCATTTTCAAGTTATTCGTATTACTGCTAAATAAAATAAAATGTATGGCATTATTTATTATTATCATTATAAGAGGGAATGCTCTTCAAAGAACAGTATGACATATGTGGCATGAAGAATACTATTTATTGTTGTTGTTGTTGTTATTGCTATTATTATTACATCCGTATTTATATTATTATTTCTGAGAAGGAGAAGAAGAAGAATAACTGCTTTAAAGAATATCCTTCAAAGGACAATATGGGATAATAGGCATGAAGTAGAAAAATATTTACAAAGCACACTCACTGGTCATTTATCTTAATGACCAGCATTGCCAAAACCCACAGATGACAGCATTGCCAAAGCGATTCCCGTTCACAAGGATCTGACATTACGCACCTATAGACTGAACATGTGATACGCATGCACACGGTGTCACCGTTTTCACAAATTCACGTTTTTGTTGTTCACATGGAGACGATAACGGTATCGTTTTCAAAAACTTGCGCTTTGAAACCTGATTTCAAAAGCTTGGGGTTTCAGGCCGCCAAAACGTTGTTGCCGTGCCCGTGTAGGTAAACGAATGGCCAAAATGCATAAAAAAGTTTTTCAATTATCGTTTAAAACGCTGTGTAAACGGCCCCTTGGTAGTGACAAACTGGCCAGATAAGGACTAGACATGTCATTTTAGGGAAGTGTTGAGGTATTTTTTGCCAGCTGGAGGTCAGAGCAGAGAGTGAGACAGAAGTGCCCTTCAGGTGGTTGATTGCAGATCAATCCCAGCTGACGAGAGAGCTTCAGAAGAGATGTGAAGCACCTGGCACTGGTCCTGAAAAGGTGTCATGGTACTTGATGCAGGTAGATGTGTTCACTGCACTGAAACTGGTGTTTATCACTATACTGATAGCTGCCACGCTTGCCTTTGAGGAAAGGTTAACCATTATGCCTCGTAAACCACACGCAATATGACAATATCAATATGCCTCATAACAATATGACTTATTTGACTCACTTAAGATTTATCTTACGGAGCATATGGTTTTATGAATGACTGACACAGTAATGAAGACAACTAATCTTACATTTGTGTGTGTGTGTGTGTGTGTGTGTGTGCGCGTGTGTGTGTGTGTGCGTGTGTGTGCGTGTGTGTGTGCGTGTGTGTGTGTGTAACTGATGATTCAGAAAGATCCATCTGCTGTCTGACAGAGATGTCCTTAGTGCAGAAACAGGCTGGTAGCTAAATTTTCAAAAGAAACCATTGCAGAAGATACCGAATTTGCGATACACACAAGACACGATATTATGTGAAAATGACTCAAGGCTATTTCTTTTGTGCTACATTTAAACTTAAGGATGAAATTATTACATGCACTGTTTTGTTTCTTTGTCAACAACAGACCAGCACAAAAAGTGTATGGAAACATGTCTAATTACAAACAATGGTCCCACTTTATATTAAGTGGCTTTAAGTACTATGTTGCGCTCATGTGCTTGCGCGTGCATCACGTATGACGTATACAGTGTCTTAAGTTATTATTTATTGATGTCCTTTTAATTTATTAACCCCATTTAAGTAAAGTTCACGAGTTTATAGAAGTGGCTGTTTATAATAAACCCACATAAGTGAGCAGCGAAAGCTAGACAAGCATCTAAGCGCTTTGAGTACCCAGAAAAGAGCTATATAAATGTAACAAATTATTATTATTTATCTTACTCTTACCTGATACTGATATTAAAATCGGCAGTCTTTTTGTGATTTGGCTCTATTTATTAATTGTTAAATGTTATTTTTTAACATTTAGGTCAAAAACACACGAGGAGAAGCGTTAGGATAATACAACAGACATTTGCATTCTGACGGGATTAGCATTACCTGAGGTCATTTTTTCAGACCTTTTTCCAGAAGGTAAAAGTCGTCGTAATTTCTGAGATGGCACATTTGGACGGGACTAAAATCACTGAGAAGCTATGGTAATTATTATTTTACCCCACCTCTCCGTGTAAAACTATTCTGAATAGGAGTTTAGACAGCAAAATGGTGGTAAAACCCTTATAGTGTGTACTTCAGGCTATGTGAAATTCAACAAAAATGGCCACTTCTTGTTATACAAACACTGGCACGCTTCATTTCTGAGCTATGGAGCTCTAGTCAGAGGGAGGGAAATGAAAGCTTGTATAACCATCAGAATTACCCTATAGATGTTATTTTAATAGTTGTAATGCTGTTATGCCTCAGGCTCGCTGTTATTGCAGCCCTGCTCTACCATTTAAATAGACACTTAACATTGGCTGGTGTTGAACAAATGAGAAGGGCAAGGAGTCTGAGAGACAGAGCTAAAGTAAAGTGTGATACTTTTTTTTGTTTTGTAAATTACATGACAAAAGACAATGCACCATCACTTTTAAACAAATTTGCACTAGTAAACACTTTTTTTTTTAGTCTTCACATTTGGCTCAGTCAACACTTCTCTCATTGGTGAAGCTGGATCTCTATTACATCACTGCCCGGAAAAGGCCTTGCAGTTGTCCAGGTTAATGCCAGACTTTCTCAAAATCTTGTATAAATATCTTCTCTGACTCTTCAGCTTTGCCACCTTCCTTTCTGTCAGCTTTCCATTCACACTTCTCATGTGCCTCCTGGTGTTTTTCCATTAAATCATCAGTTGTGCTTCTGGGCTAGGTATAACTTTTTAATATGTTGTGCTATGACGACTGTAGATTTTTTTTTTTCACTGAAATTAATTTTCAATTGATATTCTCAGATTCTCAACAGAGACAAAGAGGGAAATTCGCTATATGAATGATGCGGCTCATGCTTGTTATACAAGACCATTTGAAACTATAAAAACTGAACGTAATTGTGTTTTAAGGAAGTATTTCTATAAAAGATTAGCTCAGGAATTTGGATATTTATTAAAAAAATTAGAAGTAAGAGAATGGAAACAAAAAGCTATAGAGTTAGCCATTGAGGAGTTTGACAGTTAGCTTACATGAGGGTGTAAAATTTAAGTTAATTTTGATTTTTTTTTATCCTATAGTTATCTGTCTTTTTATTTAAGGCGAGACACGGCAGGCAAAAACATCGGGTTTTTTTTCACTGGTCAATTTTGAGATTTTGGGCTATTTGTCTTCAATAACATTGTCTTCTTTCAGACTTGTGGTGAAAAAATCATCAATGGATTTAAAAAGAAAAATAATCCAAGCTATTATTTCCTATGTTTATGCTGTTGTTTTCATGTTAAAAATGGGGCAGTTGTTTATTGAATTCATCTGTTTGCTCTTTCCTCTGTCTCTGAAAACAGAGGCTAATTTTGGTTAACCTTGCAGACTCTCACGTTTCCCTTCTCAATTCAGTCAATCACAAAGGCGGACAATATCTGACCGACATATTGAGACTTACAAGCATGAAAACACATGGACACACACACACAGCTAATCAGTGGAACCACAGACTGTGCTTTGCTAATGAGTTTCCACTGGACAAACCTAGCATGCACAACTTACTTCTTGGGTTTATATGTTTTATGTGGACATTCCATAGATGTAATCGTTTTTATACTGTACTAACTGTATATTCTATCCCCTTATACTAACCCTACACCCTAAACCTAACCATCACAGAAAAATGTCTGCTATTTTAGATTTAAAAAAAGAAAAGAAGATAATTCTGTTTGATTTGTAAGCTTGTTTCCTCATGGGGACAAAAAAAAAAAAGTCCCCACAAGGTCAAAATTTACATTTTGGTTTTGCTATTTGTAGATTAGGTTGATGACGTATAAGATGACGTAGGAGCCCGGGGAAAAGGAGTAGAAAAGCAGAAATAAGGCAGATGTGAATAATAATAATAAAGAGCAGACCTGAGTTCTACACAAGGTGTCAGTAAGTTTGTATACACACATCTACATGGTGTCAGAAGTTAGCCTAAAGTGACGATGGCACAAGGACTTCGTAAGATCGCCCCCCTCGTCTTTGACGAGAACATTGCGAGAACATGTAACATCAGACAATTGGATTAATTTTAAGCGCAAATGGCGCATATACAGCAACGCCTGTCTTTCAGCAGCCACCGAAAACGTTTCTCAACCTTGCTGGTCCCGATGCCCAAGATAAATATGACACGTTCACTTTCGAGGAGGGGGAAGATCCGGAAGATTCAGAGGTACTGGTAAAGAAATTTGAAGAAATTTGCCTGCCTATAAAGAATGTAATTATGGACAGACATGTATTTAATACAACAAACCAGAAGCCACATGAAACAACCCAGTCCTACGTTGCCATGTTAAAAACACTAGCCAGAAAATGTGAATTTGGCACGCTGCGCAACAAACTTATAAGAGATCGATTGGTATGTGACATTCACAATGACAACACGCAGCTGCTGAAAGAAAAAAATCTAACTTTAAACTCAGCTACGGAAATATGCATGCTACATGAGCAGACTGAAAAAGGAAACAAAGAAATAAAAAAAGAAGACGTACCAAATAACTAAAGAAGAAAAGTGAAGTTTGTGCAGTGCAATATTTTACGTGTTCGAACTGTGGTGGCCAGCATTCATCTGACCGCAGCATCTGTCTAGCCTTCAACATGCGCTGCAATGCATGTGGGAAGTGGAACCACTTCACTAAATGCTGCAGATCGAGCAAAACACGCATCTACAACAGATCAGAATAAGGTCCATCTCAGTCAAATAGAATACTGCATTCTGCATGAAAAATAATCCATGAACTCAACAGAATGACTGAACTGGGAGTCATTAAGACAGTTCAGGAGCCCACTGAGTGGGTCTTGTCTATGGTGGCTGCACGTAAAAAAGATGGTGCTGTAAGACTGTGTATTGACCCTGTCCACCTCAACAAAGCCCTCCTCAGGCCACATCATTCCATGAAAACAGTGGAACAGGTTATCGCTGACATGCCAGGAGCCAAGGTGTTCAGCATCCTTCATGCTAAGTGTGGATTCTGGCAGGTGCCACTCAGTGAGGAGTCATCAAAGCTGACAACCTTCATGACCCCAGTGAACCGATATGCCTTCCTCCGAATGCCTTATGGCAGGGGTCACCAAACTCGGCCCTGGTGGGCCTCTGTCCTGCAGAGTTTAGCTCCAACCCCAATTAAACACACCTGAACCAGCTAATCAAGGTCTCACTAGGCATACTAGAAACTTTCAGGCAGGTGTGTTGGACCTGGTTGGAGCTAAACTCTGCAGGACAGCGGCCATCCAGGACCGATTTTGGTGACCCCTGCCTTATGGGATATCCACGGGTAGGGAAGTTTTCCAAAGGTGTATGGAGCATATTTTTGAAGGACAACCATGTGCAATCGCTGTTGACGACATCCACGTCTGGGGCAGCACAAGAGAAGAGCATGATCTGCGCCTCCTCCAGGTCATGGACAGAATACGTGCTGTAAACCTTAAGCTTAACCCTGACAAATGCCGTTTTCGGGTGTCTGAGGTGTCGTATGTGGGTCACCTTCTAACTGACCAGGGCATAAAGCCAACCCTACAAAGACAGATGCAGTCCGTTCTATGCCAACCCCAGCAGACAAGCATGCAGTCCAAAGGTTCTTGGGCATGACAAACTATTTGTCAAAACTCATCCCGGGCTATAGCGAAACCACAGCACCCCTGCGTCAACTCCTGCTTCAGGATGTATAGGTGTGCTGACAGGAGCACCACATGGCAGCATTCACCAGACTTAAAGAACTACTCACAAGTCCTCCTGTACTTCAGTACTTTGACGTGCATCAGCCGGTGGTGTTATCTGCAGATGTCTCGCAGCATGGCCTGGGTGCTGTCTGCCTCCAGAACAACAAACCGGTGGCGTTGCCTTAAGAGTACTTACAGAGACTGGGTCATGCTACGCTCAGATTGAAAATGAGCTGTTGGCCCTTGTCTACGCTTGTCAGAAATTCCACGACTACATACAGTATATGGCCGTCCAGTGACTGTCAAAACTGATCATCAGCCTCTCATCACTATTCTAAAAAAAACACTACACTCAGCCTCTGCACGTCTTCAAAGGGTGGTGCTTAAGCTATAACCTCAATGTCATTTACAAGAGAGGCAAAGAGATATACCTAGCAGACGTGCTCTCGCGTGCACACCTGCCCTCCACTGACTGGGCTGAAACTAGTGAGGACTACGATGTGATGACAGTGGAAGCTCTCTCCTCGAGGAGAATTATGGAATTGAGACAGGAAACACAGGCAGACTATCTGTGCAGGCGCTTATCTGAGGTTGTGGCCGAGGGCTGGCCTGACTCATCAAAGAAGCTGCCACATTACCTCAGGCAGTTCTATGCCATAAGAGATGAACTCACAGTTGATAATGGCCTATTGCTCTGTGGTCAGCGCTTTGTCATTCCCCACTCACTGCAACACTATTATATCAGACAGCTGCATCAGGGTCACCCGGGCCTAGAAGCAACAAAGCGTAGGGCCAAAGAAACCATGTTTTGGCCAAGCATAGACCAGGACATTGAACATGAAATCTCCAGATGTGCTCCTTGTAATGCCCTCAGACCACACCAAACAAAGGAGCCCCTTCAATTGCATTTTAAACCAGACTTGCCATGGGCTCTCACAGCAGCGGACGTTTTTGAGTGGGTGGGGGGGGGGGGGGCTGGAGAGCACCTGGTGCTCGTCGACTCGTACTCCGGCTGGTTTGAAATGGACCAACTACCAAACGTGACCAGTGCGACCATTATAACCAGGCTAAAGCGCCACTTTGCCACCCATGGTGCTCCTCAACAGCTAATGACTGACAATGCAGCATATTTCACGAGCAGGGAGTTCCAAGAATTTGCCCACATATGGGACTTTTGCCATGTCACCAGCAGCCCCCACTACCCTCAATCAAATGGGCTAGCTGAGAGGGCAGTACGCTCAGCCAAACACCTGCTAGAAAAATGTGCACGTGATGGTACTGATGTATATGCGGCACTGCTCAATTTACGTAATATACCAAGAGATGGGTTGCCCTCACCAGCCCAGCGCCTGCTTTCTCGGCGCACTCTAAGACTCTCATTCCCATGACCAAGGTTATGTATGTGCCAAAGGTGGAAACACAGGTCCGGGCAGCTCTGACACGGACCAGACAGAGACACATTTTGACAGATCAACCAGACCCTTGGCTTCATTGCAAGCAGGGCAGACTGTAAGAATACAGACGAATAGGGGATATGACAGATTGGCGACGGTAATAGGAAGAGCAACGCAGCCAAACAGCTACCAGGTCCAGTCTGGAGATGCCACATATGTGAGAAACAGGCACCACCTCCTACACACCCCTGAACAATACACCCCGCCCACAACAACAGAGACCCCACTCAACACCAACAGTGAACCTTTGCCAGAACCCCAGCCTAATGTCGAACAGCCGCAAACAGAACCGGTGCTGGAACCACCCGTAGTTGTCACTCGTTCAGGAAGAATATCAAAGCCCAACCCCCGGTACAAAGACTACACTATATAAGCTTAGAGAGTTCCCCTCTACCTCTATTGCAGCAGTCCTGTTCTTTGTGGCAGAGAGAGAAAAAAATTATAATAATAGAAGTTGGAACAATGTTGTATTCTGTTTTGCAATGTTAAATGTTGCATCCTATCTTTTGGTATGCGTGTCAGGTTGTACACGGTTTTCCAGTTTTACAGCACTTATAGCAGATAAACTAAGGGCTAACTGTTATATATACTCATCATTAAGAAGGGCGATGTAGATTATGTTGATGTTGACGTAAATGATGACGTAGGAGCCCGGGGAAAAGGAGTAGAAAAGCGGAAACGCGGAAATAAGGAAGATGTGAATAATAATAATAATAAAAATAAAGAGCAGACCCGAGTTCTTCAGGAGGTGTCAGTTTGTATACACACATCTACACTATTTACAATGTATTTTTTTCTCCATAGTGACTTGAAATGACTTGTAACTTTGCTCTTTGTGTATGTCTAGGTTAGTTATCTGACTTGATTAAGTTATACATTTACAGTAAAACAATTGATAGGTGCTAATACTGTATGTCAATAGGATTTTGAAATAAATTAACAATATATATATATATATATATATATATATATATATATATATATATATATTACAGTTATCCTTGATCACCTACCACAATACAAAATTCCCAAATTGCTCAGAAATATAAAAGCTGTATCAGAGATGTACAAGTGAGACATGGTGACATCACAAAGAGATTTGGAGTACTAAGACATGTATACTAATACAGTTACAGTTATATATATATATAGTTGATTATACTGGCTGTTAAAAAAAATCATAATTTTACTAAAGTCAAACCTGTATGACTTTCTTCTTCAGTGGAAAACAAAAGAAGATATTTTGAATAATGTTTTTCAATATATCTGGAGCAAAGAAAAGTGAACATAATGTTGCAAGTGTGGTATATCTTTTTGGCATAATTTATTGCACCATTTAGGTTCCTCAAACCTCCATTTTCTATTTCCATCAGGCATTTCTGGCTTCTGCTCTTGCCTTGGTGTGTTGCCATAAAAATAGGTTTCAGGGTGTTTCTTTAGGGTAGTGGTTAGTCCTTTGCAATAGTGTGCAAATGAAGATGGATGCTCTGTGAAAACCACATGCACACACTGCTTGGCTGTTTGTACTTGTCTGTTTATTCACAGTGATATATGTTGAGAGCTAATTCTTTATTATGTAATGTGTCATTTCAGGAAATTACTTCTAAAAGTCATTTTTGAAATATTTGCAGATAATTAGTCTTCTCTTATCACTGCACTCCAGGTGTCCTTCCATATTGATTGAAGGGTTTCATATGGTTGCCATGATAACAGTTTCAAATGATGTCCAGCTCTTAAGGTTCTCTTGTCTTGTCAGAGTCCACAACCACACAAACAATGAAGACACACAATCACTTTATTGCTGTACACACTGGGCATTTTGTCATCTTTCTTTCTTAATGTATTCTTAATTTCTGTCAGCTCTCCTGCTTGTGTACTGCATGCTCAAACAGCATTGTCTGCTTGTATAAAATTAATCAAAACTTTTAATAAAATAACTACTGGAGCATTCAATTTCGATAGCAGTTTATTTAGCATTTGCTGAGCTCTCCACTCTCTCTGACTATCAGTAATTCAAAACCCTGTTCCCATCTCAAATGCCCAAATCAAAATTAATGGCTGGAGACTTCCCTCTGTGCATTCCCCATCACCCCACACCTTCTGTGATGAACTTTTGAGAATATGTACTGTAACTTGAAAAATGATAAATGAGTTCAGTTGAGTGAAATGTAAAATATGTATGTATAATTACCTGGCCATCTAAAATCCTGAATTTTCATTAAAATTAGTTGTTTGTGAGAGAAATATATGGTTGAATATGCTCACATACTCTGGTCTGGACATCCATGCTTTCCAAACAGCTTTCTGTTGTTTTGCATAAATGAAATATAATAATATAAAATCACTTGCGTTGTTGATCCATCACCTGCATGCAAAGTCATTAACTACTAATGATGGGGGTGCAAGGAAAAAGTCGCAACAAGTTTATTACTCCAACAATGCATTGTACTATAAATAATAAGATAGTTTGGACTTTGTATGGGAAACGTACCCCAGATACATTTAACTGTTTAAGAAATATTTTACTTTTATCAATATGTGGTAGAAAATAATTTAATGTTTTATAACACTAAACATGAAGCTAATTTTAATGGCTAGTTCATCCAAAAATCTAAATTCTGTCTTCATTTACGCAATCTTCCAATCTTTTTTTCTCTGTGGAACACAAAATAAGATATTTTAGGGTTAGTAGATGATCATCATAATAATTTTAATTTCTGGGTGAACTGCCTCTTGAGGAGTGAGAGTAACTTGGGATTTCTCTGGAATAAAATACTTGGCATCTTGATTGATGTCGGTATGTGATCAAGGATAGTTTTGTTTTGTTAATATATTTAGAAATCCTATTGACATATAGCACCTATTACATTTGTACTGTAAATGTATAACTTAATCAAGTCAGATATAATTAACCTAGACATACACAAAGAGCAAAGTTACATTCATAACACCCTTGCTGTAAAATTCTGTTATTTTGGGGAGGTGGTAGATGATTATCACTGCTTTTCCCTACATTTCAAATCACTTTAAAGGGAAAAAAAAACATTGTAAATAGCATCAGCAAAACCAAAATGTAAATTTTGACCTTGTGGGGACTTAAATAGCAAAACAATCTAAAATAGCAGACATTTTTTTTGTGATGGTTAGGTTTAGGGGTAGGGTTAGTATAAGGGGATAGAATATACAGTTTGTACAGTATAAAAACCATTATATCTGTGGACTTGCTGTGTGTGTGTGTGCGTATGTGTGCGTGTGTGTGTGTGTGTGTGCGTGTTTGTGTGTGTGTGTGTGTGTGTGTGTGTGTGTGTGTGTGTGTGTGTGTGTGTGTGTGTGTGTGTGTGTGTGTGTGTGTGTGTGTGTGTGTGTGTGTGTGTGTGTGTGTGTGTGTGTGTGTGAACAATTAATCTTCATGAAAAAGATCATATTCGGTATCTCACACTCTACACATACAAAAAAACTTCAAGGTTTTAGTCCAGTTGGAGGCTGAATGGTCAACTTCACTATCACTATGCTAAAACTTGACATGATTTATATACTGGATGTGCGTGTATGTGTTAGTGTTATAATTGAGTGTTGCTGTCAGAGGAGATTTCATGTATTTTAGCATGCACATCAGTCATGATTAATTGGTTGACAGTGTGGATTTTAATAAGAAAGTACAGAGATGTGTGTGTTTGGATGTGTGTAAAACCATTAGCCTAATCTCAGCTCCACTGGAAATTCCTTTGAGACAGGCAAACACACAGTTGTGAAGTTGTAAAGTTGAAAGTGCATGATAAATAAAGTTATTGTCTCCCAAAAAATAATCAACTCTGAACCTCTTAAACGAGTCATCTGTAATTTGAATACCACTGCATTACGTTTCCACATCACTAGATAAGCCATTTGCACAATGCCCGCCTTGTACTTTTTCTGCCTGTGAACAACTTGACCAGCCCTCAAACATCTTTTTACTGACAATTGCTTCTCAAAACTCTTCTCAAAGAGTTCAACGCGGGATTTACAAAACACTTGCTCTTGAAAGATGGGTCAGTACCAGTCAGTACCCAGTTTATTTGGACCAGCTTGGTCCTCAGAATCACAACATGTAAGTATGAATAATTATTGATGTATATTTTCTACCAGGTGTTCAAAATAAGTTTTGTGTTTTATATTGTGTACCTTTATACACAATATATATATACACATCAATTTGACGATGGACATATACTTGTAAATGCTGATGGTGAAGAATTCAGTTGCAACATCACTGAGAAACGTCTTGCTCAAGTCGTCCTTGCAATGAAGGTTCGGGTTGAATAACTTGTTCTTCCAATGTTTCATCATCAGACTCGCGCTGGTAAAATTGACGTCATCATTACTGTCAACAGTGTGTACAATCTCTGAGTTTTAGGAAGCCTCCGAAGCTGAAGTTCAGTTATGGTAATGGACGTTTCATCTGACAGGCACTGTAAGTGGTAGACCAATCACAACAGACTGGGCAGTCTGTTAGAGAGAATCATTTTGAGAATCATTGAAAAATGTGGTGATGTGCAATGTATATTATGAGAAAATGAAAGTGTTTTTTGACCTTTCATGTATGTAAACCTGTTATGGGAGAACTCTAAAACAAAAGTATGAACCTTTAAAATAGCATAATGCGCACTTTAAGTCATGAGTCATGACATATCAAATACTGGGCCCTATCTTGCACCCAGCGCAATTGACTTTGAACACCGACGCATGTATCATTCCTATTTTGCACCCGCGCACAGCGGACTTTTCCCTCCACAGACGCACGTTGGTAAATTAGGAAATGAACTTGCGCTCGCAGGGGAGGTTCAGCGCAAAGAGGAGGCGTGTTCCGGCGCAAAACTTCCATGGTGCTATTTTCCAGTTTTAGAAAGCAATTGCGCCATTGACCAGGAAAAAAACAGTCTAAAGACAGTGGCGCGTTGCGCGTTAGTGATATGGTATTTTAAGGGCGCGTGCTTGGCCATAATGTTAACGCGCATCCACTTTGATTCTCTAATCTAAACAGACGCAGCAGTTTTCATTTTTGCAAATCATACATTATTACAAGGAAAAATATTAACACACGAGGGAAATCATTGTTGTGTCCGTGAAGATGTGAAAAAGATCTATCTAGATTAAAAAAAAAAAAAAAACTAGATTAGGCTACACATTTACTACCCAAATTATACGCCTGTTTAACCGAAACTAATTTGGGTGAGTTTCTCCCATCATCCCCAATGTCACTTCTCTGTGTTTTACGGCCCTGACGAGAACGTCGGTTTCCTCGGGTATGAACCGCTCCTGGCGTGCGCCGGCAAATCCGCCGTTATAATAGCGATCCGCCATGGAACAAGCGCGCCGGCTCTTAAAGGGAATGTGAGAGGATACTCTGATTGGTTTATTTCACGTTACGCCCAAACCACACCTATGAATAATGAAGCTACTTCAGACCAACCCCTTTTAGATTTGCGTCGGGCGCAAGAGTCATTTATCCCGCCGGGAAAATAGCAACAGCGCCGGGATCCGCCCACAAAGTTACTTGCGCTTTACACTTTGACACTTGCGTTTCAGATCGTTAAAATAGGGCCCACTGTTTCCGGGTTCACTAACTGTGGCATTTTTTTTCTTCGATATTGTTGGTCATGAAGATGGCTGTTGCTAAATTTCTAAATCTGTGTTAGTGAGCACTTCTCCTTTGCCGAGATAATCCATCCACCTCACAGGTGTGGCATAACAGTATGCTGATTAGACAGCATGATTATTGCACAGGTGTGCCTTATAGCTGTAAAAGGCAACTCTAAAATGAGCAGTTTTATCACAAATCACAATGCCATAGATGTCGTAAGTTTTGAGGGAGCGTGCAATTGGTATGCTGACTGCAGGAATGTCCACCAGAGCTGTTGCCTGTGAATTGAATGTTCATTTCTCTACCATAAGCCGTCTCGAAAGGCGTTTCAGAGAATTTGGCAGTATGTGGCGAGCAGGACGAGGCAAAGGGCTGGTATCTCTCATGGAGGAGCGGAGGCATAAAAGAAGGAGCGACGATCATGAAGATCGAGAGAGAAAACAAAATTTGACGTTTTATTTCTGTCTGTATAAAGCTGCTGGCTTATACTTTCGTTTTGTATTTGTTTATGTATTTATTAATACAATTGTGAAATTATCGCCGGTTCCTGCCACCTTCTTCACATAACATCTGAACCTTGTTACACAGTACATCCAACCAGCCTCACAACCGCAGCCCACGTGTAACCACACCAGCCCAGTACCTCCACATCCAGCATCTTCACCTCCAAAATCACTCCAAGACACTCTTCTCCGCTCCTCAAATACATAAAATGATAATGTTACAGAAGGAACGCATGAACAGAAATGTTAAAATACTGATTCTGCTCTGTTAAAAATGAAAATGCTGACATCAAATACATGAGTTGTTTCAAACCTGTATGAATTTATTTCTTCTGCTGAACACAAAAGGGGATATTTTGAAGAATGTCTGTAACCAAACAATGGGACCCATTGACTTCCATAGTATTCCATTTTTTTTTTCTTCTATACTATGGAAGTCAATGGGGCTCATCAACTTCAAGTTTGGTTACCCATATGCTTCACAATATCTTCTTTTGTGTTCAGCAGAAAAAAATAAATTCATACAGATTTTGAACAACTCGAGGGTGAGACATTTTAGGGTGAACAATCCCTTTAATCCCCAATGAACGAATAATTGAAGAGTGAGGGAATATTCTAATAATCAAATGTCTAAATTAACATTGAAACTAAAATGAGTAATCTTAATGTAAACTTTATTGTGACTTAAAATTGGTCTCAGATTAAGTATAGAGCTAAAGTAAAATTTAAACTAAATTCTCATTAATCAAGTGAACTCTACAGAAGCGCAAGTGAAAGATCTACATGCATTATACCTTCGCCCACACCGTTGGATTCCGTCGTTGGGCCAATGGGTGGTCCTTACACAATAACATCAATATTTTTCTTCAGCCTGTTTGCACTTGTGCACTGATCATCTTCTGTTAACAAGGAAACTGATTAAAATAGCAAGCTTCGTTAAACAGCTGTCTGCAGTGGGTTGTTTATGAGTGTATGTCTGCGCGTGAGTTTGTGTAATAATGCCCTTGCCAGTCAATAGCATTTAATAAATATCAGTAATTATGAGAAACACTGGGTTTAATCCCAGTTGGCTTGTTGTAGCCTTGCTGCTCAATGTGCCCATGTAGTGTGTGAGTGTGTGTTAATGCTCAAAATTAAAATGAGAGGATTGCATGGCAAAAAAGCCAACATAATGATGTTTTCCCCTGTTGTGTTGCATGACCTTGTATACAGTCTTTTCTCTCTACCTCTCTCATTAATAAATGTCATTTCTCATAATGTCTCGGAGGGTTTTCTGCTCAATTGTTTCTTGAAGGTTGATGGGCATCAGAACTTCCCACGGGGAAGAGTGTGCAGGGAACTGCTTGTCTGGAGTATGAGTGCCCACATAGCACTATTATACACTAAATGGATGTGCTCACGTGTTTGTGTGTATGTGTGCATGTATATACCACCATGCTCATGTGCATCAGACCACACATGTACAGCTGTGAAAATAACATCTATTTTTGGTGCCAGTGGCCCCTCAGGATATTGAATGGCGCTCAGTTTATCCTTAGCCAAAGGACACTTTCTCTCCAGGCAATATGGTTCAAAATACATCTAGTGATAGCCAGATCAATAAAGAGTGCTGTAAAACACATGACTCTAAGTACTCGTTGTCTGTCTTATGATACTATAGCATCCTGCTTCATTTGATATCTCTAATAAAAAATAAAGAAATAAAAATCAGTGGTTTCTCAATAATGATCACATTCACACAATTGGACTCATTGGACAGTGGGAGCTTGCTGGGGATAAGCTTGCTGTGTTTGTACATAAATATAAGTATTGTTAATCAATTAAACATAATTACATTATATGCTTACTGATTCAGCAAATTAATTTGAATTAATTACATAAAGTAATATTTGCTAAAAAAAAAAGAAAGCCCCCAAATGATGATAATTTTAGTCATTATATTGCTGACCCAGAAAAATGTATTGTTTGTTATTCATATGATTGAACATAAGCTTAACAAAGTTGTTGTGTCTCATGTGTTAATTTGTTCCGATGGTATAGGCAAATCCTTTATTTAATTTTAAGTACATGCCAGGGGGCATTATTAATACATACATAAATTAATAACTTTTTATTTGGTTGGTAAATTGGTAGTCTTAAGAAAAATATCTTCATACAGCTTAAAGTCCCTGTAAATTCAAAATTAAGTATGTGTTCTGAGTTTGTCACACCACAGAAAAATGTGTTATTAGCCACCCAGCCAAATTTTAATGATAAAGTACATAAAATAAGCTATCAAAATCTTGAAAAAATAAGCAGTAGTCTCAGATCTCAAACGCTGGTCCGCTGGCTGTGCTGAAACCACGCCCACTCGCAGGAAAGCTGCAGTCGCCACATTTAACTGTGGAGTTACTGTGGACGTTACATACCTACTATAATATTAACATAAGCACACAAGGCAACTTACACTAATTGGTGGGCACGCACTGCCGGTGATGGGACCAGATGTCGGCGCGACGGGAGGATGAAGGCCAAGGCGAGATAGTCGGTTCGGCCCCATTCACCAGTTACAGCGGATTCCCTTTCGAAAGTACTCTCGTGTTGCGTAAGCTGGCTTACGCGTCAGGAAAACCCCTTTTCTCGAGAAGATTGAAGCCCAAAATTATCCTTTAATTTTTCTTTAATTTAAAACGCACTTGCTGCAGCAAGCAGACCTAAGTGAGACGGCTTGCGAGCTTATTGGCTGCTCTGCGGCAACTGCTGCAACCTATGGAGAGGCACGGCTGACGTGAGAGCCAATGGAGGTGCTTCGCGCCCTCCAAGGGTCACAGCCCGCCAAAATGGCCGTGACTTCAGGTTATAAAAAGCCGTGTGCCCATAGATGCCTTGATTTCATCTCCTTCAGCGAAGTATCCTCTTCGCTGACTCTGGACGGTGACGACGTCGACGAGGACAGCTGTTCTCTCACCGCCTCGGGAAGCGAGGACTGGTCAGGCTCCATTCCGGACCCCGCCCCCTCAATCCAGGCCAGTCCCAGCGGAACTAGGGCCAGCGTGGACTCTGTCCTGCTGAAGCGTGCAAGCCGTCTCGCTTAGGTCTGCTTGCTGCATCAAGTGCGTTTTAAACTAAAGAAAAATTAAAGGATCATTTTTGGCTTCAATCTTCTCGAGAAAAGGGGTTTTCCCGATGCGTAAGCCAGCTTACGCAACACTCGTTCCCTCATCTCAGGGAACCAAGGTTACGTTAGTAACGTTATCAGTGAATCCCAGTTGTCTCCGACGAAAGTTTATCAATCTATCCCGTGTAAAATGATCACTACAGAGGCGAGTTTTGGCGGCGATCCTCAGCTCTCCATCAAGGTGGCTCTTCACAAAATGAATCCACCTCTTCTTGATGGGATCGTTTTTCGGAAATTTAAATAAGGACACCGATCTGTTTTGTACGTGATCGCATCCAGTTAGTACGCATTTCCGTGACGAAGGTATAGCTAGCTAGCAAACTGTAGGCTGTAGTAACTAATAGTACTACTGACAGAGCGGCAAACTGATGTGAATGTGCTCTATTGTTAGGGAGCTCAGTGGCTCCAGTGCGAGAGCCATCGTTTTAGCCCCGCCCAAAAAATCCGGAACACAGCAATGGTGAAAAACTGTTTAACGGTCTAACTCCTCAATTCAGTACTTCACAATTCACAGCCTTTGTAATATGTTTTAGCAATACATTTCTAACATTTATAATGTGTTTAGAATTTTTTATTTATTTATTGCCTTTACAGGGACTTTAACTATTGAACCGGGGGGACATATTTGATAGATAAATAGGATATCAATACATTGATATTACTTAAAATAATATTTCCAAATAACACTACAGGCTACATGCCCTTATCCTTTATAAACTGTCATTACATTTACCTTCATCCATTAATCCATTCTCTCACTGCTTTGCATTGGCTGGTGACCTGTGGCATCAGATGGCCTGTTATTGATTGGGCTATGTTTGGCTCACTGTGATCACTTTAGGTTTTGAGAAATCTGTACCCTTTTTAAATGACACAAGATAACTTTCATGTTTGCTAATATTCTATTCTGTAATGGCAAAGATAGAAAGTCTGATGTCAGGTCAGTTCTTGAGAGGGCAGAGTGGCTAGGTGTTTGAAAAGCTTAGATTACCACAATAAAAACATGTTTGACCTTCTGAAATTCTGAAACTGCTAGCATAAGTAATGCTTAACTAGTTGAGAAAGAAAACATACTTTTAAATAATATAATAATAATGAAGTAAAAGACCACTTTGTTTCTTAACACACTTACTGTAAGTACACGCTTAAGTAAATTTTAAATCTTTATGATTTAACAATCGTTTGTCATGCTTTAACCCTTAAATGCATTAATGTTTTGGCAATCATTATTACATATTTGGGTCTTTAGCGACCCGAAACTATATCAACCCAAATGGATATCTAGCTATCGCGAGTTAATATAAAACTCTCTTGATATTAGAGTAACAATTACATAAGAATAAAATAAAGCATAATTTGTTACTTTTTATAGCTTGGAAGGGTCAGTTTGAGCAGATGTTATACCTTCATCATCATTGTCCTCGTCAGAGCTCATTTCCCAGTACATTCAGCATCTGGCTCATATTCGCGATCTCAAACATACAATTTTCAACATCTTCAAAATCAATATTTGATCGCTGACCACTTCTTCACCAGATCCACCATCAAGTGACAGTGACACTACTATTTGATTGCATAGTAAATCGCAGAGCCATTTCAAGCTTAGCTGATTATAAGGTTTGCTATTCTTTTGTTTTCTGCCTGCTGTGAATTTGAGTGAAACGTCACTTCATTATTGTGTAAAAAAAGATATAATCACACAGTTAGACACCTCTGGTCGTTAGCGACCCATAGAATTTATTTTACAAAAACATGAATGGGAAACCAGGCATTCTTTAATAATGTATTTTTTTCTCATTATATTGTTTATAATGAATTGATTGAGGAATACTAAGAAGGTTGATGCCTAACTAAAGAAAAAAAGAACGAGAAGGAGGGTAGTGAATGACTTCCCAAGTCACTAAAGACCCAAGGTATGCGTTTAAGAGTTACTTAGTCCTAATATACCATTTATGTACACTTTTGGTACTAATATGTGCCTTTGAGGTACTGATATATGCACTCAGGTACAAAGGTGTACAGTACTTCTTGAAAGGGGACTGCCCCAGTGACAGCCTTTACCTTTGGAGGCTTTACCCAAGGAAAAAATGTGAAACCTGTTAGCACTCACAGATATAGTTAGCATTTATCAGCAGACGATAACTAGGACGTTCTAACCAGCCAAACCTTGGTCCCTGGACTTTACCTGTCACAATGCCTAAAATAGACCAAATAGACTGCTGATTAATGCTAACTTATTTAAGCACAATTTTAAGAAATGGCTTCTTCATAATCAACATTGTGAACATTAATGCTGCTTCCTCAATTATTATTATTAATAATTTCATTTTAAGTAGTAATATTTAACTCATAACAATGTCTTTTTTTATCTTTATTTTTTTATTGTGTATATATATATATATATATATATATATATATATATATATATATATATATATATATATATATATATATATATATATATATATATATATATATATATCGTCTTTTTGTATAATTTTGTTTATCGTCTTTTTGTATTGTTGTAATGTTTTACCCCTTTCTCTAGTTTTAGGCCTAATAACATCTGGCAAAGGGACTACTAATGAAAACTAGCCATCGGGCTAATTTGGGTACATTTACATTTGTGAATGTTGATTAATGTACACTGTCCCATTTCTAAAAAATATATATATAAAAAACATTAAACTGTTTGTATTTTATAATGATTGCTGAATATAGTGGTTTAAAAACAGAGCAAATATTACAGTACAACAAAGCAGAGGTAAAAAAAATAATTTAAAAATACCAAATCAGAGCTAACTTGACCCACTCGGTGGGAAATAAAAATATCTGAATTACTGTTGTATTGTGTACTAAAGGACAGAGAGATCAGGCCTAACATCTATTTCCTGAAACCCAAATTAAACCCTCTACACACTCACACAACATCTCACATGAACACAAGCTCCAAAATTAAACCTTTTCCACTTCCTACTGTGTTCAAATGACTGAAATTCTCCCTGCCTAGCCTCCCCCACTCCATCTTGTCTATCTTTATTTTTCACTTTTCCGGTGCTTTTTCTCTCGCAAACACACATACACAATCGTTGCTGTGGCCTTGGTCCAGCAGCGCTACCTCTCAGCAAATTACCTCTGATTACTGAAAGAGCCAGTGCGCAATCAATACACTCAGCCAAGGGGAAAATCTCTCTCTTTCCTTTCTTTCGTTTGTCTCTATGCTCACCCTTTTGCCCTCTTATTTCTCATTCAATAGGTCATAGGCAGGACCAGACGAACTCTGCAGACATTTTCAATATTGGTTGTGAAAAAAAAATAAAAAATTATATGGTTATATTCAAGTATAACGTGTAATAATACAAGTATATATATGTATAAGTTTTTATGGATAAACTAAAATAAACCTTTATGTACATTTCTACTTGTTCTTGTAATTACACATGAATTGTATTGAAGTTGCAAATTTAAATTTAATTGAAACATTGGTCACACTTTATATTAGGTGTCTTTAACTACTGCACTTGCATTAAAAAAGAAGTGTTAGGTACAATGCACTTATTGTGTTCATGACATATTGCAAAACAGTTTTGCTGCTATTGAGGGGGGATACAGCTACAGTACAGTCAGGGACAGGTTTAGTGCTATAGGTTAAGGGCGGGTTAAGGTGTAAGGGAAGGTTCAACAGCGTAATAAATAAATTAATTACAGCTGTAATTACATGCATGCATTTATTTTTTTTATAATAAAAAATCCATGCACACAATTGTATCAAATGATTTTTTTAAAATATACTATACAAATGAATATATTGGCACATATAGTAGTTAACACATTTAATATAAAGTGGAGCCGAAACATCTCCCTATAGGTACACATTTTATTTAATTAATATCATATTTTCTGCATGTACAGTTAAAAGTTAAAAAAAAATACAGTGGATACTTCACAAAGTCAAGCTGGCCATTCCTATTCTGCAGAGAGTCCAGTAAGTGCAGATTTCTTGTGGGCTCACTAACAGTCAAGAAAGACAAAATATGACCTAAATTTGATCTATTTAATGCATTTTTTTGTATCTCAACATCTTTTGCAGTTTAAATCCTTTTCAGTAGTCTAGGCATGGCGTCCAAATACAAGTACCCTAGAAATTCTGATCATGTGTTGCTCCTTCACAGCCATATAATCTCCAACATCAGCATATGGTGGAAATCCAAATATTTACTGTAGAATTCCCTGTGCAGTTAAACCATCCCCCTGGCTTTATGATTGCATTGACTGATTTGGATCGCCTGTCAGTTGAACAGATAAGCTCAGCGAGTCAAGTAGCTCTGATGAGAAAAGGTATTTCCCATGATTCATCATAAAGCAACTAATTTGATTATGCAGTCTAGGCCTCCAGTATTTTATGTATATAGCTACTGTATGTAGGCCTAAGTGTGACAGGCCCAATAAGACGAGCACAGGACTGTGATAGAGGGTTTCACACACGCACGCATGCACACACACACACACACACACACACACACACACACACACACACACACACACACACACACACACACACACACACACACACACAAACACACACACACACACACACACACACACACACACACACACACACACACACATACACACACACACACACAGAGAGGTTTAAAATAGGTTCCTAGGCGAGAGGAGATAAGTCAATAAAAGATTATGGCACATTTGTCATCGGTTAGACAAACAGCCAGTGCTGACAAAGAGCCTCAAAAGAATTGTTTAAATGTAAACAGACACACAAGCACATAAACACAAACATATGCTTACAAGCACACACACACACACACACACACACACACACACACACACACACACACACACACACACACACACACACACACACACACACACACACCAAAGAGCTCCATTATACCTGAAGAGAGCTAGCCAGCAATCACATTCATCACAGTGGCAGTTCTTCGGTTTCAAAAATGCATTAAAATCAGCAATACGGTGAAATATTGTTTTACAATTTAAAATAACTATTTTCTATTTTGATATAAAAAATAAATAATTCTTTACATAATTGTAAACTTGAATTTTCATCAGCCATTACGCCTCTCTTCCAGTTTGTCACACGATCATTCAGAAATCTTATGTTCAAGAAAAAAAAATCCATTATTATTGCCAATGTTGAAAACTGTTTAATATTTTTCAGTAAACCATGTTCCATTTTTAAGGAATTATTTGATGAATAGAATAGATTTGTTTTCCCCTTCAGATGGTGTAGCTAGTGTACTTGTGGATATCAGTTCAATTGGGTTGTGCATAAGAAGAAATGTCTCGAGAAATGTCCCTGAATGATCGACTCCTTCCATGCACAAAAATATTTACAATATACATAAACAAAAACAATCACACACAAAAGAGCACAAATTTAAGAATGCATATATGGGGACATTTCATGTGGTGAATTTATTCAATCTATTTGAACAATTAATCCTCATTCTTTTTTGTTTCTTTGATAAAAGCAGTAAATATGCAGAAGATTAGTGGTATGCGGACACAAATATATGAGAATGTGTGATATTATTTGCATATCCTAAATTGTCCTATATGAAGAAACAAGTATATTCTCTGTAGTCACGTTGCTATGGAGACAGCAGGAGAGTTCATGGACAAGCTTATCCTTAATATTACTGTAACACTGAGGCCTTTGAAAAGTGTCTCCGTGTGTGTTTCAGACACATCAAGGTCGAGCAGTATATAATCAATATAAAGGAATTCATAGAGGAAATCATGCAAAACATTTATTATTTTGTGGGGTAAGTATTTGTTAGATTCTATACATGCACATATATTTTTTACTTTCTTTTTCTTAAAATAGGAAATGCTATGATCGTGAAGAGGGAATACAAATGCAAAGCTCTTAATGAGGTACCGAGCATGAAAAATATTACAATTAAAAACTTTTTTAATCAAAGGCATGGCTTGTATTTCAATTAGCTTTGGTGCGATTACACACCACTTGAGAATTGAGGAAACGAGGGAAATGGAGAGATTGTCTTTCTAAACTTTTATCTTATTCACATTTTTAATTTAATATATCCATCTATGTTTTTATTTCTCTCTAATAAATGCTTTCATAAAATGTCTCCCAGCTGCAGTGCCCTTTATGCTGCCTAGTCCATTGCCACCACTTCATGAACTACATTTCCCATAATCCATTGCCTGGACTCATCATGTTCTGATTACTACCTGTTTATCATTTTGTCTTGTTTATGTTTGCCTATTTAAACCCAGTGTGTTTATTTACTCATTGCGAAGACTTTATGAATGCTACTTCTGGTTTCTTTTTCATGGTCTTGATCTTCTGCCCGTGCCTTGGACTTTTATGATTATCTTGGTTTGCTCAGTGGTTTTGATTTATTGCCTGTTTTATGGATTATCATTCTGGATTGCCCCAATAAAAGCTGTGTTTGGATCCTCAACCAGAGCACTTACATAACAAATATAACAAATAAATAAGTTGTATTATATTTGTATTTCCTTGTCTGTAAATGCTTTATGATTATTGTGTAGTAAAAGTGACAGCGGCAGGTGTAGTTCAGGGGTGTGTGGATATTTTCTGGGACTCTATGGATGTCTGTTTAGAAGCAATAATTGAGGCACTTGTGCTCACAAAATATGAATCAATGGATTGAACGTAAAATGTATATCCAGTGTCAGAAATTAAATAGTTTATTAAGGGACAGTAATTTGTTTGTTTTATTCCTCTGAGTGCATCTTTCTAATCAGTCCTTTTACAGTATGTTGAATACTTTAGTTGAATAATTTCATATACAGTTTTAACAATGTAACTAGGTTGTTACCATTATAAAATACTAAAGTATCTGTAAATAATGCACTAAGATAATAAACAATCTTCTAGGATATGTTTGAAATAATCTCATATGTGTCACTTATGGCTAATAAGCACAACAAAACACGGAATCAAATGAAAAAATCTTCAATAATCCAAAAACCGAACACTCAGGAAATCGCAGGAGAAGAACTTAACATAACCACATTAACATTGACGTTACCAAGACAAATTAACTTAGGAAACTCATGGCTTATGCTTCCTTAATGAGTTTCATGAAATATGAGATTCCTTGTTAAAAATTGGACATGAATGCCCTCTCAAGCTGGGAAGTTTGGGGATAATTTTGATTCCCAAGTTCCTGAGATGTGCAGGCCAAAAACTTTAAACATGGTGGAGGGGAGAACAATTGTTGCTTTGACTGGTGTTCTTTATTACATTTTTCCACAGTTGATTTGTCTTGTCATTAAAGTAGTGCATATTTACATGAATAATCATTTGAAGCATATTGTATGTATTATACACAACAAAAATAGCCTATATTTGACCAAAATTCCAGAATCATCAGCAAGCTGACTATTGATAGCGTGGTGAATGTTTATGTGGTTGTCAATGAATGTGACACTAAATATCATTTTGGCTTTAATAAGATTTTCCCAATTAATAGGCAAGAATAAACTAACTCTGAACACAGGCAGGCAGACAGGCAAACAGGGAAACCAAAAACACAGAGGTAATAAAACAAGAACATAATTGTTACATTATGTTTGATCAGGTACATTTTTATGTAATGTTGCTTCAGTTTTTAGAGTTGTTGGAAGTGTTTTCTATTTGTTTGGTGTTCTCAGGAGTGGTAGTTTATTCATGGAAAATCACATTAGCGATTCAACACTGTCCTCAGAGACTGATAGTTGACAGTTACAGGGCACTGTGGTGTCTGCAGAGGTGTCTGATAATTCTAGACAGGCCCAAAATAAAATGAAATCTATCAAATGTTAGATGACAGATAAAAACTGGGGGCATTTTTGCCTGCATATTGAAAATATCTGAAAAATATTTTTGTCACATTTAGTGCCTTGAGCCCTGGTTCATTTCTGACCCAGCTGCCAACCCGCAAAATATTTTATTTCAGAAAAACGTCCATTAGTGTAGTTTGCATCCATGAGCTTACAAGGTAATGACGATATTACCCAATTTGCACAATGAAGCCTAGTGGTTTTGCCTAGCAAATTAAAAATAAAAAAAATCCATGAAGTTTGACCATTTTTGAGAAAGACCTGTAACCTTAGTTTGTTCCAGGGGGACAGTGGCTGTAACAAGCGTGCCGCAAATCATGGATGAAATTTTCCTGCTATTCTTTGCCCTTGTACTCAATTGTGGTCAACTTGAAGAAAAACATGCTCTTGAGCAGCAGAGGAGTTTAATTCAATAGTTGTTTTCAAACACAGCCCGCTGTTGCTCTGGTTTTTCCCATGGTGAGTACATGGAAGATATCATTTGATTGCCTTTATTAATATTATTTACCATTTATTTTGGTATATTCCTTCCTGTAGGGTCTCAAAGGAGTTGAATTTTCATTACATTTTAAATATCCCAGACTAGACAGTGGTCAGCACTAATTATATTAATGGGGCTATGGCTGCACAGTGCAGTCTGGGAGTCAATACAGTCATGGTTCAATACGTAAATAAGGCCTCAAGAGTCCATTCATGCACGCACACACGCACACGCGCACACACACACACTATCTGAGAACCAAACAAGTTTAAGTCACTGAAAATGACTAAGACTATAGATACATCAAATGGACACACACTTTCTCTTTCCTCTTACTTGGTCTGTTGTGTTTCCTGAGTGTCTGTTATGCCAAGTTCACACTACAGGATTTTTAAGCCCGATTATAGCTTGATTTGCAAGTCAACGAACTTGACGACAGGTCGGGCTGTGATCGATGGGCAAATAAGCGGGTGATCAGCGCTCGCCAATCTTTAAATGGGAACTACTCAACGACGCATCAAAGAGGCTCGTCGACACCGATCATTTTCAAATAAAAATTAATAACTGTTTCGCTCCAATTCTCGGGTGTGTTTTCGTGACAAAATGTGGTTTAGGGACCGGATAGAATCGTTGGGTGACAGAGTAGTTGTCAGCTCGTGTAGTGTGTGAACCCCTTTTGCCGATCCTTTACATAGTAGTGTGAACACCACAGCGACTTCAAGACTCCAGATTACAGACGGCAAGTCATAGTCTTAACAGCACAGCGAGCTTCTGATGTTTAAAGTCATGTAGTCTGACTTGGCATTATGTGTTTTGTATTCACAGTACATTGACACATGTACCAAAAGCCATCCTCACTGATAATTACTGCCTGACAGCTTAACCTCAGGCTTTGCCAAAGGCATGCTTCCACAAAGATTCAAAATGGATCATTTCAGTTAGACATTATCGTGAAATATTATTGTGTCTATTGCCATCGTGTTATGTGTCTATTGAGATTAATTTAAATGATAGTGAGGTAATTTGGGGACTTTTTAATTACTAGCACTTTAATTCAGTCACTCATTGTGTCTTTAGCCATTTTATCTTAATGAAATATTCTTTGGTTTCCTCAATGAAAATCAATCTAGTTGAATCTATGTTTTATTCATTTCTAAACAGTGTATAACAAATTGAGTAACTCTCTACCAGCATGGCCAAACACAGATAACCGAACATTGAGGAAATACTCAATTAGCCTGATTAACTGACAGCCTAACATTAGCATATTGAAAGCACTGAACCATACACACTAAGTTAAACGCAAGGTGTTCATTTGAAGATAATTTTTTTCCTCTGCAGTCAAATCAGCTTCAATCTTTTGAGGATAATGAGAAATTTTGTGAATCAGACATAAGAAAAAAGGCTAAAATGCTACGCTAACAAAATGCTGATCATTCAGTTCTCTCAATAGCCTAAGTAAAAACAGCTGCGTTTGCATACTTGGCAGAACTTTGATAGTGATGTTTCTTTGAGCTGGATTTGCATGTGACAACTGACAACTGACAATGCGCTTGCCTAATTACTTTCTCGCTGTCTTCCATCTTCCAGCTTCATCACACTCTTTTATTTTTCTACACAGACACCTAGTAGATGTAAAAGCACAAATGCGAATTCTGATGTTTTTTTAATATTTTAAATAGCTGACAGTTTGAGAAATATTGCTCTTTTGGAATGGTATCTTGATATAACATGCGTTCTCTAGTATCACAGAGAGGGAAAGGGATGATTGCCAGCAGCAGGCCTGTCAATATAATAACAGTATACATCAATTGTGACCAGAAATACCATATTACAATACGATTAACATATAAAAGGCACTGCATAAAGCCAAACAAGTAAGAGCACTTTTCCATCAGTTTACATCAACAAATGGCCTGCTGATGTATGTTTGTGTGCATATTTGTGAGTGTGTTAGCGGAGACCTAAGGCATTAGACTCACCATTGCCAAAACCCAGGCCGTCACAATGGTTTAACTCAATGAGAGATAGCAAGAAAAAGGGGGAGCAAGCGAGAGAGAGAAAGATTATGATTATGGTAACCATCCAACATCATGGTAAAAACAAATGGCTGGAGAAAAATGAACGGGTAAGAATGGGAAAGAGAGCGCACACAGAGATAATGAGTGGTGTGGTTGGATGTGTATGGCCACAGGTAGTGTCTTTACAGCTCCCTCCCTCTCTTTCTTTATTTCTCCCTCTGATGCCTGTCAGGGTTATCCGGTCTGGTTATTTTAAGACTGCACAACAGATCACACATACACTGTTATGACAGTTGGATGCCCTGTTAAATTAGGGATAGCTCCTTTCCTTCTTTCCCATTCTCTTTCCGGGCTCAGTTTAATTAATTTAATGAGGTTCAATTTATTTAATTTCAACTTATTCAAATTAAATAAGTTGACATTTTAATGTAAATAATGCTCTCTCTCTCTCTCTCTCTCTCTCTCTCTCTCTCTCTCTCTCTATATATATATATATATATATATTCTTAGATGACTAGAGACATGAGACAGACTGCATCTGGAGTGTGGCTTGAAAACCCCAATTAAACAATGTCTGTACTGTTCCTTTAAACTATTTCACATTGTCAAACTACAAAAACAGATTTGAATTGCATTAACCAAACCACAAAAGCTGTCCAAATTTCTACAGAGAAACAGTATGAACCAAATGTAAAATAAAACATTTGGTTCAGCATAACTACTTTTTGTGGTTTGAATAAAAAAAAGCATGTGATTTGAAGTCAAATTAGTTATTTTGAGTCAGATTTCAAATAGATTTTTCATTAAAATGAGCAAAATGTTTTTAAACACACATATACGCCCACTCTTTCCTTGTAAAGGATCTGTAGTATATGACATGTACTGTGTCAAACAGTGACGTGTAAAATGCCTGTCACTCATGTTCTCTCATGCATCTTGTGAGTTCAACACTACGGCAAGTTGTCATGATAGACATTTCCAGTTTTCCGTCCTGTCTTTCCATTCTGACAGCTACTCACCGTTTTAGTATAAGAAAGTCTCTTGGTATTGCTGAGGCTTACATCTGCATTGCTACAGTAGCAACTGATGCATACTGTATACTGATACCAGATATTGAGTATACTGTCAGAAAAAAAAAAAAAGTTAAAGGGATACTCCACTTTTTTTGGAAATAGGCTCATTTTACAACTCCCCCAGAGTTAAACAGTTGCGTTTTACCGTTTTCGAATCCATTCAGCCGAACTCCGGGTCTGACGGTACCAATTTTAGCATAGCTTAGCATAGATCATTGATTCTGATGAGTCCATTAGCATTTCTTTTAAAATGACCAACGAGTTTCAATATTTTTCCTATTTAAAACTTGACTCTTCTGTAGTTAAACCGTGTACTAAGATCGACGGAAAATGAAAAGTTGCGATTTTCCAAGCCTATATGGCTAGGAACTACTACCGTATTTATTTGGAAACCTAATTTGCCGCCTGAAAACTACACAAACTTAGCCCTGGTCATGTTGGAAGTTACCGAGCTGGGGACTATTTTCAGGTGCTTCGTCATATCATTACGCATCATATCATTATCTGCAGCCAATACTAATTCTGATAGAAAGTCCGCAAATTCTTTGATGAAGTCTGTATGGTACCCTGGTGGCCTGTATACAGTAGCCAGTACAAATCTCAAACATTATTTATCATTTACACTAGATATTTTTACATTAAGCACCAACACTTCAAAATAATTATATTTGAAACTAGACTTCTTAGTAATTATTAAAATATTACTATAAATTAAAGCAACACCTCCCCCTTTGCCTTTGAGACGAGGTTCATGTTTATAACCGTAATCTTGTGACTCATTTAAAGTAATGTAATTGTTTGGTTTTAGCGAGGTTTCTGTCAAACACAGCACATCTAGGTTATGGTCTGTATTCATATCATTAACAATACGCATTATAGTCCTTCACGTCTATTGCGATCTCAAAATTCCGGCCAGTTAATAATACCTAGAATATCAAAATCGACTGCTGGTGGTAGATCCTTTTCCTATTTAGCACCAAAACTTTGGAACAGTCTTCCTACCATTGTCCGGGAAGCAGACACACTCTGTCAGTTCAAAGCTAGATTAAAGACACATCTCTTTGACCTAGCATTCACATAATGCACTATAGACTTCTATAACTCAATGTTAGGCTGCATAGATTAGGTCAGCCGGAACTGGGAACACTTCCCTTATATACTGATGTACTCGTTACATCATAAGAAGAATGGCATCTACGCTAATTTTAGTGTCTTTGTTTATCCCGAGGTTTTCCCGCAGCCTGCCGGATCCAGGCCGTATCCAGATCTGACAAAGGACCTTCGCCTGGACCCGATGACAACGCAGTGCTGAAGTGCCAACTAGCCTCTATGGAGGATCCCTTTACCACTCAACTGATAAAGCGTTGTGGGGAAATTCGGCTCACGTACCTACCCCGAAGTGATCAAATAAAATTCTGTATCAAAATTTAAGCATGGTTTGCAGGGAATTAAAAACCTGTGCATATATATTAAAACGCATATAACTATAGAATTAATTCTTGATGCGCACCTGAGCACCATCAGCGTTTATCACAGGTTCACGTTTAATGTCTGTTTAGAGAAAAAAAGTGTCGTCTTGGCGGCCCCTAATTTCACTTAGAAGTGAATCAATCAAAACTAACTTTAGCTGGAAAATATCTTTATTTAAGAATCGCTATAAAGCCAAAACAATCTGTTACCTTAAATGATACGTTTATCTCTGTAAAGCTGCTTTGAAACAATCTACATTGTTAAAAGCGCTATATAAATTAAGATGACTTGACTTGACAATAAGTGCTTTTGAAGTGAGAGATTTGTCATGATTCTGCCATCATGTCTTTGTTTTTCTTGGTCTTGTGGCAAGATCATGGCAGACCCATGTTTTGTGTACAAGCGCATGGCCAATTGTTTGGGCCATGTGCTTGTGTTGTCTCGTCATCTAGCCCCGCCCTCCTTGTTATCCTCGTTTTGTCATTATTGCTTTACCTGTCACCTGTTATGTTATCATTTGTCTCCCTATTTAATCCCCTTGTGTTTGCTGTCCTGTGTCGGTTCATTGTCAAACTCTGTCTTGAGTTGCTGTCTATCTTTATGATACCTCTGTGAGTACTTTGTCTGGAATCCTGTTATACGTTTAGTGAGACTTGTTTTGTTGTTAGTTACTGTTTAGTCATCGTCAAGTCTTAGTCTTAGCTATTTACCTGTTGTCTTGTTTTGCCCCCTCGTGGGTTTTGTTTTCTCTGTTTTGTCTATAATAAATTGTGTTAGAGCATTCAGTCTGCGATTGGGTTCGTTCCACCTTCATCCACATAACAGAATGAACCGACCAAAGAAGAATCTAGCAGACAATATGTCCTCCCAGTTCCGTAAACAATGTTGGTTGTCAGCTCCCACTGACAAGAGGGTCAATTCTCCAGTTCCGCCCCAGGGTGAGTGGATCCTGAGGAATTATGCACAACTCTGGGATCATTTTTCCCGGGAGGAGCCGCAGGGTCCCACCGTATTGTCGCCACCAGCCAAGCTGCCCGTGATCCTAGAGGGTCGGGTCCTGGCTGTCGTTTCTCAAGGGGAGCAGGCCCACTCCACTTCTCCCGAGGTCTCTTCCACTCCCATTGATCTTCTTGGCAAACGAGGGAGACGGGCTTCGTGGGATTCTCCGTCGGAGTCCTCCTTGACCGAGTCAGCGCTGCCTGAGACTGCCCTTCCAACTCAAGTCACAGATCTCGCTGAGCTTCTCCAACCGGTCACTAGTCCGGCTATGACTTCCACACTGCGACCTAGGAGAAAGAAGAGGAGGAAGGGAGCCTCTCGTCCTTCATCTCTGCCTGTCCCAGAGCCCGCTACTGCAAGCGCTGTCCCGGAGCCCGCTACTGCAAGCGCTGTCCCGGAGCCCGCTACTGCAAGCGCTGTCCCAGAGCCCACTATGACTCAGGGTACTGTTACTGAACCAGCTGCTGTCGTGAGCGCCGCAGAGAGGGCCGCGGCGGATTCGGCTGCTGAGGCCGTTTTGCGGTCAGTGTCAGCTGGTCGGGAGTTGCCTATCGTCGTTGCTGCAAGAGCATTGTCTGAATATTTGTAGAGTCTAGCCAAGATCCTGGAAATTCCAACCAGAACTGGCATGTTGTCTTGTCCAGAGTCCACTGCGTCAGAGGGCGCTATTCTGAAGCCAGCTGCCGTGAGCGCCGTACCCCAGTGAGCTGCCGTGAGCGCCGTACCCCAGTGAGCTGCCGTGAGCTGCCGTGAGCTGCCGTGAGCTGCCGTGAGCTGCCGTGAGCTGCCGTGAGCTGCCGTGAGCTGCCGTGAGCGCCGTACCCCAGTGAGCTGCCGTGAGCGCCGTACCCCAGTGAGCTGCCGTGAGCTGCCGTGAGCTGCCGTGAGCTGCCGTGAGCTGCCGTGAGCTGCCGTGAGCGCCGTACCCCAGTGAGCTGCCGTGAGCGCCGTACCCCAGTGAGCTGCCGTGAGCGCCGTACCCCAGTCAGCTGCCGTGAGCGCCGTACCCCAGTCAGCTGCCGTGACCGCCGTACCCCAGTCAGCTGCCGTGACCGCCGTACCCCAGTCAGCTGCCGTGAGCGCCGTACCCCAGTCAGCTGCCGTGAGCGCCGTACCCCAGTCAGCTGCCGTGAGCGCCGTACCCCAGTCAGCTGCCGTGAGCGCCGTACCCCAGTCAGCTGCCGTGAGCGCCGTACCCCAGTCAGCTGCCGTGAGCGCCGTACCCCAGTCAGCTGCCGTGAGCGCCGTACCCCAGTCAGCTGCCGTGAGCGCCGTACCCCAGTCAGCTGCCGTGAGCGCCGTACCCCAGTCAGCTGCCGTGAGCGCCGTACCCCAGTCAGCTGCCGTGAGCGCCGTACCCCAGTCAGCTGCCGTGAGCGCCGTACCCCAGTCAGCTGCCGTGAGCGCCGTACCCCAGTCAGCTGCCGTGAGCGCCGTACCCCAGTCAGCTGCCGTGAGCGCCGTACCCCAGTCAGCTGCCGTGAGCGCCGTACCCCAGTCAGCTGCCGTGAGCGCCGTACCCCAGTCAGCTGCCGTGAGCGCCGTACCCCAGTCAGCTGCCGTGAGCGCCGTACCCCAGTCAGCTGCCGTGAGCGCCGTACCCCAGTCAGCTGCCGTGAGCGCCGTACCCCAGTCAGCTGCCGTGAGCGCCGTACCCCAGTCAGCTGCCGTGAGCGCCGTACCCCAGTGAGCTGCCGTGAGCGCCGTACCCCAGTGAGCTGCCGTGAGCGCCGTACCCCAGTGAGCTGCCGTGAGCGCCGTACCCCAGTCAGCTGCCGTGAGCGCCGTACCCCAGTCAGCTGCCGTGAGCGCCGTACCCCAGTCAGCTGCCGTGAGCTCCGTACCCCAGTCAGCTGCCGTGAGCTCCGTACCCCAGTCAGCTGCCGTGAGCTCCGTACCCCAGTGAGCTGCCGTGAGCGCCGTACCCCAGTCAGCTGCCGTGAGCGCCGTACCCCAGTCAGCTGCCGTGAGCGCCGTACCCCAGTCAGCTGCCGTGAGCGCCGTACCCCAGTCAGCTGCCGTGAGCGCCGTACCCCAGTCAGCTGCCGTGAGCGCCGTACCCCAGTCAGCTGCCGTGAGCGCCGTACCCCAGTCAGCTGCCGTGAGCGCCGTACCCCAGTCAGCTGCCGTGAGCGCCGTACCCCAGTGAGCTGCCGTGAGCGCCGTACCCCAGTGAGCTGCCGTGAGCGCCGTACCCCAGTGAGCTGCCGTGAGCGCCGTACCCCAGTCAGCTGCCAACGACAATCTCCCTGATTCAGAGATGTGGAGCATTAGTACTGAGCCGTCTTCGGGGAGCTCAGCTCTTGCTTCTGCTACACTGTCACCCGCAGCATCCCCTGTCTTGTTTCCTGTTGTGTCGCCTCCTGTGTCCCCCATCAAGATTCCTGTCCCGCCGCTAGCTGATTATGTTCCTGTGGCGGTTTCCACCCCTGTCAGGCTGCCTTATGTTTCCCCTAGCACCCCTGTCATTTCCCAGCCTTGGACTGTTTCCCCCAAGACATCTCCTCATGTGTCTCCAGCCAAGTCCCCCCGGATACCCCGTCCTCAGACCTCGTCCCAAGGACCCAAAATCCCCAGTCCTCCCAGCCACCCTGGACTGCCCCCTAATGACTTTGTGTTTCCCCCACCTCCTCTGCCTTGTTTATTGTTTTTGATTTTGCACCCCAACCCTGTAATTGTTTATTCATGTTTGCCGTTGTTATTTGTCATGTTTTGTTGGTTCATGTCTGTCAGTCAGTCTTGTCCCGTGTTTGATGTCTCCTTGTGGAGCGTCTGGTAGCCGCTCCTTAAGGTGGGGGTTCTGATTCTGCCATGTCTTTGTTTTTCCTGATCTTGTGGCAGGATCATAGCAGACCCATGTTTTGTGTACAAGCGCATGGCCAATTGTTTGGGCCATGTGCTTGTGTTGTCTCAATCTAGCCCCGCCCTCCTTGTTATCCTCGTTTTGTCATTATTGCTTTACCTTTGTCACCTTTTATGTTATCATTTGTCTCCCTATTTAATCCCCTTGTGTTTGCTGTCCTGTGTCGGTTCATTGTCAAACACTTGTTAAACCTTGTCAAACTCTGTCTTGCGTTGCTGTCTATCTTTATGATACCTCTGTGAGTACTTTGTCTGGAATCCTGTTATACGTTTAGTGAGAATTGTTTTGCTGTTAGTTACTGTTTAGTCATCGTCATCGTCAAGTCTTAGTCATAGCTATTTACCTGTTGTCTTGTTTTGCCCCCTCGTGGGTTTTGTTTTGTCTATAATAAATAGTGTTAGAGCATTCAGTCTGCGATTGGGTTCGTTCCACCTTCATCCACATAACAAGATTGAATATTCAGCAGCCCGAGCTTTATCATTTGTTCATTTGTATTATATCTGTTTTTTTTATTTGTTGAACATCAATTACATTTTTACCCTAAGATGGGTTTGGAATTGTTTTGTATATCCTAATTTGAGTGTTAGAATGATTTGTATGTTATTCTAATGTTGATCTAGCTTACTGCTAGTCGCATATAGCCAACAAACTAACACATAGATAACATAACTTTCAACACTCTCAAATGCTGTTTAAAGTGATAGTGTAGACCAAGTGAAACAGCGCTGCGTTACCTCAAGTTTAATTAGTCAAATAAACTGACCTGTGTGAGTAGTAATTCAGCACTTGCGGGTAGAATGAAATGTCCTTATTCATTTATATCCGCAAGGCTCGCGTGTGGCGCTGATATAGATCTGTCTCTTATTAGCAATCGCGCCCTGCTTCATACCACAGTCATGATAAAAACATCAATGTATTCACTCACCCATAAACATTATTAGATCCATCAGCTTGACGACAAGTTCCATAATTCCGCAGGAAATTTTGCGTCATCAACCTACGCCTTTGTTATTGTAAGAGGTTAGCGACCCCTAGCGGCGAATTTTTTTTATCTTTAAACTAAAGTGGATTTTGAAAGAGAAGAAATATTTGTTTAAAAAAAACTGCATGTACTCACTCTTCTCTTCTCAAATTCTTTATTAGATTTTACTTGTTTTTACAAATTGTCACTATTGGGCAGAAACCTTATTTCATGTTTAAGTGTTTTCATAAATCATTACTCCTGGTCACAATTGTAGCCACTGAGATGGATCGTAATTGTTGTTTGGTATCTATGAGTATCTTTTTTATTAATTCAATTCAATTCAATTCAAGTTTATTTGTATAGCGCTTTTCACAATACACATTGTTTCAAAGCAGCTTTACAGAAAATGCATTTCAAAAATATACACACAAAATACAGTTAGTTAATCATGAAATTTAGGGCATAACATATCGCCGGCGTTGGGTCGTCTCTTCACAGGCGTCGAGTCGTCTCATCACAGGCGTTGGGTTATCTGAAGTCTCCATGAGAGGCTGGATACATAACTGGAGCTGACGAACTCTATTTGAGTTATCTCGGGACAGGCGTCCCGAGATAACAACAAAAAAGGCAGATGGGAAATAATTAGCGTAGCTGCTGTTCATAATATGAATGCATTTGATCTGATTTAACAGTAGTATAAAAGGTAGGAGATGCATCATGTGAATGCTTGGCTAAAGAGATGCGTCTTTAATCTAGTTTTAAACTGGGAGAGCGAGTCTGAGCCTCGGACAATATCAGGAAGGCTATTCCAGAGTTTAGGAGCTAGATGTGAAAACGCCCTCCCTCCTTTAGTGGACTTAGTTATCCTAGGTACGACCAGAAGCCTCGAATTTAGCGATCTTAAAGAGCGCGATGGAATATATGGCGATAGAAGATCTCTTAAATACACAGGAGCTAAACCATTTAGGGCTTTATATGTCAGTAACAATACTTTGTAATTGATACGGAACTTAATAGGTAACCAGTGTAGAGATGATAAAATTGGTGTTATATGATCATATTTTCTTGACCTAGTAAGAACTCTAGCGGCTGCATTTTGGACTAACTGTAGCTTGTTTACGGAGGATGCAGGACAACCAGCTAATAAAGCATTACAGTAATCTAGTCTCGAGGTCATGAATGCATGAACTAACTTTTCTGCATCAGAAACTGATAGCATATTACGTAGCTTAGCAATGTTTCTAAGGTGGAAAAAGGCTGTTCTTGTGACATTTGAAATATGATTTTCAAAAGACAAGTTGCGGTCTAGTATAACACCCAGGTCTTTTACTGTAGAGGATAAAGTAACAGGACGTCCATCTAGATTAAGGTTGTATTGTAAGAGGTTTTGTGGGCAGTTTTTTGGACCAATCAGTAATACCTCCGTTTTATCTGAATTTAATAGAAGAAAATTACACGTCATCCAATATTTTATATCTTTAACACACTCTGTCATTTTAGATAATTTAGTGTTATCATCTGGTCTAGATGAAATATATAATTGAGTGTCATCGGCATAACAGTGGAAACTTATTCCATGTTTTCTTATAATATTACCAAGTGGCAGCATATAAATTGAGAATAGCAGGGGGCCTAATACAGATCCCTGCGGCACTCCATAATTTACTGACGTTATCTTTGATTTTTCCCCATTTAAATGGACAAAATGGTAACGGTCTGATAGGTACGATCTAAACCAGCTTAATGCCTGTCCCTGAACACCAGTGTAATTTTGAAGTCGATCTAAGAGTATTTTATGATCTATAGTGTCGAACGCAGCACTAAGATCGAGTAAAACTAGTATTGAGATACAGCCTTGGTCAGAAGCTAAAAGTAAATCATTTGTAATTTTAACCAGCGCAGTTTCTGTGCTATGATGTGGCCTGAATCCAGACTGAAACTTTTCATAGATATCGTTTTCTTGCAAGAAAGAGCACAATTGAGCGGACACAACTTTTTCTAGTATTTTAGACATAAATGGAAGATTTGAAATGGGTCTGTAATTTGCTAGGTTATTTGGATCTAATTGTGGTTTTTTAATAAGAGGTTTTATAACTGCCAGCTTGAATGTTTTTGGAACATGTCCTAAAGATAGAGACGAGTTAATAATATTGAGAAGAGGCTCTTCCACTACAGGTAACACTTCTTTCAGTAGTTTAGTGGGTATTGGATCTAATAAACATGTTGTTGGTTTAGATGCAGTGATAAGTTTATTTAGCTCTTCCTGTCCTATAGTTGTAAAGCTCTGTAGTTGTTCTTGAGGGGCAATAATTGAGGCTGAATCATAAGACGCTGTCAAAGATTGTACATTTACAATTGTGTTTCTGATGCTTTCTATTTTCTCAGTGAAGAAATTCATGAAATCATTACTATTAAAATGTAACGGAATATTTTGTTCAGGTGATGTCTGTTTATTTGTTAATCTAGCCACAGTGTTAAATAAAAACCTTGGATTGTTTTTGTTATTTTCTATTAGTTTGCGGAGATGCTCAGCCCTGGCTGCTTTTAGAGCCTTTTTATAACGTGACATACTGTCTTTCCACGCGATTCTAAAGACCTCTAAATTAGTTTGTTTCCATTTGCGCTCTAAGTTACGAGTTTCTCTCTTGATAACATGCGTAGCACTGTTGTACCATGGTGCTTTAGTTTTCTCTCTAACCTTTTTTAATCTAATTGGTGCAACAGCTTCTAATGTACTAGAGAAAATGGTGCTCATACTGCTAGTCATTTCCTCTAGTTCATCTGTTAGTTTGGGTTCACTGAGGAGCGGAGATAGATCAGGTAAGCTATTCAAGAATCTATCTATAGTAGTTGGAAGGATTGTTCTGCCTGGTCGATAACGTGGAGGAACATGACACATTTCAGCCGTACGTAGTATGCAAGTTACCATGTAATGATCAGTGACATCATCACTTTGCGGTATAATATCTATATCGGTTGGATCGGTTCCATATGATATAATTAAATCTAGAGTATGATTAAGACGATGAGTGGGACCACTAACGTTTTGCTTGACCCCAAAGGAGTTTAATAAATCTGTAAACGCAGCTCCTAACGCATCATTTGTGTTATCAACGTGTATGTTGAAATCTCCAACAATTATTGCCTTATCGACATTGACTAATAGATCTGAGAGAAAATCTGCAAACTCTTTTAGGAAATCAGCGTAAGGCCCTGGCGGTCTATATACGGTAGCCAAGGCTAGAGATAATAAGGATTTCTTTCTTACATCTAGGAGCGTAACATTTAGAACAAGTACTTCAAACGAATTAAACCTGTGGCCTGTTTTCTGAGTAACATTAAGAATATCTCTATAGATTGTTGCAACACCGCCGCCACGACCAATCAGACGGGGCTCATGCTTATAACAGTATCCTGGTGGAGTGGACTCATTAAGACCGAAATAATCATTTGGTTTAACCCAGGTTTCAGTAAGGCAGAGTACATCGAAGCTATTATCAGTGACCATTTCATTTACAATAACCGCCTTAGGTGTAAGCGATCTAATGTTTAGAAGACCTAGCTTTAGAAATTGTTTTTGTTCACTAATATTGAGATTTTCTGGTTTAATCACAATTAGATTTTTCTTAGATCCTACAGTAGATTTATTGTTTGGCCTCACTAAACGAGGAATAGACACAGTTTCTATATAGTGTTCTACACTGGTACTTATATCAATTAATTTGGGACAGCAAAGAATGTGATTTGGACTTTGACTTACTAGTCATATGGTGTGTAACGTCTTGGAGATGTTGTCCGACAGAACAGCCGCTCCGATTCTGCTGGGGTGCAGGCCATCAGCACGGTAGAGCCTAGGTCGCTCCCAAAACAGATTCCAATTATTTACAAAGAGCAGTCTCTGTTCATTACACCATGACATCAACCATTCATTTAGTGCAAACAATCTACTGAACCTTTCTTGTCCTTGTCGGTACGTGGGAAGCGGTCCAGACACGACGATCTTTGCTTCAGGCGATGTTCTGCGTACCGTCTCGATCAGGCTCCTGTAGTCCCTCTTCAGAACCTCCGTCTGCCGCAGCCTGATGTCGTTCACCCCCGCGTGCAGCACGACAGCTCCGACGCGCTCGTCACCGTTCAGGATCTCGGGGACCTGCGCAGCGACATCGAGAACACGAGCACCAGGAAAGCAGTGAGTGCGCACCATACCTTTACCTGAGGTAGCGCGGACATGCCGGACCATGGAACTGCCGATGATCACAGCGTCGTCGCGTTCCGTCTCGCGAAGAGGGGAGAAGCGGTTCCGGGTGGAGATCTCGAAGACCGGGAGGGGCGGAGAGGTCCTTGCTCTGGTCCTGGCTCGTGTCTTCCGCTGTGGCATCATCCAGGGTCCATGGTGCTGTGTCGGTGTCGGGGTAAACGAAACCAGGGGTGCTCGGGTCCTGTGCAGAGAAATACACGGAGTAGAGGAGGCCGGAGTCGAAAAGTTACTAACCACTGACTTGTGAGCATAGGCGCGTGATGCTTCAAGCGCTGATCGTCGGTCTCGCAGCTCGGCCTGCCTCCCCAGCAGATCACGGATCTGCTTCTCCACGGACTCCAGCTCCAACCGCACCGAATGCAGCTCAAACGTGTCCTCACCTGCACTCAGAGGTAGACACACATACGATGTATTCGCCATTATGACAGATGAACAATAAATTAGCAGTGATGCTACCAATATCACTACTAATTTAGGACTGAAATCATGGATAGAACCCGTATCCTTCCAGTGATTCGAGTGTAAATAAGACGGTCGATAGGCGAGACCACGCGTGCAAATGCTAGCGGGCTAACTTAACGTTAGAGATAGTAACGGAAGTTCGGAAAGTTGGAAATAACCAGCGATATCAAAGCAATCCGATTGTTTTTTTTTATAGAGAGTAGTATCGGAGATATGTTCACACGCTCACAAACTAACAGTTAAGCGATTCGAAACACAAACTCCAAATACAACCAAAGCGGTTCGAACACAGACACAAACTTCAAACACAAACAAGCGATTCGAAGGACAAGCACAAACACAAACTTCAAACACAAACAAGCGATTCGAAGGACAAGCACAAACACAAACTTCAAACACAAACAAGCGATTCGAAGCACAAGCACAAACACAAACTTCAAACACAAACAAGCGATTCGAGGCACAAGCACAAACTTCAAACACAAACAAGCGATTCGAGGCACAAACACAAACACAAACTTCAAACACAACAAGCGATTCGAAGCACAAGCACAAACACAAACTTCAAACACAACAAGCGATTCGAGGCACAAGCACAAACACAAACTTCAAACACAACAAGCGATTCGAAGCACAAGCACAAACACAAACTTCAAACACAACAAGCGATTCGAAGCACAAACACAAACTCCAACACAAACAGAGCGATTTCAGTGATTCGAGTGTAAATAAGACGGTCGATAGGCGAGGCCACGCGTGCAATGCTAGCGGGCTATCGTTAGAGATAGTAACGGAAGTTCGGAAAGTTGGATATAACTAGCGATATCAAAGCAATCCGATTGTTTTTTATAGAGAGTAGTATCGGAGATATGTTCACACGCTGGAAAAATAGAAAATGCTCGTTCCTAAATGAGTGTAAAGAACAGAATCAACGATTTATGAATCAAGTCGACGGAGCTTCAATACAAACACAGCCATTACTGCAACAAAATCAGTAAAAAAAAAATCTAACTATGATGTTTCTATTTTCAGAATTAGGTTGTTTTATTTTAGCATAATCCAGCTAGTTCATGAACATTTTTTTTGGTTGATTGGGGGTTGCACAAATGAAAAGGTTGGGAAACACCAATTTAGAGCATACAGAGTATGCAATGGCTCTCTGTTGCAAGGGTAATAATTTTCCTAATTAGCTAAGCTTTAAACACTGTCCCAATCATCCAAAATCAGTTGTCCCATCCACCCAAATAGTAAAGGCCCATGCACCTTTATTTTTTTATTTGACTATCTGTGTAATATTGTTGTCTCTGTGTACTAGAAGCTTTTTCTGTCACCAAAACAAATTCCTTGTATGTGCAAACACACTTTGGCTAAAGCTCTTTCTGATTATAATTTTACATAATGCGTTATATGATACTGGCCTTAATTTTCTTTTAATGTGTCTTAACTGAAGGGTAAATCACATAAGATAAAGAACAAATGTGCTTTCCAACCCCACATACCCACCAAGCCTCACACACACGCTTGTCACAGACTGTTTATCCCCCTCACACATAAGTGCTGCTTGTCAGGTAGATTTTCACTCATACATACAGCTGATTATTAGTGCTGTCCTGATGGAGCACTGTGGATCTGATAATCAAAATATCGCCTGTCTGAGGTGGAATGGTGTTAGAGAGGGGGGGAAACAGTGTGACCTTCAGAAAACCCCAAAAGAAAAAAATGTGCTGGTGACTCACAATGCTTTTGTTAGCTTATTCTGAAGGGAACAAATGGCAGGACATTTAAAGCCAATAGTGAAGGTTACCATTGCCATGGATGCATGGTTGTATCATAATAGTATAATAAGTACCCCTTAGTTCTATAACACTTTTTATGTAATGAGTCTATATAATATGTTAGTTTCACATTTAAAGGTGAATTACTGAAATTAACTTTTGCACGATATTCACATTTTTCGAGTTTCACCTGTATATATTTGCTTAGTTATCACCAAAATCTCACTCTATTTAGCTGTAGATCATTAACCCTTTTGCACGCAAGTTTAAAATATTCTAGCTGACTCCCCTGCATGAGTTTAAGGCGATCGTTATTTTAGAACATATCACCTTATGTCACCTTAGGCGACACTTTATACTTGTCACTTGAGACACTGCATTAATTAACTTTTGCACTATATTCTAATTTTTCGAGTTTCACCTGTAATAGTAATTTCTTGCTAGAAAAATTTACAAAATGTATTTTTTGTAAATTTGTAAAAATGTAAAACATTTGCACAAAAACTGACCAACAACCACAACTTTGAGATGTCAGCTTTACTTTTCTTGCTCAACTGTCATAGAATGGAAAACACAGGTTTGTGTGATATCAAAGGCAGTGAAGGAAACATCTATGCAGCCTTCAAAAAAAGTAGATCGGATGAAGGCATCTCAGGAGACAGGAGCACTGTAAAAAATACTAATGGAAACTGATAATTAGATATTGGCTCAATAAAATTTTCTCTTGAACGGCGGCCGACATCTCGGGAGGAGACTCTGGAACGGCGGCAGCCATCTTGGGATGAGACTCAGGCGTGGCGGTCATCTTGGGAGATGGTTGCCGAGCTGGAGCTGGAGCCGATGTGTGTGCTGCCCACATACTAAAAATCGCCATGGCGACTATGATAAGAGCTGCATGCTCTGGCTCGGCAGGCACAACGTGAACAGTCTCTGGCTCGGCAGGCACGACGTGAAGAAGCTCAGGCTCGGCAGGACTGACATCAAGAAGCTCAGGCTCGGCAGGACTGACGTGAAGAAGCTCAGGCTCGGCAGGACTGACGTGAAGCTCAGGCTGAGGGGATACTGTGGGCTTGTGGGGCTCCTCATCTGATGAGCAGTTCAATAAAAGGGCAAAGTCCATATACTGCACCAGAGTGCAGTGAGGGGTATTGGCAGGCATGATATAATAAATGGATTCATTAGGTCTATGGCGAAACATGTCTTTCAAGAATTCATCATTGAAATCAACCCCATGGCAAAGTCCACAGTATTCCTTCATGTAATCCTCAATAGGAGAGTCACCTTGGCTGAGGCGGAAGAGATCAATTGCTGGGTACATGTTGCTTCTAGTATTCTGTTAACGAATGAAGGCAAGTAGTAGAGAACCCAAATGCAACTTTAATTAACAAAACAAACATAAAACAACGGCTGGAAACTCAAACCAAGAACATAGATAAGAAACATTCAATACTAGACCAAGACACAGGGCAAACATGAGGGCTTAAATACACAAGACTAACGACTAGACAAGGGATACCTGTGAACAATTAAACAATGAATCAATAACAACATGACACATCAGACAAGGGAACACATGGCAGAATCACATGACTAGAACAAGGGATCACATGGCATACATGAAACAGGAACAAGGAACAAAACTCAAACCATGACACTACCGCATATTTTGTAAAGAAATCAGTAATCACCAGGATGTCCTTTGTGTTGCTGGAATCTGGCTCCATTGAAAGGAAGTCCATACAGACTAATTTGAGAGGTCTGGAGACTTTGATGTTAACCAATGGAGCAGCTCTTTCTGGCTTTTTGTCACATGTGCACATCGACTGCACATTGAAAAAGTATTTTTTCATATGTCCAATACTGTTTGCCCTTCTGGGCCAATAGAAACGAGTTCTGGCAAGATCCATGGTTTTGTTTAGTTCTAGATGTCCCATAGAATCGTGTAGACTTTTCAGAACCACATTTCTGAACTCTTCTGGAAGTTACCAACTGATCTGGGAGATACTGATCTGGAAGAACCAACTGATACTAAATTTCTTCACCAATGGTTCTCTTTCTATAAAGAATCCCATTCTTCAGCTCCAACTTCTACAACTACACTTACGCAACAGAAATGGAAACTCTGGTAATACTCTTTTCTCACTGTTGGTGGAGAAGTGCCTCCAGATTCTAACTGATGTATAACTTCTCGTATTGCAGGGTCTGCTCTCTGTTTTTCTTTTAGCTCATCTTCAGACACACTAGGAACAACAGGAAGCCCATCAAACTATTCAAAACTCTCTGGTAAAGCTTCTGGAAACATGGACAGGGACTCAACCAGAGGAACACTGTCACCACCCAAAGTTTCACGTCCCAGATGTTTGTCACACATGACTTGAATTACTTTGGAAACAAAATCAGAGTTCTCCACCTCGGGCAGGTGGTGCAAAGCAAATTGGCGAATACGTTCCCGCTCCTTCAAAGATACATACAAGATTCATTCGTCAGGCCATCGTGGGGACGCCTTGAAGGACCCATCAGCATCCAGGTTACACACTGCTTCAACTCAGCCACCGATCGGTCTGCGCAAGGCTGTGTGAGGTCGAACAAGCCTAATGAAAACGTAATCAAAAACAGAACATACACGTGACACACATACGTTCATATGTTTTGTTTTTTGGTTCAAAACATTGCAAGCCCACAAGTACCATTTCAGAGAGGGAGAGTGAGTGGGAAATTTCACCAATTTCCTCAAATCACCAATAATCTTTTGTTTGCCTTTTTAAATTCCATGTTAAATAATATAAATCTAATAGCTGCGACCTCTTGCCACCCTAATCGCCCCTTCCGTCCGCCCTGTTCCCCTCTCTGTCTAAGCCACTGTCACACATGCATTAGCTCTTCAATCTTCTATTAATACACACAGTAATTTCAGTTCCCCTCCATTCCAATTACCTCCTGCTTTGCACTTTGTAGGCACATTCATCTAATTCCCTCATGTATGAAATGATCTCTTGTCTGCTACAGGCCACACCATTAAGTTTAGGCTTGTTCTTGACTGATAAGATTTAGCATTATTAAATGATCACCAAAGCCACTTCCCTCGGTTTCCTCCATGGAGGATTTTGCTGCTTTCATTCAAACACTTTCTAAGGAGTTAGCAGCCCTTAGAACGTGGCAGAATTATGGGACAGTGTCTGCAGTGATAAGACGAAGGCCATATTTTGAGAGGAAGAGCTTATTGGAAGTCACTCAATAGACTGATCAACAGATGTCACTTGGTTAAACTGACCATTACATTACTTTGTATAATGTTGAAGGCCATTACAAAATGGTTTAGGAAAAAAGAAAGAAAACATCCTACTTATTTCATGTACAAAATAAACGTTATGTTATTTATTTTATGTATACAGTTTGATTAGAATAGCTTTTTTTCTCAGCTTAGGTGAATGGAGAGATGTTATTATGAAAGTGTTTTTAACTGAGATTTCAGGTTCTCAGGTTTCATTGAAATGTTAACTTTATTTGAGATGTTTCTCCTAATATTCCTTAAGAATTAAAAAATTAAGTGGACACACATAACACAGTGGTTTAAATTCAATATGAGAATTTAAAAAAAAAAGAATGAAGACAGGAAAATTGTATGTATGTAAATTGTAAAAAAAAAAATCTTTGATTGCAGAATTTTTAATCTTGACAAATCTGAGCATAGTTTGAGACTGTTGAGATCTCTTCTGAAACTTTAAGAGAGTGAACTCCCTTATTCTCACTTGTTATGCTGGGTGAACTCAGAGATGAGGGATAACTGGATCCAAATAAGGTTTAATGATGAAATAACAAAAATATAAACAGCAGAACATGAGAAATGAAACTGAGTAAATCCACAAGGAACAAAACTACAAAGGACCACAAAATGTGGCAGACATGATAGAAACAGGAAATAGAACAAAAGTCCAGTAACAAGCACATATAACATATAACAAATGCATTAAAGATGACCAGAGTTTGCAGTTTCCCAGGAGAAATTTTAAAAGGCATGCAGGAGACTTAAAAAGTCTCTACTTGATCGAGAAACAACTGATACATTAACATTTAAGAAATTAAATATCTAATTGGTCTTGTGGTGTGTGTAATCTAATGGATTATGATCTGTGTGATAAAGGGGAGCTTGGGAGGGACTTAGATTGCAATTTTGATCAATCTTCATTAAAAAATCTACTGAATGTCTAATCGATTAATGTCATTGTATTGTATTGTAGGTAGGTCACAATATATTGTACTGTATAAAGGTTCTAACTGAATCACATCATAGAGTTTAAAAGCAGTGAAAACAGTGAATCATGAAGACGAAAGTGAGGCCCCTGGGAGAATAGGTTCATCTCCGATAGCACATCAACACACATGTGTGCAGACAATCAAATGCTTTAGATCTCATCTGTGAAAGATGCTGATTCACTCTCATGGGAAACATGCTCATCAGAGAACAAGCAAATGAGGCACTTTAAGTACCATTGATTTTAAAGGGAAGCTAATCCTCCTACAAAGCAAGACCCAAAAGTAAATTTCCTCGTCAGCTCAATTAGGAAATGAGAAATACTGGCAATACTTACCCAGCTCCTCATTACCCCTTCAACAAACAGCACATACAACAGTGCACTAAGGCCATGTTTAGACTGCAGGCAAATCTGATTTTTTTTCTTTTCAGGCAGACTGTCCACATTATGAATTGCAAATAATCCAATATGATTTGTGAGTCCAGACATAACCAACCTCTCTGCATGCATGGGTTGATTTGTTAATGACATAGGCGTACCCACATGTGACGAGACTTTCAAAAATGGATGCAGAAAAATGGAGTAGCATCATCTCGCTCTTCAAATAAGCGCCCTGCAGAACTCCCCCTCCAACATTGAGTTTCAATGGAGGAAACTGGTATATATTGTGATGTTCCATGCTATAGTCACAACCTAAATATTTGGACATGCAGTTTGAATACTTCCAACATTTCCGTTACTGTTTTTGACGTTATCGTTGTGTGTCGAGTTAAGAGTCACACAAAAGACAATTTGAAATCTGATTTTAGCGGCTAGAGCAGCCAGATTGAGACTCATCTGTAAAAAAAAATCTAATTGGAATCGCATTTCAAACCACCTCCAAATGTGGTTTGAATCTGTCACAGTGTCTGGTTTGTGTATTCCTGGTGTCCACTAGATGTCCTCTTCCCCACGGTGTCATCCACATTCTCACTACATTTCCCATGATCCTGTCTGTCACTTAGTGTTCATTGTGTTCAGCTGTTTCTTGTCACCTTAATTAGCACTTGTGTATATTGTCCCCACACTTCCGTTGTTATTCCGAGCCTGTTTTCTAGTGTTTGTGTTTTATGTTTGGATTGCCTTTTTGGATTTTGACCTTTGCCTGGACTGGTTGTGAGTACGGATTACCCTTTATTAAAATACTGCTTTTGGATTTCTAATTCCCTGTGTGTGCGTGTCGTGACAGAAGGACTCCGTCATGCAGAGATCCAGCGGTATGGGGTCTCCTAAGTCTCCAGCCACTGAGAGGGGGAATTCTCAACCTAAAGAGATTCCTCCTCGTATGAAAATTTTTGAGTGTTTTGCTTATTGGGCCCGATTGACTGAGGAAGCTGATAGGAGGAAAGCTTCCACACCCCTTTCAGAAGCTCCCAGAGAGTCATTCGAGGGAACCCGGCTGGCAAAATTTTCTGGGACCCGCGGAGGTCATAGGAGAGGAGGTACTAGAGGGGAGTCCAGGTATCACTCTCCACCTCGATCCTTCATGGAACCTGAGGTGGTGAGGTCCAGCCCAGACTTCCATCCGCCGCCGATCCCATCCAGTCCAGAGCCTGCCTGTCGCCATCAGAGGCGGCAGAGGAGGAGAGGGAGAGCTTCCTGCACTCCTGACGTTCCCGAACAACCCACTGTTGTCCCGGAGACCGTTCCGGTACAGTCCGCTGTCATCCCGGTGGTTGTTCTAGTACAGCCCGCTGTCTCCCTGGAGGTCGTCCCCGAGCAGCCCGCGGCCGTCCCGGAGGCCGTGCCCGTGCAGGCCGCTGTTGTTCCCGTGCAGCCCACTGTTATCCCAGAGATCGTTCCGGAGATACCCACCATCAGTCCGGCCACGGTAAGGAGGGCTGTCTTCCTTTTTTATGCTGTGGCAGTACTGCATGCTTGGAGGAGGCACAGCATGTCTGCCGATCCAGAGCCTGTTCACGTCACGTCTGCCGAGCCTGTGTCTTCCGACAAGATGGTCGCCGCCGAGCCTGTTCACGTCACGTCTGCCGAGCCTGTGTCTTCGTAGAGGATGTTCGCCACCCTCAGGGGCGCCACCGCCCCTGAGCCGGTGGTGTCTGTTGCAGTTCCTGAGCCGGTGGTGTCTGTTGCAGTTCCTGAGCCGGTGGTGTCTGTTGCAGTTCCTGAGCCGGTGGTGTCTGTTGCAGTTCCTGAGCCGGTGGTGTCTGTTGCAGTTCCTGAGCCGGTGGTGTCTGTTGCAGTTCCTGAGCCGGTGGTGTCTGTTGCAGTTCCTGAGCCGGTGGTGTCTGTTCCAGTTCCTGAGCCGGTGGTGTCTGTTCCAGTTCCTGAGCCAGGGTCTGTCTCTGTTCCGCCTTGGTCTTCACCGCCATGGCCGCCCGAGTGGTCGGCTTCACCCTGGTCGTCTCCGCCATGGCCGCCCGAGTGGTCGTCTCCGCCGTGGCCGCCCGAGGGGTCTTCACCGCCGTCGTCGCCCGAGGGGTCGTCTTCGTCCTTGTCGTCGCCCGAGGGGTCTTCACCGCCGTGGCCGCCCGAGGGGTCTTCTCCGCCCTGGCCGCCAGATGGACTGTCGTCTCCGCCCTGGCCGCCAGATGGACTGTCGTCTCCGCCCTGGCCGCCAGATGGACTGTCGTCTCCGCCCTGGCCGCCCGATGGACTGTCGTCTCCGCCCTGGCCGCCCGATGGACTGTCTGCTTCGCCACGGCCGCCGGTTAAATTGTCATCCCCTGTTCCTGTTCCCCTTCATGGTCCTGGCACTCCATCCCTCCCCCTGATCCTCCACCATTCCACCTCCCGCCTGGACTCTTGTTTTGTTTGTTTTTTGTGGGTCTTGGAGCGTCTGGTAGCCGCTCCGTAGAGGGGGGGTTATGTCACAGTGTCTGGTTTGTGTATTCCTGGTGTCCACTAGATGTCCTCTTCCCCACGGTGTCATCCACATTCTCACTACATTTCCCATGATCCTGTCTGTCACTTAGTGTTCATTGTGTTCAGCTGTTTCTTGTCACCTTAATTAGCACTTGTGTATATTGTCCCCACACTTCCGTTGTTATTCCGAGCCTGTTTTCTAGTGTTTGTGTTTTTTAGTTTGGATTGCCTTTTTGGATTTTGACCTTTGCCTGGACTGGTTGTGAGTACGGATTACCCTTTATTAAAATACTGCTTTTGGATTTCTAATTCCCTGTGTGTGCGTGTCGTGACAGAATCAGATTTGAAAAAAATATTTTTTTTGCTGTTCAGACTTTGGATAAAATCTTCTGGATAAAATTTGGATATGTATTTTTGGTAGCAGTCTGAACAAAGCTATAACTTTTCTATGCAAGTAACATAATGGCAAATATTTTTTAAATAAAAAAGCTTGTTGAATTGACCCTTTGCAGGGAGCTTGATTGACAGGTGATCTGACCAATCATACTTCGCCATCCACCATTTTATTTCTAAATTATGACAATTTTTTAAGTAAAAATCATATTAACATTATAAGTGCACACTCACAGCACAAGGGCCCAGTGAAGTGATCAGTCACGGCACATGGTGTAAACACCACCACCAAAGAAGGGTGGGGAACAGTCAATTTCCTATGCCAAAGAGGCCACAGCTCCTTTAAAGAAAACACTCTCCACACCACTCACTCACCCCACAGATAAGAAAAATTGGTAAATGATTAAATAAGCTGACAGGAGGATGGCGAATGTTCATCCATCAACAGGCCTTGCCTAACATCCACTTCAACTTCATGCAAAGAACAGTTAACGAGTTTGTTTGCCCATACAATCTTTAAAGGTGTCATGAACTGCATTGTTTTTTGTTTTGTTTTTCATAATGTTTGCTGGGGTGCACTTATAATGTTAATATGATTTTTACTTCAAAAATTGTCATAATTTAGAAATAAAAGCCGTTTTTCCTAGCCTGATTTTGGCTCTGATTTGAACGCTCTCTGTTTGAAGGGGCGTGTCTTCTGTGACACTTCGATGTAAACGCCCAGTGCTGTCATTGGCTGACACAGTGGCTAAATGTAGGATATGATTACGAAAGGTCATGGTAAGATGAAGGTGGAGTTTGGGGAGGTAGAGGGATGTTGGAACACCTGATCCTGGAGAGAGGTAAGCGGCTGCTTATATACTCTCTCTGTTGATTAAAAGATTAGATGGGCTCGCTCCTCCCTAACTTACATTTGGGAACTTAATTTTATGTTGATGGTTATTGACTTAACACAACAGTTCACGGGACAGACCTTTTAACATATAAGTGAATGCATGGACGATGACTTAACCGTTTCTTATCATTTTTGGTCTCTATCTGTTCCATATGATGCCTTTAATATTTTAAAAGAGGTTTGCTAAATAAATAATGCATGTGTAAAACGTTAAAGACACTGGTTTAAAGGAGTTCACTTTCAAAAAAAAATTGTTGCTGATCATTTACTCACCACAATGTCATCCAAGATGTCCATGTATTTCTTTCTTCAGTCGAAAAGAAATTAAGGTTTTTGAGGAAAACATTCCAGAATTTTTCCAGAATATAATGGACTTCAATGGCAACCAACAGTTTGAAGGTCCAATGTCAGTCTCAATCATAGGTCTCAATGCAGCTTCAAAGGCTCGACACGATGCCAGTCGAGAAAAAGGGTATTATCTAGCGAAATGATCAGTCATTTTCGAAAAATAAATACAAATTATATACATTTACATTTAGTCATTTACCAGACGCTTTTATCCAAAGCGACTTACAACTGAGGACTACATCAAGCGAGTCATCGTGAAGAGGCAAAAATAACGCAAGAAGTGCTCAAAATACAAAGTTCTGGCATTGCTCAGAATAGCATAAGCCAAAACAAGGGAAGATTAAATAGAAGGGTTTTTTTTTTTTTTTTTTTTTTTTTTTTTTTTGTCAAGTGCTCACGGAAGAGATGAGTTTTCAGTTGTCTTTTGAATGTGGTCAGGGATTCTGCATTCCGGACGAGGGTAGGGAGATCATTCCACCAGCAAGGAACCGTGAATGAGAATGTTCTGGAGAGTGATTTTGTGGATCTCTGTGATGGTACCACGAGCCGTCGCTCATTGACCGATCGCAGGCTTCTGGTAGGGATGTAGACTCGTAGGAGCGAGTGAAAGTAGGAGGGAGCTGAGCCTGTGGTCGATCTGTAAGGAAGGGCCTATATACTTTTTAACCACATGCCCGTCTTGTACTATCTCTGATATGTGCCGCGTATTACGTCATCACGTTGGAAAGGTCACGCAAGATGTAGTAGCGACCCAGTGTTTACAAGTATGATGTATATGTTGAATCATGACACATATTTATATGTATTTGTTTCAGTTTATTGTTTAAAATGGCCCTTACGTGTGTATATCATTATTGGTACATGTATTAGTCTTTGCCCGTTTGCTTTGTAAACACGTCTTGCGTGACTTTTCCAACGTGATGACGTAATACGTGGTGCATCTCAGAGATGGCATTTTTGGTATAAAGTATAAAATGTTAATTTTTTTTAGAAAATGACAGATCGTTTCGCTAGATAAGACCCTTATTTCTCGCCTGGGATCGTGTAGAGCCTTTGAAGCTGCATGAGACCTATACTAGACTGACATTTGGACCCTGTTGGTTGCCATTGAAGTTCATTATGTTGAGAAAAATCCTGGAATGGTTTCCTCAAAAACCTTAATTTATTTTCGACTGAAGAAAGAAAGACATGGACATCTTGGATGACATGGGGGTAAGTAAATTATCAGCAAAATATTTTTTGAAAGTGAACTAATCCATTAACACTGTACTTTATGCTATGCAAATGAGTTCCGCACTAGGGTGGGCAACACCATGGCTACTTCAGACACCAGTGGCCAATCAAACTCCAGGATCGGAAATGCCCCGGATTTCAATCTCCTCCTCATCAGAGAGGGATAAATATGTCCCCCTGGTAGACACACCCTTGTTCTGCGTTTCCACCTCGACGGGGAAGGAGACACTGATATATGAATGAGGAATTATAAGACGTTGTGATCGATTATTCATATATTCATATAATCCATTTTGACTTTCGATAATTTAATGTAACTGTAATATGGAATATATTAATCATATTCATGATTAGTTATTAAAATTCCCTATAGATCATTTGAGCTAATTCATATGGACCCAGAGTCCGAGGCAAGCAAAACCTTTTGCAAAACATATTGCATAGCTGCAAAGGGCCCCAGCATTGAGGGACTTCATCTGACCCTTATGGCTCCTCCAGCAGCGCAGCCCAGTCCACAAAGGACCTCTGCTTCGGCAGACACTGCCTGTCCCACATGGCTCCTCAGTGATGCAGCCAGTCTGCAAAGGACCCTGTGAAGATTTATCTGACCCAACTGCCCAGTCCACTCTTTAATTACCTTTTTGGCGCAACCGAAGTTCAGCATCCTCCAGCCCAGCGTGGCAATGACTACTGGATTGCAACTACCCATCCCACTGCACGCTGCCCGCATCACCAGTGGAAGATGTCTCTACTGCCGGACTGATAATCCGACTGTGTGGAACGTAAATATAAATGTACACTTAAATTTAAACATCTAACAACACTTAAAGTGACATGTGATCCACAATCACTACATCATAGGTGAATTAAGTACAAATAATTACAATAACTCCATTTGATTACCAGACAATACACAACACAGAATTTGTGGAAAACAAAACATTTCAATTTCAAACAAAATGTGTTTGTCATTTCAAACAAATTAATTACATTATTTTAAATGGTTGTTTTTATTAATTAATTTAATTAAGTAGCTAGTAGCCACATCACCTTGAATTATAAGGTTCTGGCATTTTTGTCAAAATTGAGTTACTCACATATATTCTGTGGTAGGGATGCATAACGATTAATCGCAATTAATCGTTAGCAGAATAAAAGTTTTTGTTTACATCATATATGTGTGTGTACTGTGTAAAATAATTATGTATTTATAAATACACACACATGCATGTATATATTTAAGAAATATTTACATGTTTATATACATTTTTATATTTAAATATAATTTATATTATATATAATTATAAATACTTAATATATAAATAGATTTTTTTTCTTAAAATTATACATGCATGTTTGTATATTTATATATACATAATTATTATACACAGTACACACACATATATGATGCAAACAAAAACTTTTATTCTGCAAACGATTAATTGCGAATAAATTATTTATATTATGTGTGTTTTTTTTGTTTTTTTAAGTTGTGTACATTTTGGGACTTTTTTTTTAGAAAACAAAAAGGTCTATCCACAAAGGAGTATGGAATGCAAAAAAAATTTTGAATTTCTAGCTCAAAACTGCTCAGAATGCAGATACAGAAGAATTATAAATCCAAGGCATTCTATTTACAGGTATTTTAACCAGGGGCTTGTTCTATCCTTTTGAGGGATGGCTACAGACACCTTGGAACCTTGTTTTGTGCTTGGGTGAGGAGGTTTGCTTAAAAATAATGAATAATTGTGTATCTGATCTATCATGGCATTCTTTTTTTATAATATCCTGGTTTTAACTATAAGCACAAGTGTACATGTAAAGTATAAAATTCAGCCATTTTTCATCCATTATCTATTCCAATTTCACAGTCAGTAGTTTCCGTTATAAAAGGAATCTTGTCAATCAGACAGCGAGATGAAAGTAAAAAAAGGTGAAACCAGTGGGGATGGTGTGCTGAGGTCTATGCTGCTGGCACTGCTGTTTAATAAGGATTTACTCATTACGATTACTCAGGAGAAGATGGTCAGCGTTTTCTCTCTAACCCGAGGGCACTAAACCATCAGTAGACGTTTATGGCACACAGCAGGAGCTGATTAGTTCTGAACTCACCAATTCGTGTTCAGTGGACAGTGGACACACAACATACAATTAACCTTTCTGGTTGAAAGTAGCAGGGAACTTATTTCTAATATTACAATATGTCAGCTTTACAGAGTTCATGTGCCTAGACCCTGATCAGATAAACGGATTATGAAAAAGTTTAAAAGTTGATTCTGAAAGTTAGTAAATTCTGCTATTATTTTCCTACAAAACACTGTAGGAACAGCTTTCAAATGTCAAAAAAATGCGACCTCACCTCATGATACAACTATTTTACGAGGTAAGCAATTTTGTATTAATTTGTTCAACGTGATTTATACGATAACATATGTTTTCCCGTAGGTCCTGAGAATTATCCATCAATTTCCAAAAACGTAAAAAAAGTTGCAAATTTCCATGAGAGTGCGTTGAAAAAATTTCAACTATGACCCCATCTGTCACAAACATCCACTGAAAGCAACTTAAAATTAACCCATAAGTAGTTTATTGAAAATAATCCATCAAAACAATGACTTGACTACATGAGACTTACCAACTGTAGAATGTCACAAAACAAAGCTAGACAAAAGACAATGGTAACATGAGGGCTATTTAAACACACAAAGACTAATAAAGACTTAACAAGACACCTGAAAGCAATGAACAATGACCCAATGGGAATATGACACAAGAAACAAGGGAACCAATCAGAACATGACACATGATACTAGGGAAGCACATGACATGATTACATTAGGGCACGGATTAACATGACAAAGAAGAACCATGACGCAGACTGAATCCGAAATCGCCCCCTAAATGAACAGCCATTTGTAGTGGTGTCTGAAACTATAGTGGACGTTATTGAGTGCACTCATTCAATCCCACATTGCACTGCAATAACAAGTGTACAACCGATGTACGCTCAACTGCTGTCCGAATTCGCTCACTCATTCAAGTGAACAGTATTAGTGGATTTACGTAGGGAATAGGGAATGAGGGTTTAGGGAGCGATTTCGGATTCAGCCTATGAGAATTATACAAAATAAAATATATGAAAACATGAAGGTAAAATCAAAGCCCAACCATTCCCCCACCCCCTCAATGGGTGGCTCTCAACACCCTAAGAGAACTGGAGATGCTGGAGGAGCTGTAGTGGTCGCTGCCACCTCTGGAGAAGAGTGTGCGGCCTAAACAAACAAGATGACAACTGTCATTACAGGAAGCACAACTGATGGTGGCAGGACCTCTGAGACTACTGGACTCGGGTACATTGGACATGGAAGCATAACGGCCATGGTAGGTAAGTTGCACACAGGGCCAAGCTCCACATCTGCTGGAGTGTGGTATTTATTATTTTTTTTAAATTTACCAAGTACAAGCCCCTATCAAATTCTGTTACTGGCAAGGGGACAAAAATCCCTATTTCATTAAATGTAAATATTTAAAAAATGTGTAGCAACACTGACTTTGAGTATAAATTGGGGAAATTAGCACTCAAATGGGAAATTAAATATTCATGGTTTTGATGAATATTATTTGCATACGCCCTAAAGTGGTTCCAAATATGGGCTTTATACCGCCTTTACCATATGAATATGTATCAGGATTACTCGTGACAATAATTCATACAGAGAAAGGGAATGATTTTAATCAGTCGTACTTGGAAATACAACTTTAACCATTAATGCGTATAACATATCATATTTACATCAACACTTCGATCCGTTTAGTTCTTGGCAAGCAAAATTACATCCATATGGCCATTAATGGAGATAACTTACCCTCCAAGAGATCAGATCGGGAATATTTAAACTATGCAATGTTTAAAAGTGTGGTAGAGTGTTTTTTTTTAATGGTAGCATAGAATCTAATTTTCATTGGACTTCAGGATATGGATTCAATACACATGAACTCAGGCAAAGATTAATGAAGTTTAATAAAAGACACTTTAAAATACATACACGATCAAGCGTGTATCTTTAACAATATGCATGAACAAAACAAATGATTATAAAACGATTACGTAGCGTATATATAGTAACACGATATTAACCAAGAGATAGAGAGAGAGAGAGAGAGAGAGAGAGAGAGAGAGAGAGAGAGAGAGAGTGTGAGAGATATGAGAGAGAGCGAGAGAGAGAGAGAAAGAAAGAGAGAGAGAGAGAGAGAGAGAGAGAGAGAGAGAGAGAGAGAGAGAGAGAGAGAGAGAGAGAGAGAGAGAGAGAGAGAGAGATGCTTTCGAGGTAGAGAGTGTTGGAGGAATTACACAGTTTAAGGAATACTTTCAATAATCAAGAGACCAGAGGATGCTCAGACAACCTTAAGCTAGCTTTGTTTTAAAGGTCAGATTGGAATGGCCTACTTGCGTTGCTGTTGGAAAGAGACTTAGTCTGGTGCGTAGCGCTGTTTCTTTTGGAGCTTTGCGGGTTTCCGGGTGGCGTCACGTGGTTGTTTTGACGCAGAGTGGAGACACTAGGCTTTTCGCTCGTTCAAACGCTGGATCAAGGAAGTAGCTTTAAAACTCGTATAAAAATAAAGACTTAGTCTTAGAAACGGAAAGTAAACGGAGAGCAAGGCTCTCTTGAAGCGAAGTTAAAGTTGGGAGTTAGAGAGGCTAGCCGCTTAGACTAGAACTAGAGACTAGAGTAGTCCTACTAGAATTGTAGCGCAGAAGTGAAGAAGTGGAGCTTCTTAGGCTCGTCTCCAAAATATGAATGAAACAGGAGCACGCCCATTCTGAGCCTGGGAGCCAATCACGAGTGGGGATTTTGTGGCGCCAAGATTCCCTTTGTCTGTGACGGCACGCCTATTCAGCACGTGGGGAGAGGTCAGAGTTTTATTCTGACATTATTCTGCACATCAGTAAATGTTTAATAATGCATAATAGATTGTTTCTCAAAACAGATTCGGGTTCGTCTAATTTTCTGGTTTACAATCATACCAAATTTGATATAGTTTAGATCATGTTAAAGAGAACTATATTGATTTTTGGGTATTATGCGCTTCTACTGGTTGTTTTAATCCGGAAAACGCGCATTCTACGTCAGATTCTGCATGCTTGTTAATCGTATTTTCAAACAGATTGTTGCATTCTCACAAAAAGCGTTTTTCTCACTTTTAGAATTCTCGTGCGTGTTTCTGTTCCTCACCCCCACCGTGTGTGTGTGTGTGTGTGTGTGTGTGTGTGTGTGGGACGGGCGAGGCGCGTCTGTGACCTGTTAACCTCATAGGTGTAAAACATGTGGTTTGTGTTAGAGTGCGGATCGGGCCGACTTTTTCTGTCCGAGCCCGGCCCGCGTCCGACAGAGCAGTAACCGAACCCGACCCGAGCCCGACAGGCATAAAGATATTTATGTTCGAGCCCGATCCGAGCCCGACAGTTAAAATCCCATTTTTTTCTCATACTAATGACAATTGTACGTTTGTTTGTGTGGAAAGCCCGCTTTTATTAAGCAACTGTAGGAAGGCAATCGGAAATGTCAACAGAATGAGCGCATCAGCGCGCGGAGCAACAAGCGCTCTTAACAGCTGGCGCGCGCACATTATGCACGCGTTTCGTTGTCACGGCTACATAAACAAATGTCCGCACACAGGAAGACAGATGTTATGGTAATATTTTACATGTATTTTAATCACAAAAACGAACGTTTGCATCAAGTGAAAGCATCAGGCACATCAGCTACCTACATAAGCTGTTTTAAATTTAAAATGTTCAATGCCTTATCGCGCTGATGTGACCGAGCCCGACCCGAACCCGAACATCATTTCTAAATATCTGTCCGAACCCGGCCCGGCCCGTCGGGTACCGGCGGGTCCCGTCGGGCTCGGGTCGGGTATCCATCCTCTAGTTTGTGTGTGTGTGTTCAGCTTTGTAACAATGCATGAATAGAGTTTCACGACGGGAAGTCCCTGCTTGAAAGAACCCAGACGCGGTGTGTGCGTCTTTCGGACGATAAATTCAATTAAAACTCCGGGGTATCTCACCTTATCTGGCAGAGAATCAACTAAAAAGCTTTTAGAACGGGTTAATGTCTCTGGTGGAAAGAAGAAGACACTATGGAGTGCATTAAATCACAAAGTCTGTGTTTTGTCTAAGTTTAGAACAATGTCAAGAATGCTTTTAGTCATGCAACAAGTTAACAAATAGAAAATGTATGCTTTATCTATCACCATCTGGCAATGGTGCTACAAATGTCAGTTTTGCCCAAATTATCTATCTTCCTAAAGAATAATTTTGTGGCCGACATTGTATGTTTAAAAGCCCAAATTCAGTATAAATGGTTAAGCAGACAATATATCACTCCAGTCAAATTACATACATTTAATCCCAATATGCTTAATGTATCGATTAATCAAAAAATTATTACCACCTGCCTAATATGCTGTTGGTCCTCCGCATACTGCCAAAACAGCACCGACCCGCCGATGCATGGTATCTACAAGACCCCTGAAGGTGTACTGTGGTATACGGTTCCAAGAAATTTGCAGCAGTCCTGTAGGTTGCAAGGTGGAGCCGCCGTGGATCAAAGTTGTTGGTCCAGCTAACACAGTCTCACCCCAAAACGTCACATACTGACGGGTCTTGACCATACGGCAACATACGACGAAAAGGGTACCCTTTAACGTCCATGTGTGACGATTCGGGTATGGTTGGGTTTAGGTATGCGTTAGGGTACCGCTAGGAGGCGCTGCTGGTGCGCTTATGTCTGCGTCTCATATTGACGTTATAGGGGTACCCTTTTCGTCGTATGTTGACGTATGGTCAAGACCCGTCAGTATATGACGTTTTGGGGTGAGACTGTGCTGGTCCAGCACATCCCATACAGTAGATGCTCAATTGAATTGAGATCTGGGGAATTTTGGAGGCAAGGACAACACCTTCAACACTTTATTATGTTTTTCAAACCATTCCTGAACAATAAGTGCAGTGTGGCAGAGTGCATTATCCTGCTGAAAGAGGCCACTTCCACCAGGGAACACCATTGTCATGAAGAGGTGTACCTGGTCTGCAACAATGTTTAGGTGGCACATGTCAAATGTTTGTCCACATGAATGGTCCGACCCAGGGTTTCCCAGTAGAACATTGCCCAGAGCATCACACTCCCTCCACCGGCTTGTCATCATCCCACAGTGCTTCCTGGTGGCATCACAAGTAAACAGCGACTTTGCACTGCCGTCCATGTTATGTAAAAGAAGACAGAACTCATTGGACCAGGCAACCTTCTTCCACTGCTCCAAGGTCCAGTTTCAACGCTCGTGTGGCCGTTGTAGGTGCTTTTGATGGTGGACAGGGGTTATCATGGGCACTCTGATTGGTCTGTGGCTACGCAGCCCCATATACATCAGAGTGTGATGCACTGTGTGTTGTGACACACTCCTCCTGCATCATTAACGTTTTTTGTGACTTGTGCCATAGTAGACCTTCTGTTGGCTTTGACCAGATGGCATAGCCTTCATTGTCATTGTGCATCAATAAGCCTTGGTCTCCCAACACCTTGTTGCCGGTTTGTAGTTTGTCCCTCCTCGGACCACTGTTGGTAAATTCCCATCACTGCTGACAAGGAGAAACCCACAAGCATTGCAATTTCAAAGATACTCTGACCCAGACAACTTACCATAACAATTTGGCCTTTGTCAAAGTCGATCAGATCTTTATTCCTGCACATTTCTCCTGCATCCAACATTAACTGATTGTTTGCTTACCATCTGATCTAACCAGACCTTAATATGTGGCCTTGTTAGGAGTTGATCAACGATATTCACTACACCTGTGACTGGTCATAATGTTATGGCTCATCAGTGTATGTTATAAATGTATACTCTCTATAAATGTATACATTCTCATTCACGGTTCCTTGCTGGTGGAATGATCTCCCTACCCTCGTCCGGAATGCAGAATCCCTGACCACATTCAAAAGACAACTGACTCATCTCTTCCGTGAGCACTTGACATAAAAAAATAAAAATAAAAACTTCTCTTTAATCCTCCCTTGTTTTGGCTTATGCTACTCTGAGCAATGCCAGAACTTTGTATTTTGAGCACTTCTTGCGTTATTTTTGCCTCTTCACGATGACTCGCTTGCTGTAGTCCTCAGTTGTAAGTCGCTTTGGATAAAAGCGTCTGCTAAATGACTAAATGTAAATGTATACAAGAGAATTGTCACGAATCCCATCATTAATAACACCACTCCATCAGTTTCAACCCAGCACACCTGGTCCCGCTCATCATCCCCGGAATTCTAATCACACCCACCTGTTCATCATCACTCACCTTAATGCTCACTGTTCATAAGCCTCAGTCAATCTTCAGTCAGTGTCCGGTCTCGTCTCTCGATACCCGACTCACTGGTCCTAGGAACTCGTTCTCTGGATTTCAGATATCTTTGAAGTTGGTTTCCACCATATCCTAACGTCTTGTTTGTCTCTCATCTGCAGCGCCCTTGAAGTAGCTCTCCCGGGATTCTCACACACCTGCCTGGGTTTCACCCTCACGGATCTCTGTCACTCCATTGAGGTATCCATAGATCCAGCTCGTTCTGCCTATCCTTCCACAGAGCACTCCTTCACCTGTATTCCCTGGGACGCTGATCCTGTGTGATATCACGAGCCTTCAAGTATTCCTGAAGTTGCACTTGCTGGTTTTCAATAAATATTGTCACTCTACTTTATGTGTCTTCGTCTCTCAGATCAAACGTGACAGAAGACCGGACCACAACATGCAAGTTTCATCAGCTCGTGATATTCCGCTCCCTGGTGCTGAGATCGCACAGAGTGCCACCGTGCCGACTGCTTCGGAACGTTCACCTCTCTCCGCTGCGGCTGCGGCATCATCCCCTCAGCCTGCGACACTCCAAGAAACCCTCGCTGAACTCAGCCGCACACTACAGAGCCTCAGACCCGCTTCTAACAGTCCCATGGCTCGACCCACATCATATTCGGGAGATGAGGAGTGCAGCGGATTCCTGTTACAGAGTCGACTATACATGGAGATCCACGCCCAGCAATTCACTTCCGATCGAGCCAAAATAGCATTCATGATTTCACTACTCACTGGACGAGCATTAAGTTGGGCACAAGCTTTATGGAATTCTAATGCACATGCGCTGCAATCGCTGAACTGTTTTATAGAACATTTTCAAGTTGTCTTCGCTCAAACCTCTAATGCTGTTTCTGTTCATGATCAGCTACTGCGCCTGCGTCAGAACCGTTCTACAGTGTCTGACTATGCTCTGCAGTTCCGCACCATCGCCGCTAACAGTGGGTGGAATGAAGTTGCTTTAATGACAGCCTATCGACGTGGATTGAACCCAGATATCTGTCTTCAGCTCGCTATTTATGAAGACTCCATTGGAATTGAAAAATTAATTCAGCGATCCATAATGATAGCACAAAATCGTACAGCATGTCTCAGATCATCCACACCCTTTTCTCCGCGATCCTCTGCCGTCGGTGGTCCAAGATCATTCACAGAATTCCCTTCTACACAATCCCCGTCTGCAAACTTCTCTTCACCTGAGCCAATGGATATCAGTGGAGGGCATTTAACCTCCGCTGAGCGCACTCGCCGCCGCAACAATAATCTGTGTCTCTATTGCGGAGCAGCCGATCATTATCGCTTGGACTGTCCCATTCGTCCCAGACGCTCGGCGGTGAGTACCATTGATCTTCCCTCTTCAGTTCCTAATCTGACACTAACCCCTGTGATTTTGAAGTATCATGAATGCTCTGTTCCAGCAAAAGCACTCATCGATTCCGGCGCGGCTGGGAATTTCATTTCTGCATCATTGCTCAATCGCCTCCAAGCCCGCCGTCGGCGATTAACACGCCCATTAAATATCGTTTCCATCCTGGGCAAACCACTGGGGAGAGGGAATGTTCGGCATTATAGTCCAATGGTACATTTATCTGTGGGCTACTTACATGGTGAGGAATGTTCTTTTTATGTCTTGGAAGATTCAACTGCAGATCTTATTCTGGGACGCCCCTGGCTTGATCGGCATTCTCCTATGATCCGTTGGTCCACCGGAGAGGTATGTCAATGGAGTGAATATTGTAAGGAAAACTGCCTTCAGTCTGTTAAAAGGAATCTGTCTAAACCCTCAACTTCAGTGCTTTTAGGATCCACCTCTGTTGAAAGCCCAGTCTCTGATTCAGTCCCGAACGTACCATCAGAATACCAGTCTTTCCAAGACGTATTCAGTAAACAAGGAGCCACCACACTTTCGCCTCACCGACCTTGGGATTGCGCCATAGAATTACTGCCTGGGGCTACGTTACCGCGAGGGAAGGTCTATCCTTTGTCCATTCCAGAGCAGAAGGCCATGGAGGAATATGTCAAGGAGGCGTTACAACAGAGACACATTCAACCATCTACATCACCAGCTGCATCAAGCTTCTTTTTCGTCGGGAAGAAGGATGGTGGTCTTCGTCCGTGTATTGATTACCGGGTCCTGAATGCTTCCACGATTAAATACCGTTATCCTCTACCATTGGTACCTGCAGCTCTGGAACAACTACGTTCGGCTGTAATCTTCACGAAGCTCGATCTACGGAGCGCCTATAACCTGATCCGCGTGCGCAAGGGTGACGAGTGGAAGACGGCGTTCATTACCCCCTCTGGCCACTACGAATACCAGGTCATGCCGTTCGGCCTGTCCAACTCACCATCCGTGTTCCAGGGTTTCATGAACGAAATCTTCAGGGACTTCCTAAACCAGTTCGTCATCATCTACATCGATGACATCCTCATCTACTCCAACTGCCCCGAAGAGCATGTAGGCCATGTACAGCAAGTACTAAAACGACTTCGGGAGCACCAGTTATATTTAAAACTCGAGAAGTGCGAGTTCCACCAAACCACCATCCACTTCCTAGGTTACGTCATTCACCCAGAAGGTATCTCCATGGATCAAACGAAAGTGAAAGCAGTTCTCAACTGGCCCAAACCGCAAACTTTGAAAGAGTTACAACGATTCCTTGGCTTTGCCAATTTCTATCGTCGTTTTATCAAAGATTACAGCAAGACCTGTGCTCCGGTAACATCCATGGTACGGAAGGGAATCAAACATCTCACCTGGTCCACTGAAGCCACTGCAGCCTTCGAGAGCTTAAAAGATGCATTCTGCTCCGCTCCCATGCTCTGTCATCCTAATCCAGACAAACCATTCATCGTGGAAGTCGATGCCTCATCCAACGGCGTTGGAGCTGTACTATCCCAACGACAGGGGAATCCTCCTCAACTTCGACCTTGCGCATTCTACTCTCGTAAGTTGACATCAGCAGAACAAAATTATGATGTGGGCAATCGGGAGTTGTTGGCCATCAAGCTGGCTTTAGAGGAGTGGAGACACTGGCTTGAAGGAGCAAACCACCCATTTCAAGTAATCACAGACCATCGTAACCTGGAATACCTCCGAGACGCCAAAAGGTTGAACCCAGGCCAAGCCCGTTGGGCACTGTTCTTCACCCGTTTCAATTTCTCTGTAACCTTTCGCCCAGGAACCAAGAACCTCAAAGCCGATGCTCTGTCTCGTTTGTTCCAACCGGAAACTTCTCCGAAGAGCACTGAACCCGTCCTTCCTCCAGCCCTGATCATAAGTCCCATCCTCTGGAATCTCAATGACCACATCGCTGAGGCCACCCTGTCTGAACCTGCTCCCCCGGGAGTTCCTGAGGGTAAGATCTTCATCCCATCCCGGCTCCGGACAGCTCTTATGGATTCAGTACATGCCTCCCTGGGATCCGGACACCCAGGCAGCCACCAGACTATAACTCTACTTCAAGAACGTTACTGGTGGCCCAGGATGCGTCAGGAGGTCTTACAACACGTCCAGAGTTGCTCCGCCTGTGCCATGGCCAAGGTTCCTCGTCATCTACCTGAGGGCAAACTGATGCCTCTTCCCATACCAAATCGACCCTGGTCCCACATCGCTGTCGATTTCATAACTGACCTACCTCCCTCTGATGACAATACATGCATACTCGTCGTCGTCGTCGACAGATTCTCGAAATCCTGCAAACTTCTAGCACTCCCCAAACTCCCCACAGCATTTCAAACCGCCGAACTCCTGTTCACAGAGATATTTCGCCACTTCGGCATTCCTGAAGATCTGGTCTCGGATAGAGGGCCCCAATTCATATCTCATGTCTGGAAGTCCTTCTTCAAGTTATTGGGAGTATCGGTCAGTTTAACCTCGGGGTACCACCCTCAGTCCAACGGTCAGGCGGAACGTAAAATTCAAGAGGTCGGGAGATATCTACGAACTTATTGTCACGATCAACATAACCACTGGAACAAGTACCTACCTTGGGCTGAGTATGCCCAAAACTCCCTCCGGCAGTCCTCCACCGGCCTAACACCTTTTCAGTGCGTCCTGGGGTACCAACCACCACTGTTCCCCTGGTCGGGTGAACCGTCTGATGTTCCTGCAGTTCAACATTGGTTCAGGGAGAGTGAGAAGGTCTGGGATTCTGCCCATGTCCATCTACGAGGAGCAGTTCGGAGACATCAAATTCAGGCCGATGCTCGTCGCAGGGCCACTCCTCTCTACACTCCAGGCCAGCTGGTATGGCTCTCGACCAGAGACATTCGCCTCCGGCTCCCTTCACGTAAGCTAAGTCCCAGGTACATCGGACCTTTCCCGATTGAGAGGCAGATCAACCAGGTATCCTACCGCTTAACACTTCCTCGTCACTACAAAATAGCTCCCACCTTCCATGTCTCTCTGTTAAAACCTTACTTCACCCCTCTCTCATCCCGGGCCTCGGAATCAAATACCGAAGAAACCCCCCCCTCCCCCCCCCCCTTCCCCCCCCCCCCCCCCCCCCCCAGTAGATCCCACAGAAGATACTATATACCAGGTTAACACCCTCTTAGATTCTCGTCGTCAAGGAGGACAGCTTCAGTACCTCGTGGACTGGGAGGGATGTGGACCGGAGGAACGCAGCTGGGTGCATCGGGACAACATCTTGGATCCCACTCTCCTCCAAGACTTCCACCGAGATCATCCGAACCGCCCAGGACCCCGTCCACGGGGTCGCCCACGCCGTCGGGGTTTACGGCCCTCAGGAGCTGGCCGTGGAGGAGGGGGTAATGTCACGAATCCCATCATTAATAACACCACTCCATCAGTTTCAACCCAGCACACCTGGTCCCGCTCATCATCCCCGGAATTCTAATCACACCCACCTGTTCATCATCACTCACCTTAATGCTCACTGTTCATAAGCCTCAGTCAATCTTCAGTCAGTGTCCGGTCTCGTCTCTCGATACCCGACTCACTGGTCCTAGGAACTCGTTCTCTGGATTTCAGATATCTTTGAAGTTGGTTTCCACCATATCCTAACGTCTTGTTTGTCTCTCATCTGCAGCGCCCTTGAAGTAGCTCTCCCGGGATTCTCACACACCTGCCTGGGTTTCACCCTCACGGATCTCTGTCACTCCATTGAGGTATCCATAGATCCAGCTCGTTCTGCCTATCCTTCCACAGAGCACTCCTTCACCTGTATTCCCTGGGACGCTGATCCTGTGTGATATCACGAGCCTTCAAGTATTCCTGAAGTTGCACTTGCTGGTTTTCAATAAATATTGTCACTCTACTTTATGTGTCTTTGTCTCTCAGATCAAACGTGACAAGAATGGTATTTTATTCCATTGTTTATAGAATTGTACAAGAGTTAATTGTTTTAAAAATACTGGAGATAACAAGTACATATATATAATAGACATAGATTCAAAAAAGTACTGGAATCATTTTGGTCCATATTGACATGATAGCATCACGCAGTTGCTGCAAAATTTGTAGGTCCACATTCATGATGCAAATCTTCAATTCCACCACATCCCAAAGTGCTCTATTGGATTGTGATCTGGTGACTATTGAGGCCATTTGAGTTTAGTAAACTCATTGTTATGTTCAAGAAACCAGTTTGAGATTATTTGAGCTTTGTGACATGGCACGTTATCCTGCTGGAACTCTTTTATGTTGTTTACGCCAAATTCTGACCCTGCTATTTAAATGTCGCAGCAGAAATCGAGACTCATCAGACCAGACAATGTTTTCCAATCTTCTATTTTCCAATTTGGTGAGCCTGTGCAAATTGTAGCCTCAGTTTCCTGTTCTTAGCTGACAGTATGGCACCCGTTGTGTTCTTCTGCTGCTGTAGCCCATCTGCTTCAAGGTTCAACATGCTGTGCATTAAAATATGCTCTTCTGCATACCTTGGTTGTAACGAGTAGATTTTTGATTTACTGTTGCCTTTCAATCAGCTCAAACCAGTCTGGCCATTCAACTCTGAACTCTGGCATCAAGAAGGCATTTTCATACACAGAACTGCTGCTCAATGGATATTTTTGTTCTCTGTAAACCCTAGAGACCCCAGACCAGCCCGTCTGACACCAACAACCCATGGTGCTCCGTTTGAACTTCAGCAGATCATCTTGGCCATGTCTACATAATAATAAATAATAATAATAATAATAATAATATGTTTATTTTATATAGCGCCTTTCTAAAGACTCAAGGTCGCTTTACAATAAATTACTAAAACACAAAACATAGAAACATGACATAAAAACATGACATAGAAACTGTGAAGATACATATAGAATCAGAACATACAGTCAGGGGTCGGGGAAACAAGTGACAAAAAGATATGTTTTAATGTGGGTTTTGAAGTCATGTAGTGATGAGAGATTACGGATGTGTTGTGGAATGGAATTCCAGGGAGTTGGGGCAGCGGTGCAAAATGCTCTACCACCAAACGATGCAAGTTTGTGCCGTGGGATCGTCAACAGACCGGTATCAGAAGATCTAAGTGTGCGAACAGGGGAGTATGTATGGATGAGATCAGAAATATAGTTGGGGGCAAGACCATGGAGTGCTTTGAATGTAATGAGTATCTTGTACTGAATGCGATAGCGAATGGGTAACCAATGTAGACTTCGTAAAATTGGAGTAATGTGGGAAGATTTCTTTGAGTGAGTGAGGACTCTGGCGGCAGAGTTCTGGAAATATTGAATTTAATTTAATGATGAATTGGGTAAGCCATAGAAAAGTGAATTGCAGTAGTCAAGCCGTGAACTGATGAAAGCGTGAACTAGGGTCTCAGCATCACTGATGTTCAGAAAAGGACGCAAGCGTGCAATATTGCGAAGGTGGAAGAAGGCAGACTTAGTGAGCGAGGAGATGTGAGGAAGGAAGGAAAGAGAGGAATCAAAGATTATACCCAGGTTTTTGACAGTGGTGGAAGGTTGAACCAGAACTCCAGCAATATTGACATTGTCAACACAGACATGAGATGTAGTTTGAGGTGAACCAATAAGAAGTAAATCTGTTTTATCAGTGTTAAGTTTGAGAAAATTAGTGGTCATCCAAGTATTTATTTCATCAATACAAGCTGATATGGAAAGCGTTGGGAAAGGTGCATTGCGTTGAGAATGGATGTATAATTGGGTATCATCTCTGCATAGCAGTGGAAATTGAAGCCATGATGACGGATGATATTACCTAATGGGAGCATGTAGATGATGAAGAGAAGAGGCCCAAGAACAGAACCCTGAGGAACACCATGCGGGACAGAGGCAGAAGTGGACTTAGACTGGCGAATGGAGATGTAAAGTCTACATGCCTAAATGCATTGATTTACTGCCATGTAATTGGCTAATTAGTGTAACAATACATCGATATGGATCGATCAAACGTCTAACGATACGATGCATTGATGCCACACATAACATATAGATATATGGTACCTTTATTTTGACACTCTGCACATCCTCACTTAACTTTTCTCAGCTAAAATAGACGACTGACCAGATTGATTGAACCCTTTGTCACAAAAGCCGGTATTTTCCACTGTCAAGGCATCGCAAGTTCATGTTTTACAGCAGAAATGACAAGACCCTTGTTGTTTGTGAACACAACCCGAAAAATATTCAGGTCCGGTGACAAGGCTGCCAGTCACTTTGAAAAGACTGACTAACTTGATGAACCCGTGATATCCTCTTCAGAGCGTAAAAGGAAAATAAAACCTGAAACTTTGCTAATCTTGCTGAATCTTTGGAATCTTGCTAAAACAGCACGTTAGAGGTGAGGGAAAAGCTCTGTATTGGGTGTACGTTAATCACAACATGTCAGCTGAGGAGCGTTACAAAGATTAGCCAAGTGTTTTATTATGGATCATAGCAATTACTTAGCTTTGTTTAACTCTGAAACATGAAATGTGGAGTTATCTGCTTTTGCCACACAAAATATATATATATTTAAAAAATACTTTCAATGAACTTTAATTTTGTTACCTGTATTTTTTTTAGTTATTATTACTTAATAAAAACAACCCAGCTGCAGTTTGATTGATATTCAAATGCACACAAAAAAACATGATATAATAAAATGAAAAAGAACAGAGTTATCTGTTTTTGCAAATGAACTCTTCTGTTATATTTGTTCATTTGCAAAAACAGATAACTTCGTTCTTGTTCATTTTCATATATCATGTTTTTTTTTGTTTTTGTTTTTTTACTTGTAACAAACAACTTGTAAATGTCCCAATTGGGAGAGGGTGGGCAATTTTCAACGAGTTTAATTAAACTTTTATGTAATATATTTTTGGATGCATTTGTGAGTTAATAAACAGAACTGGTTGTGTACACTTGGCACATAATATCTAAATATCGATTAATCGATTGATATAGCCCTGAATCTAATCGAATTGTAATCGTATGACAGAATTTTTTGAGGTATCTGCAAATATCGCATCGCTGGCTGAGAGAATCGATATTGTATCGTATCATGATGAACTGTCCGATTTACACCCTTACTAATTAGATATCTTAGTTAACCAGCAGTTGAACAGGTGTACTGTAATAAAGTGGCCAGTGAGCATATATTCCTTTTTTGTAGAAAAATCAAATAAATCATACAATAATCATATTATATATAATAATACTACTATTTGACCAAGAAATATTGTTACAAAAAAATACTCGAATGATCTATAATAAGCTCACACAGACCAATCAGACATTATTGACTTTGATAGGATTATTTTAAATAATTATATTCTTCAAAAGCATTATTGCATTGTAAATTGCATAATTTTTTCATATTTATAAATATATTTTTGTTCATATCATGTTGCACATAGTTTGCTTTGTCTTAAAGGTAGGGTAGGTAGGATTTATATAAAAACTTTTTACCAAATTTGATTAAACTTTCTATATATATCAATGCATAATTAAAATGTAAGTACTCTGATAAAAAGAGTATAAAAATCGAGTGACTCTAGACCGTTTAATCTTCATTAAACACAGCTCATTATTTCCATTCGGGACGAATCACAGGATTGGCTTGCGCGACTGTCACTCTCCGTCGCCATGACTACCGCCGCTATTACTGGCTCTGCCCACGTGCGCGCAGTCGCGCAGCCGTTTTTAGGTGGGAGTGAATGGAATTAATGAGCTGTGTTTATTGAAGATTATATACACTAGAGCCACTCGGTTTTTTATACTCTCTATTTCAGAGTACTTGCATTTTTATTATGCATTGGTATATAAAGACAGTTTAAACAAATTTGAATAAAAGTTTTTTTTAGACAATTCTGACCTACCCTACCTTTAATGATCGAGTTCATGATTTTAACACATGAGTATGGTTCAGTGTCCTTTACAATATGTTTTTGTATGATATTGTTTTTCTTTTGTATGCTGTCATCTTATGTTTTGTTTCATGTGGCGTTTGATGTATCACATGAGGCTTACATTGAACAGTGTATGAATTGTGTGAAATGCAATTGAACATAATGGTCATAAACTTCTGTCTTCTGCATTGTCCAAATCCTGCTTTTTGGATAATTTATTTTAATCACTTTTCTCCTCCCACTTTATTTAGCACTTACACTTAGTGTGTGGCATGTATCCTCTTGGTTTGAGGGCCCATTGAAAGCTGTGAGATGCAATCTGCCACACCTTGAAACAAAGACACAAACTTCACACATCACCACACCAATTCTGCACCAATTTCACACCTGAACTATGACTACTGTGTGCAAAAAAAGCCACTCCTGTTGTGACTGGGTGAGAGTTAGCTTGTTAAAACGGTGAGTGAACAAATATTGTACTGCTCACAACAACAGTAACAAACTGTCTACTGGCAAAATTGCAACAAGAGGATAACTGATGTGTGGACTGACCTTTGTTTTCTTTACATCTGTATCTGTCATTGACACATTTTATGAAACTCATTCTAAATATCTGATAGCTTTGAATATGTGGGAAGTTTGGAACTGTGGGAATTGGAAGCATTGGTGTCAAAGCTTAGAGTATTGTTTTGTTTTTAGACAATGTATTCAAGACTTGGTTAGAATGCAGGTGCCTTGGTGGAAATTTAGGGATTCTATTATTCGAATAGATATTCAAAAGCAGCATGCTTGCATTATGTTCTGACCATGCTGAGGTCAGGAACAGAGAGCCCAACATCTCCCAGAAGCACTAAGGTGTCATGAACTGTGAGAAATACCTTCTTAATTGGATGTCTGGTGGAATTTCCATCCAACCAGAAAATAAGTGAGAGGGAATTATTAAAGCTAAAGCAGAATGAGAAATTCAGGGCCATTTGGAAAATGTAAGCCAAGAAAACCCATAATGCCCTGGGGATGCAAGCTGACCTCTAGATTAATTTGAATACAAGCACAAGTTGGCATCCATGGTAACAAGCTGACAGGGACTTGGGGCTTGATTTGAGATATTAATAATGGTGCTCGTGCTGCTTGAAGTGAAGAAGAATCTTTTTTCTGTTGATTAATGCAAGTAGTCTTTCTGAGATATTCGTTGCAAATATTGAGACCAATATTGAGCGTCCCAAAATACACTACAGGGACCCAATATTTCAATATGTCACTGTCCCCAGTAGTTAGTTGCCCCTGTAGTTCCAAAATAAAAAATAAATGAAAGATATTATTCAGAGACAATGACCAACTCAAGAAAACAGTCCAGAAAAAAAATAAAAAATATTAGTCCTACTAAAATATAAAAAGAAGAAACGTTTTCCAGAATTCAACACCTGAACCTGCAAATACCAACAACATCTCATGGCAATTGGTAACTATCTTATGTTTAAGCGAATTTAGGGGTGGACTTTCATGCTTAGTGGTGTAGCTACCCTAAAAAGGGACTTTCCATAAATATACTTATTTACTTGTTCTCTCTTTTTTTATTACTTGTATGCAAGCTTCTTGTATCTCTGCACTGTTAAACTTTGAGAATGTTGACTCATGTATGATACATTGCTTGCGATGATCCTCATTTGTAGGTGCTTTATAAAGCATCTGATAAATGATTCAATTTAATATATAAATACCAGCAGAGGCTAAATGTAAAAGCTAACCAGGCAAGAAATACATTTTCATAAGAGAAGTTTCTTGACTTTCTCTTATAATACTTAAAAAAATGTAGAAGCACAGTCCAAAAAATAGCTCTCTCCCAAATTAATGCCATGCCAAACATGTTCAATATTAGCAACAACGAACTCAGTTATAACTCAGTGACAACCAAAACTGAGATATTAATGGAGATATTAATAATGGAGGGTGGTGCTGCTTGGAAAAGTCAAGACAAATCTTCTCCTGATTAGTGCAGCTAACTACATAAGGTGTCTCTGAGGCAAATATTGATATTGTGTCCTTTCTCACAATGCTGTGGGACTCAATAACTCAATATCTGTTTAACAGCACTTCCTATTAAGAGTTAAACATCAGCAGCCCATCTGCTTCAGTACTTGCAGACTATTAGCATGCTGTTATTAGCATTTCCCTCTTTGTCCTGCAGCTGTTACCCCATAGAGTGCTCCACTTCCTGCGATTTGACTGCTTTGCACATTTCCTTCTTTGTTTGGTATCCCCTTCACTGCTGCAACACTTCGACCACAACACTTTTTAAATGCTCATCTTTCCTGTTGTGTCAAATCTCCCCAGAGATGAAAACAGCTGTGTAAGGATGCAAATGTGTATGTGTGTGCATGAATCAGAAGCTTAGCCATAAGTCATGGTTGTGATGTAGTTTATTGGTCACTCCTGTCAGGGTTTGTTTGATAGCACGGCAAGAGCTAGAGCAGAGAAGAGAGAGAGAAGTAAAGCTACTGACTCACTATTTTAAACCTCTCTCATTACTCAGCAGAGTTACAGGGATTTGCAGGGACACACACACTTACACACTCTTTCCTTTTGTTCATTGCTCCGAGGCAAAACGTCAGCACACTATTGTCGCTGTTTATAGCACACTACTGCACACTGACGTATATGTGTGTAGGCTAGTAATCCTTCTCTTTCAGATGTCTGAAGCAGATTTATTTCTCTCAGCGTTGAAATAAAACAACATTGCCACTGAGTTTAGAATGGTAATGAAATCAATCAGGACCTAATATATTTACTTCTGTCAGTCTAGCATCGAGGGAATGTCAAAGCTTATAGCATTCAACAAACACTTTATAGCTCTGTTTCAAAAGCTTGGAGACAGCAGAGAGGAACCCTATTTTAAGACAATACCAGAATGAAAGCTTAGTGTATTCATTTCAATATGGCAGACTAAGTGGAAAATGTATAAACACATTTCATATAAAAAAATTTTTTTAATTCAATTAAACTTGATTATGTTGCACAATATTTGTGTGTGCTATATATGTTGATGCGGAATCGAATGTAGGGATTTGGCAGCAGGTTTCGAAGCAGGCTTTGTACTACTATGACAACAACATTACCGCTTTCAGCACAGCATTCATCTGCAAAACAATTCATAAAATCACAAGCAGCTCAAAAAAAAAGTTGTCCAAAAACATGATAAAATCAACTTATTTTGCTAAGTAATTATTTTTTTATAAGCTAATAAAAATTTTAAGAAAAATTTAAGAAAATTTAGACTGCAACCAATGTAACCAAGATATATGCTTGTCTAACACAGTCTCACCCCAAAAGGTCACATACTGACGGGTCTTGACCATACGGCAACATGCGACGAAAAGTGTACCCTTTAACGTTAATGTGTGACGATTCGGGTATGGTTGGGTTTAGGTGTGCGTTAGGGTACCACTAGGAGGCGCTGGTGGTGCGCTTATGTCTGCGTCTCATATTGACGTTATAGGGGTACCCTTTTCGTCGTATGTTGACGTAAAGACCCGTCAGTATATGACGTTTTGGGGTGAGACCGGGCTGGCTTGTCGCATATTTTTTTTTTTGTTTGTTTGTTTACAGTTTAAGACAGTTACATTAGAATGATATTATCTCTGCTTTCATTATGTTTTTCACAATGTTATTGTTGTTTTAAAATATGTGAGCCATTCTCAGTTTTCAAGTGTTTTGTGTGTTTTTTGTCACCCTGGGTGAATTACTCACCTCATATCTGATGCAGTGTCTTCTCTGCTGCCAGCTTGTAAGCATAAATGTGATCAGTGTGTCCCATGGCTTCCAGTAATATTGTGTCTGTTTAAGTGTACATACATATCCCAAAAGCAGGGAAACATCCTGGGTGGATGGATCACAAGGCAAAAACACACTGACATTCATTCACACTCCTACAGCACCTACAGACAATTTAGTGTTTCTAATTCATCTATCCTGCATGTCTTTGGGTTGTGGAGGAAAACTACGGCAACACATAGAGAACATGTAAACTCCAGACAGAAAGGTTTCCTGGCTTAGCTGAATCGCATGAGTCTGTTATATTGATGCACAAAACAAACAGTGTATGTGCGCTCACGATGCACTGAACGCACATTGTATATTTATGCACAGACACAAATTAGTATGCAACATTTACATTGTTTACACACAAATTCAGAATAATGTTTTGATTTGTCATGTGTATATTGCTGTGTTTAGTAATTCTGAATGGATCTGTGTACTGTAGTCTATATCCAGTCTCCTATAGACCCTTTTACAAGCCCACGTGATCAAATAGTTGCGCGTGCATTTTGGCAACGGAAGTGGTGTTGTTTCCCACTGGCTCTAATGTGTTAGCAACTCCAAAAGTTTATCAAAACGGTTTCCCAGCATCAAAATGTCTGGTTGTTGCGTTTACGGTTGCACTAATCAATATTCCACCAAGGGGCTTAAGTTTTATAGGATTCCGACAGGATCACGGCCGTTTCAGAAGAACCGGCAGCGCCTGTGGCTGCTGGCGATTAAACGTGTTGATTGGAGTGAGGACATAATAAAAAATGCTTGCGTCTGCAGCACCCACTTGACACTCTGCTGATTCTCGCCATACTTCCTTGCCAATATGCGCGCGCATACGTTGTCATCATTGTGTACAAACAGTAAAAGGGTCTATATGCAGTCAGGTCAAGGCTGGTTAAGGTTTTTTTTTTTTTGCCTCCATGTGGTCCTGTTCGGAATAGCAACTTGACTTGTCTAAAATATAAACAAGCTCTTTGCTGTTGCACTGTACATATTCTATACACTGTAAATTCTGAAAAGTGTTTTTCTGTAATGTGTTTTTTTTTTTTTTTTCATGGGTGCTGGTGTGCATAAATGTATGGATTATTTGGACTCCTTTTATCCTTTTAGAGTCTCCAAGTGTTCTTTTTTGGAAATATACCTACATTTATCTTGAAAAAAAAGCTTGCAGAAAATAAAGTTTTGTAAGAACCACCTTTCAATCTGATGGTTTACTTTGCTAGCTAGATATTGCAAATGATGACAAAATGAACATGTTAAACATTATAAATCGTGTATGCTTTATTTCACAATAAGTATGCGTAATAAATTACAATTACATTTTTTAAATCTATTGACAGCCCTAATTATATCATATATCCTTTTTGGTATAAAGGTTCTTTAAAATTGAGGAACCATTAATAATAAGTGGCTTTCGCACCGGATAGTCCTAGGAACTTCTAGTAACTAACCACCAGGTTGGTTCCATGAGAGCTAATGGTTTCCCTAGGAACGTTTTCTGGTTGCATTCGCACTGCCAGTAGGAACTCTGAAGTGACGTATGCCACGCTTGTTGTTGTGACTTTTATTTTGATGGTGTGGCAGACCTTTATTTTGATTACGCTGAGAACGCCAGCCAGAGCCTGAGCTCACAGTCCTCACATACTCTGTGTTCATTAGTTTACGATCTGTCAAACAGTCATGTCTGAATCATGTTTCGCTTGGTCCCCTCAAAGTTGCGTTTGGATTTTCTCCTCAGCGTAAAGTATCTATCACTGTTTCCCATGTTCGTAGAGTTCGTTTCTGGAGTAAATATATAGGCTATAATATGTGTGTTTGCACAGCCTTTGTAAAAATGGTGGGTGCTGGTGTTTCGTGTGCGTTCGACGAATCAGCATATACTAACGTCAAGGATAATTCCTATAGTGCTGGTTTAGACCCTACTCTAAAGTAAGAGTTCAATTAGTTCCTCCAAAAGGAGTTCCTAGAACTAAAATTGTTCCTAGTACCTGCAGTGCGAACGTGACAAAAACTAGGAACTAGCCTCAGTACTAGGTGCAAACTAGGCCAATAATTCTAGGAACTATGAAAAGCTTCCTCCGGTGCAAAATCCCCTATAGAAACCCATTGAACCTTTTTTCTAAGTGTCTAGGGTACATCTGATCTACTGGGGAGTTTTTACAAAGATTTCATCTTTTTTTTCTTCCTCCAATTACACAAATGATTAATAACAGGCATAACAATATGCTGACAACTTACCCCAAACAGTATGACAACATGCCAAATCATCTCTCTATATTCAATTATTATCTACTGAGTTCTGAGAGGGCAGCTGAAATCATGTGCTGTGTAATAGTTTCCATGGTAACAAGAATACATCCACCTGCCCAATCTTAGAAATACTTAATTACTGCATGAGACGTGTACCACTGTCACATAAATGTTCCAAAGATGAAGATGATGCAGAGATTTTGATAAAAGAATAAACACAGGGTAATCCAAGATGACGTAACAGTGTGCATGATACACAAACAACAACCGACACTGTAATAATAATAATAACAATCATTCGTTACATTTATATAGCGCTTTTCTGGGCACTCAAAGCGCTTCACATGGAAGGGGGAATCTCCTCAACTACCACCAATGTGCAGCATCCACCTGGATGATGCGACGGCAGCCATATTGCGCCAGAACGCCCACCACACACCACCTTATTGGCAGAGAGGAGACAGTGATGAAGCCATGATGGTCAGAGGCCAATGGGCAAATTTGGCCAGGATACCGGGGTTACACCCCTACTCTTTTTCCGATGGACATCCTGGGATTTTTAATGACCACAGAGAGTCAGGACCTCGGTTTAACGTCTCATCCAAAGGACGGTGCTTTTTGACAGTATACTGTCCCCATCACTATACTGGGGTGTTATGACTCACACAGAAGACAGGGTGAGCGCCCCCTGCTGGCCTCAGTAACATCTCTTCCAGAAGCAAGCTGGTTTTCTCAAAAGGTCTCCCATCCAGGTACTAACCAGGCTCAGCTCTGCTTAGCTTCAATGGGCAACCAGTCTTGGGCTACAGGGTGATATGGCTGCTGGCACTATCGCTCTGTGTTGCAGGAACTGTGCTGTACTGTACTGAGGAAACAAGGAACTTAAGTATACACTGATAACAAACTAAAAGACTAACAGGTATGATGATCAGATGAATTCCCATAGCAACTAATGCTGCGTATACACCAAACGCGAATAGAGCGTCAAATTCGCGTCTAGTTTGACACTTGAACATTTTGAATGCATTCGCGAGTCCAAAGCGAAATGGACTTCTTCTAGGAGGGGCAAGTGCTAGGCGGTTGTTTGTTTGCAAGAAAGGCCGCGAAATTTAAAAATACTACTGTTATTGTGTCACAAAATGTAGTTTTAAGAGTTGTTCAGTTGAGAATGTAGTTGTTTAACGCTCTAATCTGTGGTTTATTTATAAAGATAGCGCCTATTTAAAAAAAAAAATAGAGATCCAGGCGATCACTGGGCGCTCAGGGCTCCTGTAACCCGCCTGGAACAGCCTTACCTCGGCTATTCCTCCTGACGTTTGCCGCTGGTAAACGAGAAATGTTTAAATTCACAATATAATGAGGCGAATTCGCATCTAACGCGTAAACGCGTCTTTACATTGACTTAACATTGAAATCACTCGCTCCAGACGCTCTATTCGCGTTTGGTGTGAACGCAGCGGAAATAAGAATGAAAAATAAAAACAGCAGGATATGAAACAGAACAAACTAAAAGTTCATGATAATGAAAACTAAATGAACAAACGACTGACAGTTCCTGACAACCACTAAGTTTACAAGGAGTAGACAACACTGTAACTGAATGAAATGTCTATATTAATCATATTAAAACTAGGTGACTTGGCTATTATTGTTGAACTGTTAGAGGTGCACTAAAAACATGTTTACCCATTTCGCTGACTCACAGTACATTATTTCTTAAAAAACAAAAGCATTAATCTCTCCGCTGTCCCCAACAACACTGGATCACCAATTATATTTATGTTATATTACTGCAAGTTTGCAAACGTGAAAGACAACAATGTAATGAGATAACATTATGGTAACTGATCATGTTATCTCAGTTAAGGATGAGTGAGTCAGCAAAAGAGACCCTTGGCCTAAAGGAGCCTATCACTGGTTCAATGAGAATGATGGAAGGATCAGCAGACTTTTTTTAAGAAAAACAAGGAATATGTTGATAAGCAAAATGTCCTCAACTCCACAGTGAAGAAAGACCACTTCAAACCATAGACTGTAAAAAAAGATGGACCTTCACTCTCTTCCATTGTAGAAAAGTGAAACCACCAATAGCTGCGTTTCCACTGTCAGGCCAGTGCGAGCCAGGGCTTTAAATGGGCCGTGCCGAGCTAAAAGCTCCGGGCCTGTAACACAGAGCCCAAACACACTGCGTTTCCACTGTCGGGCCAGAAGCTCCACATCGCTCCCGTAAAACATGCCTCTCTGGAACAACGCCACACTAACCCATAATTTTTACCATCAAATGGAAGTTTTATCAGAAAGCTAACCAGAAAGAAATAACTGGATTTCAAAAAAGAAAGAGGACTTATTCTTGCTCATTCAGTTGCGTTGGTTTCTACTATTTGGTAGCTACAGGACATATTTACATCACATTTAGAAAAATATATAATTTCTACAAATGTGCCACCCAAAATACGACCTGAGGAGCTTTAGAACTCTCTCCCAGTAGGCTACATATTTTCAGTCAGAGAAATAGAGGAAGCTCCCAGAAAAAAAAAGACTGACATAAAATAAAAACATGATTGTGATAGCCTTTATGATTTCTGATTTCTTCAAGCGTTCATATTTACCATGTTTAAGATGGTAATGGTTAGCATGCATAGTCTTTTGCATCACGTATAAATATTTCTACCTTATACTGTGATCAGAATCCACATCGGATCACAAACAGAAGGCATTCAAACATGAAAGTGAGTTTTGAGGTAAATGATTGTAAAAGTCTTTAATGCTGATGTTAGCTGACAGAATCATCCGGCACTGCCGTCTCCTGACTCGAGCCCGAGCTGGCCCGCTTTGGACCAAGGTATTAGGCGGACTAGAAAACCTTGGTCGTTGGCCCAGAGGAAGCCCTGACGAGGCCCGATCAAGCCCCGGAAGTAACAGTGGAAACGCGACTGGCCCTGGCACACACTAGCACGCCCGCTTTTGGCCCGACAGTGGAAACGCGGCTAATGTCCCACTATGGTGCTGGAGCCCAAGTCTGCGCTGTAGTGAGGGTGAAGTGAAGTCACGATATCAAGGTCCTGCCGACACTCCCGAAGAATCTGTTATCTGTTAGTATAGTTTACTGCAGAACTCATTATGTCAGTATGAAATAAACAGTTATGGATTAAAGTTGACAGAAATTAAAGTTGAAGCTTAAATCTCCTCCTGAAGATTCTGAAAAAAAGTCTGTTGGTGCCTCAGTGACTACTTCGCTTAGAGAAGCTGTTCATCAAGACATAACACCCCCATTTTTATAGCATCAAATAACTAACTAAAACCAAACTTATTTAAAGTCCCCCTGTAGTCAATAATTTGATCACTTAAAAAATAATCTTTGATCACCAAAATGTTTTTTTGACTGTGAAAGTTTTTTTCTTCATGCCTTAAAATAGCTTGAATTAAACTACATCCTTGCTTTATTTAGATTACGCGGATCATTGAATATGCAAATGAGCCCCGCCTTCACTCGTCACCACCAGCTCAGAGATCCACTCGATCAACTAACTGTAGTAAACGCTGGACAATGGTATCACTCTTTACAACATCGGACACATAACTGTAAATAATAGGATTAGCCTTGTGCTTGACTATGTTATCAAACAACTAATGATGTGTTGCTAATGTTACACAAACCATGTTTCTGTTCACCATATCAGAGTCCGACAGCTGCCTTCTAAAAATCAGCATCCTTAGAAACACTTTGAACAATTTAGAAAGAACAATTCATATTAACATCTTAATATACATCATATAATTAAAATATTGCTAAATGTACCCGATTTTTTATATCAACAGAAAAATATACCGGGATAACCAGTTCATGATATGCTAAAGTCCGCCTGCACATTGATGTGATTGGTTACAAGGTAGTTTGTGACTGTCTTTGGTAAACTGCAGTTTTAAAGGAAAAAATACTGGTGCAATGGCCACAACATTCTTTTAAATAGACTTGAAAATTATGTTGGCATTAGTTTAATTGCATTAGCATGGTTTAAATCATACGTATCTGACCGTTAGCAGTAAATTAAGAGATGTCTTATCGATCAAAAGTTCAGTATGGCTTACCACAAGGCTCAGTACTAGGACCGTTGCTGTTCACTCAGTACATGCTACCCTTAGGAGATATCATTAGGAAGCATTGCATTAGTTTTCACTGATATGCTGATGATACTCAGCTCTATATTTCTTCACGCCCTGACGAAACTTACCAATTCACAAAATTAACTGAATGCATAGCTGATATAAAAAACTGGATGACTAGTAATTTCCTACTACTTAATTCTGAAAAAACAGAGATTCTTATTATTAGACAAAAAAAGTATTCATCGTTGGTTAGCAACCTGGGTGTGCTCTTTGATACAAATCTTTCATTTGAAAGTCACGTGTTAAGTGTCTGTAAAACCGCATTTTTCCATCTTTAAAATATATCTAAATTACGTCATATGCTCTCAATGACAAATGCGGAACAGTTAGTTAATGCGTTAATGACATCAAGGATAGATTATTGTAACACTCTTTTGGGTGGTTGCCCTGCACGCATAATAAACAAACTACAGCTAGTTCAAAACGCAGCAGCTCGAGTTCTTACCAGAACCAGGAAGTATGACCATATTAGCCCCGTTCTGTCAACACTGCATTGGCTCCCTATTACGTAAACATTGTATAGATTTTAAAATATTGCTGATTACTTACAAAGTACTAAATGGTTTAGCTCCCCAGTACTTGAGCGTGCTCTTAACGCATTATAGTCCTTCACGTCTATTGCGATATCAAAATTCCGGCCAGTTGATAATACCTAGAATATCAAAATCGACTGCTGGCGGTAGATAATTTTCCTATTTAGCACCTAAACTTCAGAACAGTCTTCCTAACATTGTCCAGGAAGCAGACACACTCTGTCAGTTTAAATCTAGACAAAAAACACATCTAACAATATAAGTCTCTCGGTTTATCCTGAGGTTTACTGCAGTCCGCTGGATCCAAGCCGTATCCAAGCCGTACCCAGATCTAACGAAAGACATGTGCCTGGAGACGACGACAACGCAGTCCTGTAGTGTCAACAAGTCTCTCCCCTGAAGGCCTCCTTCCCTTTACCTCTGTACAGATACAACTTTGTCAAAATGATTCCAGTTCACATGGATACGCGGAAACAACAAAAAATTCTGGATTATGAATTTTTAAGGCCAAAAGTAATTTGGTGAGGTCAATTTATAAAGAAAGACTACACGCCTAGGCACATGTATATTCGAAAATGCATACCTATAGACTAAACACGTAATACGCATGTGCACGCCGTCAGCATTTTCACAGATTCGCGTTTTGAAGTTTACACGGAGATGATACCGTTTTTCAAAAAATTTCACCGCTTGCACCCTTGGAACCTATTTCAAGGTTTACGTTCTCGGGCTACCAGGAACTGTTGTTGTGCAAATGAGCAGGTTGGAGTGCATTAAGGGTTCTCTTACGAGAGATACTCTCGTACTGCGTTTTCGTAGCAACGCATTGGGGAAAATCCTTTTCCACGAGAATACTGAAGCAAAAATTATCCTTAATTTTGTATCTATGTAAAACGCTTTGCCACAGCATACAGACCTAGGCGAGACAGCTCGCGCGCCTATTGGCTGCTGTGCGGCAAAAGCTTAAGCCAATCGAGCGAGCCCTTGAGTGACGTCACACCCAATGAGGGCGCTTCGCGCCCTCCCGCGTCACGTCCCGCCGAAACGGGCGTGGCTTAGGGCTATATATTTCGCTCACAGGCTTATGAACTCTGATTTTTTATCCTTCAGCGAGGACAACTCTTCGCTGATCCGAGTGAAGAAGCTGCGCCGTCGAGAGAGCACCTCAGCGGGAGAAGTCACGGCAAGCTGCTGGCACCGCCGCCTTCGTCGCCTTCCAGCTGCGCGTTCCGGCGCCTATATATCCTTTCACTTGAGTGTGAGTGTGTGTGAGGTCGCCGGCGCGACTCACACTTATTTTCTCTGTCTGTATCTGAAGCGGCGTCTTTCTCAAGATGCCTCTTTGCGGTTCGTGCAAACGGACCACGCTCAGCGACGGGGACCGCCACGTGATTTGCGCTTCCTGCCTGGGCGAGGAACACACGGCTATCGCTCTTGCGGATGGCGGCTGCCATCACTGTGAACTACTGCCTCTGGCGACTCTGCGGACTCGCCTGGCGTCGTTCCAGGAGCCCGTGTTCTCCGCTGTTGTGCCGCGCCGTAAAAAGCGCCGTGCACAGCGGAACCCCGAACCTCTGACAAGCCACCAAAGTTCGCCGGCGCGCCCGCGAACTGTCTCTCCGGCTTCCTCAGCGTCGATACCCGACGGACAGCGACCGCAGATTGCCGCCGCTTCCGTCGACGACATCGATGACATCGACATCGACACCATGCTGAGGGACGAGGACTCGTGCTCGGTTTTGGCTTCCGGCAGCGAGGATTGGGCGAGCTCTGCGGATCTCGCGCCCCCTGCCCCCACGCCAAAAGAAAAGAGAGCGAGCATCGAGGCGGAGCTCATGCGCGTTCTCACTCAAGCCACGGCGAGCCTTGGCCTTGAGTGGGTTTCGCCCGAGCAGCCCGCTAAAAACCGGCTGGATGGCTATTTTCTGCCCGGGGAGAAGTCGACGCCTGTCTCAAAGCCCGCCCCCTTCCTTCCTGAGCTTCACGAGGAGGTCGCGAGAGCTTGGACTTTCCCGTATTCTACGAGGACGAGGTCATCTGTTTCTCTAGCGTTCTCCGAGGTCGACGACGCTAAGAACAGAGGCTACCTTTCCCTCCCGCCGGTCGAAGAGCCTATCGCGGCCCACTTATGCCCACCCTCCTCTGGACGGCGGACTAAGATGGCGCTGCCTTCAAAGGCTTGCCGCACGACGTCATCCCTGCTCCGTCGCGCTTATGCCGCCAACGGACAGGCCGCGTCAGCGCTGCACTCCATGGCGACGCTGCAGATCTTCCAGGCCGATCTCCTCCGCAAGCTGGACGAGAACGGACCCGATGCGATCTGCGTGGCGGACCTGAGAAGCGCTACAGCCCTGGCTCTTCGCGCTTCGAAGTCTGCAGCCCAAGCCATCGGACGCAGTATGGCGGCGATCACCGTGTCTGAGAGGCACCTCTGGCTTACGCTCTCAGACATGCCAGAAGCAGAACGGACTGCGTTCCTCGACGCCCCGCTCTCCCCTGCTGGCCTCTTCGGGACTTCGGTGAAGGACTTCACCGACAGGTATGCGGAGGTGCAGAAGGCGACCCAGGCTATGAAGCACTTCCTGCCGAAGCGCTCCAGCTCTGCAGCAGGCCGTGCGAAACCGCCCGCTCAGAGCTCACAGCCGAGACCGCCGCCAAACTCCTCATATCAACGCCGCCAGACCCAGAGCTCGAGACCGCGCTCTCGCTCTGCCGGTCGCCGCCCCGCGCCGCGTGGCCCGCGACAGAAGGTAGCGTTGAAGCCAGAGCCCCTGAAGACATCCTAGCACTGCTAGGGAAGCGTCGGTGTTCAAGTCCCGCTGCGGCCGGACCCTCACCGAAGCTCACCGCTCGTGCAGTCCCAAGCGAAGCGATTGTATCTGCGATCATTGCAGCCAACAGGCGTGTCTCACTGGCCGCTTGCCTGCACACAACAGCCGTTTTCACGGCTATCCAGATAAATCCATTAAAGAGTGCATTTTCTGGTGTCCCGGCCACGGCCGATGGTGTTTCTTGTGTAGTAAATCTGCCCGCTGTAATGTGCACATCCCTACACACAAACACGGCCCCACAAATAGGGCCCGCGCACATAAAATCGACTCAGTTCGATTGCGCGTTAAAAGTAGCACACGTGCCCACTACCCAGTGCCCACTAATGCTACCTCCTGCTCATCGCACGGTTTCTGTAAAAACGAAACCTGCGTGCAGGCGCTCCGCTCCGGCGAGCGATGCTATAAAGGTGGTAAACGTGCCCAGTCCCCAGTGCCCGCGTTCCCACACAAGCATCACGGTTCCTATGGAGCCCGTCCAGCCCTCCCTCTCCCGCCTGAAGGCTGTCGAGGGGTCGAGCGCGGACATTCTGCCCGCTTTTATAAGCGCGGCCCCGGCCTCAGATGTTGCGAGCGAGACCTTTCTGTCGCAGCTCATGAAAGCCGCTGTATCGCGAGTCGATCAGAGCGCGCTTTTCACTCAGCCCCTAGCTACACGTGCAGATGCATGGGAAAAGCTTCCCGGGGTTTCAAAATGGGTGATAAACATCATAAAAGAAGGCTATTCGCTACAGTTTCACAGACGCCCTCGCCGCCACACGGCGCGCGTCGAGACTTCGGTAGATTCGAATGTAGCACATCTACTTCGAGCCGAAATTCAGAAACTTCTGAGAAAAAGGGCTATCGAACCTTTATCTCAGGCTCAGAGCGAAGGGGGGCTTTACAGCAGATATTTCCTGGTACCCAAGAAAGACGGGGGTCTCAGACCCATACTAGATCTGAGGCAACTGAACAAAGCGCTTGTGAAACGCCAGTTCAGAATGCTAACGACCAGAAAAATCCTCGCGCACGTTCGCCAAGGAGACTGGTTCGTGTCAGTAGATCTAAAGGACGCGTATTTTCAAATACAGATTGCGTCACGTCACAGGCGATTTTTGAGATTCGCCTTCGAGGGCCAGGCATACCAGTACAAAGTCCTGCCGTTCGGCTTGTCTCTAGCACCCCGTACATTTACGAAATGCATGGACGCAGCACTCAGGGTGTTCGAGTGCTGAACTATTTGGACGATTGGCTCATTCTAGCCCAATCTCATTCAGAGATAGTGGCGCACAGAGCCCTGCTGCTGAGTCACCTCGAGAATCTCTGTCTCACAGTAAACTGGGAAAAGAGTTCGCTGTCCCCCAGTCAGAATATTTCTTTTCTGGGACTGGAACTGAACTCGCTGTCGATGACAGCGCAGCTGTCACAACAGCGCGCGCTGCGCATCCAGCGCACAGTCAGCTCATTTCGCTGCGGCGCTGTTCTCCCTCTAAAGAGATTTCAGAAAATGCTAGGTCTGATGTCCTCAGCATCTGCAGTACTGCAGCTGGGTCTGCTGCGCATGCGCCCGCTGCAGATATGGCTCAAAGGGAGGGTGCCATGCAAAGCATGGGCCACCGGTCGGCTTCGCCTCAAGGTCAATCAAGCTTGCGTTGCAGCTTTGAAACCATGGAGGTCAAAAGACTGGTACCTGTCAGGTGTAAGCCTAGGGACTTCCTCGAGTCTGAGGGTGGTGTCTACGGACGCATCCAACGCAGGATGGGGAGCGCTGCTCGAGGGCAGACCGCTGTTTGGCCTTTGGTCAGAGCGAGAAAAGCTCTTCCACATAAACTGCCTCGAGATGTTAGCAGTGTGCAAAGCGCTCACTCGCTTTCGTCCCCTGATTATGGGCTCCCATGTACTGATACGTTCAGACAACATGTCAGTGGTGTCATACATAAATCGCCAGGGCGGCCTCAGGTCCCTGTCGTTATACAGGCTGACCAAACGCCTTCTGATATGGGCGCGCTGCAACCTCTTTTCACTTAGGGCGGCGCACGTGCCGGGGCACCTGAATGTTGGACCAGACGTACGTTCCGGCAGGAGAATGGTCGTTACACCCACACACAGTACAACTGTTGTGGAAGAAATTCGGCAGAGTGGAAGTGGACCTCTTTGCGTCCCCAGAGAACGCTCACCGTCTAGAATTTTTCTCGAAAAGCAAGGACGCGCTGGCTCATCTGTGGCCACGCCCCCCTATATGCTTTTTCCCCTGTCTCCCTCCTGACCCAGGTGGTGGAGAGGATCCGGGAGAAAGGATGCTCAGTGCTGCTAGTAGCGCCGCTCTGGTCGAATCAACCCTGGTTCCCAGCTGTGATGCAGTTAGCCAGCACCGCCCCGTGGCCAGTGCCTCTGAGGAGAGATCTCCTCTCTCAAGCAAATGGTTCGATTTGGCATCCTCACCCGGAGCTATGGTCCCTTCATGTGTGGGCCATCAACGGGTATCCGCTGACCTCCCTCAGGGAGTGTTAAACACGATCACACAAGCTAGAGCTCCATCTACACGACGGCTATATGCGTCTAAATGGTCTGTTTTTTCTGGCTGGTGCACGTCTCGCGGCGTGTCACCCCCAGACTGCGGAGTGACAGAGGTTTTGTCCTTCTTACAAGAGATGTTGGATAGCGGGAGATCCCCTTCCACACTCAAGGTATATGTGGCGGCTATAGCGGCTTTTTCTGAAACCGCACACGGCCAGTCCATAGGAAGGAACGATTTAGTCATTCGGTTCCTTAAAGGAGCTAGGAGACTTAATCCACCCAGACCTCCCACAGTTCCCATTTGGGACCTTTCCACGGTGCTGGACACCATGAAGGGTCCTCCTTTCGAGCCTCTTCAGGAGATTGATATGAAACACTTGTCGCTCAAGACGGTGTTTCTCCTGGCTCTCGCTTCAGTGAAGCGCGTTGGGGACTTACACGCGCTCTCAGTGAGCGCGTCGTGCATGGAATTTGGGCTTAATGACTCCAGAGTCGTGCTCAAACCTAAGCATGGTTACGTTCCAAAATCCCTAAACACACCGTTTAGGGCGCAGGTTATTTCCCTGTCTGCCCTTCCGGTAATCGGTGATAATATGGACGAAAATTTCATCTGCCCAGTGAGGGCATTGAGAGCTTACGTGTCGCGCTCGTCTGCTTTCAGACAGACAGAGCAGCTTTTCGTTTCGTTTAGTGGGCGTCTCAAGGGACTGGCCACTTCGAAACAGAGCCTATCCAGATGGATAGTGGACGCTATAGCTCTAGCGTACGCATCCAAAGGCATTCAGTGCCCTTTGGGTGTTAGGGCGCACTCCACGAGAAGTATGGCTTCTTCGTGGGCTTGGTCGAGTGGGATTGCCTTACAGGATATTTGTATGGCGGCAGGCTGGGCCTCACCGTCTACATTTATCAGGTTTTATAACCTCGAGGTACCCGCCTTACAGGCCAAGATATTATCGGTTTAAATAACCGTATTTGTTAGACTGACATTTCAGTCGTCAATTATGGCATTATTATGCTGAAACTGCTAAGCGCAGTTAATTCTGTACTGATCTGCTATGCGCAGTCTATTCTGTACTGATCTGCTAAGCGCAGTCAATTCTATACTGATCTGCTAAGGCAGTCATTTTTGTGAGAGATGGTGGTTAGAGCCCACCTCTTTCAGGATTCTCTGTGAGTCCTACAGGTGATTATGTACTATATGAACCCCAGCTCAGTGCTCTGGGTCTATGGTGTCGGATCACTGCACACACGGCGTCTTACAGGGTGTTCCCCAATGCGTTGCTACGACAACGCAGTACGAGAGTATCTCTCGTAAGAGAACGTACTCGGTTACTAACGTAACCCTGGTTCTCTCTAGAGAGAGGAACGAGTACTGCGTTTCCTGCCGTGTATGCGCTCTGGTTGTTTCGCTGTTAAAAATCAGAGTTCATAAGCCTGTGAGCGAAATATATAGCCCTAAGCCACGCCCGTTTTGGCGGGACGTGACGCAGGAGGGCGCGAAGCGCCCTCATTGGGTGTGACGTCACTCAAGGGCTCGCTCGATTGGCTTAAGCTTTTGCCGCACAGCAGCCAATAGGCGCGCGAGCTGTCTCGCCTAGGTCTGTATGCTGTGGCAAAGCGTTTTACATATATACAAAATTAAGGATCATTTTTGCTTCAGTATTCTCGTGGGAAAGGATTTTCCCCAATGCGTTGCTACGACAACGCAGTACTCGTTCCTCTCTCTAGAGAGAACCGAGGTTACGTTAGTAACCGAGTACGTTTTCTGTGAGAATGGTGATGTGTAAGCGGACCCTAAGTTGATAACTAATTATCTTTGCAACGGAAGTGAATCAATCAAAAGTAACTTTCTTTATTCTAGAGCTGCTGTAAAGCCAAAATAATCTCTGTTCATTTAATATCTTTTTATCACTGTAAAGATGCTTTGAAACAATCTATATTGGTAATAGCGCTATATAAATTAATGTGACTTGACAATACGAGAAGCAGGAGTGCTGGTGGACCGCACTATACCAACACTATACCAGCTTTAACCAACATAAACCAGCCTGGACCAATATGGAATTCATGCTGATGGATTTTTCAATAGGGAAAACAGCTTTTTCTAGGCTTCTGATATTGTGACGGTGGGAATCATAAAATTAACCTATCACCCGTTACATAACTGCACACAGTTACCCCACCATTTTAACATCAAAATAAAATGTCAGATTGACATTAAAGATTTTGGTTGGAAATGAAAGTCGGATTGAGGTCAGATTGATGTCAGAACCCGACGTCTGAATGACGTCACAGCCCGACGTCGGATTGATGTCAGAACCTTTTTACTTTTGATACTTAAGTGTACATTTAATAACAAGTTCTTCTGTACTTTTACTTTAGTACAAATCGGTCTTTACAACTTTTAGTTGTAACAGAGTAATATTTTACCAGTAGTATCTGTACTTTCACTAAAGTAAGGAAGTTGTGTACTTTGTCCACCTCTGCTGAAAATACATACATATGTAAATGGTCTGCTCTATTAGCTCTATGTGTGTCAGAGTGAGAGGCGGCGCAGTGGCGCACAATGACATTAATAAGAAGGAGATGGGAGAACACAACTCTTGACTGTCATCTGACTAGCAGCATATGGCTTTTCATGTGGCCATTGAAAGAGCCTTTGATCATGTTTTAGTTAGTTAGATAAACTAATGGCTCTCAAGAGACAACATCTGCCAGCTTGATTCTTCTAAATTCAGATGCCTTCAAATGGATGAAGATAAAGAAACTTGGCAATAGTCTTTTAGTTCGACAAGACATTAATTAGATAGAGGGAAAGAGAGACAGTGAAACAAAATGTGGTCTTGGTGACGTCCAGCACTCACTCAACGAGAAGCTACTGTAAATGAGTGTTAACTGGAGAGTGAAATTATAAGTTTGAAAGTGCAGTCAGGGATTTAATCCACAGCTGCAGTTTTTAAGACTAAATACTTAAACATCTTCAAAAAATTGAGAATTGGTGCAACTATAAATGGCAATTTTTTGATGTATTTGCAAAAGACTTCTTCCCTCATTGGACTGAATGGTTCTGAGAATAGTGGGTAATAGTGCCAGTAGCATTGTTATAGTCCTGTTATAGCCCTCTGTAAACAGTTTTTGTGTGACCGGCTATGAATATATGTGTGTTACACGTTAATGGAATTGACTTTTATCTTTTATAGCCTCAGACAGTGACATCACTGGAATGCGTGCTCATCGGAGGCTATAATTAGATGTGCCACAAGTGTATCAGCGCGATTCGGCGGGTCTTTTTGTCTTCAGACCATACTGTGTGTATATGTGTGACTCAGGCTGATGGGTGAGGGTGAAGAAGGTACCAGTGTCCACCCCCCTGACGCAGAGCAGCTTCTTGACCAGACAGACAGAAAGACTGAGCTGAATCCTTGGAGGGACTTTTTTGGGATTTGTTAGTTTTATTATTTGTTTATTTTTTACATTTTTACAAATAAATGTGCAACATTTTGTCTGAGAAATAATAAAAGGACACTTTTTCATTTATAATTTTTCCTAAATATAATTTTGTTAAAAAAATCGTGAGAAAATCGCATCGTAAAATCAGTATCGTGAATCGTATCGCATCGTGAGCTAAAGGACAAGTTCGTAGTTTTTCGAGCGAAAGAAAGCGAAAATTCTCGGGACAGCAGCATGTGTCTAAATTTGTATCTTAACCGTTCTATTTAAGTGTAAAATACCAAACTTGTCCTTTAAGTGAATCGTTACATCCCTAACTCGAGGTGGTGACTCGTGCAGTGGCCAGATTACAGCTAGACTGCCCCTTCTTGAGGATCTCTGTGACATTAACTTGTTCATGGCAAAAACTTTATTCTTTGTGTGTCCTTGTGCCCTCGATGTCAACTTATTCGACTATTGTGGATGCAACGACTGGTGGCCCAGTCCGAAGAGACGCTTGCAGGCTCTTTTGTTGAGCTCGTTACTTAATAAGTCACCGCTCCCCACCAAGCCATGCATAATAACATCCACCATGGTGGGGAAGGCGTTTCAGTCATCGGGTCAAGCTGGTGCTGCTCTGGACACTGTGGCAGTGTTACAGGCATACCAGGCTGACCTGCTGGAATAAAAGCCCGAAAGCAGAGAGCGAGGCACGCTCCCCCTCGTGAAGACTAGGGACCGGCTCATCGATCTCAACAGCCTCATAGTTTCTTTTTCAACTGCTTACACACAAAGTCCTTACTTGTCACACAATTTCTGAAACCTGACACAGAAACACAAACACTAGAACCAAACACCAAATCTGCAAACCATACACTAATTCTCGGCCTTCAACTCAGTTTCATAAAACACCTTTTGCAAACCACAACATACAATTCTCAATGTAACACACAAAAATCGAACAGGAAGTATCTTGATTTCCTTTTTTTCAAACAATACCTATCAAAATGCCACACTAATTATTCAGTGCCTCACACTAACTCCTCACATGTGCAAACACTCATTGCTTCACTTAACACCAACCAATCGTGGCTTTAGAATAGGTCAATAAATTGGCCAAAGGTCAAGTTATAGGTTTTGAACAATGGATGCAGACAGAGTAAGGGGAGTTGGAGGGAGAGCCAGAGGACGAGGCAGGGTTCGAATTAGAGGAGGAGGAGTTCAAAGAGTAGAAAGAGGGGGAGTTGGAAGGGGAGCAAGGGGAGGAAGAGGACGAGTTGGACGGTGAAGAGGAGAAGGACAAAGACCAGGGACAATAAGAGTGGTCTGATGAGATATGGCTAATGTCATTGATCATGTGATCAACCACATTAACAATGAGAGAGGCTGGACAGAGAGTTTATAATAAGGGTTTTCTGGGAGGAAAACGCTTTACATGTAATTAAACGCAATGCGTTCGTATTCTGAGCGCATATGCTATTCTGTAGGCTACATATGCTTTATTAGTAAGGTGTGTACAGAATTTGATCTTTTAACATGACTGTCTTAGTACATTAAGGCGACGTCTACATTACAGTTATCCAGATACATTTGAAAATGGTGTTTTTGTTTAAAAAAGCTCTCCGTCCACACTAGTGTTTTCAGGCGTTTTCCGATGTTTCAGTGTGGATGACAAACTTCTAAATTCACCTTACTGCACATGCGTGAAACCTCACAAAAACTCACTGAGATGATACAGATGGAAAAATAAATAATAAAGTTATCGCGCAATTCTTCCAACAGGATAATTTTATTTAGCAAAATATCTCGCCATTCACTGATGCGTCCAGGTCGCACTCAGTCACCATATGTTTGGTCTAAAACGCAACTGCTCTCCTGTATTGCCGCAGAACAGCAAATGTGAGTACATCTTTGCAGGACTGTGATGCAGTGACAGTGTGCAAAGTAAGATATTTAAATAGTGCTGATGCTGATGCACCTGTGGCACATCTAATTGTAGCATCTTACGCGCACGCATTCCAATGACGTCACTGTCCAAGGCTATACAATTTTAAAGTCAATTCCATTGACGTGTTACACACATATTTACAGCCGGTCACACAAAAAGTGTTCACAGAGTGCTAAATCAAATGCAGTCGTTCCAATTTTTTTAAGGGAAAAGGGTTACAGTCAAGTAACTCAAGACAATTTAACTGATTACAGATTGGTTAACAATCGCTAACAATTTCAGTTGAAATCATCAAAAAATTATTGATATTGAATCACTTTTGAAATCAATAAAGCATATTTTTAGGTGATACTTAATTCAGCCTAGTTGACAATAAGCTAATGCTCACATTTCATTTGTAGTGAAATTTATGGTCTTAAATATTAATATTTAGAATGAATATATAAAAACATTTTAAATGTTCTTTCAATTTCAGTTCATGTTTCTTCTCAATTTAATTCTGAATGCCGTACAACCCTGGATCAGAATAGGTTTACTGCTGGATATTATATTTATCACAAGTCTTGCACCTCACTAATGAAATGCAGCGCAGTGTATTAAAAAAATCCAGTTGATGACAGCATTACTCATTCATGTCTTGTGCAATATCAATTGTGACTGGAGAAATTTGCTATTAATCTGTTCTTGCCAAGTTCTTCTACAAGTATCCTCATGTGTGCCGCTCAGGAAACCTTTGATATGAGCGTCCCTTGGCAGGACTTTATAGGAAGCTGTTAAATTAATAAATGCAGTGTTGTTTTGTTGTCATCTCTGAAATCTGTCCTCTGAGCTTCCAGATTATTACATGTGAGACTTTACTGCAATGAGCTGAGACCTGCATAAATTACCCATCATTTTGTTGTAGTACTGAGCAGCATTGGGCATTTGTGAACTGGTGTGATTTTTCAAAGGAGATTTGAAAATGGCTACGTAGGAGGACATTAGAAGCATAAACATCCACTTTTACTGAGCAGCACACTAAAATTATAACATTCACAGAGGCAATATTCTGATAATTGTACATACTGTGTGCATAGAAGACAATGTAATATATATATATATATATATAATTATACATTTTTTTATTATTTTTTTAGCTTAGAAGTGAGTCCAAAGTAGTCGATTGTCGAGTTCACGTGCGTGATCATAGGTAACTAAACAGTACTCGAAAATCGACTACTTTGGACTTCGACCGAAAACAGGATGTAAATACAGGTATTTGCGCTGGCTGAAATAACATCATTTTTATTCATATCTTTCACGTCTACTGCAGTCAGATTCACCCGTGTTCACTCTGAAGGAATCATCTAACATGGCTGGGCACTTGTATGACACATCAAGGATGTTAAGAGGCTAAAAGCAGGTTTAAAACTTGCCCCATTGAAGTCAACAGGGTGCAAATTTTAAAAAGGGGATAACACAGTGTAGGCAACGCCGCTTTTTGTCGTTGTTCTCTGTATTGACAGCACTCCATTCACAACCGGAGATCTCCTTTAAATAGCCGCGAGGGCAAAGAGCACTCGCTGTTTCTCGTTCATCTTTAATATTATGAGTTATATACACTGATTCCATTTATATTAAAACTTTTCCTTCCAAAATATTTGTTTGTAGCAGCATGAAAATAAATTTGTTGTTTACAACATGGAGTAACATGTTGTCACTCACAAACATTACTAGGCAACCAGTAGTGGGAACGCCCACTAGCGACCTAACCGCCAGCCACTGGCGACCTGCAGCGACAAAGTCACTTGTAGAGTGAACGCAGCTTTATTCTTTTGTCTTTCCCAATAGGCTGTTTTTGGGCACTTGCAAGATTTTCTCAGAGCAGCAAACCTGTATTTCAGCACTTCAGGCCACAATTTCATACATTTGAAAAAAAGATTGAATGCACTTATGCCTTATTCTGCAGCCCTAGTTTGAATTAATTAGCATTAGCTTCTTCAAGGCAACCAAAAGCAAAGCAACACTGATCAAATAATTTAAATTGCACATGCAAACTATTTTACTTTGTGCCGTATTGCGTATTTAATCTATGGGTTCAGAGAGAATGCGTAGTATTAGCGTCGCCCGTTTGACACAGGATTAATTATCACAATATTCAGCAGCACTGGCTTCTTGTGCCCTCTCAGTGCTCAACAGTATTAATATTTAGAGAGCTCTATGAAGAGAGGAAGCTAAACACAGACATTACCTAATACGCACTTTTAATGTCTCTTTTAGAATTCAGTGATTGTAAATTAAAATTGTTTAATTTTCTTATAATGATGAGAAGGAAGATCGAAAGCACCAAATTCTGCACATGACATGACTTAGGGGTTTTTTCACGACTCCCTTTTGCTATCAGTGACCTGGTCTTGCAAGTTTTTGAAGAGTGTGCATGTGTGTGGAAAAGATTAGATCATGGTAATGTTACTTTAGTGATTTTTTGTTGTTGTTGTTATTTAAGTTACGTCACATCAACAACAGTTTAGCACCAACCAAATAAACCAAACTCTTATATTTGACAGTAGGCTAAATTTACTCATATAAATATAAATAAATCACATTCTTTAATGCACCCCTAATTCAAGTTTTTTAGAGCAGACTTTGAGTTTTTTAACTTTCACAAGAGGAGATACAGCAGATGAAAGCTTTCCGTGGTGTGTTTCCAAAAAAAACATTGTTAGCCAATTATGGGGTGATGGGAGACTAGGTGTGAGGTGTGTGCTTATATGAGGAGGCTTGATGAGTGGTTAATGCAGACCAGGTATGTGTGATTAGTATTCAGGCAAGGGTGCACGCAGAGACTGAGAGTTGAGGGAACCTGGATCATCTGTAACAGTATTGCGACCACCAAGGCGTGATAGGTGACTGGATTGATCTGGCGGATGATGGGAAAGGGACCAATGGATCTGGGACTTAGCGTCTTGCAAGGTAAGTGCATCTTGATATCCAGGGTGGATAACCAGACCTTCTTCCGGGTTGGTATTGTGGAGTGTATGGTCAACCCAGCATTGGCCTGGATTCTAATGTATTGATAATGTGGATAGATGCCGTAATGGAAACGGTACAGAGAAACGTATGGGTCTGAGAACGTTGCCAGCTGTGCTGGGGAAAATGCAAATTCTTTATAGAAAATTAATGGTTCTGCTACTTTCGGGTGCGAACTGCGAAGGCAATTTCAGTAAATTTGTGATGTAGCCTACATGCACTTCGCACTCGATTGTATCGCAAAACCACACAGCTCTCAGTTCAGGAGAGAGGAGGGGGAATAATGACAGTAGGCAGGGTTTTGTGTGACGTCCACCTGTGAATGCAGACACAATGGCTGGATTGCGTTTAGATTACACTGAGATCACAATGCATCCTCGACTACCTCCGAACCTGGACACACTGATCAGATAACATTCCGTTCAGAAGCGCGTTTACACTTCCGGATACAGGTGCATGTTAATGGCAAGTGTCGACACACTTCCATTTGCAGATGGTAATGGGGCTCGTCCCAGACTCTCTCGCTCTCCCAGAACCAGTGATCGACAAATGGTACGTCCGACAGTTCCCCGGACCACGGAAAGAAGGGAGGCTGGTAACTGAGTTGCAGTAGCAGGTTGGTGGACGGAATTCTGTGCATACTCAGTCCAGCTCAGGTACTGGCTCCAGGAGTTCTGGTGACCATGGCAGAAGTTTCTAATGAATATCCCGATTTCCTGGATCTTTCTCTCTGTCTGCACATTCGACTGGGGATGGAAGCCAGATGAGAGACTCACGGTCACACCTAGGGTGTTGAAGAACGCCCCACAGACTCTTGAGATGAACTGTGTGGCCCTGACTGACACGATCCTCAGGGATGCCATTGGGTGCTGGATTGGCCACGGGACTGGCGATAACGGGGGGAGAAGGAGCCTGGCTCATCTGTGACAGATATAAGATTTAAAAACACTAATTTATGCCCTTTCGATTAAATCTGGTTTTGTTTGTGTATTGTTGTTCATGATTAACATTATGGGGTTCTGTGGGGTTCTAAAGAGCACTGCATATTGTTTTTTACCCTATTACCCTATACCCTATATTACGTTGTCTCTAAACACATTTCATAGTTACGTTGCATAATATTTATTATGAGAAATTATCTTAAATGGTTTCAGGGGGTCAATTATTTTGTATTTGTGAAATATTCTGATAAAATCTCAATAATAATACTTACCTTTTTGCGGTTGTAACTATTAAGAGTATGATGATTTATAACACAATGAATAAAATTTTATCCACTTAAGTTATAGTGGATTATATATCCCATAGTTGCATATTTTTTACTTTCCCAAGTCTCATATATATTGTGACATTGTTCAAATCTGCACAGTATCATAATACATCTAATGAGGGGTCTTTTACTGCTTTAAAGTAAAGTGACAAAATCAAAGTCTTCTGTTAAACTTCTAAAAAGCTTTATAATGTGGTCATAATATTTATAAGTAGTCTTTGTCTGCTTCAAGTAAACAGTGCAGTGCAACACATGTGTTATGCAGCAGCAAGCAGTCTATTGTACATAATTGCTGTGAGGATATGCCATATAAGCTATGAATATGAGAAAAAGGCTGAAGTGAAGTAAGAATTTGCACTTTGAACGGGTCTGCTATATTTAGTTGTATAACTCTAATAACACATTAATTTAATCCCAAGGGCAAAGTTTTCACTAGCTATGCTAATGTATGCTGCTGATTCAGCTGCATGCAGTGTCAGAGTCATTCTTCTGTCATTCATTATCGCTCAATGGGTTTGACTTAAATTTTGATACTTGTTAAGGTGGTTACTGGGGTTTCTTATCTATATCAGCTTGCAACGTGATATATATTGTTAATGAGAACACACAGTGCTCATTTCTAGAGTTAAGCCGTTCGGCAAAGCAGGCCCAGGCACACATAGTCGTAGGCCACTAAAGTTAAGCCATTTGGCAAAGCAGACCCAGGCACACATAGATATTAAAACATGCGGTCTCATGGCTCTTTGGATCAGCAGCAGTACATGTGACCATATAACCTATGGAAGTTTAACAACACCCTCTGTATATTTCAGTGTATATACGTTACACTATTATTCAAATTTTGTATATTTCAGTGTATATACATTACACTATTATTCAAATTTTGTTACATTCTGTTGCACTTACCTCTCTTTTCAATGCGTGCAATATTTTTTTGGGGGGGATTAATTAGGGGATTAATTAGAATTAATCGGTCTAATTTACTGCAGTTGGGATACAGTGTGACAATCTGTGTTATTAACAATATACATAGAATGAAACTTTCTCTTGCACATAAACACTGCACATGAATGTGTGCACGCGATATGATCGCTCAACTGGAGTAGCTTAGTGAATAGGCAATTACACAGAGTCCGTATGTGCTGAGAACGCTGCACTACGTTATTTGCGTACAACACAACTTAAAACGTCACACACGTAGCCAACTTAAAGGGCCCCTATTATGGAATTTTGAAATTTACCTTTCATGTAGTGTGTAACATAGATCTAAGTGAACAAAAACATCCTGCAAAGTTTGAAATATGAAAGTGCACCGTATATAAAGTTATTGTCTTTCAAAAGTAAGAGTCGACTCTGAATCATTTTTATGAATCGTTAGAAGACCGAAGCTTTTTCTCTGACTAGATGACGTCAACTTGTCAAGTTATTTGAATACGATACGCCCACTTATTGCACTCCAAGGCCAGGGAAAGCTTGAAAACGTCATGGCGACGAGACGCTGTGTTCTGAAGTGCGACTCCCAAAAGCAAACTTTTTTCATCTGCCCAAGGAGGAGCATTTGAAGACTAAGTGGCTACAATTCATATATACAACTATACCACAGAAGTATAGTCCGAGCCTTGTGCTTTGTTCTCGCCATTTTGAAGACGATTGCTTTACTAACTTAAATGCAATCAAACTTGGATTCGCTGATATTGATATGGAGCCGGCTGATATTGAAGGAAGGTTCAGTTCTAAGTGTATTTGCATCAGCTTCCTCCTCCGTATCACAGCCTGTAAGTGTTATTAATAATTGTTGCTTTTATGTTTTATATGCTTAATAATTATTTTGTTTGTTGTGTAAGCACCGTTTAGCTTCTAGGTCTTCAATGACAATTGTATTGAGATATGTGAAGTGTTTGTCGTTGTTTTTGGAGTTGTCTTAAAGAATAGAATAATACCTCGTAGTAACGTAAGTTCTGCGTTTTTTTTTTCTTTTTTGTAAAAACGTTATAAAAAAATGCAAATTCGGGCTAATGCAAACAAAGACTGATTGTGCTTTTACAATATGAACTCTAGGCTATGCTCGCTAACATAACATTAAATTCTTTATCTTATTTTTAATTTTTTACTACAAACTACAAAGCAGTGGACTATAATCATTATTATAACACAATTTAATGGATAAAAGCATCATTGTACTCCGTGTTAAACAATATATATACCAATCACAACTGACTGGGTCATCTGACCAATCAACGCAGATTAGCGTCGCGCAAAGGAGGGGTTTGGAAAAATGAGTCGTTGAACGGTTCATTTGGGAGTCGGTGAGCAAATCAGGTAAAAATAAATGCATATTATACGACAACAAAAGTGTTTTTTGTCATTGCATGCACGTAAAACTGTTGTTGGGGACTCCCCAAACAACATTAGGAACATTTTAAATGTCATAATAGGTGCCCTTTAATACTTAAAGGGAGAGAATTCACAACATCATAAATAAAATAAATAATTAGCAGCAAAGTTCTCTAACGTTTTTTCACTATTAACTGCTTTACTTTGGAGCGAGAGAGACAGTGGAAGTGGCTTTATTGCATCAGAAACATGTCACTTTGCTCACAACTGATTGGTCCAGTTTGGGTTTGCAATCTCTAACCCAGAATAAAACCTGCTCCGGAGATTATGTGGCAGTCGTCCATGAGGGGCTGCCGCTTTAGCTTCGTTTTGTTGTTTGTTTATTTTATAATTAAAGTATTGTGCTAAATGGTCTCCGGTTCTCGCTTCCTTCTTCCCTAAACTTTAACCTCATTACAGCAGCAAATTAATGTTTCATAAATCACACGTGAACCCTGTCGTAAGATGATTTCTGCGCTCTGATCTGCACTCGTTTCTACGTTAGATGGATAAATAAGGCCATTGGGCATAGCAGAGTGGAGGTGGCTGCAGGGAATTTATTGGGTTCAAACACAACAGCAACTTTCTTAAGAGTAGGTGGCCATTCTCTCACTGCCCATAAAAAGCTTATGAGCCAAGTTTAGGTACTTGCGCCTGTGAGACGGGGTGTTAGAGCGAGAATGCAAAGACTGTGCCACTGGGGAAGAGAGGTGGCAAGTGGCGGTGCACAAGTCGTTGCATGAGGGGTTTATAAGGGCTACACACGGAAACTTGGTCAGAGTATTTCATTTTGGTGTTACATCTGTATTGGTAGAAGTAAATAATAACATTTACCAGCTTGTCATTGATGTGGTTCTATTCATGTGCTGTATGCTGTCTGTATTTTTTTTGTTTTCCACTTAAGAGAGTAAGCTGACATAGCTATCACAAATCTCTCTCTCAAACACACACACACACACACACACACACATTTTTACAAGGAGTCAGCAATGCCAAAGCCAATCAACAGCAAAACAAAAACCGGCTCCTAACCTAAATGAAATGAGAGATACAAGATCATTGGAGAAAAACACATTTATTGAAGATTGATGCAGGAATGCATGGATGGATGGACAGATGGATGAACACGCAGATGAATACAAGGCTGAAAGGACAGACATATGAGACAAAAAGATTGCTGGATAAATGTATGTGTGGATGGATGAATTGCCTTGACATTTCTGTCTCTGAAGGAGGGGCTGTCCCTGCCCGGCCCTGAAGCCAAGCACTAATGTTATCAGAGGGCCGCTGACTCAGTGCATGATGTCTGCCATGATACTCCAAACAGAGCAGATGGAGGAGAATGTTATAGATGATTACTACTGATTAACTCATTCTGTCAGTCAATACAATAAAATAAAAATCACTGGATACATCACAGGACAGATAACATAGAGCCTTATTTGGTTGTAGATGGACATTTTTGACCTTTGGGGTAGTTCACCCAGATCACTCAAAAATGAAAATTCTGTCTTTATTTGCTCATGTGTTTCCACATATTATTCCAAAGTTGTATGATGTTCTTTCTTCTGTGGAAGGTTAAAATACATATTTTTGAGAAATTGTTGTTTGTTGACCCTCACCTTTTAAATCTAACAATCTACTATCAATGTCCAACAGTGAAAAATGATCGAAGTTTGAAAATAAATTTCACTAGACTGTCATTTTCACCGCATCTCATGCTATGTACTGTTGTGCAACATTTTGTGGAGGGCATGACAGTGGTTAAAATTATATTTTAAACATTTTTGAAAGCAAAATGGGCTTGGACTTATTTCAGGACTTATATTCATTATTTCAGACCTTTATGTACCCCAAATACAACAAAATTTAAAAAAACATTTTCACAATTTGATAAAATTACTGCTTGGCTATAATAATCCACAATAAGAAACAAATTCCATTAAGAAATAAGTTATTTACTTTGTGATATTTACCTTGATTTTTTTTTTAAACATCATGTCTCACATTTGATATCATTTCACTGACACTGTTGTTTCCTGGTTAACAAGTACACTAACTTCTGAAATAAAGTCTAAAATTGTCAGTCATTATTAAAATTATGTCAATAAATTTTATATTAATAATAATTTTGTATTTGCATTGTGTTTGCACTGATTTAGTTATGATCTAAGCATTTGCAAGACTGCAGAAATTGAGTTACACCATTGCATGTGTGCACTCAACATACATAATGCTCCGTACTGCAATCTTTTATGCAAATACAATGATGTAATCGCTTTTCATAATTAGTTAATCTCTGCAGCTGTAATAGAAATAGTAAAAACGTAAAAGCTTTCAAAAGAGTTCTACATGTAAAACGTATTTCATATTAAAAAATAATAGCCAATGATTTTTGTTTATGAAGAAGTCTTAAAAGACAGAGTTTTTAAATCAGAGGGCAAAATCAGGGTAGAAAATGGTCATTTATTTAGAAATTATGGTGTAAAACTCCTACTAACAGTTTAACATGCACCTCAGGAAATATTCTAAAATAATAATTGCAGTTCATGACACTTTTAAATGCAATTAATAGTGTTATGATTGAAATACTGGATCTGTGTACAGATGTACACAGTGTACTGTGTACAGTGTAGCTACTGACATTTACAGATGATGTCAAAAAAAGTAAATAATGTGACCTCCATATTACAAATTAAATATTCGTTTCAGAAAAATCAACCACTTGGTTAGATATAAAAATGCCTTCTTTTTTTTTAACTCATATTTTGCTGTCTCCATCCCTCTCTTGGCCAGACCATAAGCAGCTGACTGTCAGATGTGTGAAACTGTTCCTTAGCTCTTTGTTAGATTAATATTGGGCCTGCCCCCATGCACTCATTGGTAATGAAAGCGAGTTAGGCATTAACTGCAGGCATCTCTATGGCTAGACACATGCAAGAGTTGCTGTCTCTGCAGAAAACAGCCCCCTCCCTCTCTTTTCCCCTCCATTCCCCCCTCTCTCTCTTCAGTTAATTACTGTAATGGTTCGGCTGTCCTTCGGGGGATGCTGAAAGGTCAGGGTTTGGCAGGGAAAGGGAAAGAAAGAGGGCTAGTAAGAAATGGTTAGCAGCATACAGTGGCACAAACATCCCGAATACATGTTCATTAAGTGTTTGACTTTCTTTTTTTTCTTTTTTCTTTTTGCGGGGGAACACATACACACAAAAAGATAGCCTATTTAGAAAAATCGATCAGGTGTTTTTTGTCCATGCAACTGGTCCAAGTTTGTTTTGAACGTCAATGTAATTTTCAAAATAATCTTCAAAACTCTCCTGTTTTCCCTCAATACACATAAATCTATGTATACATGTGTCCTCTCTCCCCAGTCATGTAGACCTGTGTTCACTCCACTCAGCCATTCTTAAATAAGTACGCTGACTGCTTTTATTAATGTGTCGCTTCTTCAGCCTCTTTTTAATGATCACCTCAAATCTGCAGAAGAGCCAGGCTCCACTATGATTAACTGTGACCGGAGTCTATTTCCTTTATTCTCACGTATGGCAAACATTCCTTTTAATGAATTTGATATTGAAAAACCATTAGGCTGAGCAGACGGTTCAGTCATTCGAGTGTTCAATATGCGCACAGAATCGTGCTTATTTGACATCATGAATGATTTGGTGTCTTTTTTCAAATACAGGCCTATTCTGTATTTTATTCCTGTTTGAAAGGTATAATTGATGTCTGAGCGTTTACACTTTGAAGATTTGTAGGAACGAACAGAATGAAGGATCTAAGGATTCTTAATAGCAGCCTTTGTGTGTAATTTGAAGAGCGAGATTATACATATGTGTTGTGTTTAATTATATTTTTTGTTTATAATAATTTAATCATTATTTAATTATATAATAATTAATTACTTTTTTATCATATTACTTTTTATTTTTTTGTTATTTTCCTTGCCCTTACATTATTTGCTATAGTTGTTTAGTCTTTGTGGGATTTCATGGGTAACTGGTCATCACAAATAAGGAATAAGTGTGACAAAGTCAAAACAAAGTAGGGATGGACTCCAGATTAAGTCTGAGAATTGATATTCAAGTAGCCAGCAGCCATATCACCCTGTAGTCCAAAACTGGTTGCCCACTAAAGCTAAGCAGGCCTGACACTGGTTAGTACTTGGATGGGAGACCTCCTGAGAAAACCAGGTTGCTGCTGGAAGAGGTGCTAGTGAGGCCAGCAGGGGGCGCTCACCCTGTGGTCTGTGTGGGTCCTAACGCCCCAGTGTAGTGATGGGGACACTATACTGCCAAAGAGCACCATTCTTCGTATGAGACGTTAAACCGAGGTCCTGACTCTCTGTGGTCATTAAAAATCCCAAGATGCCCAGTGGCCTCTGTCCATCATGGCCTCCTAATCATCCTCATATATATACTAATTGTTGCTATATATTATACAAAATTCATCCTCAAAATCAGAAACAACACACATAGAAATGAAGTGGCACACTTCCAACAATGATCATGCTCACATGAGCACACACACACACACACACTCAGAGAGAGAGAGACTGCTTTATTTGCTCATTTGTTATGGAATATAGAAAATGTGTAGAATTATATAAAAAAAACAGATGATTGAAATAAATGATTAACTCTAAAGAATACAACTTTTCTCTTTGTAACATCTTGTTCAGGCGTGATTCTAATCATAATGTAACATTATTGAAAAACTGATTTTTCTTTTCAGTAAAAAAAATGCTAATCAAAAAGTCAATTTTATTGTAAAAAAATTTGATTTCATAATATTTAGATATGAATCCAACTGAAAAAACTTGTGAAAAGATATCCTTCAGTTTTCTTTGCACTTTTTTACTTTTAAAACTGCATTTTGCAAAAGATGGGCAAAAATCTTACACTAATGTCAAATTATCCATGTTAACCCCTTGAATGAAAGTTAGAAATGTGGGACTTTTATAAAGAAGTAAAAAGCTGTCTTTGTATAAACATATTTAAAAAAATTAATAAAAAATAAAATTAATTTATATCAATTTTAAATATATCCTAAATCCTCCAAAGACTGTACAAATGCGGACTAAAAATAATAAACAGAAAGAAACAGAAAGAAAGAAAAAACTATTATGTTGTTACAAAATTACACTTTGTTGCCCATTTTGTTACAATATTTCTGGGGCTTGAAAGTAGTACTTGCGTATGCTGTCAATGGAGGGACAGAAAGCGCTCAGATTTCATTAAAAAGATTTCCACACCAGTCTTACAGGTTTGGAATGAGATGAGGGGCTGAACTCTGCTGGTTTTGGATACCAGACAAAACTGATATTTTCTGACAGGAAAAGAGAAAAGAGACAGGATCCTGAGATGGAGATTCAATCTAAAAAACGCAGGGTAGTCAGCAGGATGTCGGCACAATCTAACAAGAGTGAATAAATTTACCTTAAAGGGATAGTCTTTCTGTCATAATTTACTAATTTAATGATTAACATTTACCCTCATTTTATTCCAAAACTGTTTGACTGATTTCTTCTGTGGTAGGTAAAAGAAGATATCTCAGTGGGATTTTACTATGGAAGTCAATGGCCAAGTCAAAGCTATTTGGTAACCAACATTCTTCAAAATATCTTCAGTCCAGAATAAAGAAAGACGAACAGATTTTGAACATAATAAGGAAATTATGTCATGTTTTTTTTGCGTGGTGAATTATCCCATTAAACAATTCTTGTGTTGTGTGGTTGCTATTGTGTTCTGGGTGGTTGCTAGATGGTTGTTCAAGTTTTAAAAAAAAACACCTCTAAGTCTTTATGATATTCTGATCCCTGATATGTCTTGGGTCTTTCCTTACATGCTTGTTTAGTCTGATCATAACAGCAATAATAGCATGACTCTCCTCAACAAATCGCATGATTTGAGTTTTTGCCTTACCAAGTACCCCTAATAACATCAACAGTTAATCATTATTAATAGGAAAAATAATAATAATAATAATAAAATAGGAAAATCACTCTCACATGACAGGGCATATAAGATAAAATGTGGTAATTTATATACAGTATATACTAGATAAGATTTGACATGTAAAAATACAGATGGTTGTAAAGGAAAATTGAAGTGTAGAGAGAGACAGAGAGAGAGAAAGAGAGAGAGAGAGAGAGAGAGAGGCTGGAGGGGGTTGTGGGGAGGACGAGAGACATGAGTGCATGAGCTCGCAAGACTGAGTCTCATTACTGGAGCGACCCCAGACTCCCACAGCAAATCACATTTATTAAGTCAACAGACGAGCGCGCACACACAGACATACAGTATACAACCAATAACACAACACAGCATATCAGACTAAAGCATGAGCACACACAATTAAAACACTACAGCACTATTTGTAATGTATTTGTATGTGTATGAGAGAAGACCTTTGTCTTGTTTGTTTTTTCTCATCGCTGACTCACCCTTGAGATTGGTCTGAGAAATTGCATTAACTGAACTGAACCATAAACCATAAACACAATCTATACTCAAATAATCTGACCCAGAACCACCTTGCTTGTGCAACACAGAGAGAACACACACACCATGAAAACGGATCCCATATCAGTGTCTCGTGAACCTCCTTTCAGGACACATTCAGAGATCTTGTTATTCCCATAATGAGATATTTCATTAAGATTGAAAGGAAGTGGCTATTTGTATAAGGTTCAAATAGGTGATGGTTTCTTTATTGCATGTATGTCTGTGTGTGCAGTATGATTTATTTATATATTTCTTTCTTCCCTCAGCAGACACACTGACCTTTATGCGGCTCAGGCAGGAGAGACGGCTACAGGGTCACGCACAGATCTCGAGAGCCATGAGCAGAGAATACAAGATGTGCAGAAGGGCATTAACTCATGTGTGTGTGTTTGTGCTCATGAATGAGTGGAGTCTCCACACTATAAGACCCAGACGATAATTTATGTTATTGGTCTTTTTATTTTTATTTCTCTCTCACACACACAAACACAGTTCCTGTGTCTGTTACACCCTCTTTTTTTTTTCTTTTTTTTGGCAAGCAAAAATTCTCTTCTGCTCACCAAGGCTGAATGTATTTCATCAAAATACAGTAGTAAAAAACTAAACAAAAAAACAGTACTGTTGTCAAATATAAACATTTAAAATGATAGTTTTTTTTATTTTAATACATTTAAAAATGTAATGTATTCCTGTGATGATAAAGCTAAATTGTCAGCATCATTACTTCAGTCTTCAGTGTCATTTGATCATTCAGAAATCATTCTAATATGCTGATTTGCTGCTCAAGAAACATTTATTATTATTATTATCAAGGTTGAAAACAGTTTTTGTTGCTTAACATTTTTGTGGAAACAATGACACAATTCAAACATTTGTGGTAAGACTAAAAAAGAGAGAGAAATTAATACTTCTATTCATCAAGGATGCATTCAATTGATTATTAAATATTTGTATTTAATAAATGCTTTGTCCCCCTGTGGTGAAAATCAAGCTTTTAATGTTGATCATATGTCTATGTGGTGTTTTTAATATGCTTTAAGACAAACCATGAGCAAATTCTTCAGTCAACACCATTGCTGAGTATTTTCTCCTTAACTGCAGTGAACCAAAGACAGTCTCAAAAACACGGTTTGAAATCGCTGTTGTTTCTGACGTCACAAACTACCTTGTAAGACGGGGCTAATTTGCATATTCATAGAATCGCGTATACTAATTCAAGCGTAGTTAAATTCAAGGTATTTTAAAGCATGAAGAATATTTAGTTTTCTCAAAGTTCCGTTTTCCGAGTCAAAAAGATTGTGTTTCGAATTCAATACAAATATTGGTTTGTCACTGTGGCGAGCAGTTGTTCGTGAGGGACTGCTGCCTTTAATAAACGTAAAATAAACAAAAACAAAACGAAAGTAAAGTCTTTGAATGTTCGCCGGTTCCCGCCTCCTCCTACTCATAACATCTAACCTTGCTATACTGGTGCTGAAACCTGGGAGGAAGGAGGAACACGCTGTCGGAGAGCCCTCGCTGCTGAGGGGGATCGCGGTGCTGAGGAAGTCGGGCAGCAAAAGAGTGGAGACCGCCAATGGTTGCCCGAGGCGATGGTGCTGGAGCGATTAAACAGAGTTCATAAGCCTGTGGTTGAGGAGGGGTGGCTGCCGTCTGAGAGGGAGTGGAGGAGTCGCTCCCGTTCGCCGTGGGCCAGAGCCTGTTGCCGTCAGCCAGGATGGGGTACTCGCTGCCGGCTGCCCTCAACTGGAGGAGCCATCCAGGAGCGTCGAGCCGTCCGTGGGAAAACGACGCGAGGCCGGTGGCATGATTGATAATGAGCGACACTTGCACGACACACTCGTATTTCTCACGGAGGACAGGAAGCCTAAAAAGGTGAACGACGACGATGAAGGACGAGCGGGGCCAGGCCTGGATTTTATTTGATGTTTTGTTTCTGTTTTATGTGGCAGCAGTCGTCCGTGAGGGACTGCTGCCTTTACTTACGTTTTGTATTTGTTTATTTTACGTTTATTAAAGTCTTTGAATGTTCGCCGGTTCCCGCCTCCTTCTACCCACAACATCTACCATTGCTACAGTCACGATCAACTTCAAGGACACATATTTTCATATAGAAATTCTGCCACAACACAGGAACTTCCTGAGGTTTGCCTTCTGGGGCGAAGCTTACCAACATCGGGTTCTTCCATAAGGCCTACAGCCTTGCATTTTGTGTATGTACATACACAAAATGCATAGATGCAGTTCTGGTTCCGTTGCGACTCCAGATTTTACGAAGTAATGGTGGATTTCATAGCTGTACAAGAAAAAGTGCAATGCCCCCTGTACTTCTCGCTGACTCCTCCAGCCACCCTGGGTCTGGACGCCATGGCCCATGCATGGCCCAGGAAGCGTCTATACTCGTTTCCACCAATCGCTCTGCTCCCGGGATTACTGGAGAAGTTTCATCAACAAGGGTCATGCCTGTTGCTGACAGCGCCTCGTTGGCCGACCAGAGTCTGGTTCTCAGAAATAATATCTCCCCTTGATGGCTTGCCGTGGGCGATACCGAATAGAAGAGATCTCCTGTCTCAGGCGCAGGGGACTATATTCCATTCACGGCCTGAGTTATGGAATCTTCATGTCTGGCCCCTGAGTGGGACCGGCCAAGAGATGCTGGACTTTCAGCGGATGTAATAGAGACCATTCTGAGGGCTTGGCTCCCTCCACTACTAGAATGTACGTCCTTAAGTGGCGCGTCTTTGAAAGGTGGTTTACTATACATCATGCAGACCCCGTCCACTGCCAGATCTTTTCAATGCTGGAGTTTCTGCAGGAAAAGCTGCCAGCAGACACATGTCCTGCTACTCTCAGGGTATCTGTGGCCGCCCTTTCGGCGCGATCTGATTATCAGGGTTTCCGTGGGGAAACACCCTTTGATCGCCCGCTTCATTCGTGGAGCAAGGCGACTGAGGAGCACTGCCCACAGGGCTATTAGATCCAACTATTACTTTATATTTAATTTTCATATCTGAAATTACAGCGAGAGGTGAGTCTGTGAAGCCAATATGACTACATAATTAACTTAATGAAAGAAAATGTGCACCGTGTGATATCAAATTCAAATTGGATTGCCATGATAGTCGGTCACATTAGCGCAATACCACAGGCTCAAAAGGTTCATACCTATTTTGGTCACACTTTAGATTAGGGTCCAAATCTCACTACTAACTAACTATTAACTATGACATTTTCTTCAATAAACTCATAATAACTCATAACTCAAATAATACTCAGGTATTATTAAGTATTGGGTTGGAATTGAGGGATGTAGAATATCTAGTCATACAGAAGAAGGCATTAATATGTGCTATACAAGTACTGATAATCAGTAAACAATATCAAAGTAATATACAGTGAGAGTTGAAAGCTAAACTAAAGTCTTACCCTAAATTTGAATTGTGTAGCAATGTACTGTATGACGCACAGCTCACAGTGAAGTCACTTTCAAATCGAGCAACTTATTCAAAAGCTCAACGCTTATTAAAAGATTGGATTTGCCCTGTTTATTGTAGTGTCTCAGAAATGTTATTGATAACAGGCTCCTGTGTCTCACAGGGATTAAAACCAATTTAACCAGGGGGAGATTTGTTCTTTCTGAACACAGAGGGAAAAAAGCACATTCTGATGTGCTGTTGATAGCCTATATTTTAAGAGGTTGTAATAAATAAGAATAAATCATTTTATAAATTAAGTTTTATGTACGATTAGCAATACTTACTTGCTGTATGGAAGTTATAAATGGAATAGAGTCTAAAGATGGACTTTTCACAGACTTCTTTGGGCTTTTCGCATTTCATTTGACACTTATAGTTTAAGACCCACCCACATCTATTTATGTCAAAATACAGATACATATAATTTTGTCACTGCAACATATACAGACACATAAACAAATAATGGCTTTGCTGCACACTTCAGTACTTGTATTGAATTAGAAGTAATGCACTTCTGCTATAAATGTCGGGAAGTAAACAAGTTAGGCCTTGTGAAATACTCCATCATCGATTTAATTAGTCTGGGAAGACAGGCACTAGCATGTTCTGGGGAAAAGGGATTCACCTGGCCCATTTTGATATAAAACAGCACACACGTACACACAGGCGTGCACACTTAACATTTTCTGAACAGTGTGACAAAGGCAAATGTGAGAAGACATCCCTTGTGACAAAAACGTTCTCGGTTACTAACGTAACCTCGGTTCTCTCTAGAGAGAGGAACGAGTACTGCGTTGTCGTAGCAACGCATTGGGGAAATTCCTTTTCCACGAGAATACTGAAGCAAAAATTATCCTTAATTTTGTATCAATGTAAAACGCATTGCCACAGCATACAGACCTAGGCGAGACAGCTCGCGCGAGTATTGGCTGCTGTGAGGCAAATGCTTAAGCCAATCGAGCGAGCCCTTGAGTGACGTCACACCCAATGAGGGCGCTTCGCGCTCTCCTGCGTCACGTCCCGCCGAAACGGGCGTGGCTTAGGGCTATATATTTCGCTCACAGGCTTATGAACTCTGATTTTTAAAGCGAAACAACCAGAGTGCATACACGGCAAGAAACGCAGTACTCGTTCCTCTCTCTAGAGAGAACCGAGGTTACGTTAGTAACAGAGTACGTTCTCTTACGAGAGATACTCTCGTACTGCGTTGTCGTAGCAACGCATTGGGGAACACCCTGTAAGACGCCGTGTGTGCAGTGATCCGACACCATAGACCCAGAGCACTGAGCTGGGGTTTATATAGTACATAATCACCTGTAGGACTCACAGAGAATCCTGAAAGAGGTGGGTTCTAACCACCATCTCCCACAAAAGTGACTGCGTCAGCAGATCAGTATAGAGTTGACTGCGCTTAGCAGATCAATACAGAATTAACTGCGCTTAGCAGTATAGCATAATTAACTGCGCTTAGCAGTTCAGCATAATGATGCCATAATAGACGACTGAAAAGCCAGTCTGACAAATACGGTTATTTAAACCGACAATATCTTAGCCTGTAAGGCGGGTACCTCGAGGTTATAAAACCTGATAAATGTAGACGGTGAGGCCCAGCCTGCCGCCATACAGATATCCTGTAAGGCAATCCCACTCGACCAAGCCCACGAAGAAGCCATGCTTCTCGTGGAGTGCGCTCTAACACCCAAAGGGCACTGAATGCCTTTGGATGCGTGCGCTAGAGCTATAGCGTCCACTATCCATCTGGATAGGCTCTGTTTCGAAGTGGCCAGTCCCTTGAGACGCCCACTGAATGAAACGAAAAGCTGCTCAGTTTGTCTGAAAGTAGACAAGCGCGACACGTAAGCTCTCAACGCCCTCACTGGGCAGATGAAATTTTCGTCCATACTATCCCCGGTGACCGGAAGGGCAGACAGGGAAATAACCTGTGCCCTAAACGGTGTGTTTAGGGATTTTGGAACATAACCATGCTTAGGTTTGAGCACGACTCTGGAGTCGTTAAGCCCAAATTCCATGCATAACGCGCTTCACTGAAGCGAGAGCCAGGAGAAACACCGTCTTGAGCGACAAGTGTTTCATATCAATCTCCTGAAGAGGCTTGAAAGGAGGACCCTTCATGGCGTCCAGCACCGTGGAAAGGTCCCAAATGGGAACTGTGGGAGGTCTGGGTGGATTAAGTCTCCTAGCTCCTTTAAGGAACCGAATGACTAAATCGTTCCTTCCTATGGACTGGCCGGTTTCAGAGAAAGCCGCTATCCAACATCTCTTGTAAGAAGGACAGAACCTCTGTTACTCCGCAGTCTGGGGGTGACACGCCACGAGACGTGCACCAGCCAGAAAAAACTGACCATTTAGACTCATATAGCCGTCGCGTAGACGGAGCTCTAGCTTGTGTGATCGTGTTTAACCCTCCCTTTAACATAGCTCCGGGTGAGGATGCCAAATCGAACCATTTGCTTGAGAGAGAAGATCTCTCCTCAGAGGCACTGGCCACGGGGCGGTGCTGGCTAACTGCATCACAACTGGGAACCAGGGTTGATTCAACCACAGCGGTGCTATCAGCAGCACTGAGCATCCTTCCTCCCTGATCCTCTCCACCACTTGGGTCAGGAGGGAGACAGGGGGAAAAGCATACAGCGGGCGGCGCAGCCACTGATGAGCCAGCGCGTCCTTGCTTTTTGAGAAAAATTCTAGACAGTGAGCGTTTTCTGGAGACGCAAAGAGGTCTACTTCCGCTCTGCCGAATTTCTTCCACAACAGTTGTACTGTGTGTGGGTGCAACGACCATTCTCCTGCCGGAACGCGGTTCCTGGACAGTACGTCTGGTCCAACATTCAGGTGCCCCGGCACGTGCGCCACCCTTAGTGAAAGGAGGTTGCAGCGCGCCCATATCAGAAGGCGTTTGGTCAGCCTGTATAACAACAGGGACCTGAGGCCGCCCTGGCGATTTATGTATGACACCACTGACATGCTGTCAGAACGTATCAGTACATGGCAGCCCATAATCAGGGGACGAAAGCGAGTGAGCGCTTTGCACACTGCTAACATCTCGAGGCAGTTTATGTGGAAGAGCTTCTCTCGCTCTGACCAAAGGCCAAACAGCGGTCTGCCCTCGAGCAGCACTCCCCATCCTGCGTTGGATGCGTCCGTAGACACCACCCTCAGACTCGAGGAAGTCCCCAGGCTTACACCTGACAGGTACCAGTCTTTTGACTTCCACGGTTTCAAAGCTGCAACGCAAGCTTGATTGACCTTGAGGCGAAGCCGACCGGTGGCCCATGCTTTGCAGGGCACCCTCCCTTTGAGCCATATCTGCAGCGGGCGCATGCGCAGCAGGCCCAGCTGCAGTACTGCAGATGCTGAGGCCATCAGACCTAGCATTTTCTGAAAGCTCTTTAGAGGGAGAACAGCGCCGCAGCGGAATGAGCTGACTGTGCGCTGGATGCGCAGCGCGCGCTGTTGTGACAGCTGCGCTGTCATCGACAGCGAGTTCAGTTCCAGTCCCAGAAAATAAATATTCTGACTGGGGGATAGCGAACTCTTTTCCCAGTTTACTGTGAGACCGAGATTCTCGAGGTGACTCAGCAGCAGGGCTCTGTGCGTCACTATCTCTGAATGAGATTGGGCTAGAATGAGCCAATCGTCCGAATAGTTCAGCACTCGAACACCCTGCATTTTGAGGGGAGCGAGTGCTGCGTCCATGCACTTCGTAAATGTACGAGGTGCTAGAGACAAGCCGAACGGCAGGACTTTGTACTGGTATGCCTGGCCCTCGAAGGCGAATCTCAAAAATCGCCTGTGACGTGATGCAATCTGTATTTGAAAATATTTTACGTCTACTATTTTAGACCTTTAGATCTACTGACACAAACCAGTCTCCTTTGCGAACATGCGCGAGGATTTTTCTGGTCGTTAGCATTCTGAACTGGCGTTTCACAAGCGCTCTGTTCAGTTGCCTCAGATCTAGTATGGGTCTGAGACCCCCGTCTTTCTTGGGTACCAGGAAGTATCTGCTGTAAAGCCCCCCTTCGCTCTGAGCCTGAGATAAAGGTTCGATAGCCCCTTTTCTCAGTAGTTTCTGAATTTCGGCTCGAAGTAGGTGTGCTACATTCGAATCTACCGAAGTCTCGACGCGCGCCGAGTGGCGGCGAGGGCGTCTGCGAAACTGTAGCGAATAGCCTTCTTTTATGATGTTTATCACCCAATTTGAAACCCCGGGAAGCTTTTCCCATGCATCTGCACGTGTAGCTAGGGGCTGAGTGAAAAGCGCGCTCTGATCGACTCGCGATATAGCGGCTTTCGTGAGCTGCGACAGAAATGTCTCGCTTGCAACATCTGAGGCCGGGGCCGCGCTTATGAAAGCGGGCAGAATGTCCGAGCTCGACCCCTCGACGGCATTTAGGTGGGAGAGAGAGGGCTGGACGGGCTCCGTAGGAACCGTGATGCTTGTGTGGGAACGCGGGCACTGGGGACCGGGCACGTTTACCACCTTTATAGCATCGCTCGCCGGAGCGGAGCGCCTGCACGCAGGTTTCGTTTTTACAGAAACCGTGCGATGAGCAGGAGGTAGCATTAGTGGGCACTGGGTAGTGGGCACATGTGCTACTTTTAACGCACAATCGAACTGGGTCGATTTTATGTGCGCGGGCCCTGTGTGTGGGGCCGTGTTTGTGTGTAGGGATGTGCACATTACAGCGGGCAGATTTACTACACAAAAAACACTATCGGCTGTGGCCGGGACACCAGAAAATGCACTCTTTAATGGATTTATCTGGGTAGCCGTGAAAACGGCTGTTGTGTGCAGGCAAGCGGCCAGTGAGACACGCCTGTTGGCTGCAATGAACGCTGGCACAGTCACTTCGCTTGGGATTGCACGAGCGGTGAGCTTCGGTGAGGGTCCGGCCGCACAGGACTTGAACACCGACGCTTCCCTAGCAGTGCTAGGATGGCTTCGGGGGCTCTGGCTTCAACGCTACCTTCTGTCGCGGGCCACGCGGCGCGGGGCGGCGACCGGAAGAGCGAGAGCGTGGTCTCGAGCTCTGTGCCTGGGGGCGCTGAGATGAGGAGCTGGGCAGCGGTCTTGGCTGTGAGCTCTGAGCGGGCGGTTTCGCACGGCCTGCTGCAGAGCTGGAGCGCTTCGGCACAATTGCCTGGGTCGCCTTCTGCACCTCCGCATACCTGTCGGTGAAGTCCTTCACCGATGTCCCGAAGAGGCCAGCAGGGGAGAGCGGGGCGTCGAGGAACGCGGTCCGTTCTGCTTCTGGCATGTCTGAGAGCGTTAGCCAGAGGTGCCTCTCAGACACGGTGATCGCCGCCATACTGCGTCCGATGGCTTGGGCCGCAGACTTCGAAGCGCAAAGAGCCAGGTCTGTGGCGCTTCTCAGATCCGCCACGCAAATCGCATCGGGTCCGTTCTCGTCCAGCTTGCGGAGGAGATCGGCCTGGAAGATCTGCAGCGTCGCCATGGAGTGCAGCGCTGACGCGGCCTGTCCGTTGGCGGCATAAGCGCGACGGAGCAGGGATGACGTCGTGCGGCAAGGCTTAGAGGGCAGCGCCATCTTAGCCCGCCGTCCAGCGGAGGGTGGGCATAAGTGGGCCGCGATAGGCTCTTCGACCGGCGGTAGGGAAAGGTAGCCTCTGTTTTTAGCGTCGTCGACCTCGGAGAACGCTAGGGAAACAGATGACCTTGTCCTCGTAGAATACGGGGAAGTCCAAGCTCTCGCGACCTCCTCATGAAGCTCAGGAAGGAAGGGGGCGGGCGTCCTGGCGTCGACTTCTCCCCAGGCAGAAAGTAGCCATCCAGCCAAAACCGAGCACGAGTCCTCGTCCCTCGGCATGGCGTCGATGTCCTCGATGTCGTCGACGGAAGCGGCGGCAATCTGCGGTCGCTGTCCGTCGGGTATCAAAGCTGAGGAAGCCGGAGAAACAGTTCGCGGGCGCGCCGGCGAACTTTGGCGGCTTGACGGAGGTTCGGGGTTCCGCTGCGCACGGCGCTTTTTATGGCGCGGCACGACAGCGGAGAACACGGGCTCCTGGAACGACGCCAGGCGAGTCCGCAGAGTCGCCAGAGGCAGTAGTTCGCAGTGATGGCAGCCGCCATCCGCAAGAGCGATAGCCGCGTGTTCCTCGCCCAGGCAGGAAGCGCAAATCACGTGGCGGTCCCCGTCGCTGAGCGTGGTCCGTTTGCACGAACCGCAAACAGGTATCTTGAAAAAGACGCTGCTCTTTTAGATACAGAAAAAAAATGTGTGAGTCGCGCCGGCGAACTCACACACACTCAACACAGTGAAAGGATATATGGGCGCCGGAACGCGCAGCTGGAGGGCGACGAAGGCGGCGGTGCCAGCGGCTTGTCGTGACTTCTCCCGCTGAGGTGCTCTCTCGACGGCGCAGCTTCTTCACTCGGATCAGCGATGAGGTGTCCTCGCTGAAGGAATAAAAATCAGAGTTCATAAGCCTGTGAGCGAAATATATAGCCCTAAGCCACGCCCGTTTCGGCGTTTCGACCTCATTGGGTGTGACGTCACTCAAGGGCTCGCTCGATTGGCTTAAAGTGTGAATGTCAGGTTAAAAAAATTTTTTTAGATATATTAAATAAGGTTTAGATGTCTGAGTGAAAATGTAATTATCATTAAAATTATTACTGTAACTGCCCTACAATAAGCTTTATAGCCATTTCTGTCAAGATCATATTTTTAAAACGCAGCTGAGCTGTGACGTCATATGAGGGAGACGTGCCAACAAAGTTCTATTCAAGTATGGAGAGTTTTGAGTCTGAGGAGATGCAAAATCCCCCTCAAACCTATACGATGGCCCACAGCCATACAATTTTGAGCCTCCCAGACGGGACACAGATGAGGAGCCAAACAGAAATGTAAATAATTCATATCGAAGAAACATAAATATCTGGTGTGAAGAAGAACCAGTGGAGAGTTGGTCAGGTGTCTGGTAAGTATAGGCATAACGGTATGTATTCGTATTGAACCGAAACGGTACGGGTGTCACGGTTCAGTGCATGAATATACACGGAGAATATTAATGCAAATTAATTAATGCGGAACTACTGTTAGATACGCGGGTTATTTAGGGACACCTAATCTGTAGCTCCGCCTTAGCTCTGTCTGAAGCTCCGTGGCTATAATGAACAGGCTGCGATCGATGTCAATATTGCAATGCTGGAATATGTTGGTTGGTTGGTGTGTGTGTGTGTGTGTGTGTGTGTGTGTGTGTGTGAGAGAGAGAGAGAGGGAGAGGGAGAGAGAGGGAGAGGGAGAGGGAGGGAGAGAGAGAGAGGGGCGCGGGCGCGATCGACTGCTTTACTACAGTAGCATACACCGTAGGCACCGCATCAGCTACCAGTCTCACTCGGGTTTTAAATCCCATTTTATAACTCATGAGATCTCCAACCGCGTAGTCCTTCTCAGTGAAATGGGCGCTGCAAATGACCGAAGTCTTGGATACCGAAGCAGCACTGAAGTCAGCGCGTTTGGTCCGAACAAAGTTGACCCAGGCACGGAACACAGTGGACTTTTAACGGTGTTTTTGTACCCAGCACAAACGCAGTAATTCACCATCGTAAAAATACGCCTGCGTATACTAACGACCTAACTTAAATAACTAACTAAATAACTAAATAAATGTCCTAATCACTAATTCTCTCGCTCTATCACTCGTGCAATTATCAACACAGCTCAGCGAGCTGGGGAGACGTCTCCCTCATATGACGTCAAACGATTCGTTTGGAATGAGGAGCAGTTTTAAGGGAGGACTGAAAATAACGAACTTTTTCATCTTATATTCTGCCATTAGGAATCGAAAAACATACAAAACAATACATCAACTTGTCAAACGTGTATTTCCCCTCACTATTTTGTGTTAATCAAAATAAAAAATTTAACCTGACATACACACTTTAAGCATTTGCCGCACAGCAGCCAATAGGCGCGCGAGCTGTCTCGCCTAGGTCTGTATGCTGTGGCAATGCGTTTTACATTGATACAAAATTAAGGATAATTTTTTGCTTCAGTATTCTCGTGGAAAAGGAATTTCCCCAATGCGTTGCTACGACAACGCAGTACGAGAGTATCTCTCGTAAGAGAACTGAGAAAATGGATGGGCCTGTTTCCTAAACTCCTTTCTGTCCTGTGTGTGTGTGTCACATCTCTGGCTGTTGAGACGGGTGTTAGCCCCTAGCACCACTCTGGGAAATAACAGTATGTCTGGGCAGTCGAGGTGTGAATTCCATAGACATTTCCAACACGATTCTCCCACCCTGCTGTTTTCCTTTTCCTCACAGCTCAGAATGTCTAAAAGCTCCATAGGCTACAACAGACTCGCCGCTTTTTCTAAACAGATAAGGTAGTATCAAATCAATATGGATTATTTTTTCCTCACTAGAAAGAAATTGAGACATGTCCTCCTCAATGCAATGGCCCCTTAAAGCGGCAGTTGGTGATTTGAATGGGTATCGGCTTAAATAATTTTTGACACTTAAGTAACACTTAATGAATAACGACACAAGAAGAAATGAGTAACGCAACATTAACATTCAATTTACTAACCACTATTTACCAATAAGGAAGACTTCAGTCATAAGTTATCATGGTTTTCACATTAGAATACTGTTCCAAATAATTAGAAAATTCCTTCTGAAGGATTTTATAATACTTAATTACTAGTAGGTTATCATGATCTTTACTTTAGAATTAATTATACATTGTGTATTACTCTTATTAATTATGAACCTGAATAATAGTGAACTACCACATTTGACTGAGTGCTGAAGTAGTAGCCTACTCGACAGAATCAGAGGTGGATCAGAACATCTTTACTAAGGGTTCACATGTTCAATATCACATACACTTCCGGCCCATGCACACAGCGTATTACGTACACATGTATTACGTATCACAACAGCCCCCCTGTTTAACACAAGTGTGTAAACACCTCAGATAACCAATACAACAACAAGATTGCTTCTTTTTTTTTCCAATAGGGTGCACATTTTACACAGCCACACAGCCATATAACGTTAAACAGATTGGGCTCGCGGCATAATTTCCTCGCTTCACTGGTCACGAACACCAGTGATACTATAGTTTTTTTACCGCTGTCACCATGAAGTATTACTCGACAGAATCAGAGGTGGATCAGAACATCTTTACTAGGGGTTCACATGTTCACTATTACATACACTTCACATACACTACGCTGCAAAAGATGCAAGAAGTGAACACAACGTTCAAACATGTTCATGTTCTGTGTGAACAGCAGCCCCTCAACGTATTTCTGTTAAAATGTTTTTATTTGTCAAAAGATGTGTTCTGTTTACAATTATGTTCTGCCGTGAATTCATATCCATAAATGCACAAGAAAATGGTAACAATCCAATATCAATGTTTGGAAAAGAGCAGCTTGGACATTTTTCCTAAAACTTCCTTTTGATCTCATCAGACGAAAAGAAAGTCATATGGATTTGAAAAGACAGGAGGGTGAGTAAATTATTCTGTAACAGTGTAAACTTGACTGCCTTATTCACTCGCACTGTGAAGGAAGATTTTGATCTCTGCTGCTGTATCAAGCAACTGTTCGACTCACCATCCAGCGCATGCTGATGACTATTGTCCATTTTGCCATGTGTACCTTTAAGCCTATAAGATGATTGATTGCCATAACAACTTCATGATGTTGAATTTCGTAAACTGAACAAGTCCACATTCAAAATAAGTGACTCAGCTTGACAATCAGTTTTAGCCTGTTTACCAGAACCATTTTTTTGGTTCTAAAATATTAAGAAGTTTCCAGATCTGGCAGTTCATCAGAGTCGTTGTTGATTTATTCTATGAATTACTTGTCAAGAGAGTTTGGTATCGTTTGCATAAATATGTGTGTGCGTGCGTGTGTGTGTGTGTGTGTGTGTGTGTGTTTGTATGCGTGTTTGCAAGCATACGTGTGGCCTTTATCAATAATGCAGAACTTGAGAGAGCTGGATGTTAACAGGAAATGAGTTCTGTGCACAGTAGGACTTTCTTCTGTAACATTTACAGGCATCCGGATCTCCACACATGCCCTGGCCACCCACCATTGCAACGAGTGGCTCTAATGACACCCCCCACGGCCACATGTGCTCAGGATATGCAACAAACACCTGTTAAATGGGAAAAGGTGCATGTGTGGTAGTGTGTGTATGTGGGTGCACACAGGTAATTTGTTCTGTCCTTATGTTTGATTGCGTCTGATGTTGAAAACCTTTAAAAATAAAAAATCTGTGTTTAATACAAAATTATCTGCACTTCTCACCTCATCCACACTTCTCTGAGCCCCCCTCCTGTGTCTCCACATGGTATCTCCCGATGTCTGACACACATCTTTTCCCCTGACACCTGAGCTCCTCATTAATGCCAGTGCTACAGGGGAAAAGATTGGAACAAAAAAGAATGGTCGAATTAAATTATGCACAGTCTGTTTCTGTTTGACAGAAGGGTTAGAGAGAGAGAGGGACTGATGAATAAAGAAACAGCGAGACAGAGAGGGAGAGAACTGTTGATGAGTTGAAGGAAACTTTTCTCTCTCAGTCAGACCATATTTCACTCTATTCTGTCCCAGTCTTGATTCATAATTTAACTACAGTTATTAACAGCCCCATCTAGTTACTGGTGAAGAATGTGCACCAGAATTATACTTTTTGAGAACTTGACTCCTTAAAAATCTCTAAGAGTATCTATGCATTCATTAACTCTTTATGGTTTGCTATCTTTCAAAAGTGAATTCATAATTAAAAAACATAATTAAATATAAAGCATAATTAGTTTTATCTGAGACACCCTTACCCAGAAAGTATGTGCATCTCCACGCCCAACAAAATTAAAACAAGTAACTTCAAGACTGAGACTTAAATTTGTGATGTAAAAAGCTATATATCTTTATCTTTATATATATATATATATATATATATATATATACTTTACAAGATCCAGATGAAAATTGTATTATAGACATTGAAATTGTTTACACTGCTCATTAATAATATTCTTTTTTCATTTGGTTCTGCTGACCCCAAGTGGATTTAGAGTGACATTACAGGAGCACATAATTTGTACACACACATATATACACCAGTCAACATTAAATTACTATTTTGTACTTTTTGTAACAAAATTACAAAAAAAATTATTAATGATGTTTGAGAGGTTAGGGTAGTTGTCTTACTGAAACTCTAATACTCTGAGTTATTTGACATGTAAATGCAACATTACTCAACAAAAGGTCTAAAGGTGACCATTAAAATAAAGTGCACTGTAATGTTGAATTTCTAGATTAAACAACATTATGCAGATTTCATACAGTGCAAGTGACATGAACATGAGCAAGAATGTCACACTTTATATATTGCCCATGTATTGCATCCATTGCTTAATGCTTACATATCACCTTGCGTTCTTTACTTAAGTAGGAGTGAAGGCAGATGAGAATGGACAATTAATGAAATAAGAAACACCCTCCTGATAATGCTGACATTGATTATTGAGCTATAGTGGACAGCTTAATCACCTGACCTGGGATTTGATGCTTTATCTCCTGCTCCCCGATTACTGCTTTATCAGGCAATCATTCATATTCCTTCTGAATCAGTATTAAAAATGAGAAATGTAACTGATCGCCATTCCAGACTGTTCTCACTTAACACGATCAAAAAATACACTTTCGCTGCATCTGAAACCGCACACTCTTGTTTAGTACTTATTTGGATGAAGTCATTACGTCACGACTGCTAAAAAAGTGTGTTCTATTATAGTATGAGTGTGTGTAGCATGGAAGTAATCTGGACATATCCACCATGCTGTCATTAGTGACCTGCAACGTCAACTACGTCGCTTCCCTGCCCCTCACAAATTCTCTCCTGTGGCCTCATGGGATAGTCAAAAGTGTCCATATGCACACTTCAGAATCTCATTGGAAGTAGTAGCTCATCTGGGTACTTTTTGTCGAGAAAGTGACAGACATGGCGATGTTGTGATTTTTGATTGTTACATCCCTGTGGGTGTGCCTTAATATTTTGCTCTTTTTCTCTCCTTCGATTCCTGTTATTGGCCTGAGCAGCTATTTATCATCATTAACCTGCGTAATGTCACTGCTCACGTGACAAAGCAATCAAGTCTCCCACTAAAATGTAAATAGCACACTAGAGTGAGCATGCGTTAGTCATCTTTAAAGGGGTGGGTTGATTATGATTTCTAACTTTAGTTAGTGTGTAATGTTGCTGTTTGAGCATAAAAAACATCTGCAAAGTTACAACGCTCAAAGTTCAAAGCAAAGGGAGATATTTGCTTTTAAAGAAATTGCTTTTTAAAGACTACAACAAACGGCTGGTTGGGACTACACAACATTCCTGTCGGGTTAGAGACATCACCAACCCTAGAATTTATATAAACCCCGTCCCCGGAACATGATTTATATATTATCAAGACAGAATATGCTAATCAATGACTAGAAGATAACTCACATAAGCTACCTAAATTCATCCATTCAGAAATGTCCTGTTGCATTCTACATGTTTTCACTTCTTGAGTCTCTCCATCATTGACTCCGGTATGAACATAAAAGGCTAAAAGTTTTTGAAATTTTCAGTGCATGTCTGTGTGAGGTAAAATCATAGACAGTATATAAAATGGACACAGCGACCCCATAGGTTTCAACAGAGAAAAGTCAAGTCAATTAGAAGCACTCACTTCCTGATGGCTGAGGCTCAAACTGAGCTTGCGTAGATGTGACGTGTACAACCTGTCTGACAGTTTTCAGTCTTCTAGTAGCTGTGCCAAAAGAAATCTGAATAATTCCCTTCCAAATCTCGCAGAGACGGAGAGCGTGAGTATGAGCTGTCCATGAGCTAGCTATGGCAAGCCGTTTTAACATTTAATCATTTAAGCCTACTAGTATCTATTTTCATGCTACTAGTACTTATTTTTTAGATACTAGTATCTATTCCATTAAGTACTAGTACTTATTCATTAGATACTAGTGCTTATTCTTTAGGTACTAGTGCCTATTCATTAGATACTAGTGCTTATTCTTTAGGTACTAGTGCCTATTATTTAGGTACTAGTGCTTATTCTTTAGGTACTAGTACTTATTCAATAGATACTAGTACTTATTCATTAGATACTAGTACTTATTCATTAGATACTAGTACTAATTCATTAGATACTAGTACTTATTCAATAGATACTAGTACTTATTCATTAGATACTAGTACTTATTTAAATAGTGACTAGTCACTATTTTTTTGTTACTAGTAAAAAAAAAATGTTTTTGCCATTGACTTCTATGGGATCTGTAATTTAGATATCAACTATTCAGTTCTGACTAGTATCTATTCCAATTGTGACTAGTACATATATATTAGATACTAGTACTTATTCATTAGGGTACTAGTACTTATTTTTTAGATACTAGTACCTTTTAATAGATACTAGTACCTATTAAATAGATACTAGTAGCTATTAAATAGATACTAGTACTTATTCATTAGATACTAGTACTTATGCTTTAGATACTAGTGCTTATTATTTAGATACTAGTATCTATTAATTAGATACTAGTACTTATTCATTAGATACTAGTACTTATTCAATAGATACTAGTAACTATTTATTAGACACTAGTATCTTTTGTAATTGTTACTAGTAACTATTCTTATTTTACTAGTCACAACTGCTTTTTTACTAGTCTTATGTTATGACTAGTCAGAACGGCCACGGTAGAGTTCAATTGAAAATCTTACTAGTAAAATTTAAAATCTTACTAGTAACATTTGGAATAAATACTAGTATCTAATAAATAGGCACTAGTATCTATTAAATAAGTACTAGTATCTAATGAATAAGTACTAGTATCTAATGAATAAGTGTAACCGGTCTGCAACTGACCGCTGTTACGTTACTGTCTCTGCGTTGTGTAATAGAAGGACCAGGACACTGTTACTGCGGTTCACCAGACCAGGGATGTTTATTAACAGTCGCTCACGCCCAACATGGACTTATCACCATCTGTGGATCAACATCAACAAAGATGACAAACTGCTTGTGAAGATCTCATCATTACATCACCTCTCTCCACCGCATGCAATGCAAACTCCATTAACAATCAAAAATAATACACATAACATTGAAAGATGTGAAATACCTGTGGATCAACATCAACAAAGATGACAAACTGCTTGTGAAGATCTCATCATTACATCACCTATATGATACAACACTAGTTTAGTTGATTAATGATTCAAAGCCCTGTTAATGCATATCATACGGCCCACACAATATATCTTCACATTATTGATCCACTCACACATATAACATGCAATAAAACACAATACACAGTCTCTGTACTGTTCACAAAGGGATATCAACTCAATTAACATACTTTACAAACTTAATTTGCTCATAGATTGAAGAGCTCTGAAAAACGCTTACCTCTCTCCACCGCATGCAATGCAAACTGAAGAGAGGCGCGCGCACACTTCAAAATGGCACCACAACAGCGGCAGAAGAAAATATCAAAATAAAAGTCTCTGGAGAATAAATAGCAAAAATCAACATATATTGCTCAGAGAAAAACAGAAATGAATCAGTAATAAAATAATAAGGATTTTAGTGAAAAAGCAACAATACATTAAACTTGTATTGTACTTATTATAACTCGTTACATTCACCCCTTCCGGATTTCACTTAAATCCATACTGAATGATCCAAATAAAATAACAACTGGTACAGGTCTGCAATGAAACAGTCATTAGTTCAACTTGTGAGTTACCCACTAATAGGTCAAGAAAAATCTCAGGGTGATCAAATCTAAGATTATCTTGGAACACTACGGTGCCTTGTACACCATAATATAACCTGACCCTTGTGTTTCACATTTGAAATCAAAATGTCTTCACATCATTACAAAATCAAAACACATTAGAATACTCTTCAAAACAAAGAAAGGAATGACCCAGTTCTCTTTTTCATATTACTCCCTACCCCTTGAAGATAAAAGGGTTTCTGAACCATTGACTCAATTAATCTGTTCACTTTCTTAACGACTCTACCTGCCCGTGTCCTAACACCCTGAACGTCAGTGACTGGAACTTGGGTATCAGTGTCAGTTTGAGAGTCAATAAGAACTTGGGCTTGTATGTCTGTGTCACAGTCAATGTTGACATCAAGAGATGATGGGCTGGATTGAACTCTACTCTGAGGGAGATCTCTGCTACCACTCTCTTCAATTTGTGACTGGTCACTGGACTCTTTTCCTTTCAAACTGAAATGGTCTGTTCCCACAGCTTCCTCATCATCAGAATCGGGAACTACAGGACTTTCAGAGTCTACGTTCACCCATCTTCTGGTTCTCTCCTCCAGATCTGTTGGTTCGAAGTCATCCGCACAGGACTCACTTCTGTCGCTACGTGACTCACACTCTGAATCTTCCGCAGAGAGCAGAATGCTTTCCTCCTCATCAGGCGATTCAACAGGTAGGAAACTAATGTCTAGAAGCAGGTTCCGGTGCACAATCTTCACATTTCCATTCCCATCTTCTAGCTTGTAAATGTGCTTCTGCAGGTTCCTGTCTATTACAGTGTACACGACAGGGTCCCATTTATCCGCTAGTTTCCTCTTGCCTCTTTCTCCTTTATTCGCCACCAACACACGGTCCCCAACATTGAGACATGTCCCTCTGACTTTTTTGTTGTAACCTTTTGCCTGTTTCCTCTGCTCTTTTTCAGAATGTCGCTGCGCAATCTCAGCCGCCTCATGGAGGTATGACATCAACGATTTCAGGTAAGTACCATGATCAACAACCACGGGGTCATGTAGCACCTGTCTGAACATGACATCCACTGGCAGCCTTGGGACACGACCAAACATAAGCTGAAATGGAGCATACCCAGTTGTCTCATGGACTGTAGCGTTGTAGGCAAAAGTCAGCGTTTGTATTTGCTCTGGCCATTTGTGCTTTTCTTTCAGAGGCAGGGTTCGGAGCATACTCCCTAAGGTCCGATTAAACCTCTCTACTCCTCCGTTTCCCATGGGGTGGTACGAAGTGGTGTGAGATTTGGCAACTCCTGATAGTTTCAACAACTCTCTTATAAGGGCACTCTCGAAGTTGGCTCCTTGGTCTGTGTGGATGCGGCTCGGGAATCCGTACACACAGAATACGCGATCCCACAGCTTCCTTGCGACTTGTTTTGCAGACTGATTTGCGCAAGGGAAGGCATGAGCCAACTTCGTAAAATGGTCCGTCACAACGAGCACATCCACGGAGCGTTTTTTCCCATCCTCCGCAGACCAGAAGTCCAGGCATACCAGCTCCATGGGCATAGAGGTCTTAATACTTTCAAGAGGGGCCCGCGCAGATGGTTCGGGAGCCTTGGCTAGGATGCATCTTTGACAGCACTTGATGTATTCACACACATCGTTTCCCATTCCTGGCCAGAAGAAACGTTGGCGGGCTAGATGAATGGTTCTGGCTTGGCCCTGATGACCCGCAAGATCATGTACACCCTTTAAAGCCTGCCCCTTGAGGTTAGAAGGTAAGACCAGCTGATACCGCTTCTGTTTACTGTGTGGATCTTGTGTGACTCTGTACATTATTCCATCCTTGAGTTTTAATTTGTCCCAATGCCTGAGAAGAGATAGGGTTCTGGAACTCATGTTGGCCTTCTCTCGCCTCGATGGTTGACGCTTCAAGTTTACAAAGAATGTCACTCTTGAAATTACTGAATCAGCCTCTTGCATTTCACGAATTTCATCCGCAGCGATCGTAGGAAGGGTGTCAATACCAGCAGGTATTAAATCTGGGTAAGACTGAATTAGCTGCACAGCTCTTGCTCGAGATGTTTCTTCCCACTGATCATGTAAACTTAAACAGGCTTTGATAGTGGCACTGTCAGAGGGTAAGGCAAGACAGGACTGGAAGCAGATCTGCAGATTCTGAGCTCCTTGACGAAAGGCATCTCGAACTCCATCTCCATCAACTGCTTCAGCCTCCACAAGCAAATCATGATATGGCTCCATCATTAGCCTGCTGCTCACGGTCTTGACAAAAGGGTCTCTACTTAGAGCATCCGCCACCACGTTTTTCTTCCCGGCTATATGCTTTAGTTCAAAGGTGTAAGCTGCCAGTTTGGACACCCAACGTTGCTCACATGCTGCAAGTTTTGCCTTGGACATGATGTACGTGAGCGGATTGTTGTCTGTCCATACGGTGAATGTCTGACCTTTCAACCAATGGCTAAACTTCTCGCACACGCTCCATTTGAGTGCCAGAAACTCGAGCTTATGAACTGGATAGTTCCTCTGTGATTTGCTCAGAGTTTTGCTTGCAAATGCGATTGGACGAGCTCGCTCTTCACCCGCAGGCACTTGGGATAATACAGCCCCCAGTCCGTCCAGTGAGGCATCAATCGCCAAGATCAGAGGCAGAGTAAAGTCAGGGTGGGCTAGAACAGCACTTTGAAGCAGACTCTCTTTAAGACAACATAATGCGCTATCACATTCTGAAGTCCAATCCGTGGGCTTGAGCTTCCTGTAAGTTCCCCTTTGAATGTCTCCCTTGGTGCCTCTTTTCCTCCTCTGCCCACCCGTAAGGGCAAAAAGCGGTTTTGCCAAAGTAGAACATCCAGGAATGAAGTGTTGGTAATATAAGATCATACCAAGAACTGATTTGATCCTCTGCACTGATGGAGTACATTTATCATCTTCCATAAGATCTGCCTTAGTCAGCTTCGAGATGACCTCGACTTTGGCAGGATCTACTGAAACTCCATCCCTGTCGATGATGTGACCCAGGAATTTTACAGAGGATTTCAGTAGATGGCACTTCTTAGGGCTCAGCTTAAGATTGTACTGCCTCAGACGACTGAACACGACCTCCAGTCTTTCCAGCGCTTCCTGCTCATTCGGAGCAAACACCAACAGGTCATCAAGATAACACAACAAGCTGCTGAAGTTTAAGTCTCCGAAGATGCTTACCATCATTCGCATAAAAGAGGCTGGACTGTTGCATAGTCCTTGCGGCATCCTATTATACTCGTGCAGCCCTACAGGAGTCGTGAATGCAGTGCATTTATTGTCCTCTTCAGCCATGGGGATGTTATAAAACCCTGACGTCAGGTCCATGGTGCTGAAGAGTGTGTTTCCGCCCAGAGCAGCTAAGCAGTCAGCCTGGTGTGGAAGTGGGTGTGCATCCTTTATTGTTCTGGCATTTAACCATCGGAAATCTGTGCATAGCCTCAGACTGCCATCCTTCTTCCACACCAGGACTAACGGAGAAGCATACTCACTCACAGACTTCCTAATTATCCCTTGTTCTTCCATCTGGGACAAAACCTGCCGCAACTTTTGGTAGTGTGCAGGCGGCACTCTACGATAAGGGAGTCTGAATGGACGCTCATCCATTAGTCGTATGCGATGAACAAAACCCTTCACTTCTCCACAGTCCAATGCATGCTTAGAAAACACGTCGTTGTATCTCTCTAGCAACTGCACTAACTTCTCCTCCGTCACTTGGCTGACAGAAACAGACTCAATGTCGAGATCAACGAGGCCAACCGTTTCCAATCTCTGTTTGAAATCAGCTGACAATCTAAGGGACTGCTGACTCTCCTCCACGGACACTTCAGCTTGACTCAGCCCCTGGAAAAGTTCAAAATCTTCCATGGCAACACATGGGAACACATCTGCTAATTTGCGATTCCTCTTAAGGGTGACTGGCTTGTCAGAGAAGTTAGTGACTTTTACAGGAACCCAGCGATCACCCCATAATGGCGTGACCACCCGCCCGACCATAATGTCTCTTGACACAGACCTTGAATTTGTAGGTTCCACTACCACTGTGCTCCCGGGTGACATAGGGGCATTCTTTGGCAGCTTTCCCCAGACAAGATGTTCCTGCTTGGGTAAGAGAGTGACACACTGCTGTAGCTTGATTGTTCCCACCTTGTCTGGCAGCTCTGAACCCTTCCACCGACATGTGTTGGCCATTACATCCAGGAACTGTTCACATCCCGCCAGCGGCTCCACTGTATGATTAGAAACAAGTCTCCAAAAGTCACTGGTACCTTTCATGCGATGCACAAGGAATTTTATGACATTTGTACCGATGATCAGATCATCCCGCTGGCCGGGTACAACGAGAATAGGCACTAGACAGCTCTCTCCATAAACTTTCAATTGGACCTCATACATGCATTTTGGTTTTGTAACCTTGCCACCACATCCTACTAAGATGACTTCCTCATGAAGTGGTGTAGGTGAAGGCAGTACATTCTCACTTAACATCCTCTTTTCCACTTTGTCACTAAAAGTGCAGGCCATGGAGCCTGTATCAAGCATTCCTTTTATTGAAAACACTTCATTAATACTGACTGGTGCATAGAACAAATCGTCGAATGCCTCAACTGCCTGGACATTTTGTGCTATCACCTTAGTCCCAGTGGGAGCCTGTGCGCGTGCATTCTCATAAAAGTGGTGAAGATCAACACTCTCTAGGGGTTCTTCACTTATGCTCACGCATCCCCCTTCCAAACGTGAGCGATCTAGTTTAAACCTAATGGACCCCGGAATTGTGCTGGACCAGGTCTGGACCTGTCACTTGTACAATCCCTCTTACTGTGTCCAGGCTGAAAGCATGCAAAACACAGATGTTCTCGTCGACAATGTGTTACAGTAGAGTGATCATGAGATTGGCATACTCTACAGAGCTTGCTTTGGGGCTGGCGGGATGGCATTTGGACATTTTGAGAGAGTGCACGATCAAGGAGATTGATCAGAGTTCTCATACAATTGTCATCCTGTACAGTGTGTGCTTTACTGGCTCTGCTGCACTCACCTAGCTCTGGAGAGTCAACATCCTGTTCATCCTCATTGAATGTCTGAACGTGAGCGGTGACATGCCTTGTAGCAGGGTGACGCTTTGGCTTGGCTGACATCTGCTCTTTTAACTCTGTGTGGTACCGGTCAAGTTGTTCTTGGACTTCCTGTGCGGTCCACTTTTCTGGAGCTTTGAGACGGAAAACTGCAGCAAGAGTGGAATCAGGGCAGTATTTCACGAACATCATTGCAGCTTCTTGGCATGGATCTTCCATTCGTCGCCCAAGTCTCTTTAAAGCTTCTTCTGCAAGATCCACTGCTTTGTTCAAACGCACCCAGTACTCGACAGGATCCTCCCCTGCTAATGGAACAGTTCCATAGAAATCAGCCAAGGGCATACATGAGTAATTAACATCGCTAAAATGTTGTTTCAGGATGTCGATGATAACCTTTGGGTTTTCAACTGGGTTCAAAGCTGAATTACAGCGAAGAGTGACTTTGACGACATCTTTAGCTTTGCCCATCAATCTGCTTAGAATCTCTTGATGCTGCTCTGCTAATGGTATTCCTCTCTTTCTCAGATATGTGTCCATCAGCTCCTCCCACTCACGCACACCAAGCTTGTCTGATGCATCACCACGGTAGACTGGGGGCTCTTTTGCTTCGCTTTGCATAACCAATCTCACTCCAGTCAAGTTAAGTGAAGGGATGTCTGAGAATGTCTTACTGGTACCTAACCCCTGTGTCTGTGCACCCTTATTCTCTCCTCCACCATAACTAGCCTCTTTTTGAGATGCTAACATGGTTTGCCCCACTTGTTGAGCAATATGTGCTATCAAACCTTGCCAATTTGGATCTGCTATGTCTGGAACAGCTAAGGGTACAGTATCATGATCAGTCACACGTGTGGAGCTTAACACAGGAGGTGTTCTGTTCACATTACGCTGCCTTACAATTGGGGTTTCACTAAGAAATCTTCCCCTCCCAAGACCTAATCCTGTAATTGTCTCATAAGCATCAACTTCATCATCTTTTAAACTAAATGCCATGTTTACACTTTAAGATTAATTTTCAAACAGAATAAACTATTGAAAAATATCAGAAAACGTGAGAAAAAGAAATCACTTAAATGGGAAAATGCATAATTCGATTTAAGAAATATCAAATGTCCGTTTGTATTCTCACAGTTCTTTTATCAACAAAACTGAACCTCAATGCAGCGTCCCTCGGCGACCCAACTGACGTTGATCCTGAAGCAAATCTTCTGATCCGGGTCACGGCACCAATGTAACCGGTCTGCAACTGACCGCTGTTACGTTACTGTCTCTGCGTTGTGTAATAGAAGGACCAGGACACTGTTACTGCGGTTCACCAGACCAGGGATGTTTATTAACAGTCGCTCACGCCCAACATGGACTTATCACCATCTGTGGATCAACATCAACAAAGATGACAAACTGCTTGTGAAGATCTCATCATTACATCACCTCTCTCCACCGCATGCAATGCAAACTCCATTAACAATCAAAAATAATACACATAACATTGAAAGATGTGAAATACCTGTGGATCAACATCAACAAAGATGACAAACTGCTTGTGAAGATCTCATCATTACATCACCTATATGATACAACACTAGTTTAGTTGATTAATGATTCAAAGCCCTGTTAATGCATATCATACGGCCCACACAATATATCTTCACATTATTGATCCACTCACACATATAACATGCAATAAAACACAATACACAGTCTCTGTACTGTTCACAAAGGGATATCAACTCAATTAACATACTTTACAAACTTAATTTGCTCATAGATTGAAGAGCTCTGAAAAACGCTTACCTCTCTCCACCGCATGCAATGCAAACTGAAGAGAGGCGCGCGCACACTTCAAAATGGCACCACAACAGCGGCAGAAGAAAATATCAAAATAAAAGTCTCTGGAGAATAAATAGCAAAAATCAACATATATTGCTCAGAGAAAAACGGAAATGAATCAGTAATAAAATAATAAGGATTTTAGTGAAAAAGCAACAATACATTAAACTTGTATTGTACTTATTATAACTCGTTACATAAGTACTAGTATCTATTGAATAAGTACTAGTATCTAATGAATAAGTACTAGTATCTATTGAATAAGTACTAGTATCTAATGAATAAGTACTAGTATCTATTTAATATGTACTAGTATCTATTGAATAGGTACTAGTATATATTAAAAGGTACTAGTATCTAAAAAATAAGTACTAGTACCTAATGAATAAGTACTAGAATCTAATACATACTAGTCACAATTGGAATAGATACTAGTCAGAACTGAATAGTTGATATCTAAATGACAGATCCCATAGAAGTCAATGAAAAAAAAAAAATTATTTTACTAGTAACAAAAAAATAGTGACTAGTCACTATTTAAATAAGTACTAGTATCTAATGAATAAGTACTAGTATCTATTGAATAAGTACTAGAATCTAATGAATAAGTACTAGTATCTAATGAATAAGTACTAGTATCTAATGAATAAGTACTAGTATCTATTGAATAAGTACTAGTATCTTTAAAAAGGCACTAGTACCTAAAGAATAAGCACTAGTACCTAAAGAATAAGCACTAGTATCTAATGAATAAGTACTAGTACTTAATGGAATAGATACTAGTATCTAAAAAATAAGTACTAGTAGCATGAAAATAGATACTAGTAGGCTTAAATGATTAAATGTTAAAACGGCTTGCCATAGCTAGCAGCAGGATCAAATATATGACTCTCTATGGGCTTCTCCCTTGACTTTATGCCTCCACGTCCCCCCGATAATTTCTCGACTACGGGGCCATAACGTAAGATACAAGGTAATGGAGCCTTTTATACATTGTCGTGTTTCTTTAGAAATAAATAATGGACAAATGGAGTCTTTAAACGCCTCAGATGTAAAGTTATTCGCTGTCAAAGTGACGCCAAAATTAATGGAAGTCAATGGAATGCTAACAGCAGGTGATGGTCTACTAATCAATGGCGGCCCGGAGGAAGCTTCGGTTTCTGGCTGATTGATAGTATGACCCCCTTGGGAAAAATGAAACGAGCTGTTGTAGCTCCGCCCCCTGTCCCGCGAGCAGCAGCTCATTTGAATTTAAAGGAACAGACACAAAACGGTGCATTTTTGCTCACCCTCAAAAAGTGACAACTTTAACATGCTAGCCTATATATAAATAGATGTGGGGTATTTTGAGCTAAAACTTCACATACACACTCTGGGGACATCAGAGACTTATTTTACATCTTGTGAAAAGGGCATTATACCACCCCTTTAGCTTTTACTTTGTTTGATTTCACTGTTGCTCTTGTTTAATCTACTGTACCCTTTTGCAACTGTTTTTTTTATTCAGGAATTTCTTGTTGCTGTTTTGTCTTATCTTGACGACGTCCCGTATATTGGGGCCTATTTGATTTGTCCCGTTTACTGACTGCTACACTGATCTAACCACTGACTGATACAACAGCAAAACGACACTTGATAATGATCAACACCTGCCATCATCCAATCACGCGCATTAGACCATACCAACAACACATTGAGAATGAATCAATAATTTTGGGACAAATCAGTTTGATTTGTGAACAGAATCCTCTACCTTTCTCTGTCCGCGTTTTTATTTCGGCAAATCAGTTTTGACGAATGCAAACAATGAAAACTTGCAAGCAAGAAAACTATCTGAGGGAATAATATGCTGATGTGATTTTGCTGCTCAAGAAACATTTCAACTGTTTTTTTTTTTCAGGATTCTTTGATGAATAGAATGTTCAAAAGAGATTTATCTGAAATATAAATATTTTCTTACATTAAACATTAAACATCTTTACTGTCATTTTGATTCTTTAATGCATCCTTGCTGAATGAAAAGTAGGCCATTACTTTCTTTAATTAAAAAAAAAAATTCTTACTGACCTCAAACTTTTGAAATGTAATGTCTAATGTTAAAAAAGCTTTCTATTATCTATCTAGCTTTCTATATTTCGATTTCAGTTATTTTGAACGATGGTTTGTGTGTAATGTGACATTTGTTTTAGATTATGTTTATGTGGCATTTGAAATATGAACAGACAAAACACCGACTACGCCACCCTGGGAGTTTCACCCAGGGAATGATTTTACTCCCTTATTGAAATTATATTAATACAATTAAGGACACACAGGTACACGTACAATACAGCCAAAGACGGGTTCAAATTTGAAGAAACTACTTTTATTTCAATAATTTAAAACACTGTAAAACCATCTCTCGGGGAAGAGAACACAGACAAAGACACAAAATGAACAAACGTATAAATGCTGAGGCTTACCGATGGAGGAGAAAGGAGTCAAAGGCAGTAAGAAATCCCAGGGAAAGTTCCCCAGTAAACACACAACCACACCACAGTGAACACAAAGGAAAACGAGAAAGTCAACAGCACACCGGAAGGGGACACTACCACCCAGACACCAACACCACCATCGGCTCTCAGTCACTGTAACAAAAACAAAGAATGAAACAAGCACACACTCGATTAACAAGGATTCACCAAAAATAATAGAAAATACAGAAAATGAAGATCTTTAGAGGAAAGTAACTAACCAGTTTATCAGAAAATAGAAACAATGACTGCCAAAACCAGCAATGGTTATAAAAGGGCAGTATAAAGAAAACTATATATATCCAAAGATATATAAATCCAGTAATCAGAAAAGAAATCAAACAAAATATAAATACACTTGTTAAGCTAAATTGGAATTAACACAAACCAACAGAAAACAAACAAACTCCTTAATCAGCAAAATTATAATATAAAGCCCCAACCCCTTGAGCTATATTCAAACGTCATAAAAACAATAGACCACATGAAACAAACGGCACATACTTTGGACCATGCAGGTGTAATTGCCCCGTAGTACAATGGCAAGGCGAGCGCACAGCAATCTGCTCCAGTTGCTGGTACAATATAAATATAATGCAAACAGTAGTTCAGGGGAACCAACAGTCCAGAAAAGACAGCCGTACAGGGCAAAATAAGTGTCTTAAAGACAACCGTACAAGAAACAAACAATGTTTGCAAAACAGCCGTGAAGGCAAAACAGCAGCTAGCGAATCAACAGTGTTGCTGGCGACGATCTCCAGTTACACCGGCCTCATTCCTGTTGTTTACACACAAATATTATCATTAACCCTAATTAAAAAATGAAAGGAATAATCACACATCATGGCATACATACCGATCAAGCAGCATTCATTTACACCCGAGGGAGACAGCTCGACGCGTGCCGACGTCACCGATAATGCAGTAGCGTTTATTGAATGTGCTGACTGACGAGATGGAAAACTGGGCCCCGAAACGGAGATCTATGAGCGTCCAACACATAATAACCATCACTGCAGATAAGAACAATATATTGGCGTGGAGACAACGAAGCCACTACCCTACCTGTCAGCACAGCAGAGCACCGGAGAGAGCGACCCGGAAGCACAACACAACTTCCGTCACTGACGAGCAAGAGAGCGCGTTAGAAGGACTACTCGCGATATTTATAGGATGGAGCCTCACATGAGGATTGGCCAAAAGTACGCCAGATACACATTACGTATTAATTAATACTGCTACAATCTACCCCAGCTTTTTGTATCGGCGCCCCGACGATAAGCAACTCTTGCTACTCACTTCCAGGGCCTAAAGAGGGCAGCACAACAGTAGACACAGAAGTCACGCACCTAAAACCATTTACGAGAACAAGCGATACACAAGTCCTCCAACATGATTAAAACACGAGTAAGGCACTTGTTACAGGTCCTCTGCCTTTACGGCTACTCGACGAGAAACAAGTGATACACGAGTCCTCAAACATGGCGGCTAAATAACGAGAAACAAGTGATGCACGAGTCCTCAAACATGGCGGCTAAATGACGAGAAACAAGTGATACACGAGTCCTCAAACATGGCGGCTAAATGACGAGAAACAAGTGATACACGAGTCCTCAAACATGACGGCTAAATTACGAGAAACAAGTGATACACGAGTCCTCAAACATGGCGGTTAAATGACGAGAAACAAGTGATACACGAGTCCTCAAACATGGCGGCTAAATGACGAGAAACAAGTGATACACGAGTCCTCTTAACGTGACGGCTAAATGACGAGAAACAAGTGATACACGAGTCCTCAAACATGGCGGCTAAATGACGAGAAACAAGTGATACACGAGTCCTCACACATGGCAGCTAAATGACGAGAAACAAGTGAAACACGAGTCCTCACACATGGCAGCTAAATGACGAGAAACAAGTGATGCACGAGTCCTCACACATGGCGGCTAAATGACGAGAAACAAGTGATGCACGAGTCCTCACACATGGCGGCTAAATGACGAGAAACAAGTGGTGCACGAGTCCTCAAACATGGCGGCTAAATGACGAGAAACAAGTGGTGCACGAGTCCTCAAACATGGCGGCTAAATGACGAGAAACAAGTGATTACACAAGTCCTCTTAACGTGACGGCTAAATGATGAGAAACAAGTGATACACGAGTCCTCAAACATAATACAAGTAAAAACAGAACCCTCAGCGGGCCATATTTTTAAGACTCGAACTGGTCACTCCCTAAACGTGCATGAGCTCGACAAACTGTAAAATTACACTCTGTAACAATAGATACCATTCCGCTACTGTTGGTCAACACGAAATTAAAATCCACCCAACCATTTGACAAGATGGGGACCTGACAACCCTACAACCGGGTAACGCATTAGAGGGTGCGAAACTAGGTCCAGGGACGGCCGCAGCCTGTTCCTGGCGCAGCCTCTCATTATCGGCTCTTGACTGCTCAATTAAGTCGCTCAACTCCTGTACCTCTCCCTCCATACTTACCCTACCCAACAAAGGGAAACCCTACCCAACAAAGGGGAACTCTACCGTTAGGAGATAGGAAGGGCGGAGGAAGAAAGCCAGCTGCTGTTTTGCCTATAACAAAAAAACACACAAAAAAAAAAAAAAAAAGAGCGAGAAAGACAACAAACAACAAAATTGAACACGTCTTGGCGTTAAATTGTACCCTGCCGACTACGCCAGATTGTGGCATTTGAAATATGAACAGACAAAACACCGACTACGCCACCCTGGGAGTTTCACCCAGGGAATGATTTTACTCCCTTATTGAAATTATATTAATACAATTAAGGACACACAGGTACACGTACAATACAGCCAAAGACGGGTTCAAATTTGAAGAAACTACTTTTATTTCAATAATTTAAAACACTGTAAAACCATCTCTCGGGGAAGAGAACACAGACAAAGACACAAAATGAACAAACGTATAAATGCTGAGGCTTACCGATGGAGGAGAAAGGAGTCAAAGGCAGTAAGAAATCCCAGGGAAAGTTCCCCAGTAAACACACAACCACACCACAGTGAACACAAAGGAAAACGAGAAAGTCAACAGCACACCGGAAGGGGACACTACCACCCAGACACCAACACCACCATCGGCTCTCAGTCACTGTAACAAAAACAAAGAATGAAACAAGCACACACTCGATTAACAAGGATTCACCAAAAATAATAGAAAATACAGAAAATGAAGATCTTTAGAGGAAAGTAACTAACCAGTTTATCAGAAAATAGAAACAATGACTGCCAAAACCAGCAATGGTTATAAAAGGGCAGTATAAAGAAAACTATATATATCCAAAGATATATAAATCCAGTAATCAGAAAAGAAATCAAACAAAATATAAATACACTTGTTAAGCTAAATTGGAATTAACACAAACCAACAGAAAACAAACAAACTCCTTAATCAGCAAAATTATAATATAAAGCCCCAACCCCTTGAGCTATATTCAAACGTCATAAAAACAATAGACCACATGAAACAAACGGCACATACTTTGGACCATGCAGGTGTAATTGCCCCGTAGTACAATGGCAAGGCGAGCGCACAGCAATCTGCTCCAGTTGCTGGTACAATATAAATATAATGCAAACAGTAGTTCAGGGGAACCAACAGTCCAGAAAAGACAGCCGTACAGGGCAAAATAAGTGTCTTAAAGACAACCGTACAAGAAACAAACAATGTTTGCAAAACAGCCGTGAAGGCAAAACAGCAGCTAGCGAATCAACAGTGTTGCTGGCGACGATCTCCAGTTACACCGGCCTCATTCCTGTTGTTTACACACAAATATTATCATTAACCCTAATTAAAAAATGAAAGGAATAATCACACATCATGGCATACATACCGATCAAGCAGCATTCATTTACACCCGAGGGAGACAGCTCGACGCGTGCCGACGTCACCGATAATGCAGTAGCGTTTATTGAATGTGCTGACTGACGAGATGGAAAACTGGGCCCCGAAACGGAGATCTATGAGCGTCCAACACATAATAACCATCACTGCAGATAAGAACAATATATTGGCGTGGAGACAACGAAGCCACTACCCTACCTGTCAGCACAGCAGAGCACCGGAGAGAGCGACCCGGAAGCACAACACAACTTCCGTCACTGACGAGCAAGAGAGCGCGTTAGAAGGACTACTCGCGATATTTATAGGATGGAGCCTCACATGAGGATTGGCCAAAAGTACGCCAGATACACATTACGTATTAATTAATACTGCTACATTTACATTATACATAAATAGGTTACACAAAACAAATGTGTTTATGTCTGAGAACCTTTTATACACATACTTAACTGCAGACACTGAAATGTATGTGATACACATAGTACAAATATATTGAGTGTCCCTTATTTTCCTATAAAGAACCACGATTGTCCTGTTTTTTCCTTTTCTGAAGTTGGCAAACCCTGCATATCAGTACTTTGCTACTTTTCTACTGTCATTTTGATAGTGATTGTTTCTCTATATACTGAGGAAAAGCAGACAGGTGACATACATTGTGCAACACTTAGATAGAGACTTTGATGTGTTAGAAGTTAGAAGTGAGTGCCACTCCCTGTATTTTTTTTACAGTTAAAACATTTAAAGACACATATATTTAAATCATATTACTCCAGTTTTAGCTTCATTACATTGGACCAATCAATTTTAGAATTGTTTTTAAGATAATATTATTGACATATAAATCGCTTCATGGTTTGGCACCTAAGTATTTAGAAGAACTTTTAAGACCTCACGAAACAGTCCGGTGTCTCAGATCTTCAAATCATGGATTGTTGGCTGTTCCAAGATCTAGATATAAAACAAACGTTGTTAAAGGGGTGGTAAAGCATGATTTCACTTTTCTAACTTTAGTTAGTGTGAAATGTTGCTGTTTGAGCATAAACAACATCTGCAAAGATACAATGCTCAAAGTTCAAAGCAAAGGGAGATATTTGCTTTTAAAGAAATATTTTTTTTAAGGACTACAACAAAGGCTGGTAGGGACTACACCACATTCTTCCGGGTTTAGTGACATCAGCAAGTCTAAAATGTACATAAACCCCGCCCCCGGGAACAAGCAGTCATGTTGAGAAGAGGAAAAGTCGTTGTATAACAACGAGTACATTTGTGAATCAGCTCAAACTTTAGTGTCACGAGGTGACGAAAGCAAAGCGGAACTGAGTTCCCGCTGGAATTGTGTTCCGCCCGGAACGGTGTTACTGTAACACCGGCCCACTTCCGGGTTGCGCGGTAGGTTTCCATAACGGCACTGATTGGCCGATTGACATCTGGTGCGGAGGATCTGATGTGGCGATCTGTGAGAGGATTATGGAGGCGGGGCAACCCTATAAAAAGGAAGTACAGAGGCCATAGCAAGGTTGTCGATTCTTCCTGTGAGTTCTCCCTCCGCGTTGTGTGGTTGTTCTTTGTCTTCCCCCGGCGATCTGGTGTGGTTCTCTCCTGTTGGGGAATGTTTGTGGAGTGTTGCAGCTGAAGGACCATCGTGAAAGAAGCGGAGTGTTGCTTGTGGGATCCGAGGGCAGTTTTGAAGAGTGGAATTCGTCGTCTGGACTGGGAAAGAGTGAGATGAGTGATTGACAAATTGAATCTCATAAACGCATGTTTTCTACACTAAATTGGATACTGGTTTGAAGTGCTTGGATCACGTTGTATACATCGCACTGAGTGAAATAGACTGATTCCTTGTCGATCTCTAGCCTCCCCCCTCGTCCATTGAAACCAGCGAAGTGAAGCCGCTTGTAGTGGTGAGGAAATTATTCACCGCATCTGTCCCAACTCTGACTATCATCGGCTCTTCAGATCGAGACCTCTGGGTGAGTGTTGGCCTTACTTTGCACTTGAAGAGTGGATTTGTAGTGCTGAAGTTGACGTTTCCCATCACGTTGCATGACTGTCGTGTGTGTGTGGAAGATTTACCTTTTATCGCCGTGCACTCCCCATGTGTTATGCTGGTCTACCGTCCATCATAAGAGTCTAGCAAGATCGATTGCAGTCACCTGTTGGATGTCAGAAGGAAAAGCCCCCGTGTGCACACTACACGTGAGAACTGGTTACCTCTGCTTGAAGTTTGTATGCTGTCTGTCCCAGTGGAAGCCCGGCTCAGCTTGTGACTCTGTCCCCTGCAACACACGTGAGAACTGTTTACCTCTGCTTGAAGTTTATGCTGTCTGTCCCAGTGAGAGCCCTGCTCAGCTTATGACTTTGTCTCCTGCCACCCCTGTGAGAGCTGTTTCACCTCTATTCGAAGTGTTGATTCCGTCTGTTCCAGTGAACGTCGCTCAGCTTGTGACTTTGTCCCCTGCAACACACCGAACGTCGCTCAGCTTGTGACTTTGTCCCCTGCAACACACGTGAGAACTGTTTACCTCTGCTTGAAGTTTGTGTGCTGTCTGCCCCAGTGAAAGCCCTGCTCAGCTTATGACTCTGTCTCCTACCACCAACGTGAGAGCTGTTCACCTCTATTTGAAGCGTTGACTCCGTCTGTTCCAGTGAACGCCCGCTCAGCTTGTGACTTTGTCCCCTGCAACACACGTGAGAACTGTTTACCTCTGCTTGAAGTTTGAATGCTGTCTGTCCCAGTGAAAGCCCTGTTCAGCTATTGACTCTGCCTCCTGCCACCCATGTGAGAGCTATTCACCTCTATTTGAAGTGTTGATTCTGTCTGTGCCAGCCAAAGCCCCGCTCCGCTTGCGACTTGAGTCTGCTGTAGCCCTGAAACCCACCTGTATGGTGCGAAGTGCCCACCCTTTACAACTCCTGTGAGCCCTGATCCACCTACTCCCCTGCGATACTCACCTGTGATACTCACCTGTTCAGCGAGTTGGCACCAGAGCCAGAATGAAGTAAGCCTGACTCATTTACTTACCTGCGATACCCACCTGTTTAGTACCTACCACTGGGAGTTGGCACCAGTGACAGAAGGAAGTAAGCCTGACCCCCCACTCACCTGTGATACCCACCTGTTCAGTATCTACCACTGTGAGTTGGCACCAGCGCCAGAAGGAAGTGAGCCTGACCCCCCACTTGCCTTGGATTCCTGGGAAGAGGAAGGAAGAGGAATTTTAGTTTAGGATTTTCAAATTGTTTTTATATTTAATAAAGCCTGTCATTTTTTTTATTCCTGTCTCCTGCCTCCTCCTTTGATACGCTCCTCAGGGTGATCCTGGTCTAGGGGTGGGTGCAGTCTGGCTTGGCCCACCTCGACCTGTGACAGATTTTGGCGTAGTCGGCAGGGTTCACCTTGAGTTGAGCGATCAGAGGTTGAGATGGCGGAGGAGGAAGAGCCTGGAGCTCGGCAACCTGTCATGCCAATTTTTATGGGAGCCCCGTGGGCCCAGAAGTACGGAGGCCCGGGGTCGGAGGTGAGCTTGTCTATGTGGAAGACCCAGGTCGACTATCTGGCAGGACTCCAAGGGTTGAGTGCCCCCCAGCGAGTGCAGTTCGTTCTAAATTCCCTGGAAGGAGAAGCCAGAAGAGAGGTGCAGGCAGCACCGGAAGCAACCCGAGCCACGGTACAATCAATCTTTGACTTCCTCACGGGACAGTATGGGGACACCACCCCGGTAGCCGTCCTCCGAACACAGTTCTTCAACTGCCAGCAAGGATCTCGACAAACCATCCGGGCCTTCGCGCTGCAGCTGAGGGAACAGTTCTCCAGACTGACCGGGAGACAGGACCACGGCTTGGGAGGTGAGGAGACCTTACTGCGCGATCAGTTTTTACTGGGATTGAGGGAGGGCCCCGTACGCCAGAGCTTGAGGGTTCAGCTCCGACGAGAACCAGATCTCACTTTTGAGGACCTGCGGAGAGAAGCCCTAGCCCTTGAGCGAGACCACTCGGAGGGTATAGATCCCCCCCACTGCATGACCGCGGCTGCGGTCAGCGATCGTCCGCCCCCTGAGCTGTTAGATTGGAAGCAGGCCTTCCGCGAAGAGCTAAAGAGAGAGATGCGTGAGCAAGTGACGGAGTTGTCTAAATCAGTCATGGAAGAGCTCCGCCGAGAACGCTCCCGTTCCTTCTCCTCATCACGAGAGCGGGCTCATTCAGATGGGAGTCGACCCCCAGACCGCCGTCCATTCCGACCGTCTGGACCTCGATTCCAGTGGGACGAGCAAGGACGCCCCATCTGTAACGGCTGCGGAGAGCCAGGACACTACCTCCGCCAGTGTAATGCCCGCCGTTCTTCGCAGGGGGGTTTTTAGAGTCACCGGCCACTGTGGGTCAAGTGGTCGGGACCCCCTTATTGGACCCTTCTTCAGCTAGGACTTCCAGAGAGCATCTGGTGGGGCGTTGCCCTGTGGTGATGGTCCAGGTGAATGGCTTGGAAGTACAATGCCTCCTGGATACAGGGTCACAAGTCACCCTCTTCTCGGAGAGTTTGTCTCGGGAACTGTTGGGCGGCCAGGACCGGCCAATGACGGAGGTCCCTTGGCTGACCTTGCGTGGGGCTAATGGCCTCGATATCCCGTATGTGGGATACTTAGTAACCGACCTGAAGATACATGGGACTGTCGTACCCCAGAAAGGAGTGGTGGTCGTACGGGACGCATGCCTTGGGTCCCATCGTGCTCTGCTGGGCATGAACGTGATCTCGGAGTGTTGGGAGGAGTTGTTCCGGAACAGACCAATTCAAGCAGCCCGGACATCGGAAGGACGGGAGTGGGACCGTGTCGAAGCCGATTGTCGTCGGGTATGTCTGGCCGAAGCACAAGGGAGCCGCGAAAGCGCCGGGAGGGTGGTTTGTCGCTACGCTTTGGCTATTCCAGCTCGGAGCGAGGCTGTGGTCCGGGTCAGGCTGCCTCCTCGACTCTATCGCCCGGACGAGTGGGTTCTGGTAGAACCGCACCCGGATTGCTCGAAGGTGGAAGTCGCTCGGGGATTGAACTCTGTCCGAAGAGGCCTGGTCTCCATCAAAGTACGGAACTCGAACCCTTTTCCTGTCCACTTGTACCGCCATCAGCGTCTGGCTCAAGTCACCTCAGTGGATGCACAGCAAGTCCGGGAGGAAGAAGGAGTCAGATTCAGTCGAGTGAGCTCGACGGTGGTGGAAGTGGCCTTGGTGCAGACAGGACATCATGTGGAGGAAACCGGGGAGGAGGTGCTGGGCCACCTGGGAGGAGAGTCCCTATGGGGAGAGGGGCTGGAAGAGGAACAGACCAAACAGCTTCGGACATTCTTGTCAAAATGGCAACACCTGTTTTCCACCCACGACGAAGACTACGGCTGCACGGACGCCGTTAGGCACCAGATTCCAACTGGAGATGCCGCGCCCAGTAGAGAGCGTTACCGGCCAGTACCCCCCACTTTGTATTCCGAGGTCCGCACCCTCTTGCGGGGGATGCTGGATAAGGGGATCATCAGGGAGAGCAGTAGCCCATGGGCCGCACCAATCGTGCTAGTGCGGAAAAAGACCGGCGCATGGAGGTTCTGTGTAGACTACCGAAAATTAAATCTGGTGACCAAGAAGGATGCTTTCCCGCTGCCCCGAGTGGAGGACTCCCTCACTAGTCTCACGCAAGCGGCTTGGTACTCTACCCTCGATCTGGCCAGTGGGTACTGGCAGGTGCAGGTAGAAGAGAGAGACCGGGAGAAGACGGCGTTCACCACCCCCTTCGGGCTCTACGAGTGGGACCGTATGCCGTTCGGTCTGTGCAACGCCCCAGCCACCTTTCAGCGACTGATGCAGCGCTGTTTGGGTGGTCAACTGATGGAGACGGTCCTAGTCTACCTGGATGACGTGATCGTCTACTCCCCGGACTTTGGATCTCACCTCCAACACCTGGAACAAGTCTTCTGCTCCCTGGAGAGGTATGGGTTAAAACTCCAGCCGGACAAATGCCAGCTCTTCCGGAAGGAGGTGAAGTATCTGGGCCACGTCGTAAGTGCTGCAGGGATCGCTGTTGACCCGGAGAAGGTGTCAGTCGTCCAGGGATGGGCTGCACCAAAGTCCGTGCGCCAAGTCAGATCATTCCTGGGCTTCGTAGGATACTACAGACGGTTCATCGACGGTTTCTCCAAGATCGCTAAGCCCATAAATCGGCTGTTGGAAGGCACGGGACGGCCCCGAGGCCGGGGGTCTCCTCTAGTCCAGTGGGATGCAGCGTGTGAGGCTGCCTTCAAACGACTTAAGCAGGAGTTGCTCCAGGCCCCGATTCTAGCCTACGCCGACTTCACTCAACCGTTCATTTTATATACCGATGCCAGCAATCTGGGTCTGGGAGCTGTACTGGCTCAGAAGCAAGAAGGGAGAGAGAGGGTTATTGCATATGCCAGCCGCAGTTTACATCCGACAGAGAAAAATGACGCAAACTACAGTTCTTTTAAACTGGAGTTGCTGGCTATGAAATGGGCACTGAGTGAAAAATTTAAGGACTACCTGTGGGGAGCGAAAGTACTGGTCGTAACGGATAACAACCCGTTGGTGCACCTCCAAACCGCTAAGCTGGGGGCAGTCGAACAGAGGTGGGTGGCACAATTGGCAAATTTCGACTACCAGCTGCAGTATCGGCCGGGGAGAGAACATACAAACGCCGATGTGCTGTCGCGACTCCCGGAAGCTGGGTCGGTGAGTCCAACACCATCCTCGAGTGGGGAGGGACTGATGGTGGGCGTGGTAGAGGCGCCAGGTCAACCGCCGGCTGAACCCCCAGCCCAGTGGGGATGGGACCCACAGCGTTGGAGGAGGTGGCAAGAAGAGGACGAAGGTGTGAGACTGGTAGGAACTTGGCTGAGGCAAGGAACGTGGCCCGAGGGCGGGGAACGCCGGGCCCTGACACAGATGGTACGAGGACTGCTGGGACAGAGAGGGAGACTCTTTCTAAAAGAAGAGGTGATGTGTAGGTCCCTTCAGGACCCGACGTTGGGCGAAGAGATCTGCCAGGTGGTGGTTCCCGAGGGACAGCGTCAGCCCTTGTTGCAGGCCTATCACGATGCCCTGGGACACCAGGGGCTGGAGAGGACAATGTCCCTGATACGGCGACACTTCTACTGGCCGGGGATGGAGGGAACCACGAGGGCTTACCTCCAGGGGTGCCCCCGCTGCGTGCTCTTCAAGGCAAGGAAGGAGGTGCGGGCTCCGTTGGTGCCGATCCGAGCTAGGGCCCCACTGCACATCGTGGCCATGGATTTCCTAACGTTGGGCCGGCCGGTGGACCGCATACAGAACATTCTTGTGGTGACCGACCTGTTCACTAAGTACGCCTGGGCCATCCCTACCTTGGATCAGACCGCTATCACCACCGCCAACGCCTTATGGAAGTCGGTGATCCAGCCGTTCGGGTGTCCCGAAATCTTCCATTCGGACCAAGGTCCGAACTTCGAGTCCCGAGTAGTGCACGAGCTGTGTCAGCTGTATGGGTGCAAGAAGACCCACACGACCCCATACCACCCGCAAGGGAACGGAAGCTGCGAGAGATTCAATCAGACCTTGTTGAGCCTACTGGGGACCCTGGAGGGGGAACAGCAGGGCCATTGGGTGGATAAACTTCCGGCGTTGGTCCAGGCGTACAATAATAGCGTGCATAGCACCACCGGGTATGCCCCGACCTATTTGATGTTCGGGAGGCACGTGAGACTACCTACCGATCTGCTGTTGGGGGCCACGCCAGCAGAAGAGGGGATCAGCTTGACAGATTGGGTGGCAGGGCACCATCAGCGTCTTCACGCCGCCTACGAACAGGTCTCGGCCCGGATAAACCAAGCAGCCGTGAAGAATAAAAGGTTGTATGACCGGACGGCACGAGAGGCACCGTTATTGCCAGGAGAGAGAGTTCTGGTGAGGGATAACCGTCGCCAAGGGAAAGGGAAGTTGAGCGATCGGTGGGAGCCCCGCCCTTATGTCGTTCAACGACAGCCACATCCCGAGCAGCCTGTATACGCCATTCGTCCGGAGGGGAGAGCCGGTCCCGAACGAGTGCTGCACCGGAATCTGATTCGCCCATGCCCCAACTACCCGAAACTGGTAGCAGACGAGCCTACGGCCGTAGCGGCACCAATGCCCTCGTTGGTGGGGTGGGCAGTGATCCCAAGGGGATTGGGCCTAGAGCCCCGTCAAGTGGAGCCGGCCTCACCACCGAGGCGGTCCCAGCGGAAAAACCGAGGCCAGCCCCCAGCGAGGTATGGAGACTGGGTCACTGGATCCTGTTCTAGGGACTAGAACGGGTTGGCAGGGGGGTATGTCACGAGGTGACGAAAGCAAAGCGGAACTGAGTTCCCGCTGGAATTGTGTTCCGCCCGGAACGGTGTTACTGTAACACCGGCCCACTTCCGGGTTGCGCGGTAGGTTTCCATAACGGCACTGATTGGCCGATTGACATCTGGTGCGGAGGATCTGATGTGGCGATCTGTGAGAGGATTATGGAGGCGGGGCAACCCTATAAAAAGGAAGTACAGAGGCCATAGCAAGGTTGTCGATTCTTCCTGTGAGTTCTCCCTCCGCGTTGTGTGGTTGTTCTTTGTCTTCCCCCGGCGATCTGGTGTGGTTCTCTCCTGTTGGGGAATGTTTGTGGAGTGTTGCAACTGAAGGACCATCGTGAAAGAAGCGGAGTGTTGCTTGTGGGATCCGAGGGCAGTTTTGAAGAGTGGAATTCGTCGTCTGGACTGGGAAAGAGTGAGATGAGTGATTGACAAATTGAATCTCATAAACGCATGTTTTCTACACTAAATTGGATACTGGTTTGAAGTGCTTGGATCACGTTGTATACATCGCACTGAGTGAAATAGACTGATTCCTTGTCGATCTCTAGCCTCCCCCCTCGTCCATTGAAACCAGCGAAGTGAAGCCGCTTGTAGTGGTGAGGAAATTATTCACCGCATCTGTCCCAACTCTGACTATCATCGGCTCTTCAGATCGAGACCTCTGGGTGAGTGTTGGCCTTACTTTGCACTTGAAGAGTGGATTTGTAGTGCTGAAGTTGACGTTTCCCATCACGTTGCATGACTGTCGTGTGTGTGTGGAAGATTTACCTTTTATCGCCGTGCACTCCCCATGTGTTATGCTGGTCTACCGTCCATCATAAGAGTCTAGCAAGATCGATTGCAGTCACCTGTTGGATGTCAGAAGGAAAAGCCCCCGTGTGCACACTACACGTGAGAACTGGTTACCTCTGCTTGAAGTTTGTATGCTGTCTGTCCCAGTGGAAGCCCGGCTCAGCTTGTGACTCTGTCCCCTGCAACACACGTGAGAACTGTTTACCTCTGCTTGAAGTTTATGCTGTCTGTCCCAGTGAGAGCCCTGCTCAGCTTATGACTTTGTCTCCTGCCACCCCTGTGAGAGCTGTTTCACCTCTATTCGAAGTGTTGATTCCGTCTGTTCCAGTGAACGTCGCTCAGCTTGTGACTTTGTCCCCTGCAACACACCGAACGTCGCTCAGCTTGTGACTTTGTCCCCTGCAACACACGTGAGAACTGTTTACCTCTGCTTGAAGTTTGTGTGCTGTCTGCCCCAGTGAAAGCCCTGCTCAGCTTATGACTCTGTCTCCTACCACCAACGTGAGAGCTGTTCACCTCTATTTGAAGCGTTGACTCCGTCTGTTCCAGTGAACGCCCGCTCAGCTTGTGACTTTGTCCCCTGCAACACACGTGAGAACTGTTTACCTCTGCTTGAAGTTTGAATGCTGTCTGTCCCAGTGAAAGCCCTGTTCAGCTATTGACTCTGCCTCCTGCCACCCATGTGAGAGCTATTCACCTCTATTTGAAGTGTTGATTCTGTCTGTGCCAGCCAAAGCCCCGCTCCGCTTGCGACTTGAGTCTGCTGTAGCCCTGAAACCCACCTGTATGGTGCGAAGTGCCCACCCTTTACAACTCCTGTGAGCCCTGATCCACCTACTCCCCTGCGATACTCACCTGTGATACTCACCTGTTCAGCGAGTTGGCACCAGAGCCAGAATGAAGTAAGCCTGACTCATTTACTTACCTGCGATACCCACCTGTTTAGTACCTACCACTGGGAGTTGGCACCAGTGACAGAAGGAAGTAAGCCTGACCCCCCACTCACCTGTGATACCCACCTGTTCAGTATCTACCACTGTGAGTTGGCACCAGCGCCAGAAGGAAGTGAGCCTGACCCCCCACTTGCCTTGGATTCCTGGGAAGAGGAAGGAAGAGGAATTTTAGTTTAGGATTTTCAAATTGTTTTTATATTTAATAAAGCCTGTCATTCTTTTTATTCCTGTCTCCTGCCTCCTCCTTTGATACGCTCCTCAGGGTGATCCTGGTCTAGGGGTGGGTGCAGTCTGGCTTGGCCCACCTCGACCTGTGACATTAGCATCCATCTTTTCACATGCAATCGAAATTCACTGTGTGCATCTCACAACAGTTCCTATATGAGCGATTTATAGATTATCATGACAGAATATCCTAATTGAAGATATTTAACTCCACATCACAACATACATTCATCAACTAACCATTCAGAGACGTCCTGTTGCATTCTACATGTTGTCTCTTCTTCTTGAGTCTCTCCATCTTTGACTCCGTTTTGACATTAAAGGCAGAACAGTTTCTGTAATTTTAGTGTGTCTGTGTGAGGTAATCGCAGCTGCTAACACACGCGAGCTCTTGAAACCCCGCCCTCTGCAGCAGCTCATTTGCATTTAAAGGGCCAGGCACAAAACGGTGCGTTTTTGCAAAGCCTCAAAAAGTGACAACTTTAACATGCTTTATAAAAATATCTGTTGGATATTTTGTGCTAAAACTTCACACACACACTCTGGGGACATCAGAGATTTATTTTACATCTTGTGAACATGGCATTTTACCACCCCTTTAAAGCTTTTGCGGTAAAGGCGCCAATGTTATGGAATAGCTTACAAATGGAGATTAGATCGACAGAGTCTTTGTCTGTTTTTAAGTCTCTTTTAAAAAAGCATTTGTATAAATGTGCTTTTACTACTTTGTAAAGTATTTAGATTCTTGTGGGTTTTTTATTTTAATTTAAAATGTTATTATTATTATTATTATTGTATATGCATTATGTTCTTGGTTTTATATTTTGTAATGCTCTTTTTGTATTTTTGCCTTTTGTGAAGCACTTTGTGCTAAGATGCTTTAAAAGTGTTATATAAATAAAGTTATTATTATTATGAAGACTTTTAAATTCCTTGTGTGTTAGTTAGTTTAGAGGATTACACGTGAATTAGCCTTGTTTTTTTGTTTGTTTTTTGTTTTAGTTTTTTTTGTGCCGCTCGCATCCCTTTCCCATTGGGTTTGTTTGTGTAGTTTCTGAATATTGAATGTATATTGTTTTCTCTTTTGTACTTATCAATTATTATTATTACTTCTCACCTCTTGTATATTTATTTTCGTGTGTGTATAATAAAATCACTTCTTTTGGCATTATTTCGGTTTATGTTTTGCCTCTTGCCATCCCACAAATAATTATCAGAAATTAAATGTTACACCTTTCAAACCTAGATGAAGTCGGGGGTCGTAATATTTAATGGGGGCTCGTCCGGGATCATTATAAGATATCTCTGTAATTTTCTGTGATCATTTGTGTGTGTGTATGGCAGTGGTAATATTACTGTCAGGGATCAATCAGGTTCATTCACACCCACTGCACAAAGATCACAATCACCTGAGTATTAACTACCTGCACCTGTCATCTAATCCAGCACCACTGAGCACTACAAAAGAGCACACTTCTCATCCAGTCTCCGTCGAACCTTAAACTAGGAACCAACCTGCTAACATGCTGTGATTCCCAGATTCTTACAGTATACTCATCTGTTCCAGTGTGACTCCACAGAATTCCAGCACAAGGACTTACCTACTGCTTCTCTCTAGTGGTGGGCAGATCGAGGCTTCGTGAAGCAATGAAACAGTTGAACCAAATGTACCATATTGTTTCGAGGCTTTGAATCAATCCGACACCCGTCTCAACGGTGACACCTAGTGGTCACTTGCAGGTGTTGATCTGAAACAACCTTGACGAGCCATTAAAAAAATGTGTTTTTTTTTATTATTGTATTTTTCTAATATGTGAAGCTTGTAACCTATAGGCTCATCACTGTGCATAATGTTATTTTGGTCCTGCAAAATGAATATTAATAAAAGAAATCAAGCCACAATGTCTCACTTTTTTAGAGATTTTTATTCAAAAATATTAATTTCTCTGCTGTGGAAGGACTTAGCTTACTTCTTTTTTACAGATAATTTCTCCAGCCTTTGAAAAAATCCTCTCACAAGGGACACTTGTAGCTGGCATCCAAAGACATTTTTTTAGCTAGGACATACAAAAGATGAAAGATTACTGCTCTCTCTTTCCAGTAAGTTAGTGGATCATGAGTTCTGGGCATCTATCTATCCAAATCTATCTATCTATGTATCTATCTATATTAATCTATCTATGTATCTAGATATGTAACTATAATCTATCTATGTATTTACATACAGTATGTAGGCTATCTATAATCTATCTATAGCCTATATGTATCTATCTATTAATCTAGCTGTCAATATTTATATCTAGGCTATCTGTTGATGTGTCACTATATGGCTATAGCCTACTCTGTCTGTCTCTAGCCTATCAGTCAATGTGTTGTGTAAATTTAAATGTAAGCCTAGCCTATAGCTAACTAATCAAATCGCACTATGTCACTATATCACCAAAAATCCGCTATCTCAAAATCAAACTCCTCTCACAAAAACCCACGAGGTCAATATGCGCTGACGTCACTTTTTTAATACAGATGTGCGATTGTGTGGTCTGATCCCGACCGTGTCAATCAAATGCTGATTCGGCGGATCACACCTGATGAAACACTTGTGAAACACTTCGAGGCTTCGTTTGGCCATAGTCACGTGACATTGGTGTTTTGAATCACGCTTCGGATCAGTGTTTCGAAACAGCTGCGCTTCGGGATCTCGCAAAGCTTCGGAACGACTGTTTCGCATCAGCCATCCCTACTTCTCTCCCAAGAGTCAAGACCCTGCGTTTCCTCCTGGATACTCCCCGATTCTCCTGTGATCCTTCCCTGTGTTTCCCGGTTTGCACATCCTTACATCGAAGCATATTTCTGCAAGATATCATCACACTATCATTCCTCTAAGGCAAATTATATCCTGCATCTGCCCGTTTCATCTGACGCTCATCTGCCATTCTACTATTAAAGCTTTCTAAATCCAACTTCCCTTGTTGTCCTCGTGTATATCCTGACAATTACATTCATGCAGAGTTGTATATATAGGGCTCATTTGCTGGTAAAACATTATGGCAATGTTTAGTTTACAAATTTATTGTAAATCCAACACTATTAACAGATTAACTTGTGTAGGAAGCAGGATTAGTTGTTGATACTGACCACTATCCGATTGCTGTGAGTAGACGGACTCTTAAGCCAGTGACACAGTTAACTTAATGTAAGGCCGATTATGATGTAATTTGATACTTACGACAGATCGTGCCCAAACTTGCCGAGTCAGAGACAGTTGCGTTCAGTCAGTGTTCAAAGTCTGTGTTCAAAGTCTGTGTTTAAAATCTGCTTCAGTCATTGGAAACAGTCTTTCAGTGCGTTCAGTTCAGTCTTAAGGGGGTCGCACACCGGACGAGAAGCGTAGCGTCGCGCCACGTAGTGTCTAGGACAACTAGAGGTATCGCACACCGGACGCGCACTTTCTCAGTTTATTGGCAGCAATATTGTTATGTTAAAGGACATGATTGTACTGTACAATTAAATACAATTGTTGCCAAGTCTGCAGTCTGAACACTTTACCTCAGAGCGTCCGTTAACTGAATGAATTGAGAATATCACCTGAAAATTTGATAACATCAGCAATTTTCATTCAAACTGCTGATTTCTGTAAATTAATGTAAAACTAAATGTTTATTGCAGCACAGGGTGAAGTCAGAATACATTAACAACGATTTGAGACAAATAAATGTAAATTTAATATAAAACTATGTAAATGGCGCTCTGTGGCGCGGCAGGATTTTGAACACTGTCCTGAGCCGTTGCTGGGCGCCGCGGACAGATGCCGAATGGTGCCGCCGGTGTGTGTACACTCATAGAGAATAATGTGTTTGAATTTTAAAGATGTGGCACTGTGCGACGGGGCGCTTCTCGTCCGATGTGCGACCCCTTTTAGAATGTTTTAGCTAGTCGTTAAGCGTGTCCCTGGCATTAAGAGAGCGAGATAACAAGTATACTTGTACACATTTTTTGTGAGCTTAATATTTTTCCTACAGTATGTCAAGTGCTTTGGATATGGAGGATGTCAAAGATGTAGGCCTTGGTGACGTTGCCGTAAATGAGTTGGACAAGGTAGAGCTGATGACGTTGAGCTCCATTCTCTCCCATTTCCCCTGATTCCGGAAAGGGGGCGCGACTGAAAATCAGCTTGGCGTCAGCTTGGCCCATTTTCAATATGAGGCACAAGAGACAGCCCAAGCGCGTCAGCTGAGCTAGAACTGCATTTGAAAATACGCTGGCTCAAAATTGAGGCTGACAAGCGGGTGAAGCTGCGACAGCTTGAGCTGGAGGCAGTGAAGGTTGGTGCTGGCTCAGCTGCACAGTCAAACCCGGGTCAGGTCTCTAAGGCCAGGTCTCATGTCTCCGCCAGTTGATCCGTCCCATAGCACTTTTGACGTGAGTAAGCACATTGCTTAAGTACCTCAGTTTAGAGTATCAGAGGTAGATTCTTATTTCTGTGTATTTTAATGCATTGCAACTTCCCTTCGTTGGCCTAAAGAGGTCTGTTAGTAAGAAAAGTCGATTAGTAAGAAACTCTACTTTATCGTTAGAGGGGAGTTTCATGTATGATTTGATGAAGTATGCTATTCTTTGGGCTTATGAGTTGGTTTCTGAAACATATAGGCAGATAATTTTATGCCCTCTGCTATTTTCAATATACATTCTGCTTCCTGGTAATATTATTAGAAAACGGAAAAATAGTTTCCACTCAGTTATATATTTCATCACAGTCAGATGAAAATAATCAATTATCCAAATTGACAGAGATTTTTAAAGATATAAAATATTGGATAACCAGTCACTTTCTCCTATTAAATTCAAATAAGACTGAGGTAGGCTATTACTGTGCACAGAATTTCTTAAAATACCATTTGAATTTAGAAGGATGCACTGTTACCTCATCTTCTACAAGTTCTGTATTGAATAAAAGTATTGCTATAAGGTCCTAAATGGTTAAGATCCTGTGTATTTAACCAATCTTCTATGGCCCTACAATCCATCACGCTATTTAAGGTAACACAATTCTGGACTTTTGGTTGTACCTATCTAAGTCCACTAAAGGAGGGAGAGTGTTTTCATATTTTGCTCTTAAACTCTGGAATAGCCTTCCTGATAATGTGCGAGGCTCAGACACACTTTCCCAGTACAAATCTAGATTAAAGACGCATCTCTTTAGCCAAGCATTCACATAATACATCTCATAACATTGATCTCCCGTTATATCAGATCAAATGCACATGGTTGTTTTTTCTTGAAATGTTATGAACCGCTGCTACACTAATTATTTTCCATTTGCTTTTCTGTCTTTACCTCGGGATGTAACTACACATGGAGAGTACGCCAGCACTAGTTTGGATCCAGCCTCCTACGAAGATTTCAGATTCCCCAACACCTGTAAAGAGATAATGTCAACCCCTGAGAGAACTTCCGATGACGCCGACTCTGAATCAACATGAACCACTGCCAAAATGCTCTATATAGGCTATTGTAATCATAATCACAACTTGTGTTCATTTCTTTAATGAGATCATTTGTATGATTTGTATTATCTTAGAACTGTACATTTGACATATAGACATTACTTTGACACAGTCACTTCTGATAACAGATTATGTGACCAACGTTGAAAAATCAATGGCCCAGGTCTCACCCACAGAAACCCAACAGACAAAGTTGAATACGAAAAATTACACTTTATTAAGGGCCAACAAACACTAAATAGGGAATACTGATACGTAGAGGAAATAAAAATAGTTCACTAAATTCAAGCTCTGAAATCCTTTAGCCAGATGTTAAGGTTTAGTGGTTGCGTGGCTTCCCTGTAGTTCGCTCCAGCTGTCCTGCCTCAAAGCGGTAAAGACCCACAGGAGAAAGTTACGGCACTCTAGGCAGCAAACAGCGAGCGTTGAGGGGGATTTCGGTGTAGCAAGGCAGTCTTTACAGCAGCGCTGGGCTTAGGGACCCCAAGATGGATAAGCCAGAGGCTAGAAAAGAGCACCAAGAATGACCACCAGCATCACAGAAAGCAGAGGACACACACACACTGTAATACAATGAAATATAGTTACGCCCCTTCAGGCAACAATAGCGAGCGTTGAGGAAGGTTCGAGGATCTTTTGTTCCGAATCAATGGTTCGGAGCATGTATCAAACAGCCAGAGTCACGTGATTTCAGTAAACAACGCTACATTACGTCATAACTGTTTAGAAACACTTCGAAATTTCAATGGTTCACCACTGGGCGATGATCTCTGTCAACCCATGAATCATGAGGAGTCACTGAGAACCAATGAACAAGTGTCTGTGGGTTATACAAATACATGTGAAATGAATTGAACCACAAACTAAAAGTGTGTGTGAAAACTATTAAGCCGGCTGTTATTGTACCTAATGAGATAAGAGTTGATGACAGTTACCAACCTTTTATCTTGAAAGCGTTAATGTCCTTGGCTGGAAATCGTGAGGATCAAAAAGAAATAAGGATGCTCAGAGACACAGGTGCAATGCAATCATTTATTGTGGCAGATACATCACAGTTGTCTGGGTTGCGACACTTTATGTGCCCCAATCCAGAACAGTGACTTCAGGGTCTCGTCATCGTAAGGGCAGGTGACAGCAAGACGCCAAATTCCCTCCATAAAAATTCAGTGCTCTTCTGAGCCAGTGCTGTTAAACGCGATGCATAATCCATTGTTAAAGGTTTGATCTTCTGTCACAAGTCGTTGCAGGAAGGCAGATGAAGATGAAGAGTAAAGTTCCAATATGAAGTTTAACGAGGGTAATACAAATGATTCTTCGACAAGCAGGGCAACACACACTAAATATAACGTAGGCCGAACACTGAAGGACTGTGAGGGAAGATCTTAAGTAGCCAACGGTATTACCAACTGTTATTTTTCTTAATTTAAGTGTTGATTCAACAGCAGTAATGTAGAATCGACCTGGGGAAAAGTCACAGACTGGTCAGGCTCTATATCGACAATCACATACATTCTCTAGCAAATTTAAGCAGTTTTGCTTAAAATCATGACATCATACAGTAGGACTTTCAGTCAAGGTAATCTATGGATTTGAACTCAAACAGGGTCAAAGTGTTAAGTGAAGAATCAAGGAGAATTTTATTTTATTTTAAAAGAATAAAATCACTTACTTTAAAGTCAACATGAAAACTGATCTTATTTACTTTGTTAATGTGCATTCCTGATCTTAACGTGAACGATTCATCCATTTATGTTATTCCAAATCAAAAAAGGGCTTGTCTCCTAATTTTGTATCAAAATGTAATGACTTAATCTTCCCCTGAAATAACTTTCCTTTTTGTAAAAAAATCTGATTTTCAATTGTGTCAGACTTTTGGACTCTATGCAAACACTGATGACAGCGAAAGACACTGACGCACTGCACTGGATTGATGAGTGTTAATCATTTTCCCGTGTGTGTTGAGTTGTCACGTAGGGATACAAGGGAGGATTGTGGAAAAATAAATGTGATAGATAAATGTTGTGCATGAATGTACATTTGAGGTCATTATTAGATAGATGTTCCAAACAGCAGGTACATCTTGTGCTGCTTATTCTGAGAAGGCTTACATTAATGTATTTAATAACAAGAGGACATACAGTACAGTAGAGGTTGGAGTAGTGCAGTAAGTATTTTCTGTGTTGTATACAATTTCATGTTAATTGTTTCTTTTGGGGCCACTGTAGGAATCTCTATATACATCTCTGACTACTTAAGTTCTTCATTAAAATTCTCATGCGGAAAGCTTTGAATCACCACAAGATTGAAGATGATTGTTGGTGGCCAGCGCGGCAAACCATTTGATATTGACACGCCTCTTACATCAGTTTGGCCTTGTAGGCCAAAATAGGACATGGAGATGGAGTATTATATCTACCATGCCATATAAATAAGTATTTGAAGGCCTCCTTATCGTTATTCTTATCTTTACATGGGTTTTCCTACAACGGTAAAAAGCAAATGCAAATAAGACCATCAGCAGAGTTCAAGAAGAAAAGAAAAGAAAGAAAATGAGAAGTGAAGACTGCACTTTTGATGCAGTGTACCTCTTGCTCATGTTGAGTGTCACAGCATAGATGTTTTTCAGGTGAGTCTGTTGACACTGGATCAATGAACAATGCTTTGATCATGAATCCATGATCCTGTTGGAGATAAAATTGTTTTTAGGCACAGTCAGCAAGGATATCAGTCAATAATGTCTACATAAATATTTGTCCATATAGTTGCTCTTATTTCTGTTCCACAGCGTCAGCCATTCGGCTTAGTTTTGTTGCATTAAGAAGGTGCTATCACCTTCCTATCTAGTGCAGACACACTTTGTCTTTGTTACTGTAGTATTTTTCATGAATGCATTCAATTATCTAAAACGTCAGAAACAACAAGAAAGAGGTTTGAACATATTACCTATTGATTTTATTGGCTGAGTGTGTTTTATAATGATGCTTTAAAAATAAATTCACATAATTTGCACAAAAATTATTATTATTATATATGTTTCTGTTTACTTTGGTATGTTTCTTCTCTTTTGGCAGGTGACACAGAGAGACTGTGATTAAAATATAATTTAGAGCAAATCTCATTACAATATTCAATATAATATATTATTTTTAAAACAACATTCTAATATATATATATATATATATATATCAGTTCAGTTCAATTTTATTTATATAGCACGTTTACAAACAATCATAATTGACCAACGTGCTTAACAAGGTCCAAAATCAAAGAAACAATATACACAAACAATACACAAAATACAATACAAAATAACCAACAGTAGAAAAGGTCAAGATATCAAAGCTCAACTTGAATTGAAAGCCAAAGCATAGTAATGGGTCTTAAGCAAGGAGTTGAATGTTTCAATGGTCCGAGTTTTTCTTACAGTACATGAATAGGTAGACTATTCCAGAGGTTTGGAGCAGCCTGCAAAGGCTCGATCACCTTTGTTTCTTAGATCTGGGCACATCGAGGAGCATCTGAACGGAAGACCTCAATGGTCATGTAAAAGCTCTGATAAATAAGAAGGCGACAACCCATTTAAGATTTAAAAAACAATTAATACAATTTTAAATTCAAACCTGAAGCAAACAGGAAGCCAGTGAAGTGTGGACAAAATGTGGATAGCGAGGGTGTTTCTTTTCCAAGTTTCTCCAATGTTTTTTTTTTTTTTTACTCCTTATCCATACACCTCTACACAAGAACAACAAGCAGGAGATAAACTGTGTTGTAAAACCTATTTTCTAAGGTGATTAGTTTACTGTCTTATCAGTGCAGGATAACCAGTCACCGCTGTTTTTGAAGAATATGCATGGGCCACAGCATTTGATGGAAACCTATGATTATTATTTTTCTCAAAATTTAAATTAGTTACACCAATATAGTACTATAACTTAAAACGGATGGAAATTCAGTAACTGTACAATGAACCCTGTATTTATAGTACAATTCATTATGGTTCATAATTAAGCATATTTCATAACAAGCGTGCTGTTGTTTCATTTGAATGAATGAACGAATGAACGAATGAATGAATGAATGAATGAATGAATGAATGAATGCATGAATGAATGAATGAATGAATGAATGAATGAATGAAAAAAACATCAATGCTTATGTCTGAGTCACATCACTGCCGTGCTGACATTTAGACCAACACGGTTGCGAGTGTGATGTTGCTTTTATAAGTTAATTCACAAGACATTTTATTTGAGTAACTTACATTTAAACACAATATTGCCATTTACTTTGTCTATTTTTTCTCCACCAACAAAAAAAGGTTTCAAACGAAGGCAAAGCAGAATGACCTGTGTGTGTCTCTGTGGTGTTTTGTTACTCAACGAATCAGTATTTTTCAATCAATTGGTTGAGTGAATGATTCAATAAATGCACTTGTTGGGTGCTTCACAATTGGAAAGCTGGGCACAGGCTGGGCAAAGGCTGCCAATTCATCAAGCTCTAAAGGATGTCTCAATTTAAAGGATCTTTGAAGACTGACTATAGTTTCTCATCCTCCAGCAGCATGATTTGTTTCACACACACACACACACACACACACACACACACACACACACACACACACACACACACACACACACACACACACACACACACACACAAGCTTTCATTGCTATCCTTGTGAGGACATTCCATAGGCGTAATGGTTTTTATACTGTACAAACTGTATATTCTATCCCCTTACACTGCCCCTATCCCTAAACCTACCCATCACAGGAGACATTCTGCATTTTTACATTTTCAAAAATATATAATTTAGTATGTTTATTAACCCATTCCCCTCATGGGGACCGCTGGCTGGTCCCCAAAATGGAGGTGATCTCAGGTTTTACTATCCTTGTGGGGACATTATGGTTCCCACAATGTAATGTATACCAAGTACACACACACACACACACACACACACACACACACACACACACACACACACACACACACACACACACGCACGCACGCACGCACGCACGCACGCACGCACGCACGCACGCACGCACACGCACGCAGGCACGCACGCACGCACACACACACACACACACACACACACACAATTAGCAGGGTATTGGTGCATCTTGGCTCAAAAAAGAATTAGCAGAAAATTAATCGGCACTAAGCTTTTCAAATTTAAGCATGTAATGCAAGGCAAAAATAATAATAATAAAATAGCCTACAATACACTAATATACAGAATGACAGACAGCCAAGCAGTTACAGGGCCCAGGCAAACATTGATGTTTGTGTTCTTCCCCCCATAAAGCATTATAAACACCTTTTCTCTTGTGTTTGTTTCTCTCACTTTCCCATAATGCACATGGACTATGCAACACTCAGCAAAACCTTGTTTATCATCAAATCTCTCTTTCCCCTCCTCTTCATCCATCCATCCCTCCCTCCCCGTCTCTGTCTTTAAATCCTGCTGCTCTTTAATGGTGGGAGACAGAGTGCCTGTGGTTGGCCCGTGTGCACGAGGGTAGTATTACGTAAGCATCGGAGGATGAAAACCTGCATCTAGTGAGAGAGAGAGAGAGAGAGAGAGAGAGAGAGAGAGGAGAGAGAGAGAGAGAGAGAGAGAGAGAGAGAGAGAGAGAGAGAGAGATTAACAGGATCAGGCCTCACAGTCTCACAGTGTGACAGAAGAGCAGTTCTGTGTACATGATAGTGTGTACGCCTGGGTACACGTCACAACACCAACACTCCCCCGTTCTCTGGATCTGCTCATTGTGCCACAGGACTGCAGCAGAACTTTCTGGCCCATTCATTTGTTGTACATCTGACTCCTACGCTGAGTTTGGGCTGAATCTGGACCTGACTTGACAAGTGAGTATAGCTGTATGTGATCTGTGGAGTATTTACACTGTAAAAAAATATAGTTGGTTTAACTTAAAAAAGTAAGTAACCTGGTTACCTTAAAATTTGAAGTTCATTGAAATTAAAAAAAGAGATTATTTTGAAGGAGTTTCAATTTATTATGTTATCTGAACCACATACATTATCTTGATTTGATCAAAGAATTTTTTTTTTGATAACAAATCATGTAAATAATATTTCAGTATATTACAGTGTAGTGTTTTGAGGGGAAATTACTGCAATTGGGTCATGTTACAGAGAAAACCCAAAGTTGTTTTGAACTGTGTGTATTCAGAGATCTTGTGCACGTGGTGATGAAACTACTGCCATACAGTATGTCACTTTTATGATGTGATAGTGATTGTACATGTGTACATGTGCATTTCCTGAAAATAGTTGTATTCTGTGTCAGATTCATATATTCATTCGAGCATTTGGTCATAGGACCACCCCAAATGCGATTGTTTTAGGGTTTTGTTTTTTAGGGTTTTTAGGGTTGCTGCAACATTTCAGCACAACATATATCAGTGCAAAATCAGTTATTGGCCGATATATGTTGAAATTGGATATATGTTGGCTAGTATTGAATATTACATTTTCCGTCTATTTTTATATTTAGATTACATTTATTGTCATATAACACTCATTTAAAGTGCATCTTTTAAAAACACTGTTTAAATTAAATCTAAAAAAATAATCAAAATGAAAATCCATTTTTATACTGTGCATATACAGTAACATTGTGATGCTTAAATTCCCTTGTAGATTTTAAAATGACCAACTTTAGTCTTTTATTCATTTTTATTTGTGAAAAATTCTATTGAATTGAAATATCAGCCATTTATTGGTTATTGGCCACAACATAAAAATAATTATTGGCTTATCAGTTTAATGGAGGTAATTTGAATATTGTGCAACACAATTTTTTGTCCACGTGTGTTTGTGTGAGAGAGAGTGTGAGCGTGTGTATACACGTGCATGATTGTTTCAGGGAGGAAGACAGTGGAACACAAACTGTGTGTACACTGGCATATTAACAATGTATTTTTTTGCACAAGGACTGTGTGACCTTTGGTCAGCTGTTTGGTGCGGAACTGTGCAAACTAGATTATTTGTTCTTGCCGCTTTAAGGACTTATCAGCAGCATTTAAATAAGAAGACAAATGTTTGCAAAAAAAATAGAAACTTTAGAAAGGAGGCCATGTGTACTTACATGTGGTCATACTCATTGAACAATCAAAACAAAATACCACTTGTGTGATAATATATCTGATTGGATATCTTGAATGGTCGAGCAACTACAGATCAATTGCATTTTGTTATCATCAACTCATTCATCATTCAACCCTAGAGAGGATAAAACACCCTGTACAGAGTTCAGTGTTGTTTAATATGTACAAAACAAACAAACAAAGAAGAAGACCACCAACTTTGAACACTGCCCAGCAAGAAATAGTTGTCATTTCACCGTCTAGGTTAACTATAGACCATAGTCTGGCTATATGGCTATATAACCCACTTCTAGAATTTGGTTACATGTCGTGTTTGCCAAAATAATTAGCGAGATGTATGATATTCCATCATGTAAGCAAAGTCAAAAGTGATTGCAAGGTGTTTGGTTTAATTTCTTTGACATGTTCTAGATGACTATATTCTTGGGCTATGGTTAGACGTCTATTAAATTTTCACTGGCAGCCCAAATTTTGCCTTGTTTAAGCCTGGACATCAGGGCTGTGTTTGGACGGCCATTAGACGTCTTTTAAACACAAAATTGCTTGCTGGGTGTCCACTTAACGCTCATCAAAGGATGATGGGATAGTTTTTACTTGACAGGGAGATAACAGTGCTCACATTCACGGGGAGCCAGTTACAGTGTCTGAAGGCTCTGTGTGTTTGATAAATCAAGTTTAAACAAAACAAAACAAAACAAAACAACTGATAGCCCCTCCCCCTCCGCTATATTAATAAAGCTGCTACAGTCGAGTGCATGAGGTGTCCAACATTCCACTCGTTTTTTCGGTTAATTAATTGCATAATCTGGGTATTTAAAGTTGAATTTTTTTTATTAGGAATTTTCAGTGTGAACAGACTGCTCACACTACTTATACTACAAAACAGCATAGAATAGTGAAGAAGTATGTGAATTGGGACACACTTCTAATGTTGTGTAGAATTATATTATATATGTGTATATTCTTATTATTGTTAATATATGTGTGTTTTCAGTTTTAGTTTAACCATGTCTATATTGACTTTGGAGGTTGACATCAGCTCAGATTGTATATTGATAAAGTTGTGCATTTGTGTTTGTATTGCTTGAGCTGGCCTCATCTGCCCTAATGGCAGAATATTTGCACTGCTTAGAATGCAAAGACAAAGAACATCTACCGGAGCTCTAATGGACAAACAGAGCAAGAAGTGTTAGTCAGGTGGAAGGAGAGGTGAAGGAATAGACTGAAAGGAGAGCAGTAGAGAGCAACAAAAGGGCCCAAAAAAGCTCTGCTGATGTATGGTTCTATTTAGATTGTGTACGGAGGCGGCGGAGCATGTTGATTTTACCCAGCTTGGCCTTTTAGGGCAGCGTTCAGAGTAATTTAACGCTAACTGAGCAATTTTGGAAGGCACCAAGAGGCTGATAATTATATTTTCTCTGTAATTTCCCCTTGTGAAGCCATCAGTGATTAGGTGTGCCACAGCCGTCTGAATTATGGTTTAGTATGAAAAAAAAAATTTTCCTTTCCAAAGAGAAAAGAATGGAAGCAGCTAATATAGCAACACTCTTAAAAATAAAGGAGGGGAGGTTTAAAGAACCATTGTTGGTTCCCCAAAGAACATTTCAGTAAAATGTTCTTAAAAGAACAATCATTCTCTTAGTGTGAAGATATATTTTTTTATTTTTAAAAAAAACCTTGGTGCATAATTACATGCAACTAACCCTAAACCAAACCGTACACTTTAGTAAGTACATGTATGATTAATATTACATGTACAATGACACTGCAACAAGTACACCTTCAACAAAGTGACCAAAGCCTTTTGTGTAATGGAAATGATCTATGGATGTTAAAGGTTCTTTGCAGAACCATATGTCAATATATAATCTTTATTTTTAAGAGTTTAAATTAATTTCACTGCACTTGGTGTCACTAAAGTAAACAAAAAGAAGAGGTTGTTCATTGGATTTTCCCACATGATCAAAGTCCATGTTGACGCAGGAGTCTTGATGAAGGAACAACTAATGGCCCACTTACTCTTGTTCAAAGTTTGTTCGGTTTATGAGCTACTAACCTACTGAATCCTTCAGCCAATCACTGCTGTCTTTGACCTGTGACCAGTCAAAGCCCGTCATTGAGTTGCTCCCTATTTATTTACAAACATATAGTATATGGACTGCAGTGCACCTATCAACATGTATCTACTGATGCTTTCCAAGGCTTGTATAAATATATATTTTGCTATACTTACGGATTTTAACACCCAAACAAAGTTTGCAAAGAAAATGCAAACGTGTAAATATGCAATGTAAAGCTATTTAAAGGTTGGTGTGCTTACACTGCATACACAAGTGGGTGAATACAAAAATATTTTTTTTGGGTTTGAATATTATGTCTGCCATCTGTGATGGTGTAGGTGAGACAGGAATAGAGTAACAGTGAGATAAGTGTTAGCATTCCTGGGCGTAATTCATAGTTTTCTTCCCACTGCAACACACTCTAATACATTAGCACAGACACACTGGAACAGTTGTCTTAGACCAATCAGAGATGTATAAACGGGTAGATGAAAAATTTAATCTTCTGATGGCCCTCTGTAAATTATCACTCAGGATCTTTACTCTTAATTGTTCTGAATATATAAGTAATATATTGAGGGTGCCCATGTGAAATGAGATAAATAACGTTTTGGGTCTAATTTTCATTCAAAGCACTATAATGAATTCAGCTACCCAGTCAAACACACATATTTTAACAAGCACTCATGTCAATGCATAATCACACAGACACACTCTGAGAGCACAAGTAATTGCGAAAATAGCAAACTGCAGACTTTGCCAAGGTAAACTGACCCAATTTTGATCATGTGCATTTCCTCGGTTCAATGTAATACAAAGAGTAAATGTACATGGCGCAAGAGTAGAGGAAGATTAGAATGATTTTAAAATTACAGTCTTATTTATTATACAAAAGATAAACTTCGTTTTCATTTATAAAAATGGGACCTAGTGTGATCTGTTTTAGGTAAAGACATAAGTAGCTTTTGAAGAGAAACTGTTTACAACCACAAGATGGCAGCAGTCCCTTACTACAGGAAATTCAAAATAATAAAGTAAGCTAGATGAATAGTAGGTTATTATACATCTGCATTCATAGCCAGTGGAAAACGAAAGAGTTTTGAAATACATCACGTCTCATAAAACTTAACTGGACTGTTGTTTTGGTGTAGACAGTAAGACATCAGGAACCTATTCCGAAGCGTTTCATTCTTAGAGATAAATATTTGTACTCCTCCACTGTCTGTATTTTTTAAAGTACCGGTATACAATTTATGATGGATAACTAGATCCCGAGCAATTTGTTCATCTTTGTCTTTTCTGCTTGTATTTCTATAGGATGCTCCTGCATTTGGGAGGGTCCAGGGGGAAGATGGGCATCCTGCTCTTCAGGAGAGTGGGTTTGTTTAGTCGTTCTGCCCACTTGTCTCCCCAAAGCCTGGAGTATCGACCAATCAAAAAGGTCATGGTGGCAAACAGAGGTAATCCTGAGATTAAATATTTTGCAAACAAAAAAAAAAAAGTGAAAGTGAGAGTCTGATCCCTGGATTAGTGCTCTGAAAGTCTAAATACACACATGCCCAGGAGTGCTGCATTTTAAATTAAGTTTCAACATAATATAAAAATGATTTACTTGTTATTATTTACTCACCCTCTTGTCATTATTTACTCATCCTTGTGTTATTTATTCACCTGCTTGTCATTTCAAACCTGCATAATAATGCAGGTTTTTCGAACTTTTGGATGCAATACTCCAAATATTTCAGATTACAATCATGACAATCATAATAATCAGATTACAAAAATGAAAGGGTTAGTTCACCCAAAAATGAAATTTATGTAATTAATTACTCACCCTCATGTTGTTCCAAAGCCGTAAGACCTTCGTTCATCGTCGGAACACAAATTAAGATATGTTTGATGAAATCTGAGAGCTTTCTGACCCCCCACATAAACAGTAGGCTATAGACTGCAACATTATTACCACTTTTAAGGCCCAGAAAGGTAGTAAAGACATCGATAAAATAGCCCATGTTGACTACACATGTTCAAACTAAATGTTATGAAGGCACGAGAATACTTTTTTGCAAAAAAAAAAAAAAAAAAAAAAATGTATTCAACAATTTCTTCTCTTCCCAGTCAGTCTCTAACTGATCACGTTGTAAACACAGTGCAGTGCTTCCGGGTTCTACTGCCGACTCAGGAGTCGGGTTTTTTTGCACACATTTATCGATGTCTTTACTACCTTTCTGGTCCTCCTTGAAAGTGGTAATAACGTTGCATTTCATCAAAAAGATCTTCATAAGGTCTTACTGGTTTGGAACGACATGAGGGTGAGTAATTAATGACAGAAATTTCATTTTTGGGTGAACCCTAATTATTAATTTGATTATATTTTAAAATACGACTACCGTTAGATTTTATTGATTTTATGATTACATGTCATTATCACAATGACAGTACATTATTCAAAATTCATTGATTCTCCATACTATTTATTTTTTATATATTTCACATTTTCCTTTAAAAAAAAAAGTATTATAGACTGCTTACATTTTTCAGGTGAAGGTCTTCCAGGTTTGTGGATCATAGTCATGTACTGTAGGCACCTATCACTGAAAACTGAGAGCCACACAACATTTGATCACTTGATTTACAGAAATCATTTAACTTTTAAGTGTTTTCTCAACATTGCATATCTAATCAATTCCCGACGAACACATTAAATATTGTTTACATTTTCACTTAGAGAGTCATTTAACCATGTATTACTGTCTTATAGGCTTTCGTCTTTCAAACACATTAAAATGTACAAATTCACATTTCATATTATGCAATGCAGGGATTTAAACTTTTTTGTCAGCTGAACCTTTTTGATTAGATATTTTCTCTTTTTTGTTGTTGTTGTTGATTAAAGCAACACTAAAGAAAATGTTAAAATAATGTTTCCATAATCGTTTCAGCGGTTCATTAAGTAGTAAAAGGGTGAAAGGCACCTGCCTTCTCTTTGCGGTCCTGCATGGGAACTATATTCTCAGAAGGCGGAGCCTTCTACTTATTTATTATGATAGCATTGCTACTTCTGCGGAGTGATTTGGACGCAGCACATGAGAAGCCCCGTGGCGAGGAGCAGAGAGCTCCTATAGTATCCAGCTGCAGACCCGCAGCACCACCAGTTTCAGAACCCCAGCGCCAGAACCGGAAGTAAGGGGCGGAGCTTACGTTCTAACACCAGCGCCAGAACCGGAAGTGAGGTGCTTACGTTCTAAACCGAGTAACGCGTTTTGGAGCGTAATTTGCTTAGACACGAAACGGTATACTTTATACGTATGTTATAATGATACATTAAGGTACAGAAACATTGGGCTTCACCATATTTTTAATATCGTGGTCCGTTGTATGCATTTATATTTACTATGGTTATTTTTTATAATAATTTTTACAATGTATTTACCTACATATTGTAAATACAGTTGTTATGATAACACAATTATTTCTATTTGTATATAGGACAGTTAAGCTGTCATTTGTAACTATACAAGAATATAGAAACTATTTAGCTATTTTAGTAAAATGTTCTTATTAAAGTGGTACTACTTACAAGCAGGAGTATGTTGTTTGTGCACCACAAATTGACACTTACCAATCAGGTATTTCAAATAATTGTAAACTAGCATGATAGAAAATGCCACAAACTATTGTAAAGTGACACACACCATTGTTAAAGTAATTATGAAAACTGTCACCATTCAGAAGTGTGCTGGACCTTGACAGTGGCTTTTCACAATGCAGAGTAGTGTACATCTGTAGATCCTATATTATAATGTGGATACAGCAAGTCAAATATTTGAACAAAACATTCGGGAATCTCCAGAAGGAATGTATTTTAAATTAATTTGTAGTTATTGTAGACTAATCCCCAATGTTTAGTCAATGCAGCTTATAAAATGTATACACCTTTTTCAGTAAGCAGAGACAGAAAAGAGACTTAACAAATATGTAAGTTAAAGTAATGAATATTTAGAATAAAAAAGGAAAAATTACATAAAAGCAGATCATCATTCATTTAGCGCTGTGTTGTGGTTGCGCTGTGTCACGTGACAAGCAGTGACGCGTCACCTTGGAAACCATAAAGTGACAGATTCGAAATAACGGTCGCCTTGAAAAACTCACGCTGGGGGGTCAATTAGAATACTTTAAACTTACGTGTGAAAGGGTTAACATTCTTCAAATTAGTGAAAATTCTGTCATCGTTTACATGCTTGTCTCATTGTAAATAACTCCGCGCCTCACTTCCGGTTCTGGCGCTGGGGTTCTGGCACTGGGGTTCTGAAACTGGTGGTGCTGCGGGTCTGCAGCTGGATATATCTCGAGAGTTCGCTCAAAGTGTTGCGCTAATCACTCCGCCCAAGTAGCAGTGCTTCGCCTGTTCTTAGAATATAGTCCCGGTATGTATACGGTTTAGATGGCTGTCTCATGTGACCTTGTTATTTGTACACGCTGTGACTATACAAATCACAACATGTAAACAGGAAAATGTTGGCATTATTTATTTGGTCACTTATTGAGAGCAGTATGCTAGCTGTAGCCGTTTACCTCCAGTCTTGTGCTAACGTTAGGCAAGCGGTGGGTGCACGTGCGTCAGACAGAGTTACAGAGCACAGAGATGAAAAGGGTATGTATGGACTTATCTAACTCTGGGGGATACGGTGAATAAGCTAACGTCAATGTCCCAAAAAGGCGGCGTGTTTAACATTAATTACTGACTGCAGTAGGCTGCTGTCACTTTTTAAGACATGACCACAGTCTGACCTGACTCACGTGACGCGGATCTAACACACCCGATTTGAGGCTTATGAGGATCATGAGGATACTCACAGCACAGCAGGCATTATTTCTGACAATTTTGTAAGCGCAATAAAATATGCCAAGCTGTTTGTCTCTCTGTGCGCGTGCGCGCGCCTACTCGCACACGTAGATCCATTTTACAGACATAGCGCCAGCACCAATTTGAGTTGGATGCTGTATTAATTGCAGAAATTAAGGCGTTATTTTTGACAGCCACAATATAAATAAAGTTAAAAACTCACACGGGGCATTTTTCTCCCATATATTGAATTGTGGGGTCATTCTGCATTCTACTAGCTGTTAACTGTTACATCCGCAGTGAAAGTGTTTACTCTCAATGCGTGTTGACATGTCAGCTTACACATTGTTAAAACAACAATTACGATATTATAGTAATCATATCGCACACCCCTAAATTCAATTCAATTACATTGTTTTTCTCATTTTAAAATCCTCTGATATAGTACATGAACTACTATTTTAATTGTGCTTTTTGTTGTTGTTGTTGTTGTTGTTATTTGAGAAACTGACAGGCTCATTTTCAGGTGAACTGTAACGCAGCCAACCACAGTTTACATTTCACAAATTTAATTACATTTAAAAACAAAACAAAACAAAATAATTTGTTTTACTATTGTTTCTCTTCTCCCTTCAGGTGAAATAGCCATCCGTGTGTTTCGAGCATGCACAGAACTCGGTATCCGGACAGTGGCAATATATTCAGAGCAGGACACGGGGCAGATGCATAGACAGAAGGCAGATGAGGCTTACCTCATCGGCAGAGGCCTGTCCCCCGTTGGAGCCTATCTTCATATCCCTGACATAATCAAAGTGGCTAAGGTTAGACAGTTATATAGCTATCTGTCAGACTGTGATTCACCTCCTCTGTCACTCTCTGAATGACAGGCTGTCTGCATTGTGCAATAAGCGCATCTCTTCCAGTGCTTAGTATTCACATCAGCTCTTCTCTATATGGTGCTCAAATAGATCCATTCCTGTTTTTTGGAACGGTGTCAGAGATGCCAGCCAGATTCAGATCCTTTGGCGAACTCTCTCATTATGCCACAGGCAGCTCATCTCTCAAACCAGCAGCTTAGCCACCACAACAATACACTAATAATGCTTAAACACAAAGCAGTACACACGCACAACACCACACCATATTAAAACTGAACAAGCAGCCAACATCATCGTCTCTAACCTCAGCAGACGGCCTCAGAATAATTAGTCTTTCTCCAATGCAATTACCATGTTGCACACAGTCAGCCAACAGAGAGAGGGGCCTTTTCAAATTCTCTCTGATTGGGATTTTAATGAAATTAGTATTTTCCAGCATCAGAATAATTAGGCCTGACTGCTGTGCCATATACATATCCCTGGCTAATGTTTTTTCATTCTGCTCTCATTTCTCTCTGTCTTTCTATTTCTCATCCACTGTGTATTTCTCTCCCTCTCAGGAAAATAATGTGGATGCGATCCACCCTGGTTATGGCTTTTTATCAGAGCGCGCAGACTTTGCTCAAGCCTGTGCTGAAGCCGGGGTGAGATTCATTGGACCTTCCCCAGAGGTTGTGCGCAAGATGGGGGATAAAGTGGAAGCCCGTGCCCTGGCCATACAAGCAGGTACCTGATAAACTCTACCCCTGAGATCTCTTTCTACATAGGGGAGGGGGGTAAACAGCATATGTATACTTAGATATCGCATCCGTTGCTCTAGACACATCAATGCGTCCACCATATTGGAACAATCAACATGCTGTTCATCACTCATACTAACAAATCAAGGCTGTGCAGCCTATGGTTGTAATAACCGCCAGGCTATAAATTCCAGTTAAAATGGGATCACCTTTCACAGGTGACAATGTCTAAGCTTGTGTTGTGTTTTTCTGTAGCTATAACTCAAAATGCAATATCCATATGCAGAAATATCTAACATAATTCCAGTGAAAATCATCTGCTAAAGTCAACTTGAAAAGTCAGCTTGCTCTCAAAAGCTAGTCATTCCAAATCCGATTTTTGTGCATATTCGATTGAAATCCGATCAGATTTTGCAAGACATTTTGTGTGCTCAAAGTCAAGTGTGAAACCCTGGCATAAGACATCACATATACTGGTGTAACAATGTAACTGGCAGAAAGAGTCACTGCAAAATCCCCGCTTCTAATCCATCTGCGGAGCCATGACGGCAGTTTCCGACCAGCAGTCTGACATCCAATGGATGTTTAGGTACAGTTTATAGACTCAAGGACTATTGGTTAGGTTAGTGATGAAGACCGAGTCCGTTCTGCCCTAACTTCCGTACTGAGAATGGTGATTTGGCGCTGCTGGTCGGAAATTGAACAGTCAGATACAAACAGTAAAAATGTTCAGTGCTGTAGAACTAAATTCACAGCTCAGCAAATCAAATTGAATCAAACTGGGTCCATATAATAAACAATTTATGATGGTAAGAGAGAGAGTTTTCTTTTATGACGCTATGGCTGCTTTAACACTGCAAGGCATAAATCCAATCTTTTGTCACTTGTTTATTGCATCTGTTTATGTTCACTTCAGACACACAACCAGCTGTGTACATGAATACCTGTCAAGGCTGTCAGTCAGCATGATATAACCTTTGCTAATTCTTCACAGTTATTTAAATAAAAAATCAATTGTTCTTAATGTCCTTCCCTTATGATGAAAAGTGACCACAAAATGAGGCCTTAAAGGGTTAGTTCACCCAAAATTGAAAATAATGTCATTAATGACTCACCCTCATGTCGTTATAAGCCCGTAAGACCTCCGTTCATCTTCGGAACACAGTTTAAGATATTTTAGATTTAGTCCGAGAGCTTTCTGTCCCTCCATTGAAAATGTATGAACGGTATACTGTCCATGTCCAGAAAGGTAATAAAAACATCATCAAAGTAGTTCATGTGACATCAGTGTAACAACATTTACTATGTATAATACGTTTGTAAGGGTCAATTTAGCTCAAAGGAATTATGAATTAACTTATAGGGAATCTTCAAAAGAATCATTCATACGGCCGAGCAAATGACTCGTTCAGCGTTCATTTGAACGGGCCGTAACTGCAGCTCTGCAGCGGATATAAATATCCAAACTATAGTGAAAACACTATTTATTAGCAAGGTAACTTAGATCAGCAGTTTAAGACATTAAATTCGTAAGCACATAACACAAGAACAATTATCTTTCAAATATAAGCAAGACTTTATTGATTATTCTAACACATAAAACTAATATCTAACACAAACACACGCACACACACATTCATACGAGTTGCAGAAAGAGAGAGAGTGAGGAAAGAATGAGTTTTAAGAGCAAGGTGATGAAATCCCAAGTTTCTATATGCACTTATAAGACATGACCTGAACGAACCATCAATACTTAATTTAACCCTTCTATCGTTTCTTAGGCGGGTTATTCAATTTATATTAATGCACCAGTTCAGTTAAGAGTCTGGAGGTTACTTGCTTGTTTTTGCGTTCCTTTGGGGATTCCTTTTGTTGGCGTAAAAGGGGGTTTCCCGGGTTCGTTGATTGGCTGGCAGCTTCTCGTGGCTGGATAGATGTCTTGGGCGGCCAATCACGTGGTGTGTTGGCGGATGGATGGAAAGTCTTTGAAGTTGGAAGCGGGCTTCACAGTCGAATCGTTTAAACGAAACTTTGCAGCAAAACTTAACTTAGAACCGAGACTTTCAACGGGAAAGAAAAGAAAACTAAGAGACATAAAGAAAAGTGAGGCGAGTTTAGATGGCTTGACTGAAGCTGTTTAACCCATGTTCTTCTGATCTTGATTTGGGTTCTTTCGTCCGCTCGTCTAACGTTACATGGTTACTTGTCTGGAGGGAGTAAATCCGCTCTTCCGCTAACGGTCTTTTTCCTTCTACTCCTCCTTCCTTCTTTCTAAACTTCTTTCTTCCCTACTTCTGAATCTTTGTTCGGGTTTTAAGCTCAAATGTTTGTCCAGCCTCCTGGATGAGTTCTGACCAATGAGGCACTGTCTTTATTTGAGAGGTGGCATTTTCTTCACCTCACGTCGTAAATCATGCGTTATCTGTGATCTCTTTACTCTACAGAGTACAGAGGCCACAGTTTAGACATCATTACTATTATAAGAATACGAAACATTTTACACAGATTTCAATCAAGCCATCTTTTGAATTACGAACATATGATCGCACTGATAGGAAGCACGACACACTTTCATTCAAACATCTACTAGTTATAACCATTACATGACTTATATGATCTAAGCATAATAGACACACATATAGAGGTTGTAAACACAATATATAATTATGTAGTTGGATTATGTTTGGTAAGAAGTTCATCAAGAATTGTTTTGGGATGATTTTATGTAATTTTATATGTAAAGTCTTAGTCTCTGTGGGTTTTGAGGAGGTCGTTCAAAGGTCCTCAAAGAAAAGGAGGTCTGTTTTACATCCTTTGTCATTAATCTTGGTGGGTGCCAGAGCTGTGCCATCTCTGAACCAATCAGTCTTTCCCAAACTATCTAACTTGACAACGTTCTTCGTTGTTGGGCTCATCTCTTCAGGCCATAAATTCCTTACTGGGGGGTTTTCGTTGGCTATGGTAGACTGGCTGGAGCCGGGGTCTGGAGTGTTGAGTTCTGGGTGGAATTATGTTTGAACGAATCACCTGGAAGATTCATTTGTGTTTGGTTCGCCCTGAACGCTACATATAGTAAATGTTGTTACATCAGTGGGTTAGTTAGAAGTTTTTGAAGCATTGAAAATACTTTTTGGTCCAAAAATAACACAAAATAAGACTTTATTCAGCATTGTATTCTCTCCCGGGTCTGTTGTCAATCCGCGTTCAGGACTCCGCAGTGACGCTGCTGGCGTAAGGCGATGATGACGTGTTATCTGGTGCGCCCGAGCTTCGTTCACAGTCTGAGGGAGACGCACGCTATATTCAAGCTATTCTACATTGTTTGCGTGGATATAATTGTTTTAATGGTGCGTAAATGTGCATGTCGCGGATGAGACACTTTTACAGCGTGCGTCTCCCTCAGTCTATAAACGGTCTTACGGGCTTAGAACGACATGAGGGTCATTAATTACATTATTTTCATTTTTGGGTGAACTAACCCTTTAAGTGTACAACAAAACTTATATACTGTACTTGTATACTAGTCAGTGAGAGACTTTTTGTTTGTAGATTGATGTACAGTATCCTCATTTCTGCAAAATTTGCGATTGACAAAACAACTTAAAGGTGGTTAGCTGGTCTTTCCTGGTTTAATCTGATGTAGCTTGAAGTGTTGTTGTAGTATTTGAGACTGGTCTTGGTCTCAAGCCCATTTTTTTAAGGTCTTTGTTTTGTTTCGGTCTTGACCGGAGTATTGTCATGGTTTCAGACTTAGAGGACTCTGGATTTTATCTCAAGACCAAATGTGATGCGATGCCCCATTTAAATAGCTATGTAAATGTGTGTGTGTGTGAAGGTGTTCCAGTTGTTCCCGGAACAGGCGCTCCCATCTCGTCTCTTCAAGAGGCTCATGAGTTTGCCAAAACACATGACTTTCCCATCATCTTTAAAGCTGCATATGGAGGAGGAGGCCGTGGGATGAGGGTGGTCAGAAATTATGAGGTCAGTGAAGCTTCTGACCCATGAAGGAGTAAAAAAAAAAATGACTAGGGAATCAGAAAACCATCATACTGTATGTCACTGTGATGATAGCAGGCCAGCCATCTGAATATACAGAGTGCTACAACGCCACAGCGTTCACACTTATTACTTATTGCTGCCTCTACAAATTAAACTGGAAGAGGGGAAAATTATTTAAAATTGGACAAATTGCACACTTCACTTTTTCACTTTAGGGCTCAAAAACATTCTCGCTAGATCCACATAATCACTTTTTCCCATTTGAAAAGCACAAACCAGTAGTGCCCTGCTCCTCTTTGTCAGATAACTGTGATGTAATTCAAGCCTAGCCCACTAAGCCATGTCAATCACACCTGTTAATGGGCCTCATTTTCTGCTCATGTCTATACAGCATATAATGTTTATTTTATGTCAGTGGCTACTGCCTATTTTACGACTGCTTTCAATTGTGTTACTCTATTATAGATGCTTAATGTGCTCCACTTGGCATGTGGACATGCACATGTGACAATTACTACTCCAGGGTATAACTATATCACACGGACATTGATAGCCCTGCATAGTCAATTTACTGTATTTATTGCCTATATTTTATTGCCTATACTGTCATATGAAAAGTGTTTATTGCCTCCTTCTACAAGGCTCTGTGAGACAAGTTGACAAGCTTTGTCTTAGAAAGAGATTTTTAAAAAACATTTTGCACTGATTTCTGAAGACATGTCAGTTCATTCAATCAAATACATACATGCAGCCTTGCGGAGCAAAAGAGACTTCTTTTAAAAACATTAAAACATCTTACTGATCCAAAATCTTTGGCAGGAGCTAGAGGAGAACTATCAGAGAGCCTATTCAGAGGCTCTGGCGGCGTTCGGTAATGGTGCTCTGTTTGTTGAGAAGTTCATCGAGAAACCACGACACATTGAAGTACAAATTCTTGGTGAGTATATATATCTAGGTGCTTTTTGTGTTTGTGCGTGTTCAGGTTGACAAATGAAACAGAGAGGGATGGATAATATAAGAATTTGTTTGCAAGTCCCTAGGCCATGTGCACATATTTGCTTACTATGATCTATTAGCTTCTCTCTGGTGTATTTCAGCCATTATAGCTGAGTATTTTGGCTCATTAGACGTGATTTGCTCGTCTGGAACAGAGCTCATAGTCGATAACATACAGCTGGAATTGAATTGGGCTTGTTAACAGAGAATGGGTCTGTGTGTGTCCAGGGAACACCAACCACATGCTCTCTTTCTCTCACTTTCAGATAAACTGGTTTTATGTCTTCTTGTCCTCCAATATGAATGTAATACCAAAAGATAAATGGACAAATATCTGAGATACTAGACAAAGGAATTAACTTAAAATGAAAGGATAGTATCAACAAAACAAAGTAAAAGACGATTATGTTGTTAAATGCTGTTCATGTTTGTGGTGGATTCACATAAAAAATGGTGTCACTTCCAGGCTTCTGATAGCTAAAGGGATATTACAAAAGACTAAGTGAATGAAAAGTTCAATTGAGGACACTGGAAAGGCCTACAGTATAAAATTAATATTGTAAAACTATACTCACGAGAAAACATATTGGTCAGAGGAGGAGTTTAGAAACGCCTGAAAAGTTTTTTTCATGGGACAACATCTGCTCAAACCAACGCCGTAACCATGTCTTGAACATTGGGGCGACCAAGTTTTTTTTGTTTGTTATTGAGTATATACGTCTTTTTACTTCAATGAATTAAAAAATTAAAGGGGATTTAAGGGAATAAAGAAAAAGTAACATCATAAAATAAGCATTAAGGCCGCTGAGGCATACCAGCCTAGAAATGTAACTTTTAAAAAATGTTGTCATCCAAACAACAAACAGAGGGGTGCATAATGGAGTGCAAAATAGCAGCATAATGAATCAAATATTTGGGGGACAATTTGGCCATTTCTAATTATTAGAGGGACTTGTCCTTCTCAGTGTCTATGGTGGTTATGGCCCAGGCTCAAACCAAAGTTGTTGATTTAAATTTCATGTTTATGTTCACTTAATTGTAATAAAAAAACTATGTATTTTCATTATATATAATATCTTAAAATAAGAAAATATTTTATACACTATTGATATTCAGACATATATGATAGGGACATGGAAATATAATATTCTGCATTGTGGGAGTAACCCATTTAAGAATCAACCTTAAAACGTTCTCTTTGCACCTCTCTCTGTCCCTTCTCTCAATATTTATTCTTCTCGCTTTCACTCACAGGTGATAAATATGGAAATGTAATTCATCTGTATGAGAGGGATTGCTCTATCCAGAGGAGGCATCAGAAAGTGGTAGAGATAGCTCCTGCTGCCCAGCTCGACTCGCACCTCAGAGACAGACTGACCTCAGACGCGGTCAACCTGGCCAAACAGGTACAGTACTTAAATCAAACGATTGACATGCATTATACAACTTGTGTGACCACAGCTTTCACACATACTGTAAATTTCTCTTAGCAACATATTGGCATGCCCTTAAAGAACTTTTCTCTATACGGTGTGAGTCAATCAACTCAAGGTTATAATACCTTCGCTTATTTCATTATCCCTGGTCACACGCTCACACACACCCTCAAGGGATGTGTGCACCCAGGCACAGATTTCTCTCAACTACAGTGCTGTATGTGTGTAGTGAATGATTAACATATGCTGCTAGTTCTCAGTGCTGCTGTCAAAAGAATCAGTCACAGAGGAAGGTAGGTTTTATGTGTTTGTGTTTAGCAGAGGCTGATAAATGAAGATTAAAGCAACCAATGAGTTATTGGAAGTAAAGTTTCAGGATTGTCTGTCATTATGGAGATATGTGTTGCACTTTCACCTTTCTTTCATCTCTTAAAACATTTTACCTCTTTTTCATCTGTTGATGATTAGTAACAAAGTTTGTATTTTGATAGCTACATTTGTGCAATTATGTATGGACAGTGTACAAGTCTGATGGCACATCGTAAATCTGGCATTTTGCTTAGTTAATATTCAATTGAATTTAAATTAATTAAAATAATTGAATTGCGGTCTGAGACTTTTGGGCCTCTCTGAGGAAAAATTAACAAATTATATGAGAAAACAATTGACAATAATAAATAGATATATTTAGAATGATAATACAAATATATGGATGACCAAAAAAAGAAAAGAAAAAAAGTTGAATATAGATGTAACAACCCTATGCAGAAGGTATTGCGAAAGAGCGACAAAATAAGCAACATAATACCACATGACTTTTGAGATGGCCTGGATGAAAATATGATGCATGATGTAGAGATATTTTGGCTATTAATGCAATTAGACACTCAAGTTGAGTGTTTTGGTGTCAGAACGTTCCAATGAAAAATCAGTAGTCTGACATTTTTCAGTTTTCTGGAATGGAAAACCCTCCTGGTGCATGCTGGGAAAGTGTAGAGATTAATCTGTGTTGATCTGCCTGCTCTCTGTCAAAACTGAGTACAAGCTTACACACACACACACACACACACACACACACCTGGTTCGCTATCTTTGTGGGGACTCTCCATAAACATTATGTTTTTTATACTGTACAAACTATATATTATATCCCCTTATACTAACACTTCCCATAAACCTACCCATCAAAGAAAACAACTTTCTGCATTTTTACATTAAAAAAATAATTCTGTATGATACCTCAATTTAGGTCCCCACGGTGAAATGAGTCCCCATGAGTCAGTGTGCATTCACACACACACACACACACACACACACACACACACACACACACACACACACACACACACACACACACACACACACACACACACACACACACACACACACACACACACTTTTTTAGATATCTTCTCTGACCTTAGAGTTAGTGACAGAAGGATTAGGGATTTGGAGAGATAGACTCGCCACCCAGTGATTACAAGGTGTGTACGTGAGCACCAATTCCAATCTGTTGATAAACCACATGCTGTCAGTTTTGATAAGTCACTTGCCCCTGTAGGAATCAAATTTGTATGTTTTTGAAATGATATTAGTGATGCTGGCAGTAGCTGAGAAAAGGTGAAGAGAGAGAGGGAAAGAGCGACCATCCAGGCAAGAGAGAGAGACCAAGAGATGACAGATAAAGATGGAGAGAGAGAGTATAAATCAATATTGGGCAGGTGCAGCAGACAGGATGGGTTTATTGTTCTATTTTTTGGCTTGATGAAACTTGGCAAGCTGTTGCTTGTTCTCAGTCCCTATCATTGTATTCTACAATTTGTAATGTAGGTACATTTACAACAGGTGGCAGTATTTCATTCATACTGATTTCGAGCCTTTTTCAGGCCACCCCCAAGTATTCGTCTGGCTTGTTTTGAAAACTGAAAATTTGTCCACCTTAAATGACCCAGTAATTACTTTTTGTACTTGTATCCGTCAAAGTAAGCAAGATCTAATTTAAACAGCGAGCTAACAACACAAGCTAATTAAATGTGTAGTGCGACCACTGAAAGCTTTTCACAATTAAGATTTCACTGTTTTCATTCATTATCTTCACAAGGTTATAGGCCTGTATTAGCCTCTGATTGTTTCAAATTAGAAAGCCAGTTTTCGTCTCTACTGTTCTCTGTGCCTTTTCTGTTTTTCTGTGTTCTCGTTTATGTATAGTAACCAATCAAGACAGCATTTAGATCCTAAAACCTAAAGACTGCTTTAGCTTTCATCCTCACACCCTGTGAAATACAGAGAGACATTATTGTCCAATTGACCGTTTGCACAGACCCGCCCCCTTTAGTTACTGTTGCTATGTCCGACAAGCTACGCCGCTCTCACACCACACCATGTTCTCACGCAGTGAAAATACATCGCGGAGCAGAGAGGACACTGACAACGTGTTGACAGACAGGACAGAACAGGTTACTTTTGATATGAAACAAAGTCTCAACTTTCAAATTTTGTCATTTTTAAAAGATATTTAAACAATAAATACCGTTTTGTGGCTATTTAATGTGTCGTGACAGATTGCTGTAGAGCCTCAGTTAAATCTGCTCGTGAACCGATCATCTCTTCCTTCTAGTTTATTTATAGCATCAAATAAACATGAATGAACATAAGAAGGGATGTTGTTTTAACCGCGGAAAAGTTTTTCAAGTTCAAATCCTCCAATGTTAATCTACTAACTCTCCTGACTGCTTTGTCGGACAAAAATGGCGGATTCTGCAGATGGCGGATTATGATTGGTCAGATCGCCTGTCAATCAAACTGCAGTGTTTTGTGTTATTGATTTCAATCATTAAAAGGATAACCCCAAAATTTATATTCTATTATCGTTTAGTCATCCTCATGTTGTTTCAACCCTGCATGACAGACTTTCTTCTGTAGAAAGATATTTTGAAGAATGATCAAACCACTCTGGACCCCATTGACTTTTATTGTATATAAAACAGAAATTTTTAAATTTTAAGTAAGAGCAGCCAAATACTGGTTTAGACCAGTTATTGTATTCTTAAAATGTCTAAATATTGGGTGATACATCAGTCTGCTGATAGTCCTGTGCCAGTTTTTATACACCTGTGCAGAGAGGTTTGTTGGTCCCACATCGCTCTGATGATTTCAGGAATTCCTGTTTCTGGATGGAATAATCCACTAAAACAAGGTTGAACTCATGACCCTGGATTTAGGTAGCGGCCCCATTATTTCAAAATCTCTATTGTTGGCAGTCGTCTTAGTATTTTTTTTTTACTCACAAAACCCCTAAAATCCCACAGCTAATACACTTGCCTTGCCAGTAGAATTGATCTGTAGAGCTCTGGTAAAGCTCTCCAGCTCCATTACAGTCTCTGTTTTGGATTGTAGCCCAACCAGCAGCTTTCTTTATTCTTCTGGTCTTCGTGACATGAAATATAGGCCATTTATGATAATGCTGTACTAATTTGATAATAAATTATACTCTCCCTCTCGGTCTCCATTGCTGAGAGTGCTGGTTGAGCATGAGTGGTTTTCTTGGTCTGTGGAAAAAGCTTTACTTTACATTCACTTTCTTGTCTATTACTGAGCCAGTAACAGCTGATGGAATTCAGGAGGGTCTGATCCTAATAGGAATAGCACGACATGCTGAGGTCCTCCTCAGTCCACGCCGTTCGCTCGGCTCTTTCTCTCTCTGTGTAATCATTAGCCCTCACCCGAGTAGCCTTGCAAGCTCTAGGACCTTGACAAGTTGGTCGGTGTCCTGGGGGTCTTGCAGGCTAAAGACATGCTGTTTTTGACATGACCGAGAATGGAAGTCTGACACCTTTTCTGTCGGCTGGCAAAAGGAAAGACATGTATTAGGCCTAAATAATCCCTCCATTGTTACTCACCAGACTGAGATGTCAGTAGGGATCGACTAGCCAGAGGAAGCACTGGATCTTTTCCCAAAGGACTGGCTGACAAATCCATGTATTTTATTTATTTATTTTATACACTGCCTTTCAAATGTTTGGAGTCAGTTATTATTATTATTTTTTATGCTCACCAAGGCTGCATTTATTTGATCAAAAATTGAGTAAAAAGGAAATAATTGTGAAATATGATTACAATTAAAATTAGGTTACACTTTATTTTAAGGTGTTGTTGTTACAGTGTAATTATATATTTAAGTACTGAGTAATATTAAGCACCTACATGTACCGGTACTTACTATAGGGTTAGGGTAGGATTATGATTTGGTTGAGGGTTAGTTGCATGCAATTATGCATAATTTACTATTATTACTATGGTAAGTACATGTAACATATGTAAAAAGCACACTGTAAAATAAAGTGTTACCCAATTTTAATATAATTTAAAAAGTGATTTATTCGCTAAATTTTTTTTTTTTAGCAGCCATTACTCCAGTCATTGGTGTGACATGATCCTTCTGAAAGAAGATTTGGTGCTCAGAAAACATTTATTTTTATTTTATTATTATTATTATCAATGTTGAAAACAGCTGTGCTTGTTACTGATTAAACTGATGTTGTGGAAACTGATTAAAATAAAATAAAAACGGGATTCTTTGATAAATAAAAAGTTCATAAGATCAGCATTTATTTAAAATAAAAGTATTTTGTAATATATGTTTGTACTGTCACATTTGATCAATTTTAGCATCCCTGTTGAGTAAAAGCATTAATTTATTTTGAAAAAATCTTACTGACCCCAAACATTTGAAGGGTAGTATATAAATATGTACACCTTGCTAGTACTAAGTTCGGAGCCTTTTTGCCTTCAGAACTGCATTACTTATTCGTGGCGTAGGTTCAACTAGGTGCTGGAAACATTCCTCAGAGATGTTGGTCCATATTGACTTGTATATGTATAGCATCACGCAGTTGCTGCAAATTTGATGGCTGCACATTCATGATGTGAATCTCCAGTTCCACCACATCCCAAATGTGCTCTATATTGGATTGAGGTCTGGTTGCTGTGGAGGCCATTTGAGTTTAGTGAACTCATTGTCATGTTCAAGAAACCAGATTATTTGAGGTTTGTGACATGGCATGTTATCCTGCTGAAAGTACCCATCAGAAGATGGGTACACTGTGGTCTTAAAGGGATGGACATCCCACAACAATACTTGGGTAGGCTGCGGCGTTTAAGCGAAATACTAAGGGACCCAAAGTAAAACCGTTACACCACCACCAGCAGCCTGAACCGTTGATACAAGGCAGGATGAATCCATGCTGCTTTCATGTTGTTTACGTCAAATTCTGACCCTATACCATCTGAATGTTGCAGCAAAAATCAAGACTCAGACCAGGCAACATCTTTCCATTTTTCTATTGTCCAGTTTTGGTGAGCCGTGTGAATTGTAGCCTCAGTTTCCTAAACTTATTTGACATGATGGCACCTGGTGTGGTCAATCACTGCTGTAGCCCTTTTGCTTCAAGGTTTGACGTGCATTCAGAGATGCTCTTCTGCATACCTTGGTTGTAACGAGTGGTTATGCATAAATTCATTGAGTTGCTGCCATGTGATTGGCAATCACAATAGATAGAAAATAACTTCCACCTAATCAGGCCGTACCATTTAACCACAATAGTGGGTTCTGACATTTGGCATCAATGTATTTTAAGAAAAAAAACATTATGTAAAATGTTTGTCTTAGTACTGAAAATTAATTATAATCATTACAGATTTGAACTCTGGTCTCCATAATTTCATTGTAAGACTCTATTTTTTGGTAATGAGAGCTTCATCCTTTAAACTGCTTCCGTGTCCTAATTATGTCGCTGTCCGTGGTTCTGAAATGCATAATTTAAAACACTGTGTACATTTGTCTTGTGAGCTTGTGAGCAAGCAACAGTGCGTAGTTAATTCTCAAGCATTCTGAGGGGACAGTTTACTTTGTTACAGAACTTGTGAACAGAAAAAGAAAATGTGGAAAATCTTAAAACTGTTCATTTTATAACCTCTAACTAAATGAAATGGGGCTAGACTGAAAAGGAGAGTGAGGATATAGTAAAAAAGAAATGCGTCTTCTGGACAGGATGAAAGACGTGAATGAATAACGGAGTAAACATCGGTAGGGGTGGAAACAGCAGTGAGGAGACAGTCAGTACTGTACTGTCAAGGACGTTCCCTTGGTTGCAAAATAAACACACATTTTGTGGCATCGCACGCACACAGGCCTGAGGCTCCCACTGCATACCATGTGGAGTTGTGCTCTGCTGTTGATGGCCAGAACTGTTGAATTGATTTATTACTTCTGGCTGCTGTTGTTGACATGGCTGAAATCTAAATGTCTACAGCCGGCTGGAAATGTAAGCACTTTAAAGGGCACCGTAAGTCATTTGTCCTCGCTCTCACACAGCTTTATTTTATTTTCAATCAAATTTCCATCTGACAGTCTTGTGGTCTTTGGTCAAAAAGATTGAATTCTGAGATTAAGCCATTGGTATCAGAATATCTTTGTGTTTGAAAGAAAAGGCCCATTGTCCCTTCCCTTTGCTTCCTTTGCTTCCTTCACTCTGTAGTTTCACACCTCTCTCTGCGTCCATCCAAACGCCCCGCGCTAAATAAAACGCTAAGTGCACTTAACCTTTCACAAACAGCGGAAACTGAGGGATAAACAACAGAATAGCCGGCAGCTTGCTGTCATCAGCAGTTTGAATTGCTCAGTGTCTGTGCTGTTGGTTGATATCTCTCGCTGGACTCTCGTTCTTTCAGGGGTTTGTATGCAACGCATGTGATTCAGACATAAATTAGCAAATTTTAAAGGAACGGGGAGTACAAAAGCTCTGTTGACAGATGCAGTTAACACTCCACATGTGGCATACTGTGTAATTTAGACTTCGAATGAAGATCTGTTACTGCACATGAGCTATTTGCATATATTTGGCTCGAACATCCAGTTTAAAGCCCCGCTTATCTGATGCGTATGTGTCTGAATTAGAGTCGGGGTGATCGCCGATTTTGTAAATGTGATCAAAAACATGTCCTCCCTTTCTCTCTCTCTTGATATCACTGTCTCTCTCCCGCTCGCAGATTTGAAATGCAAATAGTTATTTGATGACAATGAATTGTGCAGCTTAAAGCCATTAACATGAGGTGATTGACTATAGCAAGCTAAATTCATGAATAAATCTTCAAGGAAGGATTACAGATAAAACCAGCTCATCAAATAACACAGAAGCCTGAGATAACCCGATTCTATCATTCTCTTCTCACATCTCACCTCTCTAGTCCCTACAGAGAAATACAAACCATTCTTCAGCATACTGCAGTCTTTCTCATTCTCTGCTTGCTCTTCCCTAAGGCTGTGTGGAGTGCTGCAAAGTGGGTGTTGCGCAAATGACTGCCAGATCTCACTAAAACAGACGGGCCGCTGGTGTTATAAACGCCGGTCTTTTGTAGGGACCCTGTCCTAAAGGCTCGGAGCGAGCAGTTGACCTGCACTCAAACAAACACATGTAGGATAGGCTGTTAAGGGAGAAATTTTCATCTCCAATCCCAGTTAATCAATTTCCATTCCGTTAAACGTTTCGTGTGTCTTATTTGCTTAAGCATACATACTGTAAATATAAACCCACATGAATCTAGGACAGACTTATTACACACTCATGTATGCTACATAGGCCTGCATGGCATAGATAACTGGAGTGCTTCTTATGTAAATTTTCCTAGACACTAGGATCAATAACTGCTTTTTTGCTCTAATTTTTAACTGGAATGGTTTTAAATGAGCACCGACTTCAAATGACCACTAAACTTTTCTGACACTGTTTACCAAAGATAAGTCGGTCCGTGAACATTCGAGAGCAAGTTGACTACGGAACTATACATGTATGAATATCTATCTGCAATAGACTTTAGCAGATGATTTTGCTGAACTAACACAATACAACAAGACGAAGGCGTCAGTGAGTTGACACAACATTGAAAAGTTACCTTAGTAAAGGTAAAACATTAAAAGTACCACAGTAAAAACATGTAATATTGAGTTAATACAGTTAAAAGCACAAACCAACACATTTTATCCTGTGAAATTTTATCGCATTTCTTTGGGAATTTATATCTCAGTGGTCTCGCAACCAGAAGCGGAGCAATGTTGTGGCATCACTGATTCTTACTGTGAGCGACGACACGCTGACCGTTCTAAGGTGGCGCACACTGACGTCTCTAGAGTGGTCGAATGTGGGATCTACGTATTCTAGGCTATAGTGTTTACTGCACTACTGAGTGAGCAGTGTAGTGCGATTCACAAATCACTGACTCTTATGAGCCAAATCTTTTTAGTGAATCAAAACATACAGTACAGTACGACCAGTGTAATCCGTTAATGAACAAATGACTCTAATGAGCTAGTTCTTTTAAGTGAATCAAATACATGCAGCGTGACCAGTGAAGTCTAATTTCCAACCGAATTGCTATTATAAGCTGTTGTTGTGTTTAGTTAAAGGTAGGGTAGGTCAGAATTGTCTAAAAAAAACTTTTATTCAAATTTGTTTAAACTGTCTTTATATACCAATACATAATTAAAATGCAAGTACTCTGAAATAGAGAGTATAAAAAACTGAGTGACTCTAGTGTATTTAATCTTCAATAAACACAGCTCATTAATTCCATTCACTCCCACCTAAAAACAGGTGCGCGACTGCGCGCACGTGGGCAGAGCCAGTAATAGCAGCGGTAGTCATGGCGACGGAGAGTGACAGTCGCGCAAGCCAATCACTTGTTTCGTCCCGGTAGGAATTAATGAGCTGTGTTTTTTGAAGATTAAATACACTATAGTCACTCAATTTTTATACTCTCTTTTTCAAAGTACTTACATTTTAATTATGTATTGGTATATAAAGACAGTTTAAGCAAATTTGAAAAAAAGTTATTTAGACAATTCTGACCTACCCAACCTTTAATCAAAGTCCCTTATGAATCAGTCAGAGAGGTTACTAAATTGATGTAATCACAAATTTCTTACGTTTTTCATGTTTGTTTCAAAATGAAGCAATAACTGTTAATGTGTCTTGGTGCACTTAATGCTTTTGTATGACTTGTGCAGTTACTGACTGGTTGTTTATTGTGTAGTTAATTGTAGTGGTATACAATTCAGTTTAACTCGATTGAATCTGAATGAATGGAAATAGACTGCTGAGGGTCAGAAATGCGATAATAATTATATTTCATTCCGCAATCAGTTCCAAAAGAAACGTTTTGGAATAAAATATAATTAACTTGAATAATGGAATTATTAATGGAGTTGTAATGAAACAGAAGTAGCGACAGATCTTTTCTTTCATATTGTGATGAACATCTGCATATAATGCATTACTGTAATGTTGGTTCTGTTTTTTGATTGTTGATTAGATTTTGAGATGTGGCTATTGCATAAAAAAAACGAGAACGATCTGATAGCGATCTTGCTGGCGTGGGTTTAAGTGGACTAAATGATTGGTGATATCTGACATATGTTAAGATTTTTACATAAGATTTTTTTTTTAATGAAGCATTTTAAAATTGTTCACAATGAGACCAATAACATGCATTTAGAAAATAGATTAATTTCATGCTGACTTTACCAGAATTCCTTACAATTACTATTGCAACTAGAAACACATATACTTCTAAACATACACTAACCAACAAATAAACTGGCTTATTCACAGCTCACTGCATTTGTACTCAACTTCTGTGTGTATCTATACATTTTCATGCTTGTAGGTGTGTACACTAAACACACTTAGCAACAAATACACTAAGCTTTTAAGCTCTTATAACACCTGATGTGAGCTGCATGCGCAAAGTTCTCGTAAAAATGCGTGCACAAACTTTTATATCGTTTTTTTTTTTTTTTTTTTCTCCCCCAAGCCATCTAATTGAGCTGTTCATGCAGGAGCTCATATTTAATGCATTTCACAGAGAGATGAGGAGAGACTGGCAGAAATAGTCTTCTGTAGAATGTCCTGCTGGTGTTAACAAGCTTCAGGACTGCACTTATCTGCTGGCTCTTATTTTAAATTCTGACTGAGAACATCAATCTTAATTCCATCAGACTGCCAGCAGGGGAATTTTTGAGGGATTTCGTTGATTTTGTTTGGAGTGTGTGTGGAAGGGGTGGTGTTATGCATTTTGTTTGTTTGTTTTTCAGTTTAGCTCGGATGCCTTGGATTATATTCGCTGAAGCTTTGGGGTCTTACTGAGTATTATGGGACATTTGCCATGGTGTTTATTGTTTTGTCTGTGGGCCAGTTCGATGGATTCAGCAAAACTTCAGACTCAAGTTTTTTTTTTCTTTACAAAGCAAATTAATTTGGAGGGGAAAACAAAGGATGGACATTGGAACACAAAGTGGAAAAGACATTCATACAGAGAAAGGCCATGTTTATACTTGGCATTCAAATGTGAACTATTATCTTAAGGTTGTTATATGCGCTTTAAAAAGCATTCATAAAGACCCTCAAGAAGGTTATGAAAAAAACTGGCTCTGATATCAGCAAATAATAAGGCATTTCAAGACAATGAAATTAAATGTTCAACCTTGTTATTGCAAGGATTTGTTTTAAAAGGAAACCCCAGATTTTCTCAAGAAGACGTGCTATACACCAGATCCGTTATACAAAATTTTACATGTAAATTTTGTCATGGGCAAAACAGATTCATTCAGTTAGCTGGAAATAGAAGCTGCTTGATGGGAGTAAACGTGCTGTGTTCTGATTGGGTGATGTGGAAGATAAAGGTTTAGAGCATTGTGTTTATAATAGAGTATTGTGTTTAGCTTTAGATTTTTACCTATCATTACATTTCAGAGATAAAGAAGGGGAGAGAAAGTATTTTTCCTCTAAGGTGATGGGGTGGATGAAAGGTAACACATAAGGAAAGGAGAAAAAAACGATGAGCCAGATCAATGAGAATGAGAACATGAAATTAGCAATTTTGATTCGTTTTTTTTTTTTTTGTTAATTGTTTGTGTTGCCATGACAACTGTTCACATGCTTTAAAATTCCTGAAGAGTTGTGAAGTACAGCAAGGATTTACCCCTCAGGGTTTCCCGCAGAAAATGTGTTAGTTAAGGTGGTGAGGTGGGGTTTGCCTGTACTAAATTTAACAATTATTTATTAAACACTTAATATTAAATTTAAATTGTTAAAAACAATTTATCCAATTTAATTTATAAATAACCAGCTTTTCAAAATAACTTTTGCAATGTGCAATTGCAACAAACTATACAAATATTTAAAAATCTTTCCAAGACCGGCCCGACACATTAACTGTATGAGCCCGAGCCCGATTTAAACCCGACCATTTTTTTAATACGTGGGTCGTAATAACTAACGTTCTCAACTTTCTACTGCCCGCAAAAATTATATATATATTAGGGCTGTCAAAAGATTAATCGTGATTAATCACATCCAAAATAAAAGTTTGTGTTTGCATAATATATGTGTGTTTACTGTGTATAATTATTATGTATAACATAACACACAAATACACACACATGCATGTATATAATTAAGAAATATTTGCATTTATATACTTTATATACATTTATATAATTTATATTATATATAAATATAACACATTTTTCTTAAATATATACATGATTGTGTGTGTTTTTATATATATAAATAATTATACACAGTACACATACATAAATTATTATTTTGGATGCGATTAATCACGATTAATCTTTTGACAGCCCTTATATATATATATATATATATATATATATATATATATATATATATATATATATATATATATATATATATATATATATATATATATATATACACTATATAAATATATATTTTTCCGAGGATAGCGGCAGGAAATATCGGGCTTGGGCAGAGAATCTAAGCTCTATACAGAACAGAGTAACACGGCGGATATCGCTCATATAAATTCTTTTTGACGACGTAGTAAAGGTGGCAGGGGTGTGTTGCTTAGGCGTGTGTGTGAGAGTATTCACTCGTTCACACACACACACACACACACACACACACACACACACACACACACACACACACACACACACACACACTCATTCAATTTTCCACTGACTCACTCGCTCACTGATTCACTCACTCGCTCAGTGACAATATCAATCTCTTGCTTAGTGACTCACTCATTTAGTGATTCATTCGCTCACTGACTCATTCATTCACTCATTATGCTCTCTCACAGATTCATTCATTAACTGATTCACTCACTTTGTTGTTTGCTCACTCACGCACTCTCAGATTCATTCACTCGCACGCTCGCTCACTCGCTCGCTCGCTCGCTCACTCACTCACTCACTCACTCACTCACTCACTCACTCACTCACTCACTCACTCACTCACTCACTCACTCACTCACTCACTCACTCACTCATCCTGTGACTCAGTCACTCAGTTCACTTTTGTAGCAAAGTTACATAGCTATACTTTATATAGCTTGGTTTGTTTATGACTATGAATCATTATCAGTGTCTTAGTTCCAACCATATTTCTTTCCTTCCTCTTTGGTCTAATGCCGAATTAATTGAAGAAGGGGATGACCCCAGTGGTTTTCCCAATATTGCGCTTTTGCTCAATGAGCAAGCAGAATGCTTGATATAGTGCAGGAAAGGCCATGTTTGTGTAAGTGCTTCTCTAATGTATTCTGAACAGACAGATCGGCCATCTGCTTTATTGTCTGAAAAATCTATAAACAGTAAAGCAAATCCTCATAATAACACGTTTTATTTGAACTTGTCTTGTTTATTATACTTTCGTACACTCAGTTAAATAGTTTCATTAGTTCATAACATACTGTGTTCTCTAGATGTCACTAAAGCAGCGAGTTGAGTCTGAGCACATCTGGAGCTCTGACATACTGCCGGTAATGATCGAACACTGATGTGTGCTAATAACCATAGAGATACTTCTCTTTTTATACTCCTCATGTATTCACATCTGCTGGTGTCTATTCTTATCTTTGGACCCGTTGACTGTCTTTCTCATCTGTGTATTCTGGGTCATATCTGTAGGTGAATTGTCGCCATAGCAGCGGCTTGAGAGCCGATTATAATCATGCATGTCACCACAAACACGTCTGATCAAAAAGACACTGATTACGTCTCTCTCTCTCTCTCTCTCCACCCCCCTTACTCTTCTCTTCACCATCTGTCCCTCTCCTTATGGTACTCTTGTTAAAACCTGCCTATTTGACGCTGCATCATCAAGAAAAGTGTATTGAATTCAGCTGAAAACAAATATTGTGCAGAAACGTCTAATTCCAGGGTAAAAGTAAGTGGCTTTAGTGAAAGGATTAGAAAGAGGCAGGTTGGTCTATTGACAGGAGGTCTGTAGTATCTGCAGAAAGTTATCAGTAAGTTTTCCCATTCATCATCACCGTGACCTGACGGTACTGTATATTACAGGGTATATAATGGAAACTGAAATAGATCGTCTTATTCGGCAATGGTCCATTAAATTGATCAAAATGAAGAGACACGATGGCTTTATATGAATATCTTTATATTATATAACTTTGCAGCACTTTGACCATTTATTATAACAGTGTTACACTGTTAAAACCTCAAGAAACTCACGTACAGTACATGCTATTAATCTGGCTTTTTTTATTCTCTAGCTACAGTATGTCTATTTATTTATTCAATTTATTTATTTATTTTGTTTATTTTTTGTTGGGTTATCTGAGTTTGGATTGATTTTTATATGTATGACTCAAGTATGTCCATTTATATGATGTAAATTAATGTGTAAAATAGTATACATGTTACACATTTTATTTACATGTCAGTTATAGTGTATTTATTTAAATAAATATTTCCATCATGCTACATAAAAACCCTTGAAAATTCAGTTATGATTTTGTTTCATTTAAAAAAATTATCTTTAATAAATCAATTAATTTCACATTAGTTTGTGTCAGAAGTCCAGCATCATTGAGTTGTTTTACATGTTCTCATAAGTTTCCATTTTGCCACATTGACAGTAGGCACATGTGTATCCACGTGAATCAGATCAATTCCTGCCTTCCAGTGTTATCAATTTGTACATGCAGTTACAGTTTCAAAAGAGGCATTCAGGCTTGATAAATCTGTGGGTGCAATTTAATATATAAGCATTAACATCAGCATGTATTTAGTGCATGTATGAAGGAAGGCTCCAATATTGCATTCTCAACAACACCCTCTAAAACGCTGTTTTTTATTTTCTTCGTGAGGAAAGCCTTAAGGTTTTACTTCACATTACAGAATTAATTTGTTCATTAATGTTTTATTAATTCATTGATTATTCATGATTTGCTCATTAATTCATGTTTGTCATTGATTCATTCTCTCTCTCTCTCTCTCTCTCTCTCTCTCTCTCTCTCTCTCTCTCTCTCTCTCTCTCTCTCTCTCTCCCTCTCTCCCTCTCTCCCTCCTGTTATCAGTAGTGGTTTCGCTGACATCAATTTGAACCCTGTTCTCATGTTAGTCTGTTAAGATTAAAAAGCATCAAATCCTGCTGGCACGATTGACATGGGGTGTTTAGGGATGCGGGAAGGAGGGATGAATGGAAAAGGGCGGGAGCTGGGTGAATCAGCATCACAGTAGTTTGAAAGTCTGTTAGTGTAAATCATCTAAAAGTATGGATTTATGTAGATGTAGTAAATACTGTAATATGTCAGAGTAAGTTTACTAAGCTATGTTTGAAATTATATTTGTGTGTTTATACTTGTGTTTGTGTTGTTTGTGTGGGTGAGCGTCTGCTTTTGGCAAGCTCGTTGCAATGTGGGATTAGTAGGCAACGCTAAATTGTGGGGAGAAATTGGATCAGATTACAGTGAATTTTGGCACCGGATTATCTTCAATCCCTTAATTGTATCCAAGAAGCCTGAATGAGGTTTTTTGGGCATTGAGAGAGAGAAGACACTGAAAATGAGAAGTTGCAAACTTTAGAAGACGCAGGTTCTGCATCCTGGATCTCCTGTTTTTGTCCTACATGTTAAATGTGAGACCGTTTTCATCTCACCTAGTATATATATCTCTATATCGCATGTCACATCTTCTGCTCCATGGGTTGTGGTTTGGGCTGTGGTCCTGCTGATTTCGTGGCTTTTACCAGAAGCTTCTTTGCTTCCTTCCACTGGCACCACGCTGTTCAGCAGAATTAACTAATTGCCTCAGGGTTTTTTTGTACAAGCTTGAGAGATTTAAAAGAGGAAAGTTGGGGCTTTTTAAACTAAATCTCTGCTCATCATGTTGGGTTCAAACTGTCATTCCTCTGGGAGCTCAAGCAGAAGCCCCTGGGGATACAGGCACATGTAAATAAAGTTCTCAAACTTACTCATCTTCTCAAAATTTCCATACCAAAATCTCTGACAATGTTACCACTATTTCTAGTTTCTAACAGAACGCATCTTTTGATTATTATGCTGTGGAGCTGATATGTTGGGTCTTTGTGCAGTGTCTTAACTTAGCAACCAATTTTACTGGATGCCTTCCAAAGCACAATGCAGCTTCAAGTAGAGCAGGGATGGGCAACTATGCTCCTGGAGGGCAACTGTCCTGCAGAGTTTAAAGTGCCCCTATTATGCTATTTTAAAGTTTCCTAATGTTGTTTTGGAGTCTCCTATAACAAGTTTACATGCATTTAAGATAAAAACAAACAAACTGTAAACTGTTTAGTTTTCTCATAATATACGTTTGAACATCACCACATGTTCAATGATTCTCAAACGACTCATCAGATGAATCAATCTTTCTAAATCCCTCCTTTCCGCAAGCTCCTCTGCTCTGATTGGCCAGACAGCTCAGTCTGTTGTGATTGGTTTACCGCGTACAGCGCGCATGTCGAAAACAAAAATGGCCATTGCCATAACAACGTCAGCTGTCCTGAGGCTTCCTACATCGTGAACTAAACACAGTAACAAACAATGACGTCGATTTTACCATATCAATGCGAGCGCGAGTCCGATGATGAAACATTGGAAGAACTATTCACTCAACCCGAACCTCCATCACAAGGACAACTTGAGCAGGACGTTTCTCAGTGATACACTACTCAGTTTGAGGTACTTTATGAGATGTTGCAACTGTAATTCTTCACCATCAGCATTAACAAGTGCATGTCCATCAACAAACCAATTATTTTACTTGTACTTATTTATTTACAGAGTATTTTTCTAATTTATTACGGTGAACGTGGAAACTGTATCAATAACATACATCAATAACAGTGCATACATTAGCCGAGCTCTAGCGTGGCTGATGTAACATAAACGTTGGTAAAACAAATCTTGCTCCATGCATTATCTTTCCTCAAAGTAGTGAGAACGACAGACAGTTATAGGTAATAGTGGCCCACAACTGATTAGACAGTGATAACGTGAGTTAGCCAGTTAGCAGGAGACCAACACAATATAAAACTCAAAACTAAGTATTTTAAACACCGTCTTAAAATAATCCTGCATTGAACTCCCGAGATTTGAGAAGCAGTCGTCAGTAAAATAAAGGTAACACAGCAAAAGTTTAGGATTGTACTGCTGTGGTATCATGGTGAAGATGAATTTGAACCACTGATTCTTCACATGCTCGTCCTTGGGCACAGGAATCAGCCGGTGGTTTGAGGTTCAAGTTTTCCCTGGTGTCTGTGTATAATGAGTGGGTGGGCAATATACTAATGTTTCGTCTTGACGTCATAACGAAATGGCTTATGACTCGTTTGAAAAATGATTAATTTAATTTCATTGACTCAGTCTGCTCTTACTTTTGAAAGACAATAACTTTATATACGGTGCACTTTCAGATTTAAAACTTTGCAGGATGTTTTCATTCACTTAGAGCTATGTTACACACTACATGAAAGGTAATTTTCAAAAATCCATAATAGGGGCCCTTTAACTCTATCCCCATTCAAACACCTAAAAAATAATCTATCCTAAGTCTTGCAAATTACAACCAGATGTGTTTGATTATAGGGATGGAACTAAACTCTGGAACTAAAGGACATCCTTAAGTTGCCCATCCCTGAACTAGATGCTTTCAGGGTCTCAACTAGAATCCACCTAATGTTTAGTAGAGCATACAAGAGAGGTCCAAAGCTGTTTTAATGAGGTTTAAGGTGGTCCCTAAACAACATGTGCTCACATGCTAATTGTATTTTCATGCTAACACAACAACTCTTCAACATTTTTCATAGGTGGGCTATGAGAATGCAGGCACAGTGGAGTTCCTGGTGGACAAACTTGGAAAGCACTACTTCATCGAGGTGAACTCCCGCCTACAGGTGGAACATACGGTTACCGAGGAGATCACTGAGTGAGTGAGAAACTAAACAATTGCATTTATAAGATGCACTCGAAATAGACTCACAGAGATGTGGAGAGGCTCTTATTTTAAGAGTTATAGCTTGTATGAGGTAGTTTCCAAAACGTTAACTTGGCATATGTTGAAAGTTAAATGAATAGCAAATCAAAACACATCATAGATTTGTGTTTGCATGTAAATACTTTCTAAAGTATAAATAATTTCTCTGATTCTGTATGTCTGGAGGATATTACATTTGCCATTATATTCTATCCAGATGCTTTCTTATTAAAGCAACTTCTAAGAAAGCACGAACATCATGCACCCTGCAATTACTTAAACAGTCAAACACTGAAGTGCAAATATACAAATTCTACAGTAATTGCATTCACACACTGCGGTAGCACTCATAGCTCACTAGACAAACCAGCTGAAACCAGCTTCTGATAGCTAAATTTACATGGTTTCATGCTGGTCCAAGCTTCTCCTTTATTGATTAACTGGACTGCCAGCTGGTTGACCTGCTTTCAACCTGGTAGCACAGTGCTTTTCAACCAGTCGACCTCAACAAATTGTAAGGGGCCTCACGATAAAAGAAAAAGAAAAAAAGAAACCTTAACAAATAAGCACAAAAAACAACAAAATAAAAATATAGATATATTTCTTATTTTTATTCATTATTGGATAATAGGAGTAGTTTATTAAAATAAGTTTTAAAAAAACATATTAGGGCTGGGAGCTTTCAAATGTTGTGGACAAAAAGTCAGAATTTGACCATTTGGGGCAAACTGATTTGAATGGGTAGGTTACTTTGGACCAGCAATAAACCAGCTACCATGTCCCAGAAGCCATTTGGACCAGCTTAAGATGGTATGACCTGTTTTTTTTTCACTGGCAAGGAAACAAATCTAGTAATACTTGTACTACTGTATATATAGTAGAACTGGTGAAAACAGTCTGAAAGTAAATGATGAGTTGACTGCTGTTATTTGAAGTATGTGCCCCATTAGTTCCAGAATTAGTGCGTTGGCCAGAATAATAACAGTGTGTGCGAACATGCAGCATGCATGCAAATTTGCCTTGATACGTTTGTGTGAGTGTGTTGGCAGTCTGTCAATGTATAGTGTCTAGAAAAAAAAATGCGTGTGCTGCCCCACCTTGAGAAGTTGGTCAAGGGGAGAAAGGGATGATAGGAAGAGGGAATGAGAGAGAACATGTGTTAGGAACAGCATGTGTGTGAGAGAGAGAGGAAGGAAAAGGAGAGAGATGTTATAAATAGCTCTCACCTCCCCTGATAACCTATGAGCTGCTCCATAATGACATAGAGATGAGTCTGATCTCATCACATACACACACACACACACACACACACACACACACACACACACACACACACACACACACACACACACACACACACACTGACAAGCATGCAGACATTAACGCACTGATGAGTCAAATGATTGATAGCGCTCCTTTCATTCTTCCTCTACACACACACACACACACAAACACATCTTTGTGTTTTCCAGCACAAGTTCTTTGCCACAGAAATGGAGACTCATACATTATAGATATCAGAGTTGTCAAGTGTAGCTGACAGTCCTGCTCTGAATTGGCTCTCATTGCATGTGCTGCCATCTTAGATTTGCAAAGGATTTGTTAAAATATATTATGAGAATTAGTATGTCTTATGGATATTATACTGCCTCTTTTAAATGGGAAAATATACATGGTTTGCAATGCAGTCATATTTGTATAATTTGCCTCTTAAAACGTGTGTGTATATGTGTGTGTGTGCGTGCGTGCGTGTTTTTGTGTGTGTGTGAAAGATTAGTAATATTTTTCATTTGATACACCAATGTCATCCATTCGGTGTGGTTTCAGTTTGTGTTTGTGTTTAATATATCATAATGTGTGTGTGTTTTAATTTGATTTAAACACTGTCATTTCCTCTTCACATGCTTATAATATAAAAAAATGGAAATGTGGGTTTAGTTATATTCTCATATTGTCATAATCTCTTTTTCTACTCTTTTATCTACTTTACAGCACATACTATATTTTCTGGTTATTCTAATGTTATTTGTTGTGTATGTTAATTCTTCAGAGTTCCTGTTTTTATCTTCCTTAAAATTAGCTATAAAATGATTGTGGTTAGTGTAGACCAATATTTTGGTCTTAGAAGAATTTGAATTCATAGTGTTTGAAAACATATCAATATTTAATTTTGTAAATATCACACTTATCATCAATACCAATGTACAGACACTTCTAATTTGAATTTGTATTCGATTATCTGACTTTTGATCACAGACTTTAATGCCTTGGCAAAACTCAGCACAAGTTTGAGACACTCTCATGTTCACAAACTGAATGAGTCAGAGAATACCGGGGTATTTTCTCAGGATCAAGCTGCTGAGAAGCAGGAGACTTAAGTGGAAATCTCTATTTGCTCTACATTTAATCTCATTAATCAGTCTAGGGGAAACCATTGAAATGTCTTGTTCGTGATTAAGCATGATTAAACACATTTCCACTTAAAGGGATAGTTAATCCAAAAATGAAAATTCTGGCATCATTCATTTTACCAGTAATTGTTCCAAACCTGTATGAATTTCTTTCTTCTGTTGAACACAAAAGAAGACATTTTGAAGAATATGGATAACCAATCAGTTGGTGGGCCCCATTGACTTCCATACTATAACACATTTTGTTATCCACACTGTGGGCTCATCAACTGATGGTTACCCGTATTCTTCAATATGCATTATTTTGTGATCAGCAGAAGAAGGAAATTCATACAGGTTTGGAACAAATTAAGGGTGAGTAAATGAAGACAGAATTTTCATTTTTGGGTGAACTATCCCTTTAATTTTTTTTATTAATGTTGAAAACCAGTAATGAAAATGGTCCTGTCCAGACAGATATACGTTTAATTAAAATCAGAACGACAAACACTCCAATATGTATAAATTCTGTACAACTGAAATGATTGATTATTATTTCCTCAAATTATAGTACTGAAAATTGTCATGACAAACTAACTTGATGGTCCTAGTAGGCTTCATATTGTATTATAATGATTTTGGAGTGAAATATATGACCAAGGTTTTTGTGCTTATGTTTGTGGATGTATACAGAAATGTTGTGTGTCCAGGTGTATGTGTGTGTGTTTTCAATGTAGTCCACATATTGAGTAATGACCGTGCAACAAAGTCTCTAAATTGCCACAGTAGATCTTTATTTTGGGTTACGCTGTTAGAGACAGAGGGAGAGAGGACACAGAAACAAGGATAAACTGCAAACGAGGCTGAGAACTATATAGAAATAAGGTTGTAGAAAGGCTCAAGTCTGAAGTGAGCTAGGGTTTTGGTGATCCAGCACCAGAAAACATATTTCACCTTTCTTTCTGACACTAATACCCTTATCAATCTCTGTGAATCAGTTCACAACCTTTTCCTTCCCTTTCCTCTTCGTTCACTCTCGTTCAAGTTTTTCTTCCATTTCTTTTTTTTCCCTATCTATCCAACCACTTCTCTCTTCCATATCTCTTTAGTTTTATCCTCTCTGGCTTTTGTTTGGACTCCTCTTTCTCATTCTTCTTGTCCATCTGTATTTGTCTGTGTTTTCCCTGTTCTTTCTTATCAGTTTGTTTTTTATTGTTTCTGTCGCAGAATTGAGATAAGCAGCTGTGTATATACTGTATGCATATTCTTGTAATGTGATTGGCTGGATTAGATGAATATTCTCCTCCCCAAACATTATTTTAGAATACTTTTTTCTCCACCTCAACACAACATAATTTGCTGACTGGATATATTAGTTAAGAGGGACACTTCATTGAGATTCTTCATTATTTGTTGACACTTTCTTTGAAATGTCTGTTTGGAATTAAGGATCCTCCAGTTCATATTGATCCTTACCTTCCTTCACCCAAACTCTTGCTCTAGCATCATAAATCAAAGCACAGAAATGACCTCAGAGGTCATCCTCCTCTGACACACTTCTGTGCTGATTCATGACCAGTTTTGCCATCTCTGCTGTACAGTTAGGACAAATTAAGTTATTCTTAGATCAGGATATTAATGGAAAACCTAGTGGGATTGTATTTCCTTTAAAATCTGTTGCAGGTCTGTAGAACAGTAGCCGCTAGCTTTATGTGCTTGGGGCATTGCAAAGAAGGATTTCATTAAATATAATGGCTCCTTGTGGACGCAGCTCTGTGCTGGAGCTTTACCCTCTGCTGTTTTTATTCATCTTTTTGCCCATCTTTTTCCCTCCTGAAAACATGCTCTACTATAAACTGAGGTGTTGCTTTTTAAGCTTACACAACTGACTCTAGCATGGTGTGATCAGGGTCTTTATGGCTCTGTGTTTATTTATTTGCCATTTAGCAGACATTTGTCATCCAAGTACACTAATAGTAGAAACGGTTCCCCTTGAGCAGTCAGGTTAACAGTGCCTAGTGAAGAACAGAATAATGACAGAGCAGAATCTCAGTAAGTCCCTGGGGTGACCTTTACTTACAACTCCTCCTGCAACCTTTGTATATATGGTCCATTAGGGTGCTTTTCCTTTCTGTTCTGGGTGGTTGCTAGTAGATTCTACGATATATCAGTCGGTATATCTGCATTTTTGTGCATGGCCAGCATGAGGGTTGTAAGTGGAACTTTTGTTTTGCAAGCAATTACAACCTTGATCCATCCATCCATCCATCCATCCATCCATCCATCCATCCATCCATCCATCCATCCATCCATCCATCCATCCATCCATCCATCCATCCATCCATCCATCCATCCATCCATCCATCCATCCATCCATCCATCCATCCATCCATCCATCCATCCATCCATCCATCCATCCATCCATCCATCCATCCATCCAAAAAATGGTTACTTTTTAACAAATACCAATGGTATTGATAAAGTAGAACTGTTCTTAACTAATGAATAAAGTTAGTCGTTCTGCTAGTCGTTCTGACTAGACACATAAGAAACTTACTGACACTTGAGAGTTTACTGTTCAAGACTCTGAATTACTCAGACTGTTATTAATATGGAAATAAATAAGCTCAAACATATATATATATAAAAAAATAAAATAATATATATATATATATATATATTCAAATGTTTTAACAAATAAATTTGGCTGGGGTGAGGGAGGTTATATAGTTGCATAGAGTTTTGGTAGTGTTTGAGTTTTGTGGTCATTGAATGCGTAATGTTTCAAAGCAAACATCCTCAGTCCTTTAGTAGTGCATGATGCTGTTGTGCTGACTGTCTGAAGAGTTTTGAAAATGTATTCTGTAAAGCATATAACCAATTGTAAAAACCCCTTTACCTGTAACTTTTTACGAAGCTTGCTTTCAATCACATGTCCCAGCACAGCATATTGCAGGCATATGAAATCCAGCACAGCTACTTGAGAATGTCAACAGGCTGCGGCCTCTGCGGTCAATCAGCCGAGCCTCACAGTGCAGCTCAACGCTCGGGCCTATTCACTCTGACCTGAGGTGCAGTATGAGGCCTATAGCAGAACTCCATGCTGAGCCCCACTGAGCATCATCAAACAATGTGGATAACCTAAGCTGTGAGGAGCTGTGCCTGCTTGTATTTGATATGATTGGAATAATGAGCCTTAGGGTGGAGCTCCTTGCTGGGGCCTGCTCTGCGTGATAAGAGCTGCAAATGGGCTTTGTTGCAGAGTTGCATGCTGGGCTCTGATAAAGATACTGAAGCACTGGGTTCTCTGCACGTTTTCACTTTCTCTTCACTTTAACTGCTTGGAGTAGTGTCTTGAATAACTATCCAAATACACATTTACCAAATGTTATGCTCTCTACAGTTCAAAAGTTTGTGGTCAGAAATATATTTTTTGAAAATATTAAGAGGCTACTTTTATTCATCAAGGATTCACCAAATTAATAAAAAGGGACAGTTCATTGTTTATAGACAACAGACATTAATATTTCTACAAAATATTGATATTTCAAATGCTAGTATGTTAAACTTTCTATTCATCAAATAATCTTGTGAACACACCCTGAAGACTGTAGTAGTGACTGCTGAAAATTCAGCTTTGCCATTACAGGATTGAATTACATTTGAAGACTTCAGATGCAAAACCTGCTAAACGCCACCACCGTCAAAAATGAGAAAACGATATTGAGCGCATGCTCTCCGCACATAGCATACGTTCATTAAATACTTTCCCTTCAAACCAGTTAAATCCCAGCCTCAGCCCATTCAGAAATACCGGTTCGCTAGCAAAAGCCTCTTAAGTTCACAGAACCAATCAGAAGACACAAATCAAATCATGATTTCAAGATGAATGATGGCGTGCATATGAGCCGGCTTTCAATTATCGAGCTATACGTTTTTATCCCGTTTAAAAATAATTTTTAACTAAACAAGATTAACTGCTTTACTTTACTTACTGGAAACTTTTTGTGGATGTTTATGGTTGTCTTTTCTTTTCATTGTAAGTTATATTGTAGTACAGCATAATAATAGTGCCAAAAAGTGTTTTTGTGCTTCAGTAGAAAGCAAAAACATCTAACTAACATCTGTTGAAAGGAGTTCACAAGATCATCGTCTCAAATGTACATATTTGATTGGTGATAGAGAAATGCCTCGGTTACGACTGTAACCTTGGTTCCCTGACGAGGGAACGAGACGCTGTGCCGATTGACGCTAAGGGAACGCTTCGAGTGATGACGTCTTGAAGCACATGTAAAATCAGTCCAATGGTGTGACGGAACGTCAGAGACGGGTGACGCCATGAACCAGGAAACTATAAAGCCTGCCCAAAACAGAGCCGCGCTTGCTTCGTAAAAGTCTGAAGTAGTCGCTGACAGGCACGTAGGAGATATGACAAGGCGACACAGCGTCTATTAAACATTGTATACATTTTAAAATATTGCTGATTACTTACAAATCACTAAATGGTTTAGCTCCGCAGTACTTGAGCGAGCTCTTAACGCATTATAGTCCTTCACGTCTATTGCGATCTCAAAATTCCGGCCAGTTGATAATACCTAGAATATCAAAATCGACTGCTGGCGGTAGATCCTTTTCCTATTTTCATATTCTTCCTACCATTGTCCGGGAAACAGACACACTCTGTCAGTTCAAAGCCAGATTAAAGACACCTCTCTTTGACCTAGCATTCACATAATACATTATAGACTTCTATAATTCAATGTTAGGCTGCATAGATTAGGTCAGCCGGAACTGGGAACACTTCCCATAAATCCTGATGTACTCGTTACATCATAAGAAGAATGGCATCTACGCTAATTTTAGTGTCTGTTTATCCCGAGGTTTTCCCGCAGCCTGCCGGATTCAGGCCGTATCCAGATCTGACGAAGGACCTTCGCCTGGACCCGATGACAACGCAGTGCTGAAGTGCCAATTAGCCTCTCCTTATGGAGGATCCCTTTACCACTCTACAGATAAAGTGTTGTCGTGATAATTTCGGTTTTGCGTATCTACCCCGAAGTGATAAAATTCTGTCTAAAAATGTTTAAGGCCAGACAAGTAGTTTAAGGCTTGGTTTGTAGGGAATTACAAACCTGCGCACATATATTCAAATGCGCATAACTATATCATTAATTCTTAATGCGCACGTGAGCGCCATCAGTGTTTCTCACAGGTTCGCGTTTAAAGTCTGTTTAGAGAGAACGGTGTCGTCTTAGCGGTCTCTAATTTAATAACTAATGATCGTTGTGACGAAAGTGAATCAATCAAAACTATCTTTAGATGGAAAAATATCTTTATTCAAGAACCGCTATAAAGCCAAAACAATCTCGGTTACCTTCAATTATCCGTTTATCACTGTAAAGCTGCTTTAAAACAATCTACATTGTTAAAAGCGCTATATAAATGAAGATGACTTGACTTGACTAGGATGGTCACAACTTCAGTTAAGAGACCTGTCTCTATGAGCTGGGCCCCCTCAGATACCAAGCCCACAGGTTCCACAGTTCTGGACAGGGGTGAACAATCGAGCCCCCTGCTTGGGACAGAAGGTCCCTCCTGACGGGTAACTCCAGCAGAGGCCCGTCGAGGATAGACACTAGATCGGGGAACCATACTCAGCCCGGCCAACGCGGGGCTATAAGTAGGTGAACCCGGTCCCTATGAACTCTCTCCAGAACTCCTGGGAGTAGAGCGGTCGGTGGAAAAGCATACAAACGTAGCCTCAGTCCGAGAGGAGCTGGATGCGTGAGGGAGAACAAAAGAGAGGGCAGTGAGATGTCTCTCGAGATGTAAACAGATCCACTTGTGCCTGGCCGAACACCCTCCATATCTGCTGCTCCACCTCGGGGTGGAGCCTCCATTCCCCGGGCCGCAGCCCCTGTCTCGACATGATGTCTGCTCCTATATTTTGGGCCCCAGGGACGTAAGCTGCTTTGAGTGTCAGTAGCTTCCCTTGGCACCACAGGAGGATTTGGTGCGCCAGTTTGCAGAGTGAACGTGAGCGCAAACCCCCCTGGTGATTTATTTAGGTGACCACCGATGTCTTGTCTGTGCGGACAAGCACATGATGACCCCTGAGATCTGCGAGGAAATTCTTTAGAGCAAGAAATACAGCCAATATATCTAGACGGTTGATGTGCCATGAGAGATGATAGTCACTCCACAGACCCTTCTTGGATCGCACTCCAGCCCGTGAGAGAGGTATCTGTCGTTAGCATCTTGCGACGACAAGAAGCTCCCAACACGGGACCCTGGGACAGGAACCAAGGTTTCTTCCACATAACCAGGGCACCTACAGTAAGCATCGCCGCGTCACCCTGATAATGCGCAAGGGGTTGCCCCTCAGGGAAAACCCTTTGGTCCTGAGCCACCACTGCAGAGGTCTCATGTACAACAGTCCAAAATGTATCGCGTTGGATGCTGCTGCTATCAGACCCAACAGTTTCTGAAACTGTTTGACAGTGAGTGGCTGGCCTAGCTTTATTCTTTTCACAGCCAAAATTATTTACTCTATGCGTGCCAGTGAAAGGCGTGCCTGCATCGACATTGAGTCCCAAACCACACCTAGAAAAGTGGTCCTCTGTAGTCAAGAAAGCACACTCTTTTTGGCGTTTAGCTGTAACCCCAACTCTTTCATGTGGGGGAGAACAACATCTCGATAACTAACCGCCAACTGATGTGACTGAGCCAGAATCAACCAATCGTCGATGTAGTTCATGATGCGAATACCCTGCAGGCGCAGAGGCACCAGAGCTGGATGTACGGATTTCGTGAAAGTGCTGGGTGAAAGTGCTAGGCCGAACGGAAGAACTCGATATTAGTAAGCTTTGCTGCTTCCAAACCCTGAGAGAAAGCACTGGATCTATCAGGTGAAGGCAGAGATAAGGCTGGGCCCATCTCTAACCCCGCTAATAAATCCCTTTGCGAACGCCATGACTGTGATCGCCACTGTGCCTCGGCAGCAGTGATACCAGAGCCCTGGGGAACGCGAGCCTGAGCGTCCTCGCGAAAGAACGCCAGGCGGGATCGGAGTGTCCGCAAAGGAAGCACATCACGGTGCTCACAACCAGCACCCTCGAACGCTGACTCCTCACCCAAACAAGCTACACAAAGAATGTGTGTTTATTTGTTCTAAATGTACCTTAAATTAATACTTTTCAAGTTTGTAATACTCTAATCATTATGGGCATGGATAAATATGGATGCTCTATGCAAATGTATGTTTATTATTGAAACCATAGTCAACATAGAGCAAGAAGACAGACTTGTTTCAAAGGTCATATATGTTTTTCAAAGAACTTGTTCATGTCTATTAGACACATGAAGAAAGAACAAAGAAATACCAGGTTCCCATTACTTCTCTTTCTTTGCACTGAGGAATTTACTAAAACAATCATGTTTAGATTTTTGCATGACATGGCAGCTCTTCTGAAAATGCTAGATGTACATTTATCATTTATTATTACATTAGTTTGTCTCTCTCTGTGCCCATTTTGATGAAGCTAAATTCTCAATAAAACTGTTTTCATTGGTATATTTTACTGTTTCTGTTGTCAAACAACTGAATGAATATGAAATAGTGACTGAAACGCGACCCATTAAGACATAACCAGCTCTCCCTTCCAAGATGTTAATCTGCACAAAAATCCTGATAATCGAGCTGACGTCTGATGAAATTAAATACACATAAGATAAAGACATTATCTGTGCTGTGATTTTGGCTATACTTGCATGTAAAATTAGAGAAGCAACATAATATCTGTGTTTAACTGAATTAAAATGCTGTTTCTCTCTGCCACGAGAGACGCAGAGAGAAAGGTGCGCGCGCGTGCTGGGAGAGCAGTAGGCTACCAGCGATTCTCAGAAACTAAATACGGTTTGGACGCTTTTTTGAAGGGAAAAAAAATCGCTAAAGGGGTCTGCAATGTCGCTAAGTTGGCAACACTGTGTATCTCCATTTCTCCAACTAGGGGTTGGGCCATGGGTCAAAAAGAAAATGCGCGCTGCGTTAATCGCGCGTTAAAATAAATGAGTGCCGTTAATATGATTTTGCGTTAACGCGATATTAACACGTTAACTTTGACAGCACTAATATATATATATATATATAATATATATATATATATATATACATACATATATATATATATATATATATGCTGATTTAAAGACAAAACAACACCAAACAGACAAGGACAGTTTCACAATGAGTGCTACTGAAGACACAGAAGCTGGTGTGGCTCTGTTTTGGGCAGGCTTTATAGTTTCCTGGTTCATGACGTCACCCGCCTCTGACGTTCCATCACACCATTGGACTGATTTTGCATGTGCTTCAAGACGTCATCACGCGAAGCACTCCCTTAGCGTCAATCGACACAGATAGTAGTAATGTAGTTCACTTGAAAGGGACTCATTTGTTTTATGTAATGTTACTCCAATGTTTGTTTATTTCCAGGTTTAAATGAACAAAATCACAGATTTCCAATGTGATTTCAGACTTTTAGGTCCCACTGTTAGTTATGTCTACATGTTGAACTTGCGTAGGAGAAAATATTTCCCTATAAATGAACAGCTATCTGTAACTGTTCTTTTTCTTGTCCAAGAGTATTCAGTTTTTTTTCTTTCTTGATCTCATAACAGTTATTTGCTATTGCTTCTGCTCTCTCTCTCTCTCTCTCTCTCTCTCTCTCTCTCTCTCTCTCTCTCTCTCTCTCTCTCTCTCTCTCTCTGTCTCTCTCTCTCTCTCTCTCTCTCTCTCTCTCTCTCTCTCTCTCTCTCTCTCTCTCTCTCTCTCTCTCTCTCTGTCTCTGCTGGCCTCATTGTCTCTTTCATGTTGTATTTATTACTTGAGATTTTTTTTTTTCATTATTATCCTATTATCTCCTGAATGTGTTTTCTGACTCATGAGTGTGGGGTGGCAGATAAAAGCGGTAAGCCAATAATTAATGCTTCTGTGAACAGCAGGCAGAAGGGTGAAACCCAGATGAAATACAAGAGCTAGAAATTAGAGGTAAAAGTAAGCTTATAGAAAATGTTGATTTGTCCCCTCAATACGTTCAGTACAGTATGTGTTTTTGTATCTGCATGCACATACTGTGTACACGTTTTCGATCGGATATACAGAGAAAGCAGAGATGTGTATTTGTGTTTGTTTGTGGGAAGGATCTGGCTTCAACCACTCAAGGTCAGCATGGTGTTAAAGGCTCATTAACACATTCCTGCTGATCTTTGATCAGTATTGAGTGACACATGTCCTCTGTGACCTCTTCGATTTGAACAGCACATGTTTGACCCTGGACCTGTGGTGAGATGTTATCTATATTGAGAATAAGATAAGTAAGCAATTTCTGGGGCCTTCAACCTTTTTTCTGACCCCTGTTACAGCATGAAATTGAGTGCTTAATTTTAAGCCTGACTTATCATAAAGGGCATGTTGTGCCATATTAATGTATTTACATTAATTTGTTTGTAATTCCATCAATTGAATTGCTATTACAATACAATTCAAATAATCATTGTTGTACAAAATCATGCACTGTACTTGTGCATTACATTTTCGCTTTACCAATTTTTTTTGTGGGAGGTGAAAGTGAAAATAGCAGTATTTAATTTGCACTCGGTGTAAATAGTGGCATATATTCTCTTTTTTAATATACTAGAATTTATATATATCTCAGTGTGTCTTCAAAATATCTTCATATGTGTTCCGAAGATGAACAAAAGTCTTGAACAAAAAACGGGTTTGAAACAACATTAGGGTGAATAATTGATTACAAAATTTTCATTTTTGTGTGAACTGACCCTTTAAAGTAAAAAATGGTTGCTGCCTTATTGGTGTAATGATTAAGCAACACACACAAACGAGGAATACTACAGTATTTTATTTAAACACAAGAGATCATTAGAACAACACAGGAGTAAACAACACATTACGCATATACAATAACCGACAAATGACTAAACTGAACAGCTGATTATAATTAACCATAGAAACAAACAGGGACATAATCAGAAACCAATGAAACCTAAATTAAACAGAACTAAAGGAAACAACAGAATATCAAAATAAGAGTCCAAGACTGTGACAATTTGGACATTACTTGTCCCTTTTCCTAAAGCCGCCCTCTACACCTACCCCTAACCGTACAATATTGAACCTGCTGATAAATAAAGGTCCAGGATGGGAGCCATGTTTTTGAGCGTGGCAATATACGTGACAACGCGAGGACAGGACACCAATTCTAGTTTCAATTATAGGCCAATTAATTACCTGTCAGGCACTTTATCTACACCTTTTGAATATTTTCTTAATTTCTCGTTTTAATTCAATGCCTCTCCAAGCTGATATGTGTGGTATGAAAAGCAAGAAGAATGAGTTCGAAATATAGTGGATTTTAACTTGGGTTGGTCACGTCAAAAGCTAACGCCACTTACTCTCCACGCCACTGCTGCTATATGGGTTTCTTTTGTAATTTTGTCTGGCTCAACCAGACTGTAAATATAGCCTCTGCCAGCAAGGTGGCCTATTTGCACTTGGTGTAAATAGACACTCTGGAAAAAATAAACATTAAGCTGTACTTTAGCCTCTTAACTTTAGCTTTTGTTGTTAATTTTTGCATGTTTTGTTTTTATTTTCAGACTTTCATGCCTATTAGCTAATGAATAGTAATTTTTCCCGCTCACACAAACACTTCTTTCGCTCACTCCTTCTCGGCATCTAGGATATTAGATATTCTACACCTCACATGTTCTCAACTTCTCACTCTGTCTCTCAGCTCAATAGCAATGGCAGACATTAATTATGAGTCCGCTGTTTTAAAATAAAGTGATGCCTTGAGGCAAGAAAAGGCATTTGTGTTTTGTATGCAGATCACAGGTCAGAGCATGTGTGAATATTTAAATTACAGACATTTATGTAGCTGCTGACACCAGTAGTGATTGCTCGTGTGTGTGTTTGTGTTGCACAATGGTTTATTCACCATGAGTGGACATTCACCTTATTGCAATTTTGGGATTGTTTTTTGTAGTCAGGCTTTGTAAAATTGTTTCTGTTAAATTTTAAACAATGAGTGAAATGTTCACTCTATGAACGCAATAAAAAGCTTCTAAGAGGAAGCTTTTCCTAAAAAAAAGAAAGAGATGACATTATTCTAGTCAACTCACCTTTATTTATATAGTGCTTTTAACAATATAGATTGTTTCAAAGCAGCTTTACAGTGATAATCGTAAATTAAAGTAACATAGATTGTTTTGGCTTTACAGCAGCTCTAGAATCAAGTTAATTATCCAGCTATAGTTAGTTCTACTCACTGTTCAACCATCAAACTTAAAATGAAATGTAATAGTGTAAAAGCATCAACAAAGTACATTCAACAGACCAGGAATAACACCAAAAACACGATTCTTCCCACAGTAATATTACGGACTGGTTAAAATTCACTGTGGTAATATATATATATATATATATATATATATATATATATATATATGTATATGTATATGTATATATGTATATTATGTAACATATGTTGCCTCAATCAGAAATGTTCATTAACTTTAGCATTCCATGATATATCTAAATGTTTTCCATCATTTTGACAGATAGGCTACAGTAATACATTGTATTTACCTGCTTTAGAAACATTCCAGTAAATGCTGTTAACAGGGATTAGAAGTGAAAAGAGGAGACAATTGCATTTTAAAGCATCCATGTTAAAAAAAAACCTGGAAAGAGATTGAGGATTTGGGGAGAAAAACAACAGATTCTTCTTGCATTCCAGTGAATTATTAATGCGATATCGTAAATTAAATCGGGAGAACAGACCACAAATTCAGAGTATATGATGTCTTTTTTTTCATACTGTTACAGCTGAATACAAAGGATAAGAAAGAAAATAGTCAGGAGAAAGGAAACCAGCAGCTGAAAAGTGCTTTTGCCTAAGATATTCTTGTGATGCCATGACACATTAGAAATACCAAGCTTTTTGTTATTCTCGTGACGTCTTAAAATAAACCATGAAGGAAAAAACTCATTCAGTCACACTAACGGAAAATTAAAAAAATTAAAAACCCCATTGCGAGTCTCTTCTATAGTAAACCTAAAAACTTTGCAGGGATTGCTCTGCAAATTAAATTGAGAATATAAATAATGCATATATGCTATTTTAAATACTGTAGTCTATGCCAGAGACGTGACGTGAAAATACGTGTCAGGCAGGCTACACAAATAATTATCTTGACATTGTTAGCCTCTTGTCTTTTTTACACGTCTTACACTGTACATTTAACTTAAAATATTTAATTTTGTACACGAAAACAGCCCTTATTAATTAATTATTAGTAGGCTAGCCTATTGTAGTGTCTCAGGAAATATTGGTCACAGGACGTGAAGAATCTTCGGCTCGGCAGGACTGAGGAGAAGCTCTGGCTCAGCAGCTGGACGGGTAGATCTCGGCCATCTTGGCTGGAGACAAGGGTTCAGGCATGATGTGGAGATCAGGCTGGTCAAGAATGATGAGAAGATTTGGCTGGTAGGGCATGATGTGAAGATCCGGCTGGTCAGGCTGTCACTTTTTTTTTTTAAAAATCGATTGCACAATCGATCGGACCAACCAACACAAGTTTCGAAAATGAAAATAGGGAATCGATTTTAACGGCTTTCAGTACGCAGAATGCTGGCCGCTGGGTTCAGCGTTGCGCTTCAGATACAACGCGATTTGCGCGATTGAACTTTGACCGCGGCGTGCACACCGCTTGGTCGACCCAGCAACAAAACGTCTCGCGCTATCTGTAGCCTATTGAATGGCTCAGCCATTGAACCGCACAGTCCAATGGCATAGATCTGACCAATTGTTGGTGTGTTTTGGAGGTAAAAACAAAAGAGCTGCTTTCACAAAACAGAATGTCTCGCAAGCCATTGAAATGAATGGGTCTCATAGCGCCGCGAATGCCGTGCCCTGTCTGAAAGGTCGCTTTCTCTCAGAGCGCGTCCAGCTCGTCATGATACGCCCTCAGCGAACGCGCATCACACAGCAACTGCAGGTTCTGATAAACACACATAACAGCAAATTATAGCCTACTTCTGCATAAGGTGTCGCCAGTATTTAGAAAATTTCAAGCATAGGCTACAGGTAGCTTACAGACTCGGGCTACAGGCTACGTAGGTGAAATTTGTTTGACATTTCTAATCGTGAAAACAGCCATGTTAAAGCCTGCAGTAATGTTTTTCATTGATGTTATGGCAGTCCACTCTGCTTTTCGAGAATGTTACACTCCTGTTTGTAATTGTACACGAAATTTCATGCCAATAAATCATCTGAAATATTGTGCGTCTCAAGCGCCCTCTTTACGTTCGTCCTAATGCCTGTTAGTTGTCCGTGGATTGGCCTATATTTGGCGTTGAAAATGGAAACGTCTTTAGACATGGAAAATCGATTTTACAATCGATTCAATTAACACTTATGTCTCTAAAATCGAAAAGGATTTTTTCACAAAAGTGACAGCCCTAGTCAGGCGAGATGTAAGAATCAGGCTGGTCAAGGATGATGAGAAGATCCTCAGACTGGGCAGGTACAATGTGAAGACATTCAGGCGGTGTGGTGAGGAAGATGGCTGGTGATGGTGGTTGAGTGGCTCCATCATTATATTTGCGACCCGTTCTGCATCACCCGTTCAACAACAGCACATGATCAAGGTATTGAGCGAATGAACCAGGTGTAGCAGCTGAAGTTGGCCGGTAAAGAGGAGCGTCCAGTTCAAGCTCGAACGCGTTGTTACAGACGTCCTCTGTCCAGGTGAGCTGGTGTGAGATCTCCAGGAACTCCCTCACATATTCCTCGATTGGGTGGCCATCCTGAAAACAGGTCAGAATGCGATCGGTCGGGTTCAGATGGGTGCGGGAAATGCCCATATTACGTTTTAGGTCCGTTGTTCTGTCACGGTATGGTGCAGGCAGAAGAAGACAAAGAGGCAAGGAGAACGTTTGCAAATGCAAACGTTTTACTAATATATAATTCTAACAGGTAGGTATACAGACAGACAGACAGACAGGCAGGCAGAAACAATCATGGAAAACACGGAGATAACAATTATGTTGAATTTATTTGCGAGGACGGAAAAGTTGACAGAAACGAAAAATAAATATTAGAAATAGAAAAAGAAACCAAAACAGGAGTGTCACCAAATTAATAAAATAATCAAGACCAAATTCCCATAATTATTAACCCAACCTCTAAACTATCTACCAAAAGAAAAATGCAGAAATAAAGCCGAATTCTTCAGCGTATGTCGATGCCTTAAATAAACTACACTGCTTAAAACAAAAATACAATTAATGGCGGTCACCCTTCAACTAACTAACACAGAAAAACCCTACCTATCGTTGTTACAAAGATCCTCAATCAATCAGTCAGATACCTTACACATGGCTGCATTTCAATAATCAATCAAGCTACAGTTGTATCAGCAACAGGTGGGTCTTTATCTCAAACAGAAACATACAAATTTCCTACCGAATGGTTTGTTACAACGCAGTGCGTTATTCCTTGACTAACAGCGTGTAATACAAGAATACTGCACACTCCTGCACTATCACAACAACGATGAAACACATATCGAACAAATCATTGATTTCTCTCTGTTCATTCATGGTGAACGGGGCCTTTTAATTTGCCGGCACACCAGCGGATTGGTTGTGCTGGTCATGACGACGAGCGTCATGATGTCACAAGCATGATGGACAGCCAGACGATCCAATGATCGCAAACTAACAAAAAATTATTTACAAACGCAGAAGAGAAAGAACAAAATACAAAACACACGTGGAACGTAACAGTATGTTAGAAAAGAGAGACAGACTTTTATATTTATATCAGATTTTTTAAAATAAAAATGATAACTCCTTTCTACATTATCTGTGCAGCTTTTTTCATGACTACCTCCCTCTTGTCCTCTCATATAGTTATTTATTTGATTTTGTTGCTCATTAAAGAGAAAGCAAAAACAAGAATAACTTTTGAAGTGGAATGCCTTAAGGCAATTGAAATGAAAAGTATCTTTGGACTCAAACTTGCTTTGGAGTTTCACACGCACACAGACCACACAAAGATATGTAGAGAGGAGGATACAATAAAAATAATATATAATAGTTTATAGTTCCATTTAGTTTGCATGCACTGTCAATAATTTGTTTTAGCATCCTAATCACGTAAAGAATGATAAATGAATTAATCAGGTAGTGAGTAACACACAAACACTCAAAAATTGTGCTCCATGCAATTTTTTTGACACAATTTTTAATCTTACAGACAGGTTTTGAGAGCTATCTTATAGAGCATGCCTCACACCATTGTAATATGTGACCCTGGATCACAAAACCAGTCATAAGTCGAACGGGTTTATTTGTGGCAATAGCCAACAATACATTGAATGGGTCAAAATTATTGATTTTTCTTTTATGCCAAAAATCATTATGATATTAAGTAAAGATAATGTTCCATGAAGATATTTAGTCAATTTCTTACCGTAAATATATAAAACATTTATTTTTGTGAGTGAATGCAGCACAATCGAGAACATAAATCAACTTTAAAGGCGATTTCCTCAATGTTTCGATTTTTTTGCACCCTCAGATTCCAGATTTTCAAATAGTTGTATCTCGGCCAAATATTGTCATATCCTAACAAACCATACATCAATGGATACATCAAATCTCATGTGACTGGTTTTGTGGTCCAGGGTGACATATTGCATGCTTTAGTGAGATTATCATTTTAATTTGATAAATTCCTTTTGCCATGATCAATAGAAAATGTTCACAAACTTCCAACTAATATACAGGTTAATTTACAATATTGCTGATTTTTGGATATTCTGTAATAAGCCTATTGTCTGTAACTAAGCAATTTATTGATTTCAATACTCATTGCAGTATTTGCTGTGAGTAAATAGACGCTATTTATGCGCTACTAGTGGCTGTGATTGGCACTTTTAGAGAATTTAGCGCCAGGATAATTTTGAATGCATATCATTAGTGAAATCGAAATTACTGCATGCAAAAGTGGTCAAATTTGAAACCAGCTTTATATTTTTTGGTCAAACAAATAAACAAACAAACAGAAAAGCATGTTTCCGAAATAGCATTTCCTTTCATCCGGAGTTGTTCTCAAATTTCTTTTTGAGGGTGTAATCAGTATATTTTCATCTCATTGACATCCCACATTTTTTGGTAGGCACGGATAACGAGGGAAAAACTATAAAAAGAAACAGGCTGAAAAACAATACTTTCATTATGGTTTAATGTGCTGGGACTCTGGGGCTGTACTCAACCTCCACAAGAAAAATAAAGATTATTTGCTGGGTACTCCACAAGATCAGACTTAAACGCTTTTCTGGTTTGCCACAGTTAGGACTCTTGCCCTGCTTAAGTGCACATTTTGTTGCTGAAATTTATTTGTTGAAATGTTAAGGTATTCACTTTCTTTGGAAAACTGTCACGCTAAGGTTGAGGCAAGGATGAAATAGAGGCTGGATCTAATCGCAGCCGTTGATTTTAACACGCACTAAATCAAAATGACAGACTCTCAGGATGTCAGAGTACAAAAATGCAGCAAACAGAACAACCATAAAAAAGACGAGATCAGACAAATAAAGATAATCATGCCGATTTGCGGCCCAATTCTCCCCTTCAGGCAATCCTAGGTTTTTCCTAGGTTTAAATCCTACAGATTATTTTATCAGATTTTTAGAATCTGCTTGCAAGAATGTCAGGACTGAACCGATCTCAAATTGTAAATATCCAATATGTTGAAAATTTATGATCAGAATTCCTGTTGTGTGGGGGGAACCCTGAGGTCAAACGTGTACTAACTCTGTAGATTGTCACTTGGAACGAAACGAATGTTCACAACATTTCCACGACGTGGAACGTCGTTTCATACTTTTTTCCTCGCGAATGATCTGTAAAAAGCTGTCCAAACACAATTACCGTAGTTTCCGGACTATACGTCGCTCCGTAGTATAAGTCGCATCAGTCAAAAGTCAAAATGCATCATGAAGAGGAAAAAAACATATATAAGTCGCACTGGACTATGACTATAAGTGGTCGCAAATTTATTTAGAAATTTATTTCACAAAATCCAAGACCAAGAACAGACATTTAATCTGTAAAGGCAAGTCATTTAACTACACAATAGCACACAGAACAACAGGCTGAATAGGTGTCCGGCATGTTAACATAACACATTAACAGTTATTCAGCTACACAATAGCATAAAGAACATATACCTGGGAGGCTGAATAGGCTAAATTAACATAAACCAAGTTCAAATTAACAAGTTACCGGTAAGCAAGTTCACCAAGCTCCCGCGATCTCATTCCACAACACCGAATCCATTGAATTCTTCCTCGGTGTCGCTTCTGAACATCTCCACTAACTAGAGCGCCCTCTCGCGGCTGTAGACGGTAATGTTTTCTTTTGTTTCATCTCAGTCAGTGTGAATTATTTTTGATATACAAGTCGCACCTGACTATAAGTCGGAGGACCAGCCAAACTATGAAAAAAAGTGACTTATAGTCCGGAAAATACGGTATCCCCATTTCTTCTTGCCTGTCGATTTTGAGAGATTTCCAATGCTCACTGTCGGTACTCTTGTGAATGGAATCTGTTGGTGTGTGGTGTGCTCACATTGTGGGACGCCACACACTATACGAACAAAACTGTTAAATCTTTGATTTTCTTTTTATCGCCATGTTTGTGGTCTCTCACATTTTGAAAATCTGATAAGATTGTCACATCTCTGTCTTTTACGGCCCTGACGAGAACGTCGGTCTCCTCGGCTGTGAACCGCTCCTGGCGTTCGCCTGACAAATCCGCCGTTATAATAGCAATCCGCCATGGAAGAAGCGCGCCTGCTCTTATAGGGAATGTGAGATGACGCTCTGATTGGTTTATTGCACGTTACGCCCAAACCACACCTATGAATAATGAAGCTAATTCAGACCAACCCATTTTAGATTTGAGTCGGGCGCAAGAGTAATTTATCCCGCCGGTATAATAGCAACAGCACCCGGGATCTGCCCACAAAGTTATTTGCGTTTCACGTTTGATACTTGCGTTTCAGATTGTTAAAATAGGGCACATAATGTGAAAAGAAGTTTATAATTTATGCAGAGATGCATACAAAATATTTTTGGGCTACTGTGTATGTATGTATGTTTCAGTCTTCATAGTATGTTGTGTGATTCATCCAAATTCTGTGTGTGTATCTACTGCATGTGTGTGTTTGACAATATGTGTGGGTCGATATTCCCCAGTTCACACTTTGACCTATTAGATTCACGTTACACAAAATAAACAAACACACTAGACATTTGAAGCTATATCACTGTTATTTATACTAATATAATTATGTTTACAATACAATACCCTTAAACCTAACCCTGACACAAACTTGTTGTCCTTGACATTATTAGATTTTAAGCTAAACTCCATTTTATAGGCTTTTCAAATATTACGGACCACATCAAATGTCAGCTTTGTAATATTTGTGAAGAAATTTTTCAGTTTTCATTTTAGGTTAATTTGGCCCAAGTATAGTTAAACCTGAGACAGTGTGTACACACACACACACACACACACACACACACACACACACACACACACACACACACACACACACACACACACACACACACACACACACACACACACACACACACACACACACACACACACACACACACACACACACACTTGTTTGTTCAATAGCAGTTCATGTCCACTGAAAATGTGTTTGTGTGTGTGCCATATTCACCCTTGGATTTTGTTTCAATTAACTAGGCCATAATCTAGTTTGCATTACAGACCACTTCTATTTGTTTGCCTTGACAGACATTAATTCCTCAGTTGACCTGGCACCACACCGCTCAACAGAATGCAACCGGTGTGGAGTAAGAACAGCTCTGTGCAAAAGAAAAATAACTCTGCTAATGCTTAAATAACACATACAGTTAATCAAGCATCAACATTCATTTGAAGATGAAGCTAAAAAGGCACTATTTTAGCTGTATACCAGAAAAATTGCAATTAAAGGGATAGTTCACTTTAAAATTTAAATTCTGTCATCATTTACTCACCCTCAAGTTGTTTCAAACCTGTATTAATTTATTTATTCTGCTGAACACAAAGAAAGATATTTTGAAGAATGTCAGTAACCAAACAGTAGTCTGTACCCATTGACTTCCATAGTAGGAAAAAAAAATACTATGGAAGTCAATGGGTACATACTACTGTTTGGTTACTGACATTCTTCAAAATATCTTTCTTTGTGTTCAGCAGAATAAATAAATTAATACAGGTTTGAAACAACTTGAGGGTGAGTAAATTATGACAGAATTTTAATTTTAAAGTGAACTATTCCTTTAAACAAGGTTGGATATTTATTCAAACCTGAGACTTTAAATAGTTCACGCTCACATTCTGTATAGATTGGTAGATGATGTTAGCCTATGCTACTGTTGACAAGTTGAAGATCTGTACAGGTGTTGTATGTATGCATGCTAGACAGCATGTGGTTTATTAGCTTATTTTTGACATTTTCATGCCAAGTCATTATCATACCTCCTGTCTTTCACGGAAATGTCAAAGCTACTTCTTAACCACCATATGCTTTACGTCCAACCAAGAACATAAAATAAATTTAAGTCTATTTCCCTCTCTCAAAATCTCAAAAACAAAATTTGAAGCGGTTTATCAGCTAAAGCAGCCTAGCGATAAAATTAGCATATAGTTCCTGTCAGCTAAAATAGCAGATCTCTTTAGTCCCTGAAGTGATTTACTAGAAATGTCCTTAGAGAGTTTTGAGAGCAAATGAGTATTTGTGCTTAATGCTCCTTGTATAGCCATTTTAATTCATTTATTCTAATTCTGCTTGATTTCTTAAACTTTTAATCATGTCTGAAAGACTTTAATTGGTTGAAATAAGCAAGGATTGTTTTCAGATTATTAGAAACAGTGTCTCACTGACAATCAATAGGTCTACATCATAATGGATTCTAATGAATCAAAGCAAATTGCGTGATATTGGTGTGAGCACTAAGTGGGCAAACATCTTTCATGGATAAACATTTCAAAAGGAGGAAGATCAGCAAATTAATTATGCAGCTGTGATTGTCAAAGATAAAAGTGAGATTGGTGTTTCAAGTTTGTGTAATGAATTCTATTCCACTTTAGGGTTTATTCATCAGTTAGTGCTGATAACGCCTATCTCTTTCTCTCTCTCTGCCTCTGTTAGTGTGGATTTGGTTCACGCACAGCTGCGTGTGTGTGAGGGCCGCAGTCTTCCTGAGTTGGGTCTCGAACAGGACAAGATCCATATAAATGGCTGTGCCATTCAGTGCCGGGTAACTACAGAAGACCCCTCCCGTGGTTTTCAACCAGACACAGGACGCATAGAGGTATGCCTGCTAAATGACATTGCAGTTATGCAAATTACAGTAACATCACTCCAATTAATAATACAAAACATGTATTATTATCTTTATTCATTATAAAATTAATGTGTTTTATGCCCACTTTTATTTTTTTGGGGGCTGTTTTATAACAGTTTTTGTCCAGAAACGAAGCTACAATCTGGCCATTAAAGGGCACACTCATTTATCTGGATGTCTCTCTGCACTCTGCATTCACACTAAAACACACAGAACGACTCTTGCGCACTTTCAGAGAGGCGTTATTTTGATGGGTCATCGAGCAGTGAGCATTGATTGAAAGCGATTTTCAGGGAGTGCTCTTATTAAGTTGAAAGAGGGGACGACTAGCCCTCCGCACTGCTCAATTTGACGCACTGTTTTGTTCCATTGACAACACTTGAATGTTACTAAGAAGACCATCACGGAGCAGAAAAAGCCCTATCCATGTGTGCTGGGTGCTGCTATAAACTGCACTTAGCTCTCTACTTATTCACGAAGAAATCTGACTTTGTATGATGCCATTTTAATGGACTGAAAAACCTCTCAGCATGTTTGAACAGAGAACATGAGTAATTTCCCTTCATTACTTGTGTATTGATTTGGAGAATTTTTACTTCACTCAAATTCTATTCAGACGAAACACTCTTATTCAATTACGTTAGCAATAATAATAATTAATTTCGAGTCATGTCATTTATACCTTTAGCATACAGTGCAGTACTTGTCATCATGAAATCTTTCTTTTCTACTACTAAAAGCCAACTAAAGCATGTTCGTGGGTATTTCATTTTACTTTTAATTTAATATTCATCAATAATATTGATCTGCCTGCCTTGACACTGACATTGACATTATTTGTCAATTGACATTATTCCTGCCACCTGATGGAGTTTTGGTTCCTTACCATTGTCGCCTTTTTCGCCTTTTTTTCACCTTTGTTGCCATTGGCTTTTGGCTTGCTTAGTTGGGGACATTAAATTTAATATTCAACAATAATATTGATCTGCATGCATTGACACCATTAAATGAGCACTGAACTGAGCTGGACGATGACATGGTTTTCTCCAGAGCGGCTATGTATAAATCAACTAAATGTATAACTTTTTTACACAAAAATTAAACATCACTGAACTTACTTAAGCTGGACTGTGACGCATATTTTCTCCTGGAAACAAACTTTGTTGCATTATTTTCCTGTTATCTCCGTAAAGCAGCTTTGAAACAATCGGTATTGTAAAAAGCGCTATATAAATAAATGTGACTTGACTTGACTTTTACACAAAACATTCAATTAAATCCAACTGGTACATGTTTTCTTAATACACAAGTTAAATAACATGTGGAACTACATGTAACTTTTTAACTTTCACTCAGTTCTGTTCTGGGTACCTTACATTCCACATTGGCAATGATTTTGCTGTAGTACCTAAGTATTATTTCACATTGTCGTAGTCCTTATAAGTACTAGCCCTATTTCAACGATCTAAGCGCATGGTCTAAAGCACACGGTGCAAGTGCACTTAGGGCGTGTCCGAATCCACTTTTGCTAGTTTAATGACGGGAAAAATAGTCAGTGTGCGGCGCATGGTCTAAAAGGGTTGTCCCTATTCTCTTAATGAGTAATGGGTGTGTTTGGGGCTTCACGTGCAATAAACCAATCAGAGTCTCATCTCCCATTCCCTTTAAAAGCCAGTTGCGTTCATACCATAGCGGATTCACTATTTACATGGCGGAATATGCAAGTGGAAAGACAGAAAGCTTCTCCAGAGAGCAAACGGATCTGCTTGTTCCCGAGGTTAAAGCACGCAAGCAGTGTACGGGGCAAGCCGGATTCCACCATATCTTTATGTACATTAATAATTAATAATAATCTTTTACATTGTAATCCTTTTATTTTGAATATATGGCATGTTTGTGTGCCACTGCGCGTCCCTGTATGTGTAATAAGCAGAGTGTATGCGCGTGTTGGACCCACCTATAGGTGCACATTACTAACGCGGTCCTTTAAAAAAATAAAAAATTGTGCAATTGACTTTAGACCAGGTTTCAGTTGGTCAATGGCACAGTCTATTTCTGTTGCCTCAAAATAGCAAAGCGGGGGTTATCGCTGCTCACAAAATTTTCACTGCGTGTCTTCAAGAAATCCTGCCAAACAAGGTTTTGCGCTGGCCCAAGCTGTTAGTAAATCTGGCTCTTAGTTGTTAAATACTTTTTTTTGTCATTCATGCACATTTGAACTGAAGGGGAAAAAAAGAAGAAAAAAATGTCAGTTTTGTGGTTGTGACAGGCAAATTCAAGCACCCCATGAGACTAAGGTATCTGTTATTACACCAGGCTAAAGACAAAAACAAAAGATAAAGGGAAGATTTCAGGCAGGGAAGATACAAGAAGTAATGAGATATAGGTGAGTCAGAGAAGGCACTCTGGTCTAACTTCCTAAAGTTTTGCAAACACTAATGCTATTTTGATACTTCAAAAAGTATCCAAATTAAATGTGTGGCTACATTTTGCAACACTTGGGATGGGAATCTTTAGGTGTGTCATGATTCGATTCTGAATCAGGAAGTCACGATGCAAAATATATATATATATATATATATATACTCCATTCGTGTTCATTTATTTGGAATCCCAGTGTAAGACAATTCCCGAAAATAGTGTTTGCCAAGTCATGTTATTTTTTACATTTTCTGCACCAGTATTGTTAGTACATTACCCGCCCCTAAATATCATCGACTCTTCTTGTTTGAGACCCTACACTCTTTTGCACTGCTTGTAGATTGTGTTGGTCACTATGGAAATTAGCTGCTGCATCCATGTTGTTTAACCCTCTGGAGTCTGAGGGGTTTTCTGGGTCCTGGAGGTGTCCTGACATGCTCTAACATTTGTGCTTATTTCTGTTACTTGTGACATTTTCATGGCTAAAGTCTTATTACACTGTATTCAGAACAAATTCTGCTACAATAATTTGTCAGCAGCATGTATGTACAATTTTGTAGTTTTGAGATAATGACATTTATGCGTGGTTTGTGAAAATAACAAAAAAAAGTCACTGAAATAAGGTTATGAAACCCAAACTGATTATTTCTTCACAAGACTTTTGAAAATTGTATCACGTAGCCTAGAATATTTGCTCCAAAACTATGTGAAAATCACCCTGACTACTCATTCAGATAAGACATGTCTTGTGTAAGAAAGCTGTATGCGAGTAAGCGTAAACCACACATGAATATTGAGTTTTTCACACCTGAGAAAGACAAAGACCCTCCCATAATGGCCCTATTAGGAGCTCTCAGGCACTATGAGGAACTTTGAACAAAGAATGAGGAGATTTAAAAAAGAATGTTTTTTTGATTGTTTGGATTTATTTACAACACAACATAATCCAAAGATACACAACAAATGACAAAAAAGCACATTATTTAACACACTGAACTAAAGACAGAGACTTACCGGGAAGCAGTCACACACCTTTGTGCCATTGAAACATAGTACATACCTGTCATTTCCAAGGTGTTTGATTTTTCACTTTACCATGCTCATGCTCAATGTTGCACATTGTCAGTTTCCACTCCCATCTGGTTTAGTTTAGTAAATTTATCGTACTCGGTTACTAGCGTAACCTCGGTTCTCTCTAGAGAGAGGAACGAGTACTGCGTTGTCGTAGCAACGCATTGGGGGAAAATCCTTTTCCACGAGAATACTGAAGCAAAAAATTATCCTTAATTTTGTATCAATGTAAAGCGCATTGCCACAGCATACAGACCTAGGCGAGACAGCTCGCGCGCCTATTGGCTGCTGTGCGGCAAATGCTTAAGCCAATCGAGCGAGCCCTTGAGTGACGTCACACCCAACAGCGTCACGTCCCGCCGAAACGGGCGTGGCTTAGGGCTATATATTTTTCTCACAGGCTTATGAACTCTGATTTTTAAAGCGAAACAACCAGAGCGCATACACGGCAAGAAACGCAGTACTCGTTCCTCTCTCTAGAGAGAACCGAGGTTACGTTAGTAACCGAGTACGTTCTCTTACGAGAGATACTCTCGTACTGCGTTGTCGTAGCAACGCATTGGGGAACACTCTGTAAGACGCCGTGTATGCAGTGATCCGACACCATAGACCCAGAGCACTGAGCTGGGGTTCATATAGTACATAATCACCTGTAGGACTCACAGAGAATCCTGAAAGAGGTGGGTTCTAACCACCATGTCTCACAAAAATTGACTGCACATAGCAGATCAGCACAAATTGACTGCACTCAGCAGTTCAGCATAATAATGCCATAAAACGGCGACTGAAAATCTCAGTCTAATACAAACACGGTTAATTAAACCGATAATATCCTGGCCTGTAAGGCGGGCACCTCGAGGTTGTAAAACCTGATAAATGTAGACGGGTTTTGTATGATGTAGATCCCACTTGACCAAGCCCACAAAGAAGCCATACTTCACGTGGAGTGCGCTCTAACACCCAAAGGGCACTGAATGCCTTTGGATGCGTACGCTAGAGCTATCGCGTCTACTATCCATCTGGATAGGCTCTGCTTCGAAGTGGCCAGCCCCTCAAGACGCCCACTAAACGAAACAAAAAGCTGCTCCGTCTGTCTGAAAACAGACGAGCGCGACACGTAAGCTCTCAATGCCCTCACTGGGCAGAGAAAATTATCGTCCGTATTGTCCCCGGTGACTGGAAGGGCAGACAGGGAAATAACCTGCGCCCTAAACGGTGTGTTTAGGGATTTTGGAACATAACCATGCTTAGGTTTGAGCACGACTCTGGAGTCGTTAAGCCCAAATTCCATGCACGACGCGCTCACAGAGAGCGCGTGTAAGTCCCCAACGCGCTTCACTGAAGCGAGAGCCAGGAGAAACACCGTCTTGAGCGACAAGTGTTTCATATCAATCTCCTGAAGAGGCTCAAAAGGAGGACCCTTCATGGCGTCCAGCACCGTAGAAAGGTCCCAAATGGGAACAGTGGGAGGTCTGGGTGGATTAAGTCTCATAGCTCCTTTAAGGAACCGAATGACTAAATCGTTCCTTCCTATGGAATGGCTGTGTGCGGTTTCAGAAAAAGCCGCTATAGCCGCCACATATACTTTGAGCGTGGAAGGGGATCTCCCGTTATCCAACAGCTCTTGTAAGAAGGACAAAACCTCTGTTACTCCGCAATCTGGGGGTGACACGCCACGAGACGTGCACCAGCCAGAAAAAAACAGACCATTTAGACGCATAGAGCCGTTGCGTAGACGGAGCTCTAGCTTGTGTGATCGTGTTTAGCACTCCCTGAGGGAGGTCAGCGGATACCCGTTGATGGCCCACACATGAAGGGACCATAGTTCTGGGTGAGGATGCCAAATCGAACCATTTGCTTGAGAAAGGAGATCCCTCCTCAGAGGCACTGGCCACGGGGCGGTGCTGGCTAACTGCATCACAGCTGGGAACCAGGGTTGATTCAACCACAGCGGTGCTATCAGCAGCACTGAGCATCCTTCCTCCCTGATCTTCTCCACCACTTGGGTCAGGAGGGAGACAGGGGGAAAAGTATATAGAGGATGGCGCGGCCACTGATGGTCCCTGCTTTTTGAGTAAAATTCCGGACAGTGAGCGTTTTCCGGAGACGCAAAGAGGTCTACTTCCGCTCTGCCGAATTTCTTCCACAACAGTTGTACTGTGTGTGGGTGTAACGACCATTCTCCTGCCGGAACGCGGTTCCTGGACGGTACATCTGGTCCAACATTCAGGTGCCCCGGCATGTGCGCCGCCCTTAGTGAAATGAGGTTGCAGCGCGCCCATGCCAGAAGGCATCAGGTCAACCTGTATAATGACACGGACCTGAGGCCGCCCTGGCGATTTATGTATGACACCACTGACATGCTGTCTGAACGTATCAGTACATGGCAGCCCATAAGCAGGGGACGAAAGCGAGTGAGCGCTTTGCACACTGCTAACATCTCGAGGCAGTTTATGTGGAAGAGCTTCTCTCGCTCTGACCAAAGGCCAAACAGCGGTCTGCCCTCGAGCAGCGCTCCCCATCCTGCGTTGGATGCGTCCGTAGACACCACCCTCAGACTCGAGGAAATCCCTAGGCTTACACCTGACAGGTACCAGTCTTTTGACTTCCAAGGTTTCAAAGCTGCAACGCAAGCTTGATTGACCTTGAGGCGAAGCCGACCGGTGGCCCATGCTTTGCAGGGCACCCTCCCTTTGAGCCATATCTGCAGCGGGCGCATGCGCAGCAGGCCCAGCTGCAGTACTGCAGATGCTGAGGCCATCAGACCTAGCATTTTTTGAAAGCTCTTTAGATGGAGAACAGCGCCGCAGCGGAATGAGCTGACTGTGCGCTGAATGCGCAGCGCGCACTGTTGTGACAGCTGCGCTGTCATTGACAGCGAGTTCAGTTCCAGCCCCAGAAAAGAAATATTCTGTCTGGGGGATAGCGAACTCTTTTCCCAGTTTACTGTGAGACCAAGATTCTCGAGGTGACTCAGCAGCAGGGCTCTGTGCGCCACTATCTCTGAATGAGATTGGGCTAGAATGAGCCAATCGTCCAAATAGTTCAGCACTCGAACACCCTGCAGTTTGAGGGGAGCGAGTGCTGCGTCCATGCACTTCGTAAATGTACGGGGTGCTAGAGACAAGCCGAACGGCAGGACTTTGTACTGGTATGCCTGGCCCTCGAAGGCGAATCTCAAAAATCGCCTGTGACGTGACGCAATCTGTATTTGAAAATACGCGTCCTTTAGATCTACTGACACGAACCAGTCTCCTTGGCGAACATGCGCGAGGATTTTTCTGGTCGTTAGCATTCTGAACTGGCGTTTCACAAGCGCTCTGTTCAGCTGCCTCAGATCTAGTATGGGTCTGAGACCCCCGTCTTTTTTGAGTATCAGGAAGTATCTGCTGTAAAGCCCCCCTTCGCTCTGAGCCTGAGATAAAGGTTCGATAGCCCTTTTTCTCAGAAGTTTCTGAATTTCGGCTCGAAGTAGGTGTGCTAGATTAGAATCTACCGAAGTCTCGACGCGCGCCGCATGGCGGCGAGGGCGTCTGCGAAACTGCAGCGAATAGCCTTCTTTTATGATGTTTATCACCCATTTTGAAACCCCGAGAAGCTTTTCCCATGCATCTGCATGTGTAGCTAGGGGCTGAGTGAAAAGCGCGCTCTGATCGACTCGCGATACAGCGGCTTTCGTGAGCTGCGACAGAAATGTCTCGCTCGCAACACCTGAGGCCGGGGCCGCGCTGATGATAGCGGGCAGAATGTCCGTGCTCGACCCCTCGACAGCATTTAGGCGGGAGAGGGAGGGCTGGACGGGCTCCGTAGGAACCGTGATGCTTGTGTGGGAACGCGGGCACTGGGGACCGGGCACGTTTACCACCTTTATAGCATCGCTCGCCGGAGCGGAGCGCCTGCACGCAGGTTTCGTTTTTACAGAAACCGTGCGATGAGCAGGAGGTAGCATTAGTGGGCACTGGGTAGTGGGCACATGTGCTACTTTTAACGCGCAATCGAACTGGGTCGATTTTATGTGCGCGGGCCCTGTGTGTGGGGCCGTGTTTGTGTGTAGGGATGGGCACATTACAGTGGGCAGTCTTACTACACAAGAAACACCATCGGCCGTGGCCGGGACACCAGAAAATGCACTCTTTAATGGATTTATCTGGGTAGCCGTGAAAACGGCTGTTGTGTGCAGGCAAGCGGCCAGTGAGACACGCCTGTTGGCTGCAATGATCGCTGGCACAGTCACTTCGCTTGGGACTGAACGAGCGGTGAGCTTCGGTGAGGGTCCGGCCGCAGCGGGACTCGAACACCGACGCTTCCCTAGCAGTGCTAGGATGTCTTCGGGGGCTCGGGCTTCAACGCTACCTTCTGTCGCGGGCCACGCGGCGCAGGGCGGCGACCGGAAGAGCGAGAGCGCGGTCTCGAGCTCTGCGTCTGGCGGCGTTGAGAAGAGGAGCTGGGCGGCGGTCTGGGCTGTGAACTCTGAGCAGGCGGTTTCGCACGGCCTGCTGCTGAGTTGGAGCGCTTCGGCAGGAAGTGCTTCATCGCCTGGGTCGCCTTCTGCACCTCAGCATACCTGTCGGTGAACTCCTTCACCGATGTCCCGAATAGACCAGCAGGGGAGAGCGGGGCGTCGAGGAACGCGGTCCGCTCCGCTTCTGGCATGTCTGAGAGCGTGAGCCAGAGGTGCCTCTCAGACACGGTGAGCGCCGCCATACTCCGTCCGATGACTTGGGCCGCAGACTTCGAAGCGCGAAGAGCCAGGTCTGTAGCGCTTCTCAGATCCGCCACGCAGATCACATCGGGCCCGTTCTCATCCAGCTTGCGGAGGAGATCGGCCTGGAAAATCTGCAGCGTCGCCATGGAGTGCAGTGCTGACGCAGCCTGTCCGTTGGCGGCATAAGCGCGACGGAGCAGGGATGACGTCGTGCGTCAAGCCTTTGAGGGCAGCGCCATCTTAGCTCGCTGTCCAGCGGAGGGCGGGCATAAGTGGGCCGCGATAGGCTCTTCGACCGGCGGGAGGGAAAGGTAGCCTCTGTTCTTAGCGTCGTCAACTTCGGAGAACACTAAGGAAACAGATGACCTCGTCCTCGTGGAGAACGGGGAAGTCCAAGCTCTCGCGACCTCCTCGTGAAGCTCAGGAAGGAAGGGGGCGGGCTTAGACGCAGGTGTAGACTTTTCCCCGGGCAGAAAATAGCCATCCAACCGGTTGTGGGCGGGCTGCTTGCGCGAAACCCACTCAAGGCCAAGGCTCGCCGTGGCTTGAGTGAGCACGCGGATGAGCTCCGCCTCGATGCTCGCTCTCTTTCCTTTGGTCGCGGGGGCACGGGGCGCGAGGTCCGCAGAGCTCGCCCAATCCTCGCTGCCAGACGCCAAAACAGAGCACGAGTCCTCATCCCTCAGCATGGCGTCGATGTCGTCGACGGAAGCGGCGGCAATCTGCGGTCGCTGTCCGTCGGGGATCGATGCTGATGAAGCCGGAGAAATAGTTCGCGGGCGCGCCGGCGAACTTTGGCGGCTAGGGGATGGTTCAGGGTTCCGCTGTGCACGGCGCTTTTTACGGCGCGGCACAACAGCGGAAAACACGGGCTCTTGGAACAACGCCAGGCGAGTCCGCAGAGTCGCTAAAGGCAGAAGTTCGCAGTGATGGCAGCCGTCATCCGCAAGAGCGATAGCCGCGTGTTGCTCACCCAGGCAGGAAGCGCATATAACATGTCGGTCCCCGTCGCTGAGTGTGGCTTGGCACGAGCCGCAGGAAGGCATCTTCGGAGAAGACGCGCTTCAGATACAGGAAACGTGTGAGTCGCGCCGGCGAACTCACACACACTCAATAAGGAGGTAAAAGGATATAAGCGCCGGAACGCGCAGCTGGAAGGCGAAGAAGGCGGCGGTGCCAGCGGCTTCACGTCCTCTCCCGCTGAAGTGCTCTCTCGACAGCGCAGCTTCTTCCTCGGATCAGCGATGAGGTGTCTTCGCTGAAGGATTAAAAATCAGAGTTCATAAGCCTGTGAGCGAAATATATAGCCCTAAGCCACGCCCGTTTCGGCGGGACGTGACGCAGGAGGGCGCGAAGCGCCCTCATTGGGTGTGACGTCACTCAAGGGCTCGCTCGATTGGCTTAAGCATTTGCCGCACAGCAGCCAATAGGTGCGCGAGCTGTCTCGCCTAGGTCTGTATGCTGTGGCAATGCGCTTTACATTGATACAAAATTAAGGATAATTTTTTGCTTCAGTATTCTCGTGGAAAAGGATTTTCCCCCAATGCGTTGCTACGACAACGCAGTACGAGAGTATCTCTCGTAAGATAACTGATGTTTGTCAGTTACAGTAGTTAGATGTGTGAAATACATTTGTTTATCCTAAATTGATCTATTCTCATTTCCTCTAACAAAATAAAAAAAAGTATGGTTATCACCATCCTCTTTTCTTGTGGTAAAGGAGGCTAGGATATTCTGCCTGCCATCTCATCGAAAAACAAACAAAACAAAAAAACGTGGGGATGAATGTATGATGAAAGAATTAATTAATGTGGCCTATTTCTGTAACATGCAACTATCCGTCCTCTTCTTTGCTTACATTTTCTTTGTTTAAATTTCCCTTTCCTATTTTTTCTTCCCAGCAGGTAGAACTGTAGACATGATCAGAGAGTGGGGGCCTCAGCAAACAGAGCTGTAGTTCAGCCGTGAAATGTGTGTACCTAAAAAAATACACTGTTAAAAATGCATGGCCAAACATAATAAATCCTGGGTTGGATGAATAAGTCATGGCTTGAGTGCTCCAGAGAGGAGGAAGAGATGCACAGAGGGAGGAAAGAGAGCGAAAGCTCAGCGAGGAAGGGCTTAAAATGTCTGGCCCAGTAAGAGATCATAGCATTTTAGTTGAGCGAGAGGGAGAAAGGGAGATAAAGAGGTTAAAGGAATAGTTCACTTAAAATAGGATAATTCTGTCATCATTTACTCACCCTCAAGTTGTTTCAAAGCTGTAGGAATTTCTTTCTTCTGCTGAACACAAAGGAAGATATTTTGAAGAATGTCGGTAAACAGTTGATGGACCCCATTGACTTTCATAGTCTGTTTTTTCCTACTATGGAAATCAATGGGGCTCATCAACTGTCTGGTTACCGACATCCTTCAAAATATCTTCCTTTGTGTTCAGAAGAAGAAAGAAATTCATACAGATTTGAAACAACTTGAGGGTGAGTAAATAATGACCGTTTTTTTTTCAGTTTTAAGTGAACCATTCCCTTAAGAAAATGAACGAATGATTTCCAGAGCACAACAATGCACAGTCCTTAGAAACAGTGTGTTGTGTTCATGAGTGAATTATGTTACTACTATTTTGAAGTGTTGTGTCGTGACGTAATGTGTGTGAGAACGGAAGTGAAGACTAAACAAGATGGATGAAGATTTGCTGCTCCTGTCTCGTGTGCTTTATTGCTTGATAACTCCTGACTTATACCACACAGTTGGATATAGAAAGAGATTAGCACAATTGAATTAAAATGTCTTTGACAGTAGATTTATCTTTGCTCTGCTTTTGAAGACTGTCTATACAGACTGTATATTCTTAGAAGTAGAATTTGCTAAATGAGTCAACTTAACCATTTAATCGAAGTAGTTTTGGTTCATTGCTTCTACTCAGTTATTTCAGTTGATTGACTCTCATTAACTAAATTATAGTCATCATATTAATTATATTGTCATTTGAACGTGATCGAGTTACCCAATATTTGTGTGGATAAAGCTGTTGAGGAGCAACACTTCACCAAATGTGGGACACTAATGGTTACTGCGTTTAAAAGACAAAACAACATCAACAATATCATAAAGTGCAAAAAAAAAAAAAAAAAAAAAAAAAACTATTAATTCTTAATAACAACTTCATGTCCCCTTAAATTCCTACCCTTTTATCAAGCATACAGAATTAAATTATTCAAGTGCACAAGTGTATGTGCTTCTGAGCACTGTAGCTGGAGGGAATACAGACACAACAATATAAAGTTCATAGCTGAGCCTTAGCTTTATTAAGGATTTATCATTCAGTCTAATTAGCTGAACCAGAAAGCTTATGGATTCAACAAGTTTATACCAGTGAGAGCAATATCTATTCCAAATAAAAAAAATACTGCAGCGAGGACAGGTTTTTGTTGTTGTTTTCAGACTGAACGCATACACGCGTTTATTCGGCCAATTGGATCAAAGAGAGTGTTCTATTTGGTAATTGACATACATATTTCATTAAATGGGTCCTATTATGCCCTTTTATGAAGTCTTAAATTTTTTTGGGGGGTATATTCGTATATGTTTTCATGCTTGGTTGTTCAAAAAACACAATATTTTTCACATATTTTACATTATTACAGCTCCTCTCGCCCCAGTCTGGTTAAACAGAGCTCTACTCAAATGTAAATTTTAATGATGGTGTCAATTTCAAAACATTTCGAGCCCGATTCAGACCCTGACAATGTTAACGAACAAGATGATTGTGCTGAATGTGCTTTGCAAACACAGATTTCATAGGATGTTTCAAAGTGGTATAGTTTTTTTATTTTTTATTATCTTATAGATACTATGTTATCCACCATTTAATCATATTTGTTAGAAAACTGTTGTTACAAACAGTAATCGATCACAAAATGATGGATAATTTTAAGGGCCGGTGAACATAAACGAGAGCTTACAAAAGCTAAAGTAAACACTACATCAATACTGTAAAGATGTGCCCTTCTTTTACATCTATCATAGCAACTACACAAAGCTTATAATTGGAATTGTTAATAGAAAACACAATTACAAATAATAAGACATGCTTACAAGTTGTGATCTATAAGCAACATATTGTGCCGACAAAATGAGAATGGCTGTGTCTTTCAGCAGAAGCTTTTGCGGATATAGCCTGCATTCTACTTCTCCGTAGCCTGCATTCTGAACTTCTCGTTCTCAGTAAAATGTACAAATGTTGAGGTAATAAGGTTCAGGAACAGTGTTAAAAATAAATTTGAACCTCTCTAAGTCCGTCAGCCGTAGGACAAACTTTTTCCGGGATGTAAAAAACAGCAACTCTTCCTCTTTAAAGCAGCCAAAAATGGCCTCATCCCCTTTGTTCCGTGTTCGCGTGTGCAGGGTTTATGTAAATTTAACGTAATATCTCCCTTTGCTTTGAACTTTGCAGATGTTGTTTATGCTCAAACAGCAACATTACACACTAACTAAAGTTAAAAAAATTAAATCATACTAAGGACCCCTTTAAACCCTAAAATTTAAATGTTAAGCCAAACTAGTTCAAGAAGAACTACGTATTTTTTTTCTTTATATTCTCACTTGTACTTGTATGATTCATTTAAATGTACATAATTTTTTTGTTTCATTTTGCTGTTTTGTTTAGCTAGTTTTGTTTTGTTTTGTTTTATTTTGCACAAAAGATAAATAAAACATTCCGCATGACCTGCCAAAAGAAAAGATGTAAAGATGAAAGTGTGATTGAGTGATGGGGATATTGTTCTGTATGATATATGGAAAGACAGAAAGAGAGAGAGAGCGGAATTGAGTGAAGGTGGTTATGGATGTATGGATGTGCAGGCCAGGGTGGAGGAGAGAGGCAGAAGCAGACAGTGATGTATTAGGGACATGTTGATGGGGAGATCAATAGATAAGACATACAGACTCAGTCAGTGCTTTAGATTACGACAGCTAGTTGTCAGCTGTATGAATTCTGCTTATAAAGCACATATCAACCAAACTTGCTCTGTGGTTTTAGAACCAAACTCTTTGTCATAACTGAACTGTTAATAACAGTTTTAGCTAGCAAAATAACACACTCTCTTTGATCCGTTTGGCTGCATTAACCTGTGTGTGTGCGTTCAGTCTGAAAACAACAACATGTCCTCCCTGCATAACATGAATGGCAATGGCTTTCTGCTGCAGTGTGAACAGCCACTGTGAATCGTGCACCGCCTGCATGAGACCTTCACACGCGCATTCACACACTCACACACACGCCTGCTTCCTCCATGCAATCAGAATAGATTGAATTCCTCTCTCAATCACATATCTTTCTGTCTCTCCTTCACTTCACTCCTCCTCCTCACCCCGTCAGCCTTTTTCTCTCAGCGGGGATGAAACGCTACCTTACAGCGCATGGGAAATGCAAAAATACATCAGTTTACACAGACACACTCTCAGAGTCGCTATATTAAAACAATGTGTGAGCAACACACTCAGAGCAAAGACTCCCAGGTATACTGTTTTATTGTGCACATAAAGTGGAAGTTTATTTTATTTTATTTAAACCTTAAAATTCACAAATGCATATTAAAATATTTTAGATTCTACATTGTTTCTAGGTCACTAATCAAGTAAATGTGTGACATTGATCATTTGACTTTTTGAACAGACGTTCAGAAGTTCTTCCAGTGAAGCTAAATATGCTCTATGGGTAATTTTTAAATCATTCTTGAGAACATGATCAAGTTTTGCATAATTTATGTTAAAACAAGTTAAAATTAAAGTTAAAATTAAATAATAAGATCAAATACAATGTAATCCAAGTTAATGTTTAAACTTTTTACTCATTATCATGATACAAGTATAATTTGAATATTTTTTAGATAGAATCATATTCACTAGTGAGCTCAGACTTTTGAACCACACATACAGTATATGCACATGCTTATCTCATAATTCAGCCCAGTGTAATAATAATTCAGAGCTGTATTATACACACAGAATAATATATTAACAGATATGAGCGGCATGCGAGTGCTTAGAATGCTTTGGCTGCTGTTGTTGTTGTTAACCCTTAAAGGAGCTTGAAGATAAAAATGCTTTAAGATAATTGCCATTTACCAAAACATTAGGACTCAAATAATACATTTAACTTTTTTTAACTTTCCTTCCAAATACTACTTTTATTATGTTTTTTACAGCTTGCATCTCCCATCAAAATAACATGCAGAAGATAGCATTAAATGGTTAAAGTTCAAAAACAAAGAGGCCCATATTAGCATTCATGCAGTAGCTACTGTATACATCAGAGAGATCTCGCTGCGATATAGAGGACAAAAAACATGGGGTGAGATCTTGTTTGATCATGTGATAAACCTTTAGCTTACTGAGAAGCTTCCCGAGAAGAAATATTGTCATTAATGACAGCATTTTAAATATTCTCCTCATCAATGCAATATTAGCCCTTGATTGTTATCTTGATTAAGTCATAGTCTTAGTCATCAACATCATTATTGTTATCCTCAGCTTCTTTAAAAATATGCGCACCCACACGCAGAGGCACACGGCTGAGGTTTGGGGTTGTGTTGAAATCGTTTATCATGGTGCTGGTCAAAGAGGACAGTGGAATCACTTAGAACACACACACACACACACACACACACACACACACACACACACACACACACGCACACACACGCACGCACACACACGCACAGGCCTCTCTAATGCAGTGCTTTCACCAATGCTAAAAGCTCAATATAGTATCCACAGTGCTCCAAATAAGTATTTGTACACTTAAGGCACACATAAAAATGTTATGTAACAAAATATAATTAAAGTAACATTTATTTTTTATGTAGGCCAAACATGCATTCAAATAAAACATTTTACAAAATCTCAATGGCTGCTGAAAATTTCGCTTTGCCATCACATGAATTAACTATATTTTAAAATATATTAAACTAGAATTGTTTTTTTTTTATTGCAATAATATTTAACCATGTTACACAGTTTTGATCAAATATAATGCAGCCTTGGTGAGCATAAGGGACTTTACCATTTTTCTCTCTCAAATGTTTCCTCAGAATTAAGAAAACAATTATTCGTTCACTTTTTGATATGTTGTGTCTAATATAATGACATTCATTTGTCCAAATGTGTCCTAACCCTTTTTGCAACACTATACATTACCGTGTTTCCCCTCATATTTCTTCTGTAGTCCATCCACAGTGAAACCAGCAAGGAAATATGATACATTTTTATGAGGGAGATACTGCCGGTAATAGGGCTGAGGGGGAGTGGATTGAGATAGAGATGTATAGAGAGAAGACATGTCTTGATGTCTTCACTGCTTAATGTATTCCATTCATTCTGTATACAGCGTCTTTCCTGCAGAACCCAGGAGGTCTTGTTTGCTCACACATACACACACGCACGCTCTCACAGACCACCCACACTAAACTGCAGCGCCATCGTAATTAATTCAGTAGAGATCTGATAACTGAGTAATTACAGGTGGAAGAATGCACACACACACACACACACACACACACACACACACACACACACACACACACACACACACACACACACACACACACACACACACAGTTTATGGAGTCAACATCCCTGTGCTTTATAACAAGAATATGTACGGTGGACATGTAAGATTATTTGCAAGTCATTACTTTTACAATTCATTTGAAAATATTTTTTAAAAACTTGAATGAAAACTGAATTCTAACTTAAACTTCTCTGATTGACCATTGTGTTCAAGAGATCGTGTTCTGTGAACATGTCTGTGATTGGCTACATTGCTCACCGTTGCAAAAACACATTTTAAATAGAAACATCTGACGCTCTCCAGAGTGCAAACACAAATACGCACGGGAGCATTTGCCAAATCGGTTTCGCCAATATGATATTATTACATAAATTGAGGGTGCTCATGTTTTCGTAGAACCGGGCCTGAGCGGGTTTATTAGCCTCCACATATGGATTTTTACAGTTTCTGAAGAAGAGGAATCGCATGCTTGGGGTGTAGATAGCTAAATTGTATAAATTATTAGTCAGTAGCGTTTTCAAGTTATAGCGCTCATAGTCTGCAATAACGATCACATCACATCGCAGCAGGTGGTTTTAATAAATATGTTAATGTAATAATAATCTTTTTAAAACTCAAATATATTATGTTTTAATTTTTTACAAAAAATGATTTGTGATCAAACATTAATTGGTGGACCCCATGCAGTACCGCTGCGGATCCCTTAGGGGTTGCAGACCCCCGGTTGAAGACCCTTGACTTGCGCTGTTTGGCACCGCAGCAGAATATCATCGTTTCTATTTGCATTGTGAATTCAGGCTTCTTGAGCAGCAGGCAGATTTATATCTGGGGAATGCAGTAACCTGCAAATTTGTGTTTGCGTCTACCGGGGTTATCCCACGGGGTGTATGTGAACACAGTGATATGACATTTATCAGTCTCATCAGTGATGGCTGTGTAAAAATATCACAAACTTCCCTTGGGAATGAGTTTCCTGTCAAAGATGAAGAGGCTTGACTTGAGCTGTGGCAAAGGAGAGGGCGAGAGAAAAGCAAACCTGATGTAACAGCAACTTGTTGACCTGACATGCTCTGCTGAATGATGCACTCTTCTTTGATATGTCTTTTAACTCTGAAATAATAATGCAAAGCACATGCTGACCTACTCATTTTAGATTATAGTAGCACTGAGGCTAGATAAAAGTTACCAGCATTCTGTCTGCCTGTTTTTTTTTTTTGTCGTCTTGTTCTACAGCTTGAAGCCTATTAATTGAATGCATCATGGCTGAAACAGAAAGTCTTTGGGAAAACAATAACAGAGTAAGAGAGAAATCGAGAGATAGAGCTGTCTGATACGGTTTGTCTAGAGTGTTATATAAAAGGTCAGATTGGTGTTTCCATAGCGACGAGTGATGGACAGGTGTTTTAGTGAAAGGATAGCAATGATAACATAACCTCTAACCCTGTAAAGGTCTATTTCAGCATGAATGGGAGCTTTATGTGTGTGTGTGTGTGTAGACTGTGTGTTCTTTCTATTTTTCCTTATTGAGTCTCCGTTTTTGAAGGTTATTCTCTCTCTTTTGATTATTGAGTAAATGATTTCTTAAGGTACTGACGTGGTACTCCGAGTGACGCATTGTATGAATATGTCTTAATTATAATATGTATATGAGGATGGTATGAACACTTAAAATTATTATTTGGTGAACTTTTCAATTGTGGACTGAGGATGCATTCAATTAAACTCAAATACTTATTAGCAGTTTATTTTAAGAACATAACACATAATTTAACTGTTTTTTGTGTATGTTGTGTACGTGTTGCTGGCATTTTCCGAATGAGTAAAGCATCAGTCTTCAGCATGTAAACTCTTCATGTGTGGTAGCCATGAAACTTTAACGTAAAGAAACTGCCTACAGATATGAACATTAAACACTAACAAGTCTCTCACTTTCTTTTCTTGCTTTGACAGGGATAATATGACTCTTGATTTCAACATTTCATGCTCACAATCTAGTTCCATGAAAATTTGTTGGACTAGATGGGGATTGTAATGCATTGCATGCAGCTAAATAAAGTTATGTTGAAACATTGAAGAATTGTGTTGCATCATGAGGCCAATAACTAAATCGAGTAAGCGACAATTAATTGAAAAAAAATGTGTACCTCTTTCTCATTCGAGCAAATACTAAGAGCATACAAGAGAAAACACTGTTATTTGTAATTTTTTTAAAAGAAATATTACAAATTGTATTAATTTTGTTTAGATTAATACTATTGTTCTACAGTTTGGGAGATTTTTTGTAAATGTAATAAATGTCATTCTGTCATTTAAAAAATAAAATCAGCATATTAAAATGATGTCTGAAGGATCATGTGACACTGAAGACTGGATTAATAACTGCTAAAAAAAAAAAATCATAATTTTAGAATGTATACAAATTAGGGGTGTAACCCACGGTTTGTTTCAATGCGAGTGACCAGTCATTTACGCCGTCATTACCCAGGTGTTGATAGCGCGCGAGCGCAGGTGAGACCTGAACAGCACACATTGCTTTCCAGGGCTCCAAACTGCGACTAAAATGGTCGCATTTGCGACCAAATATATTTATTTGCGAGTGAAATTTCTGCCAAGGTCGCCATTGGCGACAATACAAATTTACTCCCTTTGATTGTAAAATCTGCATCATACATGCATGTTTTATAACCAGTAGCCTATCGCTTCATTTGTTTTGTTAACGTCATGAAATGAGACGCTTTGTGTGAACTGAGTGAAAGCGCCAAAATATGAGCGGGTAAAACGAATGTCACCTTTCGCGGCAGAAAAAAAATGTCAAAGCGAAAAATATTGGACTTCTTCAAGCAATCCTCATCTCTGTCAATCACCAGACACATTATACCAGACCAGACTGCATGACACACCTGCTAACAAATAATATGCGATATTTTAAATGCGTCATTCTGTTCATAGAACGCTCCATATGAAAGTTTTTTTTTTTTTGCAAAGCCAATCTAGCGCTGGCTCCATGACGAGCCAATAATCAGAGTTGTTCCCTGCACCGCACAGCTTAGTTTCTAGATGTAGAAACTAGAATGTTTTGCCGGACTGGACAAAAGCGAAGCGAACTGGACGAGATGAGACAGAGTATCTGCGCGCGAGCAATAGTGCGCGAGAGAGACCGAGTGTGTCTGGGCACGAGCAATAGTGCGCGAGAGACTTCAAATAACAAGAGACCTTTCAAATAACAACTACAGAATTTTATTAACTGACATCGGGATCCCGCTTACATGGGTACCTTCCAAATAAATCAATAATTTGACAAAATATTGATTTAAAAACGATTGTATTGCTTCCGTGTCCATGACAACGCTCTGTTTTTCATGGCAACTGTGTCTTATCAAGAAATAACAGACTGCATTCTACATTAGAATTTAACCAAGCCATGTAATAATAGGTAATAATAATAATAATAACAGAAGATAATATCTTATACAATGTATATAAAATATAAATACAATTTAAAATATTAATAAATTATTTATTTTTATTTATTCTGGAGATGCACTGAATTTTGGTGAATAAGAATAATAACAGAAGATAATATCTCTAGTCTATCCTAATAATTATTATAAATACAATGTATATAAAATATAAATACAATTTAAAATATTAATACATTATTTATTTTTATTTATTCTGGAGATGCACTGAATTTTGGTGAATAAGAGGACCCATTTTATTTTGATGCACATTAGCAGGAAATGTAGCACAATATGAATGTAAAAAGCAGTTATAATTAGGCTATGTGACAAATCAACAAATAATCGTGATAATTAATCGTGATATCAATATTGATCAAAATAATCGTGATTATCATTTTGGCCAAAATCGTGCAGCCCTACTGAAGTATGATCACGAGACACAAATTTTTTTTTGTGACTTTTGTTCAAGAGCGGGCAAAGAAATAGCGGGGAAAACGGAGTTCATTACAGGAACTAACCATTTTTAAAAAAAGACACTGAGAAAACACGGGGACAGTAACAAGCATAAAAATGCACGCGATCACATAATCGCGAAGAATGCTCCACAGACTGCACCGTTAGCACGTGCAGTTTCTCGTGCATGCGAGCTGCGGGAATTTATTATTTATTATATAAAAAATAATATTTGACTGTATATAGTTCATAAGCCGGAAGTGATATTCAGTTCCCAAATAAGCTTCAGTTCCCAGAACATTCACAAGATGAAAATGCTGAAACTGTAAGAAGAGGAGAGACATGCACACAACAGGGTGACTAAAAGTAAATGCATTGTTATGTGGCTCTTAAAAAAATTATTTGGCGCCTGTTTTTTTCCCCTATAGGAGCCAATGGCTCCTTACTTGATTTTTTTGTTTGGAGCCCTGCTTTCTGTGTTTAAACTAATCTCACTTAAGTCTTAACAATTTAAACATTCAAGCGCAAGAAGACGCAAAAGAGAACTCGCGCGCGTGCTGTGAGAAGATTTGTGTGTGCACCAGACAGCGCACACATATTGAGTCTTGTGCTTGAACGACAAATTCACACAGCAATTATTTCAACATGCCCGTTGTGGCGAGTATCCTAGCAAACATATAGTAGGTTATGACTGAAGTGAATATAAACAGTCGAGAAAAACAACGCATGTGCTGCTGCTTGTAGCTTAATTATTAAACTTCTTCATATTTTCTTTATTTTTATTTGACAGTAGCCCTTTTTTCTCTGAACATAGCGGACTGCACTGAAACCGTGAACTGAGTAATTTGAACCGTTACACCCCTAATACAAATAGGGATGTATGTAACACAATATTACTGTTTTTACTGAAATTTATATCAAATAAATGCAGCCCTAATGAGAATAAGAGACTTCTTTCAAAAACATTACAAAAGCTTTCCAACCCCAAACTTTTAAATGGTAGTGCATATGCTTTCTGTTTTAAAGAGAAATCATATTGCTAATAGCAAGAATAGTTGCAAAGTGGTTATTTCTTTCCTTTGAAATGTCATTTAGTTGAGGAGATGAAAACCTTTCTCTCTCTACATCTCCTCCATTTTCTTTCCTTGGATCTTTTTCTTGCCTCGATCCCATTGTTTTACACTCCTCTCTTTAATCTTTATCTCTGTATTATTCATCTGCTTATTCTCTCGCTCACATTTACACACACACACACACACACACACACACACACACACACACACACACACACACACACACACACACACACACACACACACACACACACACACACACACACACACACACAGTGTGTCTTTTTGTCCTAGTTGTTGATGTGGTTTTCAAACCACAGTGTAGTTTGTCACTGTTCATTTCTCTCTCCTCTCGCCCTGTCTCTATAGACTTCATCACTTCCTTTCTCTTCACCTCCTCTCTTTGCTCCTCTGTCCATATTATTTGCCTCCATCTGTTTCGCTGTATAGGCTCTGTCTAAACATATTTGTTACGTCTCATGAGGGATATTTTTTTCATTCCATCCCCAATAACCATTTTTTCCCCTCTGTATTTCTCTCTCACTAGCATGCCATATCCCTCTCGTTTGTCCTCCTCTTATGCTCTACTCGTCCTTCTTTTCGCCTACTCACTGTCATTCCTCTCTTTTTTTTTCTCGGTAACACTGGTGTTTTCCAACAATACAGTCTAATTCAGGCTAACACGTTTATAAAGGCCTTTTTCCCCTGACTTAGCACTGTTTCGAAGTCTCAGAGTCGAGAATCTGTGTATGTGAGTGTTTTTTGTGCTCACAGGGTCTTGTTTTTTTTCTTTATTCCTCTTTAATATGTAATATTACATTCAGTCCTAGATAAATGTCTGCCCCTGTTTTTCAGTGGAAAATTCATCTTTTTGTTACTTCTGTACCTCTCACTCTTTTTCTGTAACATGAAAAACAGAGATTAAGAACTAAAGTATAGCCCTTGACCTTCCATCTCTGGTGTGCTGAATGAACCGGAAACATAAGCACGATTAAAAAACCTTTTTTTTCAAGATTTTTAACATGTTAATATTTTGTGGTCTGACTGCCGAAAAATTAGAGTTAAAGGGGTCATATAATGCCATTTTTGTACAAGCTAATATGATTATTTAGGGTCTAAATTAAAAGTTTGTAATATACTTTAATTACCAGTATATATAAACCAGCTTTATATTGACCCTCATTTGTAAAGCAGTCTGGTGAAAAATTATTTGCGCAAACAAAAAAAACATTTGTTCTGGGGAATATTCCCTTCTAAAGCAAAACTCAGCCACTGCGTCTTCAGCGGTTCTGATCTAGGAACATTAAAATGACTGCTGTGTTCCTTATTGCACCCAAGAACAGAACACCACAATCGCTTAGACGCCATTCTGTGTATATCAACAATGACGCGCGGACTATGATTGACAGCTCGCTCACGAGCAAGGGCGGGTCTGTGTTGAAACGCTGCTGTCAATCAACAATCGTAGGATGGGCGTCAATTTTGTGACGTCACAAAATCGACGCCCCTCCTACGATTCTTTAACAGCTCAATTTGAGACAGGGTAAAACATATAAGTAGATTTAAAAAAAAAAAACACTGGATGGATTTTTATCATTTTATGATGGTTGTGTACACTGCCAACACACATTTCAGTGCAATCAACTTGTAAAAGTGCATGTACCATTATTTGACACCTTTAAGATAAAAAATATAAAATCAGTTATATTATTTATATAGGTTCGACTTGCCGCTTTAAACAAAAACTAGTCACAAAATGTAATGACACAATTTTGCATACTGAATCTGAAATGTTTATTATTGCATATATAGTATGTATTCTACACAGGAGAATAGTATGTAATTCATTTTTTACTGCTATTTACTTAAAAAAATTATGGTAACACTATTACACATACTATTTTTGAGTAGTTAAAGGTACACGGTGTAGGAATTTCTCCCATCTGGTGGAATATATATGTATGTATCATATTAATCATTTGTGTGATTTTAGTTTGTATTCTTTTTTATTTAGAATAACTTGAATGTCTTTTAAATATAGTTTTAGGTTTTTCATTTGAAAAATTGTATTTTGCATTCAAACGAATAGCGCTTTTTCAAATGCGTAATGCAGCTACGGTAGCCGTTTTGTACTAAGAAGCTATGACAATAATAGCCCTTTGTCGAGTTTAACTATGCGTTAAATGTTCTACTGTTATGCTGCCTATATAATGAATTACACAATCAAGCAATGAAAAAAACGCTTGTAATTTAGACCGTAACATTGACTAACCTGTCGAGAAGAAAGCAGGCAAATTCAAATTCAGTCCCTTTCAAAGTCTTTCTCCTTCGTTAGCTCTTTCCAACTGTGTAAAGCTATGCTGTTATTTTCCCTCGGTTTTTTGGAAACGCATTGCGGTAGCCTATTGCTTTTTGTCCCTATCTGCTATTATAGTTTTTCAAGATGACGGAACGACATGGAAACCTCCGTGGAGTTACCTGTCCCATGTAAACAAAGATAATAAATTATTTGCGTATGAGGATAAGTCGGATCATTGGGAGAGGTAATTGTACACCATTGAGGACATATTTATGAATAAAGACAGCAAGTGGTGCTTGCTAATAAAGAGTTTAGCTAATAAAATACTTAAAGGTACACTGTGTAGTTTTTTTTTAAGGCTTGATATCTTTTATGGAATCTACCTAAATAAATCATGTAAAAGCCCCTAAATTATTTAGTCTATGACACAATGAATTTAATATTTTTAGTGAAAAATGCTTTTGTATTTTAAGTTGACACTCAAAAATGTGTGAATTAGAGTGAATGGAAATATCCTGTTTATATTTGACTTTGAGTTACAGTGAGGAAAATAAGTATTTGAACACCCTGCTATTTTGCAAGTTCTCCCACTTGGAAATCATGGAGGGGTCTGAAATTGTCATCGTAGGTGCATGTCCACTGTGAGAGACATAATCTAAAAAAAAAAATCCAGAGATCACAATATATGATTTTTTAACTATTTATTTGTATGATACAGCTGCAAATAAGTATTTGAACACCTGTCTATCAGCTAGAATTCTGACCCTCAAAGACCTGTTAGTCTGCCTTTAAAATGTCCACCTCCACTCCATTTATTATCCTAAATTAGATGCACCGGTTTGAGGTCGTTAGCTGCATAAAGACACCTGTCCACCCCATGAAATCAGTAAGAATCCAACTACTAACATGGCCAAGACCAAAGAGCTGTCCAAAGACACTAGAGACAAAATTGTACACCTCCACAAGGCTGGAAAGGGCTACGGGGAAATTGCCAAGCAGCTTGGTGAAAAAAGGTCCACTGTTGGAGCAATCATAAGAAAATGGAAGAAGCTAAACATGACTGTCAATCTCCCTTCGGACTGGGGCTCCATGCAAGATCTCACCTCGTGGGGTCTCAATGATCCTAAGAAAGGTGAGAAATCAGCCCAGAACTACACAGGAGGAGCTGGTCAATGACCTGAAAAGAGCTGGGACCACCGTTTCCAAGGTTACTGTTGGTAATACACTAAGACGTCATGATTTGAAATCATGCATGGCACGGAAGGTTCCCCTGATTAAACCAGCACATATCAAGGCCCGTCTTAAGTTTGCCAATGACCATTTGGATGATCCAGAGGAGTCATGGGAGAAAGTCATGCGGTCAGATGAGACCAGAATAGAACTTTTTGGTCATAATTCCACTAACCGTGTTTGGAGGAAGAAGAATGATGAGTACCACCCCAAGAACACCATCCCTACTGTATAGCATGGGGGTGGTAGCATCATGCTTTGTGGGTGTTTTTCTGCACATGGGACAGGGTGACTGCACTGTATTAAGGAGAGGATGACCACTGACCAGGGCCATGTATTGCAAGATTTTGGGGAACAACCTCCTTCCCTCAGTTAGAACATTGAAGATGGGTCGAGGCTGGGTCTTCCAACATGACAATGACCCGAAGCACACAGCCAGGATAACCAAGGAGTGGCTCTGTAAGAAGCATATCAAGGTTCTGGCGTGGCCTAGCCAGTCTCCAGACCTAAATCCAATAGAGAATCTTTGGAGGGAGCTCAAACGCCGTGTTTCTCAGCGACAGCCCAGAAACCTGACTGATCTAGAGAAGATCTGTGTGGAGGAGTGGGCCAAAATTCCTCCTGCAGTGTGTGCAAACCTGGTGAAAAACTACAGGAAACGTTTGACCTCTGTAATTGCAAACAAAAGGCTACTGTACCAAATATTAACATTGATTTTCTCAAGTGTTCAAATACTTATTTGCAGCTGTATCATACAAAAAAAAATAGTTAAAAAATCATACATTGTGATTTCTGGATTTTTTTATTTTTTTTTATTATGTCTCTCACAGTGGACATGCACCTACGATGACAATTTCAGACCCCTCCATGATTTATAAGTGGGAGAACTTGCAAAATAGCAGGGTGTTCAAATACTTATTTTCCTCACTGTATATTGCATAATTAAAAGACTGTATGCTGCTTGCACAGCACAGATGTCAAATGTGTTACTGCACTGGCATTATAGCAAAGTTTCTGCTCAATGAACAAAGCAACATGCTTCAGAGTATCACAACCTAACCATAAGCCCTACTCTTCTGCACAATGATCAAAACTTCAACAAAATAGAAACTCTTTCAAATGTCAAACATTAACAGATGTATTCTTTTACTCAAAAAACATAAAATAACACTTAATTTCAATATTTCCTCCATTTCTAGCCATGTGCAAAGCATGCTGGGAACTAACAATGGTGTCTCTAAATAAAACCGCATAATTGAGCTAATTCTCTTAAAATAAATAGGTAGCCTTTTTTCCTTCATTTTATTAGCTTAATCTGTTACTCAATTCAAGCCTCAATTGTTTGTTTCCTTAAAACAATTAGGAACATGTATCTCTTGATTTTATTAGTGAAATGTTCTCAATATTTTCTATACAACACTGAATCACAATTTTCTTAATGAAATTTGCACTTTTTTAATTTTCAACTTAATTTTTTTAATGAAAATACAAGACCCATGATTAATTTTTTACAGTGTACAGTATACAGTGTCTACTGAGAGTTATGTATTATCCCTTCTGAACAGTCGATGATATCCGAAACGTTTTGTGTGTACAAACCCAAGGAAACAGGTTTCAGACATGGCTTCCAAGGCACCATAATGTAGTTTCTAAAGATCTAGAACTATTTCAGTTGAGCTTTAGTGATGATGATCCAAATATTTAGTGAGTAAAATGCACATGGATTATTAATGAATTTATTTCTTTAAAGGTCTTTGGGCACCCTTATTTTTTTTAAATAAACAACGACTGCCAAACCATATGCACAGGATTGTGACATATCATAGGCATGTTTCAGCTTTCAGACATAGTTAAGGACTCATAGAACATTTCATATGAGACAAACCTTTACACATCCATCCATACTTGCATAGATACATACATGGTCTAATTGGAAGAGAAGACACAGGTCAGGACAATCAGGTCAACGACAATCACATTGACAACAGGAAACCTCAAGATACTACTCCATTAAAACTCACAAAGATCAACTCTAAGACACACTCATTCCTTCTTTGCCTCTCTTTAATTTACATGTATGTGTACAATTATGCTGAATTCAAAAAAAAAAAATCTAAATCCTTTAAAAATGGCGCAAACCCTTTAAAAATGATTTGTTCTTTGTTTTTCTTCTCTTGGCTCGCTAATTGCCATTTTTTCCAGAAGCTTGGCACCAGGCTCTTGCCCTTTTAGTGACAGAGTACAGCTGAAGTGGCAGCATCCTAAACAGGACACAGAGAGCGAGAGGTGAGGGAGGGATGGAGGGAGGGGAGAGGAGAGCATGGTTATCAGCACCAACAGATGGGTAGTCCCTGCATTCATTGTTAGGAGATGGAGACCCTTTTCAGACTGAGGCAGTCACATGGGAGGTGCCGGGGGCAAGAAAAGGAAAAAAGAGAGTTACGAGCACTTGCAATCTCATATCATTATGCTGGTACTTGTGTATGATGCACTGTGAAAGTGAGAACTCGTAATCCTTTTTTTGTGGAGTGGAATATCCGTTTCTGGTTGTTTTTTTTCAACCTTAGAAGTATGACGGACATGAATCGCAAAATAGGCTTATTTTTACTAAAGAAACTGAAAGAAGTACGTTCACTTTATGCAGGGATTTCTTTTAAAACCATTATGTTGGCAAGCATATGAAATTGTGTTACTCGCCAGTTTGTGCAATTATTAAATCTCAAAGGCTACGATTTTATTATATAAATAGTCTGATGTGCTGCATGTTTCAGAGTGAAGCACGACACTGGATGATGAGCTCCTCGTGTGCAAAAGAATACAATCAACAAAAAAATATTTTAAACAAATAAGAAGCTTTAAGGGGTTTCCACCAAAAATAAAAGCTCTATTGCTTATACCCTGGATTAATAAATTATGTAAACAAAATTGTTCATTGTTCATTGTCATGATCGCTAATGCATTAACTAACTAAGTTAACCTAATTAAGTTTGGCAGGTTATTGGCAACTCTTTTTTTTTATGACAAGAATGTCTTGTTAGCGGCATCATATGTTTAAATGACAGAAACAAAACTTTTATATGCAATGTTAAAATGGCTGTAAATACACTGATAAATTCAGACAGCAGCTTTATAGATAGCAAGTGTTACTGTTTACAAAAGCAAATATCCTGGCTCTGACTCTGCGTCATGCTCCAGTCCTGTCATGATGTTATATGTCATCATCACATAATTCTTTAATAATCTTTAGTAACTCTGTATATCTCTGTGGGTCAGTCTCCATTAGTGTTAGGATTTGGGTGTTGTAGTGTAAAAGTTTATGATACTAATGCATTAACTAATGTTAACTAATTAAGCCTTAATGTAAAGTGTTATCTAATCAGATTAGAGCTTGCCAAATTGAGAATGTGCATTACATTTTCATCAGATGGTCAGTGAACAGACTGTGTGTCCTGTGGGCAGACTAAACTCTGCATAGGTTCAAGGTCAGTTGTGATATTAAAGCTAATTTGTAATGCATTTGAGAAGCTGCTCAATGGACTTTTTCTTGACAAGGACAAGGTGCTTCCCATATGTATGTCTGTCATGTGCACATCAAGCCTCCCATGTCTAGTAACCTAGCAACAACTTGACACTTGTCTCTGAGCAAAAACAAGTGACGGTCAAAAAAAAAGAAAGAAAAACCCCGCCTGTGACGGGTATGAACGTCTCCATGCAGAGCCTTTCTTTGCACAGTTGTCTCTGCACTGCGGACAGCTGGGACATCTGCTTCTCTCTTATCTCATCAGAGTGAATGAAGCGGACGGTGAGAAAGCAGAGAGCGATAGCATCAAGGACCGGATTTACTGTATGCTTCTGGTTTCTGTGTGAATAAAGACAACAAGTGGACAATGCAGGTAGAGAAGGCAGAGAATGAGAACGAGAGCCACTGAAAGATGAGATAGAGAGACGGACAGGGGACGTGGCTCTAAGGACATTTCGTGAATGCATAGAGAGAGGGAGCGAGAGGCTGACGGATGAAAAACTGCTCTCCATCATCCCGCTCTCTGTTATTAATCATCGTGTTTGCTCAGAAATGACATGCCAGTCTTGATACACCACTTGCTGTTTGTTTATTGCGTGTTGCCATAGCGCCTGGTTAATCACACTTAGCAGCACAGCACAGCACAATATTGTTAATCACCACTGAACAGGCATGTGTGTGTGCGGGTCACTGCTCAGGCCACTCTCCACTCTGGAACGAAGAGAAAGCTTTTTCTAATGTCCTGTTTCAACCCAGGCTCGTTGGAAATATGTGCCTGTGACGACATTTCTTCGGAATGATATTACGTTGCTTCTTGCACATTTCGCAACACTTTTAGAGTTGCAGTAAAAGCATCCACAGTTTGAAATGAAACAGATGAACGTGAATCTGCCAATGTTTCATTACGGTGTTTGGACATATTGTGGCAGTTCGGAAATAAAATGTCCAGTGAGTGGCACTAAAAGGTTAATGCTCTATTGCAGTGGTTGCCAAACCTTTTAGAGTGGCGTTCCTTCTGGGGCATTTACTGTAACATACTTCTGAGTACCCCCTTTGAATCTGTTGTGAATTGTATGTGTTGTGCAAAAATGAAAGTAGAGGCACATTTTCCCAGTGAGCCTAGGCTGCCTGTTTTCATTTAATTATATGTGGTTCTTGCTGAGTACTGTACAGATTTATTGTCTGGCTTTTAATGCACCCCAATCTTCCACACGGGATTGATCGTTCAGCCAGTTAGTCAGTCTGTCTGACTCTGTCTATCTGTCTGTCTCGCTTTAAATGTCCCTGTAGCTCAAACAGGAGAACATGGCACAAGCAACAGTAAGGTCATGGATTCAATACCAAGGGAATTTCAGGGTTGATTAATTTTGTGCTCATTTTATTGCCCGGATCTATCAATTTATTAAAGGGGTGGTTGAGTATGATTTCACTTTTCTAACTTTAGTTAGTGTGAAATGTTGCTGTTTGAGCATAAACAACATCTGCAAAGCTACAACGCTCAAAGTTCAAAGCAAAGGAAGATATTTGCTTTTAAAGAAGCTCATTTGCATTTAAAGGGCCAGACACAAAACGGTGCGTTTTTGCAAACCCTCAAAAAGTGACAACTTTAACATGCTATATAAAAATATCTGTGGGGTATTTTGAGCTAAAACTTCACACACATACTCTGGTGACATCAGAGATTTATTTTACATCTTGTGAAAAGGGCATTTTACCACCCCTTTAAAAAATACATTTAAAATGCAAGTGCAGACAATGAGTCCTATCTTGCACCTAGAGCAATTGACTTTGTACACCGACCCATGTATCATTCCTATTTTGCACCCGCGCACAGCGGACTTTTCCCTCCACAGACGCACGTCGGTAAATTAGGGAATGAACTTGCGCTCGCGGGGGCAGTGCAGCGAAAAGAGGAGCCGTGTTCCGGCGCAAAACTGCCCTGGTGCTATTTTCCAGTTTTAGAAAGCAATTCCGCCACTGACCAGGAAAAACCCAGTCTAAAGACAGTGGCGCGTTGCGCGTTAGTCATATGGTATTTTAAGGGCGCGTGCTTGGCCATAATGTAGCGTGTTAACGCGCATACACTTTGATTCCCTGATATAAACAGACACAGCAGTTTTCATTTTTGCAAATCATACATTATTACAAGGACAAATATTAACACACGAGGGAAATCATTGTTGTGTCCGTGAAGATGTGAAAAAAATCTATCTAGATTAAAAAAAACAAAAAAAACACTAGATTAGGCTACACATTTACCCAAATTATACGCCTGTTTAACCGAAGCTAATTTGTAGGGGTGTGCATTGGCACTGCCCTCACAATTCGATTCGATTACGATTCACCAGGTAACGATTCGATTCAATTCGATTCTACGATGCATCAAAATTCTACTGCACACAACAAGGCAATTTTTTCATCAGTCATAAGGCAATACAAGCAGTCATATATTGAACAACAGATTTTATTGGCTGCTATGTGTGTATTATCACTCTCCTGTATCTTTGACATAAATGTCATTAAACAAAATAAAATTGAATGGTACAGGGTATTGGATATGGCATTTTCAAACCTGAAAAAGAAAACATAAATCACTGCTTTCTAGGGCTGTAATCTCCCAGTCGATTGTTGGTCGATACGTTCTGGCTTGACCAAAATTCTGATTGGTCGATTTTTTGCCGCGTTCATTTCATTCGTTTTGCCGCGTTCATTTCATTCGTTTGGCGCGTTCATTTCATTCGTTTTGCGCGTTCATTTCATCAGTTTTCCCGCGTTCATTTTATTCGTTTTGCGCGTTCATTTCATTCGTTTTGCGCGTTCATTTCATCAGTTTTGCCGCGTTCATTTCATTAGTTTTGCGCGTTCATTTCATCAGTTTTGCCGCGTTCATTTCATTCGTTTTGCGCGTTCATTTCATCAGATGGAAAGCACTAATTGCAAATGGGGGTGTTTTCAGAGCACCCCTGTTTCACAGGTAACAGTGTGTCTTCAGAACACCCCCCTTGTTTTCACTTCTTTTGGATTAGCCCAACCCACCGGAGAAGAGAGACAGACTGAAGAAATTAGGCTAGAAGGTTTGCAAAATATTATTTATTTAATTGAGAGACCGTTTAATTCATAGTCAGTCCTCTTCTACCATGTCAACAAAGACATCGGCAGTGTGGCAGCATTTTTTTTTTTAGAAGACGGAAAATAATTATTGGAGCCCAGTGCGCTGTGCCACTGTTTGTATTAGTTTTGAGCCTATGCTTTATTTTTCAGTTATGCACTTTATTTCGTTTTTGCTCTTGATCTGGTTTGTTTAATAAATATAATTTTTTTATTCAAATGGACGTGCCTTTTGTGTTTAAGAGTAAAAGCTTTATGTTAGTCTATTCGTGTCTCAGCCGCGAAGTTGCGCTCCTGTGTTCAGCCTCGTCTTGTTTAGTTTCCCATTAACTTCGTAGAATCCGAAATGTGCCCAGATGTCCGCTTTTCCAAGCTTTGGGTGCGTTTTTAATTACCCGTCTATCGCGGTCATCTCCCTCCGCCTCAGCCGTCTTGATTGTTGTTGTTGTTATGCCCACGAAAGTAACTTTATTGTCCAACTCAAGGCCAGAAAATAAACAGTGACATAATCGATTATGGCACTTTGCCGCATCGATGCTGAATCGTGCATATCCCGCATTGCGATGCATCGCTGAATCGATTATTGTTGACACCACTACTAATTTGGGTGGGTTTCTCCCATCATCCTCATACAATGTCACTTCTCTGTGTTTTACGGCCCTGACGAGAACGTCGGTCTCCTCGGCTGTGAACCGCTCCTGGCAAATCCGCCGTTATAATAGCAATCCGCGTTGGAAAAAGCATGCCTGCTCTTAAAGGGAATGTGAGAGGACGCTCTGATTGGTTTATTTCACTTTACGCCCAAACCACACCTATGAATAATGAAGCTACTTCAGACCAACCCCTTTTAGATTTGCGCCGGGCGCAAGAGGCATTTATCCCGCTGGGAAAATAGCAACAGCGTCGGGATCCGCCCACAAAGTTACTTGCGCTTTGCGCTTTGACACTTGCGTTTCAGATCGTTAAAATAGGGCCCAATGACTTAAATTTACTTTTTCTATGTGGAATTGACCTTGTATGAATTAGAAAGTTTGGTTTCAGGTGGAAAAGTGCCATAACCCCCAACTCCACCATTGCTCACCACACCAAATTTGTATTTTGTTTTGTTTAATGTCAATTAATTTTAATTTCATTTTATTGACCCAATATTCTTTCTTGGTTGTACTAGGGCTGTGTCACAATAGTTGATGATCACAAATGGCCAAATATTCCCCCCATGTGTGACTCTAGCTGTTGTTGTTGAATACCTAAACTTCCAATGTTCCTAAGTAAACATAAACAACAACAAAAAATACATTGTGTCTTTGCATCCCAAATATTCGTAAAATGGAGAAAGTCATGAGCCAATTGATATTCGCCAGATTACTGCTTCCTTTTATGAACATTGAAATGTCTTTGAATATATATACAATTTGAATGTATGGCTAGCTATTTACATGCAGTCAAGCCAGTCGTGATTTGATAAGGTCCAGAATGCAGGGATTTACTTACTTAGTTCATTCAAAGCAATACGGGTATTTGTTCTGGTTTCAGAGTTCAGTAACATTGAAATCAGGTTGTACAAGTAAACATCGCTGCTTATTTAGTTTTTTTCAGGGACCGATGCAGCTGTAACCTAAAAATGTAATCGTGTACAGTGTTTAACATATTTAAATAGGCTTTAATTGTGTTCCTTAAGTTAACTTAATTGATTCTGTCTTTATTTTCACACAACATTTGAAGAGATACATTTTGTTCCCTTTGATGTAAACCTACCTACAGATTCTGTCAACTGTGCTCAACTTATATGGAACATTTCTCTACAGCTCCAGTACAATTGCTTTTCTAGAGGACAGGATGTACATTTTGTACTCAGCCAGTTCTCTAATGGGATCGGCTGCAAACCCCCTTTTACTTCTCATTGGAGTCTTGAGTGAGAGTAGACAAAAGAGAGGGCATATAGACAAGTTGTAGTGCATTCTGTCTCTGATGTCTTTACATCATTCATGTTAATGTCTTTTTTACCAAGACAAAATCTAAAAAAGTTAGAAAGTAGTGAAGGGAGAATGATCAGAGACGATAAGGGATGAACAATGAGAGTGTGAATGATGATGAAAAAGAGAATTGTAAATCTCAGTGAAAGAATTGTCACTCGTACAAGTGGTTGCAAAGACAAAAACAAGTACAGACAGCAGATGAGGAGAAGAGACAAGCCAAATGCCCAGAGTAAAACCTTCCGAAATGAAAGAAAGAAATCTTGGAACAACAACACAGAAAGATAGTCATTCAGTCAGCTTTAAAGTTTCATCATACTCTGAGGGGAGACAGAAAATTGACAGTGAAGGAAAGAAGGGGGAAAAGGGAAGTCTTGAGTCTTGAAAACTGAAAAATCATGAGTTTTTTGTTTTTGTTATATAGATGTGGCTTTAGTAAGGTTAAAAAGCAGAACATGATTGTAAATAATGTTCCATCTACTGTATTTTTTACTTTATTTAACCACATTAAACCACAGTATAAAATTTAACCACAGCATGTTTAGATACATTAGATACATTAGCACATTAGATACATTTCAACCAATTACTGTCTATACGAGGAACATTCTGTCAGTTTGTGCTTTTCCTGGGACTCCACCAGTAGAGCTACAGGCAAACCGCAGTAGGTATACAACAAAATACTTTTATAATAGTTACACAATATTAAAAATGTTTCATTATCTACTCACTCTCAGGCTGCTCCTTTCAGTGTAACTCGTGCTCTGTTTTGCACATCTTTTGAAGGCTTACAATAGCTTTGTGTAAGACTTTATTATTAGTTATTAACCCTTTGTCTCACTATGTCTCAACTAGTGTTCATTTCACCTGGAAATTACAGCAATTTGTACCTGCTGCAGTAATGTTTTATAAAAACATACACATAGTCACTCTTTTCCCTTTAGACCAGGCTTCAAAATCCTAAATTAATGAAAAGTATATGGTATACGACAAAAAGCAGCAACAAAAACTATAAACTTCACCCTTAATTTCATGAATGTTTCGCCAATCAGTATTTAATATTTAGGTCTTTAGCGACCATGAATGTATATATATATCATGGATGGATCTCTTAACTGCTGCAATGGTACAGTACAACTGTCCTGATATTTTGAAAACGATTACAAAACAAAAAAGCATATTTTCTTTTTTCTTACTGACACCAAAAATCTAAGTGACTCCAAACTTTTAAATAGCAGTGTATATATTTTATATTCATGCATTTGGCTGACACTTTTTTCCAAAGTGACTAACAGTACATTTCATTTGAGGTATACAGTTTATGAGTTGGGGAAACAAGCCCATGATCTTGGTGTTGCTAACCCCATGATAATGTACTCAAAAACACGTTTGTACGTTTTTACTGTGCCATATGCACTTCCTAATTTGTAAGGGTTCTTTGATGACACTATCTGTGATGTTTGTCATGTGTAGGTCCAAACTGCGCTCACATTGAGCATTATGTTGAAGCCCTGCCACGAGTCATTATAAAAAAGGCCTTATGAAAAAAAAATTGCTGAGTTGTGGTGTTAAACATAATTTGAGAAAAAGGAGCAGGACATAAATGAGTGATGAAGGAAGTGAATGAGGAAACTAGACAGAAAAGACAGATAGGATGCAGTGATGAGAAGCAATGATGAGGTCACGCAGGGTATGCGGCGCGTCTCGCACAACGAGTGATCAGTCCACGAGGTTGGATCAAAGGTTTCTCTCCTCGTTAAAAAAGCCCCAGCTGACAAAGGCACGTTAATTATTCAATGGAATCAAAAGCGGCGGCCATGAATGCCACTGATTTGCCTGCTGTGTTACAATGCAGAGTCCAATTTATTATAGTCAGGACATTCGTATTAGAAAAACACCAACACAGACTCACGCAATTAAGTATGCCTTTACACTGTACACAGTAGAGCACTTGAGTGTAGTTATAGGCCAAAGGGCCTAGTGTGAGTTACAGCTTAATCTTCTATACATGGGGTGATTAACTGTGTTTGGTGGCTTGGGAAATGTAGGGGATATCGGAGGACAAGAGAGAAAAAGAGAGGCTTGTGTAACTACATACAGTGTTTTTTAATCACTGTTATTGCACTGATATGCACTGTAATATTGGTGGCTGTGTAACCATAGCTTTTTGAAACCCTGATCGCAGATAAAATTAACATTCTGGGGAAAGTGTATATAAACTGGAGCAGAATGCCAAACATTACAGCTTTTAACTCGTTGTTGTTTATAATAGGGAGGATAGAAAGACTTTTTGCTTTAATGTTTGTGAGTATTTTGTTGCATTTATCTTAAACTTTGATCAAATTTCCTCATATTTGCTGCAAATGAACACTTTTTAAAAAAAATCTACAACTCATCCCTAAACTGTAAAGTCTTCAATTTTAAGAATTTAATTAAAAGTTAGACAATTAATTAAAAAAAAGTATTATGTATTCTAAATAACCTGAATGCAAATACAATTTTAATCAAGATATTGTCAAAATCTTCAATATTTGTACACAAAGACTGCAGCAACTTCTACTGTAACAACCATCCCTCGTCTGTCCCATGACTGTATGGCCACATTCACACAACAGCAGAAAACGGTTGTCTGTACTGTATTTGAATGGCACCCCTGGTAAATATGATCAAAACTGGCTGTAAAAAATAAATCTGCATTGTTTATAATTTTGATCTTTCATGAAAAAAATTGCCAAAATTCTAACCTTTCATTGAAGTAAAAGAATTGAAAGTGGGGGGGGAAATCACATTATGAAATAAATGTTTTTCTCTAAAACACGTTGGCCACAACTATTGGCACCCTTTTATTAAATACTTTTTGCAATCTCCTTTTGACAAGATAACAGCTCTGAGGGCCAGATGTACTAACGCTTTTGCGCCCACTTCAGGCGTATTTGTTTCTCAAAGTGCGCATACAATCATGGCGAGGTATGTACGAACGCGACGCACCGAGATGAAAGTGCAGACTGCCTGTCGCGAAAACTAAAAATGGCAAAATGCGCTTTTCGCGTCATGCATATGCATTCATGGGATGGTCAAGGGGAAAGTGGGAGTGTCACATAAAGAGATGGGAGGAGAAGCATAAACTGCGCCTAATCATGTATTCCGCGTTATGTACAGAAAAAGCCGGTGAAAGCGCGCCTCTATTTTGCGCTGAAAATTCTCCGCCTCTTAAAAGCAGGTGTAACTTAGGAAGCGGGTTTCCTGGGACATGGCTCCTGGTGAAATGTCAGCAGTAATCCGAGCAAGACGAAGACATATGCTAAGGAGACGAGCTGAAAAGATTTTTGCTACAAGAATCACACTTTTTCAGTTGAGTGAAAACAAAATCATTAAGCGTTACAGATTAAGCAGCTACGCAATATTACAGTTACAGGAAGAAATCAAAGATGACATCGAATCTCCGACTCAGCGTTCAGATTCCATTCCAGCAGTTGTTAAACTCCTCACTACATTACAATTATTGGCATCAGGATCATTTCAAAATGTCATAGCATGATGGAAAGAGAGGAGGAGGCCCATTCAATTTACGGTATAGTGGGTGGGAACAGGCGGTGATTACCTGATGAACTGCAGGTTTGGTACAATCAAGCGCTTTCTGCACCTTGGCCATGGCGCTATTAACGCTGCGTTCGCAAATGTACGTACATCTGGCCCCGAGTCTTCTCCTATAATGCCTGATGAGTTTGGAGAACAACTGACAAGAGATCAGAGACCCTTCCTCCATACAAGATCTCTCCAGATTCTTCAGATTCCCAGATCCATGTTGGTGCTTCTTCTCTTAAGTTCTCTCTACTCATCAGGTCAGGGAACTGGGACGGTCATGGCAGAAGCTTAATTTTGTGCTCCGTAAGACATTTTTGTGTTGATTTTGATGTGTGTTTTGGATCGTTGTCCTGATGGAAGATCCAACCACGGCCCATTATAAGATTTCTAGCAGAAGGCGTCAGGTTTTGATTTTTTTATCTGTTGATATTTTATAGAATCCACGATGCCATGTCAGTGTTTCCCCTACAATGTATTCAGTAGCGGTGCAGCGCCGCCACTGCAAAATCTTCACATGATCAGTAATATTACGACATTCACTTACACACTGTAAAAGCACAACAGTAAAAGTAGACGCCTCCGTCTCTCTCAACATACTGTTGCGACCGTTGCAACATCAAATGTTAACGCAGAGGAACTGGACACATGCAGTACACAAAAGTTAATTATTTGCATGTGATAGCCTTGCCGTTTAAACATGTCATTCACACGCTTTTCTGAGCGCAAACACCCGACGTGCACATAAAAGCCTGTCTAACAGCGCCTGGTTACTGGGCTAAGTTATCTTTCGAGTCTTATTGCGCTAATACTGGCAAATACACACAAGGTTTACATAAACAAAGTTGTTTATGTCTAAAGTGAAAGAAAACAGGAAATGTAGAAAAAATCTGCTTGTTAAATGCGTGTATATTATTAGACGCGTCGTGTGCAGGTCTTAAAGAGACACTACCCATATAATAGTAAACACGCTGCCGCTTGTCCTTAAAATTCTGTCATTATTTACTTACTTTAATGTTGTTCCAAACCTGTATTAATTTATTTCTTGTGCTGAACACAAAAGAAGATATTCTGAAGAATGTGGCTAACCAAATAGTTGCTGGTCCCCATTGACTTCCATAGTAGAAAAAAAAATATGGATGTCACTGGGCGTACATCAACTGTTTGGTTACCCAGATTCTTCCAAATAACTTTTATTTTCAACAGAAAAAATAAACTTATCTGTGGGGTTTAAAACAAACAATCAGGCCTTGAATCTGTTGATGGTATGTCATATTTGTATGTCTTAAAATGTCCATTTCTATCCACAAAACTTGTCAGAAGTCATGGTTTAAGGGGTAATAAAAATAAAAAAAAATCTTCCGGAGGTGCATGCAACCCAGGCTTTTCAATTATTTAGCTATTTTCTTACAGCCACTTTCTATTTTGTGATGCTCAACAATCTTTTGATGCACATCAGAACTATATTCTCTGGTTTTACTCATTGTGATGGATGATTAAGGGAATTTGGCCTTTATGTTTCCTCATATTTAAACTCCTGTGAAACAAGAAGTCATGGCTGGACAATTTCATGTTCCTAGTCACCCTGGTGTGCTAAAAAAGGTAAATATTAATGGGAATATACTTCAGAGATATTTTACTCGAAAACAATTCTAGGGGTACCAATAATTGTGGCCAACGTGTTTTTCATAATGTGATTTCCCCCCAGTTTTAATTATTTTACTTCAATGAAAGGTTCGATTTTTGGCAATTTTTTAAATGAAAGATCAAAAGGATAAACAATGCAGATTTATTTTTTACATGCAGTTTTGATCATATTTACCAGGGGTGCCATTAATTCTGTGACAACCACATTATATAACCGAACACACACTTATATGTTCAGGACTCACTGGACAACTAGTTGTCGGTCAAATTATACTGTGAAAGAGAGACATTCTGTGCTGATTGCGCATGTCTAGAATGTATTGCAGGTTTTAAACTGTATGTGGTATTGGTATCTTTTTTTAGATCGCTGTCTTTCACTTGACTTGCTTCAGTCAGTTTTGTGATCTGCACGTGGTTTAAACGCTCAGCTCTCATTCAGATATAAAAGCTGTTGTCTGGTAATACATATCTGACAGATGTACACGCGCACCAACTGGACTTTTGTCGTTTTAAATGTGATAAGATTTTACTGTGTTTTTTACAATGCCATCTTTAATATTGATGTAGTCGATCACGTTTCCTTGCACTCCCATTGGTAGGGGCCACTTTGCATCATTGCTTTTTCTTCATAAAGGGACTATTTCTCAACCGTCTCATCATTGGACACGTCCACATCACAGTCACTGTCACTCATGTTGCTGGAAATTGCCAACTCTCATGGACAATGAAAGACTTCCGGTTGCTTTGTCACTTCAAATCCCTGCCTGTCCTGTGTAGATGTCCCTTAATAAAGTCTTTTGAAAGTAGGTAGGACGGTGGAAGAGGAGAGCGAGAGAGAGAAGGGAAAGTAAAAGGATGGCAAAGATGAGGTGAAAAGGATAATACGAAGGATTTAGGAGGATAAAAAATGTACCTGAAGAGGCGGGGGAGAAAAGGTTGAAAGTTGAAAATGGAGCAGGAGGGCAAGAGCGAACTATCAGTTGTAGAGAGATTTAATGAATGTCTAAAAAGAAGAGAGAGACCCTTGACTTTATCCCTCTCTTCCTCTCTCACTCTGCCATGTATTTTTAACTGCTTGGGGGCATTTGTAGCAGTGGTTCAACTTGTCAAGCCTGTAAAGTACTTAAACTTTGACTGCATAGAATGGAAGAGACAGAGGAGGAACAAGAGAAAAGAGGGAGGCAAAGAAATGGAGAGAAGAGGAGGTTATGGTAATAGAGATGCTCACATGGAGTGAGAGATAAAGGAAGGCTGGGGTGGGAGCGGAGGATGGAGGGAGTAGCGGAGGTGTAGTGACCTAGTTTAGAAACAGAGGGATGGTGTGTTTAATGGGAGAAAGACGGAGAGACGCAGGGAGGCGTGCTTTGGCAGGCTGCCATGTTGGATTGTCTGGTTTCCGTGGAGACAGAGCATGAGAAGAGCACACTCGTCCGAAGAGATGCGCACACGCTCGTCCTCAGGCTTACTCATACGCTCACACCTCGACTTTATCTTGCTCTCTCTCGATCCAATTTATTCAAGAACTCCAACAGTCACGTTTAGTGAAATTAAGTAGGGTTTGGTTGTCTCATTTACATAATAATAATCTAGGTATATAAAACAGTGCTTTTTCAGATGCCAGCAGCCATATCACCCTGTAGCTCAAGACTGGTTGCCCACTGAAGCTAAGCAGGGCTGAGCCTGATTAGTACCTGGATGGGAGACCTCCTGAGAAAACCAGGTTGCTGCTGGAAGAGGTGTTGGTGAGGTCAGCAGGGGGCGCTCACCCTGTGTGGGTCCTAACACCCCAGTATAGTGATGGGGACAGTATACTGTCAAAGAGCACCGTCCTTCGTATGAGACGTAAAACCGAGGTCCTGACTCTCTGTGGTCATTAAAAATCCCATGGCACTTCTCGTAAAGAGTAGGGGTGTAACCCTGGTGCCCTGGCCACATTCCCTCCAATGGCCCTTGCCAATCATGGCCTCCTAATGATCCCCATCCACTGAATTGGCTCTATCACTCTCTCTCCTCTCTCCACCTGTAGCTGGTGTGTGGTGAACGCACTGTCGTTGTACTGTGGCTGCTGTGGCATCATCCAAGTGGATGCTGCACACTGGTGGTGGTTGAGGAGAGACCCCGACATGACTGTAAATCGCTTTGGGTGTGCAGTAGTACATATGAAAAGCGCTATATAAATGCCTCATTCGTTCGTTCGTTCGTTTGTTCGTTCGTTCGTTCATTTTTTTTTTTGTTATTTTGTTGCTGTTGGCAAAAATCTTTTAATATTACTGTTGAAATAACCAGATTATTTTGCATTTTTAACAAGTGCAAAGGTTCTGAATGTAAATGTTGAAAGTTGTGGCTCTGAATGGCCTCAAAACAGCAGTGTGAACATCCATGTACTAAAAAGTAACTACATGTTCAGGGCTTCATCTAAATGAGCCCATCCAGAAATGGTATCTATCTGTCATGAAAACTGCACATGGAACAGACAGTGGTGATCCAAATGCAGGCTTTAATAAAGGATGATCCAGAATACACACCGAGTACACAGGCAGAGGGTCAGAGTCCAGGTAAGCAGTCCAATACAGCAGAAGTACAATACAAGGGCAAGGCAAACGGGTAAACTAGATACAGGCAGGGAGTCCGGGAACTGTGAAACACGAAGAAACTAGGAACTAGGAAAACGCTCAGTTTGCAGTATGACACTAACAACACTTAGCAAAGAGACCAAGGAAAACAAGGCTTAAATCATAGAAGCTAACAAGCATAATCAAAACCAGGTGAGAGACATAAAGCATAATCAGTCCAAATCAGTGGCTCAAGCGGGCACTCCAGCCGCTGATTGTCACACTATCAAGCATCAAGCACGTCTGTGCTGAGTTCTTGGCTACAGTGGATAATGGTTATTCTTGGTTGGTACTTGAAGAAATGCGCATATGGCCGCATGCTGGTGTGTTTTGGATCCAGAGTTTTTGTTTAATTTTAAATTTAAATAAAAAGATCGTTGATCTGTACCCGAGTCATCCTCATTCCTTCCCGAAACCTGACACATATATACACTGCTTGACCAATGTTTGCCTATTTACATTCAATGTGTAGTCATTAAATGGTGATCTAATTAGTGTTCAGTAAACATTTTATTTTTACTAATTCTAAATATGTACATTTTAAATATTTTATTCAGGATCTTAAAGAGATGCAACTTGCAATGCAATGTAATGTACAACTGTATGTTTTTACCGTACAGTTTAACCAAAATGGGCCATTGAAAAATCCTGTCCATCTGGCCCACACGTTCCTCCCATTTGGCTTGCTTAGTTGGAGAAATTTAATATTCTACAATATTATTGATCTGCCTTACTTAAGGTGGACGATGATGCACTTTTCGATACAACTTTTGTTGTATTATTTTCATGTTATCACTGTGAAGCAGCTTTGATACAATCTATATTGTAAAAAGCGCCATACAGTATATATAAAGGTGACTTGACTTGAATTGACTGAATGATTGGAGGGCCTAAAGGGATTTTTTTGTGAAAAAATTGGGGATTTCTTTTTTAGGCCATATCGCCCAGCCCTAGATATATGGTTGTATTGTATTAAAGGAACTTGTCCTTTTAACCTGTGCAAGTGTGCAGGGTGAAAGTGGTCTACAAATGTATGGCAATAGTCTCTTTCAGCAGTTGCACAACTGTGGTCCACACTCAAAATATAGAGTGGCTGGGAAAGCTGTGCAACTGTGCAGCTTTATTTGGCATTGACTGTACAGTCTTTAACTCTCTGGAAAAGATGTTTGTGTGGTGAAGGGCTCTACACTTTTCTCATGTCTTGTCTCCTGCTTTGTTGGGGGTTTATTTCATGTATGCTACATGTGCAGAAGCAGCATGTCTTACATTGCAGCAATATCTGTGAATGTTTTGGCAGTAGCAATTCTCTGTACTTGCTCTGCAGCATCTGCAACATTTCCACGTCCATTACCATGCCAATTTCTCTGAGAGTTGTCATGACAGAATTAATCAACTCAATGTTTGCTTAAATATTTTACAGCTTATATTGAAGATTCAACAAATGGTAAAAAAAAAATAGTTTTGACCATTTAAAAATAAATAACAAAACACATTTAAATAATTAAAATGTAGTAATTGTATATAATATATATATATGATATATATTTATATGATATACTGATTTTTGTTTCATGGTCAGAATCTGTCACATTTTTAGTTGGTTTGTTCTCGTTTAGAGTTTGTTTTTGATCTGTTCTACTCATGTCTGTGTTTCTAGGTTGGTTTTCAGTTTGTTCGCATCGCGCGTGGAATCAGGGAAACAAATTTGTGTTACATCCTTACACATCCCAGTGTAAACCCCCCTCAGTTCTGCATCATGTTATGTTTGTTGTGCTGTTCATAGTCCTTTTATTCCTAAGTGTTTTGTGAAGATTTGAGTTTGTTCTTGAAAATTAGATTTAAAGCTGCTGCACTTAGATCCTGTTTCATCTCTGCTGCAACCAATGTGTGACACTATCATAAATGATGGGGGAAAAAAAAACATTGACAAAAAAACAACAACAAAAAAAACACACAAAAAAACATTAAGCCTACATTTATTAATAATGTGTAGCCTAATTTTAAATAATTTTATATTGACATGTTATTAATGTGTACTGTATCTGAGACTACAGTAAATGTGGTGTCCGTCAACTGAAGGCACATTTTCCTGTTGTAACAAGTTAGCTCAAAGGGGAAATATTAATAATAATCCACAATTACCAATTATGATTAATTATTAATATTTGGTTCAGTTAATTAGATTAACTTTGAGGTGATCTAAATTAATATTACAATCAATTAATCCGTTCCAACAAACTCTTTGATTATCCATTTATCCTAAGAAAAGTGTATCTTTCATGGACACCGAAAGACAATTATTTCTTAGCATGTACAGCACTTAGAGCATGTAACAAGATCAAGATCGTAAAAGGGACTTTGTTGCAAGCAGAGGATCAGAAACTAAATACATAATTGTGCACAAGTTTTATTAACTAAATCAACTAAAACATAACTAAACAAACATACATACATTCATACATACATACATACATACATACATACATGCGTAGGTAAGATGGTGAGTGTTATGGAACCGGAAGCAGGGAATAGAACTATGGAAAATATCTATTTAAATATGAGAAGAACCATCAGCTTATCATTCTCAGAGCACCTCATTAAATTGATACTTGCATGGTCTGTGTGCGTGGACAATTCTTGAAGTGGTTGAAAATTGAGTTTGTTGATGAGTCTGTGAGTGTCAAAAGTCTTGGTGCAAGTTGCCATCGTTTTCTTCTCTGCTTGATGGAGAAGATGATGATGAACTTGCATGGTGGTTGTGATGCTGTTGTAGAGAGTCTTCTCTCTCCTGAGTGAGCACATGGCTGTTGTGAGTCGAAGCCTGCAGCCCGAGGGCCTGTTGAGGCTACCCTGGACAGCATGGCATCCTGAATGTATCGAGAAGGCCAAGAGTTGATCGTTGCCCATTCAGTGATGGTAAGGTTGTAGTTTTCTGGATTGAAGCAGGTTTCCCCCAGTATCAGCAGAAGCGGTGTTGCGGCGAAGAGCTAAGAGAGGGAGAAGGGCTTGTGTAGATGCTATTTGAAGCCTGAGAAAAGTCTCACCTCTCAGGGTTGGCTCGACCAATAAGAAAGGGGGAATGTTCAGGCGGGGATTTCCTCTGCTGGGAGGATTTATGGCTCTGTCTCAAGTGTGATTAGACACAGCCATTGCGGATTTTGTCCATTTATACTCCGATAGATATAACAAACATACACTGCATTCTATGAGAAGGTGATGTACACTAAAGTGTGAGTCATTAAATGAGAATTAATTAGATGGGAGACCCGATGCAGGTGGGGTTACCTTGACCGTTGGTTCAATCATAAAATACACAGTATCAAAAACAATAGTATTAAAAACGCTACACAAGACAGTAAATTATCACACACAATGTTCTGGAATGTATTGTTCATTTATAGACCAGGTCGTCTATGATTAATGCAGCAAAGTCTGTTCCTGTCTCCCCCATTGTCTCTGTCTTGAGCACGTGACCACATTTTTTAACAGCCATAAAACCAGCTTATCTGATAGTGGTCATGGTAACCAGGACCTTCTTGCACATTTACTGGGGATGGGACCCCAGATCCCAGAGTGAGTTTTAAAGATTGTTTGGCACATATACCAAATAATTGTGTCTGATTTGTCTCAGTCGTTACACTGTGTTGACGTCGCCATTGCCGTAGTAGACATGGATTTAAATACACATATAAAATGTTTAGGTTACAACTGCATATGTCTGGAAAAAATACAGTTTTTGCTCAAAATAAACCAAAATGAAAAATATTTAGTTTGTAATCCCTGTTTAAAAGATTCCCCATCTCCCCATACCATACCATACCATACCAGCCCCACCCCCTCCCCCACTCCCCATCTCATACTAGAATTAGGGTGCCCACTCCAACAAGGTTAATTGATCCACACTGTGACATGATATCATTGTTTTGACATGAAAATGCACAATAGAGAACCACTAGTATCCACCACTAAATTATAAATGTTTTATTATTTTTTTCAAATCCACCACTAAATTAGCAAACTGTGACTTTACGGTCAATATTGGAGTGGATACTGGAGCGGCATAGCTCATTTTGGTGGCCACACTACTGTAGGAGCCTTGTAGCTTCTCATAGGAGTGTAATGTAGAGAGTTTGTTCAATTCAAATGGGTCAAGGGACTCCTAATGGCCAGTTCATCTCTGAGAACCATTATATTTCCTTTTTGTTGTTTTTCATAAACTTAAAATCACAATATAACGGAAGTAAGGACAGATCTCTTTTTTTTCTCTCCATATGTGACATACATTTTAGTGAAACTAATTATTGAACAAAAACTAAATTGTAAAAATGTCGGGAAGATCTGAATGAGAGCTTGCAGTTATTTTTAAAACAGGAGCGGGTTTTAGAAGACTAAATTGTTGGAGAAGTCCACCATACATCACCAGAGAGATGTTTGCCATTTTCACCGGAAGGTTGATTTATTAGATATTGATTAAAAAGCACAAGCTCAAATAAATAAAAAGAAAATAAAGAAAACACATTTAGATCAAAAACATTTCCATTTCTACATTTCCATTTCATTTAGATTACATTTCATGTTATTCATTTCCAAACACGTTTATTCAGCTCCATTTAACTGGTTTTTCCTATAAGTGCCTTCATTACCAAAGCAGCCAATTCTACAGTTTTATTTAGTGCAGTGTTGTTATTCAGTTGTAGAATTTGGTTCCGCTGAAGCTTGAGCGATTCACACGCACACATAACGGCTCATGCCCATGCTCGCAAACATCACACATATGATTGCAGAATTACTTCCTGGAGGCTGAGAGGTTTCAGACATGCATGATTAGATCCCTGAGGTGCCCATCTGCATGACCGTGTAAATTACACCGCCTATTTTCCAATTGCTTCCAAAGTGTGCATGTACAGGTTTGCATCATAATTTTGTGATATCTCTCTCTACCATATTCATCTTTTTTCACCTGTCTTGTGCAAGCTTGAGAGCAACTTTGATATAATGTATCTATTTAACAGTACTCGTTTCCATCTTGAATGCAATTGAAGGCCTGAGAGAGATTACCGTATCGATGATGCAACTGAAGATCAAGTCAATTTTCCCCTCTGTTCAAGAGCCACTTACAAGTAGCATTTTCTGGCAAACACAGCTTGCATTATATGGTATTTGAAACCATACAACAAATAGAGCAGTAATGCCTCTCTAATTATTCTCTGAAACTAGATCTTTTTATTTCTTTCTCATTTTCTTATTGTTATATTGGAATAATCCATGATGGCGGTCTTTCAGAGTCCCCTGTGGTGCACGATTACAGTACATTCTGAAGGAAAGGAAGAGAGCAGGAGTGCTTAAGTGAATCATTAGCCAGCACCATTAGAGTGAGTCAAGAGCCTCTTTTTTATGCATGTGACCCTAATTAAAGGAGCGGATGGGAGTATATGTAATATTTTTTCAGAGATCCTTCCCCCCATTAGTACTGTTTTCTCCTATTAGCTCGTCAAGACACACACGCACACACTTTATATGGTTTCAGTTAAATGCCAAAGGTAATCATGATATTTTCTTTTTCTCTTTCTTTTGTTTTGTTTACTGTTTTTGTGAGTTTTGATCTTCTGGAAGTTTCACACTTTTTTGTGGTTCACACAGTGTTGCCGCTGGACCCCTGATATGTTTGTTCCGATGTTGGTCTTCATTATTTTTCAGCTTTAAAACAGTTTGAGCCTCAGAGACCAAAATTCAGAGCCTCCAAACTTGATCGGATGATCCCATATCCTGCCGCTACTCTCGTATCCTTCTGATTTTAGGTGATGCTAGATAAAGCAAATGTTTTCACTCAGCTCAGGAATTGCACTACAACAAAAGTCAGTGTCAAGGAAAGTCAGTTCACACAGCGGCCATATATGCAATGCCTCAGCAGCTATTTCAGTCATGCAGTACCAGCTCCTACTTACTTAAATGGGGAAATACTGAACTCTCAAAAACTACTGCCCAAAATTACACTTAAATAACATATTTCAGCAATATCAACAATAAAATATGACATTGACCTAACTTTTCGTCGGTTAGGAACCTGGGTGTGCTCTTTGATACCAATCTTTCATTTGAAAATCACGTGTCTAGTATCTGTAAAACCTCATTTTTTCATCTAAAAAATATATCTAAACTACATACTGTAATATGCTCTCAATGCAGAACAATTAGTTCACACGTTCATGACATCAAGGCTAGATTATTGTAATGCTCTACTGGGTGGTTGCTCGACACACTTAATAAACAAACTACAGCTGGTACAAAATGCAGCAGCTTTAGTTCTTACCAGAACTGACCATATTAGCCTTTTTCTGTCAACACTGCATTTGCTCTCTATTGAAAAATAGATTTTGATTTTCTGATTGCTGACATTTTCACGATTTTGCGTTTTTGAGGTTTGCGCAGAGAAAACGGATAATCGTTTCCACCTTCGAACCTATTTCAGGGACACCAGGCACTTTTTGTACGGATGGGCGGCCGGAGCGTGTTAAGGGTTTTCTGTTAGAACGGTGTCGTGTTAACGGCCCTAAGTTAATGACTAACGATCTTCGCAACTTCACTGTTACGCTAATTTCTATTATCACTGTAAAGCTGCTTTGAAACGATCCATACTGTTAAAAGCGCTATATAAATGAAGGTGACTTGACTTGACTTGACATTGACTTTTCTATCCACCTTTTTCTACACCTCATGAGGCTGTGCATGATTTATGGGAGTAACTTTAGTTAAACTCACAGTGCGAACTATGGGGGAGCTAGGGGGAGCTCGGCTCGGCTGAAATTTTCGGGGGGTCTCAAATATTGACAATATTGACAATGTGTTATTTTGACGTGCAATTTCAGTTTTGTGTAATGTGATCATTATTATGTGTAAAATAGCAAAAATATAATTCATTCATGCATGACGGCGATTTAAACCTACCGGTAATTCACTTCAATAAAGATACGTAACTATACATGCTATTCTTGTCATGAGCATCAAGGTGTGGTGGCGCTGCGGTGCAAATTCCACTCATGTTAACTCAAAGATTTGTCTAAAAAAATATATATAAACGAGGCCATTGACCTGCGCGCAAAGTCCTTGAAATACATTCTTGGTTAAGGTAAGGCATATTATTCCCAAAATGTGTTGTGGCTGGGTTAGTTCTGCGTGGCTCTCGATGTATTAGGCCTAATTGAACGGAGGAATTATGGTATTCTTCTGTAGCCCGACGAGTAATTTAACCGTTGTTCATGTGAACTCAAAGACAGCCTATTTATATACTATTTGTGGGTGGCTGTTTGCTGTTTGACCTATCAATTCGTGTCAATAAAGTATAATAGGGTAAATCCTATATAGTGCTTTATCCTATATAGTGCTTGCATAAAGCAAGTAGTGCATTCACGGCATTGTAGCTGTTATGTATGTATCGTTCATTGCGTCTCTCACGTGACAAATGAACGAAAGACTCGGAAGGTAAAGTAAGTATTTATGTTCCTTGTAAATTATTTTTGACTGCATTATAATTACTCCTTAATTCAGAATATGATCAAGATTGCATAGGTGGATGTGTTCGGGGAATTTGCCGGTTAAAAGTATAACATTTAAAGCCCCTTAAATGAACGAAATGACTTGAAAAAAAGAGTCGTTTTTTTTTAAGATTCGAAAAAATCGTAAAAAAATTATGATTTTTTAAGAATAATGTTGCCTTAATAAAAAAAATTTCATTAACTCAAACATGGTAATAATATTTGATTTGCGTCATTTTCACAGACAAAAATTATTGTATTTACCTGGGTGACACTTTATTTGAATGTATCCTTGTTACACGTTACATGCATTTAGTGATAACTATAAATAATTACATTTATTAGACATAATTACATGCAACTAACCCTAATCCAAACTAGGGCTGTGCGATATAGCTAAACTTATAGCTAACTTTTTGTATAAGTCGAAAAGTTTGAATTTAAAACACTGTTTTTTATTTTATTTATCCACATTATTAAGGCAAACAACCAATTATATTAGTTATAGCAGTCAAAAATAATATGTAAACAAAAATATCTTATTTATGTCTTATATTAAAGGTATAGCGGAGGATCTTTCCTAATTTTAGAAAAGACCCGCCCTCTCCATTTAAAAAAAAAAAAAGCACATGCACAACACTCTATTTGCTCCCGAGAGGGAACGCCTACTAGCAGTGATTTTAAATTTCTCCAAATAGCATGACAAACTTTACCTGTCTAGTAGAATCTTCGCGACTGCGGCATCAGTGGGAAGCCCAACCTGTGCTTTTAGCGCACACCAGCGTGTGAACGGCCTTACGTAAACATATCACCAGAATGATTGACACTTAGGTGGACCAATAGTATAGGCTACCCACCCGGAAAAAGAAAATCCTCCGCTATACCTTTAAGATAAAAAAAAGTAAACGTTAAAGAAACTCGTGAACTTAAAATGTTACAAAATGTGTGCAATGTAAAAGTGTAAACGTAGAACAATCAAGGTGAACTTTGAGGTAGATCAACATCTGTATTAAGTAGCGGTGTAACGGTTCACAAAATTAACGGTTCGATGCAACACAGTGGTGTCACGGTTAGGTACATTTTTGAATCACGGAAGCTACACCAGATTTTTTGCCAAGACATGAGAAACCGGCATAAAGAAACCGGCATTTATTAAAAAGGCTATGAGGAGGTCTTCATTCCAGATATCTCTGTTCCCCATTTCTCTATCACTCCTTCATGCCTTGGTTTCCTTCCTCTCAACACGTCATCATGCCTTTGTTTCTCTGAGGTGGTACAGTAAGATTGAGCTTATATACATCACAGAGAGACTTACAACTTCCTAAGGTAGCAAAAACATGTTGCTTGTGTTTAAAAATGGAACGTATACACATGCTTACACGTGGTGCAATCCACTATCCCTCTGTGTATACATTAGTGGTACATGTGCATCAGTTGAAACATTCCTTCCCTTTTAAAGAACATGCCAAGTATCATCATCAGTGGAACATCTCTCTGCTCAGTGAACATGTTACATTGCACACATACCTCTAAGCAAAATATAGATCATCCCAGATCTCTGCTCAGCACACATGTAAATTTCATAAATCATACATTTCCAGGGACCACTATCATTTGAGAAAATCCACAAAACTCTGCAACTGTGATTAAGGAAATTGGCATTTATCACCACAGCACCTCTATTCACAACATCCACAGTATCTATTCTTTAAAATTCACAATAGCTATGTTTCAATCCACATGTTTTTATCCGAATTAAGTGATATCGAATGAAAAATGCCTTATGGAAACAGTAAAATTCGATTGAATTTCATGAATATCGACTCAAATGAAATGCGTTCGGTCTCATTGGATTTTATCTTGAGCGATATACGGCTTATGCGATAAACGCTGATGGAAACGTTATTTGCCGAATAAATAATGAATTGCATTTTGTCTAGCAAAACTTTGTTCGCAAATGTTGGCTTGAATGTTGTGCGATTCAGTGCGAAAATGAATGAAAACACCTTAAAATGTCTCAAATCAATTCGATATACTAATTTGATCGCAAAACAGCATGTGACGTCATTACGCACAGGTTTTTATTCGCTTTAAAGCCGTTGGATGGAAACACACTTTGACCAGCTTTATTCGCATGAGTTTTTTTACCGAACTTCAGATAATTCGATTGACATGTGGATGGAAACTTAGCTACAGACTAGTGTGGTTATATTGTCCCCTTTTCCATTCTGCATGGGTCCGGATGACTGCTGCTTATGGATATATATTTTTAATTGAAATAGCTTGAACAAGCTTTTCTATTAATGTTTATGCACAATTGTATCAGTATCATACTTTGGCTAATTTGCAGGTTGTGCAAAGGTAGAGTTTCTCTGCCAACACATTCAAAAAGAAATAACTGCTAATTAGACATTTAACATTTCATCCAAGTGTGTGTACTGGGGTTAGAAAGAAATCAAGGCTAATATTCAGAAACTAGATTTTTATATTTGAGTGGTACATGTCCATGCAAAACATTATGTGGTGTTTCATCTATGGTGTTTTCTAGCATGGCACTATGAGGTTGCTATGTTCCTAAGAGCTGCTGGTGGTTACTTACTAGCCCAAATAATGAAAGAGAAGCCCCTAACCCTAAATATGAATATTGTAATATAGCAAGTACTAAATATATGTGCCTTAGCAACCACAACTGAATATACAGTATTTTTATTCTGTGTGTATTTTAAATGATTTGTATTATCAATGGTGTTCTTTAAAATGTTCAGAAATTAAAATGTTAAATAGTATACACATACGGTGTGTGTGATGGGTGTGTGTGTGTGTGTGTGTGTGTGTGTGTGTGTGTGTGTGTGTGTGTGTGTGTGTGTGTGTGTGTGTGTGTGTGTGTGTGTGTGTGTGTGTGTGTGTGTGTGTGTGTGTGTGTGTGTGTGTGTGTGTGTGTGTGTGTGTGTGTGTGTGTGTGTGTGTGTGCGCGTGCGTGTGCTTTGTGAAAATTGTGAAAATGTTATTGCCATTAAAACTAGTAGCAGACAGTCTGAAAATTAGATTTGGCATCCTCTGAGGACAAAGACAGGAGAAAAGTTTCAACAGAGAAGGAATGACAGAAAATTTTAATGATGTGGAGGATTGTGGGTTGTGACGTGGAGGGGTGGAAGGGGAGTAAAGAAAGAAAGAGGGGTGAAAACTGCTGGGTCGCTGTAATATAATAATGAATGTAACTGGCTCCATGCGACTCATGTGAAAGGTACAATTATCTATGATGGTCAGTTTCCCTACTCTCGCTGAGCTGCTTTTGATTATAAAGGAAGTGACTCGTGAGAAGCGGCTCCTGTGGATTTTAGACATCGCTAATTGGCTTTAGAGTATCAGGGTACCTGGATCTTGGGTGATCAATACAGTCTAATCATTAAGCCTTTATGATATCCTGATTAAAGTGTGATTGGAAATAGACCCCCTGCTTGTCTGCTCTCCTTTATTGATTTTTTTTCTACATGGAGGAAAAAATAGAAGTTTCCAGTGTTTGGCAGTTTGTGTAGAAAACTCGTATAAGATACTATTTGTGCATTACAAATAAAGGCAATACAGGTATTGAAAGTTATTTTACTTGTGCTTGTTTGGCCGTTGTGACCCAACTTACAGTTTTTTTTCAGCGTATTATGCCATGAATGCTGCTTTCTCGAGACACCAGCATTTAACTCCTTCTGTGGTGTCTTGCTGTTTTGCTGAATACAAATCTTCCATAATTCAAATAAAACGGCAAATTTACTCAAACTTTATGAATGTGATATTAGCATGTTTAGAGACATTTCTGTGCTTTAAAAATGTATTATTTGTTTTTTTATCTTGTGACAAAACTTATCATAAGGAATATTATTTAATTAATCTGTTTCTTATGCTAGCTAAATTTAGTATTCACAAATGTAAATTTGGTGGAAACAAACCTTTGTTTTTAATTTTAAAAGCAGAAATTCAACAATACCTAAATACAATAATGGTTTTGAAAAATAAGAAAGCTGCAAAGTGCGTTTCAATCTGTAAACATTTTCACATTTTTGTTTAACTTTTAAGTTTGTCACTATGTCTGTACATATTTTTATATTTGCTTATTTGGTTTACTCATTGTACTCCCCTGACTATACTTGTAATTCTTAAAAATCAATAAAAAAATAAAAAATAAAAAAAAGTTTAGAGATATTTTTGACCCTACACATTTTGTTAAAAAATATTTTTTGAATTACTGAAATTGGGTCTTGTAGATTGTGAAATAGGTTTGCTTTGACTATGCCTTTTATTCAGACAAAAAAAGGATGTGATAATGGATGAGCTTATCACAGCTTGCTATTGCTAGGCTAGCAATAGCAAGTTAGCATGAGATCCCACCCAGAGCGTCTCAAAAGCCACGGCTCCTCCAAAAGACATAAACACGCACAGCCAGAGCAGAGTCTGCGAATCGTCACAATATGAGAGACAACATTAAATGACCTCATGCCTCAAAGCACATAACATTACAATAATAATGAATGTAAACAACTTACAGATTGCTGACCACCTGACTGCTGCCGGTCATTTTGGGGTGAACTATTCATAGAATTCATTGACTATTCATTGACATAGAAACGCATAAATCCGAGTCTAAAGACATGAACATGCCATCTCGAATTATCAGTAATTATGGTTATGACATGGCGTGAAAGCAGAATAAGCTCATTTTTTTTGGTTGAGGAACTGTAAAAGATGATAGCTCTTTCATTATTTTTATTTTATTTATAAGCCCCTCCCACATGACACTCAAGGTCACCTTACAAATCTTCCTAAAAACATCAATATTACAACAACAGAAACTATAATATACATTAAGATACTAAGGTATATAAGGTAAATAAGATACTATTACTCAACACTTGCAATTATAATAAGCCTGTGAGTTTTAAGATGAGATTTAAAAGTGTGAAGACTAGTGTTACATGTTACTTCCTGTGGAAGCATAACTAAAAGCCCTGGACCCCAGTAACAGATTGATGAAGAGGATCTTAGGTTACGTGCAGGAGTATAGATTTGAAGAAGATCAGAGATACGAAGGAGCTAAATTATGAAGAGCCTTGTAGGTAAGAAGCAAGATTTTGAAATCAATTCGATATTTAACCAGAAGCCAATGCAAGTGGTGAAGAACTGGAGAAATGTGCTCTATGGAAGAGGTTCTAGAGATCATTTGTGCCACTGAATTCTGGACCAGCTGCAGTTTATGTAAGGTTTTAGATGGAAGACCAAAGAGAAGAGAGTTACAATAATCTATGTGTGACGTAACCAGGGCATGTACAAGAGTAGCAGTGCTACTCAGAGCAGTAGTAGTTTGCTTCTCAAACGAAAATTGGCAGAATTAATAATATTATTAATGTGATTTTCAAAGGATAAGGTGCTATCAGGAATGCCATCCAGACTGTTTTACCTGTTAAGTTGGAAAAACTATTGACTGGTCAATAGTCACAGAGAAACTCAGATTTTGCCAGATTAAACTGTGTGTCTACAGGAAGAAATTCAGTTTATCACTATTAAGTTTGTTTATTGTTATCGGACTGAATGCAAAGATTGGAGGAACATGTTTTGGTCCTGATACTTCCACAGAAGATAATACTGTATGTGCATGTTTTAATATTTACACCACTTCTATACCCTGAGTTTTGTTAAAGTAAACTGAAAATTGCTGCGATTACATCCCGTTTCAACTTGATTTTCAACCACCCATGACAGTTTGTACCTGAAACATATTTTGGGAACAAAATTTGAACCTGAATTATTTGTAAACCTGACAAAATCTCACAAAACGTCCTTTGGGCATGTCATAATTTGTGTAAACCATATAAAAACGTAGTTAAACTTCTTTTTTTTCTTTTTTTTTTTATGCAGAGTTTTATGTTAGGTTAGGTATTTATAACTAGCTCATATAAAAACAATAGAAGTATATGTCCCCATTTAGACAGTTCAGTAAATGTGAGTTTCAACCAAGACACCTGCGCTGGTGCTCTTCCAGACGTTCTCGCCAGTGTTGAATAATTACACAGAACTGAGTGAAATAGTCCAATGGCAAATTAGATAAGTGCTAACTGTGTTGAATAAACAGAGGTTCTTAATCGCTGGTGTTAATCTGTTCATTTTGACAGGTTTAGACATATTTGATTTTGATTTATTGATTTACTGCTTATTTTTCAGCTTGGTGACGTGTCTGTTCAGCACCAGTTCAGCATTACATTAAAGTAAAAGCAGTGTTTTAATAACCAATCCTGGATTCGATGACATTTCATTTCAGTTTTTTTTCAGTTTTTGTTCACAAATGTTTGTCTGATAAGAGCACTTTATATGAGGAGAGAATGACCTCAGCAAGAACTGCCATAGTTGGTTATGTAATGCAATTATTTAGTACTAATATGTGCCACAGCAGGCTGATTACTGCATAAATAATGCAGGCACATTGATTAAGAATGATAACATTAAAGCTTTATTAAAGTGTTTCTTTAATTGAAGCTGAGGCGGTTTATGTCCGGGTGGTTATGCCCATTTCACGATTCGCCTGACTCAATGACGACAACATAATACAGACTGAAACATGATACAAATAACTTTAATCATGTAATACACTGTAAAAAAAATGTAACCTCTCCAAGTCAAAATATTCTAGTGACTGGTCACATCAATTTTTTTTAATTGGCCCAAGTGAAATTCTGTAAAATAAATTTAATTAATTGTTGCAATAGTCTGTTAACATTGGCTCAATGAGAAATAATATGTCAGACTAATTGAAAAATTTAGATGTTACCAGTCACTAGAAAATTTTGACTTGGGGATGTAATTTTTTTTACAGTGTATTAATGGTATGTTATATCATGTTTATGGAAATAAAACTGACAAAAATACAGACTGCATTGTATTGGTATTTAAATAATATAAGCTAATATTAAACATTCTTATTGTACATACAAGCACTGTTAAGCAGCACATAATCGTTTCACTGAACAGTCTTTCTAGTTGCTGTATGTAAAATTCAAAGTCTGTTTATTTGACACATATTACATCTAATCCTCTTAGTCTTCAATAAAGAAAGTAAACAGAGTGTGAGCATCACTCTAGGAAGCAGTAAGTGTCCATATCAACTCCTCCCACGACTGGAGGTGGCAAATCTCACTGATCAGTAAGGCAAGGAGTTAAATATGTGTCATATACTGAGGGTGTGAGGGGAAACAAATCCTGCTCACCAGCAGACCAGCTTGATTATGACAGTTACCTGTGAGTTGAATGAAGAGAATATTCCAATTGCTTTGGGTATTTTTTAAATAAAACATACCTAAATGTTATAGACTGCATTTATTACAAAGATAATTAAAAAAAATATATATATAATTTTTTTCCACCAAATCATTTACAAATATTATTACAAAAATACAGTTATTTTTGTTTTTGCTTGTTATGCTTGTTTAAAAAAAAAAAAAAAAATCTGATCAATTAAAGGTAAAATAAGTTCTGTCGGTACCACTATTGTCAAATACGATTGACAGTTAGCATACAGTTTGGATTTGTTGTATGGTTCTGTTTTGGGAAAGAACTCCCTGCACATCCATGCAGTCTAGCATGGATAAGAGCAGCGATAACGCCCCTTAGGGTAAACAGAACAGAACCAACATGAATGTATTGCAGATAGCATTAATTAATTTTAATGTACAACATAATTAGATAATTTATTCTGATTCAAGGGGAATCAGAATGCCAAATCCTGACTGACGAGAGGAGGAGCTGGGGATGGAGTAGGGTAATTAGCTCCTGGGAAACGCCATAGCTGCTGATAACACTGAAGGAGCTTATATATACAGTGATAGGCGTCATATTCCTATAGATAGACGTGGATCAGCTGAGAGTCAACTGATGGGAGCTTAACTAACGTGACCTGCCGGTAATGAACGTTTGATTTATTTCCATCTGATGGGATTGTCTTCCTCCATAGTAAACCAGACGGTATAATATACATTACCGTTTAAAAGTTTCGGGTCAGTGTTTTTTTTTTTTTTTTTTTACTTTTATTCAGCAAGGACACATTAAATTGATAAGAAGTGACAGTAAATAAACAAATGCTGTTCTTTTGAACGTTGTTCATCAAAGACTCTGAAGAAAAAATATATCAATACCAGAGAATGTCTAATAAGGGGAGAACTGCCACTCTCATTAAACTTCCGGCTTCTAAACTGGTTGCAGTTCCACTCTGATTCCATATGATGCTCACAGGACGAGTGCAGAATGAATGGAGGTCTATGGCGCAAAATCCACTTTTCTCAGGATATAATTTTTTTGGTCTAGTAATTTGAATGTTGTATTCGAAAGGAGAGGCAAAGAAATTACACATTGCTGGGTGTTCGATTTTTTAGAGTCACTTATTTGCTTTAAAAAGTCTTAAAATGTCAATGACGTCATACACATCGCACGACCAGAGATACTGCTTTACGGCAATCCTTCAGTCACTTTGGTGCTTTCGCGCTCTGCACTTTCTTTTCTCTCGAGGCATCGTCAACACAGCTGACACATGTAAACACACGTGCTAGAAGAGTTTTTGCTAGAAGACATTCTGGTCCCGCTTCGGATGCCACGATACCATCAAGCGGTATCTCTGGTCGTAATCAGTCCTTCACTGACCAATCAGCGTTCATTAGCAGAATGCTAGCATGTTATGGGCAACAATTGCTCAACCTGTCAGAAATCAAAAGAACATAAGTACTTTCGACCTATAACCCATGTTGAACTTGCAAAACCTACAATCAAATCTGAGATGTCTCAACGGCAATCGGGTAAAAGAGACAAATTTAGCCGTCTAGCTCCATAGACTCCCATTCATTTTGCACTCGGGGGCGATCGCCCCCAGTGGAACTCTGGTGGAACTACAAACAAAATTCAGTATACAATAGGACTTAATAGGGAGTGGCCAGGCTCTCCGTAGACGGGCTCTGTCAATACTTTTAATATGTGACACTTTAGAGTGGAGTAATGGCTGCTGAAAATTCAGATCTGCCATCACAGGAATAAATTACATTTTAAGATATTTTCAAATCAGTTATTTTGAATTGTAATAATATTTCACAATATTCATGTTTTTTACTAGCCTGGCTAACGCCAGACCCAATTCTCGTTGAGACTTGGGTCTGGGAACCACATGTTCATTTTCTCGTATTTGAGGCGTGGTTTACGAATGCGCCGGCGCCGTTTATTGGGTGCTAAGAATGTCTATCAAATGCGCCTGTCCGTAGCTCATAGCCAATCGTTTCCATTATACCAGATGACGTATGTAGAGAAATGGTTTAACGCCAAACGCTGCTCTTTTTTCTAAATAAAATTGCGATCTAAACTACTTAGAACAATATCTAAGGCTGCATCAAAAGGTAGCTTCGCGTCTGCTGCCATGTTGACTCCATAGATATAAACAAACTGCTTAGTTGTGTCGCAAAGATGTCGTCATCGTCTTGCTGCTCCCTCCCCGTTCTGTGATTGGTTCCCTAAACGAGGCGAAAATCAGGTCCATGGTTTCCAGACTGCCTTTCAGCGAGAATAAAATCGCGCTGCGCAAAGGCAGTCTGGGGAAACCCAGGCTAGTTTTTTACTGTATTTTTGATCAAATAAATGCAGCATATGCTCGAAATCTTAAATAATCTTACCAACATCAAACCTTTGAATGGTAGTGCATTTTTCCTTTTAGATTGTATGATCTGCCTGCTAAAATTACATATATTATTAATAATATCGCAAAACAAGGCACCTGATAAAACCTGAAATGCTTGTAGTGCTGAGCTCTGCTGTGTCAGAATTCTGTCATTTTTGTGACATGTACTTTGTCACATATACTTGTTATTTATTTATTCATTGCCTAATGATGTCATATCAGCACAAAAATATATAAATATAATGCGTTCATGCCCAGTTTTATTAAAAAGAAAATAGAATTCTAACTAAGATGTGCTTAGTTATTAATGTATTTGCAAAAACTAGACATTGGAAGGTGTTGCTATTATTTAATTTCCGGACGGACCTATTCAAAATGCTTTCCGCAGTCTATATGGCAACACTGTGCTCTGTAACTATATTGTTTTACTTGCACTCATATCATTCCTCTTTCTCTCCCATCATTCAACAGGTGTTTCGCAGTGGAGAGGGTATGGGTATTCGTCTAGACAGTGCGTCTGCGTTTCCGGGGGCCATCATCTCCCCTCACTATGACTCACTGCTGGTAAAAGTCATAGCCAGTGGCAAAGACCTCCCATCCGCCGCAACCAAAATGCACAGAGCGTTAACCGAGTTCAGAGTTCGTGGTGTTAAGGTAGGTGCAATACTAATCCTTTAGGTGTTGAATAGCACCCCTGAGAGTCGCATGCAAGGTTGGCTTGTTATCTTGGTACCTGATTTGTCATGCTGTAAATGCACAAACAAATTGTATGTTAATTGATGACCATTCAAAGGTAGCCGTGTCTGAATGGGAATGCTAATGAATAGCTTTCTCCAGGAATTGCAAGACCTCCTTGGTCAAACGTTAAGGTAGGGTTGCTAAATGTTGAAGTGTTGGAAAAGAGATTTCAAAAAGAGTATTTGTTTTATCTCCTGAATTTTGTGTTGAATGTAATAATTTTATGTTTACCTGAATGTGTCAACTGAGAACACATTTAGGCTTTAAGGCTCCCTGACTTCTAAAAACTTAGTTTGTATCAGATGAGGCCTTTGACAGTGTCGCTGTTTCAAAAATCCACAGAAGCTCAAGGGATCAGAGGTTCCTAAGACATAAAGGCACCTTTTTTATAGAGATCTAACACAGACTCAACCAACAGTAGTGATGCGCATACAGATATTTCAGAGGTAAGGGATTTTTTAGAAAGACCGTTGACTAATAATCAGGCCTGGGGGACAGAAAATAGGGTACATTAAAAGAGGTGTGTTTGTCCATGCCAAAAGCAAAAATATGTGTAAGGTCACAAGATCAAAGCCAATCAGAACATATTGTAATTGTAATTGTGGAACAGGATTTGAGTGTCTTTAAGTTGCTCTCAGTATGTTGATATTTAAAACAAGGGCTTGGTGACTCAGATAATTTATTAGTCACTGTTGTTGTATGTTAGTATTGCAGTCATGCCTGGTTATTAAATGCCCCACAGCATTTTTCGTAATAGCCTAAACTCTCAGTCCGCTGTCATATTTCAATGTCATGAATCTCTTGAAATGATCAAGATTAGCACGCTATTACATGCACATCATAATGCCAGTTGAGTTTTTACAATTGTATTGTTTATATACTGCTGATATTTAACATTTCAAGCAGTTACTGAAGCACTTTTTATTTTTATGTAGCTGACTCAGTAACTTTGCCACATATTTCAGATTCTCGTAAATCTCTTTTGTCATCATAACATTTTTACAGTAGTCATACAATAATAGCAGAGCTAGTTTCACCAGATGATCAGACACCATCCAATTAGCCAGAATGAACTCTGCAGTATTTCACCAGTAGAATCTCGTCTAGCACTTGTTAGCTTCGTAGACAAGATGTCTGAACACAAGATCATACTGACCTGAAAAGTGTTGGAACGAATAAAGTGTGTGTGCATGAAGAGGGGAGTGAATGGACATAAGGATGAGGAGAGGAAGGGGTGGGGAGTGTACAAGGTGGCAGAAAAGGCACAAGTAACAGGCAATGCAGTGGGAGAGATGATAACTGTAAATGGCATGTGAGTTGGTATTGCCCATAGCAACTGTCACCAACAAGCATGTCTCTTTAAGAAGATGCTCTGTTTGCAGTGTTTTTCACATTTGGGAGAGAAAGAGAAAGACCTGTCGATGCCAAAGCTGAAAACCACCTTGGCCATTAAAGCTCAGAGCTTTAATGGTCAAACTGCAAAAAAATGTTTTAATGCAAATACTGTATGTTATGTCATCAGCATTAAGTAAGCTAAATGAATGACAATAGTATGCAAATTTATTCAAATTTATTTTATGTTAGTTTGTGATATCTAAGGAACTGAGTACTCTATTGAATATTTATAGAACCTTTAGAATAATGCTTTTGGACAAAGAGAATGAATCCGATTTATAGATACCAGTTTTGCATTCCAAATAAAAATGTGACAAAGCAGTGCCTTGGTACTAAAAGTTAAAACTATGTAACAAGCATACAGTAATAAAGTACTTACAAACCATCTTCAAACTTTAACTTTATAATTAAAACAATTTATAAAATGTAGTCTCCACATTATAGTGTATATTACATATTAAAACACATTTAGTTGTATATATTGTGCCTAAAATCATCGTCACTGTGTATTTTCCTGTGCATGTGTTGCTGCTGCATGAATAGACATACATAAATCCTGTAACATATCTAGCCAGGTGGAGCTGGGGAAGATGGAGGGTTTCAGAGCACTGAAGGACAAGCTTACAGCTAACAATGAACCAAATGTTGAGCAAGCAATCTCATTGGCTACAGGATCAGCAGAGGCCAATCAGCTTATGCTATGCGGTAATGATGTGATTGATGATAGATTGCATGTTAAGCACCTTTCAACCTGCGAGTTTCAGTATCAACATAGAGGACTGAATTCAGGACTGAAATATATAGGTTTAAACATTATTCCTATTTGATTTTAAACCAGTTGTGAAGGAGTTGTTAATGGTTCATAAAAACATTAAACATGTATTAATTGTAAAGAACCATAAGGAAATGTTTATGCATAAAGTAAATTGATTCACAGTTTTGCTTGATACACAGTTGTGCAATTAATGGCTTATAAAGGTTTAAAGCACCTAATTACAATTTAGTATTTTTGTGTAACCTAATCTAAAGTCAGAACTATTTACTCCGAATAACTATTAACAAATAATTTACTACTGGATTTAAGGTGCTCTAAGCGATCTCGCGCGTTTTTTAGGCCAAAACATTTTTTTTCACATACCGCAAACATCTCCTCACTATCCGCTAGCTGCCTGTCCCTTGAACACACTGTAAAAAAACGCGATCTCTGCAGAGAGCCCAAGCTCCACAAACAGCAGCAAAAACAAACTGAGCAATAAACAGAGCGACCCGCAGCACGAAACATAACAAACTGTTCCAGCCAATAACCGACAAGAATGATGTGGGGTGGGGTTTGGGGTATTATTGCGTGGCTGAGGAGGAGGGAGGGTCTAGCTAGCCTCCGTTTTGTTTGATAATAATTCAAACATCAACAAGAGGTTACGCCAACCGAGATCGCTTAGAGCACCTTTAAATTGATGTACATAAGTTGTTTACAAATGATTAAAAATAAATGAATGAATTAATAATTAAAATAAAATCATACTCTTTACTTATAGAGTATGCATGTGACGTCACCGTCGGCCGGAGTAACCGTGGTTAGAGTGAGAATGCCACGAAAAACACACAAAACACCTCTAAAAATCCAGCGAAACTTGGATTTGCAGTTATCATTTTGTGTCAATATGTTGAATTTTGGGGTAATATCATACCGTATTTATTGGATTGTTATATTTCGTATTGACAACTCGTCAAATAAATATTTACCATCTCATATTCTGCATAATTGGATGTTTTTAAATAAACACAGACAAAAACTATACAAGTTTTAGGACTGGACGATATTTATAACATTGATATAAGTGATCACCCGGATTTAGACCTACATATATTGTATTTATATAAAGCGTTCACAGGCAAATTTGCATTATGTATTTCCCCAGCGTCAAAATCAAGCACATATAAATTTCAGGAAACACGATTCCTGGCTGCATGTTAATATCCATGGATCATGGATTTACTTGCGTTTTCGCAGTGTCCCCTATTCATGCAACAGGCTCTTTTGCCACTCAGTCTGGCCGAGGGGCGTGTTCCGGCGGGAAAGTGACGCAATGCATACCCTCTATTAGCTAATAGCTATTAAACAATAATCGTTTGTTAATTACAGTGACAATGGGTTTTATTGTCAGTAATTGTGTGGATTATTTCGAATTTGTATGCACAGGAGAACTTCTCACGAAAAATCTCCACCTTATACATGAATTTGTTCTTAACATCGTTCTGATGTCATAAAACATCCACAAAAATGTCTGTGTTTATCACCATATCCCCACCCCAATATGTATAAATACACATAAACATATGCATAATGGATAATATAAAAATAGTGCAGAACCTTAAATAGGCCTATTTCTGAAACAATTTTACCTAAAATGTGTTTTACTTTTGTCAAAATCTTTTTGTTTGATTGTTTTCAGATTTAAATTAGACTTTGAATAACATATTTCCAAGGGGCCTGTTTACACCTGGTCATTCATGCGTTTTAAATGATCAGATAGCTATCCGTTTTGTTAAAACGGTTCCATTTACAATGGGCAACGTAACTGTGTCTCAGCAAAACAAATATAAATCTAATCTTTAATTCCTGCGCTATATTCAAATTTAACGCCGCTCACGTCAAAGAAACCATGATCAAGATCAAAAGACCGCAATTGGAGAGGGAGAGAGGCATTAGCACTGGTAAGATAATTTTAATGAAGATGACTGTGTTGAGCTTCAGGATTAGATGCCGAACTTTGTTTCATTAGCGGCAGTTTGCGTGTCGGCTTGCTGAAGAGATGCTCAGCTTGTTCTCTGCACGGATGCGTGCTGCAGTAGCGCTGTCATATCTGGGTACCGGGAGCTGTTATAAATCTCTCGCATGTTTAGTTTTTACCATTTTAGGAGTAGTAAAATTTACATTTGTGGGTTCAAGAACCAGATGCATTTTGTCCAGTTTCATCTGGAATGCGAAAATTTTTTATATACTTTATTGTCCCTGATAGGGAAATTTGCATGATTGGATAGTTATCTGATCAGAGAAAACACATGGAGTGAGCAGGTACACATGAACGGTGTTTCCACGATGCATCACAGTCGTTTCGATCTGTGTGGAATGTTTTAATGAGGACTCTATACTAAATATCTCAGAAATGTATAGCATTGACTGTGTACAGCCGAACAAGCTGTAAGCTGTCAGTCAGTAACTTGTGTGCGTGTGATTCGCCTTAATATTACAAGCGGCATTACTATGAGGAATGCTTTCCTCAAAATGTAGATCTGTGTGCAGGCAGGTACGAGGTACTTTGTCTGAATGAAATACATGCATATCTCTCACTTTTGCTCACGTGCCAGCGATTAACCCTTAGCGTGCCGGTTTTGGAGCACGTGTGCCATAGGTTGCCAACCCCTGAATTATAAACAATTCAGGCAACACACTTCAATATAATTAGTCGTGTCAGGATGAAATATAACTTTGCACGATTATAAGGCCATACAGAGTAAGGGCTTTTTGTGTATGTGAGGTTTCAGTTAATTTTAAGAATACATTTTTACACAATAAGTTTTGGTGAATCATGATTTGTTTTTAAAATCGTTCATACACACATTTCACACACAAATTTGTGCGTACGCATGCTTTAGTGGATGAGACCCAGTGAATGAAGGACTCGATATTAGTTTATAGCCTATTAATGTATGAGACTAAAATGTATAATCTATAGACTAATTTGCAAATGATTGTTATTGTACCGGTATATTTATACAGTGTTACCGGAAAATGTAACAGTATTGTAAGCGATTTCTGTGCCACTAAACGTTCAAGTCTGTTTCCACCAAATAAATAAATGAAAAAATTGGGGGTGATTTTAAAATTATGAGAAATAGTCACAATTACAAACTAACATTTACCTCAATGGCCAATCAGAGACATATACTGTATGTTGAGCGGTGTTTAAGAATCCGTTCAACAGTGCTCAAAATGCTAGAGGGAAATGCTGGTATTGTCACATTTTTAACTTGGTACTGAACTTTTGACAAATTAATACATACAAAATAGCACAATGATCCTTAACCCAACATTCACATGGTTCACACTTTTCAGGAAGTCAACCTACAAATGGCTTCATTATAGTTGTCTCTGCACATTACACTGGGATAGGAGAAAGTGTTTTAACACTGACAAAAGATACACTTCACCTTGAAAGCATGAAAATATTACATAATAAATCATCACATTTTGAGCAGAAATTCACTTTGCGTATGTGGCACATCTGATATGATCTGATCAACTCTGCCTTTAGGGTTTTCTGTACAAATGAAAGTTGCTGAAGTCTTCTTTAGATGTACCCACAAAAAGTGCAAAATTGAAGAAAATGCTTCTTTTCTCTAGGAGAGGAGATATGGAGAGAGGGAAGACAGCATTTGAAGGAAAGGGATATGCTGAAGTAGCAGTCTAAAAAACTTGAAAAGGTTTCCTTGCTGAAAGCTTGTCTTTCTTGGTTTGATGTGACTTGTTTGTTTGCAGGTGTTTTTTTTTTTCTCAGATGTTGTTTTGGTTGAAACATGATTGCAAGGACAAGAAGATGAGTGCAGGAGAGAAAGAGGAATAACAAGATAAAGGAAAGAGAGGGGAAGTGTTTGGTAAAGTGGTTCTTTGAAGGTAGGCCATTCAGGAAGCATTAAATCAAAGCCAAATGGTCTTCTGATGTGCCTCACACCTTCTCAGTCTCTTTACTTTTTTATTCTCGCTCTATTCCTCCTGGCTTGTTTTCCATCTAACTTCCCTCTAACCATTTTTCCATTGCATCTAATAATCTCTTTAGTCCATTATCTCCCTTCACTGTTATCTGGAGACACTTTATGAACACACAAGTGAACTTTGGAGATAGAATAATATCAGACTGCAGTGTATAACAATAACACAGACTCATGGAAAGTTAGGCAGCTTTATCTGTGCTTGAAGTGCTTATCTGTGCTGAGAAAATGAACTGTAGAAAAACATTCACATGAAATAGATCAGTAGGATCACTTGAGCTTAAAGGGCTAGTTTCCCCAGAAATGAAAATTCTGTCATCATTTCCCAGAGTATGTGAGCCAAGCGGAGCAACAGCAATTCTCTCTCTCTCGCTCTCTAATCACCCCGTTTCAGCTCCACTCCAGATTTCCCTCTTATCGCTCATATGTTATGCTCATGATGAAGCAGTATCGGAGCGATCTTGGAGCGAATGAGAACACCAACGCTCCGACTCTGCTCCGGGGCTAAATCATGGCCACTCTGGAGCGCTCACATGTTCAATCGTTTTCTAACTTGTTCCACACACGTGTTAATTTCTTTCTTCTGTGGAACCCAAAAGGAGAAATTTGTTTGTGCCGTGCTTTTAAATACAATAAAATCATGAATCCTCCAAAAAGGAACTAAAATGTATTATAATGTAATGGATAATCCACGGCTAGGTGTGCATGATGTTAATGCACCTACAGTAGCTGTGGTTTATCTGTTTACCATTGTCACTTACCAGCAAGTAATTTTGCATTTAAAAGACGTCTAATAGGCGTCCAAACACAGCCCTGCCTGACACCTAGGCTAAAATTTAGAAATTTGGGCTGTCAGTGAAAATTGTATAGACGTCTAACCATAGCACAAGAATATATGCACAGGCTAGGAATCGAACATGTCAAAGAAATGAAACAAAACACCTTGTAATCACTGTTGACTTTTCTTATGTGGCGATGGAGGTTTTATAAAGGGTTAAAGAAATTGTGTACTCTATTATACTGATTCCAAAGGGAACAACTACGCCACCCGGGATTAACTACCCGGGAAAGGGTAGTTAATCGATTTTTCATAAGTTGACCCAGAGACGTGGATAATTAGTATAAAATGTATAAATCTTTATTAAACAGTCAATTCGTCTCGACAGTCAAATGTCTCATTCATTATAGCAATCAAAAAAGGATCAGCCACAATAAGAAACTAGCACTGTGAAATATGTTTATCAAACACAAAAGAAAAAGACAAATAAACAAAGAACTTGGGCTTACCAATAAGGAGGCAGGCAGGCTAGATGCCGGGCTTCAATATTGCCTGTAAAAATAGATACCCACATGTGCTGTGCACCAAACCACAATTACACACTAAAGAAATGCACTGCAAATCCACACCACTTTGGTGAGAAGAGAGCTGTTGCCACACAGGAATAGCCAGCCTGCCTTCTCCAGGCCCCCAGCTCCAACAAAAAAAGGAAAGAGAAAAAGCAAGATTAGGGAAATACAACATTCAACATAAAACAAACCAATGCAAAAGCAGAAACACTTTTCTTCCAACTGCAGCCAAACCGAAACCGCAGGTAACAAACAGACTTGTCACAACAAAACAAGGTCAAGAAAGCTAGACAGATTTGTTGAATGTAAAGCAAAACTAATAAATGCAAAAAATATGAAGGCAAAACAAAACTAGGGAATGCAAAACAAATGAAGGCAAAACAAAACTAGTGAATGCAAAACAAATGAAGACAAATCAAAACTAGTGGATGCAAAACAAAAAAATGCAAAAAAGTTATTGGATGCAAAACGTTATGTAATGCAAATATTATAGAATGCAACACAAAGCTAGTAAATGCAAGAAAAAAACAATTTAAAGCAAAACAGAATTAAAGCAAAACAGCAGTGTTGGAGCTGCAAGCCATGCTGTAGTGTAGACCATGCTAAAGCCATGCAAAAAACTTTACTGATCACGGCAGAAATGAAAGTGAGAGCGCACACTTTATGACAGCTCATTGAGTCGTTTTACGGATATAACGTTTACCAGTTTATTAAGCACCCCCTGAAAAGGTGTGTATATATTTGTTTACTGTTAGTTGTAATGAGTGTTTTGTGTAATTCGCTGTGTAAGTTGATGATAATGAAAGGGAGAACTAGAGAGTTGATGGATAAGACTTTAATGTGCACTTCTTATACTGTGTTTATTCAGCTCTTACAGTGATTTTCTGGAGTAAAACTGACGTTTCTTTGTTTGTGTGATGTACAATAAACTTCATTGAACTCATCAGTATATTTTTGGCCATCTTTCGGACGCGGTCTGCTAGAACAGGCTTGTACTAATAGTGGATAAAAGCAAGATGAAAATTAAGCTATAACCGTAATTAAACTAGACTATACCTGTTCTATTTCTATACAGCATATATTCTCTGGCTCTGTGGGGATTATTGTCCGACTCCAGGTCGAAATAAACACCGCTACTGAGAGTTTCTGTTTTGATATTATCATTCCGTGAGATTGTCCTGCCACTGAGCGTGAGTCTTCGCCCTCTGGGCTGGCAGCAGCAGCTCATTTGCATTTAAAGGGATACACACTAAGGCCTCATCCACACTACTGCGTTTTAGTTTAGAAACGGAGAATTAAAACGAATACGATCTCCGTCCACACCAGTGTTTTAGCTGCGTATTAGAATTGATCTCCGTCCACAGTGAAAACGACTGAAAACGCGGATCACGTGACCATTCACCAACACTGGGCATGAGTGTGCCGGTGTAAACAGCCGCATGTAGGCAGTTATAGCATTGTAAAATGCAGAATTGACTTGCACAACAGCTGCTAGCAAAGACGTCAACGTCAGTAACGCTTGTAATTCGTTATCCATGTTACAGTCACTAACGTTATGTAGTCCAGGCTGTTTTTGTATGTTTTCTTCCCGGGGACGGGTCATGTGATTGGTGGCTGACGAATCAGGGAAGGATACGCCATGACTGATGACATCCAATCATAGAGTCGAGCGTGAGCCTCTGCGTCATCGTTTCTAAAGTCCTCCGTTTTGACCGTCTTCACTAAAACGCTCTCCGGAGATTCAAAACGCAAAACGGGGTTGGCAGCGTTTCTAAACTTCTCCGTTTTAGGTCTTCGTTTTTGCCGTTTTAGTCTGGACGGGAGGTGCAAATGTAGCAAAAGGTCTCCGTTTCTAAACGAAAACGCAGTAGTGTGGATGGGGCCTAAAACGGTGCATTTTTCTGAACTGCCAAAATATTGTATTTAAACATGCTGTAAAAAATGATCTGGGTATTTTGAGTTAAAACTCCAGTCATTCACAGTTTCACTGACAAGTTTGGTTGTATATCAACTCTCATTAATTTACCGGTGAAAAACATATTCTGTGTTAGTTAGTGTTAAATGAAACAATCATTCCTTAGAAATCCATCTTCATTTCCATCAGTCTTTGTAGGATTTGACTTGATTTTTAGCTGATGCTCCATGCATTTAATTGGCTTATGTGCTGAATTCATTTAATTGGCTCTTTGGTAAAGTTGGTGCATGTACAATTGTTTGTGTGGGGTTTGAGTACTGCTATGTATGTGTGTGTGTTGTGTGTAGAAGATGTTGAGATTAATCATTAATGAGAATTGTTGCACTTTTAGAAAGATCAGACAGATAGATCATTAAGGAATACATGTATCATTCATATCAATGAGAGCAGGGAGAAAAGTGTGAGGAAGATATAAATTGAGAGATGAGAGTAGGGGGAACAGGCACAGTAATATGAAAAAAAAAAGCCTTTGGAGAGGAATAAAGAGGGAGAAATTCGTTTTTGAGTGGATATAGTAACATTACGAGTATGATCTCGCACTCAGAACAGCTGTTTCCTAAAGAACCACATTAGAAAGAAGTAAACAGGATCTGGATCTCACACATACTTCACGCTCACATGGATTAGATTTAGAGCTGAAGTGTGTCATTTCCTTCTATCCCAGCTTAATATGCAGAGTCAAGTGTAAGTTAGCCATTTTTAGGCTGATTCCTCTCGGAAAAAAAAGTGCAAAACTCAATCAAACATTAGCTCAACCAATTGGGTAGGGTAAACCTGTCGTTATTGTTGCTTGTTTGGTGGCAGGAAAGGGATATTTAATCCCGAAAAAATACAATTAGCCTATGTAATCTTTTAAACACTAAGACTCAACACTAAACACAACAAGAATGTTGATAACCAAACATTCCTTTGTATGTACAAAATATTTTTTTTGCACAATATCTTTTTTTTTTGATGTTCCACGGAAGAAAGCAAGTCATAGAGGTTTGGAACAACATGTTCTTTTTTGTGTGAACTAACTCTTTAAGACAAACTTATCATTCCTATGAAAAAGCCTCGAGTTAAAATTAAATCTTAAATTGACCCATTAATCAGTAATTACAAGATTGCTAAAGGTAACATCCGCTTCTTAAGTGAGTGTGTGTTTACCTAGTTGCATTATGAGCTGAACACCTTCCAGTAAAGCGCTCTATCACACATATGCACACATATATGCTCATGTTGAAGAGGGAGGAGTAAACGGAGCTTTGAAGCTTAATGGGAATTTTGCGCTTGAGAATTGCTGTGACCGCCTTTGAAAAGCAGCAACAAAAAGTCAAGATTGAGAGAGAGGACTGAGTGGGTAGATGGATAAGGATGAGTGGAAATCCAAAAAGAGGGATAAAAAATGTTGTTTTTTTGTAGGTTTGAGCTTTTATGCTGTGATCTGAGGGTTTTCGCAGTACCGGGCTGGATGAGTGTATCAGGGGGGATCTGGACAGTGTTGCGAGCATTCAACATCAAAGAGTGTCGGCATCTATTCCTGCGACACTTGACACAAACTCAGACTAAAGCCAAACCGCTAAGTATATGAATAGGGTCTTGAATCATCGGCCCACTGCGCATTATCACGTTTATTATATAAAATATTTAAATCAATATGAAATATTTAAGGAGTCCACTGGAGCACTGATGGTGATGGAAAATATTGTATTTTTTTATAATTTTGTATCAATATTCAATGTTTTTTCTTCTCTAAAAGAATTTCAGATACACTAGACTCTTACATAGATGTTCTCATAAAAATTATATTTTTTCCTCTGAATCCTTGAGTTTCTCGTGAATCTATTGGCCACGTGATATTCCATATATGTCTATATAACCCTGACATTTTGAATTGTCTTGAAAGCCTACTATTTCAAACTCTTGCTAGTCCTTTTGTACAATTCAGGCAAATATTATCTCATGACAACAATATATCAAAAAAATATTTGATTCATTAAATAATTTCACAGATTTACGAATCTGTTTTTGGCTCTTTTTTTTTTATATGTGAAATTGAGAAGTGAATTCAGAACTCCTTTTCAATTAAAACTCGATGATTGAACTTCAAGTGCCAAACAGGATGCAGAAGTGTATTAGAAAATCTGAAAAAATTAATTAAAACACCACAATCGATAATAAAAAGTTAACACTTCATCGGTGTCCTTCGTGGTACACCGATGAAGTGTTAACTTTTTATTATCGATTGTGGTGTTTTAATTTTAGCTGAAGCTTAAGATTTTATGACTAACTGGGTAGTCATGAAAATATAAGTTATTTTGGTTGTGTTCCACAGCCAAAAGAAATAAGCTGTTTACAGCCAAAGATCTCGGGACAGTAGGAAGATAGTAGTGGGCAGTAGGGGTGTCACTTTTTATTCGATATTCGAATATGCATTCGAACATGGCGTGGAATATCCGTAATCGAACTATAAATCAACGATCCGTTTTTTAAAGTGCCATGTGTAGCGCAGTTTTTACAGTCTAGCCTATGATTAGACCGTTTGTTTTTTATTTTATTGTTTGCCATCTCATCCAGTAGCGTGCACTCTAAACGTATTGTAGCGTAGGCCCATGACCAAATCAAGCGAATAAATAGCCCATACCTGCCACCCTGTTTTGAAAATGAAAGATAACGCACAGAACGGCCAGCCTGAGCCGACAATTACGACCCCAACTCATCTAAAGAAGTATTGTCTGGAAATATTGTGGGTTCTACACCGTAGATGGTAAAGTAACCGTTAAAGATAAGGTTCTTCTCTCAATATTGACGCACAAATACCTGTGTGCGCCAGGCACGTCTGTTCGCTCCGAACGTGTGTTTTCCACCGCGGGGAACATCGTCAACAAAAAGAGAGCTGCACTTGATCCAGATCAAGTTGATAGATTGGTGTTTCTAGCAATCCTGCTGCTGTTTGTCACGTTATTGTTTGTCCCGTAATGTTCCGATTCTGTTGTTGTAAGACTCTTCCTGCAACGACTCTCCAAGCCACTAGGGAGCAGTGTCTGATCCCTCTTGCAATGACATTCCAAGCCACTAGGGAGAGCTGTCTGCTCCTTCCTGCAATTACTCTCCCAGCCACTAGGCGGCACTACCTGCTGTGAACTCTTTAGTTATGACTGCTAATCAAGTTAATGTGTTACACCTGTATTTTGCCCTATTTAAGTTGTCAGTTTTCATTGAGCTGTGTTCAGTCTTGAGCCTACCATCTATGGAATTCCTGAGTTCTAGAAGAGTTAAGTGCTGTTTCTCTGTTGCCATTGGCCTTACTATGTTTTGTTTTGTAAAGCTATGACTGCTCTTTTGTTATTATTTGAAAACTGAAGATCAAGTAAAGACTGCCTGCTTTTGAGTTACCTGAGCCTCCTAGTTTGCTTTTGCTTCTGCACATGGGTCTTCTACAAACTGTCTTCTCCAGTAGACCAGAGGTAGAGAAATAGCTTTCTCTGACGGGGAGACCCGGGTTCTAGACCCACCTTCGACACTTTGTCAGTTGATCGTGACAGCAAGACTGAACCATGGAAGTAGACCCAGTAGAAGAACATACTCCTCCCTCCAACGTGGAACGCATCCTCTCTGAGCTGTCTACCCAAGCTTCGGCCATTAACAAGCATGAACAGATTCTAATTGAGATTCTCCAGCGTCTAAGACATCAGTCTGCCTCTCCAGTCCCACTGACCCAGTCAATATCTCAAGCTGCACCAGTCCTACCAGCCCAGTCTCACGGTACCCCTCAGCCAGATCCACCAGCAGGTCTCCTACTCGAGCCTAGACTTCCAACCCCTGAGAGGTATGATGGGAACCCAGAGAGGTGTCGAGGATTTATAACACAGTGTACTCTTGCTTTCCAATTGCAGCCTAACAGTTTTCCTACAGGGAGCAGCAGAGTGGCATATATGACAACCCTTCTTGTCGGAAAGGCGTTGGATTGGGCTACAGCCCTCTGGGAGCGGCAGTCTCCTCTCACGACCAGCAGTGACCTCTTCATATCAGAGATGAGGAAAGTATTCCACCACCCTGTTAGTGGAGCAGAGGTTGATCATCGACTGCTTCAACTCACACAAGGAAGACGCAGTGTTGCAGAGTTTGCTATTGAGTTCCGCACCCTAGCTGCAGAGAGTGAGTGGGATCAGCGAGCCCTGAAAGCTGCATTCCATCGTGCCCTATCACATGAATTAAAGGATGAGTTGGCATACAGAGACCCAGCCCCTGATTTGGAGTCTCTGATCGATGTTGCTATCAGACTGGACAACCGCATCCGGGATCGACAAGGTGAACGTCGTCGTGAGACTCGACTGCCTGAGTTTAACACCTCCACTGGTTCTATGGAGTCTTCCTCACTCATCGGGTGTTCTGAGGAGCCAATGCAGCTGGGGAGAACCCGGTTGTCACAGGCGGAGAGGGAGAGACGGATGAGAGATAAATGCTGCCTTTATTGCGGTGAGTCAGGTCACTTCCGAGCCAACTGCCCTGAACTGGTGGGAAAAGGCAGCTCTCGCCCAAGAAGAGGGGGCCTGGGACGAGAGTAATCACTTACCCCCAACCAGCAGCTTCAGGTCTTTCCATTGACGTCTCACTCTCCTGGGGTAATGAACTTCATGAGCGCATGGCTTTCATAGACTCTGGTGCTGCAGGGAATTTCATGGACTTTACATTGGCCTCACAGTTAAAGATTCCGACCATCGCTCTCCATGAACCTCTGACTGTTACTGCATTGGATGGGAGGCCCCTAGGTTCTGGCCAGGTAAGCCAGTGCACCACATTCCTCCACTTTCAAGTGGGTTCTCATAGAGAAGTTATAAAGTTCTTTTTAATCAATTCTCCTGAATTTCCTTTGATCCTTGGGTATCCTTGGCTAGTTTTGCATAATCCAAGAATTGATTGGTCTTCCAACCAGATAAGTGAGTGGGGGCCTAACTGCTGTGTGTCTGGTTTGTCTCTCTGTCATTCTCCTGAGCCACAGACGACCTTCCCTACACTACCTGAGTCATCAGTCCCATCCACAGAGATGCTGGCTATTTCTGGGCTGAAGCAAGTGGCTTCCAGTGATCTTGCTGCCTCTCCCGAGTCATCCCGTGTTCCCCAGGAGTATGCAGACCTCTGTGAAGTGTTTAGCAAGGAACGTGCTGCTTCTCTTCCACCCCATAGACCTTATGACTGCGCAATTGAACTGCATCCTGGTACTTGTCCACCTCGAGGGAGACTTTTCTCTCTGTCTGCCCCAGAAAGAGCATCGATGGAGGAATATATCAACAAGGCACTTGACAGTGGTTTCATCCGCCCTTCAACCTCACCGGCAGGAGCCGGGTTTTTCTTTGTGGGGAAGAAGGATGGCAGTCTCCGGCCATGTATTGACTACCGGGGTTTAAATCGTATCACTGTAAAGAATCGCTACCCACTGCCATTGATGACTACAGCATTTGAACTCCTACAAGGTGCAACTATATTTACCAAACTGGACCTTCGGAATGCCTACCACCTAGTTAGGATCCGAGCCGGGGATGAGTGGAAGACTGCATTCAACACCCCGACTGGTCACTATGAATATAAGGTAATGCCCTTTGGCCTAGTCAATGCCCCAGCCGTCTTCCAGGCATTCATTAATGATGTTCTACGAGAGATGCTTAACCAATTTGTGTTTGTTTATCTTGATGACATCCTCATCTTCTCCCGTTGTTACCAAGATCATGTCCAGCATGTCCGGCAGGTTTTGTCTCAACTGTTACGGAACAACCTCTTTGTGAAGGTGGAGAAATGTGTGTTTCATGTACCAGCTGTGTCCTTCCTTGGGTTCATTGTCTCCAATGGCAGCATCCAGATGGATCCTGGCAAAACCCATGCAGTCCTGAACTGGCCCCAGCCGTGCTCTGTCAAACAGGTACAGCGCTTTCTTGGTTTTGCTAATTTTTATAGGAGATTTATACGGAATTTCAGCTCCCTTGCAGAACCCCTTACAGCCCTTACCAAGAAGACCTCAAGGCAATTCCAATGGACCGAAAGAGCAAATCAAGCGTTTGAGCGGCTCAAGCAAAGATTCACCTCGGCACCCATCCTGACCCTCCCCGATCCAGAGTTGCCCTTTGTAGTTGAAGTGGATGCCTCAGATTTTGGAGTGGGAGCTGTTTTGTCTCAAAGGACCACGGGGGACAGTAAGCTTCACCCTTGTGCCTTTTTTTCACGTCGACTCACCCCAGCAGAAAAGAACTATGACATTGGTAACCGGGAGTTGCTGGCAGTGAAGTTGGCGCTCCAGGAATGGAGACACTGGCTGGAAGGGGCCAAACACCCATTCATCATTTGGACCGACCACAAAAACCTCACATGCATCCAGGAGGCTAAAAGGTTGAATCCACGGCAGGCCCGATGGGCTCTTTTTTTTAACCGTTTCGAGTTCATTCTTTCTTATCGACCAGGCTCTAAGAACTCTAAGCCCGATGCCCTTTCGAGACAGTTTGATACGCCAGAGGTGGAGGACAGACCCGAGCCCATCATTCCAGGTTCCAAGGTGGTGGCAGGGGTTCAGTGGGGAATAGAGTTGGCGGTAAAGAAGGCTCAACGACAACAGCCCGACCCAGGTAATGGGCCCCCAGGTCGCCTTTTTGTTCCTAATGTTGTACGATCTGATGTGTTACAGTGGGGACATGCATCTCTTCTTTCGGGTCACCCTGGAGTTACAAGAACTTTGAAGCGTATCCAGACACGGTTCTGGTGGCCCAGTATGCAAGCGGATGTCAGAGAATTTGTGTCTGGCTGTTTTGTATGTGCCCAAAATAAAGAACCTAAAACCCACCCTCAAGGTCTTCTTCACCCTTTACCCATCCCGAGACGTCCATGGTCTCACATCTCCTTGGATTTTTTTACTGGACTTCCTAAATCGCAAGGTAACACAGTCATCTTGGTGGTGGTAGACCGATTCTCAAAAGCATGTCATCTGATACCTCTGCCTAAGATCCCCACAGCTTGTCAGACGGCAGACCTCATGATGCAGCATGTCTTCAGGATCCACGGGTTTCCTCAGGACATGGTCTCTGATCGGGGGTCACAATTTACTTCTCGGTTTTGGAAGGCTTTTGGCCGTCTTATTGGAGCATCCATCAGTCTGTCTTCTGGGTTCCACCCTCAGTCTAATGGTCAGACAGAACGGGTCAACCAGGAGATTGAGAAGACTCTCAGGTGCCTGGTCTCCAATAACCAAAGCACCTGGAGCTCCCGTCTGATCTGGGCTGAGTTTGCCCATAACACTCTACACCATTCATCCTTGGGCATGTCTCCTTTTGAATGTCAATTTGGGTTTCCCCCATCTTTGTTTCCTGAGCAGGAACTGGAGGTCCAGGTACCAGCCGCAAACCAATTAGTCCAGAGGTGCCGCCAGGCCTGGCGGAAAGCACGCACAGCCTTAGTGAGAGCATCGCAGCGGCAGCAAAGACAGGCCAACCGGCGCCGTAGAATCGGGCCATCACTACGTCAGGGTCAGAGGGTATGGTTGTCGACTAAGGATCTTCCACTTCATCTAGAGTCTCGGAAACTGGGCCCACGATTCATCGGTCCTTTTAAGATCCTTAGGAAGATCAACCCTGTGTCATACCGGCTACTCCTACCCAGGTCTATGCGCATTCACCCCACTTTTCACATTTCACGTTTGAAGCCTGTTGTCTGCTCTCCTCTATCCACAGCCAAGAAGCCCCCCCCATTACCCCAGATTGTTGGTGGGCAGCCAGTGTACACTGTCCGTCGACTGCTAGATTCTCGTAGAGTCCGTGGAAGGGTCCAATACCTAGTGGACTGGGAGGGATATGGCCCAGAAGAGCGGTCTTGGGTGCCAGCTGGGGACATCTTAGATCCAGACCTTATCAGAGAGTTCCACCGTCTGGATTCCAACCGTAGCCAACGGAACGTCAGGAGCCGTTCGTGAGAGAGGGGCTCCTGTAAGACTCTTCCTGCAACGACTCTCCAAGCCACTAGGGAGCAGTGTCTGATCCCTCTTGCAATGACATTCCAAGCCACTAGGGAGAGCTGTCTGCTCCTTCCTGCAATTACTCTCCCAGCCACTAGGCGGCACTACCTGCTGTGAACTCTTTAGTTATGACTGCTAATCAAGTTAATGTGTTACACCTGTATTTTGCCCTATTTAAGTTGTCAGTTTTCATTGAGCTGTGTTCAGTCTTGAGCCTACCATCTATGGATTTCCTGAGTTCTAGAAGAGTTAAGTGCTGTTTCTCTGTTGCCATTGGCCTTACTATGTTTTGTTTTGTAAAGCTATGACTGCTCTTTTGTTTGTATTTGAAAACTGAAGATCAAGTAAAGACTGCCTGCTTTTGAGTTACCTGAGCCTCCTAGTTTGCTTTTGCTTCTGCACATGGGTCTTCTACAAACTGTCTTCTCCAGTAGACTAGAGGTAGAGAAATAGCTTTCTCTGACGGGGAGACCCGGGTTCTAGACCCACCTTCGACACTTTGTCAGTTGATCGTGACAGTTGTTTGTTTGTTTTTCATGTAGCCTAATTTTGTGATTGGCTAGGCACTTCATATAGATTAAGTTGATAACCTGCTGGTTTAAACATTAAGTCAACATTTTTTTCAGACAGGCTATGACCTGAGTCCTGTTTATGACTGTCAGACTGTTAATACATTTGTGATTGAATCTCCGTTAAGGTGTTTTTTGGGGGGCGGGGGGTGGGGCTCGTAGATATTTTAATATATTCAAATACATTTCTTGATATTTGATATCCGTTCAAATTTGATTTTTCTCAAAAGTGACAGCCCTAGTGGGCAGAGAGCAAAACAATGGAGATGAAACCAAAGGTGAGGTTGAGAAAGAGAGATAGCTGTTTTAATGATCTTCCTTTTATATCTACAGCTCAATTATACTCTCTACTGCAACTGCAGACACAGACAAGGTGTAGGAGATCATTACACTGCTCAGCCTTAAAGGTCGACCTCCCACAAAAAAACACACAAAACCCCTTGTAATCTCCTCTCATCCTCCAAGGCTTCTGCTTGCTGTGGCTTGGAAAGAAGAAGAGGCAGCCATTGAATTCATAATGAATATATTAGTAATATATACAGTTAAAATAAAAAGCAGGCCCTTACACAAAATTAATACAAATCCTCACTTAGATATGATAAAATATTATAATACTAAAAAAAAAATTAAGGCGACAGAAAGGTGATCACGAGGCAAGATCAACTGTGGACACACGCATTACCCAAAAGTAATTACAGAAAAATAAAGACTAAATGCTAGAACGGATAGAAACTCATCAGCTGCATTACAACCAGGATGGAGAGGCACTTCAGTATAAACCATCTAAACCTCAGAACAAGACATCCTGTGAAACTCCCATCTGAGAGTGGCAGAACTCCCTGGACTGTGTGCACAGGCGTAGCAACACTCTTCTGTAGAAATGGAGCATAATTGGTCATTTCATATTCAGCACCCCAAGCATCACCTCATAAAAGAGAGATATGGTGAATGAAGCCACACGTCTACTGATGTGAAGGACGAACCAAGCATGTTTCCTACTGCCGCTGCAGGCACAGACGAGACTTATAGAGTGAATATTCATCCGCTGTATGCAGTGCCTTTTCATTTAGTACATTTAAAACATGGAATAAAATTGCTCTCAAGTAGATTATGCAACGATATATATATATATATATATATATATATATATATATATATATATATATATTTAAAGAAATGTTGGTGTTACGTCCACAGTTATGCCACATTCCATAATTTATTTCATACATACTCTTGCTATCAAAAATGTAGGGCCTTTAAGATTTAGAAATGTTTTTTAAAGATGTCTCTTATGCTCACCAAGGCTGCATTTATTTAATCAGAAATATCAGTAATATTGTGAAATTAACTGAAACTATTGATTATTTTAATCCATACTTGCTTATGTATTTAACTTATTTTAAAAAGTGTATTGACCCTAAACTTTTAAACGGTAGTGTAGTAGATATACAATCTAGATCTTACCTGCTTAAACTTCTTTTTCAACATGTCATGAAGTCAGAAACGTCATTCATGTAAACCATGACCTCTGCAAAATAAAGAGCTATTATTGCTTTATTATTTGCTCTATTATTATTTCTTTATTTGTACATATTCTAGCCAGTGACATATGATAGAAAATGGCAAATAGACGATGAACGTCATTCTAGCACATCTGTGATGTATAACTAATTAATTTGGTGCCTTCCCAGATGCATGGGACACACACATCAATCATGTGCTGTACTATTTGGTGGGCATGAACATGTAGGAGCGGTTATGAGGTTATTGGAAATTAAAAATGCTAAATGAGAAGTACAAATTACGAATTTCTCTCTCCAATAATTGTTGGTGCTTCTGTTTTTCTATGGCTAATTAAACTGATTGCGTTTAATCTCACACTTGTTAATTTTCAAGGCAATAGTTCTTGATTGGAGTGGAAATAGGACTCTCTTTCCCCCAATTTTGTCCTTTGTGTTTTTATTAACATTCTTCTTCAACATATTTATCCTAGAAATTACATTGTTACATTTACTCCGAATTATTTGTCCTCCTCCTCATTCTCCAACTGCTTTCTCTCCTTTCCCAAGTCTTTGTGATTAGTCTTATTTGTATCCAGTCACAGCTGTCGTCTCAAAATGATGTATTTTCGCTGGACGCGTGTCCTTGTTTTATTCATTTTCATTTATTTATTTATTTAGTTTGATGTGGCTGCTAAGTGCCTCTCTGTCAAACCCTATGTTATTTGCTGTTAACAAATTACGCTAGGCCACACAGAATGCTGAAAGCCAGCATAAACAAACCATTAGCTGACAATATGTACAATGTGTGCACTTGTAGTTAAGCAGAGGGTTTTGATTAAAGCACCCTGTCTAAGGTTCCCCCCTCCACACACATACACACACACACACACACACACACACACTCACACTATTATAGCCAAAGCTTAAGGCATAAGGGCTGCTGGTATTTGGGCTTGTAATGAAGAGAAAAATCGATATAAACGAGGAAGGATATTTCCTTCTAAAGTGCCTAAAAAGCTCTTAATCTGGGCATAAATAAATAAAGTTTGCTGGTGTTAAGGTTTAGCACATTGCTGACAAATTTTCAAAGATGTATGAGAGGGAATTGGAGAACTACACCCCTCTGAGCCTTTTACATTATTTTTTATTTACATCATACAGCTGTAAGACATTTTGCAAAGCTCAAGAGAAAAGAGAACATTACATATACGCGTGCAGGTTTCGCTAACATCTTTGCCTCCAGTTAGCACTTGGCATTCGCAGTGTGAACATTCTTGTGTTAGCACTGGCTGTTATCTCCAGTGTGGGCTTTACACTGCAGGGGAGATGACAAGTGCAGGACATGCACCGCTGAAAGAGATCAAGACAAAGAGAGAAGCTGGGTGTGAGCGTAGAGAATAGAAAGTAGGTAGCAGAAGCTCTCAGCAGGGGGTGGTCAGTGGTTCAAGAAACTAGAACGATGAAGTGGTACGAGAGTGAACGTTCTCTGTTCTTTAGCTGATGAAATATGAGGGAAACAAACGCAGGAACTGAAAGAACATGATGATACATTGCTGTGCATGTGCTAAGTGGGGTCAGAAAATTACACGTGCTCAACCCATCATGTTTGAAAATGATGTACCATCTACACTAAACTGTGATCTTTAACTTTCATCTCTCTTTTTTTCAAGTCATAAAATATGAGCAAGGAACTGTGTAAAATCAGTCTTTATTAATCAATAATCTGCCCCTTTAATCATAATTTGTGTGAAAAGGAATACAAATTGGTGTTTTACTCACTGCAACTAGTGGTCATGTCAGCTGGAAACTGTAGCATTTTGCTTGTACAAGTGTGTTTTTGAGTTTTGCAAAAACAAATGCAGATAGAGGCACATTTTTCCAATGAATCTGTGTTGGAAAATGACCAGGGTTAGGAGAGATAATCACACAGGAATAGACATTTAAATATCTGGTGACAAAAAGGCCCCAGTGAATTCTTCTATTAGTTTTACAACATTTGATATTGTTCCGATTATTCTATTTTAGTTCTGCCTAGTTATGGGTTCTGTCAGCCATAATCATTCAGATTAAAAATTTGCTTAATTTTATAACTTAATTTTACTGCTGTCAAATCTATTAATCGTGATTAAATTCATCTAACTTAAAAGTTTGTGTATACACACACATACACACAGCACTACACTATTTATTAATTTGATGACCATGGGAATTAAAGTATAAATAAAAAAAAGATATTAAGTTTATGTGTATATATATATATATATATATATATATATATATATATATATATATATATATATATATATATATATATATAGTGAAGAATTTTTAAGAATATTTCATACTATATGACTTACTTTTTTCAGTGGGAAACAAAAGAGGATATTTTGGAAAATGTGTTTACAATAAAAGTCAGTGCAGTGTGGTCCAATGCAGTTAAAATATTCTTCAAAATATAGTATTTTATCTTACATGTAAGAAAGAAAGTCATATTAGTTTGGAACGACATGAGGGTGACTAAATAGATGACAGCATATTCATTTTGGTAGTGAACTATTCCTTTTAATGGGCCATCAAAAACATAATCCTTTTTGTTGAGCACAGTAAAGAAAATGTTCTAGAGGAATAGAAATCAATCCCTTCTCTCACTCACTCTTCTGGGGTTATCTGGGCCTTTTGGTGGGGTGAAACTTTCCCATGTACAAATTAATGTTCTTCCTTTTAATGTTGCCATCAGAATGATCTACAGATTTGTTTTCATTTCAAGTGGTGGCATGTCCTTATAAATCACTGCAAACAAATCTCTTTGTCATTCTGGCTGTGAACGGCTCTTATTGGTTGCCAAAGCCAGGTGGCATTACTTGTTACCATGCCAACAAGTTGTTCCGGACTAAATCATTGTCTAGTGTGGCTGGCAGACTGACAGAATAAATCTGCTAGTATATGTGAAGTTAAAAAGAGCACATACACCTGATATTAGCTAGTATTTTAGAACATACAAATTAGGTAATCAAAGTTAAGTGCATTTAGTCTTGAAGGCCAGTTAACAGAGGTTTTCATTAGCCTGGAAATCAATTTAGTAATATCATGAATGGCCAAATTCAATTATGGTTCTAGCAAACCCAGTATTTTTTATTTTTTTTTGAAGATCAAGAGACTTTCACATAATTAGATGAATTTGTAAATACTATTCGAATGAGTGGTCATCCACTTATCTCGCAGCGTTTTATCCCACGATAATTGTGGATTATACTAGGGTAAAAAAATGGTGGGTTGGCGGAATCTTTGAAACCCTTCAGACGGAAGAAAAATAATATCTCTCCCACATCTTTCTACCAACATAAATCCCCTGTATGTTACCCTTTCTATTATCCACTATCAGTTGTATTATCAACCAAAAATTAAGATTTTTAAATTGTTTACTTACCCTTATGATGTTTCATACTTGTTATCTGTAAAACACAAACGGAGATATAGCTGCTTTTTTCCTCACAAGTGTAAAATATAGCAATGTACCTAAAAATATCTGGAATTTCTGCTTGACAGGCTGACTACCCTGGTTGATAAGGTTAGGGTTAAAAATAAGGTTTGGGTTTTGCTTTCGTGTTTTGCATCACTCAAACATGTAATATTATTACCTGCGTTGTTCATGCACCTGATAATATCCTGGTAAGTTTTCAGAGGCCTGAAGGAATCGTCTGAAATGAGGTGGGAATGTCACCAGAGCGACGTTCGGTGGTGCAAGGATAAAAATCGCAACAGTGACATTTCCCTTATGAGACTACCCTGGATGACAAGTTCATTTTTGGACATCCTGTAGACAGCCTATTAGAGATGAACCAGTTTATGTGTTTGATTTGCCTGAGTGCAGAAACATTGTAAGAATAAACTTTGTATGTGTGTATACATCAATCAAACTGGTTTTAATTAGTCAAATTGGGCCAGAATTTGCTGCAGGCATGTAAAGTAGAGCTGGATGTCCTTTATTTTAGGCTACATCTCTCTCACACGCACACACTGGGTGAGAAATGGCACATTTTCTCATCTTTTCTCGACCCATCTCTTTCAAACACACACACGGTCATGGTCACAATAAGCATGAGCCAACTTTAATATTCTCAAATGATACAGACCACATGGATCTGATTATGTAACCCAGACCACTAAGGTTATGGCCGTTCACTCTATAAAACTCTTTTTTTGTTTAAATATGTAAATTATGTTAGAAAGAAAGGGCATGTAAAGGGATAGTTCACCCAAAAAAATAAATTCTGCCATCATTTACTCACCCTCATGTTACTCTAACCCTGTTTATTTCGATAGTTTGAAACATTTATCAACTGTCTTGGTCTATTCATTGAAAGTCAGTGGGGTCCAAAACAACATGTATTGTATGTTTCTTTCTTTTTTTAAAGAAAAAGTCATACAGCGACATGCGGGTGAGTAAATTATGGCATTGATGATTTTAAATTTTGGGTGAACTATACCTTTAAAACTACATGCACAAATGAATGTCTGTATTTTTAAGCATTTTCTAAAAAGACATTAATGATGCAGATTCCTCTCCATTATTCACAAGTCCTGGGTTATTTTGGCCTATTGTGTATGTGTGTTCCCAGAACCTGATGTAAGCCTGTCTGTTGCTGTGGGTAAATACAGAAGGCAGAGATGTACACAGTGTCTGTGCAATCATACATCCGTCCATGCACACACACACACACACACAGGGCAACTCATCTGCTCCCCCTCATTTCACCTAAGCTATTCTTAAATGGGCTTTATTGGCAATGAGATAAATTCTGGCAAAGTACTTACACGACAAAAATACGGCTAACGCGCACATTACAGACACAATGCCCCCTCTCTTTTTTTCCCATCTCGCATTGTGCTCGCTCACTTTAGCTCTCCCTCTCTTGGTGTCCCGCATCAGCACTCTTGCAGACAGCGCTGTCTGTCCTATCTCTTTCCCTCAATCCGTCTCTTTCCCTGTCTTTATCTCAGCCTCACACGCTGCCCTTCCTCAGCAACTATCTCAAACTGCAGATAGACAGGACATGACAATGGGAAAGAGGGAGAGTAATTTAGCGATCAAGTCTCCTACCCTCTTTTTAAGGCAACAAAAGGTGGCAAAAAAAAACTTTAAAAAGTAACTTTTTTATCTTATCTTTACTTAAAGTGCTTAACAGTGCTATACAGTGTTGTTTCTTTTCCCTTTTTTTAATATAAATATTCTGAGTTTAATACACGGTAAGCTTAATCGACAGCATTTGTGGTTTAATTATGATTACCACGAAAGATAATTTTGAGGTTTATGGTGTACTGCGTCTTAATGGCAAAAATTGGATATACACTACTGTTCAAACGTTTGGGGTCGGTGAGATTTTGTAATGTCCTTGAAATAAATCTGTTATGCAAACTAAGACTCCATTTGTTTGAAAATAAAAATACATTAAAAACAGTAATTTATAATAGCATTTATTTAAAATAGAAATAATATTATTTATAACACTATTATAACAATGTATAACATTATAATTTATGATTATACAATTTATAACATTATAAATGTCTTTACTGTCCTTTTTGATCGGTTTGATCCATCCGTAACGAATAAAAGTATTAAATTATTATTTTTTTTTTAAATCTTAATGACGCCAAGCTTTTGAATGGTAGTGTAACTTTACACAGAAACCGTTAGCAAGCATTTTTTTACACTCTGAGATGTTACACACATATTGTTTACATTCTGTAGCTATGCTATTGCTTAAAAATAAAACATTGTTACGTTTATGGATTGGCACCATTCACTTTCTAATGATGAGTGCGTTGAGACGCTGTAGGAACGCCCCTGCGTGATTGTGTCGTGAAGCACGTGTATAATCAGTCCAATGGAGAGACGAGACGTCATAGGCGGGTGACGTCATCTACCAGGAAACTATAAAGCACACCTGAAAACAGACCGCACAAGCTTCTGATAGGCCGAAGCAAGTCGATCACAGGCATTCAGGGAGTATGGCAGGGCGACGCTGCGTCTCGTTCCCTCTTCAGGGAACCAGGGTTACAGTCGTAACCTGAGACATTCCCTATCAAGGAAACTCGAGCTGCGTCGAGGCGCTGTGGGAACACTATACCCACGACGCCATAGTAACAAGTGCCTGTCCGTGTGAAATCTCTGCGCACACCAAGACGAAAGCACCAGCACCCCTGGAGTGGAGCCGAGGTCAAGGTCAAAAACCTCACTAATGTGTGCGGCGAGGCAACATCCTGGCACATCACAAACATATTCCTGACAATAATGTTTTAGAAGCATCCATACTCCTAGTATCTTGGTCTGACACCTCACAATGCCACGAAGGAAACGTTACTAGAAGTTGTCTCCCCAAGGATACACCATTAAAGGGACGTGGTAAGGCCGCCATGTACACATTTAGTGTGGAGGGGATAGACCTGTGGAGAAATGCTCCTGCAGAAACTCCAGCACTGCAACCACAGGGCAGATAACTGGGTCCAGCTGGTGCTCTCCACACCAGGAAGTGAACAATATCCACTTCAAGGTGTACTATTTCCTCGTGGAGTGGAGGATGGTCTCAACAACCTCAGTTGAGAGACCTAAACTTATGAGCTGGGCCCCCTCAGAGGCCAAGCCCAAAGTTTCCACAATTCTGGGCGGGGTTGAAGGATGAACCTGCTTGCCTGAGAGAAAAGTCCCCCCCGAGCGGAATATCTAGAGGAAAGCTGTCGAGGAGAGACTCTAGGTCCGAGAACCGTACCCGGGCCTGCCAAAACGGGGCTATTAACAGAAGACGGGTGGATAGAAATATGGGTGGATGAGACCCGAACTGAATTCTGTAACCCTTTTGTATAGTGAGCAGGACCCAATGAGATATATTTGACAGTAGCTTCCACGCTGCCAGAAAATCTACTAAGGGGACCAGTCTCTCGAGATGAACATCTACTTCGGTGTCCAGTAACGGCGAACTGGCAGCGCCGCAACCCTCCTCAGAGAGTCGCTTCCCAGAGGGCGCCGAGGAGAAATGGGCACCGTATTTTGATGAGGTTGAAACAGTTTCTCCCTGGAGGGGAATGCCCTCAGAAGTCTGACGGCCTCAGCATCAGGACTACTTCTTAGTTGAAGCTTTCTTCGAGATAACAACGTCCTCAGATATGTCTTATCCCAAGCCTCTCGAGACTGGTCTCTAGTATAGCTTGAGCAGCCGATCCAGCGTCCTGAAACAGATGACCGGCAGGAAATAACCGAACTGACCCCTCTTAAACCCTCCTTCTGCGAGTCAGACACTGAGATAAGAACTCGCTGGAGGGCACCGAAGGGAGATGGGCACCATATAATGAGGTGTTGTCCATTTCCCCCCGTGAATTCACCATTTATTTCCTCAGAATTAAATGACTCCTCAAAGATCAGATGAGTACTTATTTAATTTTCTCAATTAAATACAGCCAAATATCAACCAGACAAGTAAACACAGTCTAGATGAAAAAGCTGAATAGTATATTAATACAGACATCTATCTCCTCAAAGACAAGATGAGTAAATATTTAATCTTCTCAAAAATTAAATGCAGCCAAATATCAACTAGACAAGTAGAAAGGGTCTAGGTGAAAAGCTGAATATAGTGTTATTAATATAGAATGCATATTATAATCTCAAACAATAAAGAATACATAATTAGTTTGCACACAATCATAAGAGAAGGGAAATTTCCTAACCCTTTCCTGCACATATTATACATTGCGGACCCATTATCTACACGTTGCCTCGGCAAACGCGAGATGAGCCACTAGATTATTATTTCAGATATGAAGACCTATAATCTACGTGCTGCCTCAGCACACGCGAGATCCGAGATCGAGTCACAGAATCTTTATCGCAGACCCGAAATCTACGCGCTGCCTCGGCAAACGCGACATCCGAGCCAAAGAATCTTTATTGACTTTCTTCCCTCAAGAAGAAAGCCAACAAGAGCAGAGCTAAAACTCTCGATAGTGCATATGTGACCGGTCACGGAAAGTAGGGACACAAGTCGGTTCTGGGTCATTTTGAGTTATTCACAGATTCTGAAAGTGTAGTCTCCAAGCTTTCCATTGATGTGTAACACATGGAAATCTGATAATATTTGGAGAAGTTGTGGCCATTTGAAGGTAGGCACTCAAAAAAATTCAAAGTGGAGAAATCTGCCTCTAAAGATTGAGCAGTTCTCACCTCTCTCTGCTGCTGGGAGTGACAATAGGGCTCATTTACATCTCATTTAGATAAGCCATACCCCCTGTAAAGCTCCCCCTGTAAAGCTGTAAAGCACATGTTGTTTTATTAACATTAAATGGATAGTTCTCCCCAAATGTTTAATTGTCATCATTTACTCTCCCAAGTTGTTTTAAACCTGAATATGTTTCTTTCTTCTGTTGAAGTTATTTGGAAGAATGTGGGTAACCAAACAGTTGATGTTCCTCAGTGACTTTATTTCCTATGGTAGTCAATGGGGACCAGCAACTGTCTGGTTACCCACATTCTTCCAAATATCTTCTTTTGTGTTCAGCACAAGAAATAAATAAATACAGGTTTGGAACAACATTAGAGTGAGTAAAGAATTATTTATTTTTTATTTTTGGGTGAACAATCCCTTTAAGGACAAGCGGCTGCATGTTTACTATTAGGGCTACTGTCTCTTTAAGACTTGAAAGCAACGCGTCTAATATGTACGCATAATATGACACGCAGATTTGCTTTCAGTTTAGATATAACCAACTTTCTTTATGTAAACCTTGAGTGTATTTGACAGTATTAGCTCAAAAAGACTCAAAAGATAACTCAGCCCAGTATCCAGGCGCTGTTAGACAGGCTTTTAGTGCATGTGCGCGTCGGCTGTTTGCGCGCAGAAAAGCGCATTAGAACAGCGCATCAGCAGCGAATGACATGTTTAACCGGCAAGGCTTTAAAGCACATGCAAATAATGAACTTTTGAGAACTGCAGTGTCCTGTTCCTCTGCGTAAACATTTAATGTGAGTATTTATCGCGTTGTACACTGGGCTGTTGAGACGCAGACTGCTACAAAAGCACGCAGCAGCTTGCTTGCAGCAAGGATCACAGCGCAGCTTTGAACTATATCGATGCGATATGGTCTAATTCCATATCCCATTTAAAAAATATATCTATATATTTTTTATATCGATATATCGCCCAGCTCTACCACGCTGTTCCCTTGGAGGGTGGGGGCAATAACAAAAGAAACAAAAGCCGGCTTATCCAGTATGGAAATACACACAGACAATGACACGCCCCTACTGCGAGTTATAATCTCAGAAAAAACAAGCCGATTTCAACCTAAAAATGTACGATTTTAAATATACCAATATTGATATCTAAAACATGGAGAGGCTTCTTCGTGATCTCAACTAACAGATTCTGCAAAAAAGCGAAAATCACCAGTTTTGAAAAAAAACGCTTCTTTCTCATTTTGCTCAAAAGTTGTGCTGCCGACTTGTGTCCCTAACTTTCCGTGACGGGTCACATATGTCGGTAAATGAACGAACACTGTCAGCCCCCTTTTACTAGAGCTGACTGTGCATGCTCCACTCCCAAACAAACAACACATGAATCACGTGTATCCCCACTCGTAATGAAGCGAGGGCAGGGATGAACACACGATCCAAAGCTGTTTGCTCGCCATACTCCTGTCTAAATATATAATTTATGCTTGTGGACAAACAACAAACAACAGAGACCGATTCACACAGAGCGCTTGCTGAAGGCACAGAAGCTTGCACGGTCTGTTTTCAGGTGTGCTTTATAGTTTCTTGGTCGATGACATCACCCGCCTATGACGTCGCGTCTCTCCATTGGACTGATTATACACGATGCAATCATGCAGGGGCGTTCCCACAGCGTCTCGACGCAGCTCGAGTTCCCTTGAAAGGGAACCTCAGATTTTTCCTTTTTTACATTAGAAAATTAGCCAAAATATTTTTTATGGTAATCAACATTACTGTATATCATGAATGCTGTCAAATGAGCTTAACCCAGAATATTCCTAAAGAAATAAAGTTTTTAGCTGAAAAAGATCAAACATATATTAATATGTGTAATTCATATCACTGGTTTACTTATTTTAATGTTCAGTTCTGTACTTAGTAAAAAAAAAAAAAAAAAAAATTAACACTTGATGACATTGACATTGAGTTTACTCCAACAAAAACTGAACCTTTTTTTAACTGCTAGTATCATTCACGAAAGACAAAAAGAAACATTTCTCATTATTGTCATTTTATCCATTTCTCCAACCAAAATGTATTTTAAAACAGAATTTATTCATTGATTCTGTGGTCTTGGAATGGCATTTTTTTTAAATGATTTTTTCCTTCTATAATAGTCCAGTGTCCTTACGGCAACACAATAGTCTCTTGGCTTCACAGAACACATTTTTGTACTGGATGATGGTGGTCACATGGTACAGTAAATCCAGTGGTGTCATAAAATTACTTTTGATTTATTTTTTGTGCATTAATCCATTCACACACTTACTTACACACACACACATACATACACACACACACACACACACACACACACACACACACACACACACACACACATACAGCCTCACACACAACATGTCAATTGTCAGTCAATGGCCATTTCTTTTCCAAAACTGTTCCAAATCATGCCATCATTGTTCCATTTGTACACGTTCACTTTCCTTGCAGTTTGCATCCTCTACATTCCACATTTGCTGTAATGCCATTGATGCCATTATCAATTGATCTCTTCCTATCGATTGGGCATGAGTCGGCACGTCTGCTTGCTGGCCCTCTCCCTGTATTCACATGGCTGCAGGAAAACAAACCATCATATTTCCCCTAGGTCCACGTGAGTTAGTACATACTGCTTCTTTAGGCCTGCTTGTCTTTAGTCATGTATGTTTTGTTCATATTTACTTTTTTCATTAGAGTTTGTGGTTCTCCAATATTCACTGACAAAGTAGTCGTGTTATATTTTAGGAGTCTTGACTCTCATATCTGCCTTCTAAACTCTTTCTGCCTTGTCTTCATTTATCTACCTGTGTGTCTCTTCTATCTTAACTTTCCTTACACCACACTCTCCTCAAGTTCTTCTCCCTTTTCTTTGTCCTTTTCTATATCCTTCAACCACTGGTTCTTTGAATTTGTTGTAACCTCTGCTTTCGGAGGGTTAGAATTTGAGTTGGTGGCGCTGTAGGCACGGATGTATCCGCGTGTGTGCTGTGCGTGGAAATCCTCACTGCCACTGCTGGTTGTTGAGGTGCTTGTTGCGGAAGTGCACTGGACAAGCATGCCATGTAACGACTGGCTCCGTTTGGTCCAGATTACACTAAATCTCTTAGCATAACTATAGCAGGCTGACGTGGCGATTTCACCCATGTCGAATGAAGAGCTTCTCTTGTAGCGCAGGGCTCCATGAGGAGGCCTCTCACGGGCCAACGCAGGGCTCTGATAGGCCAGTGAGGAATTCCATTGGCTCTCTGGTCCTCCCCGACAGACTACAATGCCTCCTCCCGTGCTGAACCGCCTGTCACAACTGTACTTATTGGGCGGGGCCAAGCTTAAACTGGCCCGTTTTCTTGTGTTCATGTTGGTAGGTCGGAGTTTGAGTGGTTTCGCTCCTAATTGGCGTGACGGACGCGGCAGTGTGGAGGCAGAATGATTACTGGGGGTATAATACAAAGACATTTGCTCTTTCTCCTTTGTGTACGGTGGGAGAGGTCTAATGGAACCCATCTCGACTTCTAGTCCTGCCCTAAACTGCTCCAGATTCACTTTGGGCTTTGGGAGGGTTTTTGGTTTTACTTTGGAAGTTGGTTTGGGTGGTGACCCCAACCCCCCCTCTGCCACTTTTCGTTTTTGAATGAGCCCGTTGGGCAGCACCACCATCATCACATTCCCATTTCCATTACTCTGAGAAAAGACATCAGCTCCCTTAGCAGGAAGAGATGGGGAGTCTGTTCCCGAGCATCCCACCTCTTCGCCTATTTCGTGATGAATATCATGGTTGCTGCACACACGGTGACGTACCATCAGTGCCACTGTAAACACCAACAGTGTTACCACAACTACTCCACCAACCAGAATGGTAAGAGTCCCGCCAAGGAAGTGGGCTTGAAGCGAACGACAGTCGGGGTAATTGTCCTTGGTGCTAAACTGGGTGCAACCAAGGACCTTTGTGGCGGCCATGGAAGTGACCGTGTCATCAAAAATGGATAGCACGCACAAATTGTAGTCTGAGCCAGAGACCAAGTTTTTCAGTAGGAAGCTGTCACTCGTGGGGGGGAGAATCCTGAAAGAGGAGGGGGGAGGGGTAGGGGGGAGGGGGGAGGGAGAAAGAGAGAGCGGGTGGTTATTAACCTGAAGCAATTATTTTCTCCCCGTTCCATCACAATGAAACAGTATTTTACTTAGAGATTCCTTGTTCGTAGCACATAAACATAAACTAGCTAAGGTAATGGAAATGTACTGGGCTGTTCTAGCACACCACTAGCCAAATTAAGGCCTTCCCAAACAATACCTCTAATATTGACATGTAATTACAGGCTCTAGTCAAGACCTTGACACATTACAATACTGCTTCAGTCACATTATTAAAACCCCCTTATCCTCCCACACACAGGCGATTTTGCTTTATCTTTCTCTTATGGAAGAAATGCATCAGCTAATGCCTGCCGTCCTCTGGTTCTGATTGGGTTTAATTAGGTCTCAGCTAAAAATGAAAAGACACCTTAAATGGTGCACATGGAATATTAGCTTGACAAGCACATGATATGGCAGTGGGCATTTTTATAATTGTTTAATTATGGCCCAGAGTGTTTTCAAAGAAGTTTTTTTTTTCTTTATCTATTAATTTATTCAAAAATACATTCTGTAATGAGCTTGTTTTTAATGTCAGAGTTAAAATGAGCTTTGATTTGTTTTTATTATATAATTTAGGAATTGATTAATAAATTGGTGGTGAAACACCCCCCCCCCCCCCCCCCCCCAAAAAAAAAAGAAAATCAATATTTCTGAATTAGTAATTCATGATATTTGTTTAAAAAATATTCTTACCTTAAGTGTGTGTGTGTGTGTGTGTGTGTGTGTGTGTGTGTGTGTGTGTCTGTGTGTGTGTGTGTGTGTGTGTGTGTGTGTGTGTGTGTGAGTGAGTGATTTTGCTCAAAGCTGAATTATAAAATAACTTTACTAACAACTTTACAAACAGATTTCCCAAACAGTAACCCCTTTTCTTCTTTGGTTAAGCAGGTAGTCCTGCCTCAAACTGACTACCTTGATTGATAGCAATCTTTTGAAAAAAATGCAGCTTTCATTTTTTAACCATTATTTATAGTAGTCGCTCTCTCTCTACACATTAAGGTGGAATATGTGATAGAAGTATTTAATGTTGATAAATACTCACTAGAGCTTCAGGTTTGTACATATTTTAAGACTAAATATAATGGCATAAAATGCACAATTTGTTTATTTAATCAATAAGTTAAAAAAATTATCTCTCATCTCTCTTTTGAGCACACACACACACACACACTGTCTGCCTGAACTGCTCTGTCTTTGAGGTCGGAATCTATTAAGCCCGGCTGTGCTGTAAATTATGAGTTACAGCTCAAGGTCATTCTGTCTGCCCTTTTAGAGCTTTGTATTTCCAGACTCTGTATAGCTCTGTGTGCCCTTGTTGTGTTGTTTCCAGGCACATGGAGCGATATACTATTAAAATAAACATGAAACAACATCTCAGTAGCTGTATCCAAGGCAGTACACTGGAGCTGACATATTTTAGAAGTTACTGACCGTGCGCTGGTAGGTAAACATCTTTAAACCGGGGCACAAATCTAAAACGGGCATTAACATGGAAAAAACATAGGTGAACTAGATATAGTATGTCTGGTGGATTCCTTTTTTATCCACATGAGTAGGTGCACAAGTGTGAATGACAATGCGATAATGATTGCATTTGTTGCATTCATTTGACATGTATATCAGTTGAATTTGCAAATTTGAATTTGTGAAGCCGGATCCACAAATGCAAAAACAAGAAGAAAAAAAAAGTGCTAGAATGAGTAATTGGGTGTCCAGTGGAAAAAGGATATAGAAAAGCTAGTAAACCTGGCAGGAAAATGACAGGTGTCTGTCTGGATGATAAATCAGTGCTAACTCCATTGAAAGCCACATCCACACAATGACAGAGCTGATCAGTATTGGCATGTGTCCTGTAAAGTGACCCTCAACAGTCTTAATCAACATGTTTGTGAGTGTGAATGTCTTTATTTTCTATTCATTGCGGTTCTTATTTTTAGCATAAATGTTTTAAAGCCTATACTTGCCTTAAACTGAATACTGAATTTTCCAAGACATCAAAAGGCAGAGTATGAACATTTCTCATTGAATTCCCTCAAGACCAAATTATCTGAGCTATGCTCTCCACATTAAAAGGATAGTTCACCTAAAAGGTAAAATCTGAATTCTTTCATGTTGTTCCAAACCTGTTTGACCTTCTTTCTTTTTTAAGACACAGAAAGTGAATTTTTGCATTCTAACTTGACCACTCTGTTCCATATTATGACAGTGAATGTGGACTGGGGCTGTCAAGGTAAAAAAAAAAATGACATACAGAATGTAAAACTATCATGAAATAGGTCTATATGATGTCTTCTGAATACCTTTTTGTGAATAACAGACATTTATACTTTTATTCAGCAAAGACACATTAAATTGGTCAATCAGTGAAAATAAAGACATTTAAAATGTTACTAAAGATTTCTGTTTCGAATAAATGCTGTTTTTATTCATCATAGAATCCTGAATAAAATCACAGCCTTGATGCGCAGGAGAGAATATTTTTCAAAAACATTAGATTAACATTATATTAACTTATATTCTGGTACTCGTGACCAAATCTTGACTCGTGAGAACTTAAATCAGTCTGACTGAATTAGTGACATTGATTAACTGATTCACTTAAAGTCGGCATGAAATCAAAATTGACCCTATTTACTTTGTTAGCGGATATTACTAGTCTTGTGGTGAACAATTAATCCGTGCATGTTAATACACAGAAAAAAAAATGTTTGCCGAAGTTCTCTTTAATCAAAGTCTGAAAAGTTACTTCCGGGTTTGGAATGGTTCTTTTTCTGATGACATAGGCTTGACGGCTTGGGTTGGTTAAACGCTTAACCACTCCCCTCAAACCGTTACTCTGCTATGGGCAAGAGATGGAGAGGAGGAGACCTAAAGTAAAACCTGTTCAATATTCGGTTTCACTCGGAAATGCGTCACAACACTTGAGAAAAGTCGTTTGCAACTTCCGGTTCACGCTGACTTTAAAAGATCTGACTAAAAATAAAAATTTGTTGAAGTATTATATGAAACATCATAAATACAAGTAGTGCTACGGTGGATGCCAAAGTTTTCACTGAATAACAACCTTTTTGGAATTAGCTTTCATTAAATTGAAAAGAGTGTCCAGGATATTTTTTTAAAGCTTAACCTTTTGTTTACCATGGATGAAAAACAAAAACATAGGGGTTTGGAACAACATGAGCGTAACAGTTTTTGTGGTGAAATATCCCTTTAAGTGTATAGCTCTATAATCTTACTGCACTGTGTGTCAACAATTTACTTTTCCTCAGTTGATACAAGTGATGAAACAAGTCTGAGAACTGCATTAGGTCTCCTGAGCTATAATAAAGCAGCCATTGAGCGGTACAATTTCTTTTTGGATTGTCAGCACTTGTAATGTTTCAGAAGAGTGAGTTTGACCTTTTCTTCTAGTGCCTTTAATTTGTGTGTCTGAATTTGTGAGATGGAATGGCACAAATTAAAATTTTGTCTTGTCATTCATCAACACACTCATACACATCCAGTCTTCAATAAAAAAACTGGCAGGGAAATGTTTTGTGAAACTGGTGACACAGAAACAGGCAATTATTAGAACACTCTAATAATAGAGAGAAAAAGAGTGATGGAGAGAGGGGAGGGATGAAGCCTGAACGAAAGAGAAGGAGACACAAAAGACTTTCATCTTTTGTCTCTACTAACTTAATGGTAATAAACAGCCTGCTTTATTATCTAAACTCAACCCTGACTTTTTCTTGTCACACATTCCTCCCATCCTCACCCAGTTAATGTCAGTCTTTCTCCCCTCTACAGGATCTACCTCTTTATTTCTGCACATTCTCTGTGTATCCACTGAGGCACATTTTCTGCTGAATCTTGTTCTTGACAAAGCTAAACATCCAGTCACCAAACCAAAGCCTAGATAAAAGCTTTCCCCTTACCAGTAATCTCTCTCATTCGCGATAGTTCACTCTCTGCTCCTCTTCCTGTTGTTGTGGTGGCCGTCAGCAAGATAGGTTGTGACATACTTATTGGCACTGCAGTTTAAGCTCATTTAAAGACTTCATTATTCTATCCCTTGAGCCCTCTGTCAAACTCTCTATCTCTGTCCCACCCCTCTTCTTTATTTCCCATTCCCTCTCTCTGTCTCTCTCTCTCTCTACCAGCCCCCCTGTCAGTTTCAATGTATGTGGTGTCAGTAGCTTGTAATTCTCTCACACCACATACACACATTCACTCCCTCTTGGCCCCTTAATGAAGGACAGACGGCAAGAGGGCGTATGTCACTTGCCATAGATATTGTCTCAGAGAGGTGCAAGATGTATTGAACATGCTCCGAAAATGTCAGACCGCAACTATGCTGAAGCTGCTACTAGAGCCTCAGACACTGATAGCATGAGAAAGCAGTAGGACTGCCTTTGCCTCAGGTTCAACATGGAGCTCATTATTATCACGATTCAAGCTGACAAGAATCAGAGCATTGCATATTCATTATTGCAATGCTGTTAAATGTCATATTAAATGGGTTATATAAGCTGGCTCTGAATGCACATTAGTGGATTTTTGAACAATTAGCCTGTGACAGTAGATCATATTTAAAAGCCTGTTGTTGAAAAGCCCTACTAAAATACCAATCCATCACTTTAATTTCAGCGAAGTGTTCTGTAAGTCCTAGATTTAGTCAACATATGCTACTCTGGTTAATACAAAAAAAATTGGCTCAGTAAACTCAGTGACATTAAACTAATTTGTGGTGACTCATCCTCATTGACCAGATAAATCACTAGAGAGCACAGTTTTTGCAGTTGTTGTAGAAGTTTTGGAGTTTGAAATCTTAAAATTTTCTGCAAATTTTCACTAAAGAACTTGCAAGTTACTTAATGAATTGTAGGCTAAGACATGTACAGTAAATGTATTCTTGAATGGATACATTTAGTTTTATTGGGGTTAATTTGTATAGTGAAAACCTTTGCTTATCACACCATTCAGCTGATCAGATATGCAGTTCACAATGGAAAAAAATATATATCTTACTGTCTCTCTATCTCTATTTGTTTATTTGATTGCCTGTACACATAAGGCTCATGAACCTAGCTTTTTTTTTTTTACTTGCAAACAAAGCTTTTTCAAGCCAACATTCAGAAATCATCTTGACAAACTCAGAAGTAGTTTTTGATTTATTTGTTTAGAGTTATTTAGTTCTGAATGATCTTCAAAACTGACTTCTACAGAATCTATTTTTCATTTATTCCACTTCCTCAACTGAAAACAAATTGTGAAAAGATAGTCTGAAATTGACCCTAATCTGGAAAGTTGGTGTTATGATTGCCATTTTTGTGGTCTCACTCACCTGTAAATTAGTGTCTCATCGGCAGTGCAGTTATACTGTATTTGATACATCCACACCAGGTTGGCTGCCATTAGACGACCCTTTTCCCATCTCACTTGTGCTGAAGTGGAAGTCACTCCTTGTACTTTCACCATCTGCTCCTCACCCCCTTCACTGACCACATCCTCAACCTCTGCTTGACCTTCCTCCAGTCCCTCCTGGGGGTCACTGTTAGTGTCCAGGCCAGGGCTTTGCCCACTGGAGGTCTTCCCTCTGGTGATGTCCGATGATCCTGGGTCACGAGTTAACAAAACCGTTCCATTTCCACGATGAGGGAGTGGGATAACCTTCAGGTCAACTAGCGAGGTGGCCTCACCTGCAGCATTGATAGCAATGCAAGTGTACGTACCATCATCACGAGCAACAGTCACAAGTAGCTCAAGAGTGCCATTTCGGAAAGATGTGGTGCGACTGGAATTGCCGATGATGCGGTCATCTGGTGAGACCCAGTGCATCACTGGCTCTGGATCACCAATAGCACGACATTTGAGTGTTGCCCTTTGACCCTCTAAAACCCAGAGTTTGTGTGTATGTCTGGTAATAAGCGGAGGCTCACAGGCAAATTCCTCCTCAGGAATAGACCAGAAGTAACGTCCCGCTAAATGAAGGGGTGTAGCACACGTCTCCATATCATCACTGCGGATTAGCCTCCTCAACCAAAGCAGTTCACAGTTGCAGTGTAATGGGTTACCCCCGAAATTCAAGTTGAGCACAGCATTGTAGGGTGTAGGACTGATTACCCCTGTTTGGGAGCGAGCGAATAACTGATCGGGTGGTAAAGTCTGTAGGCGATTGGAGGTCATGTCCAATCGGGCTAGTTTGTAGAGCTCACTAAAAGACCCCTCAGCGATCTGGTCAATGAGATTGTGATCTAGGTTTAACGTGTGCAGACTGGACATGCTCTGAATGGCATCCCAGGGAGCCTTGCGTAGATTGTTATAGGATAAGTCCAAGTCCTCTAGAGTGAGTAAAAAGTCATCAAAGGCCTCGGAGGAGATATTGATGAGTTGGTTGTTGTTGACAATAAGATGCTGCAGGTTTAGTATGCCTGCTAAGTCTCGTGGGCCCAGCACGGAAAGTCGATTGCCATCTAAGTGCAATGATCGAAGACTTTCCAGATCTGCAAATGCCAGTGGCCGGATGTGACTGATGGTATTCCGGGATAGTGTCAAATCCACCAGTCCTGTCATGTTGGCAAAGTCAGCTCCTCCAACTTCTCGAATGAAGTTGTCAGCAAGACGAAGCTCAACGGTTCGCCGGTCAATGTTTGGCGGGACGAAAAGAAGGCCTTTGTCGGCACAAAGTGTACTTAGAGATTCCGAGAGATTTCTGCAGACGCAGTGAAAGGGACACGCAGAGACTACGCCCCACGTCTCACCCGCTACGGCTCCTGGAATATGACCGAAAAGAGCAGGCAGCAAACAGGCACAAGTGAACAGTGCCAGCCAGTGCAGGAATGGCAGTGGCAGTGTCAGTGAGGATGTATCTGGGGGTGAGTATCTGCTGGTTAACTTTGGCCACAGCGGACGAGAGGGTTGACGAAATGCTTCAGAGGGCTTTAGGATATTTTGTTTCAGATGGATGGACGGATGAGAGGGGAATGAGGGGGAGCGTGTGTTCTTGTGAGGATGGCATAAAATGTGGGACGGATGTGGTTTTCTGAATGGCTGAAGGGGTGGGGAGTCTTGCATGGTAGATAGGGGAGTGATCCACAGACCTAGAAAAAGCAGAAAGAGAAAGATATCAGTCATCGTGTTTTAAGTGTCAACTTTGTACTGCTGGTGTGTGTGTGTGTGTATGTGTATGTGTATGTGTGTGTGTGTGTGTGTGTGTGTGTGTGTGTGGGTAGCTCTGAATGAGCTCATCCAGTTGCTCTCCACAGGAATTGCAATGCTTGGCCACCCTGTGCATAACTGCAAATAAAACTACAGCATAAACCAATGCCATAACCATACTCTCAGACAAACACTATTGGTGGAAACTCCACTATCCACAAACTTCTAAAAAGCTCGTAAAGGCCATATAGCAATTATTTTAGTGCTTTTTGGAATCCGAAGCGTGTAACTTCACACTCCCACCTTAGCTTGTGGCAGTTTTCTTTGGCAGAGGAGTCATTTGCTTCACTTCAAGAGAAGTGAGAGCCACAAATACACTAGTCATTTCCCTGAAAATTAGAGCTTGAATTATATAGACACAGACTAAATTGATCAGCACTGATAGAACAACTCTGCTAAAGATTGTTTCAATCGTAATGACATGGAAGCTACAAACCAAATTATGAGGTCAACTACAGTATAACAATCAATACAAATGAAGTCAGAATGCAAAGGTTGTTACTTTGTGCAGTACTTAGACTGGAGATGAACATGAGCAAACGGGGAGAGAGGATGACAAAAAGGACAAAAGAATTACCACATAAAAAAAATCTAATTACAGGTTTAAGACTGAAAAATCCATAATATCTATAATTTGATCTCTTGCACCAATTTGTCCCTTGCATTGAGTTGTCATCGTAAAATATGGGTTTCAACCCGAAGGTGATTCCGAAGAGGTATTAAGTTCTTTCAGAGTGTACATCACATTTCTGTTCTGCATTAGCGCATTCAGAAAATGCACTCTTTAACAGTGTCACTTAACACTAAGTGCATGTAATCATACAGCTACAAGCCAAGGAAAACAGCTATCAGAATCAGCATGAAAGTGAGAATGTGGACCCAAGCTCAGCTGAGATGAGTTACAAAATCAAACAATCAGTCTTCCTAATGGCCAGTGTTGAGAAGTAACCAAAAAATAGTGACAATATTAACTTAAATGCATGTATAATTTGTGTGAAAGTAAAAATAATGTATAGCTTTTTCAACAAGTTAATTTTGCACTGTAAACGCAACCAAATGCTAAATACAGCTGGTTTTAATGTCACATACTGTAGCAACTTTTCTGCCAAGTAAGCCGAGTAATAATCTAACATCCTATCCTAAACTGTCCCTCCTCTCTATGTGTGTGTTGTTTGAAATGCTGATTTATTGTAATGAGATGGTTTTGTATGAAACATGCCTGTTTCTCATATATATCATTGAAAAGTCTGATTCATTTGGCCCCCTAAAGCACGAGGCCTGTGCAAGCCCTGTGCACACTTCACACATGTCATGCAACAGTTTTTAGGGTTGTCCTACATAGTCTTCTCCTCTCTTACATAGCATTGGAAAGTGTATTCTGTAAATGACCAGAAAATAAAGATTTACTGATTTGGGCCCCTGCGCTTCATTTAGGATTTCTTTGTTATAACCCATCTCACTTGTTATAGAGTTGGGATGTACTCTTGGTGTTTTTTTGTTTGTTTGTTTTTTATCTTCATTTACTGGAAATGTATCAGAGGGTTTTATTTTGTTCATTACCAATGTTATAAAATTAGGATGCTTTCAATGTAGTTAACTACTTTTTGTTATTAGATTTTAGTAGCTTTTTTTTCTAAGAAAAGTAGCTTGACTATAGTTTAATTAGCTTGGCAAGCTGCGGCTTCAAAGTAACATCCCCAGTTACTGCTCATGGCAGACTCACAGCTGTAACAGTGATCTTTAAATAGCCATTCCCAACCGTTTGTGTCCATGCAGTACTTCCCGTGAATGCACATCATTAGTGGAGCTTGTGCTTCACCCCTCTTCGGTATTATTAACAGTACAGTGCAGTAATTATGCAAATTTCAAAATGACAAGATAATAATTTTTGCAAAGTCATTACACTGTAAAATGAAGATAAATATAACCAGGGAACAATCAGACTTTACTCAATTAAGCTTGTTTTTCAGCACATTACTCATTAATAGTGGCAGATTCTAATTGTGAGATTATATAACAAAATTAGATGAGTCCTCGGCGACTTTGCACTTGAAAGTCCAGAAATGGGAGGAATCTTGAACATGTATTAATTATTATTTATGTTCACATAGAAGTGCCTGATTAAACCTCAGGATTAAATTAATTACTGTATTGATTAGACAACCTACTCTGAAAGATTCTTGCAGACAGCATTGGGATTGTTCTTAGCATTATATGTTTGTGATAGTAACAATAACTAGCTATGGTTTTGGCATTGTATTTTATTTTTTATTTTTTTAAGGAATGGTCATCATTCTCACCCTCATGTCTTTCTAGACCTGTGTGACTTTCTTTATTTTGCTGAACATAAAAAAAGATAGGATTTTGTATTTATTTATTTATTTTTGTACATGGGGCCATTGTACATATGCCAATGTTTTTGGACCCCAACGTTCTTCAAAATGTTGTCTTTTGTGTTCTGCGATGAAAAAAAATGCCATACAGGTTTGAAACAACATAGTAAGTAATTTTCATTTTGGGGTGAACTATCCCTTTAAGTGATGGAATTCAGTGAAGGCATATGGAGAGTGTTGATGCTCAATGATTAATAACTGGAGTTTTGCATAAGAATACACCACAAGAAAGCATTTTCTACGTGTCGGTGGAGGGAGAGAAAAGTGCAACTGAGTGCAATTTCCAACGTGACTTTTAATGTCTTGTAACTTTGCATTCCCAGAAGACTGTGGGAGATCGAGCGGAAAAACTCAATAGTGCTATGCAAAAGTATCTGCTTCATCTCTTCCTTTTCACTTTTCCTGTGTGCGGTCTTCGCCCGCCCTCCTATGACCTTCCTTCTCCTCTTCCTCTCTCCCTGTTTTTTCTCCACGCCCCTCTTTTTCAGTTTCCGTCTATTATCCAAGGTTCTGCTTATCACCAGTGTCCACTCTTCCCATCTGCCCTTGAGGTAACTTGAGAAGTGATGCAACATTAGTTAAAATCTCCCTCCTCCTCCTCCCACTCTCACCATCTTTAGCCACCTGAGACCAGACCAGCCGAAATAGATCTTGTCTCTCTCCTCCATCGATCCGGCCGCCTGGGATAGATAGCAGCCCTTCCTAAATATTATCAGGCCTCTTCCTCCTCCTTCCTTGTCCTCTACTCATATTTATTCCTAGGTTCAGGACATGCTTGTGCTTGTCTTGGTCTAATTTTATCTTCTAGAGCGACTAGGCATGCGTGCATGTGTGTGTTGGTGGGGCGTAGATTAGATTAGAATAGAATATAAATTCTGGTAATCCTTTTGTAATCCGTAATGTTATTCATGATTCAGACTGAATGAAAAACTACTGCTAGTGCCTGGCTTTAGCACATAATAACCGTGTGTGTGTGTGTGTGTGTGTGTGTGTGTGTGTGTGTGTGTGTGTGTGTGTGTGTGTGTGTGTGTGTGTGTGTGTGTGTGTCTCACTCTGAACATCTCTCTGCACTTAGCAACTCCCTCAGCCCTCTTTCGCCAACACTTTGTGTCCTCAACGCACCCCTCCTTCCTCCATGGATCCCTCACTGCCTCATATTAAATCACACACAGAGCTTTGCTGCTGTTGTCAGTGTCTCCACAACTTCACTGGCCACAAAGCAGATGACCATTTACTAACGATTATCACATCAATTAGATTCTGTACTGCACAAGAGTCTGAAGAGAGCCATCACACACACACAGTGGTTGAAAGACTAATTGAAGCTGCATTGACTGAATAAGAATCATTAGGATCCTGGCTTAGTTTTACTCTTTTCTCGGTACTCCAGTTGCAGAGCAAGATTTTTTTTCTTTCAGGAAGGCTTTTTTCCGGGGCAGCATGACACTGTAAACAGTGCACACAGACTCTTTTGAAATGTCCTCATATTTTTGGAGCTTAACTTGACTTTATTAGTATTATTATTATCGTAGTCACTGGTGTAAACATATTGTGTGTTTTTTTTTTATAGATTTATTTTATTTATTTATTTATTTATTTATTTATTTATTTGTTCATTGGTCCTAACCTAATATTGTTAATTAAATTTTAATATTCTAAATTCGTTATTATCAATTTATTTGTATATTGCTTTTCATGATCAGCTTTACAACGAATTGTGCCTTACCAAAGATCAGTAAAAAACTCCCTAACCACATTTAAGTGTTATTCCAATACATTTGAGTAATAAATGACAATGAAAACTGCACTTTAATTTAAATGGAATTCTGATTCGATTCAATATTGATTGATTTGGGAATAGTTTAGTCTGAAAATCTAGTAGCCTTTTGTTGCATTTTATTTTGTGATTTCACTTTGACTTTATTAGTGTGGCTTCTAGCAGCTGAGGTGGCTTTTCTCATAGCCAGACAGATATAAGTAGCACATATATAAGCAGTGGGTTGTGGTGATGGGAAAAGGAGTATAGTTGAGGGTGATGCCCATAGGAATGTGTCCCACTAGGACACAATTTATTGTCAACGAGGGCGGTCAGAATATAGAGCAGGCACAATCTCATAAAAGCTATGAGTGATAGAGAAGCAAAGTGCATTTCTGAGACAAGAAAGTCTATAATACCTGGAGAGAGTTGACCATTAGAGTTCAAGGACAGCTGCTTCCACAGAAAATATGCTATTTGAAATCGGCGCCAGATTTTTGTGCTTTGCGCCAGTTATCTGAGCCGGAAAGTGACTAAAGCTGCAGAAAAATACATCATGACCGATTGGCTGATGGCAACACAAGAACAGACACAGTCCCAAGTTCTTAACAACTATCATGAGTCAATATCCTGATTATACGAGCCCTCCAAAAATCAGTCACTAAATAAACGTACTGTAATGTAATGAAGTATTAGCAATATATATGGCTTGCAACAACCAAAAAAAAAATCTATTCCATGAGAATTCACAGATATTATTTTAATTGAATGGCTGTCAATGGAGAAATATGATATAGTCACGGCATCCACATTGATTATTTGAACACAATAACTAGCAAAACCAATCTACGCCAATATACAACTTTGTGCAACAAAAACAACAAATTTCAAGTTACCCAGTCGTTTTATCTCATCACATTCAATTCAGATGAAAAACCAGAATTCGGCTTGCATATATTTTCCAATGACGCAGTAGATTCAGCGGCCTGAGAGGAAAAAGCACTGAGAGACTGCTGAATGATGATACAAGAAACACTGTATTGCAACAAAAATAAAAAATAAAATAGAACTAAAACTTCATATCTCACAAAAGTGGCATCTCTTGTCTGTTTTTATGAAATACAGACATATGAACGCTCAAGCGGGGAGACTAACCACATTTTGTACTTTTCAAGTGCAATATTCTGTTTGTTGAGGCGAAATTTGTAATATCTTTGTGTGCTGAACTTATTGTGTGAGTATATATTTGCACAGGCGAGAGAGAAAAAAGGTATAGACAGGTGGCATAGGTCACAATGAGTTTAAGTCTGTATTATGCTTTTGTGTGGATATAAAAGATGAGCTGTAGATAGGTGTAGCCCTATATATCATTCATATCATCTGATCTGTGGTATTAAAGACTTCTATCCTCTAATGAAATCTTATTGTGAATTGAACTGGGGGATTTATTATCTGTGCAACAAAGAGAATCAATGATCCTCAGATGTCTCCTGCTTTTATAGGAAATGATCTCCAACACACACGCACACATGATCAAACGCGCATACACGCACATACTCTTTGACAAATGGCTTTCATCTTCCTGGTTCTCATCTCACAGTTGTACATCAACTCTCTCGTATCCTTACCATTTTCAATGGTTCTCTCTTTTTCTGACTGTGTGTGTGCACTAGACAAAGTGACTTAATGTCATGAAGCCATTAGGATGTAAAGAGAAGAGGCAGAGATGTGGAAGGTGTTCGCAGTATCTTTCTTACAACCAAACACACATGCACACTCAAATGCATTAATATGGAGGCGGATGATGATCTGACAGCAGTGATCCATCAAGCGTCTGAAGGGAACTCTCCGAAGAGAAACAGAGAGAGGAAAGCTGGTGGAAAGGCAGAGAAAAGTGCATTGTTATGCAGTTGCTATGATGTTATGGGTGGTTGCTAAGGCATTGCTAGGTTGTTATCTGGTTGCTATGGTGTTTGGGGTGGTTGCTAAGGCATTGCTAGGTTGGTATGTGGTTGCTAGGGTGTTTGGGGTGGTTGCCAAGGCATTGCTAGGTTGTTATATGGTTGCTAGGGTGTTTGGGGTGGTTGCCAGGGCATTGCTAGTGGTTTATGGTGGTTGCTGGGGTGTTCTGGGTGTTTGCAAGAGCATTGCTAGGGTGTTCTATGGTTGCTAGGGCATTTCTAGATTGTTCTAGGTGGTTGCGAAGTTATCTAAGTTAAGCTATCTATCTATCTATCTATAGAAGCAAATGGGTTTAAATATTTTAGTTTGTTTGTTTGGTTTAGCAAATCAGTCATATTTGAGACTTTTTGACTCCTCATGATGAATTCATATTTCAGAAGTCTTATTTTTCTGACACAGCTGTGACCCTCTCAGCTCTGCACACTCAGACTACCTGAATCGATCCATCTAGACATCTGATTATCCATCCATCCATATGCCTGTCCATTTCTCTATTTATGCAGTCATCCATCATCTTTCCATCCACTATCCAATTTGTCTGCCTCTGGTATTTGTCTGTCTGTGTCTGCCTTTCTGTATGAAACTTTTTGAGCAGGTCATTCTCATAACTCTCCTCATTTCCTGTTCTTCTGTTTCTGAGTTCATTTTCTCAGAGCAGTGAATCAGCAGAATGTAAACTCTGATCCTTAAGCACTGGAACACGCTCGATATCCTGTATAAGATGATCCTTATATCTGTCAGTCCACATCTTGCATTTGATGTATTACCCGCATGTTTGTTTATCTGTCATAGTGAGGACTTTGCATTGAGTTGTAATGATATTGTCTAACCCCTTCTAAGCCTTCTAAAGAAATCTTTCTGCATTTTTATAATGCCATAAAGACATTGTTTATAGGGAAACCAGTAAGATAAACTGTTACCAGTTAACCAGTTAACTTACTGGTTTGCAAATGTTAAGGATGATTCCATACATTTATGGTTAGGATCATTCTTGAATCATCCTTAACATTTGCAAACCAATTAACTTTTACCGTTAAAATCACAATCATTTTTTACAATGCTGTCTATTTAGAATGTAATCTTCAATCGTTCTTGATTCACAAGCTTAATTTATGAGGTCTGTGATCTGATTGAATTGTAAAACACTTTAATAAATAAAACCGTCTTCTGCATTAACAAATAACCATATGCAATACTATATCAAAATCAATTTGCTATTAATTTGTTGAACTTTTCAAGCCTTTTTAGGTTAAATTAACCATTGTTGACCACCTTTACAAGCTAGGATTTCCTGGTGAACAGCATGTCTATGCTGGCTCACCATCTGGACCAGCCCTACACCAGCATACACAGCAACTGAATTTATTTTTTGGCCCAAGCTATTTTTCAGCAGGGCAGGATGAGTATCACAGTGAAAAGTTTAGCACAATGTTAAATGCTCGGTGCACATCTCTCTCTTCTACATAATCTGTCTTCCTTCATCAAAACCTGCTATTCCTGAACAGCTACAAGCTAACTGCTAATGAACTCGTTCTGTTTATATAATGCTGCTGCAGGGATACACACAGAAAGACAGAGGCAGTGTGTGTTGATGGACATGAAGGTAGGACACAACTGTTTGGAAAGGAAAGGAAAGGAAAGGAAAGATGACCATGTTCACACAGCACCAGGATACAGTTGTCAGTCCTGTATTTGAGTCTTTAATACGGTTCCATTCACACACAACAGTTAATTATGAGAGTGACAACAGCATTCTATAACCGAACTCACACCGTAAATTTTCAGGACTCACAACCGGTTTCACTTTCTGTAACAGCAAGAGAGATATGTGCTGTGTGTCATCTGAAGGTTTTAGATCCAGTCTCTGTTCTCCCACCAGTTTTGTGTTGTGCGACTCAAATGCCATGACATGAGTAAGATGCTGCAAAGGACATGAGACACGAGTGCAAAAGGTTAAAGGCATCCGGCTGGCGCATGTTTACATTGAAGCTGCTGTCGGTTAATGAAGATTTGAAGGATGAATTTGCGGCTCAATTGGACTCTGTTGTGTCAAAAGTAGGGGTGGGAATCACAGGATACCTCACGATATGATACAATACACTATACAGTACATGGCTCACGATACCGATAATATCACGATACAGCAATTCGCAATTCTGTGATAATCAATATATTGCTAGACAATCCTATGATACATCACGATATCTGTCTAACTATGAAAACAAAATGCCTATGAAGTGGCGCGTGCATCTATATATATTAGTGCTGGGCAACGATTAATCGCATCCAAAATAATATTTAAGAAAAATGAGTTATCTATATATAAAATATTTATATATAATATTAATTATATATAAATCTATACACAGTATACATGCAAATATTTCTTAAATATATACAAGCATGTGTGTGTATTTATATATACAAAATAATTATCCACAGTACACACGCATATATTATAGAAACACAAACTTTTTTTTGGATGCGATTAATCGTTGCCCAGCACTAATTATATATATATATATATATATATTTTTTTTTTTTTTTTTTTTTTTTTTTTTTTACTCACACTGCTGTCCACCATCCTGTTAAAAACCTCTTTTGTTAACTTATGTTCACGTTTCCCTCATTCATGCGTTGAGCGCCACCTCGAGGAGTCTGGGAACGCCTAGTCTTTTTAGAGCGCCTTATTTTATTAATGAAAACATCGATATTTGACGCCAGCATATTAATTATCGAATCGCATGGAGAATGACAACGATATATTGCCCTATCTATATTTTGTCCTAACCCTAGTCAAAAGTGATAAGACTTTTCAGTTTTATGGATGTCGCCATCTTGATATCACTTTGGTCACTGTAGCTATGTTTTCTAGTAAGAGAATACGAGCTTGACTCTCGTTGCACGGTCATACAGACATTTGAGATAAGTTGCTGTGTGAATGGGACATTTCGAGACTCACATCTGTAAGTAAATGAGGTTGTCAGTCCCGAAAACTGACAGTGTGAACGTAGCCTATGAGAAGATGGAAAGGAAAGGTAAGGAGGTTTTGGAGAAAATGTTCAAGGTAGGAAAGAAAGCCATTGTAAACAATTCTCTTAATGCAGACAAACAAAAAAATAAAGAGAGGGGAAATGTAAAATGTAGATGTATGTAAACACCCAGGCATTTCTTTGAATTGAGGAAAGGACAAAGATATATCAGAGGAAGAGTCTAAATAGGATTAAGCAGACAAAAGTGTTGAAGAGGGAGTTGATGTATTGGGTGCTGGCATTTATGACAAAAAGAATGAAAGAATGAAATGGAGAGAGAGAGAGAGAGAGAGAGAGAGAGAGAGAGAGAATACACCAGCGTGAGAGAGGAAGATAGAAAAAGGCTGTAGAGCAGTGTAAAGTGTCCTTCATATGTGCGCATGAATATGCATAGCGTGCACTCTGGATGGAGAGCACTACAGCTCTTCAGCTGTTTGTGTGTGAGTGTGTATGCATGTGTTGTCATTATTGCACTGTAAAATCGATCTCTCTTGTGTTGTGTCCCTGCATTAGCCACTGTTGGTGGGTGCTTGAGTTTATGCGAGGGAGAAAGAGGTGGAAAAATAAATGGCCCACAAAGTACCTTGAGCTCCATAAATAACTGGATATACACATCTGACTTTCATTGGAGGGAGAGAGGTGTTTGTGTTTGTATGTTTGTGTGCAATCCTAACCGTTTCTAGAGCGGAATGCTGTTCTCTGACCTATTCATGTGTATCCAGTCAGCCACTGTCAAATTTACAGCTGTTTAAATTGACTACAAAAGGTCAACATCTAGTCCTGTCATCAAAACACCACACCACACGACCACCACACACATTGTCAGACACTAAGAGAAGCATAGTTTTAGAAATTGGATTTCTTTAAAAGTGTAGAATTGATGCATCAGCAAACAGGAATACAAAAACAATTTTATTCTAGAACTCCGCAGACTGTCATTAGTCTGGCAAACAAATAGTCCCGCCTCAAACTCATGCCATTGGTGGAGCCAGTGTTGCTATGCCTATGCAAAAGCTGTTTCGAAAGGCAACTCAATTACACAGCTTCCTAAGATTCCTCATTTTGCCCAAATCCCAGAATCCATTGGTCACCTCAGTAAATCCTACATGGCAGACAAAGCAAGATTTTGATTAGAACTATTCTTATGATGCACTCAATAACAAACACAAAAACAACATGCAGACACCAAACTCTTTTGGAATAAATTGTGAGTTGAGCACTGTTACCACACTAAGTGTCTGCAAATGTACAGTGTTCAGAATCAATCGTTTTTTGTGAGGTTCCATCTCTGTAAGCTGCTGTCACATTAGCGAAATTTCACCCACATTTTGTGGTAAAAAAAAAAAAACAGTGTAACACAACACAGCTCACACAGAAGTAACTTTTGAACCAAGAAGCTTTCTGTTGGTCAATGCGGCAAAAAATCCCCTAATACCGGTAAATGTGACTGTACCTTTAGAAAGCACTGCGAAAGGACCATGTATGTCAGCCATTCGTCTCAAGAAATTTTAGAGCCAACATCGGAGACAAAGTCAATACTCAAATGAAACCTAACTCGGAACGCCATTAAGTCTCCTGGGTTCTGTAAGAGCATTCCTCTAAGAGATAAAATGTTCCACTTTGTGTGCTGAAGGATTTTGAACAGGACTGTGCATACAAAAGCTTTGTAAAGATTTTCTGGCCTGCATCTTTCATCTCAGGTCAGTCAATTACCTTGTACATTAGTCCTCAACCATTCCAGTATGTGTGTGTGAGAGAGTTAGATTATTTACCTTTTCTGTCTGTGTTGATCCCAGGGTCAATTAGCTGCTCATTTCCTGGTGTTTATCTGCATGTGTTTAAGTTTCAGAGGTGTTTGTTAATCCAGACTGAGGTGTTTATCCCTTTTCAAGGTAAAGAAGTGTCACAGAGTTTTCGTGTGTCTATCTCGTGTCCACGCGCACACTTCAAACATGAGGATTCAACTTGAGTCAGACTCTCAATTCCACTCGTATCTCCTTCAGTTTGGTTTGTGGAAAACACCAGGATATGCTCTTCCCTTGTTAAAATGTTCCTGCTGTGAAACATTTTGGCCTTGGGGCCTTCCAGCAGTTTCACATTTCCACTGAACGCATTTTAAGATTCTCACCATATTCTTCCACTTTTCAGTCTTTCCAGCTGTTCTTCCCTCTATTTTCCAGGATCCTGCCGTTTTTCTCTTCCTCTCATTTCTTCTTTTCATCCACCTGCGAGGTTCATGTGCTCATTTTCCCATTCAACGCCTCCTCATCTTGCTCTATCATTCTGTCAGTCTGTTTATTCTTTATTCCAGATGTGCTCCTTGTTTGTGTTCTCCTCCAAATTGCTCTGATTGTTGTTTTCATGTATTCGCCTCTTCAGTTGTTTGCGCCATTCGTCTTTCAGTGTCGAATTCCAGTGAGCTGCCAGTTCTGCCACAGCAAAACAACGTCCTAAGCACAGAGAAAAACAGGATGGTGGGATGGGGGAATGACTGAATGGGATGGGGAGGATGAGTAAGGAATGGGAGGGAGAAAGAGAGAAGAAAAACATTCATTTCAATTCATTTAAGTGGTCATTGTGAATACACACACACAAATACTTTGTAAATAAATATGAAAGAGGCTGAATCCCAGAGGGCAATGAGACTTAATAGATTTGTCTATTGTTAATAGAGTTGTATTTAATTGTCGTCTTGGATATTTATTTTCTAATTCCTTGGAATAAATACAAATATTAACAAATGAGGCAATTGTTGACATACAATAAGAGCATAGATGAATCAAATTAATGGGGAACTAATGAAACTAAATCAATTCAATTAATAAATAAGATAATATTCAATTTAAATAAATAATTTTGCTGAGAAATGTTTGAAATCATTGAAATCTCCAAAGTCTCTTGGTATTTTGGGAAATTTAGCATAGTTTCAATGAGATGTTCATTAGATCTCTATTGATATGAATGTGAGGTTACAGGGGTCTTTCTCATGAGAAAAATATTAGAAGCAGAGACCCCTCAGCTTTTTCTCTCCTTTGTTGCCATCTAGGAGAAACAACTGAGATGTTAAGAATATCTAATTTAGAATTTTTCTTCCCATGCAGTGAATAGAGATAATAATTAATTACATGCTGCTTCCGATGTCATCGAGGACTGCCACTCAAAAGCACAGGGTTCCGTACCCCCAACCCCCCATCCTCTCGGCCCAATGATTACCCATACCCCCCACCCCCTCACCATATCCCCCATATCGCATGGGGCAGAACAGCCCCCTCCCAGCCTAGGACACCAGCCCTGATGTCATCTCCAGTTTGCACTTCTAAAAAAAATCCTCCTGACTGCATCTCTCCTCCTGTTTAGTCATCTCTGTCTCTCACTGTTTTCCGTGTTTTCTCACCTCGTCCGATTGCAAAAAAAAACATTGATCCCTCTTGGAAATGTCACCAAAGTGGTTTCCTGTCCTTTTGTCTCTCACCTTCTCTCTCTCTCTCTGCCCCATCTCTATCTCATACACACACACACACACACACACCTCTAGTTATTTTAGTGTCCTCTTCAGTTTGTCATTCATCTTGACTATGTCGCAGACAGCACAGACAGCATTTGAATTAAACACCTCCCGCTCGCGCGCGTGTGTGTGTGCGTGTCACGAGAATCACAGATGCAGACAGAGTGTTTTTTTAAGATGTGGGTGCGGTGACAGTGTGTGCTGATTTGTGTGAGACTGTGACTACAAGTTAGTGTGTGTGTGTGTGTGTGTGTGTGTGTGTGTGTGTGTGTGTGTGTGTGTGTGTGTGTGTGTGTGTGTGTGTGTGTGTGTGTGTGTGTGTGTGTGTGTGTGTGTTTGAGCAAGAGAGAGAGACAAGTTAAGCAGCTGTCTTATATGGTGTCAGGCATGTCACCATGCAGACTGACGAGCTTTCATCTCCATCATCTCTCGGTCTCATCATCCGTTTCTCTTGTTTTTATGTTCATTATCAGAATTTTTTTTCTTTTTTCATTACTCCCAATATCCATTTTACATCCATCATTTTAAATGACACACACACACGCACACAAACCTGCTTTTCGAGCATTTCCAGTCCAGTAGTCCTGGAGGAAAAGGCGATCCGACTCCTGGCTTCCTCAAAAGCGAAACAAGACCCTCTTTCTCTCTCTTTCGGACTCCGGTCCTCTTCCCTCCCTCTCTTGATTTCTCTCTCTCCGTCTAACGCTCCCTTGTTCTCACCAGCTGTGTGCCGCTGAATCTCTTCAGAGGACAAACTCCTCTTTTTTCATCCCTCTCTCTTTCTCTCCTGCCACAACTGATTGAAATTTAAGTCATTTTTAATCCTGTCGGTCAGGTATCCAGGGAACGACAGAACAAAAAAAAGAAAAATTAGAGCAAAAATAAAGGGAAAAATGACAGATCTTTTGTAGTGCTGGATATTTTTAGCAGTTCCCCTCCATACCTCTGTCATTTGTTTCTAGTTCAGTTTTTCTCCGGTATCTACTCATTTTGTTTTGTTATTTTTCTTCTCCTCTTTTGCAAGCAGTTGAGATGTTTGCGTGAACCAACGAGCGACTAAGGAGCGAGTGTCGACTACATGCACTGATACAGGGAGAGAGAGAGTGAGGGAGGGGGCTAAGAGAGAGAGAGAGAGAGAGAGATGGACAGCCTCCAGCAGTATTGGCTGAGTGAGATGGTCGGGGTAGCGAGGGAGTGATAGAGGAAGAGATGATAGAGATGCAGAAGGAAGAGCTAAGTATGGAGAAATGGATGGAAGAGAGTGATACAGAGAGTGAGCCGATAAAATGTGCATCAAACGCAGAGAGAGGATTGATATCAAATGTACAGCTGCCTGCTGTTAATAAGATTGAAATTGTCAGCCCTCAACACTCTTACAGTGTTTAACGATGTTCATACATGACATATACAAGAAATAATGATGTTTTCCTGCTAATACTGCAGTTTATTTTGTGTTTGAATGAAGGTATCTGTTATTTATGTGTTTGTTTTGCCATACATTGAGATTCTAATGTCCCTGCAAAGATGGTAAACCTTAAAATCACCTGCATAAAATGGTCTCCAAGAGGAAATCAGCTTAATAAATATACTAAATGAGGTAGTTTCTGTTTTCGTGAGTGTTCGATTTAGAGGATAGGAAATATCATTAGCTCAGTTGAAAAACAATAGATGTCAGTGGAAAGGCTCCATCATGAAAAGCAAACGTGTGATATTTGTTTGTCTTTGAAATAGAAGGAAGGTGAGGGAGAGTGTGCGTGTGTGTGTGCGTGTGTGTGTGCGTGTGTGTGTGTGTGTGCGTGTGTGTGTGCGTGTGCGTGTGCGTGTGTGTGTGTGTGTGTGCGTGTGTGCGTGTGCGTGCGTGTGTGTGTGTGTGTGTGTGTGTGTGTGTACACGCGTGTGTGCGCGTGTGCGTGCGTGTGTGTGTCCGTGCATCCGTGCGTGCGTGTTTTACTCAGTTGTACCATCATTGGGCACCTCTCTCCATCTCTGCTTGCTATTTGTCTTGTCTTATTAGTTATTATAAGTCTAGATGAGTTATGAACAGCCTTCCAATTTACCCAGTTAAAGGCAAACACATACAGAGTAATGAGAGAGAGAGAGAGAGAGAGAGAGAGAGAGAGAGAGAGAGAGAGAGAGAGAGAGAGAGAGAGAATATGGAATGGTGTTATCTTAAGAGAGAGTTTTAGAATTTCATTGGTGTCATTTTTCTTTTTTTAAAAGCATTTCACAATATCTTGTGGCTGGTTTATTTCCATAATGATATTGAGAACGGTGGCCACGTTCTAGCAAACACAAACCAATACCACACCACACTCAAACACATTTCCACAAAGACACCACAATAAAAACAGACTCACACATCAACAACACATCAACACCCGACTTATAATAAATATACAGCAACCGTGCATCCATCCTAGAAAAGCAGTTTGTTTAGACATGCATATATGTATGTTTATTGTGTATGAGGTTTTTAGAAATGAAGACTATTCAGATGTGACACACCTCATTTGTTCTGTTGATTAGAGGCTGCAGTGGTGTGTAACACAAATGAAAAACCAGCACTCCTTCCTCATCTCTTTCTTCATTGTTATACTTGAGCGAGCAGGTAGATTAATCTGATGATATATAGATGACATAAGATTATCTGCATTAGCCAACAAACTGTGTCTAATGAACAGAAGAGTCACTCTCCCTTGTGTTCCAGGTTTTTTTTTTCCTTGTCTTTTTTTTTTTCTTTTTTAATTTCGAGTAAATATTGTAAATGTTCAGCAACATATATGTGTAGGTCTGAAGTGGTATCATTAAAGCTGCAGTACAGAAGATTTTGGGGGTTAAAAATGAACAAAATCAATTACTGAGGAAGTACATAAAAACAGTGTTCAAGATGTCCCTTGTGTCTACTTGCTTTAACCTGATTCACAACAGTAAGCTTATAATTATAATAATGATTTGTAATTTGAGCTGTTGGGTTGAATTTTGAGTGAAATGTCAGTTTTATTTCATTCATCTTTGATTGGCTGCATCACAACCATAAATAAAGAGAATTACAGTGCTTGTGCGGTGCGAAGTGTGTTCGTTCTGAGAGTTTGTAGCCATAACTAATGAGCAACATTTTTAACACAATGGACTGTTCAAAAAGTCAAAACAACATTGGAAGAAAGTTCCACACATTATACATGGATATTCAAACACAGAAATTGGAAAATGTAAATATATCTATGATGCACTGATGCATCAATATTAAAACTATATTTTGTGAGTGTATAAAAAATATTAAATTATACACACAAAAAAATAAAATGAGTAGTTTTAAATGTTACATATGCATTTAAGCATCTCTCAACTTTAAAAGGTACTGGACAAAAATGCAAACTCATTCAAAATATGTTAAAGATTACATTTAACAGGTAAATAAAGTGTTTGAAAAATAAACTTGCAGTGAGCATTGGATGACAATAAAAAATAGTCAGAAATGTGTACACAATTGACCGTTCGCAAAGACCCGCCCACCTTAGTTACTGTCGCTATGTCCGACAAGCTACGCCGCTCTCACCTCACACCATGTTCTCACAAAGTGAAAAATACATCGCGGATCAGAGAGGACAATGACAACACGCTGACAGACCAGGTTACTTTTCGGTTACTTTTGATATTAAACATATTAAACAAAGTATCACCTTTCAAATTTGGTTATTTTTTTAAAGAAATTTAAACAATAAATACCGTTTAATGTGTCGTGACAGATCGCTGTAGAGCATCAGTTAAAGCTGCTCGTGAGCCGATCATCTCTTCCTTCTAGTTCATTTATAGCATCAAATAAACATGAATGAATGTTGTTTTAACCGCGGAAAGGCGTCAGTACACTCCGTTTTTTTAAGTTCAAATCCTCCCACGTTAATCTACTAACTCTCCTGACTGCTTTGTCGGACAAAATGGCGGATGGTGCAGTATGATTGGTCAGATCACCTGTCAATCAAGCTCCCTGCGAAGGGTCAATTAAATACCCAGTATTGGCCAACATTTTTTAAATAATAATAATTTTAAACAACTAATGACTAATATGGAATTAATTTATTGTACATCCCTAATTATTTGTTTGTTATTTACTGCAAAGACATACATTTGTAAAGGTGGCTTAAGTGTTCTAATGCTGTTGGAGCCGCTCTATCGGTTTTGCATTAGGACATTGAAAAACCCATAATAGTCAACGGCTACTTATTTCCTCACTGTGCAGAAGGGCCTCCACCCCCACCCTGTCTGTCTGTTTGATAGAGCAATGTGTGTGTTTTTTTGTTTCTCTATATTTAGTTCCTCCTCCATCCTCACACACGTTTAGTCATAACACATTCACACCATTGCCAGAACACTTGCGAATGAAAAACGAAGACAATTAATCACAGAGACAGTGTCACGCTCACCGTCAAACTCTTCCTTGTTTTGTCTCGTGCTCTCGAACTCAGTTCAGCACCACGGACAGCGCATGGGATAAACATTGTTTGCTTGGCACTGAACGTTTCTGGCGTACGTCTTAAGAGGAGTGTTGTCTGTTTACCAAATCTACTAATACACTTTTGCAGTTTAGTAGAAAAAGAGAGAGACAGATGGATAGATGGAACGATGGATTACTTGACAGGCCTCTATTCATGCACTAATGGCTTCACACATTTTGAAAGAATGTGTATGTGTGTTTTGTCTTAGAACTGTGTTTGTTCTTGAACAGATGTCAATTACGCTGACAGGACTATACTTTACCTTGTCACACCCCACTAGACAGACAAATTATGTGGTCAGATCTTTCTTTGACGTTTGTTTGTTATTTCTCTCTCTAATATCAGTTGGTTTTTGGCATTATTTCCTAAACACAGAACAGATGAACAGCTGGAAATAATGGTCTTCAGCAAGTTGTGAGATCACAAGCATTTCTTAATTCTCTGTAGATTATAACATGGTGTCAAGTTTTCTTTATACTTATTCGAATTTGTCTTTTTTTGTTATACATACATAAAGTCTACATTAAAGATTTTATTACATACACTTAAGTGATCCAAAAAGCATCATAAATGTCACCCATATGAATCCAATGGTTTAATCAAGTCTTCTAATGAGATGTGATTGCTTTATTTGATGAACAGATTCAATTTAGACTTTTATTCACATATAAATATTGATCAATGCACATACACTGAGAACATCAAATATGGAAAACGAAAGCTCCAATGTGTAAGACCCAATGAGGTTTGTTCTTGCGTATCACACAGCTTTTTTGAGCTGCCGTGTTTACCATATATGATGAGCAGTATGTGTGTTGATCACTACTCACTTTGGAAGTTGGACTTCAAAACTAATCAAATATGAAATAATTTTTTGTGTATACTTGAATTGATGTACACAAATTATGATAATATGTTATGAAGATGAACAGACGTTTTATGGGTTTGGAATGACATGAGGGTGAGTAAATTCTGGCAGAATTTTCATTTTTGGAAGAACTATCCCTTTAGATTAAATTAATGTTCAACTGTTATGGAATGAGTCAAGTTGAGCTGAAAAAAAGCTGAATTAAACAATGAAGAAGTCGTCGAAATTAGTCAAACCAAACAGAACTGAATTACAATCATTCAATGATCAGGAATATAAAGTCAAATTGAGTTTGGTTCGAGTCAAACCGAACTGAACACAATTGAGTCAAGGAGCTGGATTAACGAGTCAAATCAAGTCAAGTCGAATCAAACTGAATTGAATCAATGATCAGGAATAATGAGTTGAATCAAACTGAATTTAATTTAATTTAATCGATTGAAATGGAATCAAGGAGTAGAAATAATGAAGACCAAGAAGCATATATAAATGAGAGACTTCTCTATCAAAAGACTGACATGATTAAACAGAAAACAATTTGAGAGAAATAGAGAGATAAGATGTGAAGGCCGATCTGTTAAATGAGGCCAAAAAAAAACAAAGACAGAGACTGAATTTGACCCTGCAGGGCTTCACAGGAATGAACAACAGCCAAATTAAAGCAACAATGGCATGGCAAAAAAGACATTTCTTGCTTTATCTCCACCAAACTCTTGTCCTCTCCAACATACATGTACAAGACCAGTAGCATTCATTTCCCTAGACGTTCTCTCATTCAGGACTTTTCAGATCTTTCCTCAGCACTTCATCTGTGTTCTCTCAAACTGTTCTTTTCATAACTGTTCATCATTCATCACGTTAGATCCAAGCAGCAGAAGAATAGGATGGAAACCTACATTAAATCCTCCATTAACTCTTCAGCTTCCATTGGAATCCTCTGGAGAAATCCCCTATTTTCTCTCAAGTTTTCCTGGGTAATTGGGTTTTGATCCCTTTATAGAACACAATGTGTGACGTATGGGATTTAAGGGCATCCCTGTGTGTGTGTGGTGTGTGTGTGCGTGCGTGTGTGTGTGTGTGCAGGGATATACTGTAGGCAACATAGAGACAATATGTCATTCAGCATATCAACTCTTAAAAGGGATTGAATTCAGATCTAAAATCATTGCTTTTTCCACAAGATCCTTTTTATATTCTTACTTTGACACATCATCTTCTGTCACTCCTGTAGTCCCTTTACACTTTCTAGATCTCTTTGTGTGTCACATAAAACACACACACACCCCCATCTCTCTTTTCTGTACTTGTTTCTCTTTGTCATATGACACACGCATTCCTGTCTCATGCCCCATTGCATACACTAAAACAGTGTTTATCGGTGCAGTGAGCGGTGTGCACTGCTGTTTTGATAGCTGCAGTCTAGGGGCCCATTCCTGTGCAGGAGCTCTGTTATGGCCTGAACTGCAGCTGTCTCAAAATGCTAATGCATTTATAGCAGCCATCAGGAAGGAACCGAGTGCTTTCAGACAATACAGATTACAATGCAAACTTCCCACGCCCTGTGAGAGTACTAAAAAGCACTGTCACTGAAGTGGACAATTATGGGCCAACTTGATGCTTTGTTCTTTGTCAGCATCTAATAATTCTGCATTGTGTTTGTTTGTTTGTTTGTTTTGTCGGTTTGTTTGTTTGTTTGTTGTCATAAGTGGTGCTTGCTAAGATTCGGTTCAGACAGATATTTAGAAATGATGTTCGGGTTCGGGTCGGGCTCGGTCACATCAGCGCGATAAGGCATTAAACATTTACAATTTAAAACAGCTTAGTATGTATAGCCAATGTGCCTGATGCTTTCACTTGATGCAAACGTTCGTTTTTGTGATTAAAATACATGTAAAATATTACCATAACATCCGTCTCTCTGTGTGCGGAAATTTGTTTATGTAGCCGTGACAACGAAACACGTGCATGCGCGACTGTTTTAAGTGCACTTGTTGCTCCGTGTTCGCTGATGCGCTCATCTATTGACATTTCCGAATGCCTTCCTACAGTGGGCTTTCCACACAAACAAACGTACATGTGTCATTAGTATGAGAAAAAATGTGATTTGAACTGTCGGGCTCGGACATAAATATCTTAATGCCTGTCGGACTCGGGTCGGGTTCGGTTACTGCTCTGTCGGAGGCAGGCCGGGCTCGGACAGAAAAGTTTGGCCCGATCCGCACTCTAATGCCAATCACTCTGAGAGTTGTCATGACATAACTATTATTTTTCATACTTAGGATTAGATCGATGATAAAACAGGATGAAAACAAAACTCAAAGACTTCAATTTTGCCAGATGACTCGAGCCATACCAAAAAAATTATATACTGTAGACCTGTGTAAGCTCTTTGTCTTGTTCCAGTATGCAACCACCTAGCAAGACCCTAGCAAGCGCACACACTAAGAACACATAGCAACACCATAGCAATGACATAACCACACTCTGAAATCACTAACACCTTAGCAACTGTATAGCAACACCCTATCAACTGCACAATCACTCTCTAAAACCACTCAAAACATCTTAGTGATTGCATAGCAACACTCTAGCAACTACATAACCACACACTAAAACGACTAGCACCTTTGCAACTGCACAACCACACTCTGAAACTACTAAAACCTTAACAACTGCATAGAAACACTCTGAAACGTCTAACACCTTTGCAACTGTATAGCAACACCCTAGCAACTGCACAACCACATTCTAAACCACTCAAAACATCTTAGTGATTGTATAGCAACACTCTAGCAACCACTTAACCACACACTGAAACTACTAGCACCTTTGCAACGGCACAACCACACTCTGAAACTAGCAAGACATTAAAAACTTTATAGAAACACCCTATAAACTAAATAAAAACATTATAAATCCACTCAGTACACCTTAGCAACGGCTGGGAACAGCCTAGAAATCCTTATAAACACTCTGAAACTCACTCTGAAACACCTTAGCAACTGTATAGCAACACCCTAGCAACTGCACAACCACACTCTAAAACCCCTCAGAACATCTTAGCAAATGCATAGCAATACCTTAGCAAACCATATAACAACACTCTGAAACCACAGACATCATATTTGCATAGAAACACCCTAGCAACTGCATAACAACATTTTAAAACCACTCAGAATACATTAGCCATGATATAACAAAAATGTTGTAACCACATAATCGCACTCTGATACCACTAACACGTTTGCAACTGCATAGCAACACCCTAGAAGCCACAAAACCGCGCTCTGAAACCACTAACACTTCAGAAACTGTATATCAACACCCTAGCAACTGCACAATCACATTTCTGCAGTTTAGCACCATCCCTTATCAAACACACTTAACACACAACTCATAATCTAACCAAAGGTCTTCAAGATTACTTAAAATGTCCAGGACCGGAATTATCCATCCCTGCTCAAAACCACTCAGCACATCTTAGCGACTGTACAACAACACTCTAATACCCACATAACTATTTTCTAAAACCACTCGGAACACCTTAATGTCTGCATAGAAACACCATTGCAACCACATAATTGCACTCTAAATTCATTCAGAACATCTTAGCAATTGCATTACAATGGCCAGCTTTGCACATGCAAGCACTATTTACATATTTTCCCTGAAAATTGAAATATCTATTTGGTAATTGTTGGAATTTCCTGGAACTTGCTCTTGTATTGTTATTCTTGGATATTCATGTCATCAGGGCTGTGCAGCAGTGGCTGTATAGAGCATCTGACATCTTGTACTACAGTAGTTAATATGTTCAACTGCCACACATATTGAAGAAATGCATGTGTTGTGACTATCAGCTGATAATCTAAACCTCTCCTTTTTCTCTTTTAGACTAATATCCCCTTCCTGCAGAATGTATTGAGCAATAGCCAGTTCCTGTATGCCACAGTTGACACCCAGTTTATTGATGAGAACCAGGAACTTTTCAACCTCAAACCTACACAGAACAGAGCCCAGAAACTCCTGCACTATCTGGGTCAGTGTGTGTGTGCATTCATCATTTTGTTGCACCTGCGTTGGCCTAAAATGTGTGAGAGTGCATTTGTGTTTAAACATCTGCTGTATTTCTCCACAGGTCACATCATGGTAAATGGGCCCATGACTCCTATTCCAGTTAAAGCCAAATCCTCATCTGTTGATCCAGTCGTTCTTTCTGTTTCTCTGGGTATGACAAACACACAGACACACACACGCACGCACTTCTGGTTCACTATCTTTGTGGGGACACTCCATAGACATAATGGTTTTTATACTGTAGAAACTGTATAGTCTATCCCCTTACACTACTAACCACCCATAAACCTACCCATCACACAAAACCTTCTGCATTTTTCAAAAAAACTCATTCTGTATGATTTATACGCTTGTTTTCTCATAGGGACCTCAATTTAGGTCCCCACGGTGACACGAGTCCCCATGAGTCAGTGTGCATTCAGGTTGAAGTCCCCAGCGGGATAGAAAAACATGTACACACACAAACAAGTTACTTAAATAAATTTTTGTTCAACATTTGTTCATGATTAACCACTGTTTATTGAGATACTAATACAATTTTGACACAAATATTTAAATGATTTTAAGTGATTAATAATATAACAACTAATAACTTATTATTAACCGTCTTGTTAGCAACCCGTTTATTTTGATTTACAAATTTTTTAAGATAACTTACAACACATGTGTAAGTCATTAGAATGCCACTTATTAATCATTTATGAACTTATAGTCATGTTTTGTAAATAATTAGTTCATGATTAACTAATAACTTATAAATTACCAAATTAACAAAACATTCATAAAATGATAGCATATCACTTAATCGTTTTTTAATGTAGTCATGTTTTGTAAAGTAGTTCATCATTAACTAAAACTAATAACTGACTTTGACTGAATTAAAACATTCATAAAATGTTAGCATATCACTTATGAATGTTGTCATGTTTTGTAAATGATTAGTTCATCGTTAACTAATAACTTAAAAATGACCGTACTTATATATGAACATTATTATAAATTGTAAATGAAGATTTGATTTCTCATGTCATGTACCATTTAAGAGATTTTTGTCTCATTCCGCCAAACCGTTCAAGCTTCAAAAAGTTTGTAAATTAGTTTGTTTGTTTTTGTACCTCAAGCATGTTTGAGGTTTCATTTACAAAATTTGATGCACACGTCTATGCATTAATCGTTGTTTATATGTGAATAAAAGCCTAAATTAAATATGAATAAACCAAGAAGCTAATACTTTACTGTATTTTGATAGTTCCTTTTAAACATTATGTGGACTTCAAGTAACATTTCACAGTAACACTTTATTTGAGGGTCCAATTCTCACTATTAACTAGTTATTAGTGAGTATAGTATTAGTAGACTGTCTCCTTAATATTTGCACTTTATTTTGATGCTACCCCAACAGACAGTCTCCTGACAATAAATTACTTTGCAAGTTCATGTCAACTTATTCTACTAACCATAACCCTTTATTCTACAAACCCAAACCCTACCCCTAACAGTTAGGTAGGAGTTAGTTGACTTTAGGGATATGTGACGGTGAGAACATTTTCCCACCAGTTAGTCGACAACACCGGTACCGTCACTTATGGTGCATGTCCACTGGCGCGGAGCAGAGCGAGCGTTTTCAATTTAATTCCTATGGAAGTTGAGCTAAGGAAGTCAGGAATTGACTGAAAACGCTCACTCGCTCCGCGCCAGCGGACACGCACCGTTATAAATGTCTGTGTGGCAGTGCACATTTTACTTTTGCTTTTGAATTAGCGTAATTTCGACACAACAAACAGTAAAATGACTGACTTGTTTATAATAAACCTAGAACTTTTATTAATAAAGAAAATAAGATGGTTTTATAAACAAATGAATAGGCATTGCATACACCGTGAAGGTGTGTGTGTAAATTAGAGGTGTTACCTCCGGATGCTGCCACCTTCATCAGGCAAAGTTTACAGATTGCCACATTTATGTTTGCAGGTTCCATTTAGCATTGGGTTTAAATCCAAAATATTGCCAAATAGGCGCTTTTACATTTAGATTTTAAAACCAAATTTTCCGCCATCGTCTTGCCTGTCAGCTCGCCTCACTCTTGTCCTGTGATAAATTAAATCATTGCGACTCTCATTCGGCAGAATCAGACTCGTTCAATTTTGAATTGTGGTGTCTGTTCTCTAACTGAACTAATTTATTTTATTACTATAAAAAATCAAAACGACGATGGGGTGGGCAAGTGATAAACACTGCTTAACATTGGTAACACTGACTATCGCAGCAAGCCTAGTTGATATGTATGTGCCAGATTATCTGTAGTTAACAGAATGTCTAAAGGGGACCATCAAAATAAAGTGTAACTGATAAGAATTTAAATTTTTAAGTGAATAACCCCTTTAATTTTGTAGCATAGTGGAGCTACTCCCCAACTCTGCACATGTATCACAGATAGTTTAGTTACTCCCCAAACCTAAACACACCTATCACAAACACACTTGCCACATTAAAAGTGTACCACAACAGATGTTTGTGGAATTCATACTCATGTTTATAGCTGCCCTAAACATTGGCAGCACTCTACCACCCTCTTCTTCTCTCTCTCTCTCTCTCTTTCTCTCTCTGTGGATGGACTAGAGTGTGATAATGCATCTTTAATCCTTCCCTTCTCTCCTTCCCTCTGCCAAATGAAAGAGGGATCCGGTCACATTAGAAATCTCATTACAGGGGTTTAGGTGTGTGTGAGCCGCATACCATGCTCCCTCTGTGTGTGCGTGCGTGCGTGTGGAGAGAGAGAGAGAGAGAGAGAGAGAGAGAGAGATTCCTGATGGAGAGATATGTGTATTCATATGTGTGTGCAATTAATTTAGCCAATTTTCTCCTATTCTCATTGGTATACCTTTATTCTTGTTTGTTGAACACGATGTGTTGAGAAAAAAAAAGTTTTCCCAAAGGACCCCTGATGTATTGTGGGCATACATGTATTTGTATCCCCAAAAAAGTTTTCCCACTTTCTTCCTGTTCCTCAGTGCTTTATCAGAGTTCTCAGTGGAACTAATTGTAGTTTGTAGAGCATATACAAAATTGTCCCCCTACACAATTGGACCAAATATGTGCCGTGCATGTAGGTGTGTGTATGGAAAGGGTCTTTCATGGGATAAAAAATGTATGTGTCTGTGTAAGTAGGTCACATCTGTGGTAGGTGTATCCCAAGCCTCATGAGATGCTCCTCAGCATTGTGTGTGTTGCATGTGTGTATCAGACACACAATGAGCGATAAATAGGCTTTGGCCTTCATCTTTCCTTTCATATGCCCGCCAGCATTCCATACAGAGAAATTCCCACAGAGTTACATACATTTAAACTCACATGTGGGTGTATTTATGCCTTGAAATATGCAAATCTATGCATCAATGTCTTACTAACTGCATTTCTATCAACGGTCTCCCCCGTCCTTTTTTATCTCACACTCCCTCTCTCATTGGACAGCATGATTTACTTTTATTTTAGCTTGAATAAGCTAGCGGCCCACCTGTTTTTTTATATAGTTTAGGTGTTTGCCTCATTTGCATTAATAGAGGGAGTCGGTATGTTCGGCTTAGGGGTGGGTGATATATAGCATACCGGTCCGGTAGACACAATTAACCGGTAGAAATGTATCAACCGGTAGAGATCGTCTCTATCGCGGTTACATGCTCACCTGACATTACTGTGCTATGCTATCACAAAAGCTTTTCATTTGCATGTTTGTAAGCACTGCGGTGTAAAAACAATTTATGTAGCTTAGTATTTCTTATTTAGTTTAAGGTTTTCAAGTAGGTCTATTTCATTTGTTTTTCACTTTTTACTATGCTTGTAATTAGTGTATTTGTTCTTATATTAGTACTGACTGTTTACTTGTCTTCATTAAGCTTGAGGTTTTTTTTTTTTTACTATAGTTAGGGTAATATTAGTTTTTGTAATAAAATGGTATCAAAACATTTTTATATCATAAAAACCTTATTTATAGCAAAAATAACTATATCATGATATATATCTTAATCGTGAAATAAAAATACTCATATCGTGAGTCACACCTTAATCATGATATATGATTAATATATATACAGTATATGAATATGATCGAACGTCATATCGCCCACCCCTAGTTCAACTTTATTTGTTATGAAAGTTAGTGGCACCACCCCCTGCTTCCTGGGTTAATGGCCCCTCAAACTGCCACATCTGAGACCTATGAATAGTAGGAATACCGGAGTCTGAGGTGGGTTCACGCTACTATCCCATGAGCTCCAGGCAGAAAAACAATGCACATATGTACAGTAAAAGGTTTAGCAGAGAAATATGGTCTGGTGTTAGCTGCTCAGCACAACTTTTTCTTCCTGTTTTCCTCAGCAAATATTCATGTGCCATTGCTGTTCTTATTTTGTATTTACTTTGATCGGATGCCAAATGAAAAGCTGCATGACAATGAATCCGTGAGAAGTGTCAGTAGCACTCATTCAATTGATCACCTGTTTCAAAGCCGTACATGTGACAGGCCCACAATGAGAAGCAGTCAGACTACTGCAACATCAGTCCAATCAGTCAATTGTTAGTAGTAGTAAGTAATAAATAGGAGATACAGTCCCTTGGGTGTGTGACATGCATCTATGATACTATCTTAATTGTTGTTTTAATTATGTGCGAGTTGACATTATCAAGTAGCTATGTCACTCCCTTTGCAGAAACAAACAAAAAAAGACTCCTTAAGAATGCACACGTTCACTGTTTTAACTTATTAGAATGCAGTGTGAATGCCTCCAGAATTTAAGACATGGTGGGCAAAAATGCAAATATAAAATTTATATATGCAAATAAATGCAAATATAAAATTTATATAATATAGTTAAGCAATATCACACGAGCAAGAGTGCTATTTTTCAGAATATCAGATTTGTTCAATTAAAGTTAATATTATGAGCTACTTTTAGACACAATCTTGTCAATATTGTCTGTTTTTGCCTTTTCCCCTACTAAAATATTTCTAAACAAAGCTGGGGGAAAACAGGTCTTGTTTTTAAATAATCAGGTCAATTACTCATTGAGTCAGTAATTATGACCCGTGCTTCTTTCTTCGGTTGAGTGAATGGCTCAATGACTCACTAATTAAGTGAATAACCTTGACTTACTGGTGGTTTTAGTTTCATATTTAATGTAGAATTTCATTTTTAAATTAAAAATACACTATTTAATCTCATCATCTTTATCAACTAAATCCTAGAAAATATTGAGATCATCATTTTTGTAAATATTGTAAACCCCTAATAGTCTCCTACTTATATCAAGGTGTTTTGAGTTGGTCAGCTGGCTTTATATGTGTGCTGTGTACACAAATCACTTTGTTTGTTTTTCTTTCTAGGTGAGCCACCCACGGGCTTCCGTGAAGTCCTGTTGAAAGAGGGTCCAGAGGGTTTTGCACGGGCAATTCGACAGCATCAGGGTCTTCTACTGATGGACACCACTTTCAGAGACGCCCACCAGTCTCTGCTGGCAACTCGCGTCAGGACACATGACCTCAAGAAGATTGCTCCCTTTGTGAGCCACAACTTCAATAACCTCTTCAGCTTGGAGAACTGGGGAGGCACGTGACACATTCACAAAATCATTTCTTAATGCACATACATTCACACAGAAGTGGCGAATTAATTAAATAATTACTCTATTTCAAATGAGCAGTTATTGAATGTTCATGTTCTGGGTCACTAAGCTTATTGTCTGTGTATTTCAGTGATTTTTAGATGTTCCTCAGCTCTGTGTGTGTGTGTTGGATTACTGAGGATCAATTCAGCCTTTGATATCACTTCAGTCTTTGGCATGACCTTAAAATCTCTCTTTCTGTCTCTAGGAGCTACATTTGATGTAGCGATGCGTTTTCTGTGGGAGTGTCCGTGGAAGAGACTCCAGGAGCTCAGAGCTCTGATTCCCAACGTCCCATTTCAGATGCTGCTACGTGGAGCCAATGCTGTGGGATACACAAACTACCCTGATAATGCTGTGTTCAAGTGAGATCACACACACATTGGCTAATGTTATTTTCTATCCTCTACTCCTAATCCTTCCCTCACAGAAAACTTTCTGCATATTTGAATGTTTATTAAGATATTATTTAGTGTTTATTAAGCTGTTTTTTCCTCGTGAGGGCTGTTGGCTTGTCTACACAGTTTTGGTGATTACATTTGTAGGCACAACATGAACAACACACACAATACAGTACACACACAATAGAAGGCAGTGCATGTATTGAGAGTTAGAGTTTATACCGTTGCAGCAGTAAACACAGTTGTAGTGCTCTTTACATTAATTTGTCATATATTAGCTTGAGTATTAAGCTAATACTTCATGCTATTTTTGCAGTAATCTGCTTGTGGACAAAGTAGTTAGGATTTTCATAAGCTTCCATTTTAGGAAAACAATGCTTAGAAATGTAAGAAATACACCAATAATCTCCCAACAGCTTTGGTGAAGCTGCACATATTCATTAATTAGTGCTGTCAAATCAGTTATTAATCACATCTAACATCAAAGTTTGTGTGTGTACTGTATATGTGAGGGATTGAACGACTTCAGATACTTCTTCAGTCGACATTTATGTGATCAAAGTCGAGTCAACGTCGACTAGTCGCTGATGACATCATTAATGAACAAATAAGCCTGAATCTTGAGCTGAGAGATTTGAACGCGGGTTGCCTTGTGCACAGCTAGGATATATGACGCAGCGCTGCCCGCAAGGCTGTTGCTCCTACATAACAGCTTTTTTTTATCCGTTCTTATGTCTTTGGGTTGTTACATTTCTCACAGTATTCTGCTCGTGCTAAATCAGAAACAGATTAAGTAAGCACATAAAAATGACATTTATTTGAACGCATTAGTGAGAGAGCGATTGCTTGTGAATTCATTATTTCTGGCAGCGTCTCTCTACTTATAGTGAAGCTGTGGGTTTTAGTTACTAATGCCTTGCTCACACTACAGGAGTTTTAGGCCGATTTATGCCCGATTTCCCCCTCCCGAGAATCGGAGAAAAAATATTGTCGAGGACCTCGATCGGTTGCGCTGTTCGGCACAGATTATCTGGTAATGTGAGGCGTTCACAGATCGAATCTGGCCCCTCCCGATCTGCTCTCACACAAATCGGGCTCGCCCCGATCATATCAAACATGTTTGATATTTATCGGGATGAGCAAGATTGTGATTACGTCAGTACTGTCACAATAGCCAATAGGAAACAAGTCTACAACGAGACGGAAGTGACAGACATTTCTTACCTGCATTTCTCGCTGAAGAACTGACAATCCATGTTCAGTCCGTCTCCCCAACCATTTTCTCATCCACACTCGTTTATTCTTCCGCTTTTTCTCACAACAAACGATGATTATTGATACAGCAAGTTTTCGTGTTACAGTATCCATTTTGTTTACATCCGCTTTCCCGCTTCCGATCTGCTGCGTAGATCACGTGAGGCGCTTCCTCTGGCACGATAATCTTAGTAACATTTTGTAGTGTGTAATGCGCCGCGATTTTCAAATCTTGTAGTATGAGCATGTTTAAGATTTGAGGTAAGAAAATCTGCAAAGATTCTCCTAAAGTGTGTGCTGCAACCAGATTTAAAAATTGGTTAGGATTTCAAAACTCCTGTAGTGTGAGCCAGGCATAAGAGATGTATGCTAGAACTTTTCAGTTTCTAATCAATTTTATTGATAAATCACAGAACAGTGTTGACAATACATTTCTGTGCTACTGAATGTTTCTGTGTGCGCACGATTTGCATGTGATGCGCAAACTATGTGTCTTACAATCAGGGTCCGAAATTAACACCCGCCAAGCGCCAAATGCGGGTAGATTTTCCATTTGGCGAGTAAATCTCAAAAGGCTATCCGCCACACTGGCGGGTGAATGTTCATACCAAAATAGTAATGTAATAAAATGTTTTTAATAAAATGTTTGTCCCGCCATAGTCTTATCTGATCGGTGAGTAGCCGAATGTAGACGAACTGCTGCGCGTGTGACAGGGCGCATGTTTAACTGAAGAACGAGCAGAGAGAGAGAGTGAGCCCCGGTCGCGCGCGCGCTCCTCTCTCTCTCTCAGTGGAGACAGGCGAAAGGCTTCACCGTCTCCTAACCGCTGTCTTCAGCATCCGAAATTAACACCCGCCAAGCGCCAAATGCTGGTAGATTTTCCGTTTAGCGAATAAATAATAAAATAAAATGTTCGGACACTCGGGAGGTCGTGAGATATTGCACACGTTACGAGTCAGTTAAACTGATATTCGCTTCAAAGCAGCGGGTACACGGCACGACTGTCCGTGAGCTTTCGCGCTAAACACAAGAGACCGGAGTTTTCAATGTTGCAGGCAATAGCTTCAGATAGAAAATGACAGAAATGTGTGTGAACAGTAATGGACAGATTATGAACAGCTAAATGAACAGTAGCCATCCCTTTCAACATAAAAACGAGAGAGAGAGAGAGAGAGAGATTAAGAGTGTGTGTGTGTGTGTGTGTAAAATAAAAAATAAAAAAAGTATTATAGCCTACATTTAAAATTTTGCTCTGGACAATTTTTTGTTTGTATTCAACATAATACCTCATTATCTCAATTAAATGTACTGAAATTAATGTATATTTGACACAAAAAGGCTGTTTATTATTTTGGCCGGTAAAAAATATGCTTGGCTGGTGGATTTTTTCATCTACCAGTCCCCGTGGCAGGTGAGCCAAAAAGTTAATTTCGGACCCTGCTTACAATGCAGCAGCGCAATAGTTTGGAACAGCGATTGACATACGTGTTGAATAAGTTGTTTAAAACATGCATTTACCCGATCAATTGTTGAGCATCCAGATGTATAATCAAACATATCTTGTGGAGCGCTCCCAGAGTATGCATTTATTTGCCATTTTAACTGTTGAAAACGGAGCGTAAAAGTGGATTTGTACGATTTCTTTTCCTGACTTGTTCGACATCAAGCTTAAAGAGTCATGGCAGAGCATTAAAGTCGATTAGTCTGTGCAACCCCTAGTATATCATATGAGGCCTGGGAGTGGTCTCACTTGACTTGTGCTAATAATCTACTCCGAACATCTTAAGAAGTGCATAGCAACATGAAAAAATTCACTCTAAACTCTTTAGCAACCCTATTAAAACACGCTAAAATAGTCAGACCAGTTTAGCAACTGCATAGCAACACCATAAAATCACTCAAGCACCTTAATAACCGCATAACACCATACAACTCACAACGTTTTAACAACCACATAGAAACACCCTAAACTTCACTCCGAACTCCTTAGCAACCTCATATCAACAAACTAAAAACATGCAGAACTTTTTAGCAATGGCATAGAATCATGTTAACTCCACTCAGAAAACCTTAGCAACCACACAACAATGCTCTTGCAACCACCCACAACCCCCTTAGTATCATGGCAATGGTTTTCATCTTAAAATTTCCACATTACATAATAAAAACAACATACTGATTGTATCTGTTGGAAAGTACTGTGGCAGGCAGCAAAATATCTGATTTCAGTGGCTTGACTTGAATGTGCATTCACACAAATGTCTCTTTTTACTCTCATAAACGTTAAATGGTGGTTTTTAAGGAGTTGGCTGTAGTGCAGAGCTCAAAACCTTATTTCCATTGATGATCTCTCTCTCTCTTTCTCTAGATTCTGTGAGGTAGCCAAAGAGAACGGAATGGATATCTTCCGTGTTTTTGACTCCCTGAATTATATTCCCAACATGCTTTTGGGGATGGAAGCTGCAGGGGCGGCGGGAGGTGTGGTTGAGGCGGCCATTTCTTACACGGGAGACGTGTCTGACCCCATGAGACAGAAATACTCACTGGAGTACTATCTGAAGCTAGCCAATGAGCTAGTTAAGGCTGGAACACACATACTGGCTATTAAGGTAGATCACGTGTACATGGAAACTACAGTATTGTCCTGACAATCATGTTCAGCACTAACAAAAGCAGAGGTGAAGGATTTGCCAATATAGGATGTAATGACAAAAGACATTTACAGTAATACTCATTCTAGCTCTGTTATTTATGTTACTTCTCTCTATTGCTTTTTTGATCTGCTGTAATGATACAGTGATTATTATAATCTGATCTTCTTTTCTTTGGGGTTTGCTTAAGTGGTTGAAAGCAGCTCTTCTCTCTTTTCTTCTCAGGACATGGCTGGCCTGCTGAAGCCTGAAGCCAGCCGTTTACTGATTGGAGCGTTGCGGGACCGTTTCCCAGACATCCCCATCCACGTTCATACTCACGATACGGCAGGTGCAGGAGTCGCGGCAATGTTAGCCTGTGCACAAGCAGGTGCAGATATAGTGGATGTAGCAGTTGACTCAATGGCTGGCATGACCTCTCAACCGAGCATGGGTGCCATCGTAGCCTGCACCAGAGGAACTAAACTTGATACTGGTGAGTGGACAAGAATCGTATAAAGGTGCAAAAAAGCTCCATTATCAGTTATGTATCAATGCACAGCTCACTATGCACTATTCTTTTGGTCAGTGCAGAAATTTAACTTGACCAACTTGAACTCTAGCTAAGAACATGTCAAAGCCTTAGGCTAGCAGGCAGCGCTCTTGACATATTGCATCACAGCACTTCCTGAGTTCTGGCTTGAGGCCCTTTCCTGATCAGGTTAGTGAGCACTTCTCTTTTGCCAAGATAATCCATCCACCTCACAGGTGTGGCATATCAAGATGCTGATTAGACAGCGTGATTATTCCACAGGTATGCCTTAGTCTGGCCACGCTAAAAGGCCACTCTAAAAGGGGGGTCCGAAAACCAGTCAGTATCTGGTGTGTCCACCATTTGCCTCACGCAGTGCAACATATCTCCTTCGCATAGAGTTGATCAGGTTGTTGATTGTGAACTGTGGAATGTTGGTCCATTCCTCTTTAATGGCTGTGCAAAGTTGCTGGATATTGGCAGGACCTGGAACACACTGTCGTATACGCCGATCCTGAGCATCCCAAACATGCTCAATGGATGACATGTCCGGTAAGTATGCTGGCCATTCAAGAACTGGAATGTTTTCAGCTTCCAGGAATTCTGTACAGTTCTTTGCAACATTATCATGCTGCAACATGAGGTGATGGTCGTGGATGAATGGCACAACAATGGGCCTCAGGATCTCGTCACGGTATCTCTGTGCATTCAAAATGCCATCAATAAAATGCACCTGTGTTCGTTGTCCATAACATACACCTGCCCATACCATAACCCCACCTCCACCATCGACCACTCGATCCACAACGTTGACATCAGCAAACTGCTCACCCACACGACGCCATACACACTGTCTGCTATCTGCCCTGTACAGTGAAAACCAGGATTCATCTGTGAAGAGAACACCTCTCCAAAGTGCTACATGTCATTGAATGTGAGCATTTGCCCACTCAATTCAGTTACGACGACAAACTGTAGTAAGATCGAGACCCCGATGAGGACGACGAACATGCAGATGAGCTTCCCTGAGACGGTTTCTGACAGTTTTTTGCAGAAATTATTTGGTTATGCAAACCGATTGTTGCAGCAGCTGTCCGGGTGGCTGGTCTCAGACGACCTTGGAGGTGAAGGTTCCTGGGCTAAGTGTGGTTACACGTGGTCTGCGGTTGTAAGGCCGGTTGGATGTACTGCCAAATTCTCTGAAACACCTTTGGAGACGGCTTATGGTAGAGAAATGAACATTCAGTTCACGGGCAACAGCTCTGGTGGACATTCCTGCAGTCAGCATGCCAATTGCACACTCCCTCAAAACTTGTGACATCTGTGGCATTGTGCTGTGTGATAAAACTGCTCATTTTAGGGTGGCCTTTTATTGTGGCCAGCCTAAGGCACACCTGTGCAATAATCATGCTGTCTAATCAGCATCTTGACATGCCACACCTGTGAGGTGGATGGATTATCTCGGCAAAGGAGAAGTGCTCACTAACACAGATTTAGACAGACTTGTGAACAATATTTGAGAGAAATAGGTGTTTTGTGTACATAGAAAAAGTCTCAGATCTTTAAGTTCGGCTCATGAAAAACAGGGGCAAAAACAAAAGTGTTGCGTTTATAATTGTATTCAGTGTGTGTGTGTATATATATATATGTATGTACTATATATGTATGTATATTAGGGGTGTAACGGTACATGTATTCGTACCGAACCGTTTCGGTACAGGACCTTCGGTACGGTGCACATGTGTACCGAATGCAATCTTTCACGTAAATTAGGCTAGTTTAGTGTGCGGATTCTGCGGAACATACGTCAATTCCGAGTTTCCACACGAACATATTAAGTGTCGGAAGTCTCCGCGTTGTGTTGCCATAGATATCGAAGAGCTTTGTAGATAATGTGTGTTGCACTTGCGCTTGAGCTTGAGCGCGTGAATTTTTTTTTTCCTCCAAACCACTTCAGCGGAAATCCCGCCCTGCAGCTGACTCTAAAGTTTTCATTGGTCATGCTCATGTCAAACAATCACCTGATCCCTAAACCTACCGTCACTGTAACCTAAACCAATGAAATCGGCTGCAGGGCGGGATTTCCGCTGAAGTGGTTTAAAAATTAAATTTAAAAAATTCACGCGCTCAAGCTCAAGTGCAACGCGCATATCTACAAAGCTCTTTGAGAACTACATACAAACTGGGATTGGTAATGCTGCACTCACTGTCTGTAATCCATAGTTATTTATATTATTCATTATATTCTATGTGATATTGGTTTAGGAGTATTTTATTTAGTGGAGAACTTTGCAGCTGTATTTTATTCCTTATAATTTTTTTATTTTATTAACTATATATATAATATATATATATATATATATATATATAATATATATATATATATATATATATATATATATATATATATATATATATATATATATAAATAATATTAAAACGTTAATAATACATATATTTATTATATTTTATTAAAAAAGTGTTTAAAAAAGTGTAAACAAATTGTAACAAAAAAAAGTTTATAGTAAACATTCAAACAACCAGCAGTTTAATGTTTGCATTTCTTTCCCTTACTGTACCGAAAATGAACCGAACCGTGACTTTAAAACCGAGGTACGTACCGAACCGTGATGTTTGCGTACCGTTACACCCCTTATGTATATCAGAAATTATTCTAATATTCTGGTTTGGTACTCATGTAAAATTTCTTCTTTTTCTTGTTATTGCTGAAAACTGTTGTCCTGTCCCCACACACACACAAATTGTCAGCTTTTTTTTTTTTTTTTGGTTAATTCCACTACTGTCATGCCACAACAACAGTTTGAAAATATTGAATAGTGCTGAGCAAGTTAGTTTAAGTGAGAACAAACAATAAGTAAACGTTTACGTTTTTATAGATTGTGTTTTTGGCCTAGGTCAGTACATGTGCAGTTTTCGTTCAACAGGCTGCCCATGGTCAGTTAATTCGGCCTAAGTGACAGTCAGGCTCAATTGATTAATGATGTCTAATTAGTCAAGTCGCTGAGCTCATTAATCAAGGGACTCAGCAGGGCCTGTCGTCAAATATCAATACATTTGTACTTTTATACAGTTACAGTAGTGTGCTGTAGTGTATGTGAGCTTTACGGTTTGTGTAAGTGTGATAATTGCTGTGTTCTGAGAGGTGTGTTAAATAAAAGGAATGCGTTGACACACACTGGACAAAGACTAATGACAGCAAAAAAAAGAGACGTAGAGTACCTTCCCTTTCCTCCATTTTGTTTTTAACTGCACTTACACATTTTTTCCCCTTCCTCCACTTCATTACCGTCAAAGTTATGTCATACCTTCTCTGCCCAGTCTTTCTCTCCCTCTCATCCCCTCCTCTGTCCCCCCAATACAGTTCCTTAGAGGCAGAGTGGTTAGGTAATGGTCGCTGCACTTTGGTTTAAAATTCTCCAGAGTCTAATATATGTTCTTGGACGATCTCTCATGTAACCACATCATACACAACAATCTGTCAAGGTCTCTCTGTAAACACTGAGATACCAATTTTAACCTGATGGGTGAAAGATGAAAAACAGAGAAAAATTAGAGAAATAAATTAAGAGCATAAAAAGAGAAAATTATTTTTTTGACTTTGAGAAAGAAATGCATTCTAGTGTCAGTGCCAGTGAAGCTTCTCTTGATCTGACGTCGCAGGACAGAAGGCCTGAAGAACGATAGGCCCCGCAACATTAGTGGGGACCTTAGGGAAATAATCTGGTCTAGGGTGGAGAAAGGCCTTCACCATGCCAGGTACAAATTCCAGGCACAAAGGATCTACCAAAAGGGCTTGCAGTCTCTGGTTCTTCTGAGAGACGAAATGGCAAGAAGGAACACAGCCTGAAAGTGAGGAACTTTTCTGAAACCTTTTCAGTTGGCTCAAAGGGAGCCATAGAAAGGCCTTCCAATACAATCGCCAAATTCCAGGCCCTCACTCTGGTGCGTACTGCAGGTCTCAGCCTCAAGGTGCCATAGAGGAAACCTAAAGACGCACCACAAAAAGGAGTGTGGTAAGCAGCTATGGCCGCCACCTCTACCTTTAAGGTGGAGGTGGATTACCCTGCGGATAACCACTCCTGCAGGAACTCCAGCACTGTACTAACAGGGCAGTTAACTGGGTCCAGCTGGCGCTATCCGCACCATGAAGTGAATACTCTCCACTTCAGGGCATATAGTTTCCTTGCGAAGGGAGCTCTGGAGTGAAGTATGGTCTGAACATTCTCGGTTGAGAGACCTGAGTCTATGAGCTGAGCCCCCTCAGGGGCCACAGTTTCCACAACTCTGGACGAGGGTGAAAGATTATGCCCCCTGCTTGGGACAGAATCTGCCTGACCAGAATCTCTCAGGGAGAGCCGTCAAGGAGTGAAACAATGTCCGAGAACCAGACTCGTGCCAGCAAAAATGGGGCAACTAGCAGAAGACAGGCCCCGTCCCAGTGAACTCCAGAACTTCCGGGAGCAGAGCGTTCAGGGGAAATGCGTACAGACGCAGCTTCGGCCACGTCTGCACCATGGTATCCGGCCCAAGAGGAGCTTGGTGACTGAGGGAGAACCATAGTGGACAATATGTTGTGTCTAGAGACGCGAAGAGGTCTACTTCTGCTCGACCAAACTTCTCCTATATTAGCTTTACCACCTAGAGGTGGAGTCTCCATTCCCCGGGCCTCAGGTTTTTTCCACATAACCAAGGCACGTAGGCATTGCCGCATGACCTTGATCATGCAAAATGGGTTTCTCCTCTGGGAAAACCCCTTGGTTTTGAGCCACCACTGCAGGGGCCGCATGTACAGCAGGCCAAAAGGTAATCACATTGGACACAGCTGCCATGAGACCCAACAGTCTTTAAAACTTTTTGACAGTTAGTGATTGGCCTAGCTTCAGATTCAATGATCTATACTAAGCTATGTTAAAAGTGCTGCCGCCAGACCCGGAGATCGGCTGAATGGATTCGAAAACGGTAAAACTCTAGGGGAGTTGGAAAATGAGCCTATTTCCAAAGAAAGTGGAGTGTTCCTTTAACTAATGAATAATAGTAATCAGTAAATAATCAGTTATTATAAAGTGTTAATGATTTTTTTCTTGAGAACCACATTTTTTCCTTGAGAAACTAAGCTTTTTTTTCTTTTCTTTTTTAATACTATTTGTTATGACCCATCCAAAAAATTGATGGCGAAAAATACTAGAAATTGTGTGAGATTACAATTCCGTATAGAGATATACACTATATTGTTTTCTTTTCTAGCACATGAGCATGTGTGTTTGTGTGTTAAGTACATCGTTTTTTTATTCATAGGCGCATCTGTTGAGGTAATTGGTCACAGTAGACGTCTAGTTTCCTGAAGATCCCTTTTTCCCTCTCATCACTCTCTCTTACTGTCATTGGTTTTCTCTCTAGTGTATTGCGCTGGTTAATTTAGTTGCCAGTGTAGCCGGCTAGCACAGGTAAAGATTTAGCTCACTGTATCTCTGCCTGAGCTGTTAGAGCCATTTGTTATTAATGCCACACACACACACATTTATTGTACCAAGCTTGTCAGAGCCTCTTACATGCATCTTGTTTTCATTCTTTATGTTCATTCGTTTTCTTTTATTTTTATGTTTTTATGTTGTATATTTTTGCTGTATTGCCCTGACTAGCTGCCCTACCATTGATTTGTGTGCTCTAGCTGAGTTGCATATTTGGGTTTTTTCTCTCTCTCCCCCTTCTCTTCCCCCTCTTTTCTCTTTTCCTTTATAGCACACATATTCTCTCCCATTTTTCCCTCCCTTACAGCTTTTTTATTCACATCTTCTAATCTTTCCCTTTATTTCCTGTTTTCACTCGTTCTCTTCCGCCTACACTCATCTGTCCCTATGTTTGTTTTCCTTCTGCATCTGTAAGTTCTTTTTCTTCCATTTCCATGTTTTTCTATGCAGTCTTCAAGCCCACCGCTTCCACTAACACTTCTTTCTCATATTCCATCTGTCACTTTTTCTCTCCATCTCTTGATTAAATGGAAAGACACATTCAGACTCACTTCCACAATCAAACCTTTTATTCCTGTGCAAGCCCTTTGTGTTCACTTTTAAATGTCTCTCTTGCTTTGTCTTCAGTCTTCTCTTTTTCTTCACACATTCTTGTACATCTATCTTTGTGAGGACATTTATTGACACAATTCTCTAGCTCCTTACCCTAACCCTACCCTTCACAACTAACTGCCTAATCTGAACCCTCACCATAAACCTATACTCTTAACCTAATAATAACATTATAAGTATAAGTATAAGTATAAGTATTATTATATAACCAAATATTGATTCCAAAATATCGCACAGTTTGATTTTTAATCTCTCATTGTGACTTCATATCTCACAATGTGATTTTTCAATTCATCACGTTATGCTACTTTGTTTTACAATCTGACATTATTTTGAGCTTTATCTCACAATTAACTTTTGATTATTCTGAGGTGGAAACAGGCTTCCATACTCGCATATCCAAGTTGGTGTTCAATTAGATGGTCGGCCAGATGGTCTCCCGGTTATAAAGTACCCAAAACCCCTCTAAAACCATCTAAACACCAGATTAACCACGCTTGGCTAGGCCACCACCTTAGGCTGGTTTAAGATGGGTGGTGAATGTTGAATGCCACAATTTGTTTTAGAGCCTTGTCTTAAATCTGCTGTAAGCATTTTTCTTACAATGTCATGCATAAAATATCCCTAATACCTGACAGATATCGCTGAAATAGGTGCCTTGGGAAATCAAACTTGTCTCTGTGTCAGCCCAAAGCTCTGTATACAGCAACAAACTGACAAATTGAAAAAAAATCAACCAATCAGAAAACTGGTCCATATTGTACTGTCATTTATAGCTCATGCAATCACACATACAGTACATACTTCATATGTTCATAAATGTTCGGGGGCATTTAGGGCCATTTATCTACTGTAGTGACACATTAGAGAATGATAGAGTTCAGTACATGATGTACTGTACATTGACATCGCTTAATGGATTGGTTACTATTGTCTATTGGAATGATGCGAACCCAGCAGGAACATTAAAATAGCAGAGAACTTCTCACTTATGAAATGTGTGCGTGTGTGTGTGTGTGTGTGTGTGTGTGTGTGTGGCCTGAAGACAGGAAAGATGACTCTTGTGGCATCAGGCTTAATTAAATCCACATTGATTATTACAGTCTGACTTTATGCAGGGTATTTATTGATGGATTGATGGTGTGTTTTGAGATGTGTCAGATTAGGACAGCAATATCAGTCAGTCAAATGTCTCTAGCAAAAAAAAAAAAGAGCGAGAGCTTCTAACACTACCACTTAAATGCATCTGAAAGGACAGGGTGATTAATTACATTGAATTAATACTTTCAGCCCAGTCATTTCCATCTTTAATATATTTCTGTCTTTCCTATGTTTTAAAAGACAATTTTACAGATGACTAAGTGACTCTATTCACAAATTACTCTGAGCAGTCACTGTCTTGTTAAACAGATTTGAAAAGGCAGTCTTATGTCACAGCTTGTGGGAATATGAAATTCATATTATGAACTTGGAATAGTTATGGTTAAATAATTGATATAGCCAAACCTGTGACCTGTACTTAATTTGCATGATTGTTGATCATTGCATTGCTTGTAAACATCCTACACTTACCGGTAGTATAAAAAAAGGATAATGTACAGTCAATACAGACCTCTGATCTGCATAGGGACAATCATCACCGTCTGGCTGAATGTACAGTATACATTTTCCTGCTAATTATGTGGCTACTTACCAAATAAGTAAAATATTGAAATATTGGTTATCTTATTCTATATAATACGAGAACCAGCAGCATTACCTCAGCTTTTTTTTTTTTTTTTTTTTTTGACAATGGTAACTTTTACAGTCAAAAATATGTATCATTTTGTTAATTAGTTATATATTTTATAATATAAGAATGATGTATAACATTTCATTTAAAAAAAAGAAAAGAAAATCAAGCATTCCAGAGAGCCATGTAATATAGCTCAACAGTGCCTGTCCACATTTTACATTGCGTTGGTTCCAAAAGATTTTTCTTTTCCATTCATTTTGACACTTGGGATTTAAAAAAAAAAACACTCAACCAGCTTCGAGCTGATATTACAAACTTTGATTTTAAATACAAACCAACAAACAAGAAATTAAGACAAAAAGACAATACAAAAAGATATACAGAAATATAAGTAGTTAGAGAGTATAGTGAAATTTGCAGTGGGAGTGGGAGTGGGCAGTCGCTGCAGAGATCTTTTAGCATTTTGTTCACTGCAGTTTTATGATTGGTCGATATTTCTCTGCTGGATCATGTTTACTGTCTTCACCAGCAATCATGCTGTTAAACCATTTGTTTTTTTAAATACATTGAAACAAAAGGGTGTCTTTTTTATTGAAAATTGGTGTCTTCTAATAATACATCATATTGCTTTAATAAGCTCTCTGAAGTCATATGGCTTATTATTTTACAGTGACATTGCAGTGTTTGTAACACTTCTCCTGTCACACAGGTGTCTCTCTGGACAGAGTGTTTGACTACAGCGAGTACTGGGAAGTGGCTCGTGGTCTGTACGCTCCCTTCGACTGCACCGCCACAATGAAGTCTGGTAATGCAGATGTTTATGAAAATGAGATCCCAGGGGGCCAGTACACCAACCTTCACTTCCAGGCCCACAGCATGGGCCTCGGTAACAAGTTCAAAGAGGTGAAGAAAGCCTACGCTGAAGCCAACAAGCTGCTGGGAGACCTTATCAAAGTAAGACCTCCAAAAATCTCATTTTGATTCCAAATGTGTCACCCACTCACACACTCTCTCTCTATCTCTCTCTCTCTCTTTCTCCTCCTCCTCCTCCCCTGTTCCACATACTGAAGAGTGTCCTTGAAGGCCAGTTAGAATAAAGTGACTTTTTCTTTTCTATTGGATTTGCTGTCATTTACATTCCACAAGTATATAATCACAGCTCTGTAATTTTTGTTCCTGTTGGTTCAAACCTAACAATTAACTTAAAACATAGAAATTATCTGCAGTGTACCCTAAATTTTGCATGTAGACTAAATAGCAATTTCATCGCGGGCACACTTCATTCTTTCCTCTGTTCACATTAAAATAATTACACTTTACAAAATTATTTTAGAGACGTTGGATGGATATTTCGAGTCAATGGGATGAGCTGACGTCCTGTCACCATCCAGAATCTCTGTGACTAACAAGAACAACTTCTGCCACTTTCTGTCAGAGGAACAGTGTGATTGTGAGAGTTCTGGTTATCAGCTGATCTGCCATATAAACTGATACCAGCATTCAGTGTCAACTGCCAATGTTGGCTTCTGCTTCGTTACGTTCTGTCTCCTAAGGCCAAATAAACCGATCAGCTGAAATGTGTCTGGAATCTGTTGCTTCAGTATTTTGCTCAATGCAATCAATTATTGGGGTTCTCCTAATAGAAGTTTCTGTTTACCTCCAGTGTATCTGCATGTGATTGTTATTCAGTTCACCCTCTTTATCTTGTTTTTCTGTCAGTGCATTCCTGCCTGCACTTGTTTTTGTTGTTGTTGTTGTTTTTTCACACCATCTCTCTCCAATTTAGGCTAGTTCATGGGTTTGGGGGAAATGGGCTAGACTGTGGGAGTTTGTGGTGATTCTATTTATATTCCTTTTGCTATTGCCATCTCTTTCTCTCTCTCTCTCTCTCTGCAAAGGTATGTACAGAATGGCATGCCACATTCTATTTTTAAAAGAAAATTAGTATGCTTATGCATCATTTATACTTTGTACAGTATGTGAATTTTCTTTATTCATGGAATACCTGCATGATCTACATTTTCCAGAATTCTGTTTAAAACTAATGAACCATGAGTGATATCCTTTACCATATGATGTATTCACTTTTATTTTAAGGATACATTGAAGTGATCAACAGTAAAGTGACACTAAAGACATTACATTAGCCGTGTTTCCACCGTCGGGCAAAAACATTCTCTTTGCCTAACCGTTCCATTCGGTGCTGATCCGGCCCAGCGGGTACGGATATGCTTTAATGTTCCAATCTGAGGCTGATAATGGAACAAATGTGTCAGCAATTACCTTGGTAACACAAGAGTTTACAGACGTTATGAGATGTAAATAGCTACACTCTATGAAGGATGATTAGATATTTCTTTTAATTTTATTATTAACTTGTGTTTGCGTCTCTCAAATAGCGCACTTGGCCAGCTACAGAGAAACAGCCAGGCAACAGACAAGTGTGACCAATTCTGAATGGTGACATCACTGCTCGCATTTTACCAGTACTGTTAGCCAAAGCGTGTGGACCCGGCCGAGAGCGCTCTGTAGTCTTTCCGTGCCAAACCAAGCCTAAGTGGAAATCCACTGGAACCATTCCTTTCCGTTCATAGAACTGTTCGGCCCGACGGTGGAAATGTGGCTATTGTTAAAGTTTCAAATAAATGCTGTTCTTTTGGACTTTCTATTCATAAAAGAATCGTGAAAAAAATGTATTACTGTTTCCACAAATATATTTCAACATTGATAATAAGCAATGTTTCTTAAACACCAAATCTGAATGATTTCTAAAGGATCAATGGCTGCTGAAATTCAGCTTTGCCATCTCAGGAATAAATTGAAAACATTAAAATACCAAACAGTTTTAAATTGTAATAATATTTCACATTGCAGTTTTTACAGTATGTTTAATAAAAAAAAAATTAGAATAATAATTATATATATATATATATATATATATATATATATATAGGTGAAACTCAAAAAATGAGTATTGTACAAACGTTAATTTATTTCAGTAATTCAACTTAGAAGGTGAAACTAATATATTGTATAGACTCATTACATGCAAAGTGAGATATTTCAAGCCTGTATTTGTTATAATTTTGAAATTAGAATATTGTGAAAAGGTTTTCATAAGCTGTAATCCATAATCATCAAAATGATAACCAATAAAGGCTTGACATATCTCACTTTGAGTCTATATAATATATTAGTTTCACCTTTTAAGTTGAATTACTGAAATAAATTAACTTTTGCACGATATTAAAAAAATTGAGTTTCACCTGTATATACTGTATATATATTTACAAATATTTATATAATAGGCAGCAAAGTATATATAGTGCACAGTAAGCATTATGACAGTTTTTCATTCTGAACACAACCTTCATGTCTTGCTCTTCCTTGCTACCAAGTTTGCTGGGACACACACCAACACACACTCCTTTAATTCTGTTTCTTTTGAAGCAGCAGCAAGCACTGACACACACAAACCGTTCTCTTGAGTTCAAAGCTCTCTCTGTCCATGCCGATGGCCAAACAGATGTACCCTGTCAGTTAGCCAGAGATACCCTGCACAATAACACGGGAGAGAGTAAACACTTCTAGACGTGTGTGTGTGTGTGTGTGTGTGTGTGTGTGTGTGTGTGTGTGTGTGTGTGTGTGTGTGTGTGTGTGTGTGTGTGTGTGTGTGTGTGTGTGTGTGTGTGTGTGTGTGTGTGTGTGTGTGTGTGTGTGTGTGTGTGTGTGTGTGTGTGTGTGTGTGTGTGTGTGTGTGTGTGTGGAAGCAAAGACTGAGAGACAGAAGCAGAGAGCGACTGAGATGTACACAGAAGGGATTACTGTACGTCAGAAAAGCAGTAAGAGGAGACACTGACGGGCTTTAGGATTGCTGTGTGTGTGTGTGGTTGCGATTGTGTGTTTGATCCCCTCTTAATCCCGTCTCAGTCTCATCTTATAACACTTTCCCTGACAGCCTCCATCACAGTGGCTTGGCCTGACCGAGTTTTGCATTGTGTCTGGGTACTTAACAAATCCTCTACTTAATTAACAACCCATTGATTTCTCTCTCTATTCGAACTAAAGGCAAAAGTTAAAGGATTTTTCAGTAACTTAGGGTGGCTTCCTCATAATTTTAATCTTTTACAAGAAACGTGGTTTATTTTGGCTTCAGACTATCCTGTTGAGCATCCAACCAACAATGTAGCCAAATATTAATGATTGGGGGGAGTGGGGACCAACTTCTTTTCTTGTTTAACTTTTTTTTAGGGCTAATTATTTTAATTGATCAGCCACTATTCATAATTTTCAGATGGTGTATATTGACTTTCTTGTACTGGACAGTATCTACTGCCTACTTTTTTTTTTAAAGTATTTTTCAAATGGTAACATGCCACATTCTTGTCACATAAACTTGCTATGTTGGTTTAAGTCTGTAAGGGACTTCCAGTCCTTACAAAAAAAAAAATTACATTAATCATTTTTTTTTTTATATATATAAATTAATTATTATTATTAAAAAATATATACTGTTTATTTATATTGCATGTTTTGAAAAATGCTTTAGTGCAGTCATCAAGGTTTCCCAGCAAGTTGTGATGCAATCGTGTGCAATATTGTTGGTTGGTTAAACAGGTAGTAAGAGTACGTATCAAAGTGGATAGTATTAAAGTTGACAGAATTTATTGGAAGAAGATAAATAAATAAAAAAATTGAGAAGGGAGACAAAATCAGTTATTATTTATGTATGAATACGTTTGAATATGCATATAAACAATCAGACTAACGGAAATGAAATCAAAACTGGCTGATGATGCAGAGAAAATAGCTGTGTGTCACAGATGGGAGAGATGAAGATGGGAAATATAACAGGTGTGCAATGAGGATGATGAAGGAGGCTCTTTATCTCGCAGCAGAGTAGCTCACAGTGCCTTTTATGTGTTGAATTTCATATTTACATTGTGTACTATTAATTGTTAAATGCACACTACCGTTCAAAATTCTAAAGTTTGGAGTCTGTACGATTATTGTTTTATTATAATATTTTAATGTATACTTTTATTGAGCAATGATGCATTTAATAGTTTAAAATCTCTGAATCCTCAGAAAATCCTGAGAAAAGTTTATCTAAGTTTAAAGCGGCACAACTGTGTTCAACATTGACAATAATAAGAAATGAGGAGCTCTTTACCAAAACGCTATAAATCCATTTCAATAGTTTTCAGGAAATATTTTTTTTTTACCTAGACCCACACATTTTGTGAATATTCAAATTATCCTGTTAAAATTTATTTTTTTGCTCAGTCTGAACATGTTGAACAATGATTATTAAATCAAACAACAATATTGTTGATGATAAATTCAAAGTTTTTTTTTTTTTTTTTTTTCAAAAAGCTATAAATCCATAAATTTTTCCAAAAATATATTTTCCAAAAAAAAATTCAAAAAATGTATGGTTTGTCTTTTAAAAAAACAACAACAAGAGAACATGCAACATATAATCAGGGACTCATACTATAAATGAATATAAATTAAATAGGTGCAAATGCATTAAATAAATTAAAGCCAAATAAAATAAATAGTAAAATTAACTAAATTGTCAAAATAAAATATATATTTCCAATGTTGTCCACATAAAACAAATAATAAAAAAATAACACGCATACAAATGCCAGTCCTTAAATACAACAATGTTAAAAATCAAATAATTTAGTAACACATTTAGGCTAATAGTCATTCGGTGCCGAACCTGAAAACAGTTATGATAGTAAGCCTAATGATAACAATATTCAGGCCTACTATACGTGTTGTAGCCATTAAATACGTGCATTTAGTTTCAGATTTGTTAAAATATTATAATGTTATTTTTTTCCCATCTATGTTGATTATGAAAAGTGTATAGCATGAGTAGGATGCGCAATATATTGGGAGACATGGTCAGACATGATTTTGGCCACTTAATTAAGTTAAGTTAAGTTGTTTTCTTTTAAAGTCAGTGAATTTCGTTTTGTATAAATTGTATCTTAATTTTAATATTTTTTCATCAACCAATTGCCTGGATTTAATAAATAAGAAGCAAATAGCAGACAATAATCATGACATGAAGGCGTTGGCGCGGTCACTTGCATTGCACGTGAACTGGAGCACATATCATAAATTAACCGAAACTCAGCGTATGCCTCACATACATGAGAAATATATCTATATAGAAAACTTGAAATGTCTTTAAACGAAACAATTAAAAACTAAAAGAAATAGGCTAGCCTACTCTCATTATGTAATCCATTACATGCATTTCTCTCTATAGGCGCGTTCACTACAGAGATGGTGATCGTCAATTTCATATTTGCAGACACTGACACAGAAAACACTAGTAATAAAAATTGCAATTTTCGAATGATATTCGACTTTTTCTCCTCGATTGTCGAATGCCAATTTTAGCAGAAATTATAACGTAGTTGAAATTTATCATCAGATCGTCCGGCGACAGCCTCTCGGCCTGACAAAAACCTTTGGCTGCAGCTTTGTGTTGACATCCCACTGTTAACGCGCCAACCGAGTGACAAACCTTCTTTTTTTTCTTTCTTTTTTTTTGGTGATTCTCTTTGTCCAGTCTGCGTTTTCTACCCCCAGGTGTAGGTCTCACTGGCTCATCAAGGCCATCAAAAGTGTTTTCACAGTTTAAAGCACTAATTTTGAGGAATGAATGAACATAAACAAACCTCTTTTCGCGCTGGATTGCGTAGCACGCTCACCGAATTCTGATTGGTCGAGGGGATGTATCGCGTTTAGGCTAAAAATAGGTTCGGCGCTTATCGCGTTTTGGAAAGGAACAGCATCTTGCAGTTCATTTTAAACAAGGAAATATAGCGATTTGGCATGAAACATTGATGGAGCAGTGAATAGGTTCAGTACACAGCAAAATGACTTGACAAACTAATTTTTCTTTTTAAATGGCGTTTATCGTGTTTTGGAAAAGAGCTCTTCAAATGTTACTTGGATAAGAGGCTTAAAAAAAAAGAAAATAGTAATATTTTTAGAATACCACTTTAATCTTGTTCAGTTACTACTTTATTCTTGTAAAGGGTCTGTTATGGATTTATTTTCAAAATGTTATGCCTGCATTCTTGAAAACAACATAATAAAATAGTATCCCACATTTAGGGTACTATGATATTCTTTATTCTTCTAATTTCTGAACACAACCAAAGTCTCAGACAATGCAGGAGCACTCAAGCTAGGTCTAGCTCCAGAGTCTTTAGGATTTGATTTAACATAAGCTTCAGCGTCTTTGACTTCAAATGACTGTGGCAGGATTAAGGAAACGTTCATGCTTAATTTAGTGAAATCACATTTGATTATCCAGACAGTTAAGTTTTCCTATTACTGAGAGTCATTTCTCTATGAACAGTATTCCCTGGCTGAGATTGCTGAAGCAGAAGACTTATGCAAGAGTCACAGCATTTTAACATTTTTCAAAGAAGTCTACTCATGTAACGGTTTGTAATGTTGACATTTATATGCATAAGAAGTTTTATAATTGGTCACATTAGGGTTCGGAGGTCCCTACTGTGTCATCCAATACAGTCCCAGTGGTGCTATAGAGTCACTCTGGAAAAGTCTTTGTACATGTCATGTCTGTGGCTTTGTATTTAAACAAGGATATTACTCTTGCGTAACCTTTGTAGGAGTCTATTACAAAACTTAATCCTATATGTCACTCACATTTCTTTCCTTTTTTTTAACCTATTCCCAAGTCAGACTACTTACAGTTCATTAGTTTTTTTTCATACTATGTTAATACAATGATATCCTTTGAAATATCTTGGAGTGCAATGTTAATTTATAACCACTACTATGGCACATATCAAAATATTTGATGCCATCACTGTACCACAGTGGCGAGGCCAGACATTTTAAAGTGAGTGAACCTTGGCAAAATAGGGTGGACCAATGATGATTAGTTAAGCTTCACAGACCATATTACTACAACTGGTCCTGCAGATTTGCTTTATACAACATTAGGAAGATTAGACCCTTCCTATCAGAGCAGGCCACACAACTCCTTGTCCAAGCTCTTCTTCTCACCAGACTGGACTATTGTAATGCTCTTATAGCGGGCCTTCCGGCATGTACTATCAAGCCTTTGCAACTGATCCAGAATGCAGCAGCGAGGGTGGTCTTCAACAAGCCGAAGAAAGCCCACTTCACACCTCTCTTCATCAGTTGGCACTGGCTGCCAATAGCCGCTCGCATCAAATGCTTGGCACTGATGCTTGCCTACAAGACAACCACTGGCTCTGCACCAATATACCTAAACTCGCTAGTTCAGACTTATGCGCCCTCCAGAAGCTTGCGTTCTGCAAGTGAACGACACTTCGTGGTGCCATCCCAAAGAGCCACGAAATCACTCTCACGGACCTTGTCCTGGACTGTTCCCAGCTGGTGGAATGACCTGCCTATCTCAATTTGAGCAGCTCAGTCTTTAGCCATTTTCAAAAAATGTCTAAAGAAAGACACATCTTTTTCGTCAGCACCTGACCAATTAATACTAGCACTTGCCTTTTCTATTCTATTTGTTTTGTTTAAAAAAAAAAAGCTTTGTGTACTGTGCTAGACTAACTGAGACTTGTTGCAGCACTTGTATACTGTTGCCCTCTTGTTGGTCTGATTGCTTCTATTCTTCTCATTTGTCTTTGGATAAAACCGTCTGCGAATTTTTTATTGTAGATGTACTATCAAATTATATAATTTTGCAATATATGGGATAAGAATGATTTGACAATTAAGATTAGTTAAATATGATTTATTGTCAGCCAGCAGTTTCATGAAAACAACAAAATCCATTAATAAAGAAAATAACAAATGAATAGAATGAGAACAATAAACGAAGATAAGTAATGATAGGTGGAGCGTGCGTTATGCTGAGCAAGGCTTAGCCTTCTCCTGGCCACACACTGGAGACTAGCTGGGAATGTTCTCACTCAAACCACTGCCTGATGCTGCTTCTGATTGCTTTTAGAGGGAAAAACTGTCCATATCTGCTGGTCTACGAACAGGTTTCTCTGTAATAATAGCATATTGGCAATTTGGCATACGACCCCATGCGTATCTGTGTTTGCGCTATGGAGAGTGTCAAAGGTTTCTATTTACAACGTGTTGATTTCTTGAAGCAGTGGCCAATCAGGGGTGCTTAAGTTAGAATCCACTCACCGTTCAAAGCACCAGAGTTTATATCCAGTGCTGAGATCAATTCTTGCAAATCCTCTCATTATAACAAACAATAAAAATGTTCATGCTTGACCAGCAGCCATGTACATGTTGCAAAGTCTTGGGACTAACATCTGTTAAATTCATGTGTGTATTATTGTTTTTTAGGCCTATGCTTGATTGTTTTGCTGTACATAAGGTATTATTTCCACAGAGCGGAAATACTCTGAGCGGAACTGTACTATTTATGTGAAAGAAAAATTGTGTGACATTTAACTTTTTATTCCTCTCCTTAATCTCTTTCTTTTTTCCCTTCTTTGTTCCCTTCTTTTTTCCCTTCTTCACCCCCTGTATGTCTTTCCTCCTCTCAAATCCTCATGGATCTCTCATTTCTATATGGTTTTCTCACTCTCTTGTTTTGTCCTTTTGGTTTCTTTAGTCATTTTCTGTAAAGGATGTTTAAAATAGATTTGAAGTATTGTTCTCTAATTATTTTGTGTTGTTCACATTTAAAGGAATGGCTCACTCAAAACATTTTTTAAATCACTCAACCTCAAGCTGTTTCAAACTGCCTTTCTTTCATGGAACAATAGGTGTAGTTTTAGAATATCCTGAAAAGAATGGCCAATAATATGAAACTGAATAGAGGTACATTTTATTATGAAACTGAAATTGACCATTTATAAGTCTTTGTAAACTAATCTTTCTTTTGATGCAGATCTCATTGAATCTTTTGATAATTCAAGTATATTCTTAATTTTTCAACATTTTTGTGTTCTATGGAACACTAAGGCATACAGGTTTAGAACAAATGATGACATAACTTTCATTATTGGGGGAACAATCTCTTTAAGAAAGAAAGAAAATCCTTGTCTTGATCTGACCTCTCCACAGATCAATTCCTCTTTTGATGTCCAATTTTTTTTTCTAGTTTATTTTTTTTCAAAAAGTTCATGTTTGCTTTTTGGGGTTTGTAGCAGTGTAATGTGAATTGATTATTATGCCTGATTTGTCACTATAATCGTTGGTAAGCGTTTCTAGCTGAGGGGGAGAATTTTCAGCTTGTGGATGTACCGTACAGTTTATTTCCCTTTGAAATGTGCTGTAAGAGTTTGTTTTAAAAGTTTCCAGAAAGTAATAGCTCTATTTTGTATAAATTCTGTGTCTCTGTCTCACTTTGTTTCTCCAGGTGACCCCCTCGTCTAAGATTGTGGGTGATCTGGCTCAGTTTATGGTGCAGAACTCTCTCTCTCGGGCTGATGTGGAAGAGAGAGCAGACGAGCTCTCCTTCCCTCTGTCTGTTGTGGAGTTTCTGCAAGGACACATTGGAATACCACACGGAGGATTCCCTGAGCCCTTCAGGTCAAAGGTGAGTTTAATGAAAACTGATGTAAAAGTACAACAATATTTCGCATAGAAATGTTCCTTGGAGAATTTTTTTTCATTAGAATCAGTCATTTAGCAGACAACTTTTATCAAAGGCAACTACAAATGTGGACAGACACAAGCAGGGTTTTTTGTTTTGTTTTTTGAGAGTGACAGTGGCTTTGTTTTTTAATTATCTCTAGCCACACATAGAGAGAAAGAGTTTGAGCGATGAGAAAATAAAAAGGTGAGAGGATGCTATAAAGTGAGAGGCAGTTCATAAGATCGTGAGAATAGCTTTGTGTGAATCCATCACAAAGTTTGTGTATGTGTGAAAGACAGGATAAGAGACTAAAGGTTTAAGACGGAGTAAAGCTTGTCACTTGCAGGCTCCTATCTCTAGTGTCTGTGGCGTTTCCTCCTCCTTGTGCTGAAAGACTTGCTGAGAAAAGAAACCAGATTGATCCACTATAATGCACAAACACACACATCTACAGTCATATGGTCACAGAAGAGACTTTTGCTTTATTTTTTAAATGGAGTTGTTACTGAGGAGTGAGGACAGACATCCTGCTTTTGCAGTCGAGGGCAAATTAACTTTGATTTCCTATTTCTCTGGCACACACAGAGACAGACAGACAAACCCTTTTGAAGCACTCTGAAGTCCAAAAATGAAAGATCAAAAGCTGTTTATCAGCACTGGCAGCATTTCCCTGTAATAGAGCTCAACGTGTGGCCTCACTGTACAGAGAAAAATAGACAGAAAAAGACAGAGACAGATTTTACCATTTCATATAGCGACTTTAATTCTGTGTCTTAGTGGGACAGATAAAAATATAATAAAGTCTGAATGAAGTCAATTAAACTTTGTAAGTGTGACTGACATTTGCAGACTGCTTTAATTAACCTTTTCTCATACAGAACCATAAGGTCACTTAATTTAGCTGATATTTTTGAGTAGACAAAAATATGACTTACTTCTCTACCCGGCAACAGGGATATTTCTGATATTGGTGATCATTGACATAAATGTTCCAGTAATTACAACAAATTCAACGCATATACTTTGTGCCTTGCTCAAGTTGCTAAGTAACTAGAAAGTTTGTTGATAGTTGTAGTTATTCCAGATAGTTCCGCTACCATTAGCATTTATTAGCAATATGACAAAAGTACAACCATAAGTTATTCATTCAAGATCGCCATGATCTTGAAAAAATGGCACAACAATCTGCATTAAAAACATAAGAAATTTGTTGGTGATGTATGTCAAGTTTGTTCTCCGAATTGAATCCATCTAAAAGAAATAAGCACTGATTACTTGAATGTGCATTTCATCAATGGCCATTCCAAGCAGCTTTACAGTGATAATAGAAATTAGCGTGAAGAAACAGTGAAGTTGCGAAGATCATTAGTCATTAACTTAGGGCCGCTAACACGCCACCGTGTTAACAGAAAACCCTTAACGTGTTCCGGCCGCCCATCCGCACAAAAAGTGCCTGGTGTCTCGAGAATGCACTCCCTGAAATAGGTTTGATAAGTAATCATTACGCATCAGACATTTAGCAAACGGAGTGTGAGTGTACGAGTGACACCATATAACAAATTTTGACAGGAATGAAGAATTACATTGCATTCAATGGATTGTTCAGCTGACAAACGTTGTTTCGAAAAACTCTGAAAATTACATGATCTAGGACCTTTATAGAGTGCGTGTCATTGTAAAGACTGAAAGTCTATCCCTCAAAGCCTTGTGTTCATCCGTATTAAATTCAACATAGCGTCTAACGTTACTAAGGTCTTTTACACATGGTTAGGACACTTTCTCATGTTTTACTACTTAATTAGAATAGACAACAATGTTCTATAGTTATATTCTGCATTGATGCTTCATCTCTAAACATTACGCTAAAAAATTTATCCTCAGGGTGCCATTGTTGTTCTGTCACCTCCAGATACAAAATACAAGAAGACACAAATAGCTTCCTAACACTAACTTGGGGCGTTACCCATAATACACTTTAAGATGGCTAACGATACTATGTCCTCTGACCTGGGTATCCATACACCACCACATCCGCAGGCATGGTCAACATATGTGTCTGTGGGTGTGTTTGAGATACATTCATCATAATTGGTTGGAAAGGTTTGTGCTGTAGGGCCTGCGGTGACTCTCTCACACATCAGTGGCTCTATCTCTGCCAATCAGCTCATCCAGATAAACTCAGGTACATGGACCACTGGACAAACACTGATAAGAATGAGCAATCTTCTCCCACAGCCGTACACACGAAGCACACACTTTTACACGTACAAACAGCTTGAAATGGAATAAATACAACCACAGTCTTAATGATATGATCAAAACACGTCATGCGCCGTCTTGTCGAGCAGTCTGTGCTTTTGAAATCGTTTTAGATGGAAAAACATAACACAGGCACAACACAAACATCCATCATATCTTTCTAAATATTTAAAGTGTGTATTTATGTCTATATAGTCAGTAAGAAGCAGCTTGAGGGGATAAAACTCTTTCCCTATACGCATTCGGTTTTAGTGACGTTAGCAGACACTTCAATTAAACATTGCTCCAGTCTCAATCCTAAGGGCAATTAACCATTCTATCTTTAGAAACCCTTCCTACCACACTCTCACACACATATTCCAGGCTTATAAATGGCCTGAAAAGCTGTCAAATTAATGAAGAGTGACTGAATGAAGCGTGGAGCATCTTTGAACTGCAGCCACTGTGACTAATAGAATTGGTGAGCCCTATTTTGTGTCTCATGCCTCCGCCAAGGGAAAAGCCTCTAAACCCTTTCCCGGCAATCCTCAGGGAGCTCCTTCATACACTAATCAGCATGTTTTATGTATTATTTAAAATGCATTAGCTTGGCTGAATGTGCTAATAACTGGCTCATCTAGAGCAGAGACACTTCGGCACTTAATAGAAGGAGCAGGGCGACCATGGGAGGGTATGTCACATTTAAGATGCGCAAGTTTAAGGTGCGCAGACAGATCTGGAGAGCACTGGCACGACATGCTGATGACATGTAATGCTCATAAGACATAATTGTACTTTATATGATGTAGACAGTGATGCCGGAAAGAGCTTTAGAGTGGGTGGGTTATGATGATTTCAAAGCGACTGAGCTCAGTAATATTAACAGTGTCTATTTACACCAAGTGTAAATAGCCCGCCTTGTTGGTAGAAGCTATTTACACTAACTCCGCCCACCAATGTCTGGTTGGGCCAGACAAAACTACAAAAAAAATCTGAAATTTGTCAGCCACAGTGTGGTGTAGGGAGTAAGGCGGGTAGCAGATTCTTCTGGGGCTGCATTTATGTAATAAATATAATAATTTACACTATATGGGACCTATTTTAACGATCTGAAACGCAAGTATCAAACGCGAAAAGCAAGTTTGTGGGCGTATCTCCCGACGCAAATCTAAAAGGGGTTGGTCTGAAGTAGCTTCATTATTCATAGGTGTGGTTTGGGCGTAACGTGAAATAAACCAATCAGAGTGTCATCTCACATTCCCTTTAAGAGCAGGCATGCTTTTTCCAACGCGGATTGATATTATAACGGCGGATTTGCCTGGCGCGCTGTGTGTTAATATTTTTCCTTGTAATAATGTATGATTGCAAAAATGAAAACTGCTGCGTTTGTGTAGATGAGAGAATCAAAGTGTATTTGTGCACACGCTACATTATGGCCAAGCATGCGCCCTAAAAAACATAAATAACATGCGCAATGCGCCGCTGACTTTAGACCAGATTTTTTCCTGGTCAGTGGCGGAATTGTTTTCTGAATTGTAAAATAGCACCAGGGAACGTTTGCGCCGGAACAGGCCTCCTCTTTTCGCTGATCCTCTTTTTCTGATCCGCCCCCCATAGTACGATTTATGAATTGATGGTCTGCAAATATACTTGCATGGGCTTGTACGCATTTAGTGTGGATTTGACATTTTGATATTTATGATTCAATCTTATGTTCACTCCTCATATATTTTTGTATTGGAAAAAAATATACAGTCATGGCCAAAATTGTTGGCACCCCTGGTAAATATGATCAAAACTGGCTGTAAAAAATAAATCTGCATTGTTTATCCTTTTGATCTTTCATTCAAAAAATTGGCAAAATTCTAACCTTTCATTGAAGCAAGAGAATTGAAAGTGGGGCTAAATCACATTATGAAATAAATGTTTTTCTCCAAAACACGTTGGCCACAATTATTGGCACCCTTTTATTAAATACTTTTTGCAACCTCCTTTTGCCAAGATAACAGCTCTGAGTTTTCTCCTATAATGCCTGATGAGTTTGGAGAACACCTGACAAGAGATCAGAGACCATTTCTCCACACAGAATCTCTCCAGATCCTGCAGATTCCCAGATCCATGTTGGTGCTTCTTCTCTTCAGTTCAGCCCACTCATTTTCTATAGGGTTCAGGCCAGGGACTGGGATGGCCATTGCAGATCTTGGTTTTGTGCTCAGTGACCCATTTTTGTTTTGATTTTGATATTTGTTTTTGGATCACTGTCCTGTTGGAAGATCCAAACATGGCCCGTTATAAGATTTCTAGCCCCGGCTGTTAGGTTTCGATTTTTTATCTGTTGGTATTTGATCCAATCCATGATGCCATGTATCGGAACAAGATGTCCAGGACCTCTGGCAGAAAATTAGGCCCACAGCAGTAAAGATACAGCAGAGTATTTCATTTTACACATGGGGTACTTTTTTATCCCTGTGTGCACCAAACCCATCTTAAGTGTTTGCTGCCAAAAAAGCTATTTTTTTGGTTCCTCTGTCCATAGAAAGTTTGAAAAGTACCTGACACTACTGGCACTTCAAACGGGACGGGTTCTATGGTCAGATGAAACAAAAAAATAGCTTTTTTGGCAGCAAACACTTAAGATGGGTTTGGTGCACACAGGGATAAAAAAGTACCCCATGTGTAAAATTAAATACTCTGCTGTATCTTTACTGCTCTTAAATCTTATAACGGGCCATGTTTGGATCTTCCAACAGGACAGTGATCCAAAAACAAATATCAAAATCAAAACAAAAATGGGTCACTGAGCACAAAACCAAGATCTGCAATGGCCATCCCAGTCCCTGGCCTGAACCCTATAGAAAATGAGTGGGCTGAACTGAAGAGAAGAAGCACCAACATGGATCTGGGAATCTGCAGGATCTGGAGAGATTCTGTATGGAGGAATGGTCTCTGATCTCTTGTCAGGTGTTCTCCAAACTCATCAGGCATTATAGGAGAAAACTCAGAGCTGTTATCTTGGCAAAAGGAGGTTGCAAAAAGTATTTAATAAAAGGGTGCCAATAATTGTGGCCAACGTGTTTTGGAGAAAAACATTTATTTCATAATGTGATTTAGCCCCACTTTCAATTCTCTTGCTTCAATGAAAGGTTAGAATTTTGCCAATTTTTTGAATGAAAGATCAAAAGGATAAACAATGCAGATTTATTTTTTACAGCCAGTTTTGATCATATTTACCAGGGGTGCCAACAATTTTGGCCATGACTGTATATTAAATGATAAATTAACCAAAAAGTATAATTTTGACGGTGTATCATCAAAGAACGATTAAAAATAAAAAGGTTTTAACAATTAAAACAGTCTTCGACTGTATATTCTGATTCTAATTATGTCCTATTCTAGACCAGATAAATAGCGCACTTATTGGATATTTGTCAACATAAATGTAAATTTCCAAAAATCCCTGAGTTGCTTCTTTACACTTAAAATGCTGACTGACTGCATCAGTTAAATGCTGCGGCAATTTAGTAGGTCATAAAATAAAGAGCTTGCAAGATTTTTTTTTTTTTAAACGTGGTCCAAAAGCTTTCAGTTCCTGTTTCTCACCTTTAGATCAAGACTAGTAGGTGTGTCACAAATGAAATATCTGTCAGACTTTAAGGATGAACAACCACATGGACTCTATATCATATGGGCTCTTTATCAGTCTAGACTGATCATACTCATATGCACACTTCAGATGATTGACTGATTGATTGACTGACTGAGACAGGGTTTCAGAGGATGTGTGTGAATGACAGCACACTCCTTTACATCCCGTTCAACTCGCTGAGTCTGCCAGACTATTACTGTCAAAGCCTAAAGGTAGTGTCATGCATGTTCACTTCCCTATAGGAACCTGTCAAGATTTCACCTCTACTGCAGTGTTGGGGAATAACAAACTAAAAGTAGCAATGCTAGTACTTTAACTACATTTTTCATTAGCATCACAGTAGCTCAGATGTTTTTAAAACGGAATCTTTTTTGAAGTAATGAGCTTATTTTACCAACAGGTGAAAATGCTACATCAGTGCTTTGAATAAAATGTCCTCTCTCATGCTCTATAAAGCATTTGGAATTCCAATAAATTTTGCTGAATAGTTCGAATTGAATGAATTTAAATTAGATCTCATTGTCATTATACAAAATATTTTATTTCAAAAAATGCTGTTCTTTTACATTTCTTTTACCGTTTTCAGCTTTGATAATAAGAAATGTTTCTTAATTTCCTAATCAGCATAATATAATGAAATCTGAAGGATAATGTAACACTGAATACTGGATGATGCTGAAAATTCAACTTTGCCATCACAGAAATAAATCACAATTTTAAAAAGTTTAATTATAAATTGGTCAAACAATTGCAGCCCTGGTAAGAATAAGAAACCTTTTTTATTTTAAAAAAATATTTATTGTAAAATGTCTTACCAAGCCCAAATTTTTGAATGGTTATTATATGTATTAGTTACCCGGTAAATGATGTTCATCACTGTTTTTGTTATTTAAATTTTGGTGCTTAATAGTTTTTTTTTTTTATAGTATTTAGTGTAAACTAATTCGTTGAAATGTGTTTCATAATTACATTTTCTGTATTGACAAGAATCTTGGTAGAACTTTATTTTACAGTCCTGTTCTGCATGCATACTATGTACTTATTATAGCAATTACAGTAACTGAGTTATAACTAGAAACTTACCCTGAACCTATAGTATCACCAAACCTAAGCTTAACCCATCTAGTTACCTTATATAGTAACAATCTATATTGTTAAAAGCGCTATATAAATGAAGGTGACTTTTACCGGTACTTTCTTGGGTAAGAATCTACTACACGTACTGTAAAATAAAGTTTAACCAGAATCTTAATCTCTGACCAAGTCCACTTGTTCAAGTACAAATCAAGTATCTTCCCCGTTCACTGTTCTACAAGATATTAAACGGTATTCACTCTGGGTCAGAGAGGATAGAAAGGCAGTGTAGTCAAACACATGCATGCATGCGCATTAATGCTAACACAGTCACACACATACACAGACAAACACCTGCCTCGGCTGTGATTTTCCTTCATGTGTCTATATATGATCTGGCAGTTAACTGTGTAAACATACTTACAGTTGGGACAATTACACAGCTCCCTCAGAGGCTCGACCACAGGAAGATGCGTTCAGGTCAGAGAGCGAGAAGCTTCACACTGTTTTATGGCTACATGAGTTCCCATTACAGCCCACCGCTTTGTAGTCTTCTCTCCTGTGAATCATGTGAGGAAAGCAATGGACCATCACGCCTGACGAATTTGATTTGGGCCAGGGAAATGAGTCTCTTTGTTAGCTAAAGTGCATGAGAGCACTCGCAGACAGATGGAGAGCAGAAAATTCCTAGTGGATTTTCAGACATAATTAAATGCGATCCCTTTATGCCCGTTTCAATGGTAAATTTAGAAGGATTTTTTGGAGTGAGAATATTCCTTAAAAGTATAAATCAAGAAATCAGGGGCATATAAATGTAGATTGAGTGTTAATTGATGTATTCAGTAAAGCACCAGGAGTAACTTAATCAGTTTAGCTCTTCATAAGTCACTTAATGTCTTTTAAACTTGAATTAAACATCACTTAACTTCTTCTCTTTGTACTGACACACAGATGTCTGATGATTAATGGTCATAGAGACCGGTAATATTTTGGTGGCACCTTTTTTTTTAAATCCAGGCTTATTGATCTTTCCAGGAGGATTGTTTAGCACATGACATCACCCCAGCGATATTTCCAGCCCGGCTGTGACAGTACAGAATGACAAACAGCCTAAATGCACACACTGGGATGGGGACAGATGATTCAGGGGAAAATAGAGCAAATCTCATCTCCTTTCAATCTGTGTCAACAATGTCAAATATCCCCTTTCACCCGGCACAGAAAGCAATGTGAGGAAAACAGAAGCTCTCCTAAGCAACTTCTCCTGCCTTAGACGTCTGATATAGTAACTGCTGTTTTCTGAGTTATGAAATTATATAACCTCTGACAAGGGTCTATAAACAGTTTCTCTGCAAACCGCCTGGTAATCCATATAGCATAGCTTTCGAAACCTTATAGCAGGGAGTCTGAGTGCAGATGCCAGCAGTCTTAGAAAGCGTCTTTCTCCACAGTATGTGTAGTAGCACAATTGCTCTTGCAGTAGTTTATGGTAATGACAGGGCAGATAAGGAATACATAATGCTATGCTTTAACTTACTATGAAATAAATGCAGTTCAAGTTTTCTCCTTAAGCTCCTTACGTTACCTCAGGCTTGGAAAACTAGCTTTGTAGTTTTCTCATTGCTTTTGCACAGCTTTACCTTTTTTTCTAGGTTTTGTGCTTACTGTTTCCACATAGGGACTATTATGTACATTTTTCTCGAGCAAGATGCTAAATGTGGAGAAGAGATAGAGACCTTTCATAATACTTAAAGGGATAATTCACCTAAAAATGAAAGTTCTGTCATAATTTACTCGCCCTCATGTCGCTCCAAACATGAATGGCTGTCCATACATTAAAAATCAGTGTTGTCCAGCTTTATTTCTGGATCCCATTGACTTTCATTATATGGACAAAGAAATCTTCTTCAAAATATCTTCTTTTGTGTTCACATTAGAAAGAAAGTCATCCAGGTTTGCAGCAACGTGAGAGTGAGTAAATTATGACAATTATCATTTTTGGGTGAACTAATCCTTTTAGGATTAGCTGTGGAAGAGTTTGTTTGAAAAAGACTATACTTGTACATCCCATGTGTAATGAATAAAACCTTTACAATGTAAGAATGTTTCGGACCAAATGCAATGATAGGATGCCCTACCTGCCTGTCAACATATGTATTTCCATACCTCCATGCTCCCATCACACGTCATCAGAGCGTTAGAGGCTGTCACTGGGTGCTTTAAACAGACACCAGTCTTCTTTTACAGTTCCTCCTGAACCAAAACAAAGAGCTTATGGTGCGTTAACGCCATGTCATGACCGTAATTACAACATGGCAAACCATGATTACTCAGTTCACGTCCTCAAACTCGGATTTATGCGTTAACTATCCGAAATTAATCTCCAGAAGTCAGGTGGTACAAGTAAGAGCTCTGTAAGTTGTTTACGTTCATTATTATTGTAATGTTATGTGTCTTTCTTGAGACATGAGGTAATCTAATGAGCAAACACTGCTGTGTGCGTTTATGTGTTTTAAAGGAGCCGTGGCTTTGGAGAGTAGGATCTAAAGATAGCTTACTATTGCTAGCCGCTCTGCAATTGGCTACCCTACCTTTAAGAATGAATTTGCGATGCCTGCAACTGACACATTCAGAGAGGGATCTTGAGACATACTCTATTGCTTAAAACAAACAGAATTTCAGTTCTGAGGTATTGAGATTGTTATATATGAATCATCAAATTCACAGGACTAATGTCCCTATGGAATCTCAAGCGATGGAGTGATGAATGAAAAAAAAGATTAGAACGTGTGAGCTTCCGTACCCCACAGCTAGCCTGGGCAAGTAAACTTGCATACAAATATTCAGATGGCATAACTGAGTCACAAAACTACTAAAATAAACCTATATGACATATCAAACAAAAGCGAGCCCATATGGCCTGAAATTATGACTCAACTGTTATTAAGTGGCAATTTATTCAAAAGATAGGTGGGTTGGGACTGCAGGCAGCCTTTTCTACTATTTTATCTGAATAACAAAATGGACTGCTGAGCGTTTTATGAGCTGATCTGTTTTGTTTTCCCTCTCTTTCCTCCACAAGCCCTTTTGTGTAGTCTATTCACTTTGCCCCCGTTAGAAACCAGGCTTCTTCTCAGTGCAAGTCCAGGGACAATTTTTCAATTCATTCTCACTGCTGTGAAACAAAAAAAGGAGAAAATAGTGTCACTTGGCTGGTTGGTTGCCTTGCCAACACCGAGAAATCAGCAAATTTTTTGTATATAATGAATTGAGTCATTTTAATGTCATATTGGTGGTGTAGCTTCTCCTTTGCAATTGACCTATTTGTCAAAGTGTTTGTGCTTTTGTTCATTAACGCCCACTCTGACAGCACTAATGATGCATTTAGTATGTTTGAGCTTGCAAAGTCAGTCACTTGCCAGAGGACAAAGACATTGTAAGATAGTGAATGGTACTGTTGATTCATTTGTTAAATATTTATGCTTTTCAGTGACCTGAAGACTGACTCACATCACTCTTTAGCTGTCTTGTTTTTGAGCTGTCAACATCTGAAACCTGGATTGGTTGTCATGAGGAGGGCATTTCACTTGAGACAAATTCTTCTTGGCAATTCTCCTGTTTTATTAAAGGAATAGTTCTCTCAAAAAAATTAAATTGTCATTGTTTACTTCATGAAGATTCATTTGTGTAAAATATACTGACTACTTTTTTCCATATAATGAAAGTGAATCAGGACAGTGACTATCGACCTCTAAATAAAAATAAAAAAAACACCACAGAATCATAAAAGTGGTTCAAATGACTCGTCTGTTACTGTAGCCTATATTCTAAATTTTCAGAAGTCATCATTCTTGTGAAAAAAGACCGGATTATAAGCCATCATTCACTAATAATCTTCTGCTCCAGTGGGCTGATAACCACTTCAACTGGATCATTGAGTTGAACTTGGGAACTGAATCAGTCCGATTCGTGACCGATTCATTCAAGTAATTTTTGTGAATTGTACCAGCAGATTCTTTGAAAAGATATGATTGAAAAGAACGATTGGTCCACAAATCAGACATTGCTTCGTCTTTAAGAAACTCTTATGAACATGTCAGGGAAATATAGGGAGAGTTTCTATAATGACAAACTTAATATTCAACAATAAAATTGACTTGCACTGACGCATTGGATGAGAACTAAACCGAGATGAATGATGACATCACTATTTTCTTCTGAACTGTTTTATAGATGAAATTAACTAATAATGGATTATCCTTACAATGGAACTGAATCAAACTGAACTGACTTCAGCTGAACAATGACACATTTTTCTTTTACAGCTGATGTACAGCCGAAATGAACTGTTTGCGTCATTGAATAATTTTCCTGTTATCACTATAAAGCTGCTTTGAAACAATCTGTATTGTAAAAAGTGCTACTTGACTTGACTTAATGACAGAGCATACATTTTTGTTTTTTAGTTCAGTTATGCTCAGATGGTTGTTGCACCATAGTATATGCCCATAACAAGTTAAACGTGTGATGTTTCTCAAAGGTGCTCAAGTCATTGCCTAGAATCGAAGGTCGTCCCGGGGCTTCACTTCCACCGATGGACTTTGAGGCTCTTGAGTCGGGTCTACGATCGGCATATGGTGATGAAATCACCCCTGAAGACGTGATGTCAGCAGCCATGTACCCCAAAGTCTTCCAGGAGTTTAAAGAGTTCACATCAAACTTCGGCCCGGTGGACTGCCTTAACACTCGCCTGTTTCTGGACGGCCCCAAAATCGCAGAGGAGTTTCAGGTACGTTTCTATTACACTGTGAAACGTGAGGACATGCTGCGACTCAATTACATCGATTGACTTCATTTCCTTGTCACTGTGCCTCATTTATTCTTACAAATTTTTCAACTAGATTTTACTCTGTTAAATTTATAACACCACGGGATGTGAGTGTGACCTTCTAAACTTTACCCTGACTGCGCTCTCCCTGAGAGATTTGCAAAATTAGATTTCCTTGTGTCCTCAACTAGCCTCCACGTTCACAAAGTTTATTAGCACACTTTATTGCAACAGTGGTTGTAAATTTGATTAGCATAGTAAGATTGAATTGCACTTTTGTGTTCAAAATATATTGCTTTGAACTTCTAGGCTCTCTTTGTTAAGGTGCTGTGAAGTCCGATAAACCATAAATGATATTTTACCCCTCTCATTTAACTGAGAGTTTGACTTTGTAAAGTTCAATGAGTGCAAGTTTTTCAGCTTAATCCATGCTTGCTTCTGAATAATCTCAAACTGGTACAGCTGTATCTCTATCTAGATGAGCCCTGAGGTGTTTCTAAATGTGTTGATTGGAGCTTAGCCGTGTGTTTGGCTTCTAAAACCCCATTATGAGTTAAGTGGGTGTTACCTGGCAGCCATAAATGTGTCTCAGAGTCCTACTGCAGGCACCACGAGAACTGAGAGCACCAGATGCACGACTCGCATAGCTGATCACGCTCCGAGACAGAGCGAGAGCCAGCCAGGAATCAAACTCACCTACAAAGTTGTTTTACTTTGAAAAAAGCACCAAATCTGTTAGATTGCTTGCATCTCTTAATCATCTGCTGGCCTGATTCTTCAAACCGGGTCTCTCTGTACTCTTTCAAAACGAACCAGATTTTCCTCGGTTGTTATGCGTAATCGTACATTTCTCAGGGACTGAAGTTATTTGGCGGTGTGTTTACGAGGCTGACTCCAGCTCCTTTTTCGCCAGCTCCTTATTCGTCTAACTATTCGTTCCACCTTAAAAATGTTGGATGGTAGTTAACCCCTCCCCCTCGATGTTTTTGGCAGTATTTCTTAAAGGAACAGTTGTACGTGAATTATGAGCCTGTGGATCGGGCAGCATTTCTCATTTAACAGTGAAAATAAATATTCCTGAAAATATGATCTTGTCTGCCTCTATAAATGGTGTAAGCTACCTGGTAAATTCAACCAGAGTACTTATTTTGTATTTAAGTTCCATTTCTTCCACACACACACACACACACACACACACACACACACACACACACACACACACACACACACACACACACACACACATATTTATATATATATATAATTTTTTATATATATATATATATATATATATATGTATGTATATATATATATATGTATATGTGTGTATGTGTATACATATATATATATATATATTAGGGATGGGCAACGATTAATCACGAATAATCGGATCCAAAATAAAAGTTTGTTTAAATAATATATTATATATGTGTACAATTAATTATTTTGTATATATAAATACACACATATGCATATATATATATATATATATTTAGGAACTATTCGCATGTATATATTTATACATCATTTATATTATATATATCTAAATATTTTATATATAAATAACATAATATATACATATAATCATTTTTCTTAAATGTATGCATGTGTGTGTATTTATATATACAAAATAATTATACACAGTACACATACAAATATTATTTAAACACAAACTTTTATTTTTGATGCGATTAATCGTTGCCCATCCCTAATATATATATATATATAAATATATATGTGTGTGTGTGTGTGTGTGTGTGTGTGTATACATACACATCAGAAAATGTTGTAATGCAAGATTTTGTTTAAGAATGAAATTATCTAGACCTCTACGTATATATATATACACGTATATATACGTAGAGGTCTAGATAATTTCATTCTTAAACAAAATCTTGCATTACAACATTTTCTGATGTGTATGTATACACACACACACACACACACACACACACACACACACACACACACACACACACACACATATATATATACATATATACTTGATTATTGTTGAAATATGGTACCCAGAATATGCCACTCCATGCAAGTTTGTGTGCCGACGATGCATACTGGAGGTGTCATTACTTTAGTATTTCACAAGTTCTCAAAAAAACAAGCACATAGAGGTATAGATCATTTCATTCTTAAACGAAATCTTCCATTACAACATTTTCTGATGTGTTATTAACAAAATATGGTGCCCAGAACATGCAACTTTATTTGCCGACAAAGCATACCGGAGGTGTCATTACTTAAGTATTTCACAAGTTCTCAAAAAAACAAGCATGTGGAAGTATAGATAATTTCATTCTTAAATGAAATCAAGCATTACAACATTTTCTGATGTGTTATTATTGAAATATGGTACCCAGAATATGCCTCTCCATGCAGCTTTGTGTGCCGACGATGCATACTGGAGGTGTCATTACTTTAATATTTCACAAGTTCTCAAAAAAACAAGCATGTGGAGGTATAGATCATTTCATTCTTAAACGAAATCTTGCATTACAACATTTTCTGATGTGTTATTAACGAAATATGGTACCCAGAACATGCAGCTTTATTTGCCGACAAAGCATACTGGAGGTGTCATTACTTTAGTATTTCTCAAGTTCTTAAAAAAACAAGCATGTGGAAGTATAGATAATTTCATTCTTAAACGAAATCAAGCATTACAACATTTTCTGATGTGTTATTATTGAAATATGGTACCCAGAATATGCCTCTCCATGCAGCTTTGTGTGCCGACAAAGCATACTGGAGGTGTCATTAATTTAGTATTTCACAAGTTCTCAAAAAAACAAGAATGTGGAAGTATAGATAATTTCATTCTTAAATGAAATCAAGCATTACAACATTTTCTGATGTGTTATTAACGAAATATGGTACCCAGAACATGCAACTTTATTTGCCGACAAAGCATACTGGAGGTGTCATTACTTTAATATTTCACAAGTTCTCAAAAAAACAAGCACATAGAGGTATAGATAATTTCATTCTTAAACGAAATCTTGCATTACAACATTTTCTGATGTGTTATTAACGAAATATGGTTCCCAGAATATGCACCTTTATTTGCCGACAAAGCAGACTGGAGGTGTCATTACTTTAGTATTTCACAAGTTCTCAAAAAAACAAGCATGTGGAAGTATAGATAATTTCATTATTAAATGAAATCAAGCATTACAACATTTTCTGATGTGTTATTAACGAAATATGGTACACAGAATATGCAACTTTATTTGCCGACAAAGCATACTGGAGGTGTCATTACTTTAATATTTCACAAGTTCTCAAAAAAACAAGCACATAGAGGTATAGATAATTTCATTCTTAAACGAAATCTTGCATTACAACATTTTCTGATGTGTTATTAACGAAATATGGTTCCCAGAATATGCACCTTTATTTGCCGACAAAGCAGACTGGAGGTGTCATTACTTTAGTATTTCACAAGTTTTCAAAAAAACAAGCATGTGGAAGTATAGATAATTTCATTATTAACTGAAATCAAGCATTACAACACTTTCTGATGTGTTATTAACGAAATATGGTACCCAGAATATGCCTCTCCATGCAGCTTTGTGTGCCGACAAAGCAGACTGGAGGTGTCATTACTTTAGTATTTCTCAAGTTCTTAAAAAAACAAGCATGTGGAAGTATAGATAATTTCATTATTAAATGAAATCAAGCATTACAACATTTTCTGATGTGTTATTAACGAAATATGGTACACAGAATATGCAACTTTATTTGCCGACAAAGCATACTGGAGGTGTCATTACTTTAATATTTCACAAGTTCTCAAAAAAACAAGCATGTGGAAGTATAGATAATTTCATTCTTAAACGAAATCTTGCATTACAACATTTTCTGATGTGTTATTAACGAAATATGGTACACAGAATATGCAACTTTATTTGCCGACAAAGCATACTGGAGGTGTCATTACTTTAATATTTCACAAGTTCTCAAAAAAACAAGCACATAGAGGTATAGATAATTTCATTCTTAAACGAAATCTTGCATTACAACATTTTCTGATGTGTTATTAACGAAATATGGTTCCCAGAATATGCACCTTTATTTGCCGACAAAGCAGACTGGAGGTGTCATTACTTTAGTATTTCACAAGTTCTCAAAAAAACAAGCATGTGGAGGTATAGATAATTTCATTAGTAACTGAAATCAAGCATTACAACACTTTCTGATGTGTTATTAACGAAATATGGTACCCAGAATATGCCTCTCCATGCAGCTTTGTGTGCCGACAAAGCAGACTGGAGGTGTCATTACTTTAGTATTTCACAAGTTTTCAAAAAAACAAGCATGTGGAAGTATAGATAATTTCATTATTAACTGAAATCAAGCATTACAACACTTTCTGATGTGTTATTAACGAAATATGGTACCCAGAATATGCCTCTCCATGCAGCTTTGTGTGCCGACAAAGCAGACTGGAGGTGTCATTACTTTAGTATTTCACAAGTTCTCAAAAAAACAAGCATGTGGAGGTATAGATAATTTCATTAGTAACTGAAATCAAGCATTACAACACTTTCTGATGTGTTATTAACGAAATATGGTACCCAGAATATGCCTCTCCATGCAGCTTTGTGTGCCGACAAAGCAGACTGGAGGTGTCATTACTTTAGTATTTCACAAGTTCTCAAAAAAACAAGCATGTGGAGGTATAGATAATTTCATTCTTAAATGAAATCAAGCCTTACAACACTTTTTGATGTGTTATTAACGAAATATGGTACCCAGAATATGCCTCTCCATGCAGCTTTGTGTGCCGACGATGCATACTGGAGGTGTCATTACTTTAATATTTCACAAGTTCTCAAAAAAACAAGCACATAGAGGTATAGATCATTTCATTCTTAAACGAAATCTTGCATTACAACATTTTCTGATGTGTTATTAACGAAATATGGTACCCAGAATATGCACCTTTATTTGCCGACAAAGCATACTGGAGGTGTCATTACTTTAGTATTTCTCAAGTTCTCAAAAAAACAAGCATGTGGAAGTATAGATAATTTCATTCTTAAATGAAATCAAGCATTACAACATTTTCTGATGTGTTATTATTGAAATATGGTACCCAGAATATGCCTCTCCATGCAGCTTTGTGTGCCGACGATGCATACTGGAGGTGTCATTACTTTAATATTTCACAAGTTCTCAAAAAAACAAGCATGTGGAGGTATAGATCATTTCATTCTTAAACGAAATCTTGCATTACAACATTTTCTGATGTGTTATTAACGAAATATGGTACCCAGAACATGCACCTTTATTTGCCGACAAAGCAGACTGGAGGTGTCATTACTTTAGTATTTCTCAAGTTCTCAAAAAAACAAGCATGTGGAAGTATAGATAATTTCATTCTTAAATGAAATCAAGCATTACAACATTTTCTGATGTGTTATTAACGAAATATGGTACACAGAATATGCAACTTTATTTGCCGACAAAGCATACTGGAGGTGTCATTACTTTAATATTTCACAAGTTCTCAAAAAAACAAGCACATAGAGGTATAGATAATTTCATTCTTAAACGAAATCTTGCATTACAACATTTTCTGATGTGTTATTAACGAAATATGGTTCCCAGAATATGCACCTTTATTTGCCGACAAAGCATACTGGAGGTGTCATTACTTTAGTATTTCTCAAGTTCTCAAAAAAACAAGCATGTGGAAGTATAGATAATTTCATTCTTAAATGAAATCAAGCATTACAACATTTTCTGATGTGTTATTATTGAAATATGGTACCCAGAATATGCCTCTCCATGCAGCTTTGTGTGCCGACGATGCATACTGGAGGTGTCATTACTTTAGTATTTCTCAAGTTCTCAAAAAAACAAGCACGTAGAGGAATAGATCATTTCATTCTTAAACGAAATCAAGCATTACAACATTTTCTGATGTGTTATTATTGAAATATGGTACCCAGAACATGCACCTTTATTTGCATATTCTGGAGGTGTAATATTCATATTCAGAGGCATATTCTGGGTACCATATTTCAATAATAACACATCAGAAAATGTTGTAATGCTTGATTTCATTTAAGAATGAAATTATCTATACTTCCACATGCTTGTTTTTTTGAGAACTTGAGAAATACTAAAGTAATGACACCTCCAGTATGCTTTGTCGGCAAATAAAGGTGCATATTCTGGGTACCATATTTCGTTAATAACACATCAGAAAATGTTGTAATGCAAGATTTCGTTTAAGAATGAAATGATCTATACCTCTATGTGCTTGTTTTTTTGAGAACTTGTGAAATATTAAAGTAATGACACCTCCAGTATGCATCGTCGGCACACAAAGCTGCATGGAGAGGCATATTCTGGGTACCATATTTCAATAACACATCAGAAAGTGTTGTAATGCTTGATTTCATTTAAGAATGAAATTATCTATACCTCCACATCCTTGTTTTTTTGAGAACTTGTGAAATACTAAAGTAATGACACCTCCAGTCTGCTTTGTCGGCACACAAAGCTGCATGGAGAGGCATATTCTGGGTACCATATTTCGTTAATAACACATCAGAAAGTGTTGTAATGCTTGATTTCAGTTACTAATGAAATTATCTATACCTCCACATCCTTGTTTTTTTGAGAACTTGTGAAATACTAAAGTAATGACACCTCCAGTCTGCTTTGTCGGCACACAAAGCTGCATGGAGAGGCATATTCTGGGCACCATATTTCGTTAATAACACATCAGAAAGTGTTGTAATGCTTGATTTCAGTTAATAATGAAATTATCTATACTTCCACATGCTTGTTTTTTTGAAAACTTGTGAAATACTAAAGTAATGACACCTCCAGTCTGCTTTGTCGGCACACAAAGCTGCATGGAGAGGCATATTCTGGGTACCATATTTCGTTAATAACACATCAGAAAGTGTTGTAATGCTTGATTTCATTTAATAATGAAATTATCTATACTTCCACATGCTTGTTTTTTTAAGAACTTGAGAAATACTAAATTAATGACACCTCCAGTATGCTTTGTCGGCAAATAAAGTTGCATGTTCTGGGTACCATATTTCGTTAATAACACATCAGAAAATGTTGTAATGCTTGATTTCATTTAAGAATGAAATTATCTATACTTCCACATGCTTGTTTTTTTTAGAACTTGTGAAATAATAAAGTAATGACACCTCCAGTATGCTTTGTCGGCAAATAAAGTTGCATGTTCTGGGTACCATATTTCGTTAATAACACATCAGAAAATGTTGTAATGCTTGATTTCATTTAAGAATGAAATTATCTATACTTCCACATGCTTGTTTTTTTGAGAACTTGTGAAATAATAAAGTAATGACACCTCCAGTATGCTTCGTTGGCACACAAAGCTGCATGGAGAGGCATATTCTGGGTACCATATTTAAATAATAACACATCAGAAAATGTTGTAATGCTTGATTTCATTTAAGAATGAAATTATCTATACTTCCACATGCTTGTTTTTTTGAGAACTTGAGAAATACTAAAGTAATGACACCTCCAGTCTGCTTTGTCGGCAAATAAAGGTGCATGTTCTGGGCACCATATTTCATTAATAACACATCAGAAAATGTTGTAATGCGTGATTTCATTTAAGAATGAAATTATCTATACTTCCACATGCTTGTTTTTTTAAGAACTTGTGCAATATTAAAGTAATGACACCTCCAGTATGCATCGTCGGCACACAAAGCTGCATGGAGAGGCATATTCTGGGTACCATATTTCAATAATAACACATCAGAAAATGTTGTAATGCTTGATTTCATTTAAGAATGAAATTATCTATACTTCCACATGCTTGTTTTTTTGAGAACTTGTGAAATAATTAAGTAATGACACCTCCAGTATGCTTCGTCGGCACACAAAGCTGCATGGAGAGGCATGTTCTGGGTACCATATTTCGTTAATAACACATCAGAAAATGTTGTAATGCTTGATTTCGTTTAAGAATGAAATTATCTAGACCTCTACGTATATATATATATATATATATATGTATGTATGTGTGTGTGTGTGTGTGTGTGTGTGCGTGTATATATATATATATATAAATATATAAATGTATATATATATTCTTATTCATCTATATATAAATGTGTGTGTGTGTGTGTGTGTGTGTGTGTGTGTGTGTGTGTGTGTGTGTGTGTGTGTGTGTGTGTGTGTGTGTGTGTGTGTGTGTGTGTGTGTGGAAGAAATGGAACTTAAATACAAAATAAGTACTCTGGTTTAATTTACCAGGTAGCTTACACCATTTATAGAGGCAGATAAGATCATATTTTCAGGAATATTTATTTTCACTGTTAAATGAGAAATGCTGCCCGATCCACAGGCTCATAATTCACGTACAACTGTTCCTTTAAGAAATACTGCCAAAAGCATCGAGGGGGAGGGGTTAACTACCATCCAACATTTTTAAGGTGGAACGAATAGTTCGACGAATAAGGAGCTGGCGAAAAAGGAGCTGGAGTCAGCCTCGTGGTGTGTTTCTCCACCCAGTCGAGCTGTCCAAATGGGATGTTAGTCGTGGCTGATTAGCGTAGATTAGCATGAGCTATATTAAGCTGTCACTGAGGCAAATGCAAGCACACCCCAAAATAGCATCCCCTCCACAGCTAAACAGCACATGGTGTACAGACCTAATGCCTCCCAGAGGCCTGAGCTAATCACTCATCCCTTAATCTGCCTTAATTCTACCCAAGTTTGTGTGCCCCAATCTGGTTTTGTTTGTTTGTTTTTGTTTAGGTTTTTTTTTTTTTTTTCAGCTCAGTCGCCGTTTTTCATTTCTCATACCTAGCTCTTCATTATGTCTTCTTATGTGTCTGGCTCTTTCCTCTCGCAGGTTGAGTTAGAGAGAGGGAAAACGCTGCACATCAAAGCCTTGGCCTTGGGTGACTTGAACAAGTCTGGTCAGAGAGAAGTGTTTTTCGAACTCAACGGCCAGCTGCGTTCAGTCTTGGTCAAGGATACGGCAGCAATGAAGGTAAACTGTTTGCTGTTTATTTTATTCCCTAGATTGGTTTGTTTCATCACTGAAAAGCAATTATCCTGACGCAAACAGTACACTCAATCATTCAGACATGTTTTGCGAATGTTCCATTTTCTCTCTCTCTCTCTCTCGAGGTGTGAATAATTTCTGTCATAAGCTAAAAATGATCTTGTTCTTGCTGTCATAGGCGTTTATCACTTAGAGGTAAAAGTGTTAAAAACATCTTTTAAATTATTAGGGCGTAAAATATAGCTGCGTTCCATTCGACAGGGTTCCTACGCTGTGTTCACTATTGAAGTGGACTTCGCTGACAATAATCGCTCTTGCAAACGTCATCAAAGAAAGTTAACGACGGGGTCGTGCAGATTAAGATAACACATAAATAGATATTATAAATTACTTTTGAATTTAAAATATATAAAATACATATACAAAAACATACAATACATATACAAAACACATGTATTTTATGTAATATAATCAAAACTTAGGCTATATGTTTATATAGCCTTCTTGAATGACTTGCGGAAATTAATAGACTATTAACAGATTTGAAGCAATACTAACTGGTTATTGCTATATGAAAATAAATTATGATTTGATGTTCTTAAAGGGGTGGTAAAATGCCATTTTCACAAGATGTAAAATAAATTTCTGATGTCCCCAGAAGTGTGTATGTGAAGTTTTAGCACAAAATACCCCACAGATATTTTTATATAGCATGTTAAAGTTTTCACTTTTTGAGGATTTGCAAAAACGCACCGTTTTGTGTCTGGCCCTTTAAATGCAAATGAGCTGCTGCAGAGGGCGGGGTTTCAAGAGCTCATGTGTGTGTTAGCAGCTGCTATTACCTCATGCAGACACACTAAAATGACAGAAACTGTTCTGTCTTTAATGTCAAAACTGAGTCAGACAAAGATGGAGAGACAACATGTAGAATGCAACAGGATGTCTCTGAAAGGTTAGTTGATGAATTTATGTTGCTGATGTGGCGTTAAATATCTTCAATTAGCATATTCTGTCATGTTAATCTATAAATCGCTCGTATAGGAACTGTTGTCAGATGCACACAGAGTGACTTTCGATTGCATGTGAAAAGATGGATGCTAAAGTTTGAGCTGACTCACTTCTGTGACAAAATACTATACAAATATTTGACTTGTTCCCTCAACTGCGTGTTCCCGGGGGCGGGGTTTATGTACATTTTAGACTTGCTGATGTCACTAAACCCGGAGGAATGTCGTGTAGTCCCTACCAGCCGTTTGTTGTAGTCCTTAAAAAACGATTTATTTAAAAGCAAATATCTCCCTTTGCTTTGAACTTTGAGCGTTGTAACTTTGCAGATGTTGTTTATGCTCAAACAGCAACATTACACACTAACTAAAGTTGGAAAAGTGAAATCATACTTTACCACCCCTTTAATCCATGGTCTGGGTCTTATCTTGTGCGCTTTGACCGCTTTCTTTTCCACCTACTCCTGACTTAAATTAAGTAAAATAAAAAATTACAGAGCCTCATCCGCTTCTCAACACTGTTACTTTGTCAAGCCTATTCGTACAATAGAATATGCAAATGTAACATTCATCGCCATAACATTCATAAATACTCTAGTTTGTATAATAATAAAATGTATAAATAGGCTACTTAAAATGCATACGTAAATTCCTCCATCGCAGTGCCGTTTAAGAACTCTTTCAATGACTCTGCTCCATCCATAGTTCTGACTGGTGATGCGATGCACAAAGACAGTTGGGTGATTTTTGCTCTCCAATTCCTGTGAAGTGATGTATCGATGTTCCCTTATTCCCTATGGCGTTTGCAGTTCCCTTCAAACTGAACATGTTCACTCACTTCGGATTGAAATCTCACTTAGGATGGCGAAAATACCCTGTGATGTCCACTTCGCAGTCCACTCACGGTCGAATGGAACATGTGTGACTTTATGTCAGCCAAACTTTATGTCAGCCGTGGACACAGCAATTTTAACTGCATCACACTGCTTGTAAAAAATAATTTGGCGGATTATAGCATGATTTGACTAAACTGAAGTTCTCACTTTCATTGCCCACACATAAACCACATCATGTTTAAGATGGTTCATTACTAAATGAAACAAATAATAGTCTGTCCTGTGGTGTGATCTATTATATATATATATGCTGCCAGGACACTGGGTGGCAGTATGGGGCGTTCGGGTGCGAGTGGAGGAGAGTGATGCTAGTGAATAAGAGTGTTTAATAAAGTATTCCATGTGAATCTATCCAGCTACGTCTTCTTTATTATCATAAGAACCCAACACAACATGGTGTCAGAAGTGGAGCTAGAGTGAGTGTCAGGATAGCGGACTTATATGAGAAGTGGAGAAGCAAAAGTTAAGCAAGAATGTCGCAATCGCAACGAGGACAGCAAGCTGCCGGGGGTGAACAGAACGACCCTCCAGCACAGCCTCTTGCTAAAGCATGTGCAACGTTCTCAATAAATCCGCCGGAATCCTTCGACTTTTCAAAGCCACAAGATTGGAAAAAATGGATTAGACGGTTTGAGCGCTTCAGAGTGGCTAGCGAGCTGGATAAGTCAACAGATGCTAACCAGGTAAACATGCTGATATATTGCATGGGAGATGAGGCAGATGACGTTTTAAAAGGGCTGACTTTAACCGCCGAAGCTAAACTGGTGTACAGCTCCGTCAGAGACGGTTTCACAAACTTTTTCGTGCCGAAGAAAAATGTGATATATCAAAGGGCTAAATTTAATCAGCGAGCCCAGGGGCCGTCCGAATCTGCCGATTCGTTCATAACTGCTCTATATGCACTGGCTGAAAACTGTGAGTACGGGGCACTGCGCGATGAACTGTTGAGGGACAGGATCGTAGTAGGCATCAGAGACAACGTGCTTTCACAGAAAATGCAGATGGAGAGCAGGCTGGATCTGGCAAAAGCTATTAATATGGTCAGACAAGCAGAAGACATTAAACGGCAACAAACAGATCTGAGAGGAGATGCTACACATGCTATTAAATCTTCAGTGGATGCAGTGCACACTAAGAAAGCAAAACAGCAAGCATGGAAAAATAAAAGACAGCCAGCTAAACAGTACAAAGACAAACATGAAGCACAATCAGGAGCAGAGCATAAGTCGTGCCCTAAATGTGGAAATCAGCATGCTAAATTCCAGTGCCCAGCAAAGAATGCAGACTGCCACAACTGCGGAAAGAGAGGGCATTACGGCAAAGTATGCAAGTCTACTAAAAGCGTGAGTGCTGTCACAGAGGATGATGATATATTCCTGGGAACTATTGATGCAGGAGAGGATGCATGGACTGTAAACTTACAAGTAAGACAAACGAATGTGAGGTTCAAGATAGATACAGGTGCCGATGTTACTGTCATACCGGAGCAGGTGTACAAACAGATATGCAGCGGCACCACATACAACCTCACTCCATGTAATAAAGTGCTGTTTGGGCCAGGGCGTGTACCTCTTTCTGTATTGGGTGTGGCTAAAGAAATACTGAAAAGTGGTGATAAACACACCACAGAGGACATTTATGTAGTTAAGCACCTAAACACAGCTCTGCTGAGTAGGCCCGCCTCAGTTAACCTCAGACTGGTGGCCAGAGTAAATGGCATCGACTTGGACTCTGTAAAACAACAATACCCAAAGCTGTGCGGTGGGTTAGGCTTAGTACAGCAGCAGTACACACTTAAGCTCAGACCAGATGCCAAGCCCGTTTCTTTGAAGGTGCCTCGTCGTGTCCCACTGCCCTTAATGGGAAAAGTAAAGCAGGAACTCCAGCGCATGGAGCAGCTAGGAGTAATCAGCCGCATTGAGCAGCCAACAGAGTGGTGCTCTGGCATGGTCGTCGCACCTAAGAAATCAAAAGTCTAAATCCGGATCTGTGTTGACCTTTCTCCCCTCAACGCTGCGGTGTGCAGGGAGAAGTTTATCCTCCCGTCTGTGGACCAGACGCTAGGCATGCTGTCTGGAGCAAAGATATTCACTAAACTGGACGCTAACATGGGGTTTTGGCAGATCCCATTATCAAAAGACTGTGCCCATTACACCACTTTCATCACCCCATTCGGGCGCTTCTTCTTCAACCGCTTACCATTCGGCATTGCTTCTGCTCCTGAACATTTTCAAAACAGGATGGTAACGGAAGTGACAGAGAGCTTGGAAGGAGTCGTCTGCCACATGGACGATGTCCTTATATGGGGTTCCACACAGACAGAGCACGACGCACGGGTGCATGCGGTCCTACAGAGGGCACAGGCGGCTGGGATCACACTGAACACAGCCAAGTGTGACTTCAGCAAAACCAAGGTGAAGTTTCTCGGATACATCATCTCAGCATATGGGATAAGTCCAGATCCAGATAAGACACGTGCTGTGCGTGAGATGCCTCCGCCACAAAACATCAGTGAGCTCAGGAGCTTTCTGGGCATGGTGAACCAGCTAGGCAAGTTTGTGCCCAACCTGGCTGAAAAGGACAAAGCTCTCAGAGACCTGTTGTCTAAAAAGAACATGTGGTATTGGGGGTCTGAACAGCAGATGGCATTCACCAGCCTCAAACAAGAGCTAGCGTCCACTCCAGTCTTGCAGTTATACGACCCAAACCAAGAACTGAAAATCTCATCTGATGCCTCGTCATATGGGCTAGGCAGTGTACTTCTGCAGAAATGCAAGGGGACCTGGGTGCCGGTGACATATGCGTCCAGGGCGCTCACAAGCACGGAGCAACGCTATGCTCAGGTGGAGAAGGAAGCACTGGCCTTGACTTGGGCGTGCGAAAGATTCAGTGACTTCATCATCGGTCTCCATTTTGAGCTGGAGACAGACCACAAACCCCTCGTGAGCCTGCTGGGCGGACAAGCGCTGGATTCTCTCCCACCTAGAATACAAAGATTCAGGATGAGGCTCATGAGGTACAGGTACACAATCATGCACGTCCCAGGGAAAAGCCTTACTACTGCAGATACAATGTCACGGGCGCCGCTGAAAGATGGCGTGACAGATGGAGATGGCTTAATGGAGGAAACAAACATATATGTGGACTCTGTAATGGAACACTTACCTGCAAGTGAGTCTTACCTGTCCGAGCTGCGGAAACAGCTGAGTGCAGACAGCGTGTGCGCCGAGGTGATGAAGTACTGCATTGAGGACTGGCCAGATCGCAGCAGACTGGACGTGCTAGTAAAACCTTACTGGACCGAAAGGGCTGTTCTCAGCACTCACAATGGACTGTTATTGCGGGGTACTAGACTAGTTATCCCTTCAGTAATGAGGAATAAAGTGCTTGAGAAAATTCACGAAGGACATCAGGGGATAGTTAAATGTTGTGAACGAGCCCAGCAATCCGTATGGTGGCCGGGGCTAAGCAGCCAAATAGGAGAGCTGGTGTTGAAATGCACTGCGTGCGTTAAAGAACGTGCCAATGCGACTGAGCCTCTTATGCCTTCCAAACTACCCGATAGGCCATGGCAGAAGCTAGGGGCTGATTTGTTTACTTTGAAAAACAAGGACTACCTTCTTGTTGTGGACTATTTTTCCAGGTATGTGGAGGTGGCCCAGCTGAGCCCGACAAGAAGTGCGGATGTGGTAATACACCTCAAATCAATTTTTGCCAGGCACGGCATACCGGAAATTCTAGTCACAGACAACGGGCCTCAGTTTGCACCGAGTACGAGTTTGAGCATGTAACGAGCAGCCCAAGATACCCTCAAAGCAACGGTGAGGCAGAGCGTGCGGTCCAAACCGTTAAAAACCTGCTGAAAAAAGCAACTGACCCGTACCGTGCGCTGCTGGCTTACAGGAGCACTCCTTTGAGCAACGGCTTTAGTCCAGCACAGCTGCTTATGGGGCGCCGCCTGCGCACCACGGTGCCAACGTTCCCAGCAGTGCTGGAGCCAGCCATCCCAGATCTTTGGTCTGTGCAGCGAAAAGAAAGGGAGAAGAGAAAGATGGATGCGAGTAACTACGACCGCAGACACAGAGTGAGAATTCTCTCTGACCTGTCACCAGGAGATCAAGTGTGGATCACAGATACAAGATCTACAGGTACTGTGACAGCCGCACATGAAACACCTAGATCTTACCTGGTCAGTGGACCACAAGGCACTTTAAGGAGGAATCGCCGTCACCTCATGCCCATGTCGGCAGACAACAGCAGTAACATACTAAAGCATGCTGCAGGGGTTGGCGTGCAGGATACTTCTGCAGACTCTGGACATGTGTCTACAGAGGGGCATAAGAACACTCCCACAACTTTGAGAACCAGATCTGGCAGGGCTATTAGAAAGCCAGATAAACTGAATCTGTGAGAACTATGGAAAAAGTATGCTAAATGTTTTTGGGGTTAAACAAGGAGGTTTAGTAATTTCAGTGTTCTAACAGTTTAATAATTGTAATAAGTTGAATCCTGGTTTGTGTTAACTGTCTAGGGTAACTAATGTGTGTTCATGTGTAGCTTAAAGAGGCCTCAAGGAGTTCATATTTCTGGGTGTAATTCAGTATCACTAATGTTTACAGGAAAGACAAGTGTTATTATAAAGACATGTTATAGTTAAGATACGTTTTGTAAGGATACAAAAGTTGGTTTAAGAGTTTTACCAATCTAGTATATATATATATATATATATATGTAATTATATATATATATATATGTAATTATATAGGTCACAGTCTATTGCTTTTCAGAAAGGGAGATGTGGTGTGATCTATTATATATATATATATATATATATATATATATATATATATATATATATATATATATATATATATATATATATATGCTACCAGGACACTGGGTGGCAGTATGGGGCGTTCGGGTGCGAGTGGAGGAGAGTTATGCTAGTGAATAAGAGTGTTTAATAAAGTATTCCATGTGAATCTATCCAGCTACGTCTTCTTTATTATCTTAAGAACCCAACACAACATGTCCTACTCTGGAAGATGGTTTCGATCCTCTGTAAATAGTCTTTTGGTTTATTATTGTCTTGTTCGGCAGACAGTGGATGGTCACACATTCAAACACATTCAGTGTCTTCAGTCACAGATAAGTCAGAGTGATGACACTTGCTCAGCATATGCTCAATAGAGCTCGCCTTCTGCCTCAATACAATTAGCAAGAGCATTTCTCCTCGTGTCACATGAAGTTCATTTTTGCTGGTCCAACATTTTTCTTCTGCTGTCTGAATTTTGTATGCCTTTGAAATGAAAATTAAATCTGATTTATCCCCAGGCTATTTGTTAAACGTTTAACATGAATGACAGATACTAACACTGTCGCTGGTTTCTTCCTTATTCATCATAGCTGTGAAGTTAGGGGAACAATAGCTATGTGACACCAGTTGTGAAATAAAATTCCATCACTTAAATATACTATTTATTTCTAATGAACATATAATCAATTTCTAATGATATTTGTATATATTGTGTTTTTGTGCTTTCGCACCGGAGGAACCTTATCATAATTCCTAGAACTATTGGCGGAAGTACTCTTTTTTTCTTTTTTTTGGTGTGTTCGCACTGCAGGAACTCGGAACGATTTTAGTTCTAGGAACTCCTTTTGGAGGAAGTCATTTAGCTCCTATTTCAGAGTAGGGTCTAAACCAGCACTGTTCACCAATTGGCCAACGCATGCAAAACACCAGCACCCACTAAAGCTGTGTAAACACACAGATATTATAGCCTATATATTTACTCCACAAACTAACTCTACGAACATGGAAAACAGTGATAGATGGGCCTCAGTGATGGATTAGCCTCTTAACCCTTGCGCTAAGGAGAAAAGTCAGCGCAATTTTGAGGGGACCAAGAAAAACATGATTAGGCCTATGTATTTCTGCTCAGGTAGCAACACTGGACATCAACCACATGGCTTAACTTAATACCTTTTAATATACTATCTCCTTTCAATGTATAACAGTTCTATCTAATAACGTATTATTGGACTATTATTATTATCAAGACTGTTAGACAGATCGTAAACTAATGAATGCGGAGAATGCGAGCACTGTTTGTTTGCTTAGGCTCTGGCTGGCGTTCTAAGCGTCATCGAAATAAAGGTCCACCGCGCAGTCAAAATAAAAGTCACAACAACAAGCGCGACTTGAGTCACTACAGAGCGAATGCGACCAGGAAAATGTTCCTTGGGAAACCACCCTGGTGGCTAAGTTCCTAGAACTACACTGTGCGAAAGCCCCTTATACTGTATGTATGAATTAAATAACATTAGAAATAGTATATATATAGTATAGTAGCCTATATAGTGTATGTGTATATGTATATATGTATACGTATATATATATATATATATATATATATATGTATATGTTATTTTGTTATTTATGCTAAAAAGTATAATTATTTACACTACCATTCCAGAGTTTGAGGTCGTTAAGATTTCAAGGTTTTGAAAGAAGTCTCTATTGATCAACAAGGCTGCATTTATTTGCTCAAAAATATAGTACAAACAATAATATTGTGCAATAATATCAAGATAAAAAAAAAAAAAGAAACAAAGCACAGTTTAATTAGTAGTCTATTAAAAATAGTAGTCAATTTAAAGCAGAAACATTATATGTTTGAGGTGTGCACAAATTCATTATGATATTTCTTATTGTAAAAATTTTAACAGTCCGTTTAATCATGTTTCTCACAGCAGAAGATGACTGGCAGTTTGGAAATAGTTGTGAGGGAAAATGTGTCAAATATTTCATTGCCTCTGGTCTCTCCTGTAATCGTCTCATTCTGTTTTCTGCTTCGCCAGGAGATGCACTTTCACCCTAAAGCCTTGAAAGACGTGCGGGGACAGGTTGGAGCTCCCATGCCCGGTAAAGTGGTGGAAGTAAAGGTGAAGCCAGGCCAGAAGGTGGAGAAAGGTCAGCCTCTCTGCGTACTCAGCGCCATGAAGATGGAAACCGTCGTCAACTCGCCAATCTCAGGCATAATATCCAAGGTGCATGTCAATGCCGACAGCAGCCTGGAAGGGGATGACCTCATTCTGGAAATAACCGAATAAAATGTAAAAGCTACACCGAGGTTAAAGGTTGCTTTTCTAGAATTCATTTTTTGACTGATCTTGTAATTTGGTGGATTGGTGGTATTGTGATTGCTGATGATTCTAACGTGGTGTAAAACTCTCCTGAGCTTTCAGTCAGAATAATTTTTCAAAATAGAGGCATAAAGATGAAGCATTTATAGCCTGTAACCAGAAACCACAGATGCCTTTTATGATTCACTTTTTGGTATTCAGTTATCGCTCTGTTAATACACTGAGGACACTGAATTTACTTACAGCCTTGAGGAAAGGAGGACACATGACACCGACATTACAGACAGATCATTCCAGTTTTATTATTAGTTTTAAAGTCAATTAATAACATATTAAAATGAACACGATTCATTATAAATCCAGATGACAATAACATGACTGAATTTGTGTGTGTGTGTGTGTGTGTGTGTTTGTGTGTGTGTGTGTGTGTGTGTGTGTGTGTGTGTGTGTGTGTGTGTGTGTGTGTGTGTGCGTGCGTGCGTGCGTGCGTGCGTGCGTGCGTGCGTGCGTGCGTGCGTGCGTGCGTGCGTGCGTGCGTGCGTGTGTGCAAACACTGCAAGTTGTAAGTTTGAAGAGGAACAGCAGTTTCATATTAATGTCATGTTAGTGGAGCGTAAAATCAATTTTAAAATGTCTGAAATATTAATACCAGCAACTATTCTAGTAGATGCACATTAAGCACAGTGTCGTCATGATAACATCATGCTGCAGATCTTGCCAAAAGCAATAAAGTTTGATTAATCATGAACACATAAGATATTCAGATGTATATATAATAATCAACAATAATTGAAGATTCAAAACCAGCCATTATTTTGGACCAGCTCATTATGAGGAATGTGAGTGTAGCTAATGTACTGTGGTAAATGTGTTGTTATAATGCTTTTGAAAGTTACTGCACAACAAATTATCTTTCTCCTCATTTCTTTCTCCTTTTTAATCACTCTATCACCTTTGCACCACGGGAGCTCTCAGGTTTGCGCTTCCACTGTAAGTGAACAGCAAGTCATTACATAAGCAATAATGAAGTAAACAAATGCAAAACATATATCTGTGTGGCAGCAAAGAGAAGCTTCATTTTACAAATACTCCTACAAAATGTTTTGTAAATGTAATTGTGTAATATGTTTACATAAATCCCACTTAAAAGCTCAAACAATGTTTTTCTCAGTCAGCAAAATGCGTTCCCTATTTGAATGCTGTAGAAAAAGAGACCGTAATTATGGGTAACCGTTGATGCACCTTTAATAATGGAAAAGTCTTCAGTCTATTATATATCAGAATGATATACTGCACAAGACAGTTCATACTTGATCTTGAAATAAGCCTTGATTATAGTTTCATATAGAAATCTCACTGTGACATTTCAAGGTGGATACATACTGAAAATGGGATTCACAAAAGAAAATCTGGATTTTTTTTTTTACAGCAATAGGGTCCCAATACAAAGGTTCAAAATGATTGAAAAGTTGATGTAGTCTGAAGAGATCAAAGGACGAAGGTGATTGTTTATTGAGCTTTTGGATGCATTCAGTTTTTCTGATTGAATCTGGCTTGCTTATCAACGGCATACAGCAGAGAGATTCCACAATTTCACAATGGCTTTTCAATAAATCATATGACAAGGTTCTCACACATGTTGAGCTTAAATTATTAGCTTTCGTGTGATAGAGAGGAAGTGTGTGAATGAGCCTGTGCAAAAAGTGTTCATGTATGTTCTCTAAAAGATACATACAACCGAAAAATTAACTAATGTTCATTGAACCTGCTCAATTTAACACGAAAACTGCATTGTGTTTGGGGGGTGGGGGCAGTTTCTGCCATGTTCTGATGTTTACAAAAGAAATGCTGTAAGAATAGGAACCTGTAAGATTCTTTTTTTTTTAGAATCAACATCTTGTGAGTTTGATGTATAATGTTTCTATTGAACTAACAGGACTACAATCATTACTTATACAAAGCAAACTTCATAATTATATTCTATCATCATTACAAGTATTGCCTTTTCTTTTTGTTCTTTTGAGATAATTACGGTTACATTTGTAATTTATAGTAAACTCAAATTCTGTACGTGGGCGGAGAACTGAGGACATTAGCAATGCAGTCCTTAAGCTGAAGAATTAAAGCTCCATACATATTGTTCTAATCATTTAATTTGTTGTAAAATGAAATGTTTTGTCTTTGTATGTCTGTTAACTATGTGTGTTGATGCAGTTCAGTTGAAATCGTACATTGTATTTACATGATTATAAGAATGTTTATTTTGTCATTTTGCTTCCTTTTCCTCCATTTTAAACGTTGTCTATGGTTGTTGTTTTGTAGTAATCATATTAGAGATATGTTCAACGAAGATTGAAAATAAATCAATAAATTAAATAATTTCAACAAGATAAAATATCTCACATCTTTACTCACAAATGCACTGAATGAAATGAACTGCTCTTCTAATAAATTGTGATGTGTTAAAGGTGCAGTGTGTGATTTTTAGCGGCATCTAGTGGTGAGGTTTGCGAATTGCACTTACGGCCTATCCCTCCCTTTTCAAACTCGAAGGAGAAGCTACGGTGGCCAACATAACCAGCACATTTCTCCCCACATAGCAAACCCACAACACGGTGAGGGAGAAGATTAGTAAAATATAGAGATATTGAGAGATATTTCGAGATATTGGTGGTGGTTGAGGAGATTCCCCACTTCTATGTAAAGCGCTTTGAGTGTCGAGAAAAGCGCTATATAAATGTAATGAATTATTATTATTATTATTAAAAGTTTTGCTGGCTAATATGAGCTGTTATGCTGTAGGCTAACGTTAGTGTTTTACGGTCAATAGTACTAATTAGCTGATTGTCTCACGAACGTAACCAGCACATTTATCCCCACATAGCAAGGGAGAAGAAGTTACATGAAACAATATAACTACATATTTTACACCACTGACGAGGGAAAAGTCACTTCTCACGGTGTCTATGGCTAGCTTCTAGGAGGTAATGCTAACATTATGAACAGTTTTCATTTGCATTGTTAAAGTTGGAATACCTTATATCCAGCAGAAAAAAGGCAACTTCGGCGTTGCTTTGAAAGCCTTTTTCCCTCATAAGACCCTTCCATCGGTGAAAAGCCACACCGATGTTGACCCTTCATTTCTCCCTTATTTTTCTATTCAATATCTGTGGCATTAATTTTCACGGAATTCTGCGGCGTCTTTTTCTGCTGCTTTTCATTCAAGTTAGTGACGAAACGCGCTCTGTAGCGCTGTTTGTTCGCTGTCGGCTACGGTAGAAACATGACGTCACAATATGTCGATCTTGACGAAAAATTTTATTCATTCATTACTATAGGAGAGGAAGAATTTTCTAAATGTATGTTAGACTCTATACCGACTAAGCTACTGAAAGAGATGCTTTCAGAGGTAATCTTTGTCATTAGGATACGTACCAAAAACGTTTAAGTTGGCTATGATTAAACCGCTTGTTAAAAAAAAAAAAACTTGACCCTACAGAATTAGACAATTACAGCCTGATCTTGAATCTACCTTTTCTGTCAAAGATACTAGAAACGGCAGTATCTTCACAACTATGTTCCTATTTAGAAAGAAATTATATCTGCAAGGATTTTCAATCAGGATTTAGACTTTACCATAGTACTGAGACAGCTCTCATTAGAGTCACAAATTATTTGCTCTTATCATCCGATCGTGGTTGTTTCTCTCTATTAGTGTTACTGGATCTTAGTGCTGCATTTGACACTATCAACCACAGCATCCTTTTAAATAGACTCGGAAATGACAGTATGTTGCATTAGTGGAATTGCACTAGCATGGTTTAAATCATACTTATCTGACCGTTATCAGTTTGTAGCAGTAAATGAAGAGATGTCTTATCGATCAAAAGTTCAGTATGGTGTACCACAAGGCTCAGTACTAGACCGTTGCTGTTCACTCTGTACATGCTACCATTGGGAGATATCATTAGGAAGCATGACATTTGTTTTTACTGTTATGCTGATGATACTCAGCTCTATATTTCTTCACGCGCTGATGAAACTTATCAATTCACAAAATTAACGGAATGCATAGCAGATATAAAAAACTGGATGACTAGCAATTTCCTACTACTAATTCTGTTATAATTATTGGACAAAAGTGAAAAAACTAAAAACTGTCTAACACTTGATGTCTGCTCTTGTCGTCGGTTAGGAACCTGGGTGTGCTCTTTGATACCAATCTTTCATTTGAAAGTCACGTGTCTAGTATCTGTAAAACCGCAAAAAATTTAATTATGTCATATGCTCTCAATGAAAAATGAGAGCATATGAGATAATAACAATTAACTCTCAATAACAATTATTTCACGCGTTCATGACATCAAGGCTAGATTATTATAATGCTTAACTGGGTGGTTGCCCTGCACGCTTAATAAACAAACTGCAGCTAGTTCAAAACGCAGCAGCTCGAGTTCTTACCAGAACTAGGAAGTATGACCATATTAGCCCCGGTTCTGTCAACACTGCATTGGCTCCCTATTAAACAACGTTTAATTAAACAATTACATTTTAAAAAGTTGCTGATTACTTACAAAGCACTAAATGGTTTTGCTCCCCAGTACTTGAGCGAGCTCTTAACGCATTATAGTCCTTTACGTCTATTGCGATCTCAAAATTCCGGCCAGTTGAAAATTCCTAGAATATCAAAATCAACTGCTGGCGGTAGATCCTTTTCCTATTTAGCACCAAAACTTTGGAACAATCTTCCTAACATTGTCCGGGAAGCAGACACACTCTGTCAGTTCAAATCATGCCTAAAAGCACATATCTTTGACCTATAGTAGCATACACATAACACAATATAGACTTCTATAATTCAATGTTAGGCTGCATAGATTAGTTCAGCCAAGACTGTGAACACTTACGATAAATTCTGATGTACTTGGTACATCATAAGAAGGATGGCATCTACGCTAATATTAGTCTCTCTTTTTATCCCGAGGTTTATCCAGGCCGTATCCAGATCTGATCTGATCTGATCTGACGACGACAACGCAGTCCTGAAGTGTCAACTAGTCTCTCCCCTGTGAACGCCTCCCTCCCTTTACCTCCATACAGATAAAACGTTGTCGGGAAAATTCCAGTTCGCATGCCTAATAAAAAATTCAGAATTATAAATTATTAAGGCCTAACAAGTAGTTTATTGAGGGTTGATTTGTGAAGGACTACACGCCTGCGCACATATATATTCAAACGCGCATACCAAACGCGTGATACGCATGTCTGCGTTTTCGCGGGTTTGCGTTTCTGAGGTCTGCGCAGAGAAAACGGATAATCGTTTGCATCTTCGGACCTATTTCAGGGAGTGCGTTCTCGAGACATCGCACTTTTTGCGAGCTTGACTAACGCTTGATTTTCACATGCTCTCAAGCCACACATCAATTTTCTCACGCAGAGAAAAAATAAAACAACTGGAGATCGAACAATATCACGTAACGTTACATTTACCCCAGGAAAGCCATTTAATGACCATAGCACGTTAGTTGGCTAGAAAAATTAGCTAAAGAGGGGATTTTGCTAAATATGTGCATATTTATTATATATTTATTCATATAATTAAAATATTATAATGTTGTTATTATAATAAAAAATTCATTATATTTAATTTGAGTTATCTTTAACCTTTAAAAATCTCTGACGTATGTCTCTGTATGTTTACAGCATTAGGTGAGATGTTTTTTTTTCTTGAGAAAAATGTACATGTATCTTCTGTACCTAATATTTATCCAAATTAATCAATATTGAATCAAGATCGGAATCAAATCACAAGATTTGAATTTTGACATTTATGTCAAGCAACAATAAAAAAAGTAGCCTGTACCATGTAAACATTGTAACATGTTGTCACTAAACTTAATACAATTCTGTTTAGTTACTAAATGTTTTGACAATCACAATACACGTATTGTAATGTAAGATTTCGTTTTTACATCTGATACAGCTGATGTAGGTGATGTCTGCACGAGCAAGATGCATGGAGTTATGGAAAGACAGGTTGATAGGCAGGTAGGACATCCTGTTGGACAAACTTTTTTTTTTGGTCCAGAGACTTCCACAGAAGTTATTATGTATAATTTTATTTCAATATTTAGACCACTTCTATTATTGATTTTTTTTCAGGGCGTGAAGAGATTTACAACCAGTAGGCTATAGCAAAAACGTGTTTATGAAAAACAGTGCCTATAATCCAAGGAAAAAATGAAGGTGAAGATACACAGTATTTTCTCAGTATGAAACATCTGCAGGGTAAATATAGTACTTGATATCTAATAAATACTTAACTGTGAAATGTATAATCACTGATTCATCACTGATTGCATAATGATTAGCCACAACCTGTCATCCGCTTTCCCTTAAAATTTTTATTCATCTCAAAGGCAGATGCTTTGTTGTTAACGGACCATTCAGGGGTACGTGACCTGGAGGCTGCCATGTTTGTTTCGGGTTCATTTGTCATGTGACAGATCACTCGTCAAATGCAGCAGACGGGGGGAAAACAAGTCAATTTCATGCTTTTAAGAGCCCTCCAAATTGAATCTGCTGCTAAAACATTTACTATAACAATACCTTCTTTGTTTTGTTTCTTGAAAAAAATATATATTTTTGTCAGAATACACATTCTGATTTTTTTTTTAAATGGCTGTCAACTGTTTCAAAACCGAAACAAGAAAAATGAAATGTTAAACAAAAACAAACGTTTTCCTTAAAGCTACACTGTGTATTTTTTTAAGTTTATTGTTGCGCCTCCATCCTGAAAATTCATTAGCCAAAGAAGGACATACATGGAAATTCAAGCTTCACCCTTCACATTTTTACACTCAGTGGCACCGTGACGAACGCAAGGGGGAGATTACTCGCGACTGCCAGCAGATTTTAAATAATACGGCCACCGTAGGAGTTAAAGCGCCATTGGAATGGGAGAGGCTTGAAAGTAATATTCAGTTGGTAGTCATATAGCCTACAATTTCACCGCTAGATGGGAGTAATTCCTACACAGTCTAGCTTTAATAATACACTCTAAGAAAAGTCCATAAAATCAGCACAATGTACTGTGTAAATAGTCAAGTCAAGGCACCTTCATTTATTTAGCGCTTTTAACAATACAGACTGCCTCAAAGAAGCTCCACGGTGACAACGGGAAATCACAGCAACAGAGACTGTTTTGGCTTTACAGCAGCTCTAGAATTGTAAGGCTCCAGCTTGTAATGACTCTCCCTGCCTCTAGTTGACGCTGAGCTGCAATGATGCTCCCAGCCACTAGGTGGCCCCAGCTCCTATAAAATTCATTCTTGCCACTCATTAGTATTTGATTTCTCCCACCTGTGGGGTTCAGTAGCTTGCTTGTGTTGGCATATTTAAGCATGCCTTTTTCTTTCAGTTGTGTTCAGTCTTGAGCCTACTATGCTTGTATTTTCCTTGCCAAGAAAGCTAAGTCTGTTGTATTTTTGGATTTGCCTTTTGCTCACCTTTTGTTTCTTTGATTTTTTTTTTCTCTGGGAACTCGGCTTCGTTTTTGTTGTACTTTTAATCTTGGACTCTTCAGTAAAGACACCTTTTGTTCATTCATCTAAGTCTGCAAGTTATTCTTCTGCCCTTGGGTCCATCTGCTGTTTGTCATCCACAATACAAGACTGAACCATGGAAGTGGACTCAGCAGAAGATGCCACACCTACCTCCAATGTTGATTGTATTCTAGCTGCACTGTCTGGCCAAGTTTCCACCATTTCACAGACATGAGTAGATCTTATCTGAGATCCTACAAAGCTTAAGTGAGCAGACTGCATCTCAAGCCTCTCCAGTTGTAACCACACAATCTGTGCCAGCTGACAGACACACACCTCCATTGACTGGCCTTCTACCTGAGCCGAGACTGCCAGCACCAGAGAGGTATGACGAAAATCCTAGAAGGTTTGTCGAGGCTTTATTACTCAGTGTACTCTGGCATTCGGATTACAACCTAACAGCTTTCCCACAGAGAGCAACCAAGTGGCATATATCATCACTCTCCTCACCGGAAAGGCGCTGGACTGGGCTACAGCTTTGTAGGAACAACATTCCCTGCTTACTGACAGTTGTGACCTGTTTGTTGCGGAAATGAGGAGGGTCTTCCATCACTCTACCGAAGAGGTTGACCACAGGCTGCTTCAGATATCTCAAGGGACAAGGAGTGTGGCAGAGTTTGCAATAGAGTTCCTCACATTAGCCTAAGAGAGCGGTTGGGATCAAGCCCTGAGAGCAACGGTTCACCGTGCCCTGTCCCCTGAACTGAAAAACTAACTGGCCTTTCGAGACCCGGCTCCTGACCTTGAATCCCTTATTGACATTGGCGTCAAGGTGGACAACGACGCATGAGGGAGAAATGCTGCTTGTACTGTGGAAAGCCAGACCACTTCAGGTCTAACTGTCCCGAGTTTATGGGAAAAGACAACTCCCGTCCAAGAAGAGGGGGGCTGGGACGATAGTAATCACCTTTCCCCAACCAGCAGCTTCTAGGGTTTCACTCGACGTTTCACTGCATTGGGGTAACCAGCATCACAAGCTTATGGCCTTCCTTGATTCAGGGGCTGCTGGAAATTTTATGGACTTTACTTTGGCCAGACACCTGAGAGTTTAGTCCATCTCTCTCTTCAAGAACCCCTGACCATAACCGCATTGGATGGGAGACCCCTGGGATCTGGTCAGGTAAGCCAGTGCCCTACACCCCTTCATCTCCAAATTGGTTGTCAAAATGAGAAGAAACAGTTTTTCTTGATCCATTCACCAGAGTTCCCTTTAATTATTGGCTTCCCATGGTTATCCCTTCACAATCCACAAATAGATTGGACTGCTAGGGTAGTAACTGCTTGGGGCACTAATTGTGGGATTTCAGGTCTCTCTCTCTGTTATTTTTCCGAGTTGCTGAAGACACCTACTGATTCACGACCAACCACCTCCAAGCTGCCGCCCATTGCTCCCAAGCCACCAGCTTAAATCCCGCTCCGACGTTACATTTATTTGTACTGAAGTCTAATAGGCTTACGTTTTGTAGCCTAGTCATTAAAGAAAACGATTTAGTTTAATATTTGTTTAAATCATTTTTTTTTTTCATCTATGTTGGTTACTGTATATGAAAAGTGAAAAGCATGAGTAAGATCATAAGATGCGCAATCGGGAGACAAATGGAGTGGGCAGAAATTATTTTGACCACTCCATTAAGTTTGTTTTTTGTAGAAAGCCTTTCTTTAAAGTGAGTTTCGTTTTGTATTAATTGTATCTTAATTTTAATCAATGTTTCATCAACCAATTGCCTGGATTTAATAAACAAGTAAATATAACAGGCAATATAATCTGGACTTCTCAGGAGCTCCATGCCGGTGTGCGCGAACTGGAGCTCATCTCATAAATGAACCCAAACTCAGCGTATAAGCTTTGCCTCGAATACCTGAGAGATATATAGAAAGCTTGAAATGTGTACTTTTAAACAAAACTTCAAAACAAAAGAAAACAGACTCTCTGCTTATGTAATCCATATGAAATTGTTCATCATGAAATGGCCACTATTCTCTCTGGCGCATTTACTACTGCGAAGATCGCGAGTCAGCGTCAACTTCATCTTTGCAGCCGATACTGACAGAAAACGCTTGTTTATTAATAAACAATAAAATGTCTCCTTGCTATTGTAATGGTCACCAGCTGGAGTGCCTTTGAGAGCCACCAGAGGGCACTCCACACCAGACTTTCATGTTCACTCACAGATTATCTCCCATCATTCTCTGCCTGGACTCATCAGCACTCGTTATCACATTCACCTGTATTTCATCTTCTTGTTTAGTTCACCCCATATAAGCCTAGTTCACCCCATCACTCACTGCAAAGTTCTGTATGTTGTTACACTGCACTCCTGAGCGTTTCTTTGGTTCCCTGTATTTCGGTTTCTTGGATTCTCTGCCTGCCTCTGGATTACCCGTTTGCCTTATCCCCAGCCTTGTGTGTTTGTTTGTTTGGACTGCTTACCTGTGTTTCGACCATCGCCTGTTTCTTGGATTACGTGTCTGGATTAACCCTAATAAAGCTGCAATTGGATCTCACCTTCTAGTCTCGGAGCAGTTTCGTAACAGAAAACTTTGCCAACAGAGATCCAGCAGCTGAGTAAGACCCAGACCCATCGATGAATCCAGCAGCACAAATTATACATGGAGCAGTTTCGTAACAGCTATATTTGACATATTCATAATCATTACTTTTGCCGGTTCTTTGTGACATTTTTCATGAACGCGTCACCACCGCTCAATAGTTAATATTGTTATTTGGTGTTCACTTTATACAGGTTTTTTAAATGTTATTTTAATAAAAATATATTTTTTTCCATCTCAAAATCTCTCTTTTTCTATTTTTTTTTTCTAGTTTATCAATAGGTAGAGTTCATAGTAGAACTTTATGTAGGCCTATACACATTTAGGAACATATATTGGGTTCTGCCCAAACTCAAGCAACATAAAAGTAACGAGTAACGTAAAAAGTTACTTTACAAAAGGGGTAACTAAGTAAAGTAACGGATTACTTTTTTTTTAAGAAGTAACGAGTAACGAGCAAACACTACTTTTTAAAAGTAACTTCCCCAACACTGCCCATAGGGCGTATGACTGTGCAATAGATCTGCTTTCGGGAACCTGCCCTCCTCGAGGGAGACTCTCTGCCCCAGAAAGAACTGCCATGGAGGAATATATCAATGATGCTCTAAACAGAGGATTCAGTAGTCCATCTACGTTGCCGGCAGGGGCTGGCTTCTTTTTCTTGGGGAAGAAGGATGGCGGTCTTCGGCCTTGCAGTGATTACCGGGGTCTTAATTGCATCACAGTAAAGAACCGCTACCCACTGCCACTAATGACCACAGCCTTCAAACTCTTACAAGGGGCGACCATTTTCACAAAGTTAGACCTTCGAAATGCCTACCACCTTGTTAGGATACGAGAAGGAGATGAGAAGTGGAAGATGGCTTTTAACACTCCAAATGGCCACTATGAGTATCAGATCATGCCCTTTGGGCTAGTTAATGCTCCAGCCATTTTTCAGGCACTTATTAATGATGTGGTACGTGATATGCTAAACAAGTTTGTATTTGTTTATCTTGATGACATTCTCATCTTCTCTCGTTGTTATCAAGAGCATGTCCAACATGTCCGACTCGTCCTATCTCAACTACTGAGGAATGGACTATTTGTCAAACTAGAGAAGAGTGAATTTCATGTCCCCACTGTCTCTTTTCAATGATCAGATGGATCCTGGCAAGATTCAGGCGGTTCTGAACTGGCCCCAACCAGGCTCCGTCAAAGAGGTCCGATATTTTCTGGGATTTGCCATTTTTTATAGAAGGTTCATTAGGAACTTCAGTGCTATTGCAGAACCCCTGACCTCTCTTACCAAGAAGACATCAAGCCCATTTAAGTGGACCGAAAGTGCTGATCAGTCATTCGACCGACTCAAGCAGCTCTTCTCTTCCGCATCAATTTTGACTTTTCCAGATCCCGAGTTGCCCTTTGTAGTGGAGGTGGATGCTTCGGACGTCGGAGTAGGAGCAGTCTTGAGAGCAAAGAATGACCACAAACTTCATCCTTGTGCATTCTTCTCACGTCGACTTTCCCCAGCGGAGAGGAATTACAACATTGGTAACCGGAAGCTGTTGGCGGGAAGTTGGCACTTGAAGAGTGGAGACAGTGGCTGGAGGGTGCCAAACACACATTCCTTATCTGGACGGACCACAGAAACCTCACCTATATCCGGGAGGCCAAGAGATTGAACTCACGTTAGGCTCGTTGGGCCCTCTTCTTTAACCGCTCTGACTTTACCCTCTCATACTGTCCAGAAACTAAAAGCATGATGCCCTCTCAAGGCAGTTTGATCCACCAGAAGTGGAGGGCAAACCCAAACCAATCCTACCCAGCTCCAAAGTGCTAGCATCAGATCAAAATAGTGGTTATGAGGGCCCAACAACACCCCGACCCAGGTAACAGTCCTCCGGATTGCTTTCTTGTGCCTAACTCCATGCGTTCTGATGTGTTACAGTGGGTCCACAGTTCCTGTTTGTTCCACCTAAGTTGAGAGCCCTGAAGTACAATTTCAAGTAGTGATTCCAGTGGAGTACCAGGCGTACCAGGATGTGTTCAGCAAGAAACTGGCTACAAAACTACCACCTCATCGGCCATGGAACTGCGCAATCGACTTGCTACCTGGAGCCACTCTACCTAAAGGTCGTATTTATCCACTGTCCATCCCAGAGCAGATGTGGAGGAGTATGTGGAGGAGGCTTTACAACAACAGTTCATCCGCACATCGACCTCCCCTGCCGCTTCAAGTTTCTTCTTTGTGGGTAAGAAGGACGGAGGCTTGAGGCCCTGCATCGATTATCGTCATCTCAACTCTCAAACCGTCAAATACAGTTATCCCCTTCCTCTGGTCCCAGCTGCCTTGGAGCAGGTGCGTGGGGCTTGCATATTTTCTAAACTAGACCTTCGGAGTGCATACAACTTGATCCATATACGGCATGGAGATGAGTGGAAGACAGCGTTCGTCACCCCATCTGGCCATTATGAATATCAGGTTATTCAAACGCTCCAGCGGTCTTCCAGGGGTACATGAACGAAGTGTTCTGTGAGTACCTCAACCGCTTTGTGATTGTCTACATTGACAATATCCTTATTTATTCATCCTCAATTGCTGAACACCATCGTCATGTCATTCAAGTACTAGAGAAACTGAGAGAACACAAGCTTTACCTGAAATTGGAGAAGAGTGAGCTCCATATCACCTCTGTTCAGTTACTGGGTTACATAATTGATCAGCATGGTATCCAGATGGACCAGAGGAAGGTGGAAACAATCCAAGACTGGCCATTACCCACATCTGTTAAAGAACTTCAAAGATTCCTTGGTTTTGCAAATTTCTACAGAAGATTCATCAAGAACAACAGTCTCATCAGTGCTCCTCTCACATCTTCATTAAAGAATCGACCCAAGTCTCTGTCCTTGCCTCCCACCGCTATCCAAGCCTTCCATCGCCTCAAATAAGTCTTCACGACAGCACCAATCCTCATTAGAGTGCGGATCGGGCCGAATTTTTCAGTCCGAGCCCGGCCCGCGTCCGACAGAGCAGTAACCGAACCCGACCCGAGCCCGACAGGCATAAAGATATTTATGTTCGAGCCCGACCCGAGACCGGCAGTTAAAATCCCATTTTTTTTCTCATACTAATGACAATTGTACGTTTGTTTGTGTGGAAAGCCCGCTTTTATTAAGCAACTGTAGGAAGGCAATCGGAAATGTCAACAGGACAAGCGCATCAGCGCGCGGAGCAACAAGCGCTCTTAACACCTGGCGCGCGCACATTATGCACGTGTTTCGTTGTCACGGCTACATAAACAAATGTCCGCACACAGGAAGACGGATGTTATGGTAATATTTTACATGTATTTTAATCACAAAAACGAACGTTTGCATCAAGTGAAAGCATCAGGCACATCGGATACCTACATAATAAGCTGTTTTAAATTTAAAATGTTCAATGCCTTATCGCGCTGATGTGACCGAGCCCGACCCGAACCCGAACATCATTTCTAAATATCTGTCCGAACCCGGCCCGGCCCGTCGGGTACCGGCGGGTCCCGTCGGGCTCGGGTCGGGTATCCATCCTCTAATCCTCATCCATCCCAATCCTGACCTTCCCTTCATCGTTGAGGTCGATACAGGGGTTGGAGCAGTGCTGTCATAGCGGCAGGGTGAGCCTCCCATCCATGTGCCTTCTTTTCCAAAAAGCTGTCCCCGGCGGAGCAAAACTACGACATCGGCAACCGAGAACTGCTAGCCATAAAACTGGCTTTAGAAGAATGGAGACATTGGCTGGAGGGAGCAAATCACCAGTTTGAAGTAATTACAGATCATCGCAACTTGGAATATCTTCGTGAGGCAAGAAGATTGAATCCTCGCCAGGCCCGCTGGGCACTCTTTTTCACTCGATGTAACTTTGTTGTTACTTACCGTCCAGGAAGTAAGAATTGCAAGGCAGACGCTCTCTCCAGACTCCATCATTCATCTTCAGAGGACCTCAGTACTGAAACCATCCTCCCTCCAGCCTTAATCCTCAGTCCCATTCTCTTGGACATCGACCAGCAAATCTCTCAGGAAAATTCTCGCCATCCTGCTCCGCCGGGAGGTCCAGAAGGGCGTACTTTTGTACCTCAACATCTTCGTACTCCCCTTCTGGACTCTGCTCACACAGTTCCGGGCTCTGGACATCCAGGTAGCAAGCGTACCCTCTCGCTCCTTCGTCAGCGGTACTGGTGGCCGTCCATCTCCGAAGATGTCGCCAGATTCGTCCGCGGCTGCTCAGTCTGCACCATCTCCAACATGCCCATTAAACTACCTGAGGGTACACTTGTGCCACTACCCATACCCAGACGACCTTGGTCACACATCGAAGTGGACTTCATGACTGACCTTCCTAGATCCGGTGGATTTACCTGTGTGCTCGTCGTTGTGGAAAAGATTTTCCAAAGGCTGCAAGCTGATACCTTTACCTGGTATACCCACGGCTTTAGAAACAGCTGAAGCGTTGTTTCATCACGTATTCAGAAATTTCGGCATTCCAGAAGACATCGTTTCGGACAGGGGACCCCAATTCATCTCCCGGGTGTGGCACGCCTTCTTCAAGCTCCTCGGGGTCACTGTCAGCCTTTCATCAGGATATCATCCGCAGACTAAAGGCCAGACTGAGCGGAAGATTCAGGAGATTGGACGTTACCTGAGAACGTATTGCCACCAGTACCAAGACAGCTGGAACCGATACCTCCCCTGGGCGGAATACGCCCAAAATTCCCTCACTCAGCGTACCACCGGGCTCACCCCCTTTCAGTGCTTCCTTGGATACCAGCCACCTCTCTTCCCTTGGTCGGGTGAGCCCTCGGAGGTTCCAGCTGTCGACTTTTGGTTCCATCAGAGCGAGGGGGTATGGGACTCAGCTCATGTGCATCTACAACAGGCAGTGCGGAGGCACAAGGACCAAGCTGATCGTCTACGAGCCGATACACCCCAATATCAACCTGGTCAGAAGGTGTGGTAATCAACGAGTGACATTCGCCTCCGCCTGCCTTGCCGTAAGCTGAGTTCTCGATTCATTGGACCTTTCACCATCCAGAGGCAGTTGAACTGTCAGGATTCCATCACCATCTCCCTCCACTCATTCCCTCACTCCACCCACTCAGTCATTCACACACTCATTGTCACCTGATTACTAATCACCGTCACCTGGACCTCATTATCAGTTCACCCTTATATACCTGCTATGAACATTAAGTCATTGTCTGATCTCGTCTACACATGATACAGACTCTCTGCTATACTTACCTGCATTCCTACCTACGATCTCAATCTTCTCAGCCAGTCACCATTGGCTGGAACTCCTTCTTCTAAGGAACTCCTTCTTCATCATCTGCAAGAGAGAGAGAGAGAGAGACTTGGTTACACTTCAGTTAATCATTCATCTGATATACAACTTACTGGTTACTCACCTGTTTCGCTGTACCGATCCATTCTGCAAATTAAAGGCATTAACTTACCATTCTGTCTGCTTCGTCTATGCCAAACCTGACAGATGTCATGAACGCATTAACTAATTGTTCCGCATTTGTCAATGAGAGCATATGACGTAATTTATATATATTTTTAAGATGAAAAAAATGCGGTTTTACAGATACTAGACACGTGACTTTCAAATGAAAGGTTGGTATCAAAAAGCACACCCAGGTTCCTAACCGACGACAAGGACTTGACAGAGCAGCCATTGAGTGTTAGACAGTATTTTAGATTATTACGTGAGGAACTTTTTTGTCCAATAATTAGAACCTCTGTTTTTTCAGAATTAGTAGTAGGAAGTTGCTAGTTATCCAGTTTTTTATATCATCTATGCATTCCGTTCATTTTGTGAATTGATAAGTTTCAGGGCGTGAATAAATATAGTAAATTAATAGTATATAATATAAATATCATCAGCATAACAGTGAAAACTAATGCCATGCTTCCTAATGATATCTCCTAAGGGTAGCATGTACAGAGTGAACAGCAAAGGTCCTACTATTGAGCCTTGTGGTACGCCATACTGAACTTTTGATCGATAAGACATCTCTTCATTTACTGCTGCAAACTGATAACGGTCAGATAAGTATGATTTAAACCATGCTAATGCAATTCCACTAATGCCAACATCATTTTCGAGTCTATTTAAAATAATGTTGTGGTCAATAGTATCAAATGCAGCACTAAGATCCAGTAACAGTAAATCGGATGATAAGAGCAAGTCATTTGTGACTCTAATGAGAGCTGTCTCAGTACTATGGTATGGTCTAAATCCGGACTGAAAATCCTCACAGATACCATTTCTTTCTAAAAAGGAACATAGTTGTGAGGATACTGCCTTTTTTAGTATCTTTGACAGAAAAGGTAGATTCGAGATCGACCTGTAATTGACTAATTCTGTAGGATCAAGTTGCATTTTTTTTAACAAGTGGTTTAATCCTAGCCAGTTTAAATGTTTTTGCTACGTATCCTAATGACAAAGATGATATTATATTGAATGATATTAAGAAGAGGATCTATGACCTCTGGAAGCAGCTCTTTCAGTAGCTTAGTCGGTATAGGGTCTAACATACATGTTGCTCCTATAGCAATGAATGAATAAAAATGTTCCTCAAGGAGACTACAATGTACTGCCTCATGCGATACTGTAGTAGACAGTTATGAAGACATTGTTCCTTTTTGCTTTTTCACAGGTGTTTCACCCTTATTTTAAATTATGCTCTGCATGTTGCATTTTAGGGTTAACAGATAATGCCATTGCCTTTTCTGTTTTTCTTCTTACTTTTTTTCTTACAATGTAATTATGTATATGGCATTTACAGCAAATTAATGTATAAATCAAGTAGTTAAAGCGTGACTTGCTGGCAACAGATGCACATATGTTACTGTAAAAATCTCTGTAAAGTCAAAAGCCCTTTCACACGACTCATCCCAGAAATCTATGGATTAAAGCATTGTGCTACACAGTGTCACTGGTCAAAGTTCATTACACAGTTGACCGAACAGTTTGCAAGATGTGGGTGGTGTTGGCAGGGTTATCAATGCAAGATGGAAAAGAGACTGATCCATGTCGTACGACACAACGTCATAGATAACATTTTGAGAAAAGGAATGTCCTTGCTGCCATGTTACTCAAGCAATCTCAATGACTTATCTCAAAGACTTTACCTCTTTCATTGGCGAACTTTATAGTTTACTGCACTCTTGTTATCTAGCAACCTCATGAAATCCTTCCATGATGCTATCCGCAACACTTTTCATGTGGAGGTCAAAGTTGAAAAAGAAAAAAAGAAAAAACACTGAAATGTAGGGTAAAAATGGCAGTAATGCTTAATCCTTGTTACACATTATACAGGTTGTAGTAATAGTAAATTATGCATAATTACATGCAACTAACCCTGAACCAATCCATGTTATGGTAAGTACATGTAGTTAATTAATATTACTAGTACTTAAATGTACACTGTAAAAAAAAAACACCTTAAAATACCCAAAAGGGCATTTTAGATTTTACTTAATCTTACAGTTAAAATATATATATATTCCAGTAACTGATATACTATTAATATTTCAATTGATTAAAATACTGATCATTCATGATTCACTGAAGAAGGCTGATTGCTGAAAAGTGCTTTGTTGAATAAAAAAAATTCTATTAATAAAATACCATCCAATTTAAAGTGTCACAGGCAATTGTCAGTTGACGATTTTTCACTGTAAATTGTAGGATTACTGTTCTTTTTTACCTCTTAAAACTGTAAAAATGCCCTGTTAGATCTACTTCAGTTTTTCACTGTATAGTAAGGCAACTTACAATTAAAGCAGGTTTTTACCATATCATTTTTTATCTTTTATCGTTAAAATCACAACACACACACACAAAATTCTAACACATGACTTTCTTTCTTCAGTTATTATATAGAGGTCTTTGAGGTCAGCCAATGATGAAATGTTCTTGGGCCGTTATCTCTCATCAAACTCTCCTGCCTTTTCCCCCCCACGTCTCTTGCGCTCTCCAGATTCCTTGAGCTCTTCCATCTTGTTTGGCAACAATATCCAGAGCGGGAAAATGATGGAGAGCCGCGGGCTTTACAAAGACAGAGAGAGAGAGAACAGAGCAGAGGTGAGAGGAGAGCTGGATTAAAGGACCTGGGAAACAGATCTCGCCCGCAGGTCCCGCTCTGTCTCGCTCTGACACTTTCCTTCATCTATCCAGAAAGAAGAGATGGACGGTTTTTCTTTTCCTTCCTTTAAAAGGTTAAGTTCTCTTTACCTTTCCTCATTGTCTGAGACAGCCTGTCCTCTTCCAGACTTCCTCTCATTATTCTTCTCTTTCCTTTTCCAGTGGCTTTCATTTACATACTGTCTCTCAGCTTGCAGTGTGATTTGTATATCATATACAAGAAAAACTATATTGCATGCAGCCTCTCTTCCATCTTTACACATATACACACGCTTGCATTCAGACAAACACATTATATTTTTTTCCATAGCACTGATCTTCGGAAACACAAAGCTACACTCAGTCATACATAAAGCAGCATGGCCGGGGTGGGGATGAGAAAACAATAGTGAAGAAAATAAAGATCAAATGAATGACAAAAAGAAAGGATTTTACTAAAGTATCAAATGTCAATACAATGAAGGATGATGGATGGATTGATGGATGGGATATTTGAATGTAACAAGATGGGGTATGTAGAAAAATGTAAAAGATAATCGCATATATGATTTATCCAAGTTAACTTAAAGCTGCAATTCATAACTTTTTGGGGGTTTAAAATGATCCTAAATCAATATTGATTCCCTGATATGATTGTAAAGTGCTTTGGGTGTACAGTAGTACATATGAAAGCTCTATATGAATGCCTCATTCATTGAGCAAGTGCATAACCAATCAGTGTAAGCTTGTAATAGACTGCGTCCGAAAACTGATAAATGCTGCCTTCGGAGGACGCATTCCAATCCAAGGTCGGAAGGTCCAATGTTAGTTTCACTTCCTGTCTCCTGAGATACCTTCATCTGATTGATTTTTGAAGGCAGCATAGATGTATCCTTCTGTCATGATTAGTGTTTCCCTGTCTTGTCTATTAGTTATCCCAGGTGTCTCTCATTTCCCACGCCCCCTTGTTATCCTGTTTAGCTCGTTTGTCTCTGATTATTTAAGACCTGTGTTTCTGCCCTGTCCTTGTGAGTTCTTGTTTAATGTTTAACTGTTAACGTCAATGTTGGTTGTTCCTGTTCCCGGGTACCGTTGTCCTGTCTAGTTTGTAGTGTTTTGAGTTAGTCTGTTAAATAAAGCGTGTGCTGCATTTGGATCCTGCCTCATCTCTGCTTCAGCCGCACCGGCGTTACAGAATAACTCACCACATCGTGATCCAGCAGCCATGCCTTTCTGGAGTCCAGACGTGCAGATTCTCCGTCTCCATCAGGAGAATCGCTCCATAGAGGAGTACGTCGCGGAGTTCATGAAACTGGCGCCTCTCGCGCAAATGAGCACCCAGTACTTGAAGATATTCTTCCACGGGGGATTATCAGATCCACTTCGGTCACAGATGCCCGGACCTGATCCTTCCGTGACTTTGATCCAGTATGTCGAGTGGGCTCTTTCTATGAGCGGTTCGTCGTCTGCAGTGGGCTTCGCGGAGGAGGTACGGGTGCTTCACGTGGGCTACATTTAACCAGTGCTTCTCACGTGCTCGGCCAAGCCTACGCCGCGGGAGGTTCCCGCCGATCCCGCGCTTCACGTCAACCCAGCCGAGACCGCGCTCGACGAACCAGAGCTTTACGTCAGCCTCGACGAACCAAATGAGCCAAGTGCATCCAGTGAGTCGAGTGCATCCAGTGAGTCGAGTGCATCCAGTGAGTCGAGTGCATCCAGTGAGTCGAGTGCATCCAGTGAGTCGAGTGCATCCAGTGAGTCGAGTGCATCCAGTAATGAATCAAGCCCAGTGAAGCGCCGTCGCAGAAGGAGAAGGAGGACTCGTTAGGCTCGCCAGGCTCGCCAGGCTCCGGAGGGCGTTCCCAGACTCCTGCCCCGCCTCTGCGCCTCGCCCTGCCGGCCCCGCCGTGCCTGCGTCCTGGTCCCGTTCCCCTGCACGGGCCTGGCCCTCCGTCCCTCCTCCAGGATCGCCTTCGCTCTGCCCCCCGCCTGATTCTTGTTTGGAGCGTCTGGAAGCCGCTCCTTTGTGGGGGGGCTATGTCATGATTAGTGTTTCCCTGTCTTGTCTATTAGTTATCCCAGGTGTCTCTCATTTCCCACGCCCCCTTGTTATCCTGGTTAGCTCGTTTATCTCTGATTATTTAAGACCTGTGTTTCTGCCCTGTCCTTGTGAGTTCTTGTTTAATGTTTAACTGTTAACGTCAATGTTGGTTGTTCCTGTTCCCGTGTACCGTTGTCCTGTCTAGTTTGTAGTGTTTTGAGTTAGTCTGTTAAATAAAGCGTGTGCTGCATTTGGATCCTGCCTCATCTCTGCTTCAGCCGCACCGGCGTTACACCTTCGCTGCTTCCATATCCCACAATCATGTGCTTTCCATTATGTGACAGTTGAGCTAAAATAAAGATGGCATCTGAAATTTGCGGCTGGTCATCAGTTTGTGTGTAAATGTAAATTTTTGATCAATGTTTTCCACTTATGATGTCATTTCTAGCGAGAAATTGCTATAGTCATTAAATATTCACTTAGTTTTCACTAAAGCTCAATCTATTTTGCTGTAGAACATTAAACCGTTACGCTGCCTCGGAAGTCTGTCCGAAATCAGTTTTGTGAGGTACCTTAGTGCGCGGACGCTGGCTTTTTTTTCTGCTGGACAGGTAAGACATTTAGATGGTTCATCGGGTAATTAGCCAATTCGTTTAATCCATAGTTATGTAGTTTCCTTTGTTGTTCTTTTTTATCGCTTTGCTATGGTCATTATGTTACATTTAAGTTGTTTTGTGCTAGCTATGAGAGAGTGATCGTTACATTTAATCACCATTGGTAGCGCAATTTATTGTAAAAACATTGTATTTTTTTCAGTTGGTCAGAACAAAAGTGGCATACATGTTACTTGTTCAGATGACATTTTTCGGTTAAACTTCTTGTTTTGGATTTATATCCAAGACACAGTAATTGTAATTCCGATGTGCAGTGTGAAGATCAAAACTGGTTCGTTGACAGACACATGCACTGCAAAACATTCGATTAATCCGTGCCGACGCACAACCCACATAAAGCAAATTACTACAATTTCACAACAACTATTGAATCTTGTTTCCGCCACAGAATAAAACATTTAAAAAGATAATTGCGACTTTTTTTGCGAGAGATATATATAAAGTAGCAATTGCAAGTTATAAAGTCAGAATTGCGCGATACAAAGTCGCAATTGCGTGTTATAAAATCACAATTCTGAATTTTTCACAAATCTTTTCTCAGAATTGTGAGATATAAATTCGCAGTTGCGGCTTATAAAGTCCAATTTTGAGGGGGAAAAAAATATTTATTTCTCAGAATTGCAATTATATATCTCAATTTATATCTCGATTCTGAATTTAGAACAATTATGTGTTATACGCAATTGCAACTTTATAAAATGCAATTCTGACTTTTTATAACAAAATTCTGAGAAAAGTCACAATCACCTTTTTATTTTTTATTCTGTGGCAGAAACAAGCTTCCGTACCAACCATAGATGGTGAAAAACAGGCAAAACTTGCACACTACTGCTTTAAGAAATAACACAATTAGTCGAAAAGCCTGATTTATATGAATTGTGAGTTATATTTCAAAGTCTTGAAGTCATACAGCAGCTTTGTGTGACCACTTTTATGACATTTTGGGTGCTTTTGCATTCTTTTTGAAGCTTTTTAAAACCTCAGTCCCCTTTCATTGTAATTGTAGTGGGGGACGACCAATACAAATTCTACAAAATCCTCCTATTGTGTTCCAAAGAAGAAAGAAACTCATACGGGTTTTGGAAACGACATGAGTCAATGATGAGATTTGGGTGAACTCCTCATTTAAATCTTTTCAATTCTTCTTCACACCCATGTACTGTCACTTTGTAGTATTGCATCATTCTCTTTCTCTTGCAGGTCTCCAGAATCCATCTCATCCCCACTGCTGCTCTGGTGTCCAATCACCCCCCTCGTTTGTCTTTTTCCATCTTTCTCTCTCTTTTTTTATCTGGGTGAATTCATCCCCGAGGCTGTGTAGACGCAAGGACAGGTGGTCTGACTGTGTGTGTCAGCGAGTGCGTTGTGCAGATGACAGGTAAGTGTGTATGTCGGTGTATGTGCGTACAGTCACGTGTGTGTGTGTCATCTCAGTGGTGGGTCCTGAGGTTCTCACGGTGCCCTTTCATCTCCAGGAATGTTCTGTCATTCTGTGTTTGTGTCAACGGCCCCCCTCGTGCTGTCACGACAGGGGGGAGGAGAAGGGGACGGAGAGAGAGAGGCAAGGTGAGGTGAACGGAATGAGGAAATTGCTTCCTACATTTTTTTTTTCTATTTTCAGCCCCCTGCTGAGCTGTAAACCAAACTTCCTATGAGTGAACCGTTTCAACATTTGACTGCCTCTAGATGTCAAGCACACATAAATCTTTTTATAACAACACTGAGAAAGGGAGAAAGATGGAGAAGGGAGGCCCCTTGTGAGTCATAGATGCTTAGTTTACTGTCTCCGCCTCCATGCTGGTGTGTGTAAATGCATTAGCCCCCTTGTACAGAGCACGTGACTCACTTTCCATAAACACCACACAACATGTGTCATCAGCTCTGACGCACACACACACACACACACACACACACACACACACACACACACACACACACACACACACACACACACACACAGGCTCTGGCTTATTCATCCGTTAAACGAACATTCATTCGGTTGCATCCTGTCTGGTCAGAAACACTTTTATATTACAGCGGTAATTTGTGTGTGGGGGTGTATTTGCCGTTGGCTTGTCTAAAATTATAATATGACCTCTACAAATGTCTAAGTGTGATTAACATGAGAGATACTTCTTCTTTGAAATGTCAACCTAACAAGTTTAAAAGAAAATGTAATTTAAGGATATGGACTGAAATTGTATTTTAAATCAAGTGAACTTGTTTGGAGCCCTCACAACCGACTCCTGCCCTACATATTCATTTAATAATTTGACTCCTGGTGGTCTGCTATTATTAATAATAGTCAATTTTCCTGTCCATTAGTCATTAAATCCTCTGTAAACACAGCGGCTGTCATCATTAAAGGAGCTAGCATTATTTTAACTGAGCTGAGTTCTCACTAAAACCATTAATACAAAGCATTTTAGATTCATTTTAAGCTCATTTTGATTCGAACAAGACTGAAAATGATGATTTTGCGAGTTGTTTACTCATAATAAGTATGTTATTAATAAGTATGACCTATTGCAAGCATGAGAGGTTGGCATTATCCCATTTAGATTGATCACACCTCCTTTCCTTATATCAGAATGACATTGTTATGAACCAATCACAGCGCAATAAGAAACATCGCCTGCCTCTGAGAAAAATAACCAAATACTTTTCAGTCTATCTGTTGGAAAAACATATCATTTTGTATAACCAATAATAAAAGAAACAAATCTGTCTGTGTGTCTAATTCTGCCATAACACCTGGAGTTTGATTCTGTCTTATCTTGAATGTTTTCTATATCCATTAAAACCTGAGGTGGGATTTGTCATACTCTAAAGGCTGTCTGGTTTGTCTAGCTGGGGTTAGACAGCCTGACAGCCCTCGAGTCCACTCTCTCTCTCGTACTCATTCTTTGGCTGTGTGTTTCCCCCGAGACTTAACATGGGTGCTTAGATTGGCTATGAGAGCTTGAGGCTCTGATTCTTATTTCAGGTGTTGCTTTGAGGCGCTGTGTGTGGGTTTGTGTTATTACAGGGGATTAGCTGGTGAGCTTGTGTGTTCGAGGCTCACAAGTGTGTATGTGTGTTTGAAAACTCAGGGCCATTTTCTGGTGTCATACAACAAAATATTTCTAGATGAAACATGAATGCAGTGCTGTATGATGAATGAGTCACACAACATATCAAGGGTTAGATTAGAGGACAATCAAGATTATGAAGGAAGATAGCGTAAAATAGAATGACTGGTATAGAGAAAAAGAGATCTCCCCAGCTGTCTTACTCAAGGACAATCACTGGAGGATGATAATAACAGATGTGCATCGGTGTGGCAATGTATGTGCGCCTGAGTTAAGAACTATACTGTATCACTCTCTTTAGCGTGCTGCTTAGGGACGAATAACCTCTCTCTTTCTCTACCCTCAGGTAAAGTTTCATCTCATTTAGTTAATTACTATCATATCTGCTTTGTTAGAGCTTTTGTACTACACACAAACACATTTCACACACAAGCACTTCTACGCTGCATGCGTACTAATGCTTTTAGCACACACACCAACACACATGCACATGCTACCTTATCAAATATGACATATAAGCAGGGCTTGACATAATTTTTTTTACTCTCCAGTCACTGTGGCTACTAGTGATTTTCCAAAGTTACTAGCCACTTAGCATTTTTACTGGCCACAATTTCGACATTGATACCAGGGGGGAAAACGGCCATAGATATTTTTTTTATATTATTATATCATAATTTGGCAGCAGGTATATTAGGCTGCTGTCACGGACGCATGGATCCATTATTCTGTTACACATGTTACAACTGTTTATGTTCACTTAAAACATAACTGACTGTGTTTATGTGAATGCTTGCCAAGTTTAAAACTATAAAAGCTGCAAAAAAGAACTCAATTTACTCAAATTATTACTAAGAGGCTGCTTTATGTGCACGAACATTGGGTGTGAGCACGAAATCTGCGGGAATGAGTAAAATGATGCGCAATATGTGCCATCCTACGCCAAAATTCAAGCCCTGTAATACCAACAATATTCATCCGGAGCAAATGAAATGAGTGAGTAAGGGGAGGCAGGTTTGTGTGTCAACTCACTGCCGGAGAGATGAGAGAGCGATAACAGCGCAACTGGTATAGTCTATTCTGTGGAAAATGTGAATTGGACAGTTTGTTTTGCAGCCTTGGTTATACACGAGACTATAATGATCTGAGGTGTCATCGCTCTGCTGCAGAATTTCAATGGCACCAACATTGATTCCATGTGACAATATAATAGATCTAAAGTATGATTACGACAATGAGAGAAGTAATAAAAACTCCTTCCATAATTAATTCCTTTGTGAAACTGAATAATAGCACCTCATAATTCTGTTTTAAATGTGTTAAGGTGTCACCAAATTAACAGTCTGAACCCCAAGGGAGTGGCATAATACAATTATTTACACGGAACTGCAGTTTCTCTTATACATATTTCATCATATTTTCCTCATGAGTCTCAGAATGTCAACACTCTTATAGAACAAAACTGTGTAGCAATGTGTTTTTTTGTAGTTGTAGCACAAAGCACAGGAACACTGCTTGTGAATAATGTTGTTATACAATCATATTCACTAGCTAAGACTAGCCTAATATAGATATGTTTGAACTGATCCATATCACAATAGATTTATTCTAAAAAAAATAAGATTTTGAAAGGTCAACAGTAACCTTTCTTAAATTAAATGATAAATAAATAAATACATTTCAGTAACAAATGGCACTGTTTCCTGAAAATGATCCTGATATGGTTTGGTGGTCTTGGACGCAGCATTTGACAAAATATTTCAATTAAACAGGTACATTTACTCACCTGAGAGATCTTTATTTATTGAAACACCATTATAAGGCTATAGACTATGCAGAATATATATATGAAATATATTCTGCTCTGATGAAATTAGTTTATTTAAGGCCAGCACCATGTACAAGGGGAGGTATATGAGAGTGAGTTGGAATGAAAAGAAATAAAGAGGAAAACACACTGACATTTGCAAGCATGTTTGTGACTCTCATGATTCACTTATGCTGCCTTGGCCAACTGGGACAGACTGTCTATGACACACACACACGCTACTTCAACACCTGCCTGGATTAGAGAGTACACTTCTCTCTGTCTGTATATCCCGGCTGGATCATAATGCTCCAATCTGTATGCATGTCTCTTTCTCTCTCATTCTATCAAAACACGTTCTGTCGCACTGTGTAGATTATAATTAAATAGTTTACCTGAAACACCCTCATAAGGCTATAGATTATACAGGTCATCCGGGGACTTTTTGCCTACTTTGTTTTCCATGCACTTTGTGTGTGTATGCGCTGTTTAGTATCATGCACAGATCTGCAGATCATTTAGAAATAATAATTTAGGATAACACCTGTATGTTTTTACAGGTTCCATTTCAGACAACTTGCTGTCTTGGAAGCCTGCAGGTGTCCAGTAGGTTCTTGAATACAGTTCACTAGGTTTCTCTCTTTCCGTCTTTCTCAACTATAGCTCTCTCTCTCTCTCTCTCTCTCTCTCTCTCTCTCTCTCTCTCTCTCTCTCTCTCTCTCTCTCTCTCTCTCTCTCTCTCTCTCTCTCTCTCTCTCTCTTGTCTGTCTCCTTCTCTTCACACCCACAAGCTGGGATAATAGCGCTGCGTCTGCAGCTTGGCAAGATGGAGAGTGTGCAGAGGGAAAGAGGAAGTGCTGAGAGATCGAGGGGGGGGGGGGGGGGGGGGGGGGGGGGGGGGGGGGAAAGCAAGTGAGAGCATCTCTAGCGACATGATATTTAGCACAGCCAAAGCTAACAGAGAGAAGATGGAGGTCACAGAACTGGATATGTTAATGAGAAGAGGAGGCCTAGAGCTCCCTTTCATGAACTCTTCTGAAAAGACCAGCATATCACCAGCATGTCAAGTCAAGTCACCTTCATTTATATAGTGCTTTTAACAGTATGGATTGTTTCAAGCAGCTTTACAGTGATAATAGAAATTAGCGTAACAGTGAAGTTGCGAAGATCATTAGTCATTAACTTAGGGGCCACTAACACGACCCGTGTTGACAGAAAACCCTTAACGCTGGTGCTGGTCCTTCATCAGATCTGGATCCGGCATGGATCCAGCGGACAGCGGTAAACCTCGGGATAGACAGAGAGACTAATTTAGCGTAGACGCTATCCTTCTTATGATGTACCAAGTACATCAGGATTTATGGGAAGTGTTCCCGGTCCCGGCTGTTCTAAACTATGCAGCCTAATATTGAGTTATAGAAGTCTATAATGTGTTATGTGTATGCTAGGCCAAAGAGATGTGTTTTTAGTCTAGATTTGAACTGACAGAGTGTGTCTGCTTCCCGGACAATGTTAGGAAGATTGTTCAAAGTTTTGGTGCTAAATAGGAAAAGGATCTACCGCCAGCAGTCAATTTTGATATTCTAGGTATTTTCAACTGGCCAGAATTTTGAGATCGCAATAGACGTGAAGGACTATAATGCGTTAAGAGCTCGCTCAAGTACTGCGGAGCTAAACTATTTAGTGCTTTGTAAGTAATCAGCAATATTTTAAAAATATATACAATGTTTAATAGGGAGCCGATGCAGTGTTGACAGAAGCGGGCTAATATGGTCATACTTCCTGGTTCTGGTAAGCTGCATTTTGTACCAGCTGTAGTTTGTTTATTAAGTGTGTTGAGCAACCACCCAGTAGAGCATTACAATAATCTAGCCTTGATGTCATGAACGCATTAACTAATTGTTCTGCATTTTTCATTGAGAGCATATGACGTAATTTAGATATATTTTTTAGAATAAAAAATGCGGTTTTATAGATACTAGACACGTGACTTTCAAATGAAAGGTTGCTATCAAAGAGCACACCCAGGTTCCTAACCGATGACGAGGACTTGACTTGCCATTGAGTGTTAGACAGTATTCTAGGTTATTACATGAGGAAGTTGTTGTCCAATAATTAGAATTGTGTGTGTTGTGTACAATATGTGTTGTGTTTTGGATGCTGGTGTCTGGTGTCCTCACCAGGCTTCACAACAAGCTTAACTAATAAGGGGGTTAGTTAACCTAAAAATAAAAATTGAGCACGGAATGTGGCCCGAACCCAGAGTACTCCCCCCATATCCCTGGCTGGGATAAAAGCAGATAGTAGTGAGGAGTTGGGGTGGAGGGGGGATGCTGGAAAACTGTCATGGGACAGAGGTGAGTTGGCTATATATGTGTGTGTGTATATATGTATTAGTTTATCAGTTTTCGTTTAATTAGTTTATTAGTTTATCTGATTGTGCTTCTCTCGACCTTTGACATCATTAAGTTGATGTGTATTAAAAGTGGATGTCAAAATGTGCCCAAATAAAAAGCATGATTAAAACAAAGGCTATTAATAAAAATAGAAATAGAACTAGATCAGGGGTGTCCCATCCTGCTCCTGGAGGGTCACTGTTCTGCAGAGTTTACACAGCTCAACACACCTGCCTGGATGTTTTTAGTATGCCCAGTAAGACCTTTAAAAGCTGGTATAGTTTTATAATATATAGCTATAGTGTTTAAATTGGGTTGGAGGTAAACTCTACAGGACAGTGGCCCTCCAGGAGCAGAAGTGGACAACCCTGTCCTAGATACTAGAAACAGCATTAACTCATCTCTATAAACAATTGAGGACGGAGTTTACCAGACTCAAGTGAAACCCCTAATAAACATTACAAAATGGACAACACATCAAATCTTTATGAACACAATAAAGTACATTGATGGAAGGCTGCTCCACAGTCTCTCCATCATAAAGACATTTTGAAGATAGTTTCAGCATTTTTTGCCCGTACAATGAAAGTCAAAACAACACTGAACCCCATTAACTTTCATTGTAAACGAAAGAAAAAAAACTTTTGTGTTCCAAAGAAGAAAATAATGGAAAAGTGAAGTCGAATGGAATGACATTGAGGGTGAGTAAATGATGACAGAATTTAAATTTTTGAATTATCACTGTGACAGTTGTGATTTCCTAGGACACCAGTTATATCCGTCAGGTAGTAAAGACAAAAAAAAAAAATGCTTACAGCAACAGACAACAATATCTTCTAGAAATCGAATGATACTTTCACCAAACCAATATAAACCAGCTTTGCTGATATAAAACATTTTTTTTACAGCAGGACATTTAGTGCAGCCAAAGAAACTGGGAAAGAAAAACACATGGTGAGAGCAGAATGGATGAACAGAAAATGCTCAAATAAGAGTGAAGGAGTGAGATGAAAACTGTGGAGGACAGAGAACAAACATAGTGAGAAAGGAGTGCTAATAAACACAGACTCTGATTGACTCAAGTGTTTTTAACGGGATGCTGCCCACGTCCGGTACCGTCACCCAGGCTTTGTTTTCACTCCGTCAAGCCTGCTCTCCTCCGCTCCACTTTCTGGAGTGTCTCTGTACGTTTTGCTCTGCCTCTCCACCCCGGCGCTCATATGATTGATGGGGAGCTCAGAACATGTAACTAGGCAACAAAAAAATGGAGGATCAACAAAGGGACAAATTATTTTCAAGAAGTTCCCTTTTTTGCCTCTCGACTGTTCAGGAATGAAACGGGTCATGTGAAAGCAGGTGTGTAAATGTGTCAACACAAAGATGTTAGCAGCAGATCCTTCAAGTCGTAGCGAGGTGAAGCCACAATGTATCAAAGTTGTTGGTCCAGCACATCCCACAGATGCTCAATTGGATTGAGAATTTGGAAGCCAGGGCAAAACCTTCAACTCTACATCATGTTCCTCAAACCATTCCTGACCAATGTGTGTAACGGTGCATTATTCTGCTGATACATGCATTAAGGCCACTTCCAACAGCGAACACCATTGTCATGAAGGGGTGTACCTGGTCTGCAACAGTATAGGTGGCACATGTCAAATTGATGTCCACATGAATGACCGGACCCAGGGTTTCCCAGAAGAACATTACCCAGAGCATCACACTCTTTCGTCGTCCCACAGTGCATCCTGTTGGCATTACTTCCCTAGGTAAACGGTGCACGCGTACACGGCCATCCACATGATGTTAAAAGAAAACAGGGCTCACCGGACAAGGCAACTTTCTTCCACTGCTCCAAGGTCCAGTTCAGATGTTTGCATGGCCATTGTACTGTAGGTGCTTTTGACAGTGGACAGGGTCATCATAGGCCCTCTGATTGGTCTGTAGCTTTGCAGCAGAGTGTGATACACTGTGTGTTGTGACATATTCCTCCCATAACCATCATTATAATTTTGTGTGACTTGAGCAACAGTATACCTTCTTTTGGCTTGGACCAGATGGGATAGCCTTTGTTGCCCTCGTGCATCGATAAGCCTTGGGTGCCCAAGACCATGTCACTGGTTTGTGGTTTGTCTCTCACCAGTGCTGACTGGGAGCAACTCACAAGCCTTGCCATTACAATTTGGCCCTTATCAAAGTCAGATCTTTATTTCTGCCCATTTCTCCTGCATCCAACATGTTGATTACTAGAACTGATTGTTTGCTTGCCATCTAATCTACCCAGACCTTAATATGTGGCCTTGATAGGAGATGATCAATAATATTTTGCTTCACCTTTGACTGCTCATAATGTTTTGGCTCATCAGTGTATACACTGACCAACACTCATACATACATGCATACATACATCATCATCATCATTTGGATTTGAAACGACATGAAGGCGAGAAACTTATGATTTGTGTGTGTGTGTGTGTGTGTGTGTGTGTGTGTACTATCCCTTTAAATGAGCTGTGAGCACTTTTGTCCCTACTACCTGACAGATATCACTGGTTTCCTGGGAAATCACACCTGCCTATGTGACAACGCCAAGCTCTAGTCAATCTGAAACACTCTCTGCCAGGGAATCATTTTGCATAAGTTGGCATGCCTTTAGAAGTTTAAATAGTGAGCAGTTGTGTGGTAAAATTTACAAAATGGCAGGAAGCATCTTAAAGTATAAAAAGCATGATTTGCAGTTCAGTAGGCCTATACTGATACTGTAAATTATGCATCCCAGCAGTGCTAAAATGCATGACTGCAACAATCAAGGTGCCGAGGTTTAGCTTGTTTGTATGTATGGACAGTTGCGGTTAGTTAGATGCTATTCATCTTATTCCACTGATGGCCATTTCAAATCAGATGTGTGTTCTACTGAAATTAAAATTAACAAGAATTTAATTTAAAAAATGTATTCTGACACGAAACATTGGCATATTCATAAACATTTAGAAACATAAACATTCTGTGTATATTAATGTGAAAAACCCACACCTTAACCTAGCTTACCTATCAGGGACTATATCTTCATGTGCAAGTATGACACTTAATTTGCTTTATAAGATATTTTAATAAACAAAAACACGAAAACCTGTTCCTAATCAAGTTTGTCCTGGCCTATATTGGGAATATAATCAGTCTAGCTCTCGTCGTTTTTTATTACTTAAATAAAGTGTATTTGTATGGGTCTCATAGTGTATTCATACCAACCTATTTCTATGCAACTCTTTAATGTCTGTAGCCTCGATATCTTACCTCTTCCTCAAGAGTCTGCACAGCTTCACCTCTTCAATCTCTACAAATCACGAATCACTCAGAGACTCTTGAATCGTTAGATTCATTAATCTCAACGACCCAATGATTGAAAGCAGAAGAGTCGGTACTTGATGTATGCAGGGCTTGAGTTTTTCATTTTCAAATGCATAAAATGAATACTAGAAGAAGAGTTTTGGAGTTTTCTATCCCCCGTTGATTATATATTTTTTTGTTTTCCCTTAAGTGCGTCTGTTCATGTAACATTAAGTATTAGCCCCATCTAGTGGCTAAAAGCTAAATTATATGGCTCATTTAGCACTAATGAAAATGCAGTTACACTATAGCGTCCCCTAGAGTCCACAGGCGGTACATGTTTAAAATAAAAACCTCCAGTCTCTGCCAGTCCTGCAATATGTTATAATTAACGAGTCATTAAACAGCAAATGTAATAAAAGTTTAGATTTTAATAATGCTTCTTGTTATAAATACATGGTTATCTTGAACACTTAATAAATACGTCTTAAAAAGTACCCTCTGTGTCAGATCACTTTACAGATGTCTATAAATACAATGCATTACAACAACAGTCTTTCAAAATGTACTGGGAAAAATCTGTTACATCTCTTGTTTTTCTGAGTGCAATAAAAGGTGTCTGATTGTGTTTCCGTGCGTTCTGGGAACAGACAGTGCTTTTCATTGAGACCTGATCCTTCTTCCTTCTAAAATACAAATCTTTAGCTATTAAAAAAAGATTTGATGTGAGTGCCGTCCTTTTTGCCCCTGTGGTGTTTTTAGTGCACATAATTGACATTTATAATCATTTTAAATGGCTAAGACTGATAATGATCAGAGTTTGTATCAGACTTCATATATGGTCAGCATTATGAATCTATTCAGTGCGAGGAACTCAAAGTATTAGGGTACATAAAGGCTTTATATGGTCTATTAGCATTTGGTCAACAGGTTTTGAATGTTGAGTTTGTATTAATTAATAAATATAAGCTGCTCCACAAATTGATCTGGGACCAGATCTGCCTTATTATCATATTCATTATGAAATGTGTATTTGAAAGGCCAAAACTGATCTGGGATCATAAATCACCACACATAATAAACAACACCCTCTGTTCTGATCAATACCAGTGGATAGAATCTGATTGGATTTAATAAGCTGTTCTAAAGGTGTTGGTAAATTTGTGTGTTATTTGGTAATTATTAAAGGGAAGGTTCACACACTCTCTGAGCGCATTATTATCTTCTTTAAGCTTTCCGTATGGCGTGTTTTCCTTTCTGAAGTTGGGAGACGTAGATTTTGGTTTTGGTGCCATCTGTGCGCTTGAACCAGACCTCTCCTGCGCTGATCCCTGTTATTACGACCCTAAGAGAAACACAAGAAAACGGGGAGACCATTTAAATTGAAATGTTTTTGCAAACAAAGCCAAAGCGAAGAGAAGACAGATGCGGTCTTGAGTCTTATGCTCTACTGACTGTGCTGGGCTGTTGTCATTGACTTCTAGCACAACGCTGCTGCCTTTGGAGAATCTCTCTCCATCATAGAAGAGAGCCCCATCTTCACATCGCACGGACACCTGCCTGTCTGAGAGACAAACAGACACGCTCACCATCTTCAACACGTTACGCTTTAACAGCTCAGAATGCTCTAACCCTCTATTGTTGAGACGTTTTATCACTAGGGCTGTCTAGAAATTGCTGTCTTTTAATTAGTTCACAGATGTGACATGATAACGTGAGCAAGACGAGTGTAAAAGGCATAAATAAACTAATGAAAACCACATCTGGTTGTCAGTAGATGTATGCATCCTTGTGAAAAGTTGTTATGCAACATTAATATATGTTAGGAATATACTTAACTAAATGTCATGGTTTCAGACACTTCACTGCATTTTAATTCAAATTAAATGACATTAAATTGTATAATAGTTGAATTTATATCACAGTTTTTCTCGATTGCTAACACAATTCATGAAACGATTCACCATTTTCTCACAACTATAAAGACAATCTCAGAACTACATTCCAACTTGCACAAACCTCAAACTGTCACGTCAAAATCAAATATTTTTGTCAAAAACATATTCTCTTTTGTCAGAATCAAACTTTGGCCTCAGATGACACACAGAACCTAACATATTCATTCATTCACAGATTACTTTACAGATCAATTCATAACACTGTAACACTTGGGATTCAGGAATCATTTTGCAGCTCAATGTCTATAACAGCATTCAACATAAATGAAAGAGTGCAGATACAGTAAAATACAACAATGAGTTTAGGAATATGATAGTAATAAATAAAAAAATACTGAAAAACGACAGCCACTTAAATCAGTTATAGTGTGTTAACAATTGAGAAAAACTGTACATGCAATTAGCTGAACTTTAAGTACATCTTTATAAGTCATTTCATAATTACTATTGTCCGAAATATGGTTAAAGCATGCTGCCGAATGTACTGACAAGCATTTACAGTAAACTAAGACTCCCTTTACACGTACATGGTTATTTTGACAAACATTATTGAGTTATTGAGACATTTCCCTTCGGTTGTGCCCCTCGTTTACACGCAAACGGAGAATTCTCCACTGAAAACGATTCTTTCTAAAAACTCCGGCCAGAGTGGAGATTTTGGAAAACTTCGATTGCACGTTTGCATGTAAACTGAGAAAAACTGAGTTTTAGGCAGTCGACGTCACAGTATGCGACAGAACTTGCACTGCGTCAAAAGTGTGACCTATATTTTCGGGATTCTGATTGGCTAACGTGGGCTTGAGCTTCTCGTTACACTGCCACCTTTAGGTTTGGCATGCTCTTGACGGCATATACACGGGTTCGTGTAAACGAACACTTTTCTGAAAACGGAGAGGGTGAAATGTCCGTTTATGAAAATAACCGGCCACGTGTAAACGTAGCCTAAACTGCCATTTCTACTGAAACTTGTGTCATGTATTTAAATATTTGTAATTGTAATTCAGTACATTTACAACATATATAGTTTCAATGTTTGAACATACTACAGTTAAAATGATCAGTATCAAGCACCTTGCTTTAGTAGGTTAGTCAACATCAAAATAAGTGAATTTCTTTAAAAGAATGGCAAAAGATTATTGAAACAACGCTTAAAAATGTAAAACACTTTTAACAGTGTACTTAAGTGTGTTAGGAAAGTGTACTTTCTTTAAGTAAACTTAACTGATATTTTATTTAATTCATATTATATTGTCTAATATTATATTAAGTAAAAAAAAAATTACTTTTAAAATTTGAAGTACACTACAACTGCACACTCAATACAATTAAGCACACTTTTTCACAAAGGCAGCATTAATAACAGTGGTGTATTTGATTGTAATTTATGCCTATTATGCCAACGAGGACAGCAAAGGAATGGAGGGATGAAAGTGAGAGCAAGAGTGAGATCTGGGGAGAAATAAAATGACAAATGAGAGATGGAGTGGAATCAAATGTTACACGTCAAGCCATTTTTCTTCCACAAAAATAGAACAAGACTCTAAATGTGACATTAAAACCAAAGTACTTTTAGTCGATCAGTCTGGAGTGACAGAACAAGGGAAATGGCACTATAAATCAAATGCCAGTATCTAACTTAATCAGAGGCCAGACAGATAGAGCTTGTGAGTGAGGGTCAGGGCTAATGGAAGCAATGGGAGAACAGGCTTAAGCCTTTGACGCCATTAAAGATAGACAGACAGTAACAACGTACAAACTGTGTGTTTATCTATGAGTGTGTGAGTATCCCTGAAGGTATGTTTACTAGGAAGTCTTTTACCAGATAAAGACCCCATTATTTGAAAACACACAGCAACACACTTTTTAAAGTCCTCAAAAAAAAAAATGAATTAAATATGATTTGAATTATACAATCACATTTTTAGAGAGAGTCCAATTTTGCACTATACAATCTATTCCGAGCCTGTCGGGAGAAAGAAATAATTGGTTACATATATTTAGCCTAAGTCAAGGACCCTGATGGTCAGCGCATGTGATTTCCTTCACTAAATATACAATGAGTTCATTCTTGGAGGCAGCCAGTTTTGTCAAATTTTAATGAAGTTCACCTGACTACCATGAGGTCCTTGACCTCCCAGTGTAGCTGCTTGAGAAAGACAGAGACCAACAGGGAAGCTTGAATGAAGTACTTATGAACCCAGTCCCATTTAATAATTGACTTACTGTCTGCTTTCTTTTTCAGAGGTATCAGTGCCGCTTTTGCCTGAAAGACAGAAAGATAAAAGTCACGATCCGTCACATAGATTCACTGTGATTGAAGGGCTGATCACTTAACAATGAATACCTTCTTGATGGCTGTCCAGTCCTCCAGTATATCAATGTCTCTTAGCATGTACACTATGTATGGCCCTAAAAAAACAGACAGACATGTTGAGCAAGCAGGAGAGGAAGTAAGACAACTTCTTTAAACAGAGTTTGGATAAAAGGTGTAGCCTGATGGTTAATGACCTTGCTTAGTGATTTTTTGGGTGACCATACCAGGCTTCTTAACTAGCTTAGCCCATTTTCAATTAGCCTCTTAAGAAAGACCATGCTGGTGGAGCAAAACTAGCATAAATCAGCTTGGACCAGTATGGAAAGTTTCATGAGGTCTAGTCTCATTTTTTCTTCTCAGAAAAGGTCCAAGCAATAAGACAGCATGTTATATGAATGTTAAGGCCGTTATTTCATGAAATGAAATAAGCCATGTGTGATTCCTGTATAATCACACTTTCTGATCTGGACTACAAACTGTTAATTGGTGGCCTTTGGTGAATTGTATAAATGTACTGTAAGACCTGTTGGATAAAGGTGTCGGATAAATCACTAATTAGCAACTGTTGGCACTGTAACAGGATTTCATCCGGAAGGCAAGTGGTGACTGAACAAGAGAAAAAGAGATGGATCTGAATCTAAAGAGAACACTTCATTACCTGACACAAGAGCCGACTTCTTTTTTCTGTCTGGGCGAATCAGGAGACGACTTCTCTTACACTTCTTTACCTTCTCTTCATCATTCCACCATTCTGATTGATAAAGACCAAGTTTGTGTGTTTAAGGATCTGGTGAGTATTTGTATGTATTTCTAACAACTAGCAGCAATTCCTGGAGGACAAATAAGCTTAAAAATGTCCCCACAAGTAGGATAAAACGTCCTCTTGAAAAAATGTTTTAATAAATAAAGTGAATAATATTTTTGTTATTATAAAATATAAAATACAATCTAATTTTTATAAATAAAAATTTACAACAATAATTTGTTTTAATTTAGGGACACTGAGATTTGCATGAACTTGAGAGACAGTGTGACCTGGGGTGCGTTTCCCGAAAGCATCGTTAGCCAACTATGGTCGCAAGTTCCGTCGTTATCAGCATAGTTCAACGATTTGGTGTTTCCCGAAACCATCGTTCCAACGAACGTTCGCAAACAGCATCGCAAACTTGTGTGGTTGGAACGACAGCTCTCGAGCTGTGGTTAGAAGCAGAGTTTCTTGTTTACATGAGATGTAGACTGAATAAATCCTTATCTTTAGCAAAATAAGCAAGCTGACATTCAGTACAACCCGTGTTGTTTATTTAGAATACATACAAATGTAATTTACGTCTTTTAGTTTGTCAAGAGATTTAAAGCACCGTTTTTGAAGACTGCGCATGTGCGAACGTGCTCAACTTTGTAAGAACGAGCCGAATATTGAGCCTGGTAATAAAGCAAAATAACTGAGAAAAATTTGAAATGGTCTTCAGATGCCATGTCTGTAACTTATATGACAAAATCTATAGCGTTAATTCGATCTCAAACAGATTAATTAAAATAAGTTATTAGTCCACCACGTGCGAGACGTCATAAACCAACGTGGTTGAACGATACTTTGTGACATACGATTTCGGGAAACAGTCGTGACTAGCTAGTTGATTTCTCCGACGATGCATCGTACTATGGTAGTTAAGCAGTGAGCTATATAGTTGTACGGGAAACGCACCCCTGAACAATCGCTTCCTTTCTCAGCTCTGGCATAGCAGAGAGTGTTTTACTGTATCATATTTGATATGCACATTTCTAAGGTGTCTAAATGATCAACATGGTCAAAACTGATTTTTTTTTTTTTTTAAGAGTAAAGTAATAGAACTTTTAGTATCATTCTAAATACCCCCTTCAGGTCATGGTACATGTATTTTTTTTCCTGTGAAATCTTAAAGCAAACGGAAAAAGTTTGTTAGTTATTGTTAGTAATATTTAAAGAAAAACATATTGCACTGAAGCAGTTTAGGTTTACTTCATTATCGATGTATATACATACATACATATATATATATATATATATATATATATATATATATAGAGAGAGAGAGAGAGAGAGAGAGAGAGAGAGAGAGAGAGAGAGAGAATACAGTACAGTATATAGATATAGAAATATTCGAAAAATCTGTCTTTTAGAGGTAAGTTTATTTGTACATCTCTCAATCATCACTGTATTGCATTGCATTATATGTTTTGTCCCACACAATAAAAACTGCATAGCTTTGATCATAAAACTAAACATTTAAATATCATCTTACTTATGATAAGAATGTGCATTTTATTCAAGTAGTTTGCTATACTGTTATAGAGATATCATTGACTTACATTATAAGATAACAGATGCCGTATTCACAAAACCACTAAGACTTCTCCTAAATAGCAGAACAAGTTCTTAGGTAAGAGTTTCCTCTTAAAACCTTTTCACAAAGCAGCTGAGACCAAGTTGTGGCATGTGTGATTACTGTATATTCACACTTTCTGATCTCGACTACAAACTGTTAATTGGTGGCCTTTGGTGAATTGTATAAATGTACTGTAAGAACTTTTGGATACAACTGTCAGATAAATGACTAATTAGCAACTGGAACAGGATTTAATCTGGAAGGCAAGTGGTGACAGAAGTGGTGACGGAACCAGAGAAAAAATGTAGGAGTCCTAAAATTAGGACTGACACGCCTATTATTTTTAAGAGTTTCTCCTACTTTTAGGCTTAAGATGTTTTGTGAATACGGCCCGAGATTTTTGTAAGGTGTGTGTGTGTGTGTGTGTACCTGAACTCTGTTTGTCATCCTCCAGTCTGCGGATCTTCTCCATCAGTTCTGTTTTCATGGCATCAAGCAAGAGTGTCCTCTCACTCTAGAGAAATGAGCATCTCATTACATATACACACACTGACTCGATACGATTCATGCACTGTCAACAAACAAACAAACACAACTGTTTTGGCAGAGACATGCACGTATTTATTTGCAGCAGTGTTTTTTCACTGTGGTGTGTTTTGTGTGATACTGCATCTTATGATAAATGTGGTGTGTGCATGTTTGTTTGTGTATGACTGTGTATTGAAATGTATTATGACTACTAGGCATGTAAGTTTGACGAATCATGAAATGATATACAGCAATATGTAAATTACATTCTATGTACATGATAATTAAGTACCATAGTACCACACAGTTAGCTTTTTGAGTCACAGATATTAGGTGTCTTTAACTACTATGTACCTCAATAAAAAAAAGTTAGGTACAACTTATTGTGTACATGTTTTATTGCAAAACAATTTTGCTGCTATTGTGGTGGGATGTGGGTAAGGTTAGCGACAGGTTTGGTTGTATAGGTTTAAGGGTGGGTTAATGTGTAAGTGAAGATTCAACGGTACAATTAATATAAATTATGTATTAAAATGTATTTTTCTTTGAGTTTAATTACTTCAAAATCAGCGATGCTACCCTATCGTTGATGATAAATATAATGTACCGATTCATTAGAGAAGCTATTTTATTAATAAAAGTCGCAGGGCAGCATTAATGATAAGTCTCTGTGCTCCTGAATGTTTCTGTGTGTACGCAGCGCGATCTCCAATCTCTGTGTGCGAGTGACGTCTGTGTGTGTGTGTGTGTGTGTGTGTGTGTGTGTGTGTGTGTGTGTGTATGTGTGTGCACGCTTCAATGAAAGCAGCACATTAATATAGAATGGTGATTAAACTGACTTGGAACTACCTGTACATTAAACTGCTTTATTGCACTCTTTCCAGCCAATCAGAATTGAGTACCGTATTCAGACAGACCATGGTATAAAGACACTTAATATAAAGTTAGACTGCTTTTTGTAAACAATGTCTAGATATGTGGGTCTGATGAGCCACTTACCTCTAAATGTTGTTTTGCCCCCTGCACTTCACATTCATGTTTGTGTTTGACCACTTGCAGACATAGTTCTCTGTACACACCTAGATGGGGCGACAGGGAGATCAGTGAATAAACAAATAACAGTTGATCCAAGACCTGTGGTTAAGATGTAAGAGAGACATCATAATTAGAGGTCGACCAATATTGGATTTTGCCGATACCGATAATAACTAAGTTGGGCAGTACCTGCCGAAAGCCAATTAATGAACCGATAGTTTTATTTATTTATTATTCTAAATCAAAACATAACACTCAAAGTAAAATAGTGCTGAACTTTAAACAGTATTGACTGATGCATGAAAATGTATTGAACTTTTAATCTAAATATATAAATATTAATATATATTAATTAGCATTACATAATATATATATTAATTAATCGCCGTTGGGGACATTTAATATTCAACAATATTATTGATCTGCCTGCATTGACATTGAAGAATACTAAAAGTTACTGTTTAATGTTATTTTTATATTATTATTTTTCTTTATTCATTTTCATAATCATTTCATAATGTATTTTGTGAAGTCAGAGTATGTTTGTACATGTGTGCTGAGCAGAGAGCTGTAGAGTTATATTTTGCTTAGAGGTATGCAATGTTCACTTAGCAGAGATGTTCCAATAAGGATGATACATTAAATGTGTACATGTTAAAGGAATGTTTCAACTGATGCAAATGCACCACTAATGTATACACTGAATAAATAGTTTCTTAATGTGGATAGTGGATTGTACCATGGTTAAGCATTATGTAAACAACATGTTTTTCTACCTTACAAGGAAGCTGAAAGTCTCTCTGTGATGTATATAAGCTCAATCTTACTGTACCACCGCAGAGAAACATAAAGGCATGAGGGGGTGAGAGGAAGGAGAAACATAGAGATGATGGGGTAAGGAAGGAGAAACCCAGAAACCATTTACAGCTGGCATGATGGGGTGAGAGGATAGAGAAATGGGGAACAGATAAATCTAGAATGAAGACCTCCTCATTCAACAATAATGGGGGAAGCATGAATTTCAAATCTACAGACATCATTATATGAGAACTGAACTGGACGATGACATCACGATTTTCCTCCAGAGCGACTATATATATATAAATTAAACTATATTAATAACTTTTTTACAACAAAAATTAACCATCACTGAGCATTTTTATCAAGCTTGTATATTTTAGTCTAGTAATTTCACTTTAATGGCAATTAATAGGTGATTTTTATTGCCATTAAAATGAAATAACTGAACATAAACATACAGGCTTGATCAAAATGATCATTCTAGAAGAAAATTTCAGATGGCACTTAGAGGCTTTTGCATCTGAAGTCTTCATATATATATACCGTATATATATAGCCGCTCTGGAGTAAACCGAGATGTCATCGTCCAGCTCGTATAATAATGTCAATGCAGGCAGATCAATATTATCATTGAATATTAAATGAAATGTTAAATAAAACGCAGGTGTAGCGTATAAACAGCAGTTTAAATAGCAGGCACCCTTACATGACTTGCTCAGTCCAACGTTAACCTAGATAAATGTGCGCTATTATTAGGAGCATATCAAAGTGTTTGTGCGGAGTGTGGAAGCTGAAGTATAGAGTGCTTACTGCATGACATGGGCCCTGTCCCAAATGGCACCCTAAACACTCGAGGTCTTCCAACGAGTCTGCACTTTCCTGACATAACGCGCTTTGACTCTCGGGTAGAAGTCTGCTGTGTAGCTCGTTTCAGTGCAGGCTCAGCAAAAGTGTGCATCTAGGGCACATATCAACCGCAAAGGGAGTGTTCGCGAGCACCGTTCTCCACCCTTCATGGACTTAACGGACACGTGCACTCGGCAGCCATTGTAAGTCTACAAGACCGAAAGTGCATATGAAGTGTGCCATTCGGGACAGGGCCATAGACGCTGGCGCGATCACGTGCATTTATTTCTGTTAACATTGGAAATAACTTAAAATACTTCATTTTTGATCATACAGATAAGAGTAAAGCATCATTCGAAACTGTACATTTATTTGTGTACACTCACAATAACAAACCATTTTTGTAAAATAAAGAAAACAAACTCGATCTCCGTGAACTGGAGCGCATCCTGAAAATGGAAACTTAGTGTACACTTGCCTCACATACATGAGAAATATAACTATAGAGAGCTTGAAATGTCTACTTTTAAACGGAACAATTCAAATCGAAAACAAATATTCTCTGATTATGTAATTAGTTTGAAACGTGCATATAGGCACATCCACTTCCGCGGAGATGCAATTTAGCTGGTTAACGAATTAATAAACGCCCAAGCTGAATATGAACTAATGAAAATAGACCGTAACAATCATGACATTTAAACATTTATTCTGGATTTGTCACATTGTTCTCATCACTTGATAATGTCCTCTCAGCCTTATCGAACAAACATACTGCTGTTCTCTACTAAAGCAGCATCTAGTCAACAAATTTAATTTTATTTTTAAATATGACAACGGGTTCTGTAGTGTACATACATTTTATTTGTGCGTTTTTTTATACGTTTGACCCATTGATACATTTTTATTTGGCCTCTAGAGGCCGCTTGTACTGTGTAATGACAGCGGAGCCTTTTCAGCCGCTCTCGCAATGGACGCAACCGGGAGAAAACATGGTTGTGGATTATTGCCGATAACGATAGCTCCAGAAATCAGCTATCGGCGCCGATGGATCGGCAAAACCAATAAATCGGAGGACCTCTAATCATAAGGCAGATATGTGTGTGTCACCTGCCACTTGTGTCCTCTGTTGTAGGTTCTGCTGCAGTGTTGCTAGAGGTTCTTTGTACTCTCCTGCCTTTCCTGTCAACACCTCATCCAGCTTCATTTTAACCTGGTGCAGACGTTCTTGAAAAAGCCTGAAATCGATGAAAAAGTAATCTATAGAGCTCCAGAATTTGGTTGGAGCCAAAATGTAGAGTCAATGTTCTTCAAACAATACAATTTGTTTGAACAATACAATACAGAATATGGATTTTTATTGGTAGGCTTCCTCTTAAGCCCCTCCATCCCAGATGATGGCCCTGTTTCTTTTGGACTAAAAAAAGAAATGCCACTTAGTCTAAGCCTATCAGAAAGAAGTATTCTTACTTGTCTTTTAACTCCAGGAATTGTTTTTCTAGGTCAGACATTTCATCCAGGCACTGTGATCGTCTTCTCTCACAATCTTCATCATCCATTTCTGAAAGAGAGATCCAATCCAGCTCATTCTCTTTTCCTTTCGATTCCAGTCAGACTTTACAAAACTGCATTCTATATGTCGCTATATGATACATTTTGGCTATTTAGATGCTATTAGAATGCAGTATGCGCTTTGTGTAGTAATGCACTATGCAGTTCAGGGATAAGATTTGGAAAGGATTTGTCGGTAATAATTCATTTTACAGTGTCCATGTTAAATGTAGTTACTATAGTAATAACTATAAAGTACAGTATGCATAATTACATGCAATTAACTCTAACTCAAACACTAACCCTTTAGTAAGTACATACTTAACTGTATAACTACGTGTAACTAAGACACCTTAAAATAGTGTAACCGATGTGTCATTTAATTGTCATGCAAAAATTAAAAGAACATTTTAAGAATGAATGGCCCTAAAAATAAGGTTTAATTTTCTTTGTGCAAAATATAATTTTATTTTATGGTGAAATATTACTCTCACAATGCAACTTTATCAGCAGCTGCAACAATACACTGAGAAAAGTATAAATCATTTAATCTGATATAAGCAGACCTGAACTCTCTTCCTCTTCCTCCTCTTCCTCCTCCGCCTCACTGTCATCCAGGTCGCTGTCCCGGTCCTCTCCACTCTCCTCCATCGTCTCCTCGGCCTCTCCTCCATCTCTCTCTCGCTCCTCCTCCGCCTCACCGTTAGTTTGAGGAAGCTCAGAGTCGGCCTCCATCTCCATCTCCTCCTCGGGCTCTCTGGCAGCGGGCTGAGCTGGCATGACTGCTTATAGCACTGTATTAAACGGTGTAATAACAGAGGTAAGATCTTGTGGAGTATAATAATCTGGTGTCTGATGAAGGGAATAAATAACCCACACTAATTAATATCATATAAAATTACATCAATTATGGAAATACATTTATTAAATGAATATAAATAAATTAGAATTATTTATACTAAATAATAAAATAACACTACAAATTTTCTCATCTACTCTCCCAATTTTCATTTTTATTTTTTCTCATCAGAAAATGTTTATGATAACTTGCATAAGTGATTGGCCCATTTGTTAACAAGTTTATATGTATATTCAAATATGAGTATACTGTATATACCTGTCAAAAGTTTGGAAACATTAATGTTTTTCATGTTTTTGAAAGAAGTATCTTTTGCTCACCAAGGCTGCTTTTATTTAATAAAAAATACAGTAAAAACAGTAATATTGTGGCAAATTATTACACATTTAAATTCATTATTTTCTATTTTAATAAATTTAAAAATATATTTTTAGCATCATTACTGTCTATATATTAAAATATATAATAAAACATATGTTTATACGTCATCCAGTCTTCAGTGTCGAAATCATTCTGATATGCTGATTGATGCTTAAGAAACATTTATTATTAATATTATTATTATTATTTTCAATGTTGAAAACTGTTTTAGCTTGTTAACATTTTTGTGGATACAATGATATGTGTGGTAAGATTAAAAAAGAGAGAAATTAAATACATCAGTATTTAATTCATCAGTGATGCATTCAATTGATCAAAAGTGACAATGAAGACGTTTATAATGTTACCAGAGATTTCTATTAAATAAATGCTTTAATAAATAAATTCAACAAATGCAAATAAATTTTCGTTGAACTTTCTATTCATTTAAGAATAATTTAATAAATAAATTGTATATATATATATATATATATATATATATATATATATATATATATATATATATATATATATATATACAGTATATATATATATATATATATCACTATTTCCATAAAAATGTTAAGCAGCAACTGTTTTCAACATTGATAACATTGATGCTGATTCGGCTTTGTCATCACAGGAATACATTACATTTTAAAATATATTCAGAATAGTGTTGTCAAAAATATCGATATTTCGATAAATATCGATACTGAAATATCTGAACGGTACCAATACTAATTTCCCGAAGTATCGATACTAGCCGAGCTTTCACTTTCACTTCTCTCCAAAGGCGCGTTGACAAACACCACACGTGACGCACTCGTCTCATTCGCTCTGGTTAAATAGCAAAAGTGAAGTGAATGGAAAGATGGCGAGGGCGGCGCCCCCGCGACCGGCTTTGGTTGATTGATAAAGAACACCGCGAGCGGGCATGTCGGAGAATAGCGCGGACACGCGTAAAAACACACCGCGACACATGTCGGAGTCGGAGAATAGCGTGGACACGCACTACACACCGCGAGCGGGCATGTCGGAGAATAGCGCGGACACGCGCTTCACACTGCGAGTGGGTATGTCAGAGAATAGCGCAGACAAGCGCTTCACACTGCGAGCGGGCTGCGGGCACCCAAAAGATTGTTTGACAATCAATAATCCCTCACATCACTCATTTTTTTTAAATTATTTTATAGGTGAAAACAGACTTAAGGAACAGGCTCCAGGGGTACCATTTAGCAAGCATAGGCTACGCTCAGCATCAGGGCTGTTTGTTGTTTGGACAGACCTTTCCCCACTGCTAAAAACAATCCTAAACGAAACACTGTAACTCTTCTCATTTTAACTTTTCTGAAACATTAACCATGATGGCCTAGTATTGTTGTTGATATGAGTCTGTGTTGTCTCGTTTTTTCACCGTAATTCTTAAAGTTAACATAATCTGACTGAGGAATCCGACAAGTAAATATATTAACTGTGGTCAAATGTAAATTAACTTGTGCCTATTTAACTTTATTCAGAAAATTATTTAATTCTGCAATTTGCCTTCATTAGCGATTATCATCAATTTGATTACACAGATATTAATTAAACTAAACAGCTAGACAATGGCATCTCTGAATTCAATAATGAAATGCCTTTAACTGAAAATTGAATGTTTAATCTTATTATTATACTGTTGAGTGCTTTTTTACAGTAAAAAGCAAAAAAACAGTTTTGGCCTACTACAGGCTATATTTTAATCTTTGATTACAGTAGGTTATACAAATACAACGGGTCATTTTAGCCCTGGTCCAATTAAAAAACAGATAGAACTCAGGACATTTTTGTTCATGTAAAATATATCTCATTGTCATGTTCTAGACTTGTTATATTTAGCTTTAAATAAAAAAAAATACCCCCTTAATATTGTGGCAGTTTTTTTCTCTGTGGTATCGAAAATGGTATCGAATATCGATATTTTTCAAGGTATCGTATCGAAGTTAGAAATTCTAGTATCGTGACAACACTAATTCAGAATATATTTTAGAAACAGAAAACAGTTATTTGACATTTTTAACAAATTATAGTTGTTTCCTGTGTTTATATTAAATAAATGCAGCCTTGGCGAGCATAAGAGACTGCTTTCACAAACATAAAATTGTAATTGTTTCCAAACAAATGTTTGATGTGCATGTCAAGACAAATGACCAAACTAAAGACCTCTAGGACACTGGCAGCTAAAAACACAGTACCCAGCAACAGCAGGAGATATTTAACACCCTAATATTAACCACTTTCTGTTAAATTAGAAAGAGGAAACTTCTGACATAGTTCGTAGTGTGATGAATTAGCACTCTTCAGTGGGATTTATGAGATTACGAGCGCGTTCACAGTCTCGACGTATCATGTCCATCCTCTAAAGGCCGCACAGCACTGACTTTACATTACAAGCTCATTACTCATTCCCCACATAATAGCTCAGATATTATCATCTGTGAGATACATTAATAGTTACAGTCTCGAGCTGTTCACATATAATTGTGGATTTAAGTTAGTTATAAAAACTCGTTTTCCAATTGGACAACTCCGCAGTTCATTCAAAGACATGATGAAGTGTCCGGTTTAACGCGGTACAAAGATGTTAATGCACGAGAGTGAAAAACAAACGTTTACGCCTATTAAAACGTCTAAATTACAATGTAGTAATTGATAATCTTACTTCGTAACGTTGTAGCAATTTGATCTCTTGATCGCTCCATGAACGTTCTCCGCAAATGAACCGATGCAAGACAGGGGATAGCATACAACGATCTTACAAACAAACTCTAAGTGCATAAACCACAGCAAAACAGCTTACCTTCTTGTCGATTATTGTTTAAGTCATGAAAAATATAACATATTGTCGAGAGAATTTGCATATCAGGGCAAGTTGACATCGGACAAGTCTACTTCCTAAGCGTTCGTTTGTAACACACTACCGCTTTGAGGCGCTAGCCAATCAATGCAAACCTCGCTACTTCTAAGAACCAATAGAAGCTCGGAGTTGAAGAACCGATATCTCTTTCGTTTCAGTACGGTGATCAAACAGACCAATGGCACTTTGAGCTGCTTGACTTTCTACCAACTGACAAGGTTTCTCAAAAAAGACGTGCTTGAAATACAGGTGAAACTCGAACAATTAGAATTATCGTGCAAAAGTTAATTTATTTCAGTAATTCAACTTAAAAGGTGAAACTAATATATGATATAGACTCATTACATGCTAATTATATATTTCAAGCCTTTGTTTGTTATAATTTTAATGATTGTGGCTCAATTCAGCTTATGAAAACCCCAAATAAAAAATTAGAATATTGTGAAAAGGTTTTCATAGCTGTAAGCCATAATCATCAAAATTATAACAAATAAAGGCTTGAAATATAAAAAAATATCTGAAATATCTCTTTATGTAATAAGATATAATATATTAGTTACCTTTTAAGTTGAATTACTGAAATAAATGAACTTTTGTTGTTTTTCTTGAACTTTTCTTGAAGTTTTAAGCTGGCTATGATTAAACCACTTGTTAAAAAACCACAACTTGATCCTACAGAATTAGTCAATTACAGGCCGATCTCGAATCTACGTTTTCTGTCAAAGATACTCAAAGCAGTATCTTCACAACTATGTTCCTTTTTAGAAAGAAATTATATCTGCGAGGATTTTCAATCAGGATTTAGACCATACCATAGTACTGAGACAGCTCTCATTAGAGTCACAAATTATTTGCTCTTATCATCCGATCGTGGTTGTATTAGTGTTACTGGATCTTAGTGCTGCATTTCACACTATCGACCACAACATTCTTTTAAATAGACTCGAAAATGATGTTGGCATTAGTGGAAATGCATTAACATGGTTTAAATCATACTTATCTGACCGTTATCAGTTTGCAGCAGTAAATGAAGAGATGTCTTATCGATCAAAAGTTCAATATGGTGTACCACAAGGCTCTGTACTAGGACCGTTGCTGTTCACTCTGTACATGCTACCATTAGGAGATATCATTAGGAAAGCATGGCATTAGTTTTCACTGTTATGCTGATGATATGCAGCTCTATATTTCTTCACACCCTGACGAAACTTACCAATTCACAAAATTAACGGAATGCATAGCTGATATAAAAAACTGGATGCAACTTCCTAATTCTGAAAAAACAGGTTATAATTATTGGACAAAAAACTTCCTCACGTAATAACCTAGAGTACTGTCTAACACTCAATGGCTGCTCTGTCAAGTCCTCGTCGTCGGTTAGGAACCTGGGTGTGCTTTTTGATACCAACCTTTCATTTGAAAGTCACGTGTCTAGTATCTGTAAACCGTATTTTTTTCATCTTAAAAATATATCTAAATTGCGTCATATGCTCTCAATGAAAAATGCAGAACAATTAGTTCATGCGTTCATGACTTCAAGGCTAGATTATTGTAATGCTCCACTGGGTGGTTGCCCTGCATGCTTAATAAACAAACTACTAGCTGCTACAAAATGCAGCAGCTCGAGTTCTTACCAGAACCAGGAAGTATGACCATATTAGCCCGGTTCTGTCAACACTGCATCGGCTCCCTATTAAACATTGTATACATTTTAAAATATTGCTGATCACTTACAAAGCACTAAATGGTTTTGCTCCCCAGTACTTGAGCGAGCTCTTAACGCATTATAGTCCTTCACGTCTATTGCGATCTCAAAATTCCGGCCAGTTAATAATACCTAGAATATCAAAATCGACTGCTGGCGGTAGATCCTTTTCCTATTTAGCACCAAAACTTTGGAACAATCTTCCTAACATTGTCCGGGAAGCAGACACACTCTGTCAGTTCAAATCTAGACTAAAAACACATCTCGTTGGCCTAGCATACAAATAACACATTATAGACTTATAATTCAATTTAGGCTGCATAGATTAGGTCAGCCGGAACTGGGAACACTCCCTGATGTCCTTGTTACATCATAAGAAGGATGGCGTCTACACTAATTTTAGTCTCTCTGTTTATCTGAGGTTTACCGCAGTCCGCCGGATCCAGGCCGTATCCAGATCTGATGAAGGACCAGCGCCTGGACACGATGACAACGCAGTCCTGAAGTGTCAACCAGTTCCCTCCCTGTTACTGAAGTCAACGGGATCCCGGCCATATCCAGATCAGATGGTGGACCTGCACCTGGACTCATCCATGACGCATCACTGAAGTGCCAGCCGGCGTGATGACTCCGACCTCCAAACAGATGGAAATCGATAAATACTCTAAATGTTCTGATCCAATCGGACCTGTAATGCTGCCTGAATCATAACCAATCACTGTTCGCTCGTTGGCCAGAGGAGAACTGGTCCCCGACTGAGCCTGGTTTCTCCCAAGGTTTTATCCTCCATTCTGTCACCTGATGGAGTTTTGGTTCCTTGCCACTGTTTGCCTTGTATTTTGGCGAGGACATTTATTATTCAACAATATTATTGATCTACCTTAAGGTGGACGATGATGCAATTTTCTTCTAGAAACAAACTTTGTTGTATTATTTTCATGTTATCACCGGGAAGCTGCTTTGATACAATCTGTATTGTAAAAAGCGCTATATAAATAAAGGTGACTTGAGCACGATATTAAAAAATTTCAAGTTTGACCTGTATAGTGGATGAGCAGAAGAGACGCATATTTTAAATGTTACATATTCTTGATACAGCCACACATACACACACAAACGTTATTTACCATATTTTTATTAAAGTTGCATAAAAGTGTAACAAAATTGGGCACAAAACAACAGTTAAGTATTGCTACAAGATACTTTTTTTTCTCAAAAGGTATGACCTTGATCACAACTGCTTAATTTTTTAAAATTTTCAGTTGATTCTTTCAGTCCTCCACTGTCAAATTGGACACGGAAAAGAGAAATGAACAGCACTACAAGGTCCACGTAATGATAAAAACCAATGATTTAATTTTTATGTTAATAGATGTTAATGCTTCTAAAAAAAAAAATCTGTAGTCAACTTCCTTTCCTAAAAAACAGAATCAATGACAGTACAAGAACCTTTTTATCCTAAAACTTCAAAATGATTTTCACTTTTGCATTTTTTCTTCTTCATGTATATTCCTCAAACATGATTAAATTCATTTGGTTGTCATAACATAAATTTAACCTAAGGCAACATCTGAAAGTAGGAAGAGTGACTCATGTAAAATGAAATGCCGCGGAGCAAGCGAAAAAGAGAAAATGAAAATGGGGGGCTCAAAGAAAAACAATAAGCGTGCAAAAAAAAGGGAGAAAACAGTTGAGAGTCTTGAACAGTTGCCATTGTACCTGACGTTATGTGCTACACAAGTGGATGGGATGGGATAGCGTATGATTAATATGTGATGAGAAAAGCTCTCCTAAAACACCTGCTAGAAATGTTGGGACTGGTGGATTTCAAGAGCACTGAGTGAGACTATTAGCCCTCTTATTATAATATCTGATTGGCTGAGACAAAAAGAGCAGATGGCTTCCTGGGAGAGATGATTTAGGAGTCATGTGAGAGGATTCATTCTAAACGTACACTTGGCAGTGACCATGATGCACTGCAGCTTGACTAGCCTGCTCTCATCCAATCGGTCTCTGGAAGAGTCAGTGTGCACATCTGTGGATGTGTGGGAGGCCCAAGAGCCACAGCTGTGGTTGTGTGTGGTCATTTCTCCTGATTCCTGAGGGTGGGGATGCCTATGAATTTCAGAGTGTGTGTGTGTGTGTGTGGCATGTGTAAGACAGGAGAGAGAAAAAAAGAAAAAAGAAAGATTCAAAGCCCTATATTTGCCTACACACAGTTCCCTCCCCTGTTAATACCACAAATCCAAAATAACTCCCTCACTTTATAACAGCTTTAATCACTCTCTTTATTAGTTTTTCTTTAATTAAAAATGTTCCTGCACTTATTCAAGCAAAAAGGAGGATCAAAAATAGAGAGAAAAATCCACAAGGCCGCTTCTGTTTGATCTCCTTTGACGTCATTTTAAACCAAGGATCGTCACAGTTTCACAAAGGGTTTTAGTGCATGTGTTCATTGTGAGAGCAGGAAGCTTTGAAACCATATTGAAAACAAAATTCGAAAAAAAAAAAAAAAAGTTTATAACATAAAACCATTCTATGCATAAAGACTAATGAAAAAAAAAACCCCATGAAAATATGTTTAATAACATTTCAAACCAATGAAATCTTTCCCCCTTTACAATTTATTTTGAAATAGAATAATACAAATAAAATCAACAAAACGAGAAAAATAAGCCCTGCTTATAAGGATCTGATTGAATCTCCCATAACTTTGCCTCCACCTCTGGATGAGCACCTGCTCAGGGGTGAACAGTCACGCCCCTAAAATTGGAAAAGGAGGGATGGGATTGGTTTAGGAGTGGTGGAGGTGGGAGGAGCTTCACTTCTTCTGAGGAGTACTGAGCTTCTGCATGCCACGGATCTTGTCCAGCAATTCAGCCACAAACACCTACGAAAGAAGAAAAAGGAGCACAATTAACAAATTTAGCAGAGAGTTGGGATTATGATTCTGCAGATTTCCCCCACATTTGAACAGCCATAAGTCCTAGAACTGTACACATTTGTTTATCCCCATTATAAAGAGAATTCATGTTGTTTGAATAAGTAAAATATTTGTCTAAATTAATTCTGCTTGCAGCTGCCGATGTGTATAGTGCTCTCAGCTCTGTACATATTGCCATATTTAAACCCATTTCTCATAATTCCACCATCTGTTCACAGAATTAGGATATAAAAAAAGAGTGGTAAAAAATCAGTGTTGTTAAAAGTCATTTATATACTTTAAAAAAAATATATATATGTAGGTTTTATTCATTCCGTTTCAGTTATTTTAGTACATCAAGTTACACTAAAGTAAATGAGAAATGTTGCCTTTGCAAACTAATTTTTACTTGGTTAGCTTTCATTTCAGTGAACTATAATAACCCTGCGTGCTCTTAGATGTGAGTCAATTTACTCACTTCAGTAGGTTTATAACAGTCCACCAGCAGGTCCTGTTGGGCAAGAGGAGAAAGAAATGTCATACAAATGTAAAGCGTGTTGAAAATTGAAGATAAAATATTAAATCTGACACTTTTAAGACGGATACCTTGACTCGTGCAGCACGGTCTACGTCGCTCTCCATGTCCAACAGCTCATCCACATCAATCTCCAGTTCTGGGATCGCCTCTTCCTGTGACAGATAAGCGTAAGCATTCATGAAGCAGAAGGAAATGATCTGTTTGGATCAAGGATATGCCTACATTTAAATACCCGCAAGAAGTAACAGCTAATTGGAAATTACACAACTATACTCGGTAATTCCCTACAGCTCCTGGAAATTATGCAGTATTCCCAGAGGGATAAGAAACACAGCGGGGAAAGAGTAGCTAGGCAGAGACAATGGAAACACAGTGACGCTGGTTGCGCAGATGACTCTTGAATGTTTGTGTATGTAAGCGAGTCTCAGACTGAAGATCTGTCGTTAAGGTAGTTATACACAAGTAGCAGTTTATTGTTACGTCTCCACCAGGACTGATGAAGGTATGTGTAATACTGCCTCTTTACCACTAGAGGTATCTCTTGTGTCACACAAACAGTTAAAGGGAAAGTCAACCCAAAAATGTTTAATTCTGTAAACATCATTTACTTAATACTCACCCCCAAGTTGCTCCAAACCTGTATGAATTTCTTTCTTCTGAGTTTGTTAGTCTTCTGAAGATAGTTTGAAGAATGTAGGTAACCAAATGGTTTCTGGTCCCCGTTGACTTCCATAGTTTTTTTCTTCTTCTTTCCATACTATGGAAGTCAATGGGCCATATAAACTGTTTGGTTACCTACATTCTTCAAACTATCTTCTTTTGTGTTCAGCAGAAGAAAGAGACTCATGCAGGGTTGGAACAACTCAAGGGTGAGTAATTGATGAAAGATTTTCATTTTTGGGTGAACTATCCCTTTAACGGTTTTCTAACCTTTGGGCAAAACCGTACATAATACAAAATAAAGTTATCCAGTTAGTTAGTAGATGTCAGCACAGAGAGAAGAAACTTTTAAGGTAATTTCTCAGTTTGAAGTATGTTTCCAGTTGCTTCAACCTTATCTTAACCACTTTAGTGGAATTTATTCATCTATTTAGAGCAATGATGGTTGTGTTACTCACTGGTGTGTATTCAGATCCGTATCTTGCCCTGGGGTAAAAATGTCTAGCTAGTGTAATTATTATACATTTAAGTACTGAGTAATATTAGTTAACTAGCCTACATGTACTTATTATAAGGTTAGCTGCATGTAATTGTGCATATTTATAGATATTTTAGTAACTACTTGTGTAACAAGAACACTGTAAAATAAAGTGTTACCCTATTTTCCATATCAACATGTCATTGCATGCTGTGTATTTAGGCTACATATAGTCAGATTTAACTATTAAAGCCCGTCCATCTTAAATGGTCTATTGTTTTTGTTTGATGATGAGGAAGACATTAATTGACAGTTTAATATGTTAAAGATGTGATGATTCATCCAGGCTGGCAAATTCCAGCATCATCTAACCATGACTATAAGACTGAAAGAGAAGTTGAACACATACAGCAGCAAAACATGTGGGACCAAATGTGATTTTGCGCAGATTCAGATAAGCATGTTTGTTTTGTGAAATACTGCCATGTTTGGCTATTTTTATCAGTCCAGTTCACATATTTGGCCTTGGGTTGTTGGAAAGGCGCTGGCCATGAAACAGATCGGTCTGCTTTTCCTTCCATACTGTTAGTCTGCCATCAGATGCCTTTGGCTTTCAACAAGTTCCCTAATAACTCTAATTCAAATCAAAACCTTGATTCAAATTCAAACGCTCTTTATATCCCTATATTTTAGTTTTAGCTCTGGTTTTAAGAGTAAAAAACCAACTGTGCCAGTGGAGACTCCAAACCTCAATTATACGCTGCTGTATTTTTCCCCGTCTCGTCCCTTTAGTCTGCCAATTTGGTTTCTTTCTATAAAGTTGTCTCTTTCAGTAAAGACCAGTGAATACGTCTCTCTCCCCGCAAGCTATAAATGGTCTTCACAAGACTCGCAAACCCCCCTCTCCCTCACGTTTCCATTCTCCCTGTTCTGCAAACATTTGAGCCTTTCCAAAACACACTTCATCTTCCACTTCCAGACACACACATACACACGTGTCTTATGAACACGCATAAGCTCATTGTGGTTCTGGAGCAGTGACTCATACGGCATATTAAAATATCGTCTGTCTAGAGAAACAAGCACTGAAGCGACCAACATTAAAACTGCCCATTGCTTCACAATGGAAAATCAAAAGGCACATGCAAGAACGGGTCTATTTCTAATCCTTTTTTTATTTTTTTTATTCAAAAGCTCTCTCTCGTTCTCGATGCTACTACTTTTCAGTACTTCGTCTTTTGACCGCTCTCTTCCTCCCCCTCGGTTTAAGCAGCCCAGACCAGCTGTCATTGCACCTGCCTGACTACCCCTTGCCCAAATCTCTCTCTCTCACACCAACACAAGCACACACACTACAGCTCATTCACGCACACTGATATTGCCATGGCACCGTCACATGTGAATGGAAGCTTTAATTGCTCTGTTGAATTAACAAACCTTCAATTTGTGTCTATGACCGAGTAGTGCACATATAACTAAAGGGTGCATGAGTACACAGGAGAGAATGAGCTGGAAAAACCACTTGAGTTGGCTGCTAGGGACTGGTATGTAAGTGTGTGTGTGCGTGTGCGCGTGTGTGTGCGCGCGTGTGGACACAAGACAAAGAATGTAAGGCACAACATGTGTGCACCATGTGCTACTAGTCACTCACAGAGACAAGGAAAAAGATAAAAAAAGAGCTAGCCTACATAAAGCAGAGCAAAATACAGGAAATACAAGTATAACCAAAAAGCCTCTCACAATCACCTAGAGGTTCATTAAATCCACAGAGCTGGTCATTCACACCAAGTTTAATAACCAATTAATGGTCATTTAGCTGGTGCTTTTATCCAAAGCGACTTAGAAGCAGACACCTGGGGAAAATGGTTAAGTACCTTGCTAGAAATGTTGTTTTATGTCCAATGCAGATTATTTGTTAATGTTTAGGAGTCTGATAACATTTAGCCATTTAGCAAATTAGCAGAGATACTTTTATCCAAAGCTACATTTGAGGAACATCACAAGCAATAATAAGTGCCTACGATAGTCAGCAATAGTCAAGAGCTAGTAGTACAGAAACTATAGCAAAGTTAAAAAGCAGAACGGTAGAGAAAAGAGAGAACAAGGAGACTTACCGGTATATGCGATTTATTTATGGGAAGTGACTTTGATTGTGGCATAAATTTAAAGTTTGTAAAAGAGAAGTCTTCTGCTACTAATTATTATGATTATTGTTAATATAATAATTAGGCTATGCCATTGTATTTATATTGCACATTTATTTTCATGTGTAATTGTTAAGCTAAATATTTCTTACTTGTGAATAAATAGGCTGTTGTGTAAAAAATATGAAACAATTTCAAACAATAAATTAAACAAGTTAACTGCGTTTAACTTGTGACAACTGTCATCTGCCAGCCCAGATCCTAAACATGTATACTCACAACAGCCTGCAAATTGCACTTGATAGAATATTGTTGTATATGTTAAGATATGCAATTCAAATGCATAATACTCTACTTGCCATGCACATTTGATGTGAAGGAGCTCCCAGTTGTTCTTTAAATCCTAACTCAAACAGTGCCGTCAGCAACAAACACAAACGGGAATACAATGTTATTCTAACTAGGCTACTTAATGAAGCATGAGATCAAGCAGTGACCACCACAGCCACATTTACACACCATCATCCAAAAGATTGGGGTAGTAAGAATTTATTTTATAATTGATACATCTATGCAGCAAGGGTGCTTTAAAATGATGACAGTAAAACTGGCTAAATTGGTAACTAAAAAAAACTATTTCAAATGTTTTCGATTCATCAAAGAATAATGAACAATGTATCACGGTTTCCACATAATAGTAGATAGATAGATTGTTTTATTTAATGTCATGTCAGCATCTAAGGCTATTTTCATGGCAAAAAATAAATTACACAAATACAAATATCATATAAATACAAGTCATATTATAATTAACATAATCTTAATTCCACATAATAGTAAGCAGCACAGCTGTTGTCAACATTGATAATATAAGTAATATATCACAGGAATACATTACATCATTAAACTATAAAACAGCTAGTTAAAATTACAATAATATTTCAGAATATTACTTTTGTTTAATGTATTTTTGTTCAAATAAACTTGGTGAGCATAAGAGACTTCTTTAAAAAAGAAAAAAGAAAAGAATCCACACTGACCCCAATATTTTGATTGGTAGTGTAGGTCTACGTTATATAAAGAGGGTCAAGCATGTGTGCATTGTACTCTTGCAGGACCAGACTTCTGACCGTAAGCATACAAATTGAACCCTACTTGGAAAGAAACAGTCTGACCAATTAATCATTTTCATTTCTGAGATCTGAAATTGATGATACCACAACAGACAAGGATGGGCGGAAAACCTTTCAGCATCAGCAGTATCTTTGTTTCCAGACAATCAGCTTGGAACCGGCGATTTCATTGTAATATTCATCAGACAGTCAGTGAACTGACACTGTCTGAGACTGAGACCAAGTGCTTTGTGTTCATGCGAGTCAACCTGTTGGTCAATGTGCAGGTGTGTCGAGTTGCTTTAGTCACGGAGAACATGTCTACCCAGGATTTATGGATGACTGCATTCATGTCTGGAAATGTGTGTCTGTGTGTGTAACCTTTATAATTCAGCATATATGTGTATGAGCATCTACAGCACTACAGGTCTCTTGCGGTTATGGTGAATCTGATGTGACATTATGAGAGCAGGGGGGTTTCAGACTTGGCGCTAGGTTTGACCTACATTACACAGCTGTCTTCATCACCAAGGATGAGGATGGTGGCAATATGGGCTCACTGGCAGGGCCATTGAGTTGCCAGACATAACTTGAACTTAGCCAAAAGGCTTTCAATTCCTACGCGACCTCGTCCAAAACAATAACGAGCATTATAGTAACATATTTCCTAAGCATATAATGTTGTATCCTCAGTATTCTCAATGTGTGAGTGATGTTCAAGTTAAAGCAGCCAATATTGCAAGTTCAATACAAGCTAAGCTCTATCAATGGAAAAATATATGGAAAAACTTAACAGCTGAAGCACTAACAATGGAAGTACACAAGACCAGCGTTTCAGAGGGTTTAAAAGCCTAAATGAAAAGGGTGTATTTGTGTTAAACCATTATTTGGTCTGAAGAGAAAATTATCCTTTTTAGGAGGGAATACTTTTTTAAAATGGATTACCTTCTAGTTATGAGTTTTAAATTTCATTTCCATGGTATTCTCACCATGTAAACAGTGCTTTACAGATTTACGTCCCATGCTGTTATGGTATATCATTGAATGTCTAGTACAAAAGTTACCTGGTTACATTGAAGTTAAAAGATTGGATAGAAGTTCACATAGACAAGGTCAGTAAGCGATTCAATTCATATCATATTAAGACCAAATTACACCAAGAACAATAAATATAATAGTGCCCAATGGAATTTAACGCTCTGTTTATTAAGAGCACTGCAGTTGTTTGCCTCTTTGGGTTAGTTCATCCAAAATATGTTACTCACCCTCAAGTTGTTTCAAACTTGTATGACCTTCTTTCCTCTGCTAAACACAAAAGAAGATATTTTGAAGAATATGGGCAACAGATCAGGCCAAAGACCACATTGACTAGTAAAAAATAAAAAGTCAATCAAGTCAATGGGGTCCATCAACTGTTTGGTTACCGACATTCTTCTAAATATCTCATTTCGTGTTTAGCAGAAGACAGACATTCACACAGGTTTGGAACAACTTGAGGGAAAAAAAGAATAATTATGCAAGAGTTTTTTTTTTCTTCCATTCTATCCCTTTAATACTTGGGCGGATTCTGGCTGTCATTGTTTTTATTTTCGTTCATCAGCTGGAGAACTAATTCTAACGACGCTGTTCTGTGTCATTGATGTTATAGTTGTGGTGTGAACTTTATTCTCCAAACTTAGAGAAATTATTAAAGCCTTATAAGTCCCTAATTAATTGAATGTAAATTGAGTTACTTTCTGTGGTAATTAACATTAAACCACAGATGTTGTTGACAGAACCTGCATTGAACCCAGAACATCCTCTGAGCTTCAGATGATACACGAGAAGGACAGAGATTGACGTCATGCCATTATCAAGGGCAAAAGATCAACATCACTCAACAGCCAGCAATCACAGAGAGATCTACACCTCATTTATCAAGCAGATGTTGGAATAAAATCCCTATTTTTGTTAATTGCCTGGATAAACATGCGTTTACAAAAGACACATAATATTCAGTCAAATGTATTAATTGAAACTATCAAACGAGGTTGCTGAATAATTGAACAATGACACTAAATTGCCTAGAGCTGCTTTATAGTAAAAAATTAATGTTGCAATTAATTATAATTTAAATGACTGATTCTAGAAATTTAATAATTGTCTCTCTATTTCCTGTGTATTACTGTAAAGCTGCTTAGAAGCAATCTGTTCTATATAAGTAAACATGACTTGACAAGCTTTTATCATAAAAATGCATACATTTCCTCATGTAATTTTACAATCACAGGCAGCTGTATATGATGACCCCTTTCTAATAGGGTGTATCTCTAAATATAATATATGGTATGTTATCTAAATATGACAATAAATAAAGCACAATCTGCTAAATTAAGGGGTTAACTCAACTGTGACACAGGATAGGCTACTCAATAACACATATTATCATACTCTAGTCTCTAAACTTTTACCAAGTTGTGAATAACTCTGATTTCAAAGTGTCTTCTCTTAAGGTGAAGCGTTCCCATGAAGTGTTTGTTCTATCTGCGCACATGTTGTTCTACGCTCTTTATGCTCTGATGCGTGTGCGTATTTGCTCAGTGCTGACAGAGTCATTTATGCCTGATATCTGATCACATATTCAAGTGCCAGCACTTCTACCTGTGGCTATACTGACTGCAGGGGTTTCTGCATGGGTTGGTTAATCTCTGATGTCAAGATAAGGCCAGATAAAGAAAGAGAACAGAGGTGAAGAGGAGAAGAAATAAGGCAGACTGAAAGAGAGCAGAAGGAGGAAATAGATATCAGACACCGGTGTCAAAAATCACTTCCATTGCTTTGAATTTATCAATAAATCTAAGAGCCTTTACACCCACGCTTTTACTGTGAGCATATGCAAAAAGTCGCTTAATATTACCCATGAGACAAATTACATTTAAGTCCAGGTGTGCACATTCAACAGCACTCATCATTGCACAACATCCAACATAGCCTAACTGGAACATAACTGGAAAATTCAGGCATTTCCTTTACATATAGACAAGACTAGTTTTCTAGTTTTCAGTTACAATTCTTATCACTCGACATCTGTGATTTCATGTACCGATTCGGACGGGACTAACATCTCTGTTTATTACAGAGGTGCAAGTGTGTTTTCTAGACGTGGGCGTTACAGAAGGTCATGTTGTGTGTGCATTATGTAGGCCTACATGTTTTTGAATTTATTATTTGTTAATATGATTTTAATTTATTATAAAAAAAACATTTAAGTAAACTTCAAGAGTTTATAGCAGTGGCAGTTCATAAACTTGCATAAGCGAGCAGAAAAACGAAGTATCTTACTCTTACCTGACACTGATATAAAAATGGGCAGTCTTCGCAGTTTCCTCGATTTTGCTTTATTATTAATTTTTTTATTATATTTTATAATGATGATAGATTTTTGGATACCATCCATATTGCAATGAAATGAACATGTCAAAGATTGGTGTGCAGAAGGTAGCTCAGGTAGGTCAAAAAAACACATTTGAGCAGCGTTAAAATAATACAACATCAGCAATCACACTCACATTCGGACGGGATTAGATTTCTCAGAGGAGAGCAGAATAAGCTTTTTCCTTTGAACGTGTGAGAATTCCAATTAACTTTACGGTAAAATGATTCTATGACTTATATACAGGGATATGAATATTTACCTATTTAATTGCCCATGTTTTAATTGAAGATGTGTCATAATAGCAACACTATGAATGCAAATTTAATAATTTCCCAAAAATAACCTATAGGATTTAGCCTAATGAAAGCAAAGATGTCTGAAATGTAGGCCTAAATCTAATTCATGATATAATATGAATTAGATTTAGGCCTACATTTATAATAACCCTAATAAAAATAATTAGTATATTTAAAAAGAATAACACTAGTAACAATATTCCACTTGGGGTGTTGACATCTATACCCCAGTGTTGACATCTATACCCCAAGAGTCGAATTTCTATCTTCTTCAAAATAAAAAAGTAAAAACTATAACTTTTGGACCCATTCATGTTTAGACTGGTGGAGTAAAAGTCCCTCATTAACAAATAGACACAAAAAAACTTAATACAATGTCTATTTACCAGAGACACTATTTACCAGAGACACAAAATCAGATCAATTAATCTTAAAACTGTTTCGACTGACTAAATATCTATATATACAGATGAAATGACAAAATGAAAAACAGCATAGCCATTCATCAAAAAGTGTAGAGATGTGCTATAGAAAAAGATCTTGCCCCAACCTACCCTGACAGTTTGCAATAATCAAGCAGCATAACAGATTGTTTTTGTACAGCTAAAATAAAGTAACTGACACTGGAAGCACATTCAAGTCAAAAATGGACATGCCTGTTCTGACATTACACAGAAGCTGCTATATATATGAAGACTGCAATGATTCAGTGATAAGACAAAACAGAAGTCCTTTGATATGCCTTGCCCAATCTTCCTGTTTAAACAGAAAATGCTACAGGAAAGAAAGAAAACTGCCCTCAACAAGCTATTTCATGGGGTCTTTTGTAATTACACTATTACAAATAGCCTATAATGACACCCAGATGAACTCTAAACTAGGGCATAACTAATCATAACGATTAATCGCAACTAATCGTTTGCAGAATAAAAGTTTTTGTTTACATCTATATATGTGTGTACTGTGTAAAATAATTATGTATTTATAAACACACACACATGCATGTATATATTTTAAAAATATTTACATGTTTATACATTTTTATATTTAAATATAATTTATATTATATATAATTATAAATACTTAAAGGAGAACTCCGGCGCAAAATGAACCTTTGGTCTAATTACACATTGTTACCTAGTCAACCGTTATCTGAGATTTGTTTTCATGATTATCGAATGTAAATAGTTTTATCTCTAAAAACAGTTTAGCCTATAACGCTAGTATATGGGGCATTGAGTAATGACAAATAAAAATCGCTTATTAATACCACTAACAAGGCTCAAAATAGCCCCACACTAACACGGTAGCATAATGAGGGTCCCTACCTTCAAACCGAACCATTGAGAACTTTGACAGTGTCCAGACAGTTTAATAAGAAGATATTTTATACATATAGTCAACTTCGCATATACAGGCAGAAGCCATCTTTGAAAAACAGTCTCTACCAGTTGATCTACGAACGCCGATCCAAGTGCGCTGAATTGTGTAGAATCTCATATGGTCCAGCGCACTTGGATCGGCGTTCGTAGATACTAGCGTTATAGGCTAAACTGTTTTTAGAGATAAAACTATTTACATTCGATAATCATAAAAACAAATCTCAGATAACGGTTGACTAGGTAACAATGTGTAATTAGACCAAAGGTTCATTTTGTATGAGTTCTCCTTTAATATATAAATAGATTTTTTCCTTAAAATTATACATGCATGTTTGTGTATTTATACATAATTATTACACACACATATATGATGTAAACAAAAACTTTTATTCTGCAAACGATTAGTTGCGATTAATCGGTATGCAGCCCTACTCTAAACTATAGAGGAGAGTGACAAGAGAGATCTCAAAGCCGAAAAACCTACAGAAGTTTGTTCTGAATCACTCGCTCTCCACCTCATCCAGCTCACTTTACTAACCTCTGATCCATCTCATGTAAACACACACACAGTGCTGTACTATTGATTTGTTCTCAGTCGGCTGCAGTCTGGCATTATGACAGACAGCAGTGGTGCTGACAGAGAGAAGAGGACGGGACACATGCCGCCTCAGGAGCGAGTCCTCTGGCTGGGCTGAAGTGGGCCAGTGAGGGGTGGAGGTGTCTCTCCACACACCCGCTGTCTCTATACACACACTGGGGGCTTATCAGTAGAGTGCACATTGACGAATAACAATAACAAGCAACACACACAAGAGTGAGTGAGACCTTTTCCCTACATTAAAACAAAAATTTACTTTTTACCTTCATCAAAACAACAGCAACACTGTAAAAGACAAAGGATTAGATCTTTTGTTGGTCTTATATTAATATGCTTGTAAATTATGTAGCCTAATATTATTAAATTTTACACAAGCTGAAAATATAGTGTTAAATAAGAAAGCAATTAATTAGTCTAGTCTAAACCAACAGTCACATAGAGTCAGATAGGCTGTGTATTTTCATATTAGCTATGTAGCGAATGACCCCAGGGAGGGAGAGCATGCTTTATAAAAGAGATCAGCTCATATGGGAGCCGTTTCCATAGAAATACTGTTGCTGAACATAACACACACCCAGACACAAAACACCAGGTTCACAGGTCACCACACATTTGACCTCCCACTTCCTTCTTGACAAAGAATGTAAAAACTAAAGCAATAAGGATGTAAGAAAAGAAGAGCCACAAACAGCCATTAGAGAAAATCCAGATGTCTGTATAGTGACAGAAAGAAAAATGTAAGAACTCTTGTGATTGGATGGATTGCCGAGTCTGAGACAAGCAGAGAGGCCTAATTAAGAGAAACAATAATGACCTCAACAATGAAAGGAATCACAATCAGTCCATACGCTTCATCAACTGGCAAACCCACAGGATTGTTAGAGATTTGAGACTAATAGAAAGCGAGCAATATATTTAGGCTCAGTCTTAACCTAGGAAACATTTTAGGTTTTACAGACTTAACTCAAAAAACTTATTTCATTATCTGATATAATGATCATTTACTGACCTATTGAAGTACTAATATCTGTTTTGTACCATTGTAATACTCTGACAACCACCAATCACAGTGGTGATGAGTCACATGATGAATCAAAGCTCATCACAAGCAGCTTTTTCACAAGAAAGTAGTAGCCTTATATAGAAGCTGCACAGTGTCATTCACACAAACACCATGATGGTAAAACACATGACATTTTTTAAAAATGCAATAAACATTCATTTAACATTAAATGTAGTTAAACCCTAATGTGCATAACGGATTAGAAAAAACTATGAAGAAACAGTAATTTCAACAAAAATACATCAAATGTGAAGGGTCACGCAGGGAATTGTGGGATTGTCAATTTACGTTTTTCCACAGTAAATTATAGAATGACTTGTTCTTTTTCACTTCAATTTTTTTTTTCAAATTAACGGCATTTTACTGTAAAATTACATTAAATGTACAGTTAGATCTATCACGGTTATTCATCGTATATAGTGGATGCTTTGTTAACAAATTAACAGTTTTTCACATTTTTACAGTGTTTTACCGTTAGAATCACGATCATTTTAGAGTGAAAGGGGACCTACTATGCAAAATTAACTTTTCTATTGTTTTTTTAACATAATTATTTGTCCGCAGTGTGTGTACAAAAGCATTATATTGAGGTACAGAAAGTAAATCTCTACACACTGACAAAACATATTTACAATTGCACATTTAATACAATCCAGTCATAACAAAATAAATGTACCAACTTCCTGTTCAACAGGAAATGAGTCAACACGGGACAGAAAGTGTTTTCCACGGGATCTTTCAAAACAGAATTTCTATATTATTTAATAGTTTGCTTTTAATAAACACATTGTGTGTCTGAACATCTTTCATAGGCTAGTTGCTTTCCTGTTTACGTAGCATATTTTTTCAAAGCTGTTAGAGAACCTCGAACTGGGGTTTGCAAACAAACAATGATCTAATTTTAAAAGAAAACAAAACAATGATCTAATTTTAAAAGAAAAAAAAAAAAAAAACTAAGATTATATATAGGTTATGTCATGTGGACATTAACCAACCTCAGAGAACTATGCACATGCTATGAACAAGCAGATTTGTAATTAAATTATTGAAATAGCCTACTAAATTAAAGTTTCAGGGGGTACTTTAAGTATATATTTTAGGTCAAAGGGGTTAGGCTGACAAAAGTTTGGGAATCCCTGAGTTAAATGATTTTCAAAAATCATTAGTGATGTTTGATATGGGATAGCCATTGCAAAACATCATCATGAGATCTTGGATCAATAAATACGGTGTATAATGTGTGCTGTAGTCTTTATAAATATGGCTCTGTGGTTATTCTTTCTAAAGATAGAACAAGCTGGAGGGGAGAAGAGCGGAAAAGGCAGAGGTGATAAAGAGAAACACAAACAGGGCAAGACCTGCAAGCCTCTCTCTCTCTCTCTCTCTCTCTCGTCTGTCGTTTCTGGAGCGGAATAAAGCAGGCAAGCGTTCATCATATTCCCTAGATTAGAGCACTTTAGGATATTCAGTCTGGGCGGGCGCCTTCAAGTGTGTGCGCATGCATGTCCGTGCATGTGTATTTCTATTCGTACTTGATTGAAACCAAGTTACCCACAATTCCACTAATCCACCAAGTACCTTCAGAACAGGGCACTCCAAAAAGAGTTTTTAATAACAGCAAGTACATGGCTAAAAAAAAACACTGAGAAGAAACCGCCTTTACATCAAGCTGGAAATCAAAGAGGAAAAAGGGAAAACGTTACTGTGCTCCGCTGCTCTACTTTCTGTAATTACAGGTTTCTAGCGGTAATTATCACAAAGCCCTTTAGACTAATGAAAGTGTTTCTGCATCATTAAAGGACTGAAGCGTATATTGCTGTGACTACACCCTTTGACCTGATATATGACTGGTGATGATGTCACAGGTGGAGTTCAGGCCCTGCAGATGTGTTTTTGATGTGGAGATAGGAGTTTAAGACAGGATGAAATAATATATAGGCCTATATATTTTACGTCTTCATTTAGAGGCCCAATGGTAAGATAAAGGTAGTCTTACATGTCCACTCACATTCACACATCAGGTGACAATATTTTTTATTTTTTTTAAGTAGTAGGTATAGAACAGAATGCAGGTATTGTGTGTTTTTTGATAAGCCATCTTAAAAATGATAAGCTTATGGCAGATGCTAAAACACACACCAAAGGAGCTGATGTACCAATCTTTGCATGGCTAATAACATCAGCAAGGCATGCAAAAGATATCAAAATTTAAACAAAAAAAATGGGAAAAGCATAAATCGACCATTGTGACCCATACCTAATATCAAATATCAATTTAATAGTGCACTCCAATCCTGTTATCTTAGGCTGTCATGGCTTCAACCTACAGTAACCTTCCGAAGCAACACAGAATTACTTAACTGGATTATAAAAAAGCTAAAGAGCCAGACAGTCTGTCTGTTTGAAGAAGTTAACTTAGTTCACTTTGCTGAATCCTCTGCTCTTGAATTAGGCTGTGTACAAAAGGTTATTTCCGGATCAGAGCCCTTTTACATAAGGATCACTGAGTGACCAACAGAAAAGGCAAGATCTGAAGATCTTCTGCTTTCAAGCACATTGAGATCAATAAGTCTCTCTCTGTCTATAACTGAGGACCATTTAAAATGGTTTGTTGTTCACTTTTTTGCGAACAGAACAGCATCATAAACATTCAATCACTGTATAATACACAAGATGAAGTTGACTTAACAGGTTGCTAACTCTTAGGCTTACAGTGAGGAAAATAACTAGTCAATCAGCATTAGTGTGTATACTCATCTCTCCCTCTGTAATCAGGATCTGTGATTAGCGGGTGTGTAAACACAGTTATGTAAACGGTAGAATGTTAGATGCTGAGCAAATTAAGACAATGGCTGCATCCAAATTCACACTTGTACTAAGAACTAAAATTATATACTTCGCTGGATACTTTTGAGAATGACATGAGAATGACAAAGACATTATACTACATTATAAAGTAACATCTTTTTAAAAAATTGATTTGTATATTTTAGCTTAAATGCATTACCTTAAAATAGAGTATTTATAAAAAGAAATTTAAACTTAAACGGCCATGTTTCTTGACACTTTTTCGACTGAAAAGTCTAAAAATAACAGTAAGTAAACAATCTACTCTTTAGGATGTACAGTATGTCTATTGGAACACGGTGCATGATATAGTTATCCAGGAAGTGCAATTTGATGTTATACGCTATCTGTCAAGAGTATAAACTGAAATTAATCAAAATTAAAAGTAAAAAAAAAAAAAACTAATCGAAATCAACAAATTAAGTGTTATGCTACAGTAAATTCATGTCAAAACATGACAAATAGTGACAAAATAGGTTTAGGCTTATTCATGATCTCCAAACCTGCCGGTAATATGTGGCATTATTATTCAGCTGAATGATTAATCTGCATTTCTACATACAGATTCTGAGAAATTCTATGTTTACTTAAAGGGAGTGCATTGACCTCAAAACAGTCAACAACAACTGAGAATCTTTGAGACAATTCCATATATTATTACTCTACATAGCCTACATTACAGTTCAAAAGTCAGAAAATGTTTTTAATGTTTCTGAAAGAAGTCTCTCATGCTCACCAAGGCTGCTTTTATTTTTATCACAAATATAATAAAAACAGAGTTATCTTGAAATATTATTACAATTTAAAATATATTTTAATTGAAAAAAAAATATATATATATTAATTTAATCCTAATGAAGCTGATTTTTCAGCATCTTTACTCCAATCTACAGTCACATGATCCTTCAGAAATCATTCTAATATGCTGATTTGCTGCTCAATAAACATTTCTTAATCATATCAATGTTCAGTTGTGCTGCTGAAGCATTCATTTCTTTTCATTTTTTTTTTAAATCTCACTGATCTCAAACTTTTGAACGGTAGTGTAGAACAAGTTGCATATTGTGTGCAGTGTTGGGGAAAGTTACTTTTAAAAGTAATGCATTACAATATTGCGTTACTCCCTTAAAAAGTAACTAATTGCATTACTTAGTTAGAAAAGTAATGCGTTACGTTACTTTTCTTCCCACCTGGGCTGGGCTTGTTTTTTTATAACACAAAAGTTCTATTTTTGGGCAAATGTAAAGACCCTTTCACACTAAAAGTGAAATAATAATCCTCCGGCTGAAGGAAATGTGTACAGTAGAGGAAAGCAAACAAGCAAACCTTTCTATCTATCTATAGTCATTTTTGCTTATTCAACTGAATCATCGAAGGTCAGAAGCAAGTACATTGGTCAATAAAGTGAGATTAAATGCATAAAAATTATGTTTTATTTAACATATTTAGTTATTTGGAGGTTTGCATAGTATTCTGATTCTGAATTTCACAGATTTTATTCATTTTGAGGAATATTGAATATTTTTTTGTGCAAGTGAGATGAGTAAAAGCTCACTTTTAGTCGAACTACAATAAACATCATGTTTACACACACACACACTCTCTCTCTCTCTCTCTCTCTCTCTCTCTCTCTCTCTCTCTCTCTCTCACACACACACACACACACACAAACGCCTCTGCACTTTGATTTGTCTCAACATGGGGACAAGAGAGCTGTCAGTCAATAAATGGGAAAGCAAAGTAACTTGCGTTACTTATTTGAAAAAGTAAGTCAGATATTTTGTTGTAAATTTTAAAAGTAATGCGTTACTTTACTAGTTACTTGAAAAAGTAATCTGATTACGTAACTCAAGTTACTTGTATTGCATTTCCCCCAACACTGATTGTGTGTGTTTTTTTTGTGTTTTTTTGCAAATCTCTAACAGACATGCAAAGCTGCTTTTTTAAATATGTATTCTGACTGTAGGACATGCCTGAACCTGTTCTCCCCTACACACTAAAACACATCCATGTAGAAACACGCAGCACACACACACTTTCACACAGGTGGAGGGGGGATGCTTGACAGCAGCTAGCAGGTGAGGAACTGAAGTATTCAAATAAGGTCTGAGAGTGAGGAAGGAAAGAGATAAGAGAACTCAACACAAAGCAAATATAGAGCCAATATAAAGAGCGGCTCAACATCCTGACACGGTTCATCATTTCGCGGCACGCGCACACACAAAAGGACTGCTCCAAAGCTGAGGTCACGGGACTGCTGTGACCTTTACTGCCTTCTTAAAACATCAGAGTCACAACGAACACACGTACACACACTTCCTGTAGTTTCGCCTGTCACTGGCATTTCCTTTGCTCGTGACTCACGGCTCGGCAGTCTCCATTATGCAGCATCCACCCGATGATCCCAGAAACTGCAATTATGCCTCTCCTTCTCCTAAGCCTGTCAGAATATCCTTCATTCCCTCTTTCTTTCGTTTATTTGCCTTTCCCTTCTTATACGCATACAAATTTGCTTATTCATTCCAATGTGCACGAACTGGTAGCAAACATGAGTTGTGGACAAACTATACTCAACCATGTCACAGTGTACAGATGCACACACTTGACTCATTCATTTAAACCTAGTCCAAATCAGATGTATTTAGCAATTTCACGTGACATCACGTGTTGAATTAAAAAGTGCAGTAGCAAAGTGCAACACACTGTGTGAGTGTTAATGAGAGGAAGGAGGAAAAACACTCAACGCCATCCTTGTGTTCCTGGCCAAAGCCACAGCTGTCCCGCTCTACACCTCCCTCCCTCCAACTCTTTCACAGACCGTCTGTTAGTCTCCATCAATGACTGTCTGTTTACTTCTCCCTTGATTTGGGCATCCTCTTTTTTTAACTTCATTTAACACTGCCATTAGTTCTTGATTTCAAAGAGACTCCAATCAAGCGATGATGTCTCAGTCATTAGCCAATCATTCCCTGAAAACACGCTTGCTGAGCTTGAAAAATGATTTTCTTCCCTTATTTTGTACCCTACTAGTCAGTTTGTTTTTACTCCACCCTTTTATTATCCGCATCAATTTTCCTTAGCGCCAAGCCACATCTGTAGCATTGTTACTAAAGCATTTCTGTCTGGTCTTTTTAAAATACTACACACTCATCCAGGGAACCCAAACACTTGCTGTATAGAAAGTGAGATTATAATGACTTGATTGCTTCTCTCAATGGCAGTATGCCATGCTGGCTCCTTCCATGGCAAAATTGGTTATCTGGCTTCTGACAATTTAAGTAGTTTTAAATGAAAAGGATTAAGACTCTCAAGGGACCACCACGTCACGCACTATTGTTTACTAAAAAGCTAGGAAAGTTGGCAAAGCGGATTTAACATGCTGGCAAGGGTTTGGATAACGTGAGGAAGCAAGTGCATGTATACGTCTGGCTGTGTGGTTATAGATTGGGGGAGGGTACATACAAGAGACATGAGGAATATGCTAAATGTTCATCTCTTTTGTTAAAATGCCAGATGTTCTCTCCTAAGACAGGCTTATAATCAGTCTCAACACTCATTTTTGATTTCATGTACATGAAGACTATGTGAAATAATTATTTACAACCAGTTGGCCTGTTTATATTAATCTTTAGTGCATTTTTTTTTTACTTGCACTGAATAAGAGCCACAGGGCAAAAAAAAAAATTATTTCTCAGAAGGCTCAGAAGAAAATAAAATTGCATTAAAAAAAAACCCTTTCTTTTCAAATAAGATTCATGTGCCTGGAGGTAAATTGTACCTGTTTAACACCTAAGTGAATTATTTTTGTGAAATTATATTTTGTAAGTAGATATACGTCACATGTCAAATAAAAGGTCACTCACAGGACATCCCATAACGATATGATTAATTCGTCCAATTCTAAAGTATGGTCATTCTGATCCAAATAGATTGTATGTTATCCAACCATCATTTGACTTCTGTTTTATGAATACTGCCAAAAGTAGGCCTACTGATTTATGCATAGGCTTATAGTAAGGTAGCTTATAGTAGAGCAAGTCTACGCATAAATGGGTGCGCAGGGGACACGCTTCTCGACACCTACTGGTGTAACGATGTAGCTTGCAGAACGGGTCCATGAATGCATTTTTAGTGAACGGAAACAAATCCCTATAATGAATCTCGAATCAAAATGAAGTGACGTAGGCTACTGCACCCCCGAGACGGTATATGGACAATCTCATCGTCACTCGCCTTTTCCAGTCTTGATACGCATAATGTTTAAATTGCGCGCCTTATAAAATGTTTAACTATTAATAGTTTCATCTGGTTAACCTTCTCATCGAGATTTTCGAACGCGACGTACACGTGACGTCAGCGCGCCTTACGGGATAATAACGCGCAGACCTGTAGATAAAGTCGAAATACACGTAGTAGTAACGTTAACTAATGCGCTCTCCCTAAGTCTCTTTAAGTAAAATATGGGTCAACTGTAGATTGACACATAGGCTACTTACATTCTGCTCATTCGCTCGTAATGATGTTACGGTGGCTGCGTAGGATAACTTGATCACTGCCGTTACAAAGCGCACTTATCTATAAATAAGCTCATGACCTGTTGGTGACTTTATTATGGCTTTGTTTAGTAAATATACTAATATCCACTATACAATCCAAAAAGACTAATAGTCTATCATACTTTCATTTAGTAGGCTAAATCTTTCACAAAGAGTCTTACCTCACAGTCGTAGAGATCCGTTAGCTGGTCAATAATCCACTCTTCCAAATTAAGTCTCTTTCTCAGTTCTTTCCGGTCGTATTTCACTGTGACCCGTCCTTGCTTGCGGGCCGGGGTCTCGGCTTCTTCGGTTGAGCCGGTGGGCGTCTGGAAGTAAACGCGAGCTGGTTGGCTCGATTCTGGACTTGTTACCGCCGCCATAGTCCGCAAATATGCTGTGAATAACCGGCTGGTAAAGTAGATCGGGTTTTCTTCCCCGTGTTTGAGCAGTGTGATTTAAAAGGCCACTAATAAAGCTATTTATTCCTTCTCACGGAACTCAATGACATTTGGCAACTACTTGATAATATTTTTAAAGTCATATGAAGTAACTATATTTGATTGTTTGTTTCGCTTGATCTTGTACTACCAATCTATAAAGCAGCTAAGCACTTAACTTACAGTACTGCAAACCGCGTGTCTCCTTTTGCTTTAGAAAGTAATGCCACAAACGCTCAAATCACTTCAAACTCCAGCGTCTTCCTCGTGGCCTACTGTTTTCCTTTAAATAAAAATGGAAGCCGTTTGAAATTATTTAACCGTGCTTTTAAAGAGAAACGTCAGCGTTCCTTTTCTCTTATTCGAAGCAATAAAAACGAAAACAAACAGTGCAGTGTCCCTCTTCTTTTTGTCCTTCCTTTCCCCCTCCTCTCTTTTCCTACTCTGCTTCCCTCACCCGAGTTATGTGTGTGTGGTGTGTGTAAACCCCCTCTGAGTCTGAGCCACGGCTGTCCTTTCTCTCCCTCCCTCTCTGACAGCTTCTCTCTTCCTGTCTCTATTGCTGATTAATAAGTTAACCTAAACCAGCCCTCTCTTCAGGCTAAATACAACCAGATAATCCTGTTATTTCAAGTGAGTTGCAAACATAAGTGAGTAATAAAAACAAAAGGTTTCTTTAATAGTGGCATCTACATGTGGCACTTTTGACCTCTGTTAAGACTTGTCTGTTTGATTTTTTGTTTCATTAACTTTTATTTTAATTTTATAGATCAGGAAAGAGATCTTTTGGCATTTGCTTTTTTCGACTCTCTATTTGGTGGAATTGTATACAGCATAATGGGTAATGTAGTTTTTCACCACAAATTCAGCTGTTAAACAATTATTTTAAACTACGTTGAAATAATGTGAGCTGACATCTTCAATAGAGGCAAATACTATCAAGAATTAACAAACTCGTATAGCTCACAGTAAAGGTTTTATAAGTTATCGTTAAAAATAAATTTCCCTGTGGAATTTCCCTGTTTTCCCTCTGGAACCCGACTGTTGCAATCAATTCCTGATGGACAAAATCAAGTCCCACCCAAGCTGTTTTACTTGGATATACACTATATTGCCAAAAGTATTGGGACACCCCTCCAAATCATTGAATTCAGTTGTTCGAATTACTTCTGTGTCCATAGTTCTGTAAAATCAAACACCTAGGCTACGTTTACACGTGGGCGGCTATTTTCATAAACGGACATTTCACCCCTCTCCGTTTTCAAAAATAACATTGTGCACACCTGTCAGTTTTCAGAAAAGTGTTCGTTTACACGAACCCGTGTATATGCCGTCAAGAGCATGCCAAACCTGTAGATGGCAGTGTAACGAGAAGCTCAAGCCCACGTTAGCCAATCAATCCCGAAAATACTCACATCGACTGCCTAAAACTCAGTTTTTCTTAGTTTACTTGCAAACGTGCAAACAAAGTTTTCCAAAATCTCCACTCTGGCCGGAGTTTTTAGAAAGAATCGTTTTCAGAGGCGAATTCTCCGTTTGCATGTAAACGAAGGGCAGAAACTAAGGGAAATGTCTCAGTTTTTCTAAATAACCATGTACCAGTACGTGGAAACGGGGCCCTAGGCATGCAGACTGCTTCTACAAACATTTGTGAAAGAATGAGTCGCTCTCAGGAGCTCAGTGAATTCAAGCGTGGTACTGTGATTGCCACCTGTGCAATAAGTCCATTCGTGAAATGTCCTCACTAAATACTCCACGGTCAACTGTTAGTGATATAACAAAGTGGAAGTAATTTTCGGAACAACAGCAACTCAGCCACAAAGTGGTAGGCCACATAGGCCTACAATCACAGAGCGGGGTCAGTGCATGCTGAGGCGCACAGTGCGCAGAAGTCACCAAATTTCTGCAGAGTCAATAGCTAAAGACCTCCAAACGTCATGTGGCCTTCAGATTAGCTCAAGAACAGTGCGTAGAGAGCTTCATGGAATGGGTTTCCATTGCAGAGCAGCTGCATCCAAGCCTTATCACTAAGTGCAATGCAAAGCATCGGATGGCAGTAAAGCACGCCACCACTGGACTCTAGAGCAGTGGAGACGTGTTCTCTGGAGTGACGAATCACGCTTCTCTGTCTAGAAATCCGATGGACGAGTCTGGGTTTGACGGTTGTCAGGAAAACGGTACTTGCCTTGACTGAATTGTTCCAAGTGTAAAGTTTGGTGGAGGGGGGATTATGGTGTGAGGTTGTTTTTCAGGGGTTGGGCGTGGGCCGTGGCCCCTTAGTTCCAGAGAAAGGAACTCTTAATGATTCAAAATGCCAAGATATTTTGGACAATTTCATGCTCCCAACTTTGTGGGAACAGTTTGGGGATGGCCCCTTTCTGTTCGAACATGACTGCGCACCAGTGCACAAAGCAAGGTCCATAAAGACATTAATGAGCGAGTTTGGTGTGGAGGATCTTTACTGGCCTGCACAGAGTCCTGATCTCAACCCAATAAAACACCTTTGGGATGATTTAGGCCAGGCCTTCTCCTCCAACATCAATGCCTGATCTCACAAATGCACTTCTAGAAGAATGGTCAAAAATTCCCAGAAACCCACCCCTAACCCTTGTGGAAAGCCTTCCCAGAAGAGTTGAAGCTGTTATAGCTGCAAAGGGTGGGCCAACTCCATATTAAACCATATGGATGAAGATTGGGATGTCATTAAAGTTCATGTGCATTGTAAAGGCAGACATCACAAAACTTTTGGCAATATAGCGTATGTCACAATAGGAAAGAAAAGACTATGATTTCATGACAACTTTAAAGGTAGCCTACACACAAACAATTTGCTAGCTAAAAACATTTTACACAATTTGAGATGTGTTAAAATCGCTTTCATAAATGATTTTTATCCAGCTGATTAATGCTAAAAACATTAACAGCCAATCAGAATCCAAATGGCAGCATTCAAAACATAATTGCAAAACACGCTAATAATAAACAGAACGTTATCGCCTGTTGGTGAGGATGCTTTATAGTCATCACTCTTGGTATGACCGGGCCTTAAAGGAGAACTTAAGTTTAAGTTAATCTTGATCGTTATACCTTTGTGAGTACTGTCTATAGAAAAAAAAATGAACCGGATTGGTGCTTGCAACACGGAGCTGCTACCGCTAATGCCCATAGCTCCCACTCAGCTAAAACGGCAGTTATGGGGGCATATTCATAAAGAGTGTTTTTGTGCCTCAACAGACACAAAATGCAATTACAATGTCTGTCCAACATGAACAGGGTCCTTAGATGACAACAAGATGCGTTTAGTAACTTAGCCATTGTTCAAATTCACCTACATTTTAGACGGCTAGCTGTAGTCTCGCGCTGAAGTCCCGTGGGAACTCCCGTTGTAGCCGGAAAAAGGTAAATAGGGAAGTGTGCAGGTGGGAGGAGCGTTGTGTGTGTGAAGAGTGATGATTGGAGTTGCTTCTATATTCTTCTATATTCTCCATAGTTACGTTACGAACCATTTCTTCTTCATTTGTGAGCAACTCCGATCATCACTCTTCACACACACTACGCTCCTCCCACCTGCACGCTTCTATTTACCTTTTTCCGGCTACAACGGGAGTTCCCACGGGACTTCAGCGTGACTACAGCTAGCCGTCTAAAACACTATTTAGGTAACACTAATTTAAACAATGGCTAAGTTGCTACAGTACTCGCAAAGGTATAACGATCAAGATTAACTTAAAAAATTGCCAGAGTTCTCCTTTAAGACTCCAGACATATCAATCTTCTAGAAAAATCTGTTTATTTCTATTTGGAGTGGAGCCATATTAACTTCACATGACCAGTTACTAATAATGAACCGGCAACAACGTGCGACGATTGAATCTAAGAATGTCTATTATTTAATGTGTGGTATGACATGGAGAAAACATAAACCAACAGGAACAAAAGATAAACAGCTTCACCATGAAGAAGCAGGGGGCTGTTGAATCTGAATGGTTGACGAACTGTGTACAAATATTTTCAGGGAAACGCATGGCTAAAGTAGTTCCAGGCAGGTCTTGATCGCATTACAGTTCCATATAATTTTTCCAAATGATTTCAGTTATTTCAAAAGTCCATACAGCCTACAGCAGAAGAACCAAAACCCACAACGACGCTGACTAAGCAAATTAAATAAACAATAGGATAAAAACGACACATTATTTCCATGTTTTTTTTCCACAAAATTATTTTATTATGTACGGAAAGTATACAGTACGGACACGCACTGGCACAGAAACGTTTTGTCTGTGCTTCTCTGACAATTTTATCAGTAAAAAAGTTAAGCAACTTAAAAACTACACAACATTTCTCACTTGCAAGGAAATAACGGTGCTGTTCTTGAAGCAGCTAAACTTACAGGTTTGCTATTAGCAGAGCTGTCGGACACTGTTGAGAGACGCACAAACTCAAGTAATTCAAACACAATTAATCTCTCTCTCTAAGGTTTGGTAACCATATAGTATAAGCGGAATAATTGACTCCGGTCCATTGAATTATTAGAAAATAATGCATACCCGAGGTGTAACGGCCATTCTGTTTTGCGTCGTGGCTGCATTACCACCTCAGGTGTGCATTATTTTCTAATAATTCAACGTCCCGTCGTAAATCATTACTTATATACAGCTGACAGAAAGAAAGTGCCAGTAGACATTTTAGATTCAGCTGAAACTTAAAAATGATAAAAAGAATAAAAACAGCCAGAAGTGGAATGTTATTAGAATGCTGTAGGCTTATTTCAGAGGCCACAGCACATTCCTACCTCTAACTGTTATGTTTTACAAGTGGCATGAAGACAATGAATTATTCAAAATGCTGTGTCTGGATCTTACAGTCCAGTAAACCCACTGCATGCTGTGACACAGTTTTTCTCATATCTGTACACAGACATATGTACAGATCATTTGATATATTATTGCTGGATTCTTTTTTTCTATTGAATTATACGCTGTCATGTGCAAATAAATCTAGTGTAGATTTAGTCTTGCAACCCTGCTATGGTCTCTATGTAGAACTTTATGCTCGATCGGGTTGGTGTGAGGGTTAAGTGGGTAAAGCTGCATTCATGACTTGATTCTTGTGTGAACTTGTCATAATCTCTTAAGAATGGTAAATACCACCGGATATACTCTAACACCTAAAAATACAATAAATCATGTCAGATTTGCCTCATGAAATAAAACACTTGTCATTTTACCCACGTGTTGTCTGTTGTGTACGATGAATAGTTTTATTATAAAAGGTAAACTTATTGTGTGAGCTTGAACAAAAAAGGAAGTAGGTGAAATTACTCAAAATAAGCCTTTTCTTTTCACTCCCCCAATTACCGCAAAGGCAAACCAGTCACCCAGGCAGACGCTCAATGTGAGAGTTCAGGCACAGTAAGTCCTGAGTAGGCCTAATCAAAAATCAAAGCACAAGGTTGAAATGAATTTGTGTGTAATATTTGTGCTTCCGTCAGGAGTCTGAATTCATTCGAAACAGACCTGTTCAGATTTATAGAACATTTTCACAAAATACTATTCATGAAAATAACAATGAAGTTTGCTATATCTGTTCTCGTCAAACACCTCCTTCATAGCATTTCTCTGAAAACACACGATTCACGGCCTTCATGACTGACGCAGGATAAAATAACAACTTAATCAATTTTGACCAATACATATAAAATCACACAACCAGTGAATTATCAACCAAGACGTTAGTTTCACTTGTGCTGCTGCTGCCACCTGGCTGAAGTGAAAGATGGCATCACAAACAACAGATAAAGGAAGTGAATTGGCAGCAAAGTGTTTGGCAAACAGAAAATGACCTATATTAGGGGTATAACAACAGAGAGCCAGTGAAATAGGGATCTGGGAAGGAACATAGCGATGAGGATGCCTGCAGTGGGTGGGAAGAGGAAACAAAAGCGCCATTTTGATGAGAGATTAGTTTGATTAGTCCACAGCTGTGGCCATTGAGAGAAGCTGGGAATGATGAGGGAACCGATGCATTAATAACACAGCTGTAGTGTTAAGCATTTGCGTAAAAAATTCAGTCTCAAACACCGTGGTTTTCAACCTTTTTGTCTCCAAGGCCCCCATTGTCCACAACAATAACATTTGAAGGCCGACATGTTCAGTTGTATGGTTTACTGAACAAGAAAGAAAAAAAATTAAATACAAAAATTTCCAATCCGAAAATTGTGATATTTATTTTTAAATTCTATAAACCTTCTAAAACATATTGAGAGGGTGAATTAAAATAAGAAATATATTACAATTTAGTTGTTTTGTCTTATTTTAATGCTTGTTTTGGCTTATTTAAAGTCATTTTAAGTAATCTTGAGATCCCCTTGGAAGTTTGCTGAGACCCCTGGTGGACCCCATTCCTGGCATAGAACCAATGCTCTAAAAAAGGGCAATTGAAAACTGATTTCTGACTAATGTAAACCATATTTGTTGGTACTTATAAATATAAATATATGTAATTAAATATCATATAAATCATTTATACATCATAAATATCATATAAATTGCATGCTATAATTTGATAACAATATAGCATGCAGCTCCTGTGTTTGGAACTATAGCATGTTGTTCCCCTGGTTGGTATTACCGGTCCAGTTATGACGTACCACTAGATGGCAACAGTCAACTGTTTGTCTGTGGAAGACCTTGAGTCCTGCCTGAGGTTTAACAAAGAAGCTTTTGAGGAGGTTTCAGAGCATTTGGCACACATTTCTGCTATCTAAAAAGTAATGTGATCAGCCTTTGCTGCTACTGTAGACTCTGTCAGGGATTTCTCATTAGGAAAAACAGGGGGAAAGATACACAGATGAAAAAATAGAGGAGGAACTTTGCAGAAAGTTCAGATGACATCTTTAAATGGCATATTTTTTTTATTTTTTATAATCAAATATGTTCTGGATAAGGCTGTGTGTGTATGTTAACTTGTGTCTCTGTGCTATAATACAATGTGCCTTTGTGAGCGCTTGGCTTTCGCTCAGAAATAGTCTGTGATTAGAGTGACTAAGAGTGACTCGGTTATCGAAGTTAGAGTTATCTCTCCTCTCATGACCTTATATTCTCATCTTTCTCACTCTCTCTCTGCAGTGGTTATTTTTCTTCATCAAACTTTCTGTTCCAGCTTTACCAAAGCTACATGCCCTCTTGAGTCCACAAATCTCATTCTTCACAGCTGGGGTTGTAAGACACATTCAGAGCAGAATGAGAGGCCCAGCTGGGCTTGACATTGAAAATGTGTGTGTGTGTGTGTGTGTGTGTGTGTGTGTGTGTGTGTGTGTGTGTGTGTGTGTGTGTGTGTGTGTGTGTGTATGTGTGTGTGTGTGTGTGTTTGTGTGTGTGTGTGTGTGTGTGTGTGTGTGTATGTGTGTCCCAAAAAGTAATAAAAGTTGAGAACATTTGCAAGGTGCACAGGGTAACTCTCTGACTGTCTTTCTGCTTCCTGACCCTCCCAGGAGAAATACTGTATGTTCTCATCTGGGAAGAGGACACCTGTCCTGGAATGAGGAGGAGGAGGAGGGAGGGGGTTAGTATTAAGGGTGCTGACAAGCTAGAACCTTCCACTGTGCGCAGCAAAAAGCAACAGGGAAAGACCTGAAGACTGGATCATAAGCTATCTCTCAAACATCCATGGTTTCACTGGACTGTATTATCAAAATATTTTAACTCTACTGTGACACATTTGTTTAGCTAATTCGATGTACAAGCGATTTCATCAGACTGGACAACAGTATGACATAAGCAAGAGTGCTTGTATGGAATATAATTATTTTTATTGATACATGTATACCCCTTTTATTTGGCTTTATTAATACAGCTCTGTCAACAAGTGATTCACCAGTTAAAAATATAAGCAGTTATTTTTATTTTCCGCCAATGAAAATTGTCCCTTAAAGAAGCCAAGGCTGTATCTCTAATCGCCAAAATGTCCTGGGCTGTGTTTCCCAAAAGCATCGAAAGCATAAGTTTCACCAATGGTCTACGATTAACTTATAGGCTTATGATGCTTTTGGGAAATGCAGCCATGGTCCTGTTATGCAAAATATCAGCATGGTGATAAATCCAGTTACAGGACTGCAAGTAAATATCCTAATTATAGTACTTGGTATAAGGTTTGAAAAAAGAAAGGTTGTTCTATATATTTAATAATATATATAATATATAAATTAACCATATAAATGTTTTTATCCACAAATGATGACTATATTTTTTTAGGGCTGTCAAAATGAATGTGTTAATTTTGCGGGGGGAATTTTCCATTTAACCTGTTAAAAATATTCAACACTGCTTTTGTTTATTTTAACAATATTGTTTTTTTTCTGTTATCCTTTGGCTGCACTACAATATAAGATCCATCAGTTTGCTCTCTGTTAAAATCGAGAACAGAATGCTTCTGTTCTGTGTCATTAATGTTAGACAAAGAAAAAGACATTAACAAAAGACAAAGAGAAAATCACACACTGCTCTTGACTGAATAACTTTTGTAGCTTTAATAAGGATAATCTATATTCAATTTATAATTTATGAAAAGAAGACTGTGCAGTGTTTAATTATTCACCTCAAAATCTTAAAGCACTGTGTACAGCTAAATGGAACATTTAAGGGTTTATCTGAAGATTGTGTTCATTTAAATTTTAAATTTAAATTTTAAAGCCTTAAATGTTTCGATTAGGCGTTGAATGACTAAATGAATGACTAAAATTGAGAAGAATAAAAAATATATTTAATAGAGACATATGGTATCATAGGCAACTGGCTTTAAGTGCTTAGTAAAAAAGATAAGTTGCCATTAAACAAATATTTAAAATAATTATGTTGTTTTTCTCTACATTATTTTGGAGATTTAATGCGAAAGTAACTATTAGCCTACAATATAAAAAATATATTAAATATAAGGTTATAGTGCGATTAATCGAGATTAAATTATTTTTTTTATCGATTGACAGCACTATTTATTTCTTTATATGAACTCAAGTGCTTTGGCCCCCAGCGAGATTCGTGTTTAACATTCTTTCTTGGAATGAGGAAAAACACACTAAATACAGGGGCAAAACTGAAGCGAAAGCAATGGTTCTTAGATAGGCTACAGCGTCTATAAAGACTGGAATGACAACGGAAAGACAGAAGAAAAGAAAAGAAAAGAAAAACACTCCCTCGTCTGTTCGCTTTTTCTTCTTTCACTTCCTTACTCCCCCCGTCTCGCTCTCTCTCCTTCCCTGTCCTTCTCGCGCTCCCATTTAGTTCGGAGAAAACATGAAGGAAAAGAGGAGCAAATTCCAGCGGGGACCACCAAAGTCAAGTGAAAGTTTCTCCTGAGCGGGGATCTCATCATTACCAAGCGGATGGACGGACAGGAAGGAAAATATCAATTCAAGTCATTGCCGTGATAAGCGCTTAGATGAATAAACAATCGCAAAAGTCATAAACTGCGCTCGCTCGTGAATGTGTGACAGTCGCGTCCGCGTGCGTTGAGCCAGCCGGACTCGAGGCTCTGGTTCTGGTTCTGGTTCGAGGCTCTGGTTCTGTGTATACACTAAAGGTCAGAGACTTCAATCCGAGAAGCAGAGGCGTCGCCACCCGTCGATTCAGCAGCCATGGCCGGGGCGAAACCGGGAGTACACGCGTTGCAGCTCAAACCGGTGTCTGTCCATGAAGTGCTCAAACGGGGGAGCAAGTTTATCAAATGGGACGAGGTAAGAAGATCGCGTCCTTGCGCGTCTCTGTGATTTTATGTGGCGTGATTCCCGGCTTATGTTACTACATGTTGAAGTAATTTACAGGAGAACATCTGACACCCAGGAGGAGGACAGATCTTGAGTAACGCTCTTCCAGTAGATCGAGTTCTTGTGTTCTGGGTCTCATGTTCATAACACTCACTCAACTTGTGTTTAATGTAGGCGAACTTACTTGTTTGATGGGTTTTCCTCATATCGAGTTGTTCTAAACAATAGTATTCTACCGAGAAATAAGTAAGATAGTGCTAAATGTAAGAGCATGAAATTCATGAGTCGTGTCGCATATGGAGTTGAGCTTAACCCTTTAACTGCTTCTAGGCATATTTATAGACCAGTTAAAGTGTCAAATCAAAAATACTGTGGATCAGGCCCATTTTAAAACCTCATCCTCAGAGTCATTAGAAAGTTGGGGTCTTTTAAACCTTTTCACATTGAAGGAGGAAGTGAAGCTCAAAAGGATTCTCACATTATTATGCTTATTTTGGGAAATTGTTTGGAATCAGAGGGATATTCTACATGATAGGCTTATCAGATTTCAGAAATCTAGGCATAATATTAAACACCACACACCTGAACCAAAAGGTACATTCAGTCTGTCATTTGAAAGATGAACAGCTCATAGATAAAGTTGGTTTATAGCAGCTATAAATGATTTGAGAACACAGTTCAGGTCTTGGAGCCTTTATTAATGATATCATGAGTTGATTTAGGTATGCTACATAGACTTCTAAAATATGTGTAGATCATCCACGTCCCACAGATGGAAATCAATGTAAGATGTCCCTGTTCTGAACAATTTGAAGAACGTGTCCCTACTGCTCATATGAAGGCAATCAGAATAAATGTAAAAATTGGAATGAGAAATTATATTTTATGTTTTAGTCATAATTGCATTTCTTCTTCATCCATCCTATTTGGATCCATCACTGGAAAGGAAACAGAAAAAATAATGTCCCCTTGAGTATATCTCTTAAAGGGTTATTGCCAGCATAAACCCATATGTTTACAAGAAATCGCCATCTCCTCTAAATTCTTCTGTGTAGTTGCTCTCCTGGCAACAAGGGTGTGTGTGTGTGTGTGTGTGTGTGTGTGTGTGTGTGTGTGTGTGTGTGTGTGTGTGTGTGTGTGTGTGTGTGTGTGTGTGTGTTTACGGATCATTGTTTCAAATCTTGCATTGGATAGCCATTACAGTTGTAATTATGTTGGAGGATTAGAGGGAGAAAATCTTTGCCTCTTTTTCATTATTTGATCAAATCACTGAGCGCCGCTTTAGCTGATCCCCACTGCTCTTAACTGGAGCTTAAAGAGCCAACACCTTTTGATAAGGGCAGCGTTGAGTAAGGAGAAAGTAGGCCTGTACAACTTGATGCACTCCATGTCATTAATAATTAACTTAAGCAGCCCATAAATACTGAGTGGTTTGTGTTGAGTTCGCTTAGACATGCTGCAGGTGTGTGTGTGTGTGTGTGTGAGAGAGAGAGAGAGGCTGTCTCAAACCTTAAATATTATAGAACTTTTCTTATTGTTGTTAATAGAAAGCGGCATTTCATTTGGAGTGTGTGCATTATTGGCAGATGAGTGTGTCTTCAATGGTATCCATCCATAAATAAATAACTAGCTGTATTTAACTATAATAGGGTCTTATTATATCCTTAACTGAGGTCATAGCTATAGTTAAGGACATAATTGCCTATCTGCCATGAAGCCAGTTTAACCTTCTATTGTCTTCAGGCAATTCCGGACCTGTTTTTGGTAAAGAGTTTTTGCTATTGGAACCAGCCCTTGAGACTTTGTCAAGAATAAACAATTTTTTGTTTTTGTAATTTACGCCTATTTAATTATCTGACCTAGAAATAATTGACTTTATTTAAAGAATTATCCCTTGACACATACTTCTCTATAGCCCATTGGATGTTTTCTCCCATGGTACAAGTACAGCACTAAATACCTAAACACCTGTAGCGTAACAAAATAGTGTTGCATAAGTGCGGATAAAAGGATTTGTTGAGATGGCTGTACAAAGTGACGGATTCATATTGACGGATTCAATCACAATGGCGAATTGTTTGTGTCCTTATAGCTCTAAGATGTACACTGCACGTTGAATAATAGCAGAGTAATACAGAAGTTGTTATAAAATATATGTTTATGAAATTCCAAAAGTGATTGAAACTTACCAGGTAGTTGTGTCTCAGAGTTCTTTAACATGTTACTCAAATTGTGTTTAAATAATAATATACTTGTCAAGATAAAAACACATTTTCCTTAAAGGGATAGTTCACTTTAAAATTAAAATTCTGTCATCATTTACTCACCCTCAAGTTGTTTCAAACCTGTATTAATTTATTACTTCTGCTGAACACAAAGAAAGATATTTTGAAGAATGTCGGTAACCAAACAGTAGACTGTACCCATTGACTTCCATAGTAGGAAAAAAAATACTATGGAAGTCAACGGGTACAGTCTACTGTTTGGTTACCGACGTTCTTCAAAATATCTTTCTTTGTGTTCAGCAGAAGAAATAAATTAATACAGGTTTGAAACAACTTGAGGGTGAGTAAATGATGACAGAATTTTAATTTTAAAGTGAACTATCCCTTTAAGGGAGTCTTTAAACCCATTGTACCGTAATGAAGAACACCTGAATTTTGAATGTCTTTCAAAGATCACAGGTGAATGCTGTTAAAGGGATGGTTCACCCAAAAAAAAAAATTCAGTTCAGGATCTAACAACCATTGACGGTAGCTATTGACTTCTATAGTAGGAAAAAAAATATACAATGGAAGTCATCGGCTGCTGTCAACCTACATTCTTTAAAATATCTTCTTTTGGAACCACATAAGGGTGAATAAATGATGATTAATTCATTTTTGGTTGAACTAGGCTATCCCTTTAAATTACGTATGGGAGAAAACAGTGTTATGTTTTAGCTTTGTAACTCTTAAGATGAAAGGCACACAGTGCTTCTGATGTCATAATGCATTTTGAATGATCTTAAAATAACAGACATGGATAAAAGCTTTTGAGCTGTGCAACCAAACTCTCAATGCATGAATATGTCATGTCAGGGCTTGAACTCTTAGTGATGGTATGGCTTTTTTGTTATGTGAAGTAATGGTCTGTTGTGTGTTTGAGTCCCTTTTATGCCTTGCATGCTTCTAATGCTGTGACCGTGCGGTTGTGTCACTGATGATGAGGACATTCACATGGTGCGTAATGTCAGACATCAACGAGAAAGATGAACAGTGCAACAGTGCCTTTCTCTTCATCTCTGCCTCTATACCACCCTCCTGTTTGTGTGCTGGTAATCTCTTCTCCTCTCTGAAAGAAACTGTAGTCAAACATTGTGGCTACTGATGTGATCTAATGATCTATAACACATTATCTAATTCCCAGAATGAACTGCTTTGAGTCAGACTGTAAGATGTAATGCTCTAGTGCACCTTTAAACATTTAATGGACCATTTCCCAATCCTCAACTTGTCTGCGATTGGAAGCTGGCTTGGATAGGATCCCAATTGATCACGGAATGGACTGCGGCTAAACTTAATCCCCTCCATCAAGTTTGCTGCCTCTTTGGATACATACACGGCACGCTACACAGTGCAGCTAAATAGAGTTGTTAGGCTACTTCTCTTCTCTGAGTTATCAATCTCTCTTTGTATACAGAGTTTGGTTATTTGTGACAAATTCACATTTTTGCGTTCTACCACCAAATGTTCTCCCGAAGACTCTAGGTCCGAATTTTCATTAAATCTGCATACTTTGTGCGGCAACTGAGCAACTAAACTGTAATTAGAAGCATTGAACTCTTAGAATGTTGTTTAAATCATCGACTTTAAATCACTGTCCCTGTAAATAATGTAATTTCACTCACTGACTATATTCATAATGCCCTGGCAGTTATTTCTAGTTTTGCAAGTGCAGCTCCAATCTACTTGAATTGTTTGTTGAAATCTGACAACGATGGTGTCATAACTCATACTTTTTAAAGTTAAACTCATTATGCAAAAAACACAGGCTAAATCCGAATTAGCCCCCTATACCCTCAAAATAGGGTATTATTTGAGGGGACAGCCATTTGTAGTGGTGTCCAAAACCATAGTGGACGTTATAGAGTGCACTCATTCTATCCGCAATAACGAGTGTACAGCCGATGTACGCTTACTCGTTTTCATTCACTCCTTCAAGTGAACTGTATTAATTGACTAATGTAGGGAATAGTGATTGAGGGTTTAGGAGGCGATTTTGGATTCAGTCACAGTTTTTCAGATGAAGCAATCTAATGCACATGCGTTATAGTGTAAACTATATCCGATATCTAGACATCCGGCCTACGTCTAAACACACATACCATATGCGATTTCCCCTTTGAATTCCAGGGCAAGGATGACACGTGCATTCACAAAGATAGCTTTTTAATGTTGTGTTATGGTTGCAGATGTGCCAGTACTACATTATATTTCTCAGAGGTGATAACTTCGCTGTATTTAATTACACCAACAAGCTTTACTATTACTTTCTCGCTCGCTCTGGTTAATTCATAAAAAAAATATATATATATATATATTACAGTGCTTCTTTATTTAACTTCAGAATTCTGGATCGGAGCTGTAGATAAACGAAAATTACATAGGATCATTCAGAATTGCTGCTGAAAATTCAGCTTTACCATTATAAGTTACATTTGAAAACATTATATTAAAATAGAAAACAGTTAATTTAAATTGTAATAATATTTCACAATATTACTGTTCTTATGATCAAATAAATGCAGCCTTGGTGAGCTGCGCTTTCACACTAGCACTTTTGGTGCGCACCCCGGGTTCGAATGAAGTCAGAGTTCGGTTCGTTTGGATGATGTGAACACTGTCTTCCGAACTCGGGTGCGCACCCCTGAGCCGTACTCGAGTCCATTTAAAAAGGGTGGTCTGGGGTACGGTTCATGTGAACTCCACTACGGTTCGCTGCTGATATGAACGCAATCGTACCAAATCGCGGATGTGAACCGCTAATGGTGACGTGTATAATGTAATATAGTTAGCTCTTGTGTGTGTGTGTGTGTGTATACACGTACCTTGACGAAAAGCAGGATTGACGCACTGCAAATGTAAAGCGAGCAATTCATTCAAGCCTTTCATTCTTAGCGGTTACTAAGCAACACGATTATGCGCCAGCTGCAGCTTGACGCAAGCATACCGCGGTTCGGATACAAATAATATAATGTGAACACAGTCCATCGGGGGCAGGGGGAGGGGGGAGCAATCGAACTCTGGTTCGGAACAGGCAATCGAACCAAGTGTGAAAGCGGCCTTTTAAGAGACTTTCAAAAACATAAAAAAATCTTGCCGACCCCAAACTTTTGAACAGTAAAATGAACGAATGAACCATCATTCTTTTAAACCGGCAGTCGCGGCCTAATGGTTAGAGAGTTGGACTTATAACCCAAAGGTCATGGGTTTGATTCTCAGTACAGACAGGAAATGACTGATGTGCTCTTGAGCAAGACACCTAACTGAACATGGCAAGCAAGTAATTTAAAATTTAAGATGGATAATTAAGTCATTGGTTGTAGTTCAGTGAAGACAGTGTTATAGTACTAATGCCCTTAAGCACATCAGCTAGCTGTGAACTTTGACTTGCAAATGTATCCTGTCTTCCGCTTGACAGGTGTCAGGGGTGAAAAGTGAGCACTGAGGGTCGTAGTTATGGGAATATTATGGAGCCTAGTTAAAAACAGACATTTTTGAAACGGTGACAAATTCTGCATATCTTTGTGTGTCTGAGCAAGAGAAAGAGTCTCTCTCAGTACAGTACAGATGTAGCTGTCTTGCATGACTGCTTCTCAAACAGGAATATAAATGTTGTCCAAACCCAGTAAGGACAGTTTGTAATGAAGATACCCTCTGTCTAAACAAACCAATCTGATAGGATTCACATGGACTAAATGATTCATCCTTTTCTCTCTGAGGGAATTCCAAAGGAAGTATTTAGGGTTTGTGATTAACTGTGTGAACTGCAAAAAACTATGCTAGTATTTCTTTCAATGGAGCAGAAAAACAGCAGCGACTTGGACACACAGGGTGACTGAGTTAAAAGTTTGGCTGGTGTAGGAGGATAATTCTGAGAGGGAAGGAGGGAGGGCGAACTGTGCGTGAGCGGAGAGAGGTTTCACACGCGGAGGCCAAACAAGGAGATAACATGGAGGAAAAATATTGAGAAGTGTGCAAGTGACGCCTGGAACTCTGAAGCGCAGAGAAATGAGAGACCATGTAGGCAAAGACGAGAAAAATCACAGGAAACCCTAAAAGACCGAACATCTGATGAACACTAGATTCTACTTCTCTTCCTGATGGCCCACTTGCTGTCTCTTGCTGCTCACCAGTCTCTTTCCACTTTCATTTTTGCTTCCCCTTTCTCATTCCTCTTCATGTATTAATGCTAACTGCTCTATTAGTCGCACAACACGTGCATGTAAATCTGGAAAATCACACTCTTAAGGCCACAAGTGTGTCTCAGGGTAAATATTGTTGTTGTGACAAAATCTGTGTGTGTGTGTGTGCTTAAGAAACTCTATTTGACTTTGAGGAAGAAGGGAGCTGTGCATGTTTAGTCATGTCTGGTGCGCATGTGTACACAAGAGCTTGGCACGTCCTGTGAAGGGAATTGCTCCACATATTATAATATTAATGCTGTTTATGTTTTGTTGGTTCCTTAATATCCTAATTGAGGCAGTGTGTGTTTGTGTTTAGAGACTCATGACCATGCTTAGAAAGAATCTGATTTGTATCACATTTTCCATTCTTTGGCTCCTTTTACTTTTTGGGCCAGTAAACAACCAACCAGAACACCATAGCAACCAATTAGCAACATGCTAAAGCCAATTAGCAACGCCCTGGAAACCACCCACCACACCCTAGCATCATACTACTTTTTCACTTATAAGCACCTAGCATAGTCTAGTATGATTACAAAGTGTATTGTAACATTTACTAGAGATTCCTAGATTATGCATACAAAGACTATAGGCCTACTTTTACAATTGTAAGAAAAATACTTTTTTGTGCCTTCACATTTTCCTCTCATTCATTAATTTTCCTCCTTATGTTTTTCGTTTAGTTTTTTTTGCTTGTCTTCCCACTTTTTTCTCTTTTAATTTCTTCATTCCTCACACGTCTATCTGGTGTTTGTCACACGACACACCACACACTCTCAGATGTTTGTATGCACACCAGAAATGTGGAGGCCAAGTTTTTAATCCAAATATGTCCAAATTGTGTGCTATTTCCATTTGATTATTACTCTGTTTCCATATTAAGGTATATGGGACAGCATTTGTATGACACTATCAGCAAAGGCTGAATGTTCATTAAAAACGACTTACGTGATCAAGTTTGTTTTGATGATATCGTAGTGAGTGAGTTGTTTACTTTGTAATTATGAATCCATCCATTTCCACCAGTTCTAGGTGATTTGCATACCTGTTGCAAATCAGCCAATCACAGCTGCATGTAGGTCCACCTCATATTCATGTCGCACTTTTGGACATCTTTGAGAATGCAGTTGAGCTCAAGGGAGGAAACCTTCTGAAACTCGACTGTTACTTTAGGACGGAAGTACTTTAGAAGAACACGTTATAATCTTATATTACATATTTGTTTGTATTGTTGATTTTTTTCTCATCAGAAAATGATGTATGCACTGCGTCCCTGCCTTCTCCGGGGAGAAACGCCCTTGGTGCTCACAGATGCACAATGCAAGGGGTTGATGTGGTTTGCAACATGCAAAACTAGACCGACCTCATACCAACATGTTATTTTGGTTTGCTGCCAGAAAACAATTCAGCGATTTGAGATGATACAGGAAACAAGTAGCAACAAAGCACAAACACAAGAAAATACATAATCCGGGAGCTTTGCGTCCAGGAGCTTTTCGGTTGCGCGTGGTGATTATTCAGGATAAGAGCCGTCGATGAACAGTTTCCTGGAAAGGACTGAGAGGGTAACACTCATCCAGGTGGCCCACTGCAGTTGTATTCGGGTTTGTTGACTCTTACCACACTGCTAATGGAGTCTCACCTCACTGCTAAACAAGCCTCCACACACTTTCAGCAAGGTGAAGACAAGAGACTGAGGAAGAACATGAAGAACAGAGGCGAGTTGCATGCTCAAACAGAACATGTGTCAGAGTCGGTGACCCACAGTTCACATATGGGTGTGTTTGACCTCTGCTCGCCCCCTCCAGCCTTTCCTCTCCTTCAGTTTTGCCCTGTCATTCAGGAAGGAGACCTTTGTGTGTGTGTGTAATTTAGACCAAGTCATTCGCTCTTTTGAAAGGTTGATGTAAATCAGATTTTAAGTGAATCAGAAAATGTCTCTCTTCCTCCTTCCTTCATCCTTTCTTTCTTTACTTTAACCTGGGACGTCTTTAGCATTTTCTGCCCACTCTGTCGTTCTTTGTTTTCAGCAGTCACTTTTATTCATCTCTGTAAATGTGTTTAAGGTTAATTTACTCTAAAATGAATATGTCATCATTTACGAATGCTCATGACCTTATGTCATTACACATTTGTATGAATTTCATTATTTTGTGGAACAGACTATACTGAAGACCGTGCTGGTCACACTTTTTCATTAAATTATGATAAATGGATACTGGCTGGCTGTTTGAAAACATGTAAATACTGTTTGACTTCCTTTCCTCTGTGTGACACGGAAAGTTGTGTAGCAATTTGTGTGCTGGGTAACCATGATATTTCTGCTTTTTAATAAGCGTCACCTACTTGTCAGAGAGTGAATTAGCATTTTTATGCAGCCTGTCTGGCTTTTTTTTTTTTCACAATGGCTGCATCCAAAATCCCATATACTTCCCTACTATATAGTAGGCGAAACACAGTATGTGAAAAATGAAGTATGACCGAATTCACAGTACTTATTAAAGAGTAGGCGGAAAGTACCCGGATGACCTACTACTTCCGGCGAGATACTGAAGTTTGCATATGATGGACACTTGACTATCCCATGAGTCCACGGGAGAGGATTTATGAATGGCAGAGAAGTGACGTAACTGACGCTGGTAGGTCACATGATAATGACAACATGGTGAATGTAGTACGTCCAGATTACATTCATACTATATTTATTCATACTATGTAGAACGTACTTTTTAGCGGCCGTCAAGTACTTATTCAAAATAAAGATATACTACTCGAGAGTATGTGATTTCGGAGGCAGCCATTGTCTGAACAGACAAATTCCTTGCTAACCAGACCAATTTTTTGTTGGTGTGAACGGGCCTTGTGCGTTATATTACAATATGCATAATTTTTTACTATTTATCTATATGATTGTCAATATGTATAACTTGTCTTATATTTTAATATCCATTAAGTCATATCCAATTACTTAGCAAAAGCTTTAAGCTAATATACTAATAAGATTATATTTTCAACACAAATCATGATTACCGTACTTTCTCTAACAAATAAATGGACATGATTTTTTTTTTATAAGTGTGAATAATGTACAGTCAGGTTGTCATTATCGCAAAACCCCTTCCGGATGATCCATGAACCCTCTGCTTCACGTCAGGGTTAGTTTAGCAATAATGAGCGACTGGCTTTACATTATCCCTCACTTACCTGTATGTAGATGTGTCCATGCCCTGCTAATCTGGTGAGTACAAAGGTGAAGTCTAGACATAAAAAGCTGCATGTTGACAAGGCGTTGCATATAATACATGCTGGCAAACTAAACCCTGCAGATATTATGCAGATATTCTCTGTAAAATCTTTCTTTGTTCCTCTCTCATTCTCTGTCCACTTGTCTTGCATTCCCAGACTTTGAGGTGTTAAAGTCAGTCATGTTGTAGTTTGTGTGTGTATGTGCATTATGTAAGGGCTATAAAAGCAAGTAAATATTGGAAGCCAAATACACCCAAGAGCCAAGAGAGCAGGCCACTCACCCACTGAAATAGCTGACATTGTTGATGCATTAACTGTGTGCGCCTCTGTCTGAGAGAATGCACGCACTGCTGTCGTTTGCAGGCCACAAGCTTCAGTTCACTTTAATGGTTTACCCAAATATCCATTTAAAGTTCTCTGACATGTGCACGTCAACCATACAAAGACGAAGCTGTAATTTGGATAAAGTTCTCCTCACATATTTGCAAAATATGACAAACTAGTGGTCATTGTCAAAGGTAAAAAGAAATATAAATAAGATGTACTTATTTATTCATAAATTAATTGCATTACTTTTATGTAATGTAAAAAGTTATTTTCGTGTAAGGGTTTGGTTTTGTGTGTGTGTTTGTATACATGTATGTGTATGTGTCAGATCATTAGGGCTTGACATTTGGAGTCAGAGAAGCTTGACGGGTTTTTATAAGTCTGTACACACACACTAATGAGACCCTTAGAGGGTGAAGGTCACTTCCCTCCCTACCACACGTTCAAGTTATGTTGTTTACCCTGTTTTGTCTTTCCAAAACATTCCCAGTGCACCAAAAACACCAGTTTGTGAAGAGTAGTAACCAAACATCTTAAAAGGATAGCTCATCCCAAAATTAAAATCCTTTCATCAATTACTCAACCTTATGTCGTTCCAAAATGGCATTGATTGCTTTCCTCTGCCTGAACATAAAATAAGACATTTTGAAGAATATTGGTAACCATAAAGTTTTGGTGACCATTGACTTGTATTGAAAAAAGAGACATTTCTTAAAATATTGTTCTGTGTTCCACAGAAGAAAGTCACACAGTTTGGTATTGACATTAGGGTATAATTATTTTTGTGTAAGCTATCCCTTTAAGAACATACAATCTGTTAAAGGCACTGGACATTTTTCTTTCATAACCTTGTTTTAATGTCAAATAAAATATGCTGTTTACCCAGACCAAGGTCTGCTACTTCTCATTCTTTCTCTCATATGCTGTCTGTCCACTTTTTTCTGCTGTCTTTTATACTATATTCAGCTCACCTGATGTTTGTGAGAGCTCTGTGTGCACATATAGATGCTTTAAATAAAGCTTATTCAGCAGCAGTAACATTTGTTTATGCAAACATTAAAAGCAGTCAGCATGCAAATGCGTTTGATTGGGTTTAGAGACAGCTTGTTTGTGTGTGTGTGTATCTCAGCACTGGGTGGGTTTTTTCAGAGAAGTTGTAAAATAAATCTGTGCTCCTAGATTAATTTAATCATATGCAAACATTCCTCAAAACTACATCTATAGATCAGCAGCCACACGTCACTTCACTGCTAACACATACAGTACAGATGAGATTAGCTCTTAACTGATTGTCCAAACACATTATATTAAGTGCCCTGGTGTTGTGTCTTTGAAATATTTTTGTAATTGACCAGTAAATAATTTGTAATTGAAAAAAAAAAAGACTATTGCAATTACGAATAGAGATTTCTTTTAGCAATTTATTTTTTAATTTTTTACTTGAGATACTGGATGTTCAAATCAGAGTTTTTTCCAACTTTTTTGGTTTGGCTGACAGATACAACCAACCTTTTCAAAGTGCTTTTATACATGTGTTACTGTGTGAACACTCTTTAGATCTAAATCATACACCATGTAGGTGTGTGAACGCAAATACCAGCTACACTTGCTTGATTTTCAAAATCGTTTCAGTCAAAGTACTACATTTGAAGAAGAACTTTGTTCTCGACATCTGCCATTTTGGCATTGCAGTGTAAATTGTGTTGCTTCCACGCAAGTCCTCTCCCAAGGCCTCATGGGATAGTAAAGTTTCCTTTGTATGCATACTTTAAGGGATTGCAAAATATTGCACAATATATAGGTCATCCAGGTACTTTTTGACTACTTATTTATGACATACTACTCTCCTAATAGCCTAATGTTTATTTCGTCTGCTAAATAGTAAGAAAGTTGACATATTTGGTGAATATAGCGTGAAGACTGCCCGGCACCTGATGTGTAACAATCACTTTTCATTACACAATCAGTTCCTTTCCAGTACAATAAGCTAAATAAAATGCTGCATAAATGTATGTCAAGTCAAGTCATCTTCATTTATATAGCGCTTTTAAAGATGTAGATTGTTTATGATTGACCTTCAAGTAAAATGTTACCAAATTGTATTTTGAAATTCCATTATTGTTATTGTTTTTCCCATATCTGCTTGATAAAGAAATTAAATATCCCCATGGTCATCCTCATAATCCATTGTCAGATCCGCCTATTGTCATACTTCAGTCTGTACTACCATCTAACTATTTTCACCCTTTATAGACATATCAATCGTATGGTCACACATATTGAAAAATTATGGGAAACAGGTGTTTCTGTATCTATTTTATATTTTACTATATTTGTATTGTTTAATCTACCCCACTAACTACAACATTATGATTTGATTTCCTACTTTACTGATATATTGTTTGACCCTATTATGTGATGACAGATCAGCAACTTTATTCTTTTGTGTGACCGGCTGAAGTGTGCAAACTCATGCTCATGTCCCATGCGTGCAAACTTAAACTCATGTCCCATCGTTAAAAGGCCCATACATATATTTTTTCACAGTAAGTTAAGGTCTACTGTGGACTGCCAAAAGTTTTTACATAAAGTTGTACTGATTTCTTAGTCAAATAACGAAACATTTATTAATGATTAAAATGCTAAATATATATATATATATTTCTCACAAGGCTGCATTTATTTTTGTATTATTTAAAATGAATAATTTTAATATGTTCTCAAATGTAATTTATTCCTGTGATGGTAAAGCTGATTTTTTTCCCCAGTCTTCAGTGTCGCATGATTCATCAGAAATCATTATTGCTGATTTGGTGCTCATAAAAAGATAACTTACTACATACTTTACAACTGTATACTTGTATTTATTTTAATCAAATGATTCAACCCCCATTGCAAATCAGGTTTATTGGCAACATTTAAAGACTTTCAGGTGTTTGCCATGAACAAATCAAACAAATGTAATTGAAATATCTCGACACAACAATGGTTTCCACAAATTCAATGGGAAATGCAACTTTTAATGACTTTTGCAGTTTCAACCCTGTTCTACCCCCTCACATCAGCACAAATCTGCAAAACAGGTGTTGTCTCAAGCACACCTGATGCAACTAATCAAGAGCTTCATTAGTTCACCAGTTGTGCTTGAGCACACATGAAATATCTGTACTGGCTAATGCTGGGTACACACACCAATAGATTTTTTACATCTTATAAGATTTTCAAAATGTGATAGACCACAAACATGAGGACAAAAAATCCTAGATTTAACAGTTTTGCTCCTATAGTGTGTGGTGTGCCATGACGTGACAAAGACAGCACACCACACACGAACAGATTTTCAACCAGAGTCTCGACTGTGAACACAGGAAATCTCGCAAAATCTCGGACTATAGAATAAGCATAGCGGACGATATGCTGGAAGAAATTGCGATGATAGTGTTTGGAATGATTTTCGCAGAAAATTCATGGGGAAATGTAAAAAAATAAACATTGTACCCAGCATATAGAACCTTTTATACAGAATGATATTCAATATTTATTGTTTTTATTTATTGGATTTATTTTCTCTTTAGAAAGAGTTCTTTAATCCCTTTTGAACCTCACTCAACCCTTAACACTCAGCTTCGTGTGTGTGTGTGTGTGTGTATGACCGTGTCTTCCATCATCTCGCTTTCTGATTGGATATTGTTTCGTTTCACATGAAAATCTCCAGAGCGTGCGCGCGTTTGTCCTCGGGGTTCCCCCCACACATCAGGATTTCTGATTGTAAATATTCAACATGTTGAATATTTACTATTCGCGATCGAGGCGGCTCCGACGTTCTTCCGAGAAGGTTCAGACACTCTTAACACACTTCACACCAAGGGAAAATCTGATAAGATAATCTGTAGAACCATCAAGATAATCGGGACATAACTAGGATTGTCGGAAGGGGGGAAATCGGCCCAAAATCAGCCCGATTATCTTTTGGTGTGTACCCAGCATTAGATTGTTGAGTCACGTTTGACTGCATGTTAGACATGGCGAAGTAAAAATAATGGTCCAAAAAATTAAGAGAAGATATCATCACCCTTCACAAACAAGGAACAGAATACAAAAAGATAGTGAAGGCACTAAATGTTCCTAGAGACACCGTTGGAAGCATAGTTCGCAAGTTCAAAGTTAAAGGAACCGTGGTTACACTACCTGTACGGAGCAGAAAAAGGAAGCTATCAATGGCTGCAACCAGATTTCTGAGTAGGCAGCTTAAGTAAAACCCTCGAGTGACTGCAAAAGGCCTGCAGCAAGACTTGGTGGCACACACAGGCTCTGAGGTTTAAGTTTGTAAGGCGCATACTAAATGCATGCCAGAACTCCAAGACGTAGCTACACCACTACTGACCTTAAAGGGATAGTTCACCTACAAATTACCCCATGATGTACTCACCCTCAAGTCATCCTAGGTGTACAGTATATAGCATTATTCTTTTAGACAAATACAATCGGAATTATATTAAAAAAAATGTCCTGGCTCTTCCAAGCTTTATAATGAAGGTGAATGACTGTTCATCAAAGTGCATCCATCCATGATAAAAGTGCTCCACACAGCTCCGGGTGGTTAATAGAGGCCGTCTGAAGCGAATTGATGTGTTTGTGGCAGAAAAATGTCCATATTTAAAACGTTATCGACTAAAATAACTAGCTTCGGCAGACGGCCGTATGCATTGATTTATGGCGAAAGAGTAACTCTTGACCTGATGCATGATGTGAATGCGGAAGCGCAGGGGATAGAGCAAAACACTCACGAATTAAAAGTCTAAAACAACCATTTTTAAAGAGAAATGTCGGAGGAGCTTGAGTTTGTTGCCCAGCCCTGTTTGTTTGAACCGCGAGAGGGGTCAAAGCTTACTCCTACATCCTACGTCATGCATCGTCAAGTGTTACTCTTTTTGGCGTAAGTAGACTTGCGTATGCCGTCTGCCGGAAGCTAGTTAATTTAGTCGATAAAGTTTTAAATACGGATATTTTTCTCATTAGTTGTATGTAATAAATGTTCATGGTGTCTGGTTATACATCTCGTTTGCGGCAGGTCACATCAGCAAAAGGGTGTTCTAAAGTGCTAAAGATGCTTGAGATGATGGGGTTGAATAATTTTGACACTGCTGAAGTCATAAAATGTGCCTTTTCAGTTGAATTTAAGGAAACCAATTCAAACATTTGTTGTGCTGAGCTATTTCACTCACTTTTGTTTGATTTGTTCATTGCAAACAGCTGACAGTCTGTAAATTTTGCCAATAAACCTGTTTTGCAATGGGGGTTCAATCATATCTATTACAACTGTATCTTATGGTAATATGCAATTCCAGTCATTTGCAGCCATCAGTTTCTGTGGCTTGTGCATTAAACTCCTCTAATGTCTCGCTCTGTGGCTTTTGAGGTTTTGGTTTCAGTCATTACATTAATTTCTAAATCGCACAGTCCCTCAGGACCATCCACCCATTCCAAGCGCTTCCCATTTATCTGACTAACTTTTAAATCATCATGTCTGTTTCTCTGCCATTTTGCTTATTGTTGGCTGTATGTTCATCGTTGACGTGCAGTATTGGCATGGCTGCCACTGTGACTTGGTTACTATAGTATCTGTTTAATTAAGTTGCAGTTGAATGAACAATTGGTTGTATGTAATAAATGTTCTAAACCATGTCATTGTTTCTCAGTGATCTTCATTAGTAGTCATGTCAATTGCTAATGTTGTTCATATCATTAAGAGAATGACCTTCTTCTGCTCTCTGTACAAGGAGTACTGATGTTGTTGGTAAAACTGTATGAATTATACTGAATGGCACCTGATTAAATTTTTGTTTGTTTTCGTTTTATTTCCATTTGTGTGTTTAGGATAACAACCTCCCACCCAGCCTTGTCACCCTCAAAGTGGACCCAGATGGATTCTTCCTCTATTGGAGTGGAGGGACTTCCTTGGTCAGTAAATGTCCTTTTTACTTGTACCAGCTAATACCAGTCCTGGCATGGCACCTGCTGTTGTTTACATTATTGTTTAGACAATTTTTTTTCTGTTCTAATGTAAGTCTATAGAATGACTGTGTTTTTGATAGTGTTAAACAGAGTTTTGCAGAAATTATCCTAAAATGTGTGAATATCATGTTATTATAGGAACACAACATACTTTTTTTAATTTATTTGTTCATGCCCACCCCACCAAACCTTCACTTTAAAACCTAAAAAATGTCCCAGCTAACACTTTTTATTTGACTTTGCCTAAAATTGTAAAAATCTATTAATCTGTACTATTTGCGTACTATGCCTTTGTGACTATACGCAGTGGGGAAACTCCCTTTCCTCGATTTACTGAAGCTTATATGTAAAGCGCATTTGCAGCTGCACAGCTAGCACATTGAGCGTCTGGCCTAGAGTTCTCAACGGGTCGGGTCGGCCCGACGGGACCCGCAACGGTTCGGGTCGAAAATATAAGCAAATGACTCGGGTCGGGTCGGACCTCGGGCTTAATCTTTTCCGCTCAGAAAAAAAACAACAAAAAAAAACATTTATTAATCATCGCTGATGTTCACCGTAAAGAAAGTCTGGCTGCTGCGTGTAATGTGGCGTGCATCATGGAGAGGGGTGGGGCAGACCTGACGCCGCTACGTGCACGCCTTTAGCCTGGAGAAGAAGATGGAGTTGGTGAAAAGTAAACTTGCCGCAGGTGAATTAACCATCGCTACTACAGGAGTGGGAAATCAGAGGTCTGGAAAGTGTTTGGACTGGAGCTGGGTTCTGATGGAAATTCTACAGGTTATGTACAGCCCGCCCGCTGGCTAAGTACATGTTTGAGTTCTTTTTTTTATTATTATTGTGTGACGATTTTTATTTAGACTAAGGCATATTTATAAAGCCTATTTATATATTTCAAGTTTATTGTTTCAGTTGTTTGTATTGTTAAAAGGCGTGAACATTAAAGGTTGATTTGAATTCCCGTCTGCTGGTCATAACGTGTGTAAGAAAAAAAAATGCACGGCCGTCGGGCCGCGGGCCGGGTTCGGGCAGATAATTCATGTTCATGTGTCGGGTTAGTTCGGGGTCGGGTTGTAATTTTCAGGCCCGTTGAGAACTCTATCTGGCCCGCTCATAGGCTGTGCTGCATAGGCGACGCTGAAATGCTCCGGATCCTGACGAAGGCCGTCACGGACCTCGAGCTCGAGTGGTCCTCGCCAAAGGAACCTTCTCGAAGTCGGCTGGATGGCTGGTTTCTCCCGGGGCGCCAACAGGCCCCTCGGCACAAGGCGGCGCCATTTTTTCCTGAGGTGCACTAGGAGCTGGCCAAGGCGTGGCGCGCACCCTATTTAGCATGTGTGGGATCTTCGGTTTCCGCAACGCTCTCCTCCGTGGACGGCACGGCGGAAAAGGGCTATGAGTCGTTGCCGCCCCTCGAAGAGGCCGTGGCCGCTCATCTGTGCCCGAACACGACTGCTAGTTGACGAGCTAGAGCTGTTCACCTGAACAAACCCTGCCGAACCACTTCAGCCCTCTTTGGACGCGTATTCCGCCTCCAGTCAGGCTGCGTCGGCCCTGCACACGATGTCCGTGCTGCAGGTCTACCAGGCCAAACTCCTCCAATCCATGGATGAGGCTGGCCCGGACCCTAAGGCCTTCCGCGATCTCCGAAGCGCCACTGACCTAGCCTTGCGTGCTACCAAGGCTACAGCACAGGCCATCGAGGAATAGAGCGAGCTTGGTCGTGCTCGAGCGCCACCTCTGGCTTAATCTCACTGAGATTAAGGACGCAGACAAGACGAGGTTCCTCGACGCCCCGGTATCCAGCTCCGGCCTCTTCGGTCCGGCGGTGAAGGGGTTCTCTGAGTGGTACACAAAGGCACAGAAGGCGTCCCAGGCCATGCGACACTTCTTGCCGAAGCGCTCGAGCTCAGCGTCCAACAAACCCAAGCCAGCTCCGTCTTCGACGCATTCAGCCAAGCCGGCGAAGCAGGTCTCTCAGCCCCACCCTGTTGCTGATACCCGCCGCCAGCCGCGTTCAGCGAAATGCTTCCTGACGCCCAGGTGCCAGGGCCCACGTCCCAGCATCGTGCTCGATGCGGTGCCGCCGAAGTCGTCCTAGCGACAAAGGTAAAGAGAGAAGGCTCGTGTCTCGTGCTAGCTGGACCACCCTCGAAAAGACCTGCAAAACTTCCCACAGCTCCCTGTTCAGTTCAGGTGGCTGGGGATTTTATTATTGTAAACGGGCACGCAGCAGTGAGCGCGTCTCTACAAACAAACGTCTCTTTTCACGGCGACCCAAATAAAGCACAAAAAGAGTATGTTTCACAATCACAACTCACAGGTTTATGGTCCCCCTCCACCAGGTGGCCCCTTCCCTGTTGTTACACTGACTTCCCTTCAGGCGAAAGCTTGTACAGTCAGTCCAACACTCAGTATGTGCACAAATCACAATATAAGGGTATTAGGTCCCCATATGTTAGGCGACCCATCACAATCAGTGTGTCGAACCCTAGCCACACGGGTGCTGGCCTGGCAAGCCATCCGAGTTGGGTCATGGGTCATGTGTCGAGTTTGGTCATAAACACTATAAAGCAAGGTTACTCGCTCCAATTCACTCACGAAGTGTATGGATGCAGCGCTTTCTCCCCTGAGACATAAGGGAGTGCGCATGCTGAATTATCTCGACCACTGGCTGATGCTACCACAGTCAAGAACTAAACTTCTAGCTCACAGGGATTTGATTCTCGGCCATTTGGAATGCCTGGGTCTCACAATCAATTTTACCAAGAGCAAACTGAGCTCCAGTCAGAGCGTGGACTTTCTGGGCACAGTGTTAGACTCTGTGACGATGACAGCTCTTAACGAGGCTGCTAGTGTCTGCACCGAGAGCGCCCCTAAGGAAATTTCAGAAACTTCTCGATCTCATGGCAGCAGTATCATCAGTACTCCGTATGGGATTACTGCGTATGTGCCCGCTGCAGCACTGGCTGAAATGCCGTATGCCAACCCATGCATGGCAGTCAGGCAGCCTGCGCATCATGGTGAATCACGGTTGTTTGAGAACCCTGATTCCCTGGCGAGCTCAGAACTGGTATCTCGAGGGTGTGACCATGGGAGTGGTGTCCAGGAGGAAAGTGGTGTTCACAGATGCTTCCAACCTGTGTTGGGGAGCACTGCACGAGGAGAGCAACGCATATCCCGGGCATTCAGAATCTGGGTGCAGATATGTTCTCAAGGGGCAACACTCCCCTAGGCGAGTGGTCCCTGGACTCACAGACGGTCAATCTGATATGGAGTGTGTTCTGAGAGACCGAAGTCAACCTTTTTGCCTCGAGAACCAACACTCACTGCACAGTGTTCTTCTCGAAGAACAGTGATGCGCTGGCCTATTCCTATCTGCCTAGGAAATCGGCTAGTCTTAATCTGCATCGCTATTTGTACTCGTTGTGAATACGCAGGCCACAAAAAGTAATTAGGTGTTTGTTTTTGTTTTTTGGATCACTTTTACTCAGTACATGCTAGCTGGCAACAAAGGATTCCATTCATTACGCTAAGCTAAGCTAGCGGCGACACTGCCAAACTAAAACAATGCATGCACTGAGACAAAAATGCATTTGCCCACCTATCTAAATGTAGGAAAGACGGTGAATAAGCCCTATTTCAAAAAACAGTGGAGTGTTCCTTTAATTGTATTTTCCTTTTTAAAGTGTGTCGAATTCCAATTCTATTTCAAGCCATTCAAAACCATTATGGTGAAATGTGGTGAATAAATAATTCATTATTTATCGGCTTTAATACAGTATATAGGCCAAATTTTCTTATTGGGCCGATAGCGATAACATTAAAAATGAACATATATTGACCGATACTGATATGGTGGCCTGTATCGTGCATCCCTAGTTTCTATTGTGTCTGCATTTCGGAGAGGTTACCATTGTGCTGAAGAGTAGAGCCTGTGGTGTACAAACATTAAAAAAATAAAATCGTCATCTTTGGCCACGTGCACACTGAAAAGTTTCAGGAGTGACAACCACATTTAAATGCAGAAGTGAGACCCCTAAATTATAGTTCTGTGTGTACAGAACACGACTCCTGCAATGATTGACACCATGGTAACCATAGCAATGTTCTCAAATCCGCTATTCTGAGTCTGACTAAAGTAAAATTACAGTGACAAAACACTCCTTGTGTTCAGCAATTTTAACTAACGCTCAGTTGACGGAGACGTCCTGTTTTGTTTATGCTTAAAGGCTGCTTCACAGAATGCGTTCTTGCAGTGTTGATAATGTCCACTTATTATAAGTGTTTTTGGGGTTGGCTCATTCAGTGATCAAGTTTATGGAGTTATTAAAGTGGGGAGGTGTGGGTCTCATATCAGATATTTTAGTTTTTTTTCCAGCATTTGGATTTTTTTTTTTTTTTTTTTTACTGGCTTTTTTTTGTTCACTAGTATCGATAGGTGTTGGCGTGACATCTCTTGGCTGAAGTAAAATAAAAAATTAGCAGTAAAGTCGAGTAGATTGTATATTTATTGTGTTGAATTAAATTTTATAAAAAAGACGTCATGAAGTGTGACGTCATATCAAACTAGACTTTGAGCTCACAAAATTTCTATGGACACTGATGAATTCATTACAAAATCACGTAATGATTACTATCGCACTATTGAATGGAGAAAAAGGTTTTTTTTTTCTCATTCAACACTTTTGCATGACCCCTCCCCCCCCCCCCCCCCCCCCCCACACACACACACACACACTTGGGAAAGTCTCCATGTAGAGGTTTTCATGGGCCAATGTCAATAAATCTAGATCTAATTCAAAGAGACAAGATATTCTGTGCATGACCTGATGTTTTATTCTTATCCAAAGCGGGGCAATGTAAGCATTATGGAGCTCTGAACACTCTTATGTAACGTATGTTTCATTCATACTCAAAGCCGGATAACCCCACCGGCAGAAACATAAAACGACGCTATGTCTATTGTCCAAGGAGATGTAGTTTAGCGCACAAATAAAATGATCACTTAAGTGTATAGTAAAGTCAGGTTTTCTGGTATGTGTCTTTCAATCACTCCTCAAGCATGATTGATTTGTTATGACTGCAATTTTTGTTTTACCCATAACTTAATTTTACCTGTCCTCCCAATTTTGCCATATCTAGTATCAGTCTTGTTTGCGTCATTTCTCTCTTTCTGTCCGTCTCTCTCTCCTCCTGCCATACAGGCTACTGGCTTATCATGTGAGTGCTCATGAATGAAATTAAATTTTAGCCAGTGAAATTCAATCAAAGCATCCTCCCATCCTTTCTCTCGCTCTCTCTTTAGTTAATAGATATGTTCTTTTCCCTCTTTTCTAATGTTCTTGTGCTGATCAGTGTGGCATGTGTGGTATGGGGACGCAGCTTAATCTGGTTCCAGTGAATTTAGATAAGGGACTTTCTGCAGTCTAAAAAGACACAGCACAGTGTGTGTAAAACTCACATAAACTCAGCCGCAAATTCATGTCAGTTGCCAAGACGAATTGTTTATTTTGCTTGCTGAGAATGTTATTTGGAGATTCCTTCATGTGCCGAAGGTGTTAATGTGTTTACTTCCTAAACATTGAAACAACAAGCTGAGAATCTTCTCTTTTTTTTGGGCTGTGTATTTAAATTGATAAGGAAGTTGCATTTGTGTTGCGATACGGTATTAGGACACTAGGCCGATCTTTGCCTGAGGAAAGACTGTAACCTTGTTTGGTGTAGGGAATATTGGCCCTGGGGAGCCCGTTCTCTCCAGTTAATAGTAAAGAGGCCACCTCATCTCGTCTCTTCAGTAACTTACTCGCACATTCAGGCACATTTATATTTAATGTCGCTATTATTATATTTAATGATGCCATTATCCAACACACTCCATTTCTAAGTACGGAAAGGTTGTTTAAAGTCAGCCACACTTCCATGAATCCACTTTTATGTCATTCTCCGTTCCTTTTTCTCTCTCTCTCTCTTTTTTTTTTTTTTTTTTGGGTAAGTTGGATAATGTTGGCGATATCACACACACACACACACACACACACACACACACACACACACACACACACACACACACACACACACACACACTGGCTCACCAGCACAAGCGCAGTCGAGCTAGATTATTTCTTCAAGAAATGAAACTTGATTTTGCAGGTACATTCACACGCGTTGTGGTAGAACAGGTTTTGTGTGTAGGAAAACACCCTTGCACTCTCAGAACTGTATTCCTGAGGGGTTTTTTTTGTCTGCTGTTTTGTTGTGTGTGTGTGGCTGAGCCACAGGGTCCCTGTGCTGCCCACTGAACGTTCAAGTTTGCATGCGTGTCGATCACAATGCTCTGTTATTCTGTGTACCATGTTTGTGGGTGTGTGATGGCATGTGTGGCCTATTTTCAAGGCAAATCGAGTAGCTTTTAGTGGATACTAGATCTCACATAGCCTGTAGCTCTACAGGTAGAGACATGAATACCAGGAATCAGTTGTCTTTTAGGACTTTCTCCCATTGTCCTGGTCAATTCTTTTCCTGGGTTGCTTGTATTTGTTAAAACTCACACAGTGGGTGTAGGAATGCGGCATGTCCAGACCCCCGTCACGGTAAAGGTGACCTTATGCAAAATTCACTTTTACATGGTGTTGGAACACAAGTATGTGTGTACACAACCACCCTATAATGATAAAAAAAATCCACCCAGTACTTTTTTTTTAATCCCCATAAATCACAAGCACTGTCTCAGAACAAGCCGTTTGCAAATTCTGGGCTAACTGATGTCCATTTGCACAAGCCCCGCCCACGATTGTTGACCGACACTGCAGCTTTAGCGTAAACCCGAGAGAAAAATAAGATCATTAGTTATTAACTTGGGGGCCGCTAACATGTCACCGTTCCGGCCCCCTCAATCACATAATTATTTATCGCTTCCGAGTAGCCATGTGAACCGGAACTATTTTGACCGTTTGATCTGTACAGAGGTAAAGGGAAGGAGAAAGGGCCTTCACAGGGGAGAGACTAGCTTATAGTCTCCAGTCCAAAGCGATAGGCCTAACGTTTCTGGTCACGGCAGTGGAGCGCACTTTATTGCGTTTCATGAGTTGTTTTACTGATATAAAGTTTACCAGTTTATTAAGCACCCCCTGAAAAGGTCTGTATATATTTGTTTACTTTTAGTTGTAATTAGTTTTTGTGTATGTTGATAATGAAAGTGAGAGAGAGAGTTAATGGATAAGACTTTAATGTGCACTTCTTATACTGTGTTTATTCAGCTCTTACAGTGATTTTCTGGAGTAAAACTGACACTTCATTGTTTGTGTGATGTACAATAAACTTCATTGAACTCATCAGTATATTTTTGGCCATCATTCGGACGGGATCCCATCCGATTCAGCAGGCTTGTATTAATAGTGGATAAAAGCATGATGACAAATAAGTTATAACTGTAATAAACAAAACAATGCCTGTTCTATTTCTATACAGCATATATTCTCTGGCTCTGTAGGCATTATTGTCCGACTCCTGTTCGAACTGAACACTGCTAGTACAGTTTCAGTTTTTTTTCACCCCCAAAAAGTGCCATTTTTAGCATGATGTAAAAAAAATTTGAGCTAAACCTTCACATACACAGTCTAGGGACATCAGATACTTATTTTACATAGTGCATAATAGGTGTCCTTTAAGTCACTTAAGAAAATGGCAGATACCAAATGAATAGTCACTTTTCTTTCTCTTACAAGTCATCACAGGAAGGAGAAAGAGGAAAGAGACTATTCTTCTTTTTTGACCGTGTGTGTGTGTGTGTTGTATATATATTTTTTCAACTGCTTTCAAGTGATCTAATGTAATCAAGCTACTTGAACTACAAAAAAATGCTTCTTACCAAATACGTACTGTAGCTCATTTATAATGACGTGTATAAACAAAATGGGTGTACAAGCTGACAGTAAGACAGCAGAGATCAGTCTGTGCTTCTAGCCAGTGTAGCTATTTAAAAAATCAATAAAGAATTGACAAAAGTGTCTTGTATAGTTTTTATTGGGTGCTTTAAGAAATCACTTTTGACTGTCTGATTTCCTAAAGTTTTAACCATTCATTTTATGGTTATATTTCGGAAAGCATAGCGCCTAACATAAAAAAAGAAAAGAATTCGAGACAAAGTGGGGCGATTATATTGTATAATAAACATGGTTATCTTAGAAATTAAATTGATTTAATGTCTTTTCTCAACAAAAGGAAGCTTTACATAGAACGTAAACCACTGCCATTATGAGGAATCAATAATAGATTAGCGGTAGCATCGGAAAGATCCATCAGACATGCATCTGATCAGATTTTAGAAAATTTGTGGTTCTCTAAACTAGGATGTGGGATTGTGTACATTAATATTGCTGTCCTTAATGGCAGATTGTGGCTTGTGATTGGAGGGTATAACAGCACTCTTGCGTTCACTCTTCTTCAATTAGCAGGATTTGTTTGTGGGAAAGCAGGATGAGTTGCCCATCTGCACTGAAGCTAATGATGGGAATAAGGCTGCATTAGCCTTTCCTCTGGTTCATTTTAGCCCACACTCATTTTGGCCTTTCTTGCTCTCCTCATGTGTCGGTTTTTACTCCTTATACATCTTTCTCTTCTCCTCTTGCTCTCTGCGTTTCATTTTCTGTTTCTTCAGCACTGTCATTCTCTGTCATGGACAGCTGGTTGTCATCAGTGAGGAACAGAAAGGCGTCAGTGTATCCGTTAATTGTAAACGGAGACATGACACTTCCTCTCTCCTTCTCTATATCTCTCTCCGTAGTATCTCCCTTCCTCTCGTTCTTTTTTACTTCTCTTGGTTTCTTTCTCTCCCCCTCTCACTTTCTGCAAGCGTGGGAAAACATACAGGAAATCGTTCAGACTGTTAGGGTAGTTTTGGAGCATAACTTGCCCTGTGCCCTCACCAATAGCATGCCCTCCAAAAAAAAACTCACTCACTCTCTCCTTCCCTCTTTTACTCATTCACGCTCTCTTCCTCTTTCTTGCTCTCTCACTTTCGCCTTTAGTGGTGAACAAATGGTCTGGCGTGACGATAGATTTATGAAGTGCATAAGATCCACAGTAAAAATGAGGGATTCAAAATCTGGAAATCAGCAAAAAATAAATATATATTTAAAAATTGGAAATGAATAAGTCAATCATGAAAATTTTAATTTAAATAATAAAAAATAAAATGTGATTTTTTTAAAAGATTTTGAAGATGTGTGACACTAATCATGATGTGAATTTTTCCATTAAACTTCAAATGTACTCACATTTTTATGCTGATAATTTGTGATGGAAAAATATAAAATGTATACACTACTGATTTAAAAATGTTTTAATACTTATTCAACAAAGACAAGTTACACTAAATGCATAGTTACAAAATATTTCTGCTTTTAATAAATGGATGATATTCTGTTTCTATTTATCAAATAATCCTGAAACAAAATACAAATGTCACAATTTCCACAAAAATAAGCTGTACAACATTTTTTAAAACATTGATAATAATAATAAATAATACATTTTTCTTAAGCACATATTATAATGATTTCTGAAGGATCATGTGAGACTGATGTCTGGAGTAATGGCTACTGAAAATTCAGCTTTGTTTGAAAATTCAGAAATAAAATATATATTTTTTATATATTAAAATAGACATTATTTAAATGGTAATGATATTCCCAATATTATTGTTTATGCTGTATTTTAGATCAAAGAAATGCAGCCTTGGTGAGCGAAAGAGATTTCTTTTAAAAATATTACTGTCCCCAACCTTTTAAACGGTAGTGTATTGTATTATAAAAATGACAAATTGAAGCATTTTACCCCATTGTAAACTTTTCTTTTCGCACTCTGAAAAGTGTACAAAACCTGAAATACTGAGCAGCCTAACCTGTTTGACCAGCATTAGAGCCCAGTCAACCTCCCTGCCTGTTTTTTAAGCTGTATTTTGTTTTCAAGAGGGTCACGGACAATGAACAACAGTCTGATAGGCAGAGAGTTCCATCCTTTTAAAAAGTTGTGGTTTCAATCTTCCCCGAGACACAGCATTAAAACATACCCTGTAGACTGAGTAAAGATAAGAGTGCATTTTCGAAATACCTCAGGAAAAACAAAGCCCATTAATGAAACCAAACCACAGAAAAAGAGTGCGTAGGAGAGATAATGGAGGAGAGAGCTCTTCAAAGCCGTCAGGCCAGATCCAGCTCTAATCTCTGTGTTTCATTATGTATTAATCTAAGTTCAGTGGCTACCAGCCTGTTATGGTTCATAGTGTTTCATAGTTCATTCATAAGGAAGCGCTACATTATTGGCCACTGCTACTGGTCTTTATTATTTGTTGAAAGTGACATACCTGAGGAGGTGTGTAGACTTTTTATATCCTCTGTAACAAATATCTGCTGATATACAGTGGCCCCAAAAGGTACTTTAACACTTAAAAGTTACCATTTAAAATAGTTCACTCCAAAATTTAAATACTGTCATCATTTATTCACCCTTGTGTTGTCGTTCCAAACCTCGATGACTTGGCATGACCTGTATTATTGTTATTATTATTTTGAGAATTTTTTAATTCTTAACATTCTTAAATAGCTACGTTTGTGCTTCACAACAGAAAGTCATACAGGTTTGGAATGACATGAGTGTGAGAAAATGTTGACCGAATTTTCGTTTTTGGGGAGAACTATCCCTTTAAGTCAGACTTAATGATGAATGATTTTCATTGTTGAGAACAGTATTCCATGTGGTATCTGGAAACAAATTACCTTTAACTAAATTACATTTTACAATTATTTTGACCCAAAAAATTCTATAATGTACCTATAGTCAGGGAAGATGACGTATTTAATTATTAATGTTTCCAGATTATAATTTTTTTGTTTTGTTTGTAAGATGTAGTTTTGGTGTTTTCTCGATTTTAAATTCACTACAAATTGAAGTGCAAAGTTGTCATATTCAATATGGTGTCTGCCCTGACTAAAGGTGAGGTCACGCTAGATGTTACGCTCCATTCACTTCCAGTCACACACATGTGAATATGGGACAGTCAAAATAACAGCAGATCCTTTAGATGTTTATTACTCAGAGTTCAAGTTTGTTGAACTCTGACCTATGAATTGGCATAGTGAAGAGATGTTTGACAGACAGAGGATCTAAGAGCGGTACAGAATTACCCTTCGGCTCAATACAAAGAATACAAACTTTAAAGCAACAGTTATGCATGTGTTGTGGTGGTGATGATGGTATATTTTAACATTTGGGATTTGGGATATTTTATTTGCAAACAACATAAGCGCTGGGGTGTGACATCAAATCCTGTGGCCAATATTCATTACAGTGCCTGAAGTGATTTCACACACTCAAACGCCTTGTGTGACCGCAGTTTTAAGTTCATGGAGTCAGTTCCTCTCAAGTTCACAAAGGTTCCCTAACTGTAACCACTAACTATGAACAAGTCAGTGTAACGACTTTATTTAAAGCAAATGACACTGGTATGTAATGTACAGTATAGTGACATTCATAAGTATAGCTTTAGCTTAAGTGCCCAAACCCACCTGAGCTCATGTGAAAACTTTTGTGTATATTTGTACAATGCGATTTTTAGAAAAAAAGCATGAAAGTCCAGTCCACCCCTAAAACTAACCAGTAGTGCATAAGCAGATTGTATGAAAACATAAAAATGAGGTTGTACCAATTCGCCTAAACATAAAATATGACGTTTGGCAACATGAGATTTTGTTGCAAGTACTGGTTGATTCCATGGTAAAAAATTAAACCCATCCCTCAGAAATGACACACATATACACACACAGACAGGAAATTTGTTTTATGGGTTGATAATATAATGGTTTCCTTTCGTTCATATCCTTGTCCTTCTTTCTTCCTCTACAAGTAGGCTTTTATTCCTGACATCTAATTTTCCTGTTATAGATGGTTCTGGACTCATGCCTGAAAATCAAGCCTGTACAAGCCATAATTAATACTCAGTGCTCATCTTTCTCTCATTGTTTTCTCAAGTGATTATACATACATGCATACATACAGACATATATGTAACCACTTTTGTACTGCTCAGTTGAAAAGAGGGTTTTCACTATTATGTGGCAAAAGAATGACAGGAATCAACAAACTCCTGACCGAGACCAATTTGATTATCTGCACAGAAGAAAGAGAAGGAGGAAGAAACAGAAAGGCGAGAGAAAGAGAGAGGGGGGTGGAGGGATAAAGCTGGAGCGACAGTCAGGCGACAAGGTTAACAAAGCCGTCCTGTGTTGATGTTGTTCGGTGAAAGTGAGTGATAGAGGGAGAGTCACTGGAATGGAGAAATTCATCATCTATTGTGACATTTTCTGTTTGCCTGTTTCACCTTTCTCAATGCAAAAGTGCTCAGTTCTTCTCTGCCGACTCGAAGCCTGACTTTTGACTATCGGCAGGATGCCTGGTCCAATCTGCAGCTCATTCTGGCCAAGAACCGCCCACTTAGACAGGAAGAGATTGCTGTACTGCCGTTATAATACAGTTACAGTTGTGCTGCACCTTAATTTTCTTTACCCAAACACTGAAACCAAAATTAAAGTTTTAATTTTAGCCGAAAACCAAAACTGTAAATAATGTTTATTTAATAATCAATTAATGAATCAAATTGGTTTAAATTGCACATACAGTAAGGTGGTTTTGATGTCAACTTTTTAATGCATATAACATGAAATCACACGCTCTGCATTGAAAAGTTCAGGGCACAATGACTGGCAGCCACAGCGGAGGAAGTGTTTCCGTGCTCTTTAATTTAACGATGTAAATATTCATCTGCCTTTTGTGGAGCTTAGCAGTAACAACCATGAGTACGCACCATATCGGATTTGGATCAGTCCCGGATCTGTGCATTTCTAGCAGACTAGGATTGGAGAATCGATATCGCCTCATCAAAAAGAAGATGGATTAAAATTGAGAAATTAATATTTTCAAATCAGCCTTAGCGTCCATACACCTGACCTGTGTACCCACATTTTGTGCACGAAATAGACACTTGTTACACGTCACTGTTTCTTTCAAGGATTTCGGCCAAACTTTGGCAAATCTGTTCTTCCTCAGAAGTCCTTGTTTTATCATCCAGGGCATTTTATCAAGCTTCATTTCCAGGTGAACTGATGATTTCCAGAAGTTGCGTAAATCAGACGGCAACTTCTCAACCTTGTGAAAAAGTAAATGCCTAATATCTGGTTTGACAGGACTCAGCAGCAATCACTGCAACTGAACACCACAAGTAAGTTAATATGAGTCTTCCAAATCTCTTTTGAGGAATCTTGGCTCGTTCTTCCTCTGCAGAAAAGCTTTGACAGATTGGCACAGTAGGTCTTGAACCGGTCCTGCCACATCACCTTTGTAGGATTCAGGTCAGGACTTGAACTAGGCCACTGTAGTTCCTTAATTTAGTTTCTTGTCAGCCATTTCGATGTGGAATTGCTTCTGTGTTTTGAATCATTGTCTTGCAGTATCAATTACAATGAAGTTTCAGCTCACACTCCGATCATGATCAGACTTTCTCCAGAAGAAATGTTTATTTCTTCAGTCGGCTCTTTTAGAATTTGCTTTAATGTGGCATTGTGAGTATGTAGACATTTTGAAGTGACCTTCTCTTTGATTGAGTGGTTAATAAGTAATTAAATATAATTAATAAGAATAAATATGTACTCCTCATTTAGACTGAACACAGGCATACTTTACAGCAACCAGTCCTATACAGAACTAAAGCTTTGCTAGTGTACTGCACTATTTTGCATTATATACATTAGTCACATTTTCTATTACATAAATTAATATAATTTTTGTATTTATAAGTTTCCGTTGTCTAATATGTAATATTTAATTTTTTAATATTATTTCAGTGAGAGAAAGATGCAGTTAAAAAAGGAATCAGGAAATAATAAATACTTCCACTTTACCTCTACTCTGTCTCGCTCTCTTCATTGTCTTTTGTTCCCCGGACATTTACTCTCAGGTTCTCTTGGTTCTTTTAGCCTGGACCAAAAAAACAACAACATTTAGTTCTGGTTTGCATGGTGTTCACACTGTTTTTAAAGGCTGACACTAAAAAACATATTCTGCGACGGAACTTACCGAAGATCCAAACCAATGCTGTTATATATGCGTACGTATGATGGCATTTTTACCTCGAGAACTTTTGAAGAGTCAAAACAGTGCCAGGAATTCGTCCATTGCACACACACAAAGATCTGCTGCAAGCAGCTGTAGCTGTTTCTGACACCTGTACCAAACTGTAATGGGCAACATTGCTTCTATGACGAGAAGAAACAGATATGCTTCAGCATTCTGTCCTTTTTAGGGTTGCATCCGCTTACATCACATCCTATTTTTGGGGCGTGTTGCGTTCATATTTCTGTCGAACCGTATCTTTTCAGGGGTCTCGATCCATTTGTTTGGTGCGAATGGCAGCGTACACAGTTATCCAAATGAACCGCACTATTCAAACAAAACCTGAAAAGTGTGAACACACCCACTTACCATCATGTCGTTCCTAACCTATACTTAATCTTCAAAACAAAAATTAAGATATTTTTGGTAACATTTTTTTACTGTGCTCTTGTTATACATGTTACATACTATAGCATTAACAGAAAATTATGCATAATTACAAGCAATTAACCCAACCCTAAAGTGAGCACATATTTTTAGTTATTGCAATGCTCAGTATTTATTAAGGGGTGTAACAATATATCGTGTCGCAATACAAAAATGCAACAATGTGCATCATGGGAAGTGACAATATGTATTGTGTATAGTTCACCCAAAATAAAGAGTTTACAGAGTTTTAGGGTCAGTACTACTATATAATGTTGGATATAATGTATAATAATGCAATGGGGGAAATATGTGTGGGTCCTGATCATGACAAATTACTTTAGTTACCAGTAAAACGTGGCCTACATTATTTTAAATGTATCTAGCCAGGCACAGAGGGAAAGTATATTAATCTAAAATAATTCTGTGTTTTCAGCTTCAGAATCATGAATATTTTTATTCTGGTGTCACCATTGTTCTGTGCATTGGGTTACCAGCACCAAGTCCAAGCCTATTCATTTACACCCACAATCTAACACCAAATTTTGCATTTTAATCAACAGTGCATTTTTTTTTTGTTAACCGTGTCTGGGAGTATCGCAATAATATCGTACCGTGAGTTCAATATCGTGATATGTATCGAATCGTGACACGAGGGTATCGTTACACCCCTAGTACTTATTTGTGTAATTACGCTGAAATGATGACACCTTAAATTAAAGTTTAAACATATTTTCCTTGATACTAGAGAGATTTCTGTCCATTGAACTAAGCCTTTAATAATGTTATAGGTTTTCTTATCTAAAGGAACAAAAAGTGTATAGAAGGAGATTAATAAAATAGCCTACATTGCACAGTCAGACTTCCCGGAGTTCGAAATGACCCCCATACCATTAAATAGTGCACACTGAATTGCTATAAAATTGGACTATTGCATTATGGGTGTTTTTTTAGCATATACCGCGTCTCAGCTGTATATGGTGTCCATAGCAGAATCACACAGGTGTTCATTTTAAATTGATTCTTAATTGTTTGATTTAAGGCTTATACAAGCTAGTTTCCATTACAGATTTCAAGATAAATAATTTGATTAAACATTGTTATTATTATTATTAAACAGCTAGCACAAACTTATGCAAAAGTTTGGAAAGCTTCTGGTGCACTGAACGTCTGAATTCACTTACCAGCTGTACTTCACTCTTTCTAATGTAGGGAACAGTGAATGAGGGTATGTGGGTGATTTAGAATATAGTGTCTGTCTGTTTTGTTTTCTCTCGCTCGTTGTTTCTTTTTAAATCTCAAGTCACCAGGAATCAGTCCAAATATCAGTAACCTTGAGGGAAACAAACCGAGGAGAATGGGGGAGGGACGAAACAAAACTGAGTCCGTATGGTTAGGTGTGTTGTTCTCATGGGTGTTATCTTTCGACAGTGCCACTCAAAGCCATGGGATTTTACCATCATTACAGCCATCACACTCTCACTCTCAACACCCATGTGCCCGCCCCAGTGCCAGACGCAACAGGAAGTGACTGTTGCCTGGGCTACACAAGGAAGTTACTGCATATGTTCACAGAAACACACATGGAAGTTTCCCTTTCACCAGAATCATCTGTGTGTGTCGTCTCTTGTGCTCATGAGTTTGTATTCATTAATCAGCAAGGGAAGCCGTATTTCATTTTGAGGGCTTTCTGTTTTAGGAGATTAATTGTTGCTAGTAATTAAGGTCTGACCCCACAAGGGGCAACTAGAAGGCCAATCGCTCAAGGGTTCAGGGCAGTGAACCGCTGCTGGGGGTTTGTGGACGATATAATAGATGTAGTACAGGGGAAGTCACATCTGTCATGTATATGACCTGCACTCGCTCATCTCCTCCTATAAATCACCTCTTCACATGAAATAACCTTCTTTATCTCACATGCACATACACAAAGACAGTAAATTGGGGTCAGGGTGTGGTGGCTCGCTATTGTGTTGTACTGTTTTGCATTGTAATAATAGGACGAATGACTGTACCCTGGAGATTCCTGCTTGCTTGCTCGCTCTCCCTTTCTCTCTCTCTTTCTCTTTCAAGCTCATTTTTTTTCCTAATTTTGTTGTGTACTTTGGAATGTAAGTGAAATTACACCAACTTCTGTAGAAGGTCCACTATCATCTGGAAATCACACATTTTTTTCAGAGATTTGAGATTTGCGTCTCTTGTAAACAATATACCGTTCAGTTTCATTGGTTTTTATTGGCATGATTGTTTTACAAACATCAATACAAATACAAACAATTTTGAAATTAAATTAAATTGAAAAGATATGATATAAAAATATATGTATCGATTTTATTTATAATTTTAAAAAAAAAGTATTTAAAGAGACATTTAAGTAAGTGGTAATGTAAAGTCAGAGACAGCCATTACACTAACTAAGAGGGTGATCAGGACCTGAATGCAAGTTAAATATGGGGGCAGGAAATATTGGTTTGAGTTTAAAATAATGTATTGTTTTTCTTGTAGAGACCATGAAAAGAGAACAAGAGCACAGCTATGTAGGAAATGCATGTTTCCTAGATGAGCTGTCAGTTATACAGTGTTACCCTGCATGGCCAACAGCCGTTATTCAGATATATTTGAATAGTTGCATGCCACGATTGACCAGTTGGAATCGAGTATTTCAGTGCACTTTAAAAACTGTCTGTAGGCCTACATACATAGACACATAACTAGTAAACATGGTGGCCATTTTGTGTGTTGTTTTGGTTTATATAAATTGACACTCGGTCAACTGTTGTCATGCTGATGTAAGTTAACAAGTCAAGATCAAAGTCAGCTGTGTGTCAGTGAAAGGTAAATGCTGTAATCCAGAACAGAGCAGGTGAGTTACTCTGTGTCCGTGAGAATGCTGGCTAATAAATAAAGAGAACGGATGTTTGATCGGGAGTGAAGTCACTGCCACACGTACAGGCATCTTTGTGTCTATAAGTGTATTTGGTGAATGTATTGTGTTTCTCTCACTGAGCTTTATAAATGACATAATAATACTACAGTGACAGTGTGGGCTAAATATTAAACTTTAGGTCAACAGTCTTCGCTCGCCAGGAATGAGGGGAATGTATGTATGCGAGGAACAGCCGCACACTTGCATACACCCTTGAGCTTACATGCTTGCTCAATTTTCAGGAAGATATTTCACAAGTCTGAGCCTGTAGCGGTTAGTCGAATGCAACCTGTTACCATCAAAGTTACTTTACAGATGCACTGTGGTAAATATAGTTTTGTGCGTGTCTCTCTATTTGGATATGGACTGGTTTTATTCATAGTTTATGTCATAGTGTTTAATGACACGAACGCAGGAACTGAGGTAGAAATCTCACATTACTTGTTTACACTCTAAGTTAAAAACTTTCCAATTCACATCTCAAATAAATTGGGTGTTTAGAACTTAAATTTAATTTAATGTTATATTTGTATTTATAAATTCTGAATAAATATTTCAAAAACATTCTGTTGTACATGTACTGTATGGATGGAGTGATATCACTGGCTCAGAAAGTGTGGTAATGAAACGTCCCAGTATCTGAAAATGAATCATCAAAATATAAATAAATTTGTCCCAGTATCACTTTAGAGAACCAGTATTGTGTGTGTGTTTGTGAATCATCAAAATATAAATAAATTTGTCCCAGTATCACTTCAGAGAACCAGTATTGTGTGTGTCCGTGTTTGTGTATGGGTCCATCCTGCTGGGCCTGTTTGGACTGGAACCAGTCCTTAGCAGACTTCGACCAGTAACCCGTGACCCTCGCACACACTCTGGGGAACGTTCAACTCAGCAACTTCATCCGCACTGTTGCACTCCATTGGTGGGAGGGGGACAAGAGTACAGGAAAGCGAAAGATGATAAAGAACGAGAGAGAAAAGGAGGGAGCCCTCGGCTATAGAGCAAGTACTTACAGTTCAGATCTGCTTTGTTTATTGTTGAAGTTTACAAGCACAGTCCTCCAACCGCTGGCCTAGCTCATTTACTCAGCTATTCTCTTTACGAGCCCACGAACTTTTGAGTGTTTAAGTGAGAGATGTTTATCTGAGATGTGAATCCTGAAGTGTTGAGTGGATCTGTCATGAAGTTAAAGTTCACTCTAAACTTATGACTGCTTCTCCGCATCAGTGAGAGTATCCTTTACTTTGTCAGTGCTTATGTGTGTGTGGTGTGTCAGGGATTCTCTGGACCTCTGTTCAGTGTTATTTCATTCCAGATTGCTCTTAAAGATCCCATGAAATCACTTGAAAAGCGCAGTTTTCTTTTTACTGTGCTGACATATTTTCCTGAAACAGACTGGACAAATGAACTTCTCTTCCTTATTGCAGCTGTAAAAAGTCACAGCTGTGAGCAGTGAGCCATGATTTGCTACTTCCTAGTCAGTGACAGGTGTTATTGAGGGGAGGGGCATTCTTATTCTAGAGGTCATCCGATTGGACAGAAATCAGTGCAGTGCAGGATGAGTCATCAACTTTTTTCCCAGAAGAGATAGTGTTAAATGATCTCTTTGAAATCACTGATCTCAGTTGTCGTGGTGCAACAACTTGAAGCGGTCCACACTGGATGCGACAAAGCAACCGTTGCAAATCTGTTTGTTCTTCATATCAAAAGTAGTGCAACCGCTTGGAGTTCGTCAAAAAATGAACGTGGCCTCAGTTTACTCGTACATCTGGTGTAGACAGTATCGCTGGTTGTAATGGGTTCTTATTGTCTTTGTCACATCACATCGTGCCGTTAGCATCCGGGATAGACATGGTGTAAGTGACCACCTAGCAACTATATAGCCTTAGCAACCAGCCATAACACCCTAGCAACATGGTGGTGAATTGTGCACAAGCAAGCACTGCTCCCATTTTCTTTTGAAAAAGTGCAAATGAAGTGCAAACTACTTGTTTTTTTATTATTATCTACAACAGTGGTTCTCAACATTTTTGACTCACTAGGACCCCACTGTCCACACAGTGATAGTCAAAGGCCCCACAAATTGCCCAGTTGTTTGTGATTTACTAGTTAAGGATTAAAGATAAAGATAAAAAAAATAACAATTTCTACCTGACAAAATTTTAATGCTTGGCATAACTTCAAAAGTGTGTGTACTAATATATATATATATATATATATATATATATATATATATATATATATATATATATATATATATATATATATATATATATATATATATATATATTAGTACATATATACTACAAGGGGTTAATTAAAATAAGAAGTTTTAGTTGTTTTGACCTTGTTTAATGCTTGTTTTGTTTTACTTTAAATAATTTGAAGGCATTTTGAGGCCCATTCAGTAGTTTGCTGAGGCCCCCTAGTGGATCCTGGCCTCCTGGTTGAGAACCAAGAATAATTATTATTTGTTTGTATATTTGTAACGCATCATCTCCTGCATATCTCTTTTTCACTATCCTACAGGAAGTGGAAATCCTGGACATCAGTCATATCAGGGACACCAGGACGGGGAGATTTTCCAAAGTGCCAAAGGTACATTTTTAGGTGTGCCTGTGTTGGAAAAAGTCCATATGAAGGTTATGTTTGGAAAGGTTCATATGTCAGGAGTGTGTGTGGGTGGTTAACTTTGCCTGTGTTTGTAGGACCACCGTATGCGTGAAATGTTGGGTTTTGGGAAAGGAGAAGACTCCGAATCAAAGCTGCTAACTGTTGTCTATGGCAACGACCTGGTCAACATCTACTTCCTCAACTTCCAAGCTGTGCAGGATGGCTATTGCAAGGTAACCACGACGACCAGACCCTGTCACCTAGATACCATGACCATGCTATTGCTCCCTCTCCCTCTGTCTTGCTTTTTCACTTTCTACCTTTGCAAGTGTGCGCTCTGGATGAATTATATCAGATGACACTCGTTTTATATATTTTTTTCCCTCTACCTTCAAAGCCTTTGTCACACATGACGTTTTGATTCATTTATAAGATTATCATATTTACATAAATGCATGAGTTCATTTAAACATGGTTTGTGTTATGATTGGGTTTCCAGGTGTGGACTGAGGAACTGTTTAAACTTGCCACAAACATACTGTCCCAGAATGCTTCCCGCAACTCCTTCTTATTCAAAGCGTGAGTACTCTTCGTGTGTGTGTGTGTGTGTGTGTTTGTGTGTGTGTATCTCTGTGAGGAAAACAGCTTATAAATCATACTAAGTGATGCTTTTTTGAAAATGTAAAAATGCAGAAAGTTTTCTGTGATGGGTAGGATTAGTGTAAGGGGGTAAAATGTACAGTATAAAAACCATTACGCCTATAGAAAGTCCCTATAAAACATGAATGTGTGTTTGAAACAATTGTGTGAGGCCAAGTGACCTTACAAAAAGTCTGTTGACTTCACTGAACTTAATATTTCACAGTTGCTCGTGATCAATTCTCTTAATTGTTGTTATCGAAAATGTGACTCTCAATGCAACATTATTTCTCCTCCTTGTGCCCGATTCTTATAATTGCGACTAAATCTTTAAATGTGACTTTAGATCTCCAAATGCAACTTTGTTACTCATTTGTGGCTATTTCTCACAATTGTGAGATCTTGCAAATACTACTTCCTTTCCTTTCTCTGCTACTTTATATCTTACTATTGTGGCTTCATATCTCTAAACTGCAACCTTGTGTCTAAAAGTGTGACTCGGTTGCAGCTTTATTTTTCAGAATGGTGACTTTTATTTCTCAAAATTGCAACTTTTGGCTTCTTTCTTCTCACATTTGCACTTTTTATGTGATGCATTAATCACATTGTGACATAATATCTCCTCTAATTCTCTCAACCCAAGCTCGACTGGACCCGACAAAAGTTCAAGCCAGTTTTTCACATATAACTTTGGGTTTGCCTCAGAGTTGGTTTTGTAATTGATGGTTATAGAGAGAGGAGGTCAGTTAGTTCACCCAAAAAATTTATTTTAAAACGCAGTTCCTTTGGAAAGTGTGTGTAAATGACAAAATGTAAGACTTTGGGTGAACTATCTCTATATAAAATTTGACAGTCCCAAATCCATTCAGCAGGACTTGGGTTCAGCTTTGTACCCTCCAAAATAAAATACCACAGCCCTTATTGTCAGAGTCTTTGGCAGTTAGAGGCAATGCTGGTGTCAGGTGTTTTTTTGTTTGTTTTTTGTAAGAATATGTAGTTGCTGATAGGTTTATTGACAAAATTACAGTACATTAAGTGCAAATAATCAGTGTAGAGATAACAAAACCAGTTTGATGCAATCATCTGTTTCTCACGGTCTGCCTTTTTTGTGTGTCTTTTTTCATAGTTACACAAAGCTGAAGCTGCAGTTAAATCAGGATGGGAAAATCCCAGTGAAGAAGTGAGTAAACACAAGCTGTCTTACTCAAACACGGTTATGTTTCCAGTTCTTCAGGGCTTTCGTTGCTAATGTGCCACTTCTCCTTTCATCATTCCTTTCACTTCTTCTCTTTTTCTTTCTCTTTCACTTCTCTCAGCATCATGAAAATGTTCTCGGATAAGAAACGTGTGGAGAATGTGCTGGAGCACTGCGGTCTGGTCAATAACAAGGTAATCAGTCGTGCACCATGTTACACATCGAACCTTTCAGTTTTGTCTGCTGAGCTTTCATAAGAAGTGTTTGTGTCCATTTCTCTCTCTGTCTCTTTTGTTGTTTCTATATAAATAACCCACATTCGTTTTCAGAAGATCCCTTTAGTCTAATTGTAGTCTCCCTCTGTTGTTTTGTTTTTCTTCTTCGTGGTGATCTGTGATCAATCCTTTTATGGTTCAGTTTGGACACAGATGAGCTGGTCTTAGATCAGCACATGTCCACATTTCAGTCTGTTCACTGTCTTGCACTGCCCTCTGCTGGTTACATTTCAGAATAAATTGGGTTAGTTCACCCAAAAATTAAAATGTTGTCATCAATTACTCTGTGTTATATATATATATTACCCGCATGTTATATATATATGTATAAATCGATCGTGTCTCTTCATGAAATTTGGACTAAACCGTCGATTCATATGGATTAGTTTGACGATCTCTTTATGAACTTTTTGAAGCGTCAAAGTGGTAATTCCGTAGCTGCCAAAGAAGGGACAGAAAGCTCTCAGATTTCATCAAAAAGATCTTCATTTGTGTTCCGAAGATAAACAAAAGTCTTACAGGTTTGGAATGACATGAGGGTGAGTGAATGATGACAGAATTTTAATTTTTGGGTGAACGAACCCTTTAAAGGTGCCTTATTCTATACCAGGAGGCCGTTTTTTTTTTTTTTTTTTTTTTTAAGCCATTTGTTCTAGTGAACAACCCCAAAGATGTAGCACAACTCACTACATAGTGCAGAACAAATGTTTGCTTGCAAGACCGAGCGATTGAAATGGATCAGATTACAGCTCTAGCCATATTGATCTGCGCTGTCCGGTACTGTCCGCTGGTTAATGTGGATATGGGTCAGTGCTGTTGAACCCATTTTGCATCTCAGTTTGCATTGCATTGTGAACATTTTATGCCTACATAGTACATACAAATCTTTCAAGATACATCCTGTGTTTCATGGTTATGTCCCCTTTTAAATGCAAATGTTATACATTTTCCTCACATCTTTTATGACACTATGGAGACTTTTAAAATTCATTTATTTTATTTATTTATTAATCTTATTTATTTGTTTGTGCATTTATGTATGTATGCATTTATGTATTTATTTTCTCTCAGGGGGATCAATGTTTAAAGCCAGATGACTTCACCTGGGAAATGTTCCAGCAATTTCTCAGCAGACTAAGTCCCAGACCAGAGCTGGAGCGTATCTTTGTGGAGCTGTGAGTGAGCAGAGTCCAACAGCAATGGCACAGACACAGTGGCCCCAAAAAAGTATTTGGACACAATTCAAATTGAATGAATGGCATTCCATTACATAATATATCAACCAAGTGGCATGTATATCAAAGAAAGATGGCATAATTAAAATTATTTCAAGAAAAAAGTTTTTACATCATAAAATATAGAAATGCTATTCTAAATATTTTTATTAAAAAGTAACTGTATTAGGACATGTCCATGTAAAAAATGGCCCAGAGATGTAAGAAGTCAAAGTTTGTTTCTAAAACAATGATATTTACTCATTATTAAGTCTGTCCAAATACTTTTAGTGGCACTTTATGTCTTAACTATGTAAAGATCCTTTGAACAATGTGTAATTCTGTACTGCGTGTGTGTGTGTGTGTGTAGTGGCTCTAGAGGGAAGCCCTTCTTGTCTCTGGATCAGTTGATGGACTATATAAATCAGAAACAGAGAGATTCTCGACTAAATGAGGTTCTTTACCCACCGCTCAAGCGGGATCAGGTCCGCCAACTCATGGAGAAATATGAAACCAATGCCAGCCAGCTGGAAAGAGGTACAAAGCACACACTCACACACACACACACATTTAGACATAGTGACGATGAAACTGATGGTGGTTTGTTTTACGTGTCCATGTGTGAGCAGACCAGATCTCCCTAATGGGCTTCTCAAAGTATCTTGGTGGGGATGAGAACTCTGTGGTTCCTCCTGAGAGGTTGGACATCATCGATGATATGAACCAACCCCTGTCCCACTATTTCATCAACTCTTCACACAACACATACCTCACAGGTATACACACACACACTCTAAAAGACACAAATATGGTCTTAAACGCACACTAACACCCATCTGTGCTTTCCCGCTTTAGTGGGGCAGTTGACGGGCCTGTCGTCAGTAGAGATGTACCGGCAGGTGTTGCTGACAGGGTGCCGCTGTATAGAGCTGGACTGCTGGAAGGGCCGCCCGCCTGAAGAAGAGCCAATCATCACACACGGTTTCACAATGACAACTGAGATTCCATTCAAGGTGTGTTGGTGGCCCCATCTTCCATTTTACCATCTCAGTGTCCATCACTCTCATGATGCAGTCACATTTACCGGTTTTCGGCGAATTTTCATGGCAGGAATCCAGTCATTTTGGTAGAAACCCTTTGGGATTGGGAATTTACATTGGGAGTTTATATGTCAGCCAGATACATTGTATGTGTCTTTCCTAAGGGCTGTGAATCTAGAAAGATATAAACTTTATTTGATCTAATATTAGAGCATCATCAGTTTACAGCCATTTGTGTTTTTTGTGCTTTAACCGGACAGATGCGCAGTGTACAGTAGCCGCACATCACAAGCACATCGCCATATTTTTTAACTTCTGGATAATAGTTTAATGTAATTTGTGAGCCTAACTCCATCCATGAGAGTGCCACATTTGATCACAATCGTTAAATAATAAGCAATCTGTTCTCTTCATCTCTTTGATCATAACGTATCAGTCCAGAGTGTAGGCCTATATTGCACATATTTAAAGGGTTTATAGTTTATAAATCGTAATATGTGTGTGACAAGGTTTATATATCAGGTCTCTCACGTCAGTGCAAATGTATTATGTGTTACATGTATAAATGAAATTATGAAGAACAATGGATTGGAGATGCTTTTTCTTTGCGATATAAGCCTAGCGCACGCTATGACAGTGGCTTTCAAAAAAGTGTTGGGGACAAATTCAACTTTGGCAAAAGTAGCGGTGACATGTCCCACCAGCAAATTACACCTATGGTGTGAGGGTGAGCTGTGCTTCAATTGCAAATGCAAGCTGCCCATATATGCTGCACACACACACTGAGAGACAGTGTGTGTACTGTTTCAATCTTTGTGTTTTTAGGAGGTGATTGAAGCTATCGCTGAAAGTGCATTCAAGACTTCTCCATATCCTCTCATCCTGTCCTTTGAGAATCATGTGGACTCGTAAGTATATGGCATGCATGAGTGTGTGGATAATGGATATTGCTTGTCTTATTTTTTTCCTGTTTATGTTTTATCTTGATTATTATCTGCTCTTTTAGAGCAAAGCAGCAGGCTAAAATGGCAGAATACTGTCGCTCTATGTTCGGGGACGCGCTACTCATTGATCCACTAGACAAATATCCGGTGAGTTCTTCAACATAAAAAGAGCAGTTTTCAAATGCCAACTGTCAAATATTATACATTATTTTGTCTTAAAAAGATAGAGCAGGCACATTTCATCCATCCATCTTAAAACTTTTAAACTTCAAGATTTGAAATTTCAGGCCAGGCCTTTTAAAGCCAACATTGATATGCTAAACTTTACTTATCTAGTTAAGGATAATGTGCAGTCATTTTGTTCATAATCACAGACTAAACCTTGGCAGGGTGATTAGGACCCTAGTGCAAAGAGAAAGGTTATTGTATCATCCTGAAAGCATTTGTTCACGGATAAAAGAATAAGTGAATGTTAAATATTGATTTGACCTTAAATCATTGTATTATTGTTAGAAGAACGAGAGCATGGACAGCTGTATAGGAAATCGGATGGCTGTGGCAGTTGTTCATTGTACAGTTCTGGTCATTACAAAAATATTTGACCACAGAATGCAGTGATTGGCTGTGTAATAACTAAGAATAGTAAACAATAATATTTTTAGTTTGAGACTAGATATGTAGATTTTACAATCATGTTTGTTTTTACAGCTGAATCCTGGTCAACCACTGCCAAGCCCACAGGAGCTGATAGGGAAGATCTTGATCAAGAACAAGAAGAAACACCACCACAGGGCATCTAACGGTGGGAGCATCAGACGCAAGGACGGGACAGACGAACAGTCCTCGCCTTTGAATGGTGTGTAAATGCACACACACACACACACACACACACATGTATAGCAACTTGCGTTAAGATGGGGTTTTCCAGACACTGGGACCATTCACACAGAACTCGTTTTTGCATTTGAAAAAGCTAGAGATGCATTTTTTTATAAGTTGAACTTTTAACTTGTTGCGTTTTAAGAGTGCATGAGATGCAGCTAAAGACAGGAGACGGAGGCACAGTGGTCAAACACGTCTGTCCAGTGCGGTGGCGTAGCCTCTGGGTATGCATGTGCATATGGGCCCGCATCCATAAAGCTTATGACATCATTCATTTCATTACTGTACGGCTTGATTTGAAGAACATGCGCACACACACAGAGATCATGCAGCGCACACACAGAAACATTCACACAAAAACTGTTGTCAACGCTGCCCACCACTTTTATTGCTAAAATGGCTTCACTATCGAAACGCTACATTATGTTTCTCAGCAACGATGTGGTAACGTCGCTGTTTTTTGAAATAATTCAACACACAGCTTCACTATTAATACAGATACGCTGCTTAGACTAAGGTAATTCACAAAAGGACAATCTCTGTCTCTCTAATTCATTCAAAAAAATTTAATCTTACTAAGCTACTTTATCGCTGTGTCTGATTTAAAGCGGGCAGAATGCTAGATCTAACGACTCGTTGACAAAATAACCGCCACTTTTACCTTTCCAGGCTTCGTGTCGGGTCGTTAAGATTTTTTTTGCAAATGGGCTCAGGACTTGTTGTTCCTGCAAGCACAGTGCAACCCGTGACAATTTGGACATCATGACTTTTGAAACCCATGACTTACTATTAGGGCTGTAACGATTAATCGCGATTAATCGCGATTAATCAAAATTCAAAATAAAAGTTTGTGTTTACATAATATATGTGTGTGTATTGTGTATAATTATTTTGTATATATAAATACATACACATGCATGTATATATTTGAGAAATATTTGCATTTATATACTGCATATATATTTTTATATGATTTATATTATATATAAATAGAACTATTTTATATATAAATAACACATTTTTATTAAATATATACATGCATGTGTGTGTATTTATATATACAAAATAATTATACACAATACACACACATTTATTATGTAAACACAAACTTTTATTTTGAATTTTGATTAATCGCGATTAATCGTTACAGCCCTACTTACTATTAAGAGTCAGCCTGACAACAAGCGCACTCACTTAACAGCAAACAAAATACACAATAAGAAACTTGACTGTGAACTCGTTTTGAGTGTATTTTCACACTAGTATTACACAATCTTCAACAACAATTTCTCATCTGATCTTCTATGACAAATGATAACTTTTGTTCCGGTGTGCCATCATTTTTAATTCATCACTTATTCTCATGGGACATTTTATTGCACATCTCTCTCATATCTGCTTGGTTAGAGAGTTAGCTCATCATGTACTCACCCTCCTGTCATTCCAAACTTGTAGGGCTTTCTTTCTTAGCTCTAAATTATGACATTTACAACTTTGCAAACATTTGGACTCTTTCATTATCTACATTTTGTAACTTCTTGTGGTTTCAAAACCATTCTGGCTCATTCATGAACAATTAAATGTACACATGATCCATTTACCGATTTCATTTCACTTTCAAACCCATTCATCATGAGATTTGTGTTTAGATTGTCCGTTGTCTGATGGGGAGGTGGGCCAGAACATGTCCAATGGGGGCGAGAAGCTTGCAGAGAGGAAGGCCAAAGAACTTGATACCTGCAAGTCTATTGGTGGGTTTATGCCTAGTTGACATGAGGTTTCAACCAATCAGGATGAAGACCGAAGTCACTTAGGCAGCAGTGTGGAAGTTCATGGTCAATGCATTTATAGTGTATATTCAATTTTCTGTGTTTTTGTGTGTGTGTGTGTATTATTATTATTTTATATTACACTATAGACCGGGGAGACGGAGAGAGTGATGAAGAGGAGGAAGAGGAACCCATTCCAGATCCAAAGAAACATAACAACACTGATGAGGTAACTTGTTTACTGTCCTGTTCACGTTTCTGCTCCCTGTCTCTTTCTATGCACATCTTTGACGTGTGTCTCTCTGTTTCAGGGTACTGCGTATAGTGAGGTGAACGCTACAGAGGAGATGTCCACGCTGGTCAACTACATAGAACCAGTCAAATTCAAATCCTTTGAGGCGGCAACCAGTGAGTACTGATACTTTTTTTTACATCACGGCTGTTACTATACTGTGTATTCTAGCATGGCTGGAACACCAAAACTGTGTTGACCAATCAGAAGCCAGGACAGAATCATCCATTTTTGACTGATCCCTCTCTCTCTGTTTTTAGAGAGGAATAAGTATTTTGAGATGTCATCTTTTGTGGAGACCAAAGGCATGGACACATTGAAGAATTCTCCCAGCGAGTTTGTTGAGTATCCTTCACCAGCCTAGGATATTGATTGTTAATTACTCAATCGCCTTTTCTAAACTTGTCTACTTACTCTTTTTATTTGTGTTTGTAGTCCTGATCCGAATTCTCTTTCGAAGCGTGATGTGTTTTTCTGGCAATTTAAGCCATTATATATTGTACACATTTCCACCTGAAAATAGCAGACCATCCAAATACCATTGGCATGATCATTTCAACATACTGTGGTTTAGGATACTCTAATTCTAATGTTAATTTGTATGCGAATCAAGACTAGTGGTTTCAGTTACATATGTTTGATGTGTCATATTCAAGTAGTGTTGTTCTTCCTGAGCAAAAGTGTTTTTATTCAGATACAATAAAAAGCAGCTAAGTCGCATCTACCCCAAAGGGACACGTGTGGATTCCAGTAACTATCTGCCACAGCTCTTCTGGAACGTGGGCTGCCAGATGGTGGCGCTAAACTTCCAAACTCTCGGTGAGACATGTTATTGCCGCCTTCCTTCTTTTTTATCTGTTGTTCTACATTTACATATGTTTTTGATGTCTTTGTATATTAAGATTAGCTTACATCTCTGTTTCTCAGACTTGCCGATGCAGCTGAACATGGGGGTGTTTGAATATAACGGCCACTGTGGGTATCTACTGAAGCCGGAGTTCATGAGACGCACAGACAAACACTTTGACCCCTTTACTGTGGACATTGTGGATGGCATTGTAGCCAACACAGTTAGAGTCACGGTATTGTGTTCACATGCATCATTTTGTTTGAAGTTATCATAATATTATAGTAAAGTAATAGTTTTATGTAGCATGTACAATCAATCACATCTCATCTTTCACTCTCACACACACAGATTGTCTCAGGCCAGTTTCTGAGTGATAAGAGGGCCAGTGTTTACGTGGAGATAGACATGTTTGGACTTCCTGCAGACACTAAAAGAAAATTTAGAACGAAAACTTCTAACAACAACTCCCTGGACCCAATCTGGGATGATGAAACCTTTGTGTTCAACAAGGTAACCAATGAAATGAATAGGTCAATTATGTCATGCACAAAACTGTGAAGCTGACTAATGCTGTACTTGTACTATGATAATCTACACATTTTTATCAAATGAAATGAAGTATGCTTTTAATCTCTCTCTAGGTGGTATTACCCACCCTGGCGTCTCTTCGAGTAGCAGTGTTTGAGGAAAATGGGAAGTTTCTTGGTCATCGTATCTTGCCAGTATCGGCTTTGCGCCCAGGTTTGTGCAAAATACATGGCAGTGGTTTAACAGACTTGGTGTTCTGATACTGCTCTAAAGATCTGCTGGTTCGTATATGCTATATGTGTTTGTGTGTGTGTGTGTCTTTAGGATATCACTACTTCAGTCTGAAGAATGAACTGAACCAACCACTCCTGCTGGCATCTCTACTCGTGTACACTGAAGTAAAGGACTACATCCCCAACGAGCACCAAGGTAGGAGAGAGATCTATGGGACTATGAATGCCATGGATGTCAGAAAGACATGTTGTTATATATATATACAATATTTGCAAGTGCGTGTGCGCGTGCGTGTGCGCGTACGTGTGCGTGTGTGTGTGTGCACGCAAGCATGAGAGCGTGTTTGTTTTTGGCAGATAAAAATTATATACTGTATGTAATATATAAAAATGAGATATATATAATATATCATTTTTATCTGCCAAAAACAGATAGACAGAGGTTCGTTATATGACAGAGGTGCAGTGTTATACTAATTCTTGTTAAACTGCTTTACAACAGCATTAAACAGTTCCAGTGATCAAAAAAGAGTGACATGACTGTATTTAGTGGTGCAAAGCTAGTTGTTCAGTTCAAGTCTGACCATAAAAGTGACTAGTGTATTTAGCTGCAGTGTGTACAAAAATCTTTTTTATGCAAGTCGTCATTTACGGTAGCAGAAACAACTGTAGTTAAGTGTCTTACACAATGGTAATTTGAAGACTGGGATTTACACCAACAGTCTTTTGGTTACAAACTCTGATATGCGTCTACCTTTGTAACTCTGATGTTTTTTCTCTGTCTTCCTTATTTTGTGTGTGTGAAGAATACGCAGAGGCTCTGACAAACCCCATCAAACATCTCTCTCTGCTGGCCCAGAGAGAAAGGCAGCTATTAGCACTTTTGGAGGATGTCACTGAGGTCAGTCACACTTGTTTTTGTGTTTAAGGCAGCATCAACTTTTTAGTTAAGTGCCATTTAGCAAATCTCATGTGACTGGCGCCATATAAATTACTAGTAGAAGTACTAGTAGTTCCTGCAGTCAAATTTGAATCTCTGTAACCAACCAGTTCTTTCTTCTGATCTCTCTTCTGGACTTGCAGCCCACCCAGAAATTTAAAAAGTGCTCACCTTTGTGTTTCTTTTTGCTATAGAACAGGGTTCTGCAAGCTTGCCAACATTGGCACGCAGAGGGATAATCATTGGCACGTGATAATAGCTAAAGAGGTGTATTTATTTAATTTAAATAAAGTCCCTTGAACTTGCATACGGACGTACATTTTGAGGTAGTCATTCATCATAGTCACATTTAGCCTGTTTTATTTAGTTAGGTACTATAAATACAATTTTAACCTTCGCTAGCACGCAGATCCGGCAAACCGTCCTCCCGCGTACCATAAGGTTGCCAACCGCTGCTATAGAACATACTTTTGAATATCCTGGCCACTCTTTTTATTATAATGAAAGTGAGTGAGGCGAGGACAGAGGCTGTCAAACTCCAAAACGACCACACACAAAAAATCACCTTAAAAGTATGATATGGCTAGTGTCTGTACTACAAGTTGTGTGAAGAACAGACTGAAATTTAAGTCATTGTTCAGTGAAAACCTGAAAGCCAAGTACTCCTCCTTGAGAAAAGTAGCAATGTCTTATTCATGTGCAAATCATTCTTTCGACTCATATTTTCAGTCAGTCGATCGAGTTGCTTTTATGATCTGATGCTTTTATGGTGCAAAAAAGCCCCAGTTCCTATTTATTTAACTACTGTACATGAAAAACTATTACCATGAACTAACACCTTGCAGATATTTAATCTATTATGTGAATGCATATTGTGTGTGTGTGTGGTCCCGGTATTCCCTACGTTATTAATAGTATTCCCCTAATATTAATACCAGTTACTTCTAACCTTGTGGGGACATTTTTTTGGTCACCATGAGGAAAACAGTTTGTAAATGACACTTAAGCCTGGCAAGCCAGACCTACATCAAGTTGTTAGGTCTGGCAACTCACCATTGGGATGGCTCAATCCAAGGGGCGGGATAAACGATTGTCTTTCAAATTCCCTCCATATATTCAATATGGCTGCCATCAGCCAAGCTGGAAAATTATCCTTTTAATGGTCTTGCCCACAGTGCTGCATAATACATGGTTTCTGAGACCATTTGGGTCAAGAAATTCATAAATGATGTAGATTTATTGATTTGACCTATTTTTGACCTTCAAATTCAAGATGGCCGCCAATTTTTGATCTTTAAGGCGGGACACTACAGGTGAATAGGGCTTAAAAATATATTTTTTTACTTGCACATAACTAATTAAATATATACTAATTTGCATATATTTTGAAGTGACAAATCTGACCATTGAAAAAAAAACAAGGTTCAAAATTATTTTTGCATTTTGTTGATATATTCAATGAACATACATTACCATAGGGGATTATGAATATTTCCTTTTGTTACCCTGTAAATCAGAAAATACTGCCAATAGCCTTAAATTGATTTCCGCCCTATTTTTAGGCATAAAATGTCATATAAATCAGGACAGGAATGATATATCAACCAATCCCTCTGGACAAACCTTCACAATATAGTTAGGAATACGACTGTGAAGTTTGGTGTATGTAGGTGCTACAGAAGTGGAAAATCGTCACTATGGGAATGTGAGAAAAAACTAATTTTGAGAAAACGGACTTTAAAGATTTTTGTGGCATTTTTGTTCACCATTAGGGGTTAGAATATACAGTTTGTACAGTGTAATAATCATTATGACTCTGGAAAGTCCTCAAAAAACATGAAAGCCAACATGTGTGTGTGCAGGGTAGACCTGCGAAACCGGAAGAAAGAGAGTGGTCTGAGCTTGGCTTCGTACCCTCTGCTGACCCTATCTGCCCTCTGCCACTTCCAACAATTCCTCCTGTAGTCAGTGAGCTCATGAACTCTCCTCCATCAGGTGCGGTCTAGTCTCTGAAACAATCTCTATTTTTCCTGCCGTCACCCTCTCGCTCATTCTCTGTCTCTCTCTCTCTACCTGTCTGCATTTTGGCCATAATGTTAGTCATGTCAGTTTTGTGTTGATATCTACTCATGACTATGCATGTACTGTCCATTAAGTGACCTGTATGTTCGTGTATAATATGTTATAGGCCCAAAAGAAGATCTAGTCAACAATATTGTTAAAGGTAAGATCATACTCACCATCATCCGCTCTTCTTCATCAGTCACTCGCCTCCTGCAGAGCACTGAGAGAGGTTTCGAAATATCATGGCCAAACTGTGCGTTTGTGTTTTGCAGTTATCGAACCTCAGTCTATTGATGAGCTCAAACAGCACGCCTCCTACCAGAAGCTGATGAAGAAGCAGGCCAAGGAACTCAAGGAGTTGAGCAAGAAACATCTGAAAAAGGTCAAAGGCACTTAAATTACGGTTTATGTAAGGAATGTACCATCATGGTCACGTTCAACCATGGGTGTGTAATCATTTTTAGCTAGATAAAAGTTCTTCAAGATCAATTTTAAGGTTGGGTTGAGAAAGCCTGGCGTTTAGCAAGTTGCTAGCTTTACACTTGTTTATGTCAAGAAATTTTTCATTTGTAAAACTGTTGCTTGTAAAACTGGTTTCTTCTGCCGTTTTTAAGCGTCTTGCGTTGAAACTCCCCAAGCCTCTGTTACTAATTTGAAAGTCTTACTTTAGAACTGGGGTTGTTTCTAAGCAGTTACAGTGTAACAATGTTATAGAGAGAGAGAGAGCATGATTTAGGTCTGCCGCGGCTCTCGGTAGATAGCAAAGTTAACTTCATTTTTCAGTAGCGAGGCAAGAGCATCATTATTTAGTTTTTAGATGCTTTTATTGATGTTTTATTTAAGTAATGAGCTAGCTGGACAGTCAAATGTTAAAAAGCACTTTGGAGAAAATCTAATTTGTCATTTCTAGTAGTTTTTATGGCTTTTTGAAGGTCTGATCATCTGATGGAATGATATGGAACGGAAATGCAGTCAAGAATTATTCTGTTATAGAAAATGAACAACCTTTAAACATCTATCAGCCAATCTGAATCGAGCTTTCAGAAGTGCTGTGGCATAAGAATGGTGAACTGATATCAGAGCTGTAGCGCTCTAATAAATGCCGCGGCAGAATAAAGGCCAAAGAAAAAGAAAACTTCTAAAAAAGAATGTGTATGTGTGTTTCAGATGTGGGCTCTCAGTAAGGAACAAAGGACTCGCTGTACTCAGCTGAACTCTGACCTCCAGAGGAAACGAAGTCAGATGGAGAAGCGTGTGCGCACCAGTCTGAAGAAAAAGTGAGGGCATTGACGTTTTAACCTTAATTCATGTTGGCCAGGTAGTTATTGTGACAACTGTTTGCTCTTTATTTCATATTATGAAAGTGAAAGTGACATGACGTGTAGCCAAGTATCGTGTCCCATACTCGGATTTTGCGCTCTGCATTTCACGCATCCGAGTGCACACACACAGCAGTGAGTATTGAACACACTCATACTGCGAACACACACACACCAGGATAACTTTTTTGCTGCGGCCCCCGGGGAGCTATTGGGGAGCGCTTATTCAGCGCTGTTCATTCAGGTTGTGGGTTCGAGTCTCAGTACTGGCAGGAAACAGCGCTCTCTTCATTCACTCCTCTACCTACATTTCCTGCTGGTACTGAGACTCGAACCCACAACCTGACTGAACTGCTCTCTCTTCCACCCTTAGGCCCCCTGATGGGTATTTTACATGTTTAAAGCAGGGAAACGAACAACACCAGTAGATAAACGCAGACTGACTTATTTTGATACAAGTAGCCAAACAAACAATCTGACCTTTCATAGAACATCTGAACTTTTTAGCAGTTGTCCCATGCTCAATGTCACAAATTAGCTTATTTGATTAGTGGACTAAAAATAGTGCAGAATCTGAAATATTTCTTCACTTTACTGTAGAACATTTCTTTGTTATAAATTGGATCCAAATCCTACTCCGATTTTGAACTTGAAACCGGCCCTTGATTTAAACAACATTGGAGAGTGTTCACTTTGAATAATATCTTTGTGAATTAGTGTAGCGGAAATGACTCTGTTTAGGGGATTTCTTAACTCCAATGAGTCACTATATTCATAAGATATGAATATTTATGTTGCATACATATATTAAATTATTTCCAAATATGGAATGAGTCAAACGTCGCCTTATATTAATACTTAATACGATTACTCGTAATAACCATTAATATAGGTAGGTTAATTTATCTTTAATCAGGGGAATTTAGGTAGAAACACCGTTCAGTTATTTTGCACACGTATGTCCAGCAGACGTGCACGCGAAATTTGCATGGGGAACCACCAGTCTGTAACACCGTCAAATATTATTTCTGTGGCCACTAGAAATCATATTTTCGTGTTCTAGACAATTTAAGTATTATTTTATAATAGGGTAGAGCTTTTTGGTAACTTGATACGCCTTCAGGGACTCAATAATGGAACATAGATAGACAGATTCAATTCAAAAGATTAATGGAATTTAATGTAACACAAACTAACGGTTATAATGTACTAAATCAAAACACACATGAGTAAATATGCATAATAAACAAACAAACTAAAATGATCGCGATGAGAGAGAGAGAGAGAGAGAGAGAGAGAGAGAGAGAGAGAGAGAGAGAGAGAGAGAGAGAGTTAGAAGTTTCTGTGAGGAAATCAGAGAAGAATGAGAACTTTGACAAAACAGGTTTTACACAGTTTACATCAAAATGAGACCCCAAAACCTTAGCAATATTTAGACAATCTTAACAGCAGTTCTTTCAGATGGTAAATTTAAGAATAATACGTTACTCTGTCCGTGCCCTTTCTGGTGCGTCTGTTTGGGACTGACGCGTGCGGTCACGTGGAAGGATCTTCAAAACGAAAGTGAGGAGTAACTCAGGTTCGGAGCGGACGCGTATTTTGTCAAGTTAACTTAGGCTTAGGCTGGTATTCTCTTAGGAAGAAATACCGATTTGAGTTAGAGTATCAAGAAAATAAAGACTTAGAATAAAAACGAAAAGAAAGCAAACGAAAGCAAGCTTGTGGTGAGTGAGAAAAGTCTCTCTCTGCTGGAATACTGCACTGCACGCAGAGGAGAGCCGCGCGCTACGTTTTGAAGAGATTGAAGTCACGCCTCCCTCCTGTGTAAGGACCAATGGCTTTGGGGCAGGCGTGACCAAAACCCTCGTGGTTCGCTAAGAAACGCCTCCCAGGGCGGATGCGCGTTGTAGATTAAATCTGTTATAACCTGATATAAATGGCAGAATGCATAATTTCATAATTTGAGTTAAAGATTCGAAATCAGTAGTCTTCCTCGAATACAACCATATCAAAGATTGCTTTTCTGTGATTTGCTAGCAAGAGATTACATGATTCTATGACTTGCATGAGGCTAAACAAACATTTCCATCCTTGATTATACAATACACTTAGTTATAATCGGTCTGTGTATAGAGATCGATGACATACAACACAAATACATTTTCAAATACATTGAAAGGATTGATTTTTTTGATCACAGTGTCCATGGACCAGATCGTCTGTGTATGTGTGTGTGTGTGTGTGTGTACGGTTTGTTCAGAGTTCGTTCAGACCACGTGTTTGAACTTTGTGCTGAGCTCCGGGGAAATACAATGTATGTGTGTTTTCTGAAATTGATGTAATTAGCAGGAGCGTACAACAAGACACTGTCCTATTGTCTTAAAAGGGTTAATCATTTGTTAATGATCCCCTGATCGCTGTGGACCCCCATAGGGGAGTCGTGAAACAGACTGAGGTTTGTTGGTTTTCTAACAGAGCTTGTCTGTGAGTGAGTCACATGTCCGGCGCCATGGTGTCCCTTGTGTTGCAATCCAGGAAGGACAGAGTCGTGTGTGTAGATTAGATTTGATTAAATTAAATCAGCAGCACATGGTTCATCTGACATAGGCTACATATCCCCCCTGGATGAGTGATCAGGGCTTGTATTGGCCTGGTCGAGTCATCCTGGTACCCATGGTCAGATGGCAGGTGTATGGATGGGAGGAGGCTGAAGAGGGTTTACTCAGACTGAGGGCTGAGTTTGATGAGGTCTTCGACCTTCTCTGACGACGTGTCATCCCTTCGAGGGCCCTTCCGGAAACTTACGGCGACTGCCTCGGTGAGTTTGGCTGTAGAGGTTCGGTTTGCGGCGACTCTCCTGAATAGGATGAAGGCCAAACCCAAGGATAGAGCATGTCCGAGGATGGTGGAGATGCACACGGCAGTGTCCGCTGCGTTCCATGCTTGGATGACAGGTGAAGTGTTCAGAATGGGTAGTCGGGACAGGGCCTGCAGGGCTGAGTCCAGGGAAGTTATGTCTACAATTTGTGACCCCCCTTGTGCAATCCACCTTTCCAGTTCTGGATCTAGAGTGAAGTTCTGGTCCCTGAAGAAAGACGGAATCTCTAGTTCGGATTCGTATTCTTCACTGGGCAGATGGTACAAGGCTAGGTCGTCCAGGTGGAGGATGGCTCCTCGTGGGACTTGAAGCCAGAAACTCTGATTAGGCAGATTGACACGTGTAGCGGTGTCGTGTTGGTCGTAGGTCAATGTCGCTGACCTCACTGGGGTGTTCACGAGCCATCGGTTTCCCACAATTTCGGCTTGCGTCTCGGTGACTTGGCTTCGGGGTTTAGCATCAGCCGGACAACGTGCGTCGTTGGCCAGGTGTTGCAGGCCGCAGATTCCATCCGTATTGTCCCTGAGAAAAGGTTTGCTGGGACAGAGATAGTGGATGTCTTTGGTGAGTGTGCACATGTGCAGATTTGGGGCCAGGTACAGCTGTGGGTCGCTGTCATGGTAAGCTACTACTTCTGGAGTCCGGACTTTAAACTGGGTGTCACTCTGCCAGAATCCGATGTTGACAACGTCTTTGAGTCGGTAGATTCGGCTTGATTCTATAATGGGCAAATTGAGGAGAAAGCCCACCTCTCGCTGTGCTGGGTCAACATACAGTGGGATGGCACTGCCCAGAGAGTAGGCAAGATGGGTCTGTATTGGATCGACGGGTGCGGAGATGGCGGAAGCCAGCACGGTTTGCACCATGCTCAAGGGTATTAGATATGGCGGGATTCTACCCATGGCTAAACTGTCAATGGAGGAGCTCACTTCTCGGAGCATGTCGGTCATTAATGCGGTGACCAACTGAGTTTGGGCAAAGTCATTTTGGAAAACTGTGAACAGTTGTTTCATGGAACTCACAGTCTGGTTTAACATGACGCTGTGGGTGTTGAGGACTGTGATGGTTCCTCTCAGTGTCTGGCCTATGGTGGTCAGGGATGCGCTCTGTGTGGTGAGCTGATCTTTCAGCTGTGGAAGTTCCGTCTGGATTTCTGCTACATGTCTTCGTACTGTGGCTATATTCACGGCGTTGACACTGGACATACCAATGTTGAACAGCGTGCCTACGGCAGCAGCGGCTCCGAGCAGCGCTCCCAGGAACCGTTTGGGACGTTTGTTATGGCCTCCCAGTTCGGCCTGTGTGAGGGTCACCTTCTCGAGTTGGTTCAGCATGTGTTCTACGTCGGCGTCGGCGTGGGCGAGGGCAGCTTCTGTCCATCTGGCACCTGCCCAACTGTACTGGGCGACTGACTTTGGGTAATGTGCTCGGTAGACATTTCGAGGGTCGAGTCGCACGTACACCTTCTGGGTATGGGTTCGGCAATTCGTGATAAGCAGTCCGGGCTGCTCTCTCAACACGATTCCCGAGGCCGGTGCTGGGGAGATGAGGTCGGGTGGCGGCTGGCTGCTAGTCGTCTGGAAGCACATGATGATCATCCACAGCAGCATCCTATTACAGGCAAGAGAGAGAGGTGTGGAGGAGAAGGGAGAGAGAGAAGGCACAGGTCAGCGGGGTTGTTCAGGGTATTATGAGACAGTTGTTCTGTTGAGACGACGGTGGTTGAGTCTAGCTCGCATTGGCTTCTTCCTGTCTGTCCCTGTTAGAGGTCACATATCTCTTAATCTGATTGCGGTGGACCCATCTGAGAACTGGTTCTCTAGGCCCCCGTTTTTGCTGGATTTGGTACGCTACAGGGGAAAGTTTGTTCACAATCTCATGAGGTCCAGTCCAGTGGGGCAGAAACTTTTTTGACAGCTGCTTGGGTGGCAAGGCATAACTGTAATACATGACTTTGTCGCCCACGCTGAGTTCCTGGTGTGATGCCTTTCTGTCGTAATAGGCTTTCTGTCCTTCTGCGCTGGTTTTCAGATGTTGCTGGGCGAAAGCGAAAGTTGTTTTCAAGTGTTTGTGGAGCTCGTTCAGGTATTGGGACGTGGTGTAGGCGGTGATGAGGTTGTGGTCTCCTGGCTGGTACAACAGGTGTAAGGGCAGAGTCATCTGCCGCCCAGTCATGAGTTCAAACGGGGACACCCGTGTTGATTCCTGCGGGGTGGCTCGGATGGCCATAAGTACCAGGGGAAGTTTCACATCCCAATCTTTCTGATTTGCCGACACATACTTTCTCAGCATGGCGACCACCGATCTATTAGCTCTCTCGACTTGCCCTGATGAGATTGGCTGGTGCGAAATGTGAAGTTTCGCTTGCACCCCGAGGCATCTCCAGATCTTTTGCATGATCTCGGCTGTAAAGTGAGTACCTCGGTCTGAGTTTACTCTTAGTGGCAGTCCGAATCGGGAGAAGATGTGATTCATCAGGAGGTATGCTGTCGTTTGGGCAGTGTCGTTGGGTGCTGGTAGACATTCTACCCACTTGGTAAACTGGCACACCACCGTGAGAAAATACTTGTTCCCTCTTGTTGACCGGGGAAGGGGTCCTACCCAGTCAATTTGGAGATCTGACCACGGGAACGTGATTCCTCTGCGTTGCAGTGGGGCTCTGTGGTTTGGGTTTGACGGTTGGAACTGACAGCAGACTAGACACTCTCTCACATACTCGGCCACGTCCTGTTGCATACCTGGCCAGTATGCCACCTGTCTAAGTGTGTCATACGTGGCTCTGGTACCGTGGTGTCCAGCATATGGTGTGTTGTGAGCGTGCGTCAGCATTACCCCCCTTTGGCCAAGTGGCACCACGAGCCTGGGCGGTGTGGTGTCATCGGGGGCAAACCACAGAATGTCGTCGCGCACACGGAGCATGTGTCTGGAGTTATGTAGGTGTCTGAGTGCTGAGTCAGCAGTGATGGCATCAGGTGAGATCGGATGGCAGGTGGGGTCGGATAGGTGGTTCTTAATTGTCTGTATGGCAGAGTCTGATGCTTGCATTTCAGCAATGTCGTTGTTGGAAATCTGCGGGGTCAGCGATAGCAGCTGTGACGCTGGGGCTGTAGCAGGTAAGAGCCGTTGGCTGCGGGTGAGTACAGCAACGGTGGGGGTGGGTGTCGGGTTTGGGGAGGACCACGGTTCACCGTGTAGGGCGCCCGCTTTTGCGAGGGCGTCAGTTTGGTCGTTAAAGTCTTTGTCCTGGCCTGGCAGTTTAGAATGTCCTTTCACCTTTTTCCAGTACACTGTGACATCGTGTGTGGTTGTGATGTTCTCACATTCCTGGAACAGGTGCTGGTGCTTGACTGGTTTGTTGTTTGCAGTTTTGAACCCATTCTGTTGCCAGGTCGGAAGATGGCACACAAAACTGAGTCTGGCATAGTTAGAGTCTGTGCAGATGAGAAGTTCTTTGATGTTGTGGACTGCAGCGATTTGCAGAGTTATGAGGATGGCTGCTATTTCTGCATATTGGGAAGACTGGGGACCCAGGTTGAAGTGTTGTGGTGGGCATGGGTGGTTGTCGACCCACAGAATACCTGCACCTGCCTTTAGGATGCCCTCGCTGTTGTAGGAGCATCCATCAACGTAAGCTGTGGGCATACCTTCGCACACATTCATGTCGAAGTACCTGTGACAGGTCAGTTGTGGCTGTTGGGGCTCAGGTGTGTCGAGTACTGCAGCAGGTGAGATGTTAGCGCAGTTCTGACATGCAGCCAGGCCGTTCCCCAGAGCAGACTTGTGATTCTGTGCATATCGGGCCTCCACGTTTCGTCCTTGGAGAGCCATTAGCCAGGTAGCGATGCGTGAGTTTGTGACCACGCCGTCTCTGATACGTTGGCTGTTTAGGAACATTACGGGCTGGTGGCAAGTCTCTATGATGACCTTCTGTGCTCCGATGTAACTGGAGAAACGCTGAATGGCCCATACGGTACAGAGCAAAGCTTTTTCACAGTCTGAGAATTTGCATTCTGGAGGCAGGAGTGTCTTGCTGGCATAAGCGACCACCTTTTTGTCTTGGTCGTGCTGTTGGTATAAGCCAGCACTGAGACATTGGTCCGAGAATCCAGCTTCCAGGTGGAATTCTTTTGTCGGATCGGGGTAAGCAAGGCATGGAGCGGTGCATAAATGTCTTTTTAGTTCTGCCATGGCGTGTTGCTGAGCGTCTGTCCAGACGAAAGGGCAGTCTTTCTTTAGCAGAGCTGTTAGAGGCCTGGCGATGTCTGAGTAGTTTTCAATGAACTGACGTGAGTAATTGCATACACCCAGGAAGCTTCGTAGTGCCGAGACGTTAGTGGGAGGCTTGATGTTTTGGATGGCATGAATACGATTTGATTGTGGTTCTATGCCCTGGGATCCGATCAGAAGGCCCACGTAGTCAACTTTGGTACGGCACCATTGTCCCTTATGGAGGGCTATTTTGGTGCCCGCAGCGGATAGCTGGTTCAGAACATAGTCTATTTCTTTCAGGTGGTCGGCCACCGTCGTGCTTTTCATGAGCACATCATCGACGTAGATCAGATTACCTCTCATCCTGGCGTCTGGGCAGGCTTTGTTAAGGAAGATGTTGAACTCAGCTGGTGAATTGGCGTACCCGAACGGGCACCTATTGAAGGTGTATTGTCGGTTGCCGAATGTGAATGCCAGCTTGTGTTGGTCCTCTGGGTGCACTGGAATGGTCCAGAATCCTGAGGCCACATCGAGTGTTGAGAAGATAGTGGCACCTCTGATTCGAGGTAGTTCTTGTTCAAGTTGGGTCATGGGCCATCGTGACAGCGGCACCTGTTGATTCAGTTTTCGATAGTCAATGGTGGGCCTCCATTTCCCATTAGGTTTGAGAACGGGCCATATGGGAGCGGAGTAGGTACTGTTGCATGGTCTAATGACACCTTTCTCCAGCATGGACTCGATGATTTCCTGCACCGGTTCATGCGAGGCGATGGGGATTTTGTACTGCTTGACGAAGGTGGGAGGAGCCTCCGGGTGCGTGGGAATGCGCACCGTGTGGAGGTGGGTGAGACCACAGTCTAAAGAGTCTTTAGCAAAGGATTCTTTGAATTTGTAAAGGACTTGTCGGAGCTGCTGGCGGTCTGTATCATCTTTAAGTGCATCGGCATCCAGTAGGATTTGCTGCACCTGTTGTTCAAAACCTTGATACGGTTCTTCAGTGGGTTTGTCATCGGTCGGGTTGGCTTGACAAGGCATCGCAGGTGCATTCGTTTCAGTGTCAGGCTGGTGGGAAACTGTGTACACTGCGAGGTGTTGGTCCTCTGTCAGCTCTGTTCTGCACACATGGTCTTTGGCTACTGACATGACAGATGTGATGGCAATGAATTGAAAGGGTGCTGTGAGCAATGTGTCATCTGCATGCCCGTCAGGTAGCAGTGCAGGCGGGAGGGGCCCTATGACAGGCAATGTCAGTTCAAAGTCATGAAAGTCGTGGCTCACTAGCCATCCGAGTCGGTAGGCTCTTGGGATGCTGATGTCAGTTGCTGTGCAGTTGTTGAACAGAATGTGGACCACCCGAGATGACACTTCGATGAGGGGTGTGGCTTCGAGTGTGAGTCCGAGTTCTCCAGACTCGGGTGAGGGCTGGAAGAAACCCAGGGTGTGGTTTAAGGTTTGGCCACGACGCAGGTTGAGCCGCACTGCGACTCCTTTGGTATAAGCAGGTACCACCGTTCTTTGTTCGTTAATCAGAGTGCAGACTTCTGTGATGGTCTGCCCAGACAGCAGGTTGTCAAGAGTGAGAGGGACAGGTGGCTGTAAAGTCAATGGGGCCCATACAACGTCGTTGAACATGTCCACATGAGCTTTGAGACGAATCAATAGATCTGCTCCAATGTAGACCTCGTGGGCTGGGTCCGGAAGGATCAGGAAGTAATGTGTCAAACACCGATGATTCCATTTCAAGTTCAAAACACAGATCCCTTTTGCAGATATCATGGATGATGGATGCGAGTTCAAGGGGAAACGTGTGCGTTTGCTAGAATAGGGCAGATCTGGTGTGTTGTCCATGATGGTATTGAAAAGGGAGAGGCTTATGGCTGAGTTGTCTGCCCATAGTGCCATAATAATGTCTGTTGTGGTTATGTCCTGCAGCTGCAGGTCAGTGTCCACTTGGGGGCAGTAGTGGTCAGAGTCTTGGGTGGTCTTGAAAGTGCAGAGTAGCGAACTTGAACTTTTCTCAGTTGTTGTGACTGTGTTCTCATGGCTGGCAGAGGGGGTTTCCGTGAACCCTGTGACCTGACAGGCTGGCTCAGCAGATTTGTGTGGCTGAAAGGGGAGGGGTTCGCGCACTTGACTCCAAACTTGGAGGTGTTTGAAGTCCAACAAAGGCTCAAAGCGATCCAGCAGGTCCTTGCCTATGAGAAATGGATAAATGTTCATTGGAGAGACGTAGACGGGATGTACTACGCTCATAGGACCGAGTGCAAGCAGGAGCGGTACAATGTTCTTTAGTTGGATGTCGTCTTGGCTGTAGGATTGCACTTTTAACTCACAGGTGTGGAAATTTAGAGTTCGATTTTGTCTTTGAGCGTCACACTTCAGTTTTTCAAAAAGTTGAGCAGAAATTAGTGTGAGATCAGAGCCGGTGTCTACCAAGGCTTCTAGCTTAGTGTCTTTTTCCAAGGTTATGGTTAAGTACAATTTTCGTGCCACTCCTTTCTCAATGAGATTCCCGAGGAGCTTTGGTGTGGGGTCTTGTGTGTTGATTGACAAGCAGTGAGGGTAGGTTTCGGGTGGCTCGTTTTGGGTGCAGATTGTCAAGACAGCACTGTCTGGTATCTCGTTGTGAGGGCTGCTGCAGACCTGTTCATCAGGTGTTGTTGTCAGCCGGAGTGACTGGTAGGTGTTGTCAGTTTGTGATGCAGCAGTGAGTTTGTTAGTTGGTGACTGACAAACAGTGTTCTGGGGGGAAGTTTCCTGAAGGGGGTGAGTGGAGCTGCTATTTTGTGATGTAACAGCGAGGTTCAGGGGTTGCGTTTTCATAACAGTGTCTATTGGGTTGTCCACAGGAGGAGCGTCGTGAGTGGCGTTGGCTTTAGGCATACGGTGTAGTCATGCAGTGTCAGGTTTGTCCTTGTCTTCTTTGTGAGGTTTCTTTTGGAGAAACTCTCTCAGTACGCTCAGGAGTTCTGCTGCTTCAGACGTTGCTGCGCTGGTTTTGTTGGAGGTGTGCTCCAGCTTGTGTTTACCCGTGTCGCGTCGAGAGGTGTCCCTTGACCGGTTTTCTGGGCTTGGCGATCGGGGAGATGGGGGTTGGTCTCTTCTGGGTCGCCGGTCGGCTTCCCAGTTGCCCCCTCCCTTTTGGTGATGGGAGGAGCGGGGCCGGTCCCCAAATCTCCCGGAGCGGTCGTTTTGCTGTCTTGGACGGGCACCCCCTCGACCGCGCTGTCCTCTGCTGGCCTGGAATGGCCTTGACTCTCTGTTGACGGGTTTGAAAGTGGAGTTTTGTGCGCCCTCTAGTGTCAGTTCTGGGAAGTGTTCAGAAACAGGAAAAATTGTGGGGTGTTTTACAGTTTTTTCAGACACAGTTCTTTGCTTGATGAATGCTTTGTGAGCCAGGTCACGTAACTGTTGAATCGACATAGTCCGTGGACAGACGAGGACTCCCAGATGATTGCTCAAACTTTGATGAAGATTCCGCAGGAAGAGTGTTTTGAAATTGAGGTCTTCCTCCATGTTGGCCTCATTACGTGATCCGAAGTACACCTGTCGCAGGCGTCCGTAATACTCTTGTGGGGTTTCCAGCCGGGCTTGTTTGAGATCCATCGCTGCGATGATGCCTTGGTCTGACTCTGGATCGGAGAATTCGCGGATCAGGGCTTGTCGTAACTGTGGGTAATTCATTTTGATAGTCTCTGGTTGACGGTCTAGGAAACTTCTCACGGCACGACCAGATGTGATCCTGAGAAGGTATAACTTGTCCCATGTGGTGACGTGCGCCACAGTTTGTAAGTGAAAGTCAATGTCTTGTAAATAAGCATGCACGTCACTGCCCCCTGCGGGATTTGGGTTGAATGTGGGGATGTTTCTTGCCAACTTGTCCAGTTCTTTAGGAGCTGTGTGGTGGCTGAGGCTCCGCCCCTCCAGGATGGGGCCCTTGTGGCTGCTGGCTGGTGCAGGGTCGTGGTGCGGGCTGTCATCCTCTTCTTCAATTTTGGGGGTGTGGCTGCGGAGCGCAGGCTCGCTGGTGAGGGGAAACGAAGTGATGAGTGTCTCCCCTTCCAGCTCACCTTGCAGCTCACCCTGCAGCCTGTAAGAGTGTTTGAGTTCTCTGTGGGCCAAGTCAAGTTCATATTTAAGATCGTGTCTCTGCTGGGTAAGCTCTTTAATTTCAACTCGAGCTGTTTGCAAATGTTTTTCACAGGCCGTGGCCTTAGCGTCTCTGTCTCTTAGTTTACTGTGTGCTCTTTCAATAAGAGCTTCGCAATGTTGCAGTTTGTCGTTGAGTTCCTCCGAAGTTTGTTTCTCCGCCTGCATTTCCTTGTCCGTGTCCATCCTTAAGTCCTCCAGGGCCTTTTGCAGTCTGTCCACTTCCTGTTGGAGTTCCGGGCGTGTTCCGTCTCCGGTGTCGTTCTCCAGGAGTAGCTGATCCAGACGCTCCTGTGCGTGTTCCTTCTCCTTGCGGGCCTCGTCCCGTTGAGTCTGTAGCTTTACTTTTTCCTTTTCCAGATTGACGTTGTCGGTCTCCAGCAGACGCGCCTGTGCCACGAGGTAGTGAGCGAGGCTTCCGATGATCCGGCTCCAGTCTTTTGAGCTGTAGGCCTGCGTGGGGTCGTTGGACATGAGCTCGTCCATGTTGGTGTCCAGTTCCTGCCGGGTCAGGAGCTTTGGGTCGCCGGCGTCCTTGGACAGACAGCCAGTTGTCATGGCGCTCAGCCATGCATGAAGACCGTCCCACTGTTCCCCAGGACTGGATGCACGTGACATTTTGGCGTACTGTTGGCGAGACAAAAAGAACACAACACACACAAAAAGGGCAAAGACAAACGTGTTGGGAGGTCAACGAGTTCTTAGTACGGTGTGCCGCCTAAAGAACTTTTGGCTAACTGACCTATATAGTTTAGGAGGGTCGTCGTGTGACCCGAAATAGAGGCTGCTCAGTTGTCACTCTATTGCTTAGCTCCTTGGGGTCTCTTTTAGTGAACTGAAAGAGACAAGTCACAACAGAACATGCAGAGCACAAGGATCAGAAGATTGCGGGGGAAAGGGAAATTTTTAAGTAAAACAAAACAAATTATAACAGCGAAAATAGCACCTAGGATGTGTCTCCGGGAAGGTATCCGGGGAGATATCTAGGATTCTGTGTCTTGTAATGACTATAATTATTCTTATAATAATTTTTTTTTCAAGGTTCGGTTTACCTGCGGTGAACTGAGGTTACTCCAGTCGACCCCCCGCGAGCGCGATCAACTCTCCGGCGCCCCAAGCACCTGGCCGTCGCGACCTTGGATCCTTCGTTGCCCTTCTCACGGTTACGCCCTCTCAAACAGGGTGACTTTAAACACAACACTGGTAGTCCCAGAGATACCAACCGGCCGAACGTACTGCAAAAGTGGGCGCGCGTCACAGAACCCTCCAGTAAACTGGAGTGACAGGGGCTGTCGACGGTTTGCTCCGCCTCCCAACAATTGACTTGCACGCTGGCTTGGTGGCTGGTACTCCAGAGCACCAGATTGCTGACGTCACTTACTGCGTGCCGTAACCAATGGTCAGAGCTAAAAGAAACTCAAGAGTCACTGCACGGTCGGCGTTGGCACGTCAGTCGGCAGACTCGCCCACAGAGGACAACCAGGGTCTCCCACAATCCACTGCCGGTGCTACGATTTGTACCTATACGACACACAATATGGGATATGCAAGGGATTTTAAAATGAATTAAAATTTGCTTGCTTTTAAACCAAATTGAGTAATGTAAAAGTAATACAAACAAAACAAATGGAACCTGCGGTAGGTAAGGTGTTACCTATTCCCAAAGTAGAAGGTAGTTAGACAGGAGGAAAGTTATTGGAAAATAACCTAACCCGATCGGACGTTTAGCAGAGAACCAATGTGGGTGGAAGCAGGAAGAGGGGAGCGGTAGGCCGCTGCGACGGGTGCTGGAGCCTCAAGGGGGCTTACTTCCTCTCCGTGGATTGCCTTAACTGTTTGAAAAACTTAAATTTCAATTCAAAATTAATCGAAGTTAAATCCAAGTTTCAATTCAAAATCAATCAAAGTCGAATCCCAATTTAAATTTTAAAACTAATCAAAGTCAAATCCCAATTTAAATTTAAAATCAATCAAAGTCAAATCCCCATTTAAATTAAAAATTAATCAAAGTCAAATCCCAATTTAAATTCAAAACTAATCAAAGTCAAATCCCATTTAAATTCAAAATTGATTAAAGTCAAATCCCAATTTAAATTTAAAATTGATTAAAGTTAAGTCCAAATAAACCTGGGAGGAATTAACAAGAGATTAGAATGTTTCCTTATAATTATCGCAATACACACTGAAGTTGTTTTGTAATGATTATACAATAATACTTGGTGAAGGCCTGCTTGGGATTAGGTTACACAGAGTAAATTTGTGGCAGGCTGATAGCTGCCTTGAGAAGGGAGCTGCCTCAAGGGGGCGCTGTTCCCTTCAGGGTGATCAATGTTTGGAATGTGATGAATTAAAAGTGGGGAAAAACAAAACAGCTTAATGTGTTTCAATTTCAAATCAAATCTAAAACGCTGGGGAAAGAAACCAAAGTTTTTTTTTTTGTTTAGTGAAATAGAATGATTTCTAGTAATATTCACTGTAACGTAGAAGTTATTAGTAAATTGTTAAATCAAACAAACAACCCGCGGGCCATCGAGGCAGATAGAAATGGGAACAAAGTAGAGCAGAGTGGGTTGAGCAGAGGAGTGGCAGCTGACCTGGAGGGGTGCCGCCACAAGGGGCGCGCTTCTCTCTCCAAGTGAGCTACCAGTGGTTTTGGCTGAGAGATTCTATGATCAAAAGTTTTTTTTTTCAACTTCTGGAGCTCAAACTCGGGATAAAATGTCTCAGTCCAAAACAAAGAATTGTTCTCAACGATCTTAGCAAACTGTAAATGCAAATATGTATTTAGACAGTTTATTAGATAAACTTCTAATAACGTCGTGAATTTTTTTTTGAAAACACACTCGAGACGGAAATGAATGAACAACAGGTCTTTCCTGCTGTTGGCCACGAGGTGACAGTGTTGCGCTCACGCGGAACACAGTCACGTGGTGGTACTTTGAGAATGTTAGATTGTTTCAGCAAACACAATTTGTACGCGTGCAGTTCTCTTGCAAAACAAAAATCACACTGCAAATACAAGTTGAAGAAGGTCTCGGCGGACCTTCTGTGTCTGATCTTATACAGACACTGGAACGGGTTTCTCACTGGGTAGCTAGGCCAGCTCTATTCGCCCGTATTTATCGTTGCTAACGACATAAAATAAAGATCTTTTTTTTTCTGACCCGGAGTACGTGCTCTCCCGGGATTTACAGAATACCGGTAAATATGCCTGTGAACTTTCCTTTTGTTCAAAACAGGTCTTTCGACAGATTTACACGAAGACAAGCAAAAGAGATTTTTCTTTCCCTAACTTAGACTGTTTCGAGACTGTATACTGCAGTTTTCCACATCCAGGAAAATACTGGTGGATTACGTTACTGATACGGCTTTTGCCTTACTCAGTTCTTTGAGTCGACTTTATCAATACAAAATTTACGTGCGAATAAACATTAAACTTCCAAAATCACACATGAACATAAATCTGAATCTGTTCCAAAATCAAGTTTGAAAGTGCCCGCATTCTCCACCATATAATATGTAGCGGAAATGACTCTGTTTAGGGGATTTCTTAACTCCAATGAGTCACTATATTCATAAGATATGAATATTTATGTTGCATACATATATTAAATTATTTCCAAATATGGAATGAGTCAAACGTCGCCTTATATTAATACTTAATACGATTACTCGTAATAACCATTAATATAGGTAGGTTAATTTATCTTTAATCAGGGGAATTTAGGTAGAAACACCGTTCAGTTATTTTGCACACGTATGTCCAGCAGACGTGCACGCGAAATTTGCATGGGGAACCACCAGTCTGTAACACCGTCAAATATTATTTCTGTGGCCACTAGAAATCATATTTTCGTGTTCTAGACAATTTAAGTATTATTTTATAATAGGGTAGAGCTTTTTGGTAACTTGATACGCCTTCAGGGACTCAATAATGGAACATAGATAGACAGATTCAATTCAAAAGATTAATGGAATTTAATGTAACACAAACTAACGGTTATAATGTACTAAATCAAAACACACATGAGTAAATATGCATAATAAACAAACAAACTAAAATGATCGCGATGAGAGAGAGAGAGAGAGAGAGAGAGAGAGAGAGAGAGAGAGAGAGAGAGAGAGAGAGAGAGAGAGAGAGAGAGAGAGAGAGTTAGAAGTTTCTGTGAGGAAATCAGAGAAGAATGAGAACTTTGACAAAACAGGTTTTACACAGTTTACATCAAAATGAGACCCCAAAACCTTAGCAATATTTAGACAATCTTAACAGCAGTTCTTTCAGATGGTAAATTTAAGAATAATACGTTACTCTGTCCGTGCCCTTTCTGGTGCGTCTGTTTGGGACTGACGCGTGCGGTCACGTGGAAGGATCTTCAAAACGAAAGTGAGGAGTAACTCGGGTTCGGAGCGGACGCGTATTTTGTCAAGTTAACTTAGGCTTAGGCTGGTATTCTCTTAGGAAGAAATACCGATTTGAGTTAGAGTATCAAGAAAATAAAGACTTAGAATAAAAACGAAAAGAAAGCAAACGAAAGCAAGCTTGTGGTGAGTGAGAAAAGTCTCTCTCTGCTGGAATACTGCACTGCACGCAGAGGAGAGCCGCGCGCTACGTTTTGAAGAGATTGAAGTCACGCCTCCCTCCTGTGTAAGGACCAATGGCTTTGGGGCAGGCGTGACCAAAACCCTCGTGGTTCGCTAAGAAACGCCTCCCAGGGCGGATGCGCGTTGTAGATTAAATCTGTTATAACCTGATATAAATGGCAGAATGCATAATTTCATAATTTGAGTTAAAGATTCGAAATCAGTAGTCTTCCTCGAATACAACCATATCAAAGATTGCTTTTCTGTGATTTGCTAGCAAGAGATTACATGATTCTATGACTTGCATGAGGCTAAACAAACATTTCCATCCTTGATTATACAATACACTTAGTTATAATCGGTCTGTGTATAGAGATCGATGACATACAACACAAATACATTTTCAAATACATTGAAAGGATTGATTTTTTTGATCACAGTGTCCATGGACCAGATCGTCTGTGTATGTGTGTGTGTGTGTGTGTGTACGGTTTGTTCAGAGTTCGTTCAGACCACGTGTTTGAACTTTGTGCTGAGCTCCGGGGAAATACAATGTATGTGTGTTTTCTGAAATTGATGTAATTAGCAGGAGCGTACAACAAGACACTGTCCTATTGTCTTAAAAGGGTTAATCATTTGTTAATGATCCCCTGATCGCTGTGGACCCCCATAGGGGAGTCGTGAAACAGACTGAGGTTTGTTGGTTTTCTAACAGAGCTTGTCTGTGAGTGAGTCACATGTCCGGCGCCATGGTGTCCCTTGTGTTGCAATCCAGGAAGGACAGAGTCGTGTGTGTAGATTAGATTTGATTAAATTAAATCAGCAGCACATGGTTCATCTGACATAGGCTACATTAGTATTATTTTTTATTATAAATGGTTGTTTGCTGTTTGCATGTGCGCAGTGGGTCAGAGGAGCCCGTGCAGAGGGAATTGAAAGCGCTGGATCTGGAGCTACAGAGACGGACAGATGAGTTCAGAGAGGAGCAGCTGCAGGAGCTTCTAGCGCACAGACAGAAACAACATCAGACAGAGACAGGGGCTAAACAATGCCACCTCAAAGAGGTATGACAAGCATAACAATAGCGCAAAGACATCGCTACCACAGCTGCTCTGAGAGGCACTAAACACACACACACACGCGCTGCTAAAAATGCTGATTCTTTGTGACTCTGTGCTTCTGTCTCAGGCCAATCAGAAACTGAGGGAAATCGCCCAAGAATGCCAAGCAACCCAGATCAAAAAACTCAAGGATGTGTGCGACAAGTAAGAAATGTTTTGATTGTGTTTTGAGTTGCATTTGTGTGTTCACAAATGCTGAAATGTCACATTTCTACTTGCAGAGAGAAGAAAGAGATACAGAAGATTTTGGAAAGGAAGAGGCTAAACAGCATCATTGAGGCCAAGAAATCGGAAAAGGAAATGTTAGTAATGGGTTTTCTCATCTCGAAGACAGTGCTGCTTGTAGCTGTATGGGGTTAAATGGTTAATGGTAAAATGAAAATTATGTCATCATTTGTTCACCCTCCAAACCTGTATGAGTTTCTTTCTTCTGCAGAACACAAGAGAAGATATTTTGAGGAATGTTGATAACTAAACAGTATTGGTTACAATTAACTTCCACTGGATATTTCTCAAAATATCTTAATTTGTGTTTCACAAAGAAAGAAAATCACACAGGTTTGGATCGATATGAAGATGAATAAATGATGACAGTATTTTCATTTTTGGATGAACTCTTTAAGTGCATTGTCTCACCCTAATGTGTGTTTTCTGTTAGGGTCTACTTTTGTTCTGGACAGTACTGATTTTCATTATACGGACGAAATGCATTTACATCCCTTTAATGTTTTTTTTTTATTCTTTTAAAAACAATTTGACATGTAGCTCAGCTTAGAAATGTTCTGAGATGCCTAGATGTCTTTAAAAGCAACCATATTTATCTGTCCCATTATTGAAAGATAAAGATAAAAGAGAGCGTTTTTTGAATGTGCTCCTGATGTTGATCGAGCCATTTACTTCTGGAGAGTTCAGCATTGCTCTCAGCGTCTCGACTCAGCCCATGGTAAAGCACAAAAAAAGTAACCTTCTTCTGTCATTCACTTAGCAGGGAGCTGACCGAGATCAACAGAAAACACATCACTGAATCGGTCAACTTAATCCGTCAGGTGAGTCCTGGAAGTGTCTGGATGTATTGTTATTTGTGTAATGGCTCTTTTTTTTTTTGACGAACTGATATTTAAGAAAGCTCTGACTGGCTTAGGGACACCTTGTCCTAATTAGGTGCCACTCAAGTTTCCATTGTCTTTTTTTTTTTTTTGCCTGTCCTGAGAGCGTAAAGGACCAGACGCACCAAACTGGTATTAAAGAACTAATAGCAACAAAAAGCCTGCCTTGGTGTCATCGTCTGAGCCAAAAAGTTGTGTTTGAACGCACTAGTCAGTAGTCTGCTGCATGCGTCATTCAGAAGAGACCAGACGAGCTACGACTGTGGTATAACTCGTGAAACATAGTAGCGGTTGCTTGCTTTCGTCATAAAAAATGTTTTTCTTGTGCACTGGTTCACTAAGCTGAACAGCCAGTCAGAGTGATCTGTCCCACGGCTGGGTTACATCGTAGAGTCAACATGCTCAATTGGCCTGAAAAGCTGCCAACAGGGGTCAAGACTAGTGCCAATGCTGTGGAACACAGAGCAAATACTAGGTAGACACTCAACGATGGCCGACATTTGCCGATCGTCAGCTTGGTTTGTGTTACAGCCTTGATAAAGCACAAAACAATAAAATCGTAGCCAACCAGAAGATATTGGATATTTCTGTTTGTTTCATCGCTGGGTAGATCCATAGTAAACCTGACTGGTTTATTAGACTCAGATTATGGCTTGACGCTGTTATAGCTCCAGTCCTCACCTTGTTAGGACAAAGTGTTACAGAGCCATATAAAACATACTTGAGTACAAAAAATCGAGGTCAATCTTCCTCAAAATGATTCTTAATTCCTTCTCTCTCTTTGTGTAGATGGAAGTGTCTCAGGGGAAGCGTCAAGAGAAGTTGAAAGCCCTTCACAAGGACATCCTTCAGAAAATTGAGGAGGAGGTTCCACAGGTCAGTCCATTCACAGATCTATTCAGCCTTCAGTCCTAACATGCTAGTCCCTGTTCATATTGATCGATTCCTATTCTTTAACACAGAATTTCGGAAGTCTTCCTTACCCATAGTAGCGTTTGCCTAAATACCTTAGTTACAGAAGATATAATGCCAACCAATGCCAATCATCAAGAAAAAAAGCAATGGTCAATTCAGGTTATGAAAGCTTCTTGCACTATTTGAAGTAATGGTGGGGGATATCCCTGACACAATTAACCAGTAGGAATTTGACAACCGGTATAAATTTATTTTGCGTTGATTTTAAATTGTTCAAGCACAATAAGGCAAGAAAGAGAACTCAATTCAGTATTTGCACACAGTTCGAAAGACGGTTTTCTGAGCGCCTGCAATACAGTTTGTAAGTACTGAATTGAGTTATTTTTTCATGGCTGACTGCGCTTAGTTAGTTCACCCAAATATGAAAACTATCCCATAATTTACTTGCCCTCAAGCCATCCTAGTTTTATAGCACTTTATTCTTTCAACCAAACAAAATTGGGAGTTATATTAAAAAATATCCTGGCTCTTCCCAGCTTTATAATGGGAATGAATGGTAACTTGGTTTTTGAAGCCCAAAAAAACACGTCCATCCATCATAAAAATAATCCATAATGGTTCCAGGGGGTTAATAAAGGAAAATATTGATATGTATAACTAAAACCTATAATCACTGGCTTCCGGTGATGGCCATAAGCGGGTCTAGTTCCAGCGGGAGAGAGTGACCTCTGACCCGACGCATGATGTAGGATGTAATAGGAGCGTAAGCTTAAGGGAGAGTAGACATCTCTCACGGTTCAAACAAATAGGGCTGGGCAACAAACTCAAGCTCCTCTTTTTTTATTATCGGAATTCTCTGACATTTCTTTTTAAAAATTCTAATTTTAGACTTCTAATTCATAACCAGTGTTTTGATTTGCTCTATCCTCTGCATTTCCACGTTCGTCAATACGTTATGCGTCGGGTCAGAGGTCACTCTTCCATCGGAACTAGACTCGCTTACAGCCGCTACCGGAAGCTAGTGATTATAGTTAATAAAGTTATAAATATGGATATTTTTCTAACAAAAATGCATCGCTTTGCTTCAGGAGGCCTCTATTAACCCCCTGTGTGGATTACTTTTATGATGAATGGATTTGCTTTTTGGAGCTTTAAAAACTCAGGCTCTATTCACTCAATTTTTTTATATAACTGTCATCTGAAAGAAGAAAGTCATACACACCTAGGATGGCTTGAGGATGAAGTAATTATGGGATAATTATAGTTTGCCCAAAAATTTCAAAAGATTTACTCACCATCATGTCGGTTCAATTCTTTGGTTAATCTTCGAAACACAAATTAAGATGTTTTTAATGAAACCTGAGAGGTATGTCAAATCGAATATGTACTGTATTGGATCCGTACATTCACCTAATATATCTGCTGCTGTCAGTGCCTAGTTTTATCAATTAAAAGAGAAAATCACTCACTGATCTTGACTAAGTAACTTTCATAGCTTTAATAAGATTCTCTCTATATTTAATTCATTCAGTGTTTTATTTGATTATTATTTTATTTGATTATTTAATTTCTGCAGAGAACTGTGAAATGTAAGTGTTATTTAAAATGTTGATATCGTATTACAATCTTTTTTTTCCAGTAAAAAATTGCTATATTGTGATATACATAGTTATCGTGGAATAAAATAGCTTATTGTGATTAAACCTTGGTCATATCACCCAACCTTTTTGTTATCTCATAATAATGTTAATGAGCTATGATATTTTTATTGTGGAATGGCACTCTTAAATCCCCATGTCTTCGCAGAACCAGGTCCGTCTGACACGCGAGTGCGAGGCGGAGCTGAAGCTCTTGCCAGAGGAGGTGTCTCACTTCCTGCAGGAGCTCGAGAGCAAAGGCTCTCGTAAAGACACCCTGATAGGTCAGGCCAATGACAGCCTCAGCTCTGGCCCCTCCTCCAACTGCAGCACGCCCCCTTACACCTCCCCAAACCACAGCTGGGGGAGCAACATGGGCAATAACTCACTGCTGGAATCCTCCTCAACCTCAAACACTCCCGTCAAGTCAGAGACGGATACTACAGGAGTGTACTAGTGATACTACAATTTGTTTCTATTTGTTTTTCCCATCACTCTCTCCAATCCATTTCTGTCCGCAGTGGATTTAAAGAATAGACATAGTATTACGAAAACATTTTATGAATTTTTTTTGAGGATTTTTGTTGTTATTGTTTTTAAACCTGCATAGACTTTGCCACTGTCTGTCTGAATCAAATCTGACATCTTTTTATTTTTTTAAAACCAAAGTTCTGTTTTAATTGTGGATTTTATCCAGCTCTAATGACGTGGGCTCTCGTACATACTAACGCCCGTCCGTAAGACACCTGTGGAAACCAGAGGGACGGGAATTCTCCATTTCTGTTGTATATTTTGCACTTTGCAGCTTTACATGTAGTTCCACAAATCGTCCTGAAGGTGGAAGTGTAAATTTGACAGTAAAGAATTCTGAGGCTGTGATGTTAACGCTAGGCTTTTGCTTAATCTGGTGGTACGTGTTTACATAATGATGCACAGATGGACTATTGCTTTACCCACCCCCGAAAAACACAATTTCATTCATTTCCTTTCACCACTGCAGCCGAAACATCCTGACATGTGAATGTTTAGGTTTTAAATTCACTGTCAGAAAAAAAATCTACAAAAATAATATACCAACAAGGGAACAGTAGCTTGTCACAACTGGACAACTTTGCTCCTTGTCTATCCCTAAAAGGTGTATATTAGTACCTTAGAGTAGTAATATGTACAGTTAAAGTATTACAGTGAATCTTTTAGGGTTAAATATGGTGTTTTGTCCATTAAACACAGCAGTTGTAACTCTAAAGCTAAAATTTTTGCAAAAAAAAAAAAAATCTGGGTGTATATTGTGTTTTTGTCCCATGACTTAAATGTTTAAGTGCCTCACATCTACATATACAGTACTTGGCTTGAACTCTTTCACCCAGATAATTATTTCTAAAATCATGTAATCCCACTCGCTCTCTCCCGTACCTCCCCCGTATCCATCTCTCTGTCGGTTGGCTTAATCTAATCCCGGCTCTTTGTAATTGGCAGTGATCCCACATCTGACACTGTCTGAAATCCAGTGATGTCCAGGAAACTTCATGGGCCACTCCTTGTATCATTTGTCCAACCGCAGATGAATCCGCTCACGGCTTGGGTGCGGTTCCACTTTCGGATCCCGTCTCAGGGACTCTGCGTGCAAATCCCCCGTCTGGCTTCATCAAGGTCTATTCAGAGGCATAACGTGTTGCGTAATATGCAACAAAAAACAGCATATGAGGTTTTTTAATGTGAGATTGAAGCAAGACTTTTACAGCTTAGCTCCGCAATCCAGGGCTTTTTTTAATCCATGAGAATGCATGACGGTTGGATTTTGCCTTCCCGTACTGTAATCTGGTCTGCTGTCACCCTGCTCTTCCGGTTTACTTTTATAAATTGGGTCAGTTTTCTGGTTCTCTGTCCATTTGCGTCCCTTCCCCACCTTTCCTTTCTTTCTCTTTGTGTCTCTCAGGGCTCCGAGGCTCAACAATAAGACAGTTGGAGTTGACGTACATGCATTCAGTGCTAGCGTGCATCATTCACACTGTAATACCAGAGCATGAAAGTGTGTTTTATGATCTCGATCAAAGCACTTTGAGAAAGACAATGATTACAGCACTTATGACTATCAAACCATTACATCTGCTGAGTGAGTAACATAATATGCAACATGCACGTTACATTTCTTCTCCATGCGTTGATGAAAATATTTCCTAGAGTAATTTACAAAGTGTGTGTGTTTGTGTGTGTGAGGCAAGTGCTGGCTGTGAGAATGAACACTGCACAGTAGAGGTTAGAAGGCCAGAAGGCAAAAGGGCTGAAGTGAGATGGACAACACCATCTTTCACCGAGAAAGCGAGGGTTTGTTCGTTGAGGGTTTTATACGACTCGGCCCATTAAATGTGTTCTCGTGTTAAGTCAATAGCTTTATATACCCGTATAAGCAGGGATAAATGGTACTTGCATGTAAACATTTCCTCTCTCCACGTCTCATTATCTTTGGAGAGGGACATTAGTGATGTACATATTACCAGGAAATATTAATGTGTGTATTTCAGTCGAAACCACGTGAGAGTTCATATCGATCTACATATAATTCATTCCATTTTAGAGGTAAATGAATTTGACTACTGACTAGAGGAGAAGTCGTGAGTGACGTCTGTCTTTTTGCTTGTCTTAGGCTGATCTAGTGTCCCAACAACACGCACACGTTCTACAGTCGTCCCAAGCACCATTCAGCTGTCTTTTACTACCTGTCTGTCATTTTATTAAATTTTTTCGGTTAAAATGAGGTACAAGCGTTTAATGAGAAGCACCTAAATACTTTATGGCCTGTAATTTTATTATTTTTAAATTGTAGACACTTTGTGATTGTCATTTTTCTTACCGTGGCATGATTCTGTACCGTGCCTGTGTTATGTTTATGGTTGAATGGCACTACTTTATCATTTAAAAACCACAAAATTCCTTTCTTTTTTCTTTTTTTAAATCATGGGATTTAGAACCCCACTTTTTAGTGTCTTAAAATGGGACAAAATTCAGGTTGTTCTTCTGTTTTTTATTATTATTTTAATTTTAGCACCTTTTAGTTTGAAAACACTTTGCAAATCGTGTCCTGTAAATTGAGTTCTTTGTTGGTATACAGTTTGTGTTTTCAAAGCAGACATTAGCATGCTAATTTCAGTCTATAACCAGATGTCCTCAGGGGATGAGCCAGGCTGGTCCATCACACTTGTGGGCCCAAACTGAGGGATACTTTGTGTACTGAAATCTGTGAGGACTCTTTAAGGGACAAAACCTGCTTAACCAAGGGCTAACTTCTGCTCGGCCTCAGTTACAGCTTTAACCAAGTACATATCTCATAGTTTGTCTCTTTCTGCATGGGTCTCTTTCTTCTACTGAAATGCTCTTTTGTTAACACTGTATGTAGATAATGTATTGGTCTGCCTTGTTTAAAGGGAAAATTATTACTCTGGATGTAATTTTTACTGCCTCGATAAATAATATAACTGTACATTCAATAAATACAGAACATTGTCAAACGTGTCTTTCTTGTTGCTTCCCTTTTTCAGTTCTACTTTTATAAGATGAGAACGAGTTTTCAGATTGTGAAATGGTTTTGTTCTTGTGTGAAGGACCGATTACGTGACTTGATGAAGGTGTGTGTGAGACATTCCTCAGTTATGCAAAATTAGTTATTTGTATTGCTAAAAATGAGTGGAGAGCACAGACATGGAACATTTAGTAATATTTATGAACTATGATAGTATTTATTTTGCTTATTAGCTTATCTATTTGTGTGCTTTTTAAATGTTTTTACTGTTTAGCTTTTTATTTTATTTTGTAATTTTTAGTTATTTTAGTAGGCTACTTGAATTTATTTATATATCAGCTCATTTTATTTGAGTTAAGGCAATATTTCTATTTAAATTTGGTTTTGGGTTTGCTTATGTAGTGTAAATAAACTAGTTTAAGTTAACGATAGCTCTGCAAATTGACATTTAATGTGATTTTTTTTTTTTTTTTTCAATGTTAGATTGTTTTCTGTGATGGGTAGGTTTATGGGTATTGTGTCAGTGTAAGGGGAATATATAGTTTGTACGTATAAAAACCATTAAGTCCCATAAAACTTAAAAAAACAACGTGTTTAAAGCTGTGGTATTATACTGTAAGTTTTTAACTTAAGGGAACAAATATGTGAAGCATCTTGGGAAATGGAAAATGTGCTTTTTTGGTTTTTAAATCCCCCATCTTCACACCAAACAGTACATGCATAAAGCATCCTGGTGTTGAATATTATCATTCAGCTTTGCTGTACAATTTGCTTGTAATAGATAGTCTGTTGTCATATGGCATTGCTTTGAAGAGTTAAAACTTTCTCACTTGTCCTTCTGATGGTTTCTTTTGAAAGACATTTGTGAAACACGTTTTTTAGAATAAACTTTGTCCCATTTTTGTCTAGGTTATAGAGGTTTACCACCGAGTTTGAGATGGAAGAGGGGATTTGTCACCTTTTTAGAGCAACTGTTTAAAAAAACATGTACAATGACTGTGAGGCTTATGAAAGCGCCTCAGAGCTGAATGCAATTTCTAAGACCCTTCAAGAGCTTCTAAGTACAAAAGCTTCCCCTGTCGTCTTTATTTGAAGATTGCAACAGTAAAAAAAAAAAAAAAAAAAAAAGAATGCCTGTTTCCCTTTATTTACAGCTGGGATTGCTTGTTTTTGTGATGGGACAGTGATGTTGCAAAAATGCTGGTTGGAATTCAACATCAAACATACTGAAAAACACAATCCTCCACAATCTCATTCAATATTTGGATATCAATTTACTTTGATTATTTAGATATTTGTATAATATAGTAGTCTGTACCCATTGACTTCCATAGTATTTATTTTTCCTACTATGCTGTTTGGTTACTGACATTCTTCAAAATATCTTTCTTTGTGTTCAGCAGAAGAAATAAATTAATACAGGTTTGAAACAACTTGAGGGTGAGTAAATGATGACATAATTTAAATTTTAAAGTGAACTATCCCTTTAAGACAGCTCAACCGAGCATTTTAGTCTGGGATAGGCTTAAGGATATGTAAGATTTTTGTAATAAAATATTCAAAAACCACTTCCACAGTGATACATAGTGATATTTCATGCAGTTGTGTTCTTACATTATTCCAAAAGTTCCCAAGGATTTGTAAATCCAGAGAAATTCCAGTTTTACAAAATGGCTCGTCCCTTTTCATTGCCTATCAATGACGTAATATCCACGCTATCCTCGTTTCCACTTGTACAAACCTTATATATATATATATATATATATATATATATATATATATATATATATATATATATAGACTCCTCATTAGCGGCCGTTTCAATGGACAATATAAGCCGCTAATGAGGCTATGATAGCATCTATCCGCTGTTGTGCCGTTCAGACATCATGGTTCACGATTATTGATTGGCGAGTACAGAAAATCCCCCCCAAAAAACTAAACATAGATCAACCGAGGCAAGCAGGCTTTGGGAAAAACAGAGAAATAAAACAAGGATCAATATCGGCAAGGTGTTTTCGAGATGGAGAGAGCTTCGCAACAAACTTGGACATGATAGAGACTCTCTCGCATGTGTTTTAATAGACAGGTATGCAAATATATTATTTATTTTACACATAATATTGCACTTTGTTTGTACTTCAGTAACGCTTTTATCAAGTCTGGCGACCAAGTCTATATGGCAGTGAAATTAAATGCAGTGTTGTGTTGAACAAATATATTTAGCCTTTAGGCCTAGGCCTACTTGCAAATACTGTGGGTTCGTTTACATTTACTTTTATTAATTTTTAAACGTGTAAAACTGCGCAGCATTACACATATCATATATATATACGTATATATCATATACATATCATATATATATATATCAAACGTAAAGGTAGGCTAATACAAAAACTAATTTATTACCTCATCTGTGAACATGATTCGTGAATTCCATATCTCTGGATGGTGAAAACTACATCTGCCATTGTTCCACTCTCCTTCATAGCGTCATCAAGCTTCGCATTTGTTATTGTTTTGAAAATGCGACCTCTGGCTGCGAAAACTTAGGCTACATACCCCTTTCACACAGAGATTCCAGAAAATACACGGATAATGTGTAGTTTGATTTTTGGTTCCTTCACACTGCCAGTGATTTTCCGGGATCTGTGAGTGCATTCACACACATCCCGGTAGATCCCATAAAAACACGTGACGTCAGGATGAGACGTGTAACGTACGCGTCGAAAACATGTACACTAACGCATCGCGTACCGTTCCACAAAGCTGGCGAACAATCTCAGCTTCAGCGCGGATAGTAAGGAGCTCCCTGGTCTCTGCTTCGTTTGTTTGCAGACATTTTTTCATTCTTTCTTTGCATCAGAGTCGCGCGATGGCACGTGCGTCATCACTACGACACACCCCTTACGGCATTGATCCTGGCTTTTGTTCACACTAAGGGGGTAATCCATCCGCCGGAAACCGGCGTACATCTGAGGCGTTTAAAGACTCCATTTGTCCATTATTTATTTCCAAAGAAACAATGTTTAAAAGGCTCCATTACCGTGTTATGGCCCTGTAGAAGCAGTTTTTGTAAAAATAGGCTAACGATTGCGTCATAACCACTCGACTCTCTGTCGCACAGTCAAGAAATTACCGTATAGACAGACGGAGAAGCTCGCAAGCAATCGGGGGGACGCATAAAGTCAAGGGAGAAGCCCATAGAGAGTGATAAAGTTGATCCTGCTGCTAGCTCATGGACAGCTCCTTCTCACGCTCCCCGTCTCTGCGAGATTCGGAAGGGAATGATTCAGATTTCTCTCGGTACAGCTACTAGAAGACTCACAGCTGTTAGACAGGTTGCTCACGTCACATCTACGTCGTCAAGCTCAGTTTTAGCCTGCACAGTACGCTCAGCCATCAGGAAGAGAGTGCTTCTTGACTTCACTTTTCTCTGTTGAAGCCTATTACGCTGTGTCCAGTTTATATACTGTCTATGGTTCACACAGGACTCGTTCCGGGACTGATCCCGGCAATGTAACTAGGTCCCCATCCTGGCATCGATTCCGACATCAATCCCGGGACGTGTTTGCGTTCACACAGAAGGCACTCTAGCAATTTCGCTGCAATTTCCCGGGATCAACGCGCTGTGTGAAAGGGGCTATATTGTACCTTTAACCCTTGTCTGTGAAACCGGCCAAGAACTGCTGTCAAACCTGATCATCAAACATAATTTGAGAATGATCCAAAGAGCGTCTTGTGGTTAAATGTAAGCAAGGACATCTGACCATTTGTACAAAGGAGTTAAAAGATATGCTTATTTTCTTAGTAGAACATCGGAAATTAGTTTTGCCATAATGCTTTTTTAATGTCTTTAAATCCTAAATCTTTTAAATTTGATTTTAAACGAACCCCACTGTATGTAACAATGCACTGAACAATCCAATTCACTCCATTTCTGAGGCACAACCTGCACATTCAAGTTCTCTCACAGTCTCTAAATGGCCTCAGCAGCCAGTCAGTCTTTAATTAGATTTCCAAGTAATTTCCCACTCATTCATTTTTTCTGAACTCTTCACGTTCTTTCTCTTTCTTATCTTCTGCCTTTGTATTTCGAGCACAAAGCTTCTCTCCTCTCTCTCTTTTTCTGTTTTATTCCCCGGTGAGCATCTGCTTCCGCCTCATTCTTCCTGCTCTCGTTCTGTCGTTTCTTTCTATCCAGTGGACAGGTCCATGAGAGAGAGAGTCAGAGCGTAGAGCTGGCGCCCGAATGTCATGCCTGACACATCCATCAACTCAGTTTACAGAAGAATATGTACATCCCACTCTTCTTGCTCACTTGTAGCTCCTCATGCATCCAATCTGCTTTTCTAGAACTCAACTGAACAAGTTCATCTAAGCAATATCATGTGAACAATCGTGCTGTTGTACTGGAAATTACCATATTTTCTATTCGACTGTATCTGCTTGCTAAGTCATCATTTACATTTAATCAGCATTTGACAAGCAAATAACAAACCGTGTTAATAAACACTCACGGTGTGCTGTAATACTACTGAAAAATTACGATCCTCCAATCATCTCTATACTGGAAGCTTAGTTGGCCAGACAGTGATTCATTTTTAATGAATCAAATATTAGGGTCTGGGACACAGTGAGCTCAGAAACTGTAGACTGACAATGTGGATTTTTAAAAGAAAGATGTGCTATAAATGAATATTGCTCATAAATTGCTCTGTATTCTTACTTGAAATGGAGTAAAGGCTTGGCCCCGGGAAACAACATTCATCAGTCCACAAGTGGATAGTGTTGATATTCAGACTAGCAGCATAATCGATTTTGATATTGAGGCCCTGTTTACACCTGGTATCAAGATGCGTTTTGGTCGATCGGATCACAAGACATAGATGAGGGAGATATGTTCCCGTTTACACCTGGTGTTTTAGGTGATGTTAGAAATCAGGAATGGTGAGAGAACATTGTGCTTGGTAAGTTTTTCGTCTTTTAACCAAACTTGGGTCTTCAGCTGACAAAGTTTAAATAGCCTACTGCCTGCGTGCTTCCCGTAATATTTATGCGTTAAGTCGAAGAGTAGGCGGTCTTTCGTGGCTGTTTGAATACATTCAACCACACTACGATCAGCTACACAGCAATCTGGTCGAACCTCTGGAAGTGGTCGAAAGTGGACAAGCTCAAGACGTTTTAGACCCTGTTTACACCTTTATTTAGAGTCGCCAACTTGTGATCCGATTGACTGGGAAGTTTTCACACCTGTAAGTCCGCACCAAGGTCCGAACCAAAATTCATGTTTTGATACATTTTATACATTCGGTAAGTTTTGGTTTGGTTTCACATTGGTTTCGATGTCCTGTCGTCATCATCTACGTGGGCTGCATCTTGACATTGATTGGTTTGTAAACGGACGTGCGTCTGACGTCAGTGTGTTGTCAATTCGGTGGGTAACTTTGACAAGAATGAAAAAAATAAATGACGCATATCGTTGCCACTATACTGTTATTATTACGGCATTACCACCTCAGCAGCACCATTTATACTCGAGGCTGGTTCAAATTCGCCAAATGAATGCATTCGCCTCATTGTGTAAACATTTTATCGTCGCCGACAGGAAAGGAGGAGAAGACTGCAAGCAATCCTGCAGAAAACTTTCTGTAAATGGTCTGAAATTCGGAACAATACAGAAAATGCTTTCACACTAGAAACGAACCAAACCTTTGTTCAGTTTGATCCGGACCAAGACTACCTCTTTTCGTCTGACCAAATTTCGTCTGTTTGGTCTGGACCGTGGTTTGGGGGAGGTTTCACACCTGTAATTTTGATTCGGATCAAACTGAAAAGTTTGAAAATCCGGACCAAACAAGGTGAAAGGGCCCTTAAAACGCATCTTAATACCAGGTGTAAACAAGGCCTGAGTTTGATGTGAGTATCAAATCAATTATTTCCAGTAACACACAGTAGTGGCATGTAGTTCAAATCAGTGTTATTAAACAAACAAAATCTTTGAGTGAATAATTCAATGACTCATATTGGTCGCTGAGAATATTCTTTGTCTGAAGTGAATATTTTTCTTCCCCAAAAAAAAACAGTTTTATGCACAAATTAACATAATCCATTTAATAAGACATAAGTGATTCGATATGTAGTGTAGATTTTTTAATAAAAGACATTTTTAAAAAAGATTTTAGGACAACAATTTCGAAAACATTTAATAAGGGCAAGCGGATGTTTCATGCATCAAATCAAGAGACATGAAGAGAAATTAAAATAGGAAGAATCCAACTAAAATCTGCTATATAAAAGGAAAAGAAAAGCACTTGGTGATTCACTAATTATGAGAAACAAAGACTGAGAAATTAACAATGAAATCAATCGAAACATTAATGAAGGAAAAATCAAAAGACCAATGACCAGAAAGATCAGAGAGAGGCTTCACACAAGGACCAGACTACACAGAACAGAGTCCAGCCAAGGGCAACACACACAATGATACAGGATGACATGGTGACTACTTCTTCAGGGCACTTCAAATGAACTGTTAGCTTATCACATTAACCTCTTCTGTTATCTTCTGTACACACACCAAAGTCAAAGCTGCACCAGCACTATGCACAGAAGTCCAATCACACACAAAGTCAAGAAATAAAAACACAAAATAAATATTTTAGCATTGCCTGGTTTCTTTTTCCTGTAACAGAAAGGCAGCCAACAGGATGGGTTAGCAAACAGGAACCACACGTTGTCTGCTTATCTTTGATTTGTGGCTTTAGTGTTTTTACAGCTTCCCCACAAAACAAATATTTGAACACTTAGGGCACACTTGGAAATGTATGAATGTCATTGCATTAGATAACAAATATCAAAAGTGGTGATGTAATGGAAGTAGCGACAGATCTTTTTTTCTGTATTTTTTTCACATCGGAATGGAACGTTTTATCGAAAAAGAAAAATGTCGGACGAGAACATGGGTCTATTCATCAGTTGTTGATTAGACGAAGGCAGATGAATGTGTGCTGAACAATGTCAAGAAAAAAAGAAACGCATGAATTATTTGTTCACAATAAGATTATATACTGATATTTAACTTGATATACTGTTCAAAATTTTTATGGAACATGAATATGTTCGAAAATCTCTAGCATCATTTGTTTGCACTTGTCACTGTTTGATATTGTATTCAATGTAATGACATTCCTGCGTTTTTAAGGGTCAAACATCATAGTGTGTCAGTGCGTGTTAGACACGTAAACATGCACTGAAACGACTGCATCACAAAACTGATTAAGAGGCCAGCAGACACAACACAAATACATACTCTCTCTTGCAGTGTTAAAATGCTATAAACACACACAATAATCTTTACATGCAATTTCATCAGGTAGGCCTATGCGTGATTGTGTAGTTGGGGGAAGTGTTTACATTCCCCATCTCTCTCTTTATCTTTCTCTCTCTCTCTGGCCAGACTGCTTAATCCAATTACGATGGCTGCTTTTCAGTGTGACATTTGGGATTGCACTTCAATTGCTACAAGACTAACCTGACAGAGAGAGAGAGAAAACGGTGATCCTATAAAGCGATTATGTGCACACCCTTCTGCTGTATGTCAGTCTGATGTGGGATTCATTACTGATGATGGTTGATCCTTGTGACCGCATGGGCTGGCGTGATCGTTACTGATCATCAATTATGTCAAGTCAATTACACGATCATAACTGAACTCAATGATTATCTTTTCGCTAACCACATTATAAAAAGCTAAATCTTTTTTGTTCAGGTGAAACCCCCACTAAACATAGGTTAGTATAAGTTAAATCGGTCTATTCACTGATTTAAGCCATAAATAGATTTAAATAAGTGGGTCTTACACATATACAGAAACACACACACACACACACACACACACACACACACACACACACACACACACACACACACACACACACACACACACACACACACACACACACACACACACACACACACACACACACACACACACACACACACACACACACACACTCGTCACTGGGCCTAGACAAGACAATGACTCTCTGGGCGGGTCGCCTAGCAACAAGATAATACTAAAAATACTCTGTGTGCACTTTCTCTCACTCCAAATACTGTACTAGACCGAGGATAGAAGCTACTTGTGAGAGCTACATTTCTACGCTACCGCTAAATCTGTCTCATTCATTCTTTTTCTGTGCTCTCCATCATTCAGCATGCCAGAGCCTCCCACCAACTCCTTAAATGTCTCACAGAATAATTACACAGCAGTCAGAAACTGATAGACAGACAGTGAACACTGAAAAAGTAACAACTGAAAATTCACTGTGGCAGACATAATAAAACAACCCATACAGATAAATAAAAGTAGTTGCGGTTGTTGCAATTAAGAGTTTTCTCTTTTCATTCACCCTCATTTCATTCTAAACCCATATTTTTAGTCCAAAAACAAACAAAAAGCACTATAAAAGTAGTCAGTGTGACTTGCATGCTATATTCTGTAGACACACTCAGGCTAAACTTTGTGTGAGGAACAGACTGAAAATGTTCCCTTCCACCATATGGTTTCATTTGTATTACTCTTATGGACTACAGTACTTTTGTAGTGCGTTTAAGCCCCTTTTTTTGGAGCTTCACCTGCCCTTATAAAAAAAAAAAGAAGTTTATTCAAGTGCGCTATCAGTAGCCTATACGATTTTTAACTAAAATTTAGAGTATACTTATTTTAGTTGCAATTTTTTTATGTATTTATCAGACAAAATGATCCTTATGTATACTTAAGACCTTAAGTTCATTTGAAGAAAACAGGTATACTTGCAGTTTTACATTTCTTTAAAATGAATAGTTTCAATATGCACTTTCATAAATTAAAAGGTGGGCTAGAAGTTTATAGCTACTAAACTAACTATTACTCAAGTTCACTTGTAGTATAGTTGCAATAATTGTTTTTATTTTAGATTTAAACTAGTTGTGTACTCAAAGTTTACTACACTTATCTGTATACTTTATAAACTAAAAAGTGGGTTAATTTAGTGAAATAGTATACTTATAAGTACATTGATTTCAGTACTTACTTCATTTTCTATATTTAAACTTGAAATATTTATCTGCTTATGTCGGCTTATGTTGTACAGAAAAGAGCAGCATGAACATTCTGCTAAACATCTCCTTTTTGGTTCCACGGGTCATATGGGTTTGGAATGACATGAGGGTGAGTAAATGCTCAGATTTGTAATTTTTGGGCGAAATAAGGGATACAGTGTGGTATACAGTCAGTAAAAGCATTTGTCACCATGTCAGATGTCACATCATGTTAACTGCTAGTGTTTCCTATGGAACATTAATGTCAAGGAGTGGGACCATCATGGGACAAGACAAATACAGATAGATACAGACAGCTAATTACATCAATTACGTGGTTGTTATTTCAAGAGAACATCAGATGAGCTGTTTATTCTTGGTTGGGTTCTCTCTCTCACGCACGCACGCACACACACGTTTAAATTATAATGATTTTTAATGATATTCAGCACCGTCACTGTCATTATTTTCCAATTGCTCTTCTGTCCTCTTTGGGATTGTTCCAGTCCATTTTCCACACTTTTTTTTGAATTTCATTCCTTTCTTCTATTTGCCTTCCCAAAAATGTCAGCCTTCGTTCATGATATATGATTAGTTATGAACTCGACATGCTTTTCAGACCGTATGTCCGATTCTTATTAAGTCCTGAAACATGCTTTTCTTCTTATACAAAAAAATAGTAAGTCCATTCAGTTTGTTTAGTCTGCTCTTAATAACTTTAAGTTCATTTTTGATCACTCTGTTCGTTTAAAATGTCTTTTAAAATATTATCATTACAGTTACATTAGAGTAATACTGACACATAACATAAAAAAGAGTCCAAAAAAGTAAACCCCTTCATTTAGTTACCGAAAGCTCGGATTGGCTCAAACGGGAGTACAAAAAAAGAGAAAGAAAGTAATTTGGTTAGAGGTTTGGAAAAATTTAAGACAGCACTGAGAGACGTATAAGTGTAAGGCAAGGGAACAAGAAATGATGTTTAAGATACTGCATTCAAACTGATTGAAAGGGACAGTTTATCCCAAAAAATTACGGGGAAAAAAACTGTCATCAACATCATCATCGACATTTTTTTAAAACAAATTACTTTTTTTATTCTATGGGAAGCTGTAAATGATGATTTTTTTTATTTTTTTTTGGGTGAACTATCCCTTTAAGGAAGAAAATGGAAAATTACAAAAACTGACTTATCAGACGTAATAAAAGTTAAGATAAATATTGAATAAATACAAAAAAAAAAACGCTCCTTCAGTGGCCATTCATATTCCTCTCAAAAAGCTTAAATAATATGAGGCCTTGCTGCCTTAGAATCCAGGGATGTGGCAGTATGCTTCCAGCGAGGCCAACAGGATATAGATCAGCCAGAGGCAAACGAAAAGCAAGGATGTAAATATCTTGCAAGTCCGTGGACCGCCGAGCTCTCCTCCAGCCACTGAGGGGCGCCGGCGATACATCAGCACACTGACACCCACCACAGCCATCACAGTGAAGAGTGTGACGGAGAAGGCCAGAGAGCCCGGCTCCACGAGGAAGGGTTTGCCTTTGGTACGCCAGTATACAGCAGCAATGGTCCACGCCACACCGATGCCCAGGAAAACATTGACAGCGTTGCTGCCCGTCACATTACCAATGGAGGCGTCAGCATACTGGTCTTGGATGGCAGCAACCTTACTGGCAAAAGTGTCTGTGCAAAAAGAGACAGAATTAAATTATCATCAGACTAATACAATTACAATTTGAACTGCAAGATCTTGTTGTTGAGATGAAATGAAATGAAATGAATGAAAAAGAGAACAGGGTTTGACTGAAAGTTGAAGTGAGAAGAATCAGAAAGAGAGGTCAATGAATGGGAAAGGGGTAAACAAAAGACAGAAGCAAAAGAGGAACTGAGAAAAAAGGAAGAGAAAGAAAAAGGAGGAAGAGAGAAAAAACAGACACGGTTCAGGTGAAGTGCACTGGAAAGAATCAAAGAAAAAACAAGTAGACACACATATAGTACAGACATGTACTGATACACCAGATGCAAACATAACAAACACACACGGCCAAATTCATAAACCTGGTCTATGATGATGAAAAGCGTCTGCTAGGTAATACAGCCGAGCATTTATGTAGAATAACAAGCTGTCTCATTTCAAAGGCTGCGTCCTCCAGAGGTCGCTTTTGTAGGCCGCGTACGTCATTGAGGCCGCTTCATTTCAGTAAACTGACCAAAATATTCCAAAATCAAAAAACTTTTTACGCTTCAGGAATAACAGTCAATTTTATAATGGTTACGGTTCTGAAATAAGGCATCTTTTATGACGTACTGTATGTCACCGACAAATGTGACACAGCTAAAGTGTTATTTTAGTATTGTCTATGTACTATTATAGCATTTGTTCATATTTTGAATGAGCTTTTATTTTTATATTTTTAGTTATTTTTTCTGTTTTGCTTTAATTAATCTTAGTTTTAGTAGTTTTACTACTTTGTTAAACTTTTTCTTTTTAAGTTTTCATCTCATATCTATATTTTATTTTATTTCAACTTTAATTAATGAAAACAATTATTATTATTTTCTTTAGTTGTAGTTAATAACAACACTGGTGATATAGCAACTAGTCAAACACACACACACACGTTCGCTATCTTTGTGGGGACTCTCCATAGACGTTATGATTTTTATACTGTAATAACAGTATATTCTGTTTAATCCCTAAATTAATGAATTCTCTCTGACATGTAAAGGGAAAGGAGAAACTATGTCTCTGTATTATATGGTAACTTGGACACTTACCTGGGACAGATGTCCCCAAGGCAACAAAGACCACGGCGGTGACTGAATCCTTCAGACCAATAGTGCACCCGAAGTGAGAAGCGAGATCTCCTGTGACCGCCGTCAACGCACCGATCAGACAGATGGACACAATGAAGCATGCCCATCCGTTCCAGTACTCTGTTGGCGGGACGAAGGCAAACAGAACCTTCCAGAAGACTGTGAGGAAGTGCATGATATAATCAAAGCAGGACGGAAGACGCTCTTCACCGCTCTCCTCCTCATTGTCATCACCTGAGAGTTCACAGAGAGATGAGGAGATTGGGTTAGTGGGCATTAGAGAGTTAAAACTGTACGGAAATGTGCCTCGTAAAAGAACATCTTTGCACCCTTTTTGTCACTTTTTGTAGAAATTTGTAGCAGCCAACTGTATTGGATCTGACAGCCACATTGTAAATTATAAGTAAAAGATTCCATTATGCTTTGTATGTAAATTATGCTTTTATCTGGATAATGTTTTCAAAACACATAGAGAGTGGGCGTTGATATGCAATGTGTCATGATCCCAGTCTGTGTTCCCCTGGACTTTTATAAATAATCTTTTCTTTTTTTTTTTGTATTTCATGTTTTATTCATGTTTTATATTTGTGCAAAATACTTAATATTATTATCATCGAACCTCAAGGAACATACTTAAAAAACATTTTTTTTTTACAATTTAAAATAGCTGTTTTCCATTTTAATGTGTTTTCAAATATATATTATAATGTATATTTCAGAGAACCAGGGAAAATATCTATTTAAAATGTTTAATATATATTGAAATGTTTGATCATATATTCTAGTGATGGCAAAGCTGAATTTTTAGCATTATTACTCCAGTCTTCAGTCACATGATCCTTCATAAATCATTCTAATATGATTATTTGGTGCTAAAGAAACATTTATTTTCATTTCTTATTTTGCTGCTTAGAAAGAAAGAATGAATAGAAAGTTCAAAAGAACAGCATTTATTTTAAATATAAATATTTTGTAACATTATAAATGTATTTGCAGCCTCTTTTGATTAATTGAATGTGTTCACATTAATGCATATTCATACTTGTACAGGTGCCTCAATGATGCCCATGTGACAAAATGTAAAGGATGAACAAACAGGAAGTAGCTTACCTGCGCTCACAGTAACAGCGCTAACAAACTGCTCTCTCCAGCTACTGCTGCCGACTACCAGAGCCAGGTTAGTCTTCTTAATGAGCTTATCCACCGTATTCTACACACACACACACACACACAAGTCAAGTCAAGTCACCTTCATTTTTTTAGTGCTTTTAACAGTATGGATTGTTTCAAAGCAGCTTTACAGTGATAATAGAAATTAGCGTAACAGTGAAGTTGCGAAGATCATTAGTCATTAACTTAGGGGCCGCTAACACGACACCGTTCAAACAGAAAACCCTTAACACGCTAATCCGTACAAAAAGTGCCTGGTGTCTCGAGAACGCACTCCCTGAAATAGGTTCGAAGGTGCAAACGATTATCCTTTTTCTCTGCGCAAACCTAAAAAACGCAAAGCCGCGAAAACGCCGACGGCGCGCACATGCACATCACGTGTTCGGTCAATTGGTATGCACGTTTGAATACATGTATATGCGCAGGCGTGTAGTCCTTCAAAAATCAACCCTCAACAAACTACTTGTTCAGCCTAATTTATAATACATTTTATTTTTGGTCATTATAGTTTAACGCACACACGCAGCCACATTTTAAAAACTTTTCAAGATCTGCGTTCAGTCTCTGTGCGTTGCACAGTTCAATGCTTTGCTTGGAACTATTTTGTTGGTGGAGAAATTATAATTTATATATATATTGAATTGTTCACACTCACTGAATATTAGCATGGCTGTAGTGGTACTGCTTAAATATTTCACATTAATCACCATGCATTGCTAAATAAAAAAAAATCGTAACTCATTTTGCATTGTTACTCAACTTAAAGGAGATAGAGGAAGTCCTACCTTAAACTCATAGGACTCTTCAATCACCACCTCCAATCGGATATGTTCTCCCAGACTAGGACATCCCATTTTAGCTACTTCCTCTTCATCCGCCCCAATCTCCGGCTTGTTTTCATTAGAGTCCCCTACAGTACACACATACACAAACATGACAAAGTAGACAAAGAATAACAGTATGTTAGAAACATATTCCCTATATATTTCTCCAGCTATAGAATGTAGATATTAAATCTCATGAAGATAATCAGAGGAAATAACCAGGTTCAGTATAACTGTGACTGATGGCTAGATGGAAAGATACACTTCTCAAATTTATAAAACTGACAAGCAGGAAATTTCATAAATCTTATGAGCGTCACTATGCTAATTGAATAGCAAAATAAGGCGTTTATGATTGAAGGGTCATTGGTGGAGAAGGCTGTATGAATAATGTAGAGAATAGTGATGGCCTCCAGTCACACTGCTAACATGAGGTGATATAGAGACAGCCCACTTTTTCCTGAGGTAAAAAACTTCACAGCCTGCAGGTATTAGTGTCTAATACCTTCCTGTAAACATATCTCCTACAGTACACATTATTTACTATGCCAAAGGATATGAAAAGATGCATGCAAAGAGAAAGGGTGAACTAGTTCATTTTCATTCCATTAAAACCACGTCTTTAAGCTTAAAAGAGCATTATGTATTCACTGTTCATCCTGAACGCTCGATTCGTCCACTTCTGTTTTTTAATTTAGCCCTTTTCCTTTCTTTTATCTGTAACCTTTCATCTTTCATTACTTTGTTCGTGTTCTCCTCATTAAATGACCCCCACAATCATTTCATTCGCAGCTTCGACAGCACCGCTCATTTGCACGCTTTATTTATGTTATTGTCTGTGTGCAGCAGAAAGTGGTACAAAGGCAACTGCTGGTGTAAATAAAGCGGGAGACATTCGGCTGTGTCCGTCTGCTGTGATCCAATGGCTAACTAGCAAGCAGTCTCTTATTACCATCAATCCGATTAGCAAAAGTGTGAAATTGTGAGAATAATGGATGGTAAATTGAAGATCCACACACAAAAGATGTCCACACAAAAACGTAACCTTTACTAATGACTAATTTGACCAATTTTGTATGGAAGCTTATTTCCGCCACTGAATAAAACATTTTAAAAGATAAATGCGACATTTTATCGCACGATTGCGAGTTTACAATTCTAACAATGAGAAATAAAGTCAGAATTGCGAGATATAAAGTCGCAATTGCATATTATAAAGTCAGAACTGCGAGATATACACTTACAATTGCGTGTTATAAAGTCCTAATTGCTGAATATAAACACAATTCCTTGTTATAAAGTCAGAATTGCAAGTTTATTTCTCGCAATTGGTAGTTTATATCTCACAATTGCGAGTTTATATCTCGCAGTTCTGAGTTTATAACACGCAATTGCGACTTTATATCTCACAGTTCTGACTTTATATCTCCCAATTGCGTGTTATAAAGTCAGAATTGTGAGATATAAACATGCACAATTGCGAGTTATAAAGTCCAATTCTAAGGACGACTTTTTTTCCTCACAATTCTGAGGTTATAACACGCAATGCGACTTCATATCACGCAATTCTGACTTTATAACTCACAATTGCGACTTTATATCACACAATTCTGAGATAAAAAGTCAGAATTGAAAGATGTAAACTCGCAATTGTGAGGAAAAAAGTCAGAATTGTGAGAGAAATAATTACCTTTTTTATTTTGTGTCAGAAACAAGCTTCCATAATTCTGTTATTCTTTGTTATGGATGAAATTACTTTTTTTTTTTTACATTTTTACAATTTTGCAAGAATAAGAATAAGAGATTTTGCTATACAGGGTTTGCTACGTCACGTCGGTTCAGTAAGTGAATTCTGAGGAAAGTGAATCAGACTGAGCACCAAAACACACTTGTAGCCAATCAAAAGTGAGGGGCGTATACAGTCATGATGGGGGAGAGGCCTGTGTTGCATAGTGTGTTTGTGAATTTGGGGCGGAGCTATCAATATAGGGGTGTGACGCTTTTGGGTAGGGGCGTGTTTGTTTTGGTGATTTCAAATATCAACAGTGTTTCTCAGAAATCGCTTAATGCACCATTTAAATTTAATTCAATTTCAGAAATTTTATTGAAAGGCCTTTCAATTCAGCTCTGAATATTCCATAACTAACAATCAGACATGTTTGAATATACGTGCACCCACATATTTACACAATTTACCGTGTTTTTGTCCAATCTCGAGTAGCACAGGCTCTCCTAACTCAATGCTGAAGGCTTTGTTCTTTTCATACTCTTCATCATCTATAATTTTCACCTCAATTATTTTCCTGTAGAGAGAGAAAAATAGACACAGGAGACACTTAGCTCAAAAACACTGTCGTCGCTTCAAACACACTAACATAATTTCTATTTTAATTACTCTGAATCACATACACAAGCTGTGAAACTATGACTCCAAACAACAAGAATTTCAGTTTAATGAACTCATGTGTATTCATCTGTAATTCACGCCGGGATTTGCATAATCCTGACATACAGTAAACAAGCACACACCCAAAATACATCATTTCATGCAGTAATAATGACGTTTTGTAGTGTTAATGTAAATGCCAATGGGGTGGAAACTTTAAGTACAGGATTGAGAATAACTGCTTCATAATTGATAAACAAATTGAGAAAATAATACAGAGAGATACAGCAGTAACAACAAACTTGAGCTATAATAAGAACTGCACAATAACAAGTACACTGAAACTGGTCGCCACTATCCAGCACAGAAATTATATTCATACTTGCGTGTCATGGTATTATGTGAAGTAGCACAATACACAACTGTTCAAAAGTTCGGGGTCAGTAAGATTATAAAATAAACTCTTTTTGTGAAATATTTAAAATAATATATATATATATATATATATATATATATATATATATATATATATATATATATGTATATGTATAATTTTATTTTTAAATGCAATTAATTCCTGTGATGGCAAAGCTAAATTTAGCAGCCATTTCTCCAGTCTTCAGTGTCACATCATCCTCCGGAAATCATTCAAATATGCTGATTTGGTTCTCAAGTAGCATTTCTTATTATTATCAATGTTGTGCTGCCTATAATATTTTTCGTGGAAACCACTTTTTCAGGATTCTTTGATGAATAGAAAGTTAAAAAGAACATTATTTGTTTGAATTATAAATCTTTTGTAACTTTATAAATGTCTATACTGTCACTTTTGAATTTAATGCATCATTTGTGGAAATAATTATAATATGATAAACTGACCATATTGATTTAATAAACAAATCTGGAGTTAATTATTTTAAATGAATTGATTTATCTGTGAACCATTTACCTGGTGCACAATACATTTGCTGACCTGACTTTTGAGCTGTAAAATGTAAGGTTTTGTAAAATGAAAACAAAAAATGTCCTGAAAAAGCTAAGGAAAATGCAACATTACAATATTCTTATTAAAATGAGAAAATATGCAGAGGTCTAACTAAGTCTACTCACTATAGTAAAATATTTGATTTTGGTTAGGGATATCAAATCTGAGACAGACTGAAAAGCAAGGAGAGAGTAGATGAGTGATATATTATTTAGATATTATATTTTTATTCGTTTTAGAGTCTCAACACTACACACACACACACAAACTGTTTATTTGTGTGTGTATATGTATATAGGCCTATATATATATAAGCCCCTGTGTCAACCTCAAGAAGAACAGACTATTATTGTGGCTGTGATACCTCAGTTTCTCCACTTTCACCACCCACTGACTTCATTATACATTCATTCATCTTTGTTCAATTAAAACTGACAGATACATTAAATTAAAGCAGGCTTAATCAATAACCCTTATCTTCTTCTGTGTGAGGAACAGAGAGAGAGAGAGAGAGAGAGAGAGAGAGAGAGAGAGAGGGGGAGGGAGAGAGAAATAATTTTTTTGAGAGGATAAAAAATTATTTGGTTGACGTTGGGGTTTTCTGTTCTACAAAGAGACGTGCATTCCTATAGTATATAAGCACACTGCACACACTCAGAAGAAAGTGTTCTGAATCCGAAAGTATTACAGATTGCCTCTTTTTAATCTTCCTTCCCAGCTCAGGATTTTTCAACGCTTTTCCTCTCCTCGTGTTTCTCTCAATCCATTAATTCAATGTCAGCTTGACTGATCAACCTTTAGCTTTTATTATTGATGATGTGTGTATTGATTCATGGATCTCCTGAATTCTTCACCTTTCTCTGGCCTCCTGCTCTCCTCTTAACTTTTGCAGCAACTCACTCTTGCATTCCCGCTCACCATCTCTCATTCACCATCTTTCTCTCCTCCCACTAATACATTTCCCCATGCCCTCCATCCCGTTCCCTCCTCCTTCCCTCACTTCGCCGTGCTCTTATTAGATTTTTTTGTGAGTTCTTGAGCTGAATCCAGAAGCTCAATTAAGATCTTGTCAGCTATGTGTTTTATTGCGTTTGCCTGCTGCTTCTCCCTCACACACATTATTCTTTAATGTAAAACAGTAGGAAGAAGAGAGCTGAAGATGGAGAAGAGGTAAAGAAACAAAGGAAGGACAGAAAGTAAGAGAGAGTAGATTCTCTAAGATTGAATCGCGCTGTTTATTACCCATGCTGTCTGTGTTGTTTAAACATCTAATTCTCTAAATGATTTAAGCAAATCGGGTAACAGTGCAAGCATGACCAAAACATCTGTGCTAAAAACTATTTGCTTGCCATCTTTCATGTGCTTTCTGAGTGCTAGGTTGTGTAGGATGCAGCAGATTACATTGTTCTGGTGTACTTTACTGGCACTGAACAGCGTCATGAATGGGAATGAATCTGAAATGGCTCTTTGTCATGTTGAAAATGCTATATATGTTTAAATTTGGCAGAAGCTTTTATCCAAATCAACTTAGATTGTGTCCGAGGTATACATTTTACCAAGTTCATGCGTTCTCTGGGAATCAAACCCATGTCCGTGGAATTGTTGGTGTCATTGAGACAGGAACTTGTGTGTTTTAATGAACTACTGCTTCTGATCAATAAGAAATGTAACCATGGCCTGTGAAATGAACGTACATTTACCACCTGCTTTCAGCACACGTTCATAGCCCAATATGCAATAAATTGTGAATTTAGCTGGATAATGAGACTATTGTTTTCTGAGAAGCTGACTTTGAAGTTGTTTCACAATTGAAGATGACTCATTTATTGAACAGAACTGAATCAACACTGAACTAACTTGAGCTGAATAATGAGATTATCTTCTGTAGATCTGCTTTACAGCAGAAATTTAATTTGTTTCATAACGGATTAATTTAGCAACATTCTCACTGTTATTTACCTATTACTGCTGTAAGGTTGTTGTAAGGTGTTAAAAAAAGAGACTTGACTTGAATTTTATGATCGTTATTAGAGGGGTAGTTCACCCAAAAATGAAAATTATGTCATATACTCACCCTCAAGTTGTTCCAAACCTGTATGAATTTCTTTCGTCTGCAGAACACAAAAGAAGATATTTTGAAGAATGTCAGTATCCAATCAGTTGATGGGCCCCATTGACTTCCAAATAGAGAGAGAAAAATACTATGAAAGTCAATGGGGCCCATTAACTGTTTGGTTACCGACATTCTTCAAAATATCTTCTTTTATGTGTAGCAGAAGAAATCCATACAGGTTTGGAACAACTTGAGGGTGAGTAACAGAATTTTCATTCTAAGGAGAAGTATCCCTTTAATCAAACAGATGTAGGCTATAAGATGTATCCGGTGAGATCTTAAAATCCCATCATCAATTATCTTTTGTATTGCATTACTGTAGCTCAAACAGTAGAGTGTGGTGCAGTCATTTGAATCCTTCATTGACACATGAAATTGAAATGGTAACTCAAACCGAAGCAAGATACAGTATTAATGCTGCATGTCATACAGACAAGCTAGTATTAATATTTGCTATAGAACATCTCTCTTTCACTCTCATTTATTTTTTATTTTTTTATCTGATTGGTTCTTTAATAGACATGTTTGTAGAAACTTTTCGCAATTATCGGTCAAAGAGCCTTACAACAGACTATAAAATTGTTAAAAACTGTACAGTGCAACCAATTTTTGGCACTGAAATAACATACGCAAAAGTGAAATTGCCCCAGTGAGTTTCATTTTGCCAAGGGTGTTAGCTATAAAAAGGTATGTTGAGTGTTTTCTCCACTTCAACTGCATTTTGAAGCATTAATGAGCTCCTTCTCTAAGTGCGGGTCCTAAAACTATCCACTTTCATTTTCTTGAGTGTTTTCATTTAAAAAAAAACAAAAAAACTCGAAGCATTAAATTAAACTGAGATGAGATTCATCTTCAATGATACAAAGGCACCTTCAGCTAAACATTTTGTCCCCATATTTGCCTGAACACCACACACACACACACACACACACACACACACACACACACACACACACACGCTAATAATCAGATAATCAGAGCCTATTCTGCCTAATGAAAATTCTGCACATAACTACCAGTCCTATCGTGATGATTAGCAGGCTGTGGTTACAATTAATAAGAGACAAGGACCGACGTGTTCAGTACATTGAACTGTGTACATAGTTTAATTAATGCAACTCACACACAAGTGGAAGCTGATTAATAAAGATAAATGCTACACACCAACCTGTAATTACATGATCGGAGGAAAGGATTGATTAACTTTCATTATTATTAGCATATCATTATTTAGGAACTCATTTGTACAGTGTACAGCAGTTCCTTAAAAGCCAAAACACACATATAATTTAGGTAATAAAAAAACGACATAAGCCAGTACTACATAAGGTTAAGGTTGGTTTGGATGGATGACCACAAATTACTCAAGTTAACACTGCAGTGTGTCATTTGTGCCATAAATAAAAATATTATAAATCACTGTTTTCGAATAGGTTTTACCCAATACCAGCTCTCACACCACCACCTGACTGAAAGTTTGGACAAAGACCCCCTAAATCACGCCACTGGTAGAACCAAAAGATGATATATTGAACCGCTCGAATATAGCAAAGTTCTGAAAGTGGCACCGAGCCACCATGTTTCCACTCTTCAGGAAATCAGCTTATGAATAGCTTATTTATAGTTGTCTCTGCACATTAGCCTGGGATAGGAGAAAGTATTTTAACATCGAAAAAATTACACACTTCACCTTTAAGGGTGACAAAGCTGAGGGCAGATGTGATAGTCTGGGTCCAGAGAACCCTCTGCAAAATAGTCATGGATGTTTTCAGTCATTGTGTTACACAGTCAACAAATTCCACAAATTGACACCATAAAGAAAGAAAGAAAAAGATAGTTCTTCCCAACAGATGTGAAATAAAGGGGATTTCAATGGCAGTCACTCTGAGAAGTATTGGCTTGACAGAAGCAGTCAAAGAATCAGAAGCAAAAGAAGGGAAATGTGCAGCTTTCATATGAACTGAAAAGTGTCAGACTGAAAAGGTTTGCCCACTACTGCAGAGTAGAGAAAAATACAGTGAAAATGTCTAAAGAAGAATTACATTTACAAAAACAGATTTGTGTGGCCATGGTACCATGGTAATACCTTAGTATTCTTTGACGTACCTTAAACTATTGTTTATGAATTCAGTAATCATTCTAGTCATGGTTTATGGGTCAGTCTTAAAGGGGTGGTAAAATGCCCTTTTCACAAGATGTAAAATAAGTCTCTGATGTCCCCAGAGTGTATATGTGAAGTTTTAGCTCAAAATACCCCACAGATGTTTTTATATAGCATGTTAAAATTGTCACTTTTTGAGGGTGAGCAAAAACACACCATTTTGTGTCTGTCCCTTTAAATGCAAATGAGCTGCTGCTCCCGGCACAGAGGGCGGAGTTACAACAGCTTGTGTCCTTTTACCTCACACAGACATGCACTGAAAATTTCAAAAACCTTTAGCCTTTTATGTTCATACCGGAGTCAGACAAAGATAGAGAGACTCAGGAAGAAGTGACAACATGTAGAATGCAACTGGACATGTCTGAATGGTTAGTTGATGAATGTATGTAGCTTATGTGTAGTTATTGATTAGTATATTCTGTCTTGATAATCTATAAATTGTGTTCCACAGTCCTTAAAAAGTTGTAGTCCTTAAAAAGCAATTTCTTTAAAAGAAAACATCTTCCTTTGCTTTGCATTTTAAGCATTGTAACTTTGCAGATGTTGTTTATGCTCAAACAGCAACATTACACACTAACTAAAGTTAGAAAAGGGAAATCATAATCAACCCCCCCTTTAAAATAAATGAGTTTTTCCAACTTACAAGATGTAAAGTCATACATTTAAAAGTAAATTAACTTAATCATCATGTATTAAACAACCTACTTTGAACTTTTTTGCAATTAAAAAATTCTAGCTTTTGATATTGCTAACTACCAGTGGTGTAGCAAGCAACCTTGAATGGAATACCTCATCCTAAAAACCACCAGAACCAACAGTGGAGACTAGAATGGTAAAAATGGCGGTTATTTTCATCAGTTATTTTGTCAACTTTTGTTAGATCTAGCATTCTGCCTGCCATTCAGACACAGCGATGAAGTAGTTCAGTAATATTGCATTTATTTGAATGAATTTGAGAGAGAGATTGTTTATGTGTGAATTACCTTTGTCTATGCATCTCTATTAAAGCTTCAGTTGGTAACTTCTGATTTTTTTTTTTTTTACATATTTGTTAAAACTGTCATTATGTCCTGACAGTAGAATATGAGACAGATAATCTGTGAAAAAAATCAAGCTCCTCTGGCTCCTCCCAGTGGTCCTATTGCCATTTGCATAAATAGACCGCTCCCGTCAGAAACAACCAATCAGAGCCAGGAGGAATGTCTTAGCAGTGTCAATCAAGCTTGTGTACGCGCTGATCACACCCCTCTCTTGCACAGCGCGTACTGTCGTTCAAAATAAAGATTGCCGGTGTGCCGCAGCTGTGCTAATGTTGGGCAAACAACCAAAACTGCCAATTTCTCGAGTGGCACCTGCTCATACAACAAAGACGGGTAAACGGAAAAAGACCAATGACGATAGACAAGTGAAAAAGAAAGAATTAGACAGAGCCAAAATAAAACGAAGGTAAACATCGGAGCAGCTTTTCAGAGGTGGAGGGAGCTAGCGTTACGTGTCCTGAAAGGATTAAATACCGATGCAGAGTTAGCCATATTTCTGCTTGACAAGCAAGTATCCCTGTTTGATTTGTTTCATTTTATAAGAACTACACGCTGTGGGGGTGAATTCCTCGTCGGAGCCCATTGACTCGGTGTCAAAACTCTAGCCGCATAACATACAGATAAAATGTCACGCACTGTCCAAAGCAACATTTGAATTGCTAATTCACTGGCTTGTCATGTTGCTGAAATGTTCTTATCAAACCTTATAGCTATTTATAACTTATAGAAAGAGTGCAACGTTATAAAGTTACATTACATGTATTGCAAAAATACGAGGACCAAGTTTGTAGTCAAAGTATGGGCAGGCCATAGTCAATGTAAAGCATATTGTTGATGTTTCGTCCCTACCAGTGAATGTGCATAACTGTTTATCCGCCGTCATCGGTGGCCCTGCTTAGTAAGTGCTTACTAGCCTGCGCGTTCACGGAGGAGCTGTGGAGGGAGGGCTGTTACTAGCGCAGCAACAAGCAAGGGGGAGTGACCTGTAAGTTGTGCTTGTTCAAATTTTCAGGCCAAGTCAACGTTTTCTAAAAACTCCCTACTGCAGCTTTAATAGTGAAACTGTGTGTTGAATTATTTTAAAAAACAGCGACGTTACCACCTCATTGCTGAGAAATATAATGTAGCGTTTCAGTAGTGAAGCTATTTTGGGAATAAAAGGGCAAAATTGACAACAGGTTTCTGTGCTCCTGAATGTTTCTGTGTGTGCGCTGCATGATCTCTGATCTCTGTCTATATGTGTGCGATATGCAGTTGGGGGTAATCTAAGTAGGCGAAAAACAGTATGTGACAAAAGTAGTATGTCCGAATTCACAGTACTCATAAAAGAGTAGGAGCAGGATGACCTACTACTTCCAGCGAGATTCTGAAGTGTGAATATGATGGACAATTTACTATCCCATGAGGCTACTATACCATATACTTTGGTAAATTGCCTGTATTGGCAAAGTGTTTACAAGCTTGCTAAATAAAATATGATATATGTTTGTGCATGTACATAAAAGGCCTTGAAGTGCTTGAACCCCGATAATTTGAAAATCTGGGTGGGATGGGCTTTTAATGGATAACGTAATGTAATAAAATGTTATGGTTATGTTATGTTATGGAATGATGCCTTTTTATATAGGATTTCTTGAATAATGTGTAATGACTGAAATTACAAGGGACACGTTTTTCACCATATTGTGAGAATGACCCATATATTAACTACCATCTGATCCCATCACTGTACTCTGGTACTTCTGTATGTAAAGAGGTCATATTACGACAATGAAAGCCTATCACAAAAACAAGTGCCAGTGGACACAAAAATAGATACATATTGGCAAACACATGCTCTGATTTCATACTTTAACTATTCTTTGGACAAATGCAATATTGTAAGAAACAGAGACAAGAACATAAACTGTACACACACACTTTCAGACAAATATAAATAAATAACTCTGAATTAAGTTCTAATCTCTTGCTCATACTGAAGTGTAGCGGTACACACATGTAAGCATAGTGTCATGTGACCGTGCAGATCTCTCCTTGAGCCAAACATACAGAATGAGTTAATGCAACATCGCTTTAATTAAAGTGATGAGTGTTCAACATAAATAACCTTCAGCACGCAAATATGGAGGTCATGGCATCAGATATACAATTAAAATGCATGTAATTTCCATGTAATCCATAAAGCCTCAAATCAAAATGAACATCAAATCAAAAACACTTCTGCAATTATTATTAACATGGTAATGCAATCTACTTTTTCATCACAGGGGGTGAGTGTGCATTGAGATGATTGTTTATTAAGAGACGAGTGATTTGATCACATCCTCTTATAATTACTTCCACATAGGGTTGTCAATCGCATACAATTTAAAAAAAAGTTTTATCTGAAAATATTGTTTAATAGAATGTCATCATTTGCATCCTGCTCAGATGCAATTTCTAAGAATTTTAAAGGTTTATAAAAAAATAACACTTTAAATCGACAATCTCTAAATTACATTCATTCTATCAGCTAATAGTGTCGTGTTTGACCTGTGTTTCTTTTGCTTCAGTTGGACTGAGTTAGTTTAGCACTGTTCTCAGTGCAGTTTCCTGTGTTCTCTTTGTTCGTGCTCTTCTGTTGCCATGGTTTTTGATTTGCCCTCATGTGTCCCACTGAGTTTTAGGCAGGAGACGTCGATGTGAGTATTTTCCATAGACAGTATATAAGATGGACACAGCGACCCCATAGATTTCAACGGAGAAAAGTGAAGCCCATTTGAAGCACTCACTTCCTGATCGCCAGGCGAACTGCGCAGACTCAAACTGATCTTGACGACGTAGATGTGACGTGGGTCTTCTAGTAGCTGTGCCGAGAGAAATCTGAATCATTCCCTTCCGAATTTCGCAGAGACGGAGAGCGTGATTATTAGTTGTCAATGAGCTAGCAGCATGAGCAACTTTATGAATCTCTATGGGCTTCTCCCTTGACTTTATGCCTCCACGTCCCCCCGATTGCTTGTGAGCTTCTCCGCCAGTCTATACGGTAATTTCTCTACAGTGCGACAGAGAGTCGCGTGGGTATGACGCAATCGTTAGCCTATTTTTTACAAAAACAGCTTCTACGAAGTCATAACGTAAGATACAAAGTAATGGAGCCTTTTATACATTGTCGAGTTTCTTTAGAAATAAATAATGGACAAATGGAGTCTTTGGACGCTTCAGATGTAAAGTTATTCGCTGTCAAAGTGACACAAAAATGAATGGGAGTCAATGGAATGCTAACAGCAGGTGAAGTTCTGCTGCAATGGCGGCTCCCGCGGAGGCTTCAGTTTCCGGCGGATGGATTACCCCCTTGGTATTTTCGGGATTCTGATTGGCTAACGTGGGCTCGAGCTTCTCGTTACACTGCCACCTACAGGTTTGGCATGCTCTTGATGGCATATACACGGGTTCGTGTAAACTAACACTTTTCTGAAAACTGACAGGTGCGCACAATGTTATTTTCGAAAACGGAGAGAGGTGAAATGTCCGTTTATGAAAATAGCCGTCCACGTGTAAAAGTAGCATTTCTCTCTCTGTATTTATAGAGCTCATTTACAGGCGTTCTTTGCCAGACCTCATCTTTTAAAAAGTGGTTGTTCTGTATTCTGTGTTTTCGTTTCCTGAATTCCGGAAAAGAGTAATTTTTTATTTGTTTTCAGTAAAAAACTGCTTGCAAATAGATCCAGCGCTTTTATTTCCGTTTTTATTGCAACCATTGTCACCTGACAAATGAGTTTGTTTACATTTGCATGGATTGGGCGGAAATGACAGGGCAGTAGTTTCTTTCAGTTTTTCCCCTTTGTTTGTTCTAAAACACTGTTCATGGTCATTCATCACTGGAAACCAAAATTAGATCGCTCGCGCTAAACATTTAATCTTTGAGTGTTCGCACCCGGGAACAATACCAGTCGACACTATTATGAGTAAAAGTTTTGGTAAGTGTCCAGAGTCACTCAGAGCAGACTGGTGGGAGTGGCCTCGGTTGGCAACATGCCCAGTGCATTTTGGGTGTTAAGGTTTTCTTGCCTATTTATCAAAAGGGAAATTTTTCCCTGTTTTCTCTGGTCAGGTAGCATCGGTTAAGCGTCTGTTTGTTCAGCAAAACACGACGTGTGCTTGAGAGAGAGACATGAGGTCGTGCAGCTTTATATATCATAGATGTGATGCATCCAGGCAGGGCAATGGAACTGAGATATTCATCATTTATGAGTCGGTCATGTTCTCCAAATTTCACCACCTGCTCCCCGCTCTAAACACACACACACGCACGCACAGCAGACACTGAAACCAGGGCAGAGCTGCTCGGGGCAGTCCACACACATGCGCTCTCCTCCCTCATGATGAATGTGACACATCTTGGGTGGAGTAATTGATCAAAAAGTGTCAGCAATGTAGATTTAGGCAGTTGCATTCAGTCATAATTTAGCCTGTTTTCTGCTGTCATGAATGTGTTTTTCTATCTGACGCTCCCTGAATAACAGCTTTCTAATTAAAGAACAATGACGAGCAACTTATGGCTGGCACGGGCAGTATCTCTGAACATTACACTAATGTTGTGGAACCAGCATTTAAGCTTGTAAGACAAAAGCGTTATTCTCAACCTTGCCAGTCAGTATGTCTGCTACAAGCCACACAATATCAAATGATGTGTATGTACTAGTGATGTAAAGTGATAGTAAAACTGAAAGTAAAACTGATTCATTTTTGAGAACTGGTTATTTCAGACGGTTCGTTTCAATGAACTGGTTCAAAAAAACAATTCATTGGTTCCTACATCATCACACAATGATGTCACTATGCATTGCTTTTAGAACAACTTATTTACATTTTCAGAAATAATAACACTGAAACTGTTAAATGTAATCTTTAGCAAATCTCAAAGTGAGTAATAATTTCTCATACTGATACTGTACATATATACTACATCAGGGGTTCTCAACTCTGGCCCTCCAGATCCCCTTTCCTGCAGAGATTAGCCCCAACACTAATCAAACACAGCTGAACAAGCTAATCAAGGTCTTCAATCTTCAATCAAAAGACTGTTTCTCAATTCCAAGAACGCAACGTTATCGTGAAGACCAGTCTTGACAGGCTACCTTGAAAGAATGAACACGGAAGGATGCAAGACACAGAACGCATCCTTGTGAGAATTGAGATGTGCTGTGATCTTGTTGCTCAACTGACCGCCCCAGCATATTACAAGTAGCGACTAATGCACAATAAATACAACATACATGTAACATCACAAACAAATGTCATGACCTATTAAAACTTTTATTTCATAGTGTTATAGACACTCATTTTCACAAATACACATGGTAATCTGAAAATAATGTATGTATTTTTAATTGTATGCTTTGTCAACTTTAAGATTATTTTTCTTTTATTTATTTACTTACACTTAAATTAGGTCAATTTAGTCCCAAGTAGTACTGAAACAGTACACTTAAGTATACTACTATAGTACATTGATACAGTATTAGTATACTTACTGCATAAAGTATACTTAAAATATACTTGAATTTTAATGAACTTATTTTTGTATTTCATTACAGCCTAGATATCATCGAATTTGTCATAATCAGTGTTGGGCAAGTTACTTTTAAAAAGTAATTACAGTTACTAGTTACTTCTTCCAAAAAGTAACTAAATTAGTTAGTTACAAATTATAAAAATAACTAGTTACTTCAGAAAGTAACTATTGCGTTACTTTCAAGTAAATGTTTAAATGCTCAAATGTGACCCCACCTCCACCCCTCTTTAAAGGAACTTAAAATACATATGCATGTTCAATTATTTATGATAAATCTGAATATTATATGAAATGGACACTTACAATACATTATGAAAAGAAACAATTTACACAAATCTAAACTATTGTAATGTTGCTATTGTAATATTGTAATATTATATATGAAACGGACACTTACAAAGAGAGACTAGCCTCCAATCAAATGCCATGTATGTAGATATTATGTTGATATAGTGGATCGATACAAATAACACATTAGATGGTTTGGAACTTTTGATATTTATTGCCCCTCAACGGGCCACAACTGGGAAAAATGTAATTATGCTTGTTAAGCACTATACCAAAAAGAAATAACAAATATATACACTCTTTGTAGTGCAAAGAAAACAAAACAAAAACTTCAGACAATTGGTAGGCTAGATATACTGTACTTCAAGTATTTTCTTCCTCGAAAAAGTAGAACAGTAACAATATGAGGTATACCAAGGAAGAACAGTAAAAAAAAGTATTTGCCTCTCGGTTCAAACCGGTTTCACACTGCACGCGTTGCAGAGCAGCACGGATTTTTTTCACTACCCATGTTAACAGATTAGAGCATTCACATTGACCGCACGCAGAGGTGGTGCGGCATGTGCGTAGCTGAGCAGAAGCAGCAGTGCCGCGATCGTTTCGGCGCAGAGTCTATTTTTGCCTCCGGGACCATAAATAGACATACTGTATCACGTGCAGTGTGAAACTGGTGTCAGAGATCTAGTTGGTCTGATAAATAAAAAAAACAGCTTCTATTATAGTAACGCGCCGCATTTTTTTGCAGTAATGGTAACGGCGTTATTAAGATGGGAAGAGTAATCAATTAGATTACTCGTTACTGAAAAAAGTAACGCCGTTATTTATAACACAGTTATTCCCATCACTGGTCATAATTGACAGCATTTTACTGTGTTAAAGATTAGCCGACAGGCTGTCGATTCCTTAAATAATCAGTTGTTTACCCACAAAAGCAGTTTATTCAATATAGTTAAGCCTCTCCTCCAATGATATCCATTTAAAAAAGGCCTCTGATCTCATTCCCTGCGCACTGTAGCTTTACAGGTTTTTTTCTTTTTGCTAATCTTGGAGCCTTGCCTTAAAGCAGATTTGCTAGAAAGTTACAGACAGGTGAGTATGGTCAGGGTAGGAGCTAAACTCTACAGGAAAGTGGATCTACAGGCCCAGAGTTGAGAATACCTCTGTACTACATTTTAATGTAGTGTTACCTAATGTAGCATTTAAAACAAGTGATTTTAGTGTTAAGAGATCTAAACAGCAGTGAAACGAGAGAATTTTCAGAACTTAAATACATGAAGGACAAACAAAGGAACGTGTTGCATAAGCTTGTTTTGAGCACACAAAAAAATTAATGGCACCTCTCTAACCACAAAGTGTCTAAGACCTAATTTTTTAGAAAATGTAAATGTGAAGCAGAAAGATTGAGAAGCTTACTGCAACGTGGTGTAAAAAAGAGACAAGTCCTTGAGGATGATCCATTTGATTGACGAAGTCAAGTGGTTGTTACGGAGGAAGGTCTGTTTCTGAATATCCCAACTTTCAAAGAGATTGTCAGGAAGTTATTACTTGTTTGGGATGTGTTGACAACAAAGAAAATGTAAGAGAGAAGACCAGGATAAATTATAGATGCTGTAGGTATTTGCTTTGAATCAGTTGGAGACAACTGATTCAACTTTTTTTGTCTTCAGGGAAAATCAAGAAGTTCTCAGTTCGGAGTTCTTGAAAAGGATGAAAAGGTAGATAATACTATGAACTGGTTTAAGGGCCCAGCTCAAACCAGTCCAAATATTCTCTACCTTCTCATTCATGTGCAAGTGTTGCTTCTAGAAGTGTCTAGCAAAGGATAGATGAGATTGTTTAGCTCTTTAGCAAGGGTGGATAAGTGGAATTAGGCGTGCAACAGACAGGGATCAAGATAGGAGCATATTATGTCTGGCAACTGGCCGAACAGAGAGCATCATATACATTGATGTACAGACACTGGTCTGTTCTTTCAACATCTGCCCTCACACACTGTTTCTGTCTTCTGGAGATAGTCTCCATTGTCTTTGTCCAAATTATTCTACGCTCAACTTAGAGGAGGATGAAGACCGCAATAGCAACAGCACAGATGAATAGAGTAAATATACAGATGACGATTAACAGATGATTTATTAGAGGGTGTGAAGGAAATTGGATTATTAGACAAATTACTACAATGATACACCCTCACAGTCCTTAGTTAGCAGACGGAGTGATAACACTTAGAGAAAACTATAATAGCCACTCCTGTCAATACTGCCATTTATGATTCTAAACAACATACTGTATACGTATTACTGGGACAGTTCCTCTGGAGCAGCCTGGCGATTATGCAATGATAATTGTTCATGCAGGTTTCAATCTACAGTCTTTCACCTACTGTACACTAACCCTGCAGTGAGAAGAGGCCACATAATACACAACCCTACACTTTAAACTTTATGAAACTGTAGCTATGGACTGTTCCACTAATGTTCTCGACTAATATGGAGTAAAACATCTGTCTTTCCCTCAACTTTCTTCATCTAAATGAAAATAAAACTGAGTTTATTCTGTTCGGCCCCAAGGATAACTGTGATTATGACCTTGACCTCGGCCCTCTCACCCCTTATAACTCAAAGTGCGTTAGGAACTTGGGCTTCTTATTTGATTCAAATTTAAAATTTGATAAACAGATTTCTGCTGTAGTCAAATCATGTTTTTATCAACTCCGCCTTCTCAGTAAAATAAAATCCATTCTCTCAAGAAATAACTTAGAAATAGTCATTCATGCGTTCATTACCTGTAGACTTGATTACTGCAACTCATTGTATGGCAGTACTCAGGCATCTATCTCCCGCCTACAGCAAGTTCAGAACGCAGCCGCTAGATTACTTGCAGGGAAGCGTAAGTTTGACCATATAACACCTGTTTTAATGTCCCTTCACTGGCTACCAGTCAAGTACCGAATTGAGTTTAAAATCTTATTATTTGTTTACAAAGCTTTGAATAATCTGGCACCGCAATATTTAACTGAACTTTTGGTTCCTTATACACCATCTAGAAACCTGAGATCCGGTGACCACGGCCTCCTAACAGTTCCTAAAGTAAAACTAAAAAAACGTGGCGATCGGTCTTTTGCTGCCGCTGGCCCGAAGCTATGGAATAGCCTTCCGATGTTTATTAGGCATGCCCCGTCTATTTACATTTTTAAAACTCAGCTAAAGACTCATTTATTCTCCATGGCTTTTAACACTATATAACTATTTCTTGCTATATTATTACTGCTCGCTTGTTCTTATTTTTTGTATTATATTTGCATGCTGTATCTGTTTTACTTGTTCTACTGTGTTTATTTGATTGCTTGTGAAACACTTTGGTCAACCTCGGTTGTGTTTAAATGTGCTATATAAATAAATGATTGATTGATTGATCTGCATTGCTGGGAAAAGATGTCCAAATATATTTCGGTGAAGGGTGGCTTTCTGTGTCCTTGCTTTGGGTGTGTGGGTAACACTGTCACAGGTCGAGGTGGGCCAAGCCAGACTGCACCCACCCCTGGACCAGGATCACCCTGAGGAGCGCGTCAAAGGAGGAGGCAGGAGACAGGAATAAAAAAATGACAACTTTATTTAATGTCTAAAAGCAATTTGAAAATCCTATCTAAAATCCTCTTCCTTCCTCTTCCTTCCTCTTCCCAAGGATCCAAGGCAACGCCGTGGTAAGTTTATGGACAGGTAGGTATCGCCGGTGAGTAGGTAGGACAGGGCTCACTTCCTTCTGGCGCTGGTGCCAGACTCACAGTGGTGAGTGACGAACAAGGTGGGTATCCCAGATGAGTAGACGGTCGGAGCTCACTTCCTTCTGGCGCTGGTGCCAGACTCACAGTGGTGAGTGACGAACAGGTGGGTTGCAGAGCTACAACAGACTCAAGTCACAAGCTGAGCGGGGCTTTCGCTGGGGCAGACAGCATAACACTTCAAGCAGAGGTAGACCGTTCTCACATGTGTTGCAGGGACAGAGTCACGAGCTGAGCGGGCCTTCGCTGGAACAGACGGAATCACCACTTCGAATAGAGGTGAACAGCTCTCACATGGGTGGCAGGAGACAGGGTCACAAGCTGAGCAGGGCTTTCAATGGGTGGCAGGAGACAACGTCACAAGCTGAGCAGGGCTTTCACTGGAACAGACAGAATCAACACTGCAGATAGAGGTGAACAGCTCTCACATGGGTGGCAGGAGACAGAGTCACAAGCTGAGCAGGGCTTCCACTGGGATAGACAGCATAAAACTTCAAATAGAGGTGAACAGCTCTCACATGGGTGGCAGGAGACAGCGTCACAAGCTGAGCAGGGCTTCCACTGGGACAGACAGCATAAAACTTCAAATAGAGGTGAACAGCTCTCACATGGGTGGCAGGAGACAGCGTCACAAGCTGAGCAGGGCTTTCACTGGAACAGACAGAATTAACACTGCAGATAGAGGTGAACAGCTCTCACATGGGTGGCAGGAGACAGCGTCACAAGCTGAGCAGGGCGTTCACTGGAACAGACAGAATCAACACTGCAGATAGAGGTGAACAGCTCTCATGTGTAGTGTGCACACGGGGGCTTTCCCTTCTGACATCCAACAGGTGACTACAATCGATCTCACTAGGCTCTTATGATGAACGGTAGACCAGCATGACACTTGGGGAGTGCACGGCGATTAAAAGATAAATCTTCCACACACACACGACAGTCTAACTCCAAACATGCAACGTGATGGGAAACGTCAATTCCAGCACTGCAAATCCACTCTTCAAAGTGCAAAATAAGGCCAACACTCACCCAGAGGTCTTGATCTGAAGAGCCGATGATAGTCAGAGTTGGGACAGATGTGGTGAATAATTTCCTCACCACTACAAGCGGGCTTCACTTCGCTGTTTGCAACGGTCAAGGGAGAGGCTAGAGATCGACAAGGAATCAGTATATTTCACTCAGTGCGATGTATACAACGTGATCCGAGCACTCCAAACCAGTATCCAATTTAGTGTAGAAAACATGCGTTTATGAGATTCAATTTGTCAATCACTCATCTCACTCTTTTCCAGTCCAGGCGACGAATTCCACTCTTCAAAACTGCCCCGGCGGGAACACTTCTCTTGTGGAATTAGTTCCGGGGATTATTTGTCACCCCGTGACATACCCCCCTGCCAAACCGTTCTAGTCCCGAGAACGGTCTCCAGTCACCCAGTCTCCGTACCTGGCTGGAGGCTGACCCCGATTCTCTCGTTGCGAACGTCGGGGTGGAGAGATGGGTGCTTCAGGTCGTGGTCCTAGGCCTAGGCCCCTCGGGATCACTGCCCATCCTACCAGCGGGGGCGTCCAAGTCGTCTCGGGCGGTGGGTTCTCTACCACTGGCTTTGGGTAATTCGGGCAAGGGCGGATCAGGTTACGGTGTAGCACCCGTTCGGGGCCCGTCTTCCCTTCGGGCCGTAAGGCATACACAGGTTGGTCCGGATGGGGTTGTCGCTGAACGACGTATGGCTGGGCCTCCCATCAGTTGCTCAATTTTCCCTTCCCTTGTCGGCGATTGTCCCGTAGCAGCACCCTCTCCCCGGGCAGTAGCGGGGCTTCTCGGGCCGTCCTATCGTACAGTCTCTTGTTCTTTAACGCCGCCTGGTTAATCCGGCCAGCGACCTGTTCATATGCGGACTGGAGGCGTCGGTGGTGGTTCGCTACCCAGTCGGACAGACTACTTCCCTCTTCTCCCCCAGTGGTTCCCATAAGCATATCCATTGGGAGCCTCACATGTCGGCCGAACATCAGGTAGGTAGGGGCATAACCGGTGGTACTGTGTATGCTATTGTTGTACGCCTGCATCACTGCTGGGAGCCGATCAGCCCAGTGGCCCTGCTGCTCTTCCTCCAAGGTTCCCAACAAGCCCAGCAAGGTTTGATTGAATCGTTCACACCCCCCGTTCCCTTGAGGATGATAAGGGGTCGTGTGGGTCTTCTTACATCCGTACAGTTGGCATAATTCATGAATCAACCTTGACTCGAAGTTGGCCCCTTGGTCTGAATGGAGGATTTCCGGGCATCCGAATGGCTGGATCACGTACTTCCAGAGGGCGTTAGCAGTGGTCAGGGCAGTTTGGTCCATAGTGGGGATGGCCCAAGCATGTTTAGTGAACAGATCGGTGACAACGAGAATATTCTGGATCTGGTCCACCGGCCGTCCCAGAGTGAGGAAGTCCATTGCCACCATGTGCAGAGGTGCCCTGGCCTGAATCGGGACCAGCGGTGCCCGCGCCTCCCTCCTGGACTTGAACAAGGTGCAACGTGGGCATCTCTGGAGGTAAGTCCTGGTGGTACCCTCCATCCCAGGCCAGTAGAAATGTCGTCTCAACAAAGCCAATGTCCTCTCCTGCCCTTGATGTCCCATCCTAGCATGGTACGCCTCCAGTAAAGCCTGCCATCGACCTTCAGGGACCACGATCTGACAGACCTCTTCTCCTCGGCCTGGGTCCTAATGCGTCCTACAGAGCACCCCATCCCTCAAATAGAGCCTTTCCCTCTGTCCCAGCAAGCCTCGCACACTCCGGGTCTGAGTTCGACGTTCCGCCCCCTCGGGCCAGATCTTCTGCTCCAACCATGTCCGTACCCGCAGCACATCCCCGTCTTCGCCCTGCCACAGTCTCCAGCGTTGTGGGTCCCACCCCCAACACGGAGGGGGGTCCTCGGGTGTCTGCCCTGGTGCCTCTACAACTCCCACCATTAATCCCTCGTCGGACCCCAGTTCTGGGGTCGGTGTATGGCCTGCCGATCCTTCACCTGGTAACCTGGACAACACGTCAGCGTTGGTGTGCTCTCTACCTGGCCGGTACTGGATCTGGTAATCGAAGTTGGCCAGTTGCGCCACCCAGCGTTGCTCCACTGCCCCTAATTTGGCCGTTTGTAGATGCACCAGCGGGTTATTGTCCGTGACAACCCGTACCTTGGCTCCCCACAAGTAGTCTTTAAATTTCTCGCCCAGCGCCCACTTCATGGCCAGTAGCTCGAGTTTAAAAGAGCTGTAATTTGAGTCATTCTTCTCTGCGGGGTGTAAGCTTCGGCTTGCATAGGCGATCACTTTCTCCTCTCCCTGTTGTTTCTGCGCCAAGACGGCTCCCAACCCTAGTTGGCTTGCATCGGTGTACAGGATGAATGGTTGAGTAAAGTCGGCAAAGGCCAATATTGGGGCTTGTAAGAGTTCTTGCTTGAGCTGCTGGAAAGCGGCTTCACAGGCTGGGTCCCATTGGATGGAGGGGGACCCTCGACCCCGTGCTCGACCCGTGCCTCCCAACAGCTGATTGATGGGTTTGGCGATTCTGGAGAAGTCCTTAATGAAGCGCCTATAGTAGCCCACGAAGCCCAGGAATGACCGAACTTGACGCACCGTCTGGGGAGCGGTCCACTCTTGCACCGCCCTCACTTTTTCTGGGTCAACGGAGATCCCTGCCGCACTGACCACGTGCCCCAGAAACTTGACCTCTTTACGGAAGAGCTGGCACTTGTCGGGTTGTAACTTCAGTCTGTAGCGCTCTAGGGAGCGGAAGACTTGCCCAAGATGCTCCAGGTGGGACTTGAAATCGGGGGAATAAGTGATGATGTCGTCAATGTAGACGAGGGTGGTATCCATCACTTGGCTGCCCAAACACCGCTGCATCAGCCGCTGGAACGTGGCTGGAGCGTTGCAGAGGCCGAACGGCATCCGGTCCCACTCATAGAGACCGAAAGGGGTGGTAAATGCCGTCTTCTCCCGGTCACGCTCGTCCATCTGCACCTGCCAATAACCGCTGGCCAAGTCGAGGGTAGAGTACCAGGCAGCTTGAGTGAGGCTCGTAAGAGAATCTTCAACCCGCGGCAACGGAAAACAAGGTGCGGACCTCGGTGTACAAGGTCGGTGGCACAGGTCGGTAGCGCTCTCGGCTTGGTGCAGCATCCCCAGTTGGAATCTGGTGCTTTACCACGTCAGTGCGGCCATAGTCCTCCTCGTGAGTAGAGAACAGGTGTTGCCATCCCCTCAAGAACTCTTGCAGTTGTCCCACTTGTTCTTCCTCCAGTCCGTCACCCCGTAAAGACTCTTCCTTTAAGTGAGCAGGCAATCCTCCTTCTACCTCCTCCACTCCTGGACCGGCCCGCGCTAAAGCCACTTCGACCACTGTAGGACTCACCCGCTTAAAGTTAACTTCGCCCTGCTCACGAACCTGCTGTGGTCTTACTGAGGTCACCCGGGCCAAACATTGGTGATGATACAGGTGGATAAGGAAGGGGTTCGTGTTCCTCACTCTTACTGAGACTCGGCCTCCCTGAACGGTTGCTAGTCCTCGAGCTATCTCCACCTTGGGACCCTCTTCGTGGGGCTCCACCATCACCCACTCTTGCGGATGGTAACGTCGAGGGGGCAGCCTGGCCCAGACTACAGCCTCACTTTGAGCTGGGATGGACAGGGCGTAGCGACAGGCCACTCTCCCCGTGCTTTCCCGGTCATGCTGTTGTTCGGCCAGACATATCCGGCGGCAATCGGCCCTGATACGGTCCCACTCCTGTCCGGCTGGGGTTACAGCTGCTCGTGCCGGTCTACTTCGGAATAGCTCTTCCCAGCAATCCGAGATGACATTCATCCCAATCAGGGCACGATGGGACCCTAGACACGGGTCTCGGACAACTACCACCCCCTTCTGAGGCACTACAACTCCATGGATCTTCAAATCGGTCACAAGGTATCCTACGTACGGTATGTCCAGTCCATTTGCCCCACGCAGCGTCAACCAGGGGGCATCCACAGGCGATCTACCGTTGGTGCCAAACAGCTCATGGGCCAAACTTTCGGCGAATAAGGTCACTTGGGAGCCTGTGTCCAAGAGACAATGTATCTCCTGACCATTAACTTGGGCCACCACCACCGGGCAGCGGCCTATCAGGCGACTCTGGGGGGATGTGGAAGAAGAGGGGTCTAATACGGGGGTCCCGACCACTTGACCCACAGTGGCCGGAGACTCTAAAAACCCCCTTGTGATGCCCGTCGGGCAGAGCATTGGCGGAAGTAATGCCCCGGCTCTCCACAGCCATTACAAATGGGCCGCCCATGTTCGTCCCACTGGAATCGGGAGCCCACTGACCGGGGAGGACGGCGTTCAGAAGGGCGATTCCCGTCGGAGTAAGCCCGTTCCCGAGAGTGAAAAGGTGGCTGCAGACGCTCTCGACGAAGCTCTTCCATGACAGACTTGGACAATTCGGACATTTGTTCCTGAACATCTCGCTTCAGTTCTTCCCGGAGGACCTGCTTCCAATCGGGTGCCGTGATGGCCAAGGGGGATTCAACGACATTGGTAGCCAAACAGCTGGGGGTTTCCACATGCTCCGCCTGGTCGCGCTCAAAAGCCAGGGCTTCTTGCCTCAGCTCTTCGAAAGTCATGTCTGGTCCTCTCCGAAGCTGCACCCGCAGGCTCTGACGTACAGGACCCTCTCGCAGCCCCAACAGGAATTGATCTCGCAGCAACACCTCTCCTTCCCCCAGGCCATGGTCCTGCCTTCCCGTGAGTCTGGAAAACTGCTCCCGCAGTTGCAAGGCGAATGCCCGAACAGATTGCCGGGGACCCTGGCGAGAATTGAAGAACTTCGTCCTCAGAGCGGCTACCGGAGTGGTATCTCCATACTGCCCCGTAAGGAAATCAAAAATAGCCTGGACCGTCGCACGGTTGGCTTCTGGTGCTGCCTCCCCCTCCAGAGAGTTCAAAACGAACTGGACCTTCTGCAGAGCACTCAGACCCTGAAGCCCCGCCAGGTATTCCACCTGGGTCTTCCACAGGGACAGACTTACTTCGGACCCCGGGCCTCCGTACCTCGAGGCCCATGGGGCACCCATGAAAATCGGCATGACAGGTTGCCGAGCTCCAGGCTCTTCCTCCTCCGCCATCTCAACCTCTGATCGCTCAACTCAAGGTGAATCCTGCCGACTACGCCAAAATCTGTCACAGGTCGAGGTGGGCCAAGCCAGACTGCACCCACCCCTGGACCAGGATCACCCTGAGGAGCGCGTCAAAGGAGGAGGCAGGAGACAGGAATAAAAAAATGACATTTTTATTTAATGTCTAAAAGCAATTTGAAAATCCTATCTAAAATCCTCTTCCTTCCTCTTCCCAAGGATCCAAGGCAACGCCGTGGTAAGTTTATGGACAGGTAGGTATCGCCGGTGAGTAGGTAGGACAGGGCTCACTTCCTTCTGGCGCTGGTGCCAGACTCACAGTGGTGAGTGACGAACAAGGTGGGTATCCCAGATGAGTAGACGGTCGGAGCTCACTTCCTTCTGGCGCTGGTGCCAGACTCACAGTGGTGAGTGACGAACAGGTGGGTTGCAGAGCTACAACAGACTCAAGTCACAAGCTGAGCGGGGCTTTCGCTGGGGCAGACAGCATAACACTTCAAGCAGAGGTAGACCGTTCTCACATGTGTTGCAGGGACAGAGTCACGAGCTGAGCGGGCCTTCGCTGGAACAGACGGAATCACCACTTCGAATAGAGGTGAACAGCTCTCACATGGGTGGCAGGAGACAGGGTCACAAGCTGAGCAGGGCTTTCAATGGGTGGCAGGAGACAACGTCACAAGCTGAGCAGGGCTTTCACTGGAACAGACAGAATCAACACTGCAGATAGAGGTGAACAGCTCTCACATGGGTGGCAGGAGACAGAGTCACAAGCTGAGCAGGGCTTCCACTGGGATAGACAGCATAAAACTTCAAATAGAGGTGAACAGCTCTCACATGGGTGGCAGGAGACAGCGTCACAAGCTGAGCAGGGCTTCCACTGGGACAGACAGCATAAAACTTCAAATAGAGGTGAACAGCTCTCACATGGGTGGCAGGAGACAGCGTCACAAGCTGAGCAGGGCTTTCACTGGAACAGACAGAATCAACACTGCAGATAGAGGTGAACAGCTCTCACATGGGTGGCAGGAGACAGCGTCACAAGCTGAGCAGGGCGTTCACTGGAACAGACAGAATCAACACTGCAGATAGAGGTGAACAGCTCTCATGTGTAGTGTGCACACGGGGGCTTTCCCTTCTGACATCCAACAGGTGACTACAATCGATCTCACTAGGCTCTTATGATGAACGGTAGACCAGCATGACACTTGGGGAGTGCACGGCGATTAAAAGATAAATCTTCCACACACACACGACAGTCTAACTCCAAACATGCAACGTGATGGGAAATGTCAATTCCAGCACTGCAAATCCACTCTTCAAAGTGCAAAATAAGGCCAACACTCACCCAGAGGTCTTGATCTGAAGAGCCGATGATAGTCAGAGTTGGGACAGATGTGGTGAATAATTTCCTCACCACTACAAGCGGGCTTCACTTCGCTGTTTGCAATGGTCAAGGGAGAGGCTAGAGATCGACAAGGAATCAGTATATTTCACTCAGTGCGATGTATACAACGTGATCCGAGCACTCCAAACCAGTATCCAATTTAGTGTAGAAAACATGCGTTTATGAGATTCAATTTGTCAATCACTCATCTCACTCTTTTCCAGTCCAGGCGACAAATTCCACTCTTCAAAACTGCCCTCGGATCCCACAAGCGACACTCCTCTTCTTTCACGATAATCCTTCAGCTGCAACACTCTACAAACATTTCCCAACGGGAGAGAACCACACCAGATCGACGGGGGAAGACAAAGAAACAACAAGCCCACACGGCGAGAGAACACTCCAGATCAACGGAGGAGGAACAACCACAGCCTTCTCTTCCCCTTGTGTTTTATCCTCTCAAAATGCTGGCGCCACCTCAATCAGGCACTCAAAGTGAAGTCCCCACACCTGTTGTCAATCTGCCGTTTAGTTGTCATGACAACAGATACACACACCGGCCCGGGGACAGTGTTACACTGAAAGCGCCCCGGCGGGAACACTTCTCTTGTGGAATTAGTTCCGGGGATTATTTGTCACCCCGTGACAACACTACACTTTTTGTTCCATTCACTTCCAAGCATACGCATGCGAATGCTGGGGACTGGAAATGCAAGCTCATGAGAAGAAGATTCACATATATGGTGAACTATGACTTGCGGATTACATTTTTAAACTGCACACAAAATATTATATAATTCACAAGTTCACACTTACATATAATTAGATGGAGTAAAGCTTTATGTTTATTTGGCGTGCTGTCCGGGGGGAGGGCTCCGAGCTCAGAATTTGGCCCGAACATAGAATATTAAATAAAACATAATTTGTCTTATTATTTAGATTAATAATTTCATATTTGGCTGCTACAAATTAAAGTACATGAGATGTGAATGAAAAGCTTGCATGAATGTTATATGGAACTTGGATGTTGTTGTGGAACAAGTAGGACAAAATAATTGAATGGTGACAGAAGGAGAAGCCAACCCCAATGAGGAAACTTATGGAGCTGAAGAGCTTTAGAAGGCTGATCCGCCAATCTGCCGGGCACACTGTGAATGGAAGAGAACTGTGGGTACCGTACCAACTATTGCAAAAATGGTTGAGTCTTTTCTCTTTGCCAGCAGAGGTTCCAGGCCTGATGAAACTTCTGCTCAATCTACTGTTATATGGGATGAGGATGTTGACTGGAGTGCATGGACTGATGGCTGTAAAGAGACAACTTAGAGTACTGGAAAGCTGGAGAGCCAGTCAGATGTGATGTTCCCACTGCAAAAGATCTTTAGTAACAGCGAAGCCTGCTGTGAACGCAAGGACGAGTGGGATGACATATATGCTATTCTTTTATGACAAGCTGGAAAGCAGGCCAAAGAAAGAAAGAAGGCAGTAAAGAAACACCACAGGCTCATAAGTTATCTGGACCCACAAGATGGACACAGGTGGTTTCCTTTGCCACATCTAATGGCCGCCAGCATGCCATTGCCACCTTTGAACGCTGAGACGAAGTTCGCTTGCTTTTTCAATGAGAAAAGAAAGAAGACGGTGAAGAAACCCCACATCTTTGAGCGCTGGGATGAGCGGAGTGATAGAACCGGCTGAGACAGAGGAGATACAGAAAAGATAAGATACAGTAGAGATCCCTTTCAGTGTCTATGGTGGTTATGGCCCTGCCTCAGAGAAACCTAATCTGTAAAACTTCTACCGTAAAAAACGTTAATTGGTTAACTGTAAGTAACCTTGCACATACAGTGTAGTATTGTACATGTTTTAACTTTGCATTATGAATAATTAGACTGTAAAACACTGTCAATTTTTTTTTTTTTGCAAATAAATGAATTACTGTATTAAATTGTATCTGAATTTCATCTGAAAAACAGTAAATAGGACATTGTCATAACACGTCACGCATGGTTATATTTTATATAGGCCTACATAATTTTGTCCCTTCTTACTTTTGTAATCAGTAACATTAGTGTGTTTTGGGTTTTGTTTGATGTTATTTAATTATTTTAGTGTCGTGTGTGTTACCCTGAAGGTGTTTTTTTCCGAACACTCCTAAAAAATACAGAGATCTAAATGCCATCTGAATTATTACCTGAAATAGATGTGATTTTCTCAAATAAATGTAACTCAAATGTTATTTCGAAAACCAATCCTGTCCGAAAGTGCTATAGTGAGATTGAGAACTGACTTGAATCATCTTTCTCAATGTAACAACAGAAATGTTCTCTCATTCTCTCCTTCTCTCTTGGGGTTTTCGAAGATCTTCTCCAATCAAACCTGCGAAAGCTTTAACAGGTTTGATAACCACACAATCACAGCTGTTTCTTTCTCACACACCTAAACATAGTGACAGACGGTGTGACTCTTTCGATATCTCAGTCTATGTGGAAATGGAAAAATCTTGATATTCCAATCCCACAGCAAGAGAAACAAAGAGAAATAGATGAAGATGGCCTCGATAGCAGCAAAGTATTGGCCCCCTCCCTCTTTTTCATTAAACTTTCCATCTTTTATGTGGAAAAATTAGTTTTCCACCCGTTCATTTGGCATCTATCACATCCCGGTTCTTTTTTCTCCTCTCATGTATGTTTTAACATCCTCACATCAGTCTTTCTCCTCTTCTCTCCCGCCATCATTACCTATTTAGCTTACTTTGAACATTAAAGCTCATTAATGCCACAGAGGACCATTGGCACTTTTCTCAAGTTGAAGGTGACTTTGTGATTGGATGAGGTTTATGGGATGACATGCCAGCTGCTGCCAGTCTGTCAACATCTCCTATAAACATGCAGCTCACAGAGGCAATGTTTGCCACTACCAGCTGTTTTCCTGCATGTCTCTATGTGTCTTTCTCTTTCTGTTATCTTAAGTCTAAGACATGACAACCAATGGCATTTGGTTTTGTGTGATTTCAAACATGCTGCGACATGTCTGGCCAATTATCAGTACTCAATTTAAAGTACTGGTACTTCTATAAGAAACTTTCTACAGTAGTAGAAGTCCTAGCTCAATTCAATCCACACACACTAGCCGCGTTTCCATTACCCTTTAAATTGCGCAAATTGAAATTGCGAATTGAAAATACGCTCAATGGAAACACGTCATTTTCGCAAAAACTCCCATTTATCGCAAAAAAGTTTTTACGCTCGCATGAGGTGGTTTTTCAGGCAATTCGAAAAATAAGTATTTCGCAAAACTGCAATGGAAACAGTTTTTGCGCATTTACAGGTCACATAACGTAGACAGAATACGAGACAGAGTTGTTTATTAAATTCGTAGAAGACTAAATAATTACAGGAATTCCTGGAAACCTTAAAGAAACGCCACAATCAAGACCTCAAAGCAGAAATGAGTGAGAAACACCTAGAAAATCCTCATATGTGCCGCTCACAGTATAAAGGTCTTTCCTTGCCATTAATGCTTGGATAACATGCCTACGTCTCCTTCCGTTAATAATAATAATGTCAAGTGCGGTGGCTGTGATATATAAACCTACCAACGTCCGTTGCCATGATTTTTTAAATGACTTATCGCGAGAGGAAAAAATTACGTTTTAGTCGCATAACATCGTTTAATGGAAACACCGTCATTTCGCAATAGTTTTGTATCGATATTTAGAAAAAAAATTCGCAAAAGTTTTGCGCAAATCTCTAATGGAAACGCGGCTACTGTCTGACTGAGAGGTGGCTGCATGCCTGTCAAATTGTCCATCTTGGGAAGATATTAATGTAAACTCCATTGGTTTGGGTCTATGGAAGTAAAATAATGCCAAATGTTTTTGAAATAAAAAGCCTGTTGAATTGCACTACTTGAAAAAAACATGCATTTCATTAACCATGCTTGCATTTTAATGCATTGTATTTTTAGGGCTTGCATTTTTATGGGCTGAAATTCAACATGGTTGTATATTTAAGCTGTGAATATTTCAAATCAAAACACATTTTCATTAATAAAAATTCAACAATCCATATTCACCTTTCATATTTCACTTCCAAAATATTCAAACGGTTTAATAATACAACCTATAATATTCAACGGGCAATTTTCGGTCCATTTTATTTCACTGTACAAATTCGCTTTCACAAATTCAGTGGTTCAAATTCGACAGTAAATTCAACATTGACATCCAGGAACTGCAGGAAAAGCAGTAGATTACCGAGCATAATCTCCATCTGCTGTTAATCAACCTCACCAGCAGGGGGTGCAAGCACGTGTTGTTGACGAAGACCAAAGCAACAGTTAGAGCAAGCCATTCATTCATTCATTCATTATAGAAATGTACGTGTATTTGTGAATATTATGAGGACTGTTTTTATGTTTAATTCAGTGCCTTCACTGTGTAGCCTACATGCATCTTTCTCTACCGTGAACGAGATTATAATGTTATTCCCCCGATGCTGATGTACAGAACAAATGTTACATTTGAGGTAGACATATAGCCTATTTCTCTTGGTTGTTTAGTTGCCTTAACTTTATATCGCGGCGATGTGCTGCAGTACTAGGGTTTCCCTCAATAATTCAGGATTGCTGGACATATAAAACGCTTATCTTAATAGACTAATACAGTGATATAAAAGTCCAAACTCCCACCTTATTGAGAAGGCTGTACTATATGGCTACAGGCAAGCAGATGGACTCAGAATATGAACTTAACACGCAAAGTTTCACGCTGAGCGTTTCCCAGTGATATACTGGTTATAAAGTTGGCTTGACATTGGACGTTCGCGCATTTAGGGACCGTCTCTAAAATTACATGTGACATTGGTATACACGTTTCTAACTTCAATAGCATTGGAAGAGAATGACTTACAGTCATAAAACCAACTGTAAAGTGTTCATGTAGGTGTCTGGCATGATGCACACCTTTTAATTTAAAAAAATATATTTATTCAAATAAATAGAAGTTTGCTATTGAAGTTAGAAACGTGTAGGGCAGGCCATACTAATATCGTATGAAACTTTAGAGACGGTCCCTAAATGCGCGAACGTCCAACGTCAAGCCAACTTTATAACCAGTATATCACTGGGAAACGCTCAGCGTGAAACTTTGCGTGTTAAGTTCATATTCTGAGTCAATCTGCTTGCCTGTAGCCATATAGTACAGCCTTCTCAATAATAATAATAATAATAATAATAATTCATTACATTTATATAGCGCTTTTCTGGACACTCAAAGCGCTTTACATAGAAGGGGGGAATCTCCTCAACCACCACCAATGTGCAGCATCCACCTGGATGATGCGACGGCAGCCATATTGTGCCAGAACGCCCACCACACACCAGCTTACTGGTGGAGAGGAGACCAATAAGGTGCGAGTTGAGTCTTTTATATCACTGTATTAGTCCAGCTAAGGGTTTTATATGTCCAGCAATCCTGAATTATTGAGGGAAACCCCAGTACTGTAGCACATCGCCGCGATTAAGTTAAGTTAAGTAAAGTTAAGGCAACTAAACAACCAAGAGAAATATATGTCTACCTCAAATGTAACATTTGTTCTGTACATCAGCATCGGGGGAATAACATTATAATCTCGTTCACGGTAGAGAAAGATGCATGTAGGCTACACAGTGAAGGCACTGAATTAAACATAAAAACAGCCCTCATAATATTCACAAATACACATACATTTCTATAAATCAGTTTTTATGAATGAATGGCTTGCTCTAACTGTTGCTCTGGTCTTCGTCAACAACACGTGCTTGCACCCCCTGCTGGTGAGGTTGATTAACAGCAGATGGAGATTATGCTCGGTAATCTACTGCTTTTCCTGCAGTTCCTGGATGTCAATGTTGAATTTACTGTCGAATTTGAACCACTGAATTTGTGAAAGCGAATTTGTAAAGTGAAATAAAATGGACCGAAAATTGCCCGTTGAATATTATAGGTTGTATTTTTAAACAGTTTGAATATTTTGGAAGTGAAATATGAAAAGGTGAATATGGATTATTGAATTTTTGTTAATGAAAATGTGTTTTGATTTGAAATATTCACAACTTAAATATACAACCATGTTGAATTTCAGCCCATAAAAGTGCAAGCCCTAAAAATACAATGCATTAAAATGCAAGCATGGTTACATGCTCAACAGGCTTTTTATTTCAAAAACATTTGGCATTATTTTACTTCCATAGGGTCAGTCCATGGTGTTTCGAATGGGAGCAGTGATAACTTTATTCAAAATGTATCCTTCTGTGTTTCACTGAAATAAAGAAAGTCATAAGGGTTTATAACATGAGGGAGAGTAAATGATGACAAAATTTTCATGAACTTCCACTGTAATATTTACTCATGTTTTTTTAGTCTGTTGACTTAATCTCTGCATTACAATCTTCCTCCAAATCACCTCAAAACATTATTTCAGCATCTCTTCCTTAAACAGCTTGACTGGTATGCCTACTTAGCATACTGATAAATAACTCATCAATTCAGCAGACAGGGTTTTCTTTTCTTTCACTTTTTGTTATCTCACTGTGTTCTCTCTCATTGTTGCACCTCTTCCCATGTCTACTTCGGTCTGACATCTCCCATAAACATAGAACAGTACACACAAGCACACAATGTCACTTCAAGTTAATCGTCAGGAAACGCCTCAACGAGTTGTCTCTGCACTGCTAATTAAGCCACTTCCAATTTAAGAGTGTAGGATTTAGATGACAAACAGTAAAGGGGGGGAAACTAACTAAGGGAAGGACATCATCTAAATTCAAACAGAGCAAAGTTAAACAGCATACGTTCTGAGTTTTGTTGTATAATCACAAACCCACTATCAGAATGAAAAACAAAGCAAACTGAGTAATGAGTCTAATCCTAAATCATGCTCAAAATATGCAAACATTAATCCAGCAAACAGAGGTCCAGATTAGAGATAATAAACGCTCAGGAAGAGACTTTCAGGGGGAGATAAGACCTTAAAAAAGCCAGAATGTAAAAGAGGTCATTACATACCCTGAACTAAATGAGGTGTTAGATGAGAGCAGGGGTGTTGAAGGAACATTAATGCTCTGCATTCTGGGAAGCCACTATAATGTCGCCTTGTTGGCTGCATCTTAAGTGGGTGTGATATACGCACAGGGCTAAAAGCTTTGCTTTAAGCAAGGAATTAAATATTCCCTTGATAACTGATCATTTGCTGCATTGTTTTATCTCAAAGAACAAGAATGTTGATCGATTTTCAGTGTGTGAGTGAGCAGAGGGAATGAGCAGAGAAAGAAAGGTGACAGAAATAAAAGGAAGAGAGAAATGTTAGTTGCTATAGCTCACTGCCAGAGCTTTAGGTTGACCACCACAGGTCTGATCCCGCGTATAATTACAGACAGACAGGGAAGCAGAGATTGAGTTGGCGTTTAATAACACTGGAGTGTAATATATTTTAATTAGGTTCAACCTGTCAGAGCCGATAGCCTCGTGGGTTGCGCTTCGACGAACAGCACGCTTGCGTTGCCGTTGGTTTTCTCTCCTTTTTGCCAATCGAAACGCAGATTATACATGTTCGATTTGTTGGGTCATGGAATGTCAGAGAAGTGATGTACTGTAATCTGGTGATTGTCCGCATTGGTTGGCGTGGTGTGAATTGGCCTTAAAACGATCACGCAGCAACATTAACTAGTTTTCTGTAATTTAATGGCAAGATAATATAACAAAGTATAGTGCTATATATAAATGTACATGTTTAAAAATAATAATAATTTATTAGTTGCAATTGCTCAAGGAACATTTCTGATTATTATTAATGTTGAAAACAATTGTGCTACTAAATATTTGTACAAAGCCGTGATACATATTTTTTCATAATTGTTTGATTAATAAAACATATTATAAAAGTCTTTACTCTCACTTTTGATCAAAGTCCTTTCTGAATAAAATGATTAATACCTTTTAAAGAGCGATTGACCTTCATTGATGTCACCATTATGTTCTGTTAGTTACATTATCATGGACTTTAAGTTTGTTTTCATTCACATCATTTGTTCTTTTGTTCAGTTTTCCCGCTCCTCATTTGTGTTCTTGGGTTCCAGCTGTGTTATATTAATTGTCCTTGTTTGTGTTCGCTATACAAGTTGAATTTTCCCTCGCATGAATTTTCTGTTCGGCCTACATTCACATTTAGTGTGTGTTGCGCTGTCTGTTTGGTGCTTGATCTTCATTAAACTTCGTGTTGGAACAAATCTTCCTTGTGTACCTTCCAGCAACTACCCGTGACAATTGTATGGTCAGTTTTTGTGTTAAATTTAGATTAAACAGGGAATGACAGAGAAAGACAGCGAGTGAGAGGAAGAAAGGCCTCTCTCAACTGGCTGCGTTTATTTTCATATTCGAAGTACACTCACCATTATTGGCCTATATATCTAAATGTATTTTCTGTGTTTCCGTCTCAACATAAACCATATTAGTTTTTTGCATTTACTTTAACAAATTGGCACAGGACTCACGGCTATGGCAACGTGCCGTGGTTTGTCTTGGTTCCATCACTTAAAAGTACACAATGAATCAAATCACTATGCACTTTAATTTAGATGCATTTCAAAACAACCCTATCAAAGTTTTAGTGTATTGTATGCCATTTCTACTCATAAACTTAATGCAGCCAAGGACTTTACTGGCATGCGTGCTGGTGTCATGCATAATAAGAGATGCAGAGTTGGGGAGAAGGCCTTGGCTCTCCACAGAGGCTCCAGGGGCCCAAGAGAGCAACGAGGCAGCTGTGAAGGCTCTTATCAAGGCTTGGACATCAGGCCTGCAGTCTCCCTCTGCCTGGACATCTGCCCTCTAATTAAAGAGCTCCATAATGTGTGTATGTGGATACAGGCTATAGGTCATGCAGCCAGGGCCCTGGCATGCTGGGGGGATTCCTGCGAAATGACCCAGAACAAATGAGTAGATAACAATATCTGACACGCAGATGCTTAAAGCTAAATGTAGCAAGCATCGGACTGCGACAATATCTGATCAAGTTTCGCTTCATTGTTACAACATAGCCTACACCAGCTGTACCTAATGTAACCATAGATAGGCCTGTTATGAACACCTTGCTCGAAAATCCTCATATAGTTGACAGAAAATAGTTTTTTTTTGTCTTCTTTGCTTACTAATGTTTAAAGCACGTTCACATGGCAGAAACAGTGCTGGTCAGAGGATAAGGTTAATAGTGCTTTCTCAAAAATAATACTGCTGATATCAAGATGCATAGAAGAAGCATGGAAATTTGAGCACACTTTCATCAAAGGTCTGATTTTTACAAATTTAGTAGCTCACCTTGAAAAACTATTTTTTTTTTTAAGCCTGTAAGATCTATTTTCTTGAAATGTTTTTAATCTAAAAAAAGTTTGCATTTGTGTTTTTTGTTTGTCGCATTTGATACATCAGACTTTTATGCCTCACACAGTTTGATTTATAAGAACATAGAGTTCCTATTCGAGGAGGGAAAACACACCTCAATTTAATTTAGAGGCCCAAACTGAGCAAAAATATGCAAGTTGCTGATATTTATATAGCCAAAATGTAAGAAATTTTGATAGCTTGTAATGTAAACCAATGATATCTTTATAACAGTATAGCAGACTACATGCATAAAATGCAATAAACAAACATTCCTCAAAAACATGTAAATCTCAGTTACTTTAGTCCAGTAGGTCTTCTTCTTGAAATATTACTAACAATAAAAAAAATTATTCTTACATTTACTTTATAAATAAATAACGATTTCACAGCAAAAAGACACATGGACCATGTCCTGAAAGGGGGTAATTTCAGTATTATATTAAAAGGCCTTTTACTTTCAAAAAAAAAAAAAAAAAAAAAAAAGTATAAACTATCGATCAGAAGACACAAGGCATATAATAGATTGTTTACATGTTTTTCAGCAAAGTTTTGATCATGTTGATAATTCAGAGGCTTTCAATCAAATATCTGATGATCAAATATGCTTATCTGTAGGGTTAATTTTTATTTTTGAGTGAAATATCCCTTTAAAGATTCCAGGTGCACAGCCTTAACAGTAAAGCGCAATGTGGCTTTGTCTGCAGTACACAGGTTATCTCACATAGCACCTTGAAGTGAAGAGGAATTACTCGTGAAAAAATGTGTCATAAGCCACTTGAATTTTGCAAAGTCAGTCCATTATACTGTTTCTCCGGCTATATCAATCATACACACACTCAAGCGCACATATTATTATGCTATGCAGTCCTCTTACAATGTTCCTAAATTACAAACTAGGAACACAATTTTCTTTCAGGTTAAGGCAATTACAGCTTTTGCATCTAAAACCCAACTATCTTCAGAGCACGACTGGAGGAAACTCAGCAGACCTCTGTATTTTTCAGTAATGTGGTTTTATATGTAGATAGCCAGTGGTGAATGAGGTTAGGGCAGGGTAAACCCATGGTAAAATTAGTGACATGGCAGGCACACTGATGATAAGGCTCTGTTGCCGTGTAAAGAGTTGAATGCCCACACACACATTCTAAGAAGCAGAATTGCCATGTTGACAATTATACAGCTATGATTTACATTATAGTATATTTTCATTACTTTGCAACACGTGCATCAAGCCTATGCATGCCAATGTTTTGTTTATAACGATTAGTGTTTAGTATTACATTCTTTTCTATGATTACTATCCATTAAGCAGTTACATTTTGTATTTGATGAAACTCTCTTTCACATACACACAGAGAGCTCCAGAGATACCCGACGTGACACTGAGAGACAGACATTGAGAGTGAGTTGAGACTGTCTTTCTTTGTTATATTTACCAAAGGTTATGATCAGAGTTTGCCCTAGCAAGCCCAAGGCTGCAATTCATGTAAAAAACAGAGCATTCTGATACATCACAGGAGAAATATAGCAAATAGTAAAAGAAACTACAAAGAGATCTGAGAGTACATGTTGGAAACTGTAGATTGTTCAAAGGTAAAGTTACTCTTCAAAAAATCAGTGCATGTTCACATGAAATCTGGTCAAAGGAAAAGGAAAATTCTGTCATCATTCACTCTCCATCATCGTTTCAAAGGCTAGCCTGTCAAGCTCTAAAAATGACAAAAAGGACCATGAAAGTACAAAAGCAGTCCATATGATTATATGACCAAATGGCTATTTTTTAAAGGGGTCCTAATATGCCCTTTTATGAAATCTTGATTTTGTTTTTGGGGTGTACTGGAATATGTTTTCATGTTTGATTGTTGAAAATATGCATTATTGGTCACAAATCTATTCCCACGGCGATTTCGATGAAGCCCCTCCTTCCGAAATACAAAATTTGCTGTGGTTGGTTTGCTGGTCTAATGTGTTGCGATTAGCAGCACTTTAGCGTGTTTTCAGGAAACGTCCTGCCCCTCCATAACTTTTCTAGTGTAAATATTGAGGATGGCGTCAATTTCAAACCAATTCGAGCCCGATCCAGACCCTGACAATGTTAACAAACAAGCGAACGGATTTCATCCACAGGCTTCAGAATACTGGAATACTGGACAGATTTCACAGGACGTTTCAGAGTGGTATGTTTTCTTATACATTATACAATATTATCCATCATTTACTTGTGATATTTGTCGGGAAACTATGGTAATACAAACAGTAATCGATCACAAAAACAATGTTTAATTTTCATAAGGAGCGGTGAACCATCTTACAAAAGCGAGAGCTTACAAAAGCAACAGAAAACAAGCTGTTTTCCATAAAATGTGCAGCGCACAGGTAAACGTTGGGGTTATAATGTTCAGGAAACGTGTTTAAAATCAATGTTAACCTCTTTCGTCTGCCGTGGGAAGGTCAAACAAATGGGTTTTGGAAAAGTTGTTGTCTTCGCAAGTGTTGTCGTCAGTATTATTATTTTCTTTACACAAAGCTACCGACTTTAAACTACTTGGAAAACACTGCACAAGTTACATGGACTTGACTTGACTGACTACTGGCCCCTAGTCACCTCTGCAACAGGGCATGGCAGCATTGTATTTTAATATGGCACTTTTTTTTTTAAAGTGAACTATCCCTTTAATATTACATTTTATCCTTTTAACATTACATTTGATTGTTTTGTCTTTTAATAAAGAATATCAATTTTGAGTTTTTTAGGTTTAATGTATTTTCAAAAAAGGCTGAATCTGCCTATACAGAAACTGGTCATGAATCTGAAAAGTGATCTACTTTTACTTTGCCCACAAACTCTAAGATGTTATGAAAACTCTTTCATGCTGTGGTCCACTTGGAACACATATCTAGTGCTCACAGTATTCTGGGTCACCCTAGGGAAAGGCCTAATGCAGAATCCCATGTCACAAGAGAGAGGCAAAAGAACATTTGACATGACAAGGAACACAGAGGGGTTGAATTAGAAAAAGTCAGAGAAGAAAACAAAAGATTTGAAATTGAGAATTGAAAGGACATAATTAAATGTTGTGTCTGAAATATAGAAGCTGTGCAAACACAGCAAAGGGAAATCTTATTAGAAAGACAGATTGAGCGTAAAATTATAGGAATACAAAGAGACAGGATGGCGAGACGGTTCATATGTGAGCGCGCGTATGTGAGCGCTTCTCAGCACCTCATAAATCCTTCATGAAGTATGAGCAATACATCAGTGTGAAAGCGATGGAATGACATCAAGGCGCAGCCCTCGATATATCGTAGCATGAAGGTAACAGGCAAAGACACATTCATACACATACAAACTAATCCTGCAGACCTCCTTGCCTGTCTTCATCTCATCCTCTGTATTTCATTTATAGTGAGTTGTCACCTCTTCACCCGTCCACTGGTCTCTGTTTATGTCAAGCTCAGGGCGCTGCACTGAGTTCCACTGGGGCCAGACAAATATTAACCTATCCACCTCTCTCGCACAGTCCTGCACAGACACTTACTCACATTTATATTTTATATTACACTGAAAAATATAGGTGTAGGTCGGATTGACTCTGTCTGAAACAATATTCACTCAAAAATTGCAGGTAGATTTCTCAAAAAACCCTCATGTTCAGTTTTCAAGCCATTTAATATATTTAAAAAATTCTTAAATGTTTAGTTCACCCAAAAAATGAAACCCATAATTACTGAAATTATGAACCTTTCAATGGAGGGACAGAAATCTCTTAGGTTTCATTAAAATATCTCCATGGGTTTGGAACAACATAAGGGTGAGTAAATGATGGCATAAATCAGTTTAGGGTGAAATATCCCTCGGACATTGAAGTTTTAGGTTCATGCACATGATTTTTCTCAATCTAATAAGACTTGATTATAAACTTAATAACACACACATTTTGTTCCTGTAAGAATGTTACATTATTTATATTTACATTATTTATAGGGTCTCAGAAGACCCCAGACCATTAAATAATGCAACGAATGTTCATATCATTAATTCTCTGAGCGATGAACATAATGCAGCAGTACGCTCCTATCAGTTGGCTATTTTAATTACAATTTTTCTAGTATGTGTTTTTGCTTGGGTCAAATTTTGCTCAACAAGATGACAACAAGTGACATTTCTCAAACCACATGTCTACTTTATGGTTAAATAGAGAGATACAGCTTCAATAATGTCAGTCTATTGGGTTTTGATAGGTCAGATGAACTTTTGAAGGGAAAATAAGAGGTTATTTTTGAAAATTACTATCATTATTTTTACACAAATCAATCTCAACAGAATAAGAAGGTTAAGCTGGTATATGACCTTGTTTTTCCAGCGGGAGTGAGAGTGACTTGAATTGAAAAGGATAAGAGGTAAGGAAGATTGTGAGACAGGTGCCAGGGAAGTAGAGATACGAGAGGAGAGTGTATCAAGTCTGAAATGCAGAATATTGCTGATTGTCGCCAGCCCTCCTTTGACCATTACAGACCCCATGATGTGTGAGTGTGTGTGTATTTCATTTTGTGTTTTCAGTTTCATTTTGCTGTAGGTCTGCCTCCTGCGTGCCCCTGTTGTGAAGGCTTATTGGATAATAAATCAACAGAGACCGACTGTAACAAAAATGATACAAGCCATTCGCTTTGTCCTCTGTCTGATCTCTTTGAATTCAGAGACCAGGGCTCACCACCATAACCCCCTAAGACTTTTCAAAGGTTGATTCATAAATAATTATATTTGTTCATCCAAACCTAAATGTATGTGACTTTCTGTTTACAAATATTTTTGTGATTTAGTGATTTTTTTGTAAATATTTTGGGAGCCAATTATCTATCAATCAACCAATCAATAGCTAGCCTTTTATTAATATGGTTCAATTGAATGTAATATCAGCATTATATTATGATAAGCCAATGACTATTTGCTGTTACCTGTGGCTTGAATGACACAATGTTATGCACAGTTGAAACTGCATCACATATTATAACAAGCATTCTAAAAAATAAAAAATTCCACAGATTGAAGTAATTTACCAGCATTAACTTAAGGTTTAATTGACCCACAGAAACAGGTCATCTCACAAGGACACCATATAACCCCTTAGTTAGCTGTAGACTGTCACAACAGCATGCAGTGTTTTTCATTCAAAACACTGCATGCTGCTTCTCCTGTTTGCTTTTAGAGGGAAAAGCTGCCCATAACTGCTGGTCTAGGATCAGTTTTCTCCATAATGATAGCATATTGGCGAAACAGATTTGGCAAACGCTGCTGTGAATATATGTGTTTGCACTCTGAAAAGCATAAAAGGTTTTTGCAGCATTTAGCAACGAAGCCAATCACAGACATATCTGTTGATTTTTTTAACGCAATGACCAATCAGAGGACTTTAAGTTAGAACTCACTCGCCACTCAAAACGCCTGAGTTTTTGTCCAGTGCTGACTAAGTTCTGCACGCTCACAATTATAACAAAGTGTAGGCGTTATGTAAATAAGAGATTCATTGTGCAGTCAGCTTCACTGATTATAAAGGAACTTTGTGAGATTGCGATGAAGATGAGTGACAGCTTTTTAGTGATTTTAAAGAGACCAACCCCAACTACCAGACCCCCCCACCCCCCCATTTAGAGGACGTTTAAAAAAAGTATTTTTACAGTCGGGTTTAAATCTACTTTTAAATTGCATGTAAATATACTCCAAATAACAGAACAACATTTAAAACAGCAGCACAGACACAGTGTTAATAGCATTTGGAAAATCTATGAATAGCTTACTTACAATTGTCTTGACATACTAAACTGGGGGATAACTTTAATAGGGCTATTGTAAAAATTACATCAGTTTTAAATGTATTTGACAAAATGAAAACAGAGAAGACAAGAAAGTTTTAAGTTTCTGAGAGAGAAAAAATATGCTGCTGCATGCTGCACAGAAACTCCCTATATCAGTGGTTCTTAACACGTAGGTTGTTTTAACTACTGTGCGCCTAAACAATTTCCACTGTGAAGGGTCACTAATGCGGCACAATCTCCTCACAGAAAGAGCTAAATTAAGGCACAAACCCTCAGACACACACATTCTCACACACACAAACACATTAGCTGACAGAAACCTCTTACATTGTCTCGTCGTTCTGAAACTCCAGTTTTCCAGACACTTCCTCATAGTCCTCCCCTCCGCAAGCTGTCCCGTCCACTGTACGGTACGGCACTGCCACCAGACCACGTGCTCCTGATGTCCTCTGGACCTTCACCTGCATGATGCCGATGCTTTCGCTAACTCGTATCGATTCGCTCTCAAATGTAAAAATTCCTGCGTGGTCGTCATCGTAGATGGTCACGGTCGCCGTGTGGGCCTCACCAAGGGCAGCGCTAGGGGCAGGTGCTCCAGTCTCCAAAGCAATAGGATGTCCATCAGCCCACCCAACTATACGGGGATTGCTCAGGCGGACATGGAAGTATTCATCTTCCTCAAAGATGTCATCATCAATAATTCCGACGGTGATCTCTTTAAGGGTCTCGCTAGGTTTGAAGATGAGTGTGCCCTCAGCAAATTCATAATCAGAACCGGCATTGGCTGTGCCATCTTCTGTGTGATAATCCACCTGGAGTTTCGCATGAATAAACATTTGAAAGGATCAAAGATATTCCTTGTTCTCATTAAATAAACAAACGAAAAAATCGGTTCCATAATTTGCATCATTTAATAGTCAAGATCAGAGAATAGGTTTAGAAGTATCCTATTTCCTAGTATCTAATGAATAAACTAAAGAGTATTTTACTTTAAACTCACCTTAACAGTACAACCGGCATCTCCTCCATGCCTTTGCACGGAAAGTTTTAAGGACCCACAGTTTTCAAAGCACTGGTAGAGGGCAGGTTCAAAGTCTATTCTTGTAACATGAGGGTCATCCTCCTGCTCTCGAGGTTCCCCACTGCTGACCACTTTACGGGCCTGATCTGCTGCATGTTTCTTCAAAATGTTCCCGGCACCAATCATCATCCTTGTCGCCTGAATGCGATAGAAAGCTCTGCTCTTCTGCTGCTGTACCAGAACCTGCAAAGGTAAGTTTAAGAAAGGTTTTTTTAATCTGCAGTTTCAGGCTGCTTTCTCAAGCTGTAAAACAATATTTAAATTTACAAATTAAATTTGCATTATGTAAATTCCACACCACTATCAGCACTAAATAGAATTTTCATAAATAATCACTGTTTTCAAACAGGTTTACCAAACAATTCCCTAGTCTTGCACTGTTTGAACAAACAGGTGGTGTCGCCTACCCTGGAAATGCAGAGTTCTCGCGAGAGCACAATTTGAATTTGCTCAGCAATTCACTCTGGCATCGAGTAATGATGCCCTTGTAGCCAAGCTGCACCAATCACATTGACGTATCTGACATAGGCGGGCCAGAGGCGAGCTAAACCAATACTAACCAACTGCAGAACCACAGATAATGACAGCGCTGTGGCGTCGAAGTCATTAGTAAACATTGCAGGATGGCTATGGATGAACACCACCAGCTGTTTGAAACGGCTATGGCCACTACAATGAACGAGTTAGATTTTGCTTTTTATCTAAAAGAGGAACAGAAGACGGCACTAGAATCGTTCCTTTGCACGAAGGACGTTTTTGACGATCGGATACGGCAAGAGTCTGATCTACCAGTTAGCTCCACTGGTAGCTAAGCGTTTGTGATTGGTCGTAGTGTTATCCAATTGCGTGCAGTGAGATTTTCAAAGGCATGCTTGGTGCTGCCCAAGTTGGGCGATTTTAATTAATCGATGCCAGACCCTTAATCTTTCAGATTTGGGTCTGAATTTCCAGGCTATGTGTCGCCACCAAACTAACACAATTGATTTGCGATTAGGAGTCAATGAGTAGCCTAAAGAACCAATAAGCAACAGTTTTCATTTGACTATCCGACTAATGTGCTACAACCATATTATCCAGATCTGATAAGACTTCACAAAAAAACACTCTGGTGCGATATCAGTTAAAATAATGCATTTACATGACATTAAAAAAAAATTTTATTAACAGTATTTAAAAAGTATTGTTATAGTTCAGTTGACAGCTAATAGTCAAAGTGCATGTACAGTACATATAAAATGAACAGAAAAATAGCACGAGACAGTGTTTATAGTTTTTTGGGAAATCTATGAATGGTTTATACTTTAATATTATAAAAATACAAAATACACACAGCAGTTTGCAACAGGCCTGCAAAGAATAGAACTTCATACAACTTTAGATAAGATATAGTTCGAGTTTAATAAAGATTAATGCACATTTTCACAAATCCTGGGCAAATTCTATAATATTCACACAATAATTTGTTTAGGATCATAATTCACCTTTGGCTAAGCCCCGCCCCCCTTAGTTACTGTTGCTACCTCCGACAACTTCATCTGGGCTCTGGTTTGGTATCAACATGGCTTATGCTGTGATGGCTCTTCCTGCTGGAATTTTATCAAACTTTTATAAAGCAGCAAATAAAGTGTCCGATAGAAATAGGCAAAAGGGGCTCAGTGTGCGTTTGAAGGCTTTATTCAAGACATACGGTGAAACGCAAGCAGCAACAAGGCATCCAAATACAGGCAAAAGCATAACGGTCACAGTCAAAAAATGAACCACCGAATATCCTAATCGAGACGGAGGCTGTGACTAACCTAGATATCATCATATAGAGACTGTGTCTGTTCCCCGAACTTGGAAATCAAAAATACGTTCAAACCCATCTAAGGTTAAAAATTTAATTGATCTTCAACAAATAAAAAATAGATATAATACAAATGAGCAAATGATAAAGCTTGGGTTGCTGAATATTCGATCTCTTACTTCAAAAGCGCTAATAGTTAATGATATGATTACAGATTATAACCTAGATGTGCTGTGTTTAACAGAAACCTGGCTAAAACCAAACGATTACATTGCTTTAAATGAGTCAACCCCACAAGATTACGGTTATAAACATGAACCTCGTCTGAAACGCAAAGGAGGAGGTGTTGCTGTAATTTATAGTAATATTTTCAAAACCACTAAGAAATCTAGTTGTAAATATAATTCTTTTGAAGTGTTGGTGCTTAATGTAAAAATATATAGTGTAAACGATAAATCACGTTTGAAAATTCTGCTGGCTACTGTATACAGGCCACCAGGGCACCATACAGACTTTATCAAAGAATTTGCGGACTTTCTATCAGAATTAGTATTGGCTGCAGATAAAGTACTAATTGTTGGTGACTTTAATATACACATAGATAATGAAAAAGATGCATTGGGATTGGCATTTAAAGACATTATAAACTCAATTGGAGTTAGACAACACGTGTCAGGACCGACTCATTGTCGTAATCATACTCTAGATCTAATACTATCACATGGAATAGATGTTGATGCCGTTGAAATACTGCAACAGAGTGATGACATCTCAGATCACTATCTAGTCTCGTGTAAATTACATTTAGCCAAGGCTGCAAAGCCGACTCCGTGTTATAAATATGTTAGACCGATTACTTCTGCTACTAAAGATTGCTTTATCAATAATCTTCATAATCAGTTTCATCATCTCAGCATCCCGGATAGCTTAGAAGAACTTGATATTGCAACAGAAACTTTTAACTCTCTCTTTTCCAGCACTTTAGACACAGTTGCTCCGCTGCGCTTAAAGAAGATTAAAGAACATAGTCCAACGCCGTGGCACAACGAGCACACTCAGGCCCTTAAGAGAGCAGCCAGAAAAATGGAGCGCAACTGGAAGAAAACAAAACTAGAGGTGTTTCGGATTTCATGGAAGGAGAGCTCGATTGCTTACAGAGAGGCTTTAAAAGCTGCTAGATCTGCTTATTTTTCAACCCTATTAGAAGAAAATAAACATAATCCTAGGTATTTATTTGAAACAGTGGCTAAACTAACGAAAAAGAAAGCTTCAAGCCCAGAAGCTTCCAAGAAACACAGCAGTAATGACTTTATGAACTTCTTCACTTATAAGATCGATAATATCAGGGACAAAATTATAACTATGCAACCGTCTAATACAGTATCGCATCAGGAAGTGCATTGTAGTCTCCCTGAGGGAAAATTTGATTCATTCATTGCTATAGGAGAGGAAGAATTTTGCAAACTCGTCAAATCATCTAAATCCACAACGTGCATGTTAGACCCTATACCGACTAAGCTGCTGAAAGAGATGCTTCCAGATGTCATAGATCCTCTTCTTAATATCATTAATTCATCTTTGTCTCTAGGATACGTACCAAAAACCTTTAAGCTAGCTATGATTAAACCGCTTGTTAAAAAACAGCAACTTGATCCTACAAAACTAGTCAATTACAGGCCGATCTCTAATCTGCCATTTCTGTCAAAGATATTAGAAAAAGCAGTATCCTCACAACTGTGTTCCTTTCTTGAAAGAAATGATATCTGCGAGGATTTTCAGTCCGGATTTAGACCGTACCATAGTACTGAGACAGCTCTCGTTAGAGTCACAAATGATTTGCTCTTATCATCCGATCGTGGTTGTATCTCTCTATTAGTATTACTGGATCTTAGTGCTGCATTTGACACCATTGACCACAACATCCTTTTAAATAGACTTGAACATTATGTTGGCATTAGTGGAATTGCACTAGCATGGTTTAAATCATACTTATCTGACCGTTATCAGTTTGTAGCAGTAAATGAAGAGATGTCTTATCAATCACAAGTTCAGTATGGCGTACCACAAGGCTCAGTACTAGGACCGCTGCTGTTCACTCTGTATATGCTACCATTAGGAGATATCATTAGGAAACATGGAATTAGCTTTCACTGTTATGCCGACGATACTCAGCTGTATATTTCTTCAAAACCTAACGAAACCTACCAATTCACAAAATTAACGGAATGCATAGCTGATATAAAAAATTGGATGACTAGTAATTTCCTACTACTAAATTCAGAAAAAACAGAGATTCTAATTATTGGACAAAAAACTTCCACACGTAATAACCTAGAGTACTGTCTAACACTTGATGGCTGCTCTGTTAAGTCTTCGTCGTCGGTTAGGAACCTGGGTGTGCTCTTTGATACCAATCTTTCATTTGAAAGTCATGTGTCTAGTATCTGTAAAACCGCTTTCTTCCATCTTAAAAATATATCTAAATTACGTCATATGCTCTCAATGAATAATGCAGAACAATTAGTTCATGCGTTTATGACCTCAAGGCTAGATTATTGTAATGCTCTACTGGGTGGCTGCCCTGCACGCTTAATAAACAAACTACAGCTAGTTCAAAACGCAGCAGCTCGAGTTCTTACTAGAACCAGGAAGTATGACCATATTAGCCCCGTTCTGTCAACACTGCATTGGCTGCCTATTAAACATCGTATAAATTTTAAAATATTGCTGATCACTTACAAAGCACTAAATGGTTTAGCTCCGCAGTACTTGAGCGAGCTCTTAACTTATTATAGTCCTTCACGTCTACTGCGATCTCAAAATTCCGGCCAGTTAATAATACCTAGAATATCAAAATCGACTGCTGGCGGTAGATCCTTTTCCTACTTAGCACCAAAACTTTGGAACAGTCTTCCTACCATTGTCCGGGAAGCAGACACACTCTGTCAGTTCAAATCTAGACTAAAAACACATCTCTTCGGCCTAGCATACACATAACACATTATAGACTTATATAATTAGGCTGCATAGTTTAGAACAGCCGGGACCGGGAACACTTCCCGTAAATCCTGATGTACTTGGTACATCATAAGCAGGATGGCGTCTACGCTAATATTAGTCTCTCTGTCTATCCCGAGGTTTACTGCTGTCCACCGGAACCAGGCCGTATCCAGATCTGATGAAGGACCAGCGCCAGGACACGACGACGACGCCGCTGACCTGAAGTGTCAACCAGTCTCTCCTCCTCTCCACTCCGACTTCAACCAACCGGAACTGGACAAATACTCTGATTCATTCTGAACTTCATACACTGTTCACTCATTGGCCAGAGGAGAACTGGCCCCCGACTGAGCCTGGGTTCTCCCAAGGTTTTTTTCTCCATTCTGTCACCTGATGGAGTTTTGGTTCCTTGCCGCTGTTGCCTTACCTTCTGGCTTGCTTAGTTGGGGACATTTAATATTCAACAATATTATAGATCTGCCTTAAAGGTGGATGATGATGAAATTGTTTTTTTTGTATTATTTTCATGTTATCACTGTGAAGCTGCTTTGATACAATCTGTATTGTAAAAAGCGCTATATAAATAAAGATGACTTGACTTGACTTGACTAACAATATCAGGAGAAACACTGTTCATGCAAAGCTGGGTAGGTCTCTATTCACTTCTATAATCGTTATTATTTACAAAGCAAACGGACTACGCGAGTATAAAGTTGTATTTATTAGCAGCGTGTGCTCGCGTATCAACAATTAGGGCAGAGAACCGAAATCATAACCTAAACCAGCATAAAACTGTCTAACTAGTATAACTTCACAGTAAGGTTAAAAGGTAAATGTATCTTAGAGCAAAGGTGAGCTCGTTCTTGGCTGCGCTGTGACTGGTCAATCTACATTCTAGGGCGTGGATTAGCCAAAGGCGAATTACATGTTGTTTTGTAATATCTCAAAGCACGTCTGTAGATTGTCTTCAAAAGAAAATGAGAACAAAGAAGAGAATAAAGTTTTCTTTTAATTTTTTCTTTTAAAGAAGAAAATTGAAATATGCTGCATCATAAACTTCCAAGACTGGTGGGTTCTACTAGTTGGTTGCAACTGAAAAATAGGACGCAGGTCTGTTTTAAACTACTATTTTATTTATTTATTTTTGTGCAGTGAATTTTTATATTCTTAATATTTAAGAGAATTTAAAAAAGCAATATTTATATTAATAAACAAATTATAACTATGCAATTATAATTGTATAAAATAAATTTGATGTGAATATTATAAATTATTAAATAATAAAAATTAGTTAATATCGTCCTTCTTTTTTACCTGATAGTTGGCCATCTCTATGAGCTGCTCCATGTCCTTGTCAGGATGTCTTTGCTTCAGTTCCTTTAAATTTCTGGCCATATCTCTCCTGGCCTCGTCCTCTTGATCACGTCCTCCAAGCCCACTTTCCCCTGCCAGGACTCCATCAGGATGTGTTGTGATTCCATCAATTTCAAGCATGTCCATCTTTGTGAATCCCGCCTCCTTGCCAACCTCCTCGCCGCCCTCGGCCACAATAATTCCACGGCCCTTGTCGGTTCGGTAGCGTTTGCGAGCATACTTGTAAAAGAGCAATCTCCGATCAGCAATCCAGGCCTGGACCACGCAGAGAGGAAAGAAGAGGAACGTCAACACTGCTTCCCACACTTCCACCTCACCAGGCGAGAACACCGCGATGATAAGATAGAGCCAGACGTAGGCAAACATGCTCCACGCCGCAGTCACGAAAAACACACGAAGATGTTTGACCTTCCGCCTTTCACCATCAGGTACCACGTAGACGCAGATGCCAATGATCACAAACATGTTGAAGGCAGCGCTGCCCACGATGGTGCTGGGACCAAGAGAACCGGCCTCAAAATTATGCCCACAGACCTCAATGACCGAAAGCAAAATCTCAGGAGCTGATGAACCCAGAGCCATGAGGGTCAGATTGGAGACGGTCTCGTTCCATATGCGAACTGTCGTGGTGACCGTTTCACCATTGGGTCTCTTTGTGGTGATCTCTTTTTCTTGAGAAGTTATAACTTCGATGGCAGTCATGAAGCGGTCAGCAATTATCGACATCCCTAAAAACATGTAGACTAGTGCCACTAGGTACACAATGGCACGAGCCACTTTGTCACCAACTGAGGGATTGAGAGGATTCCACACTGGCAAAAGGACCCCGTCTGCACACACTTCATGCTGGGAACAGTTGGAGGTAGTTTGGGCTATATCTTGGGAGTCAGCTTGAGAAGGGATGGAGAAAGACAGGAGAAGGACCGAGAGGATCAAGGGAATGAAGGAGATTGGGAAAATGCGGGATGAACTGAAGGACAAAGGCATGGTGAGGTGGGGCCGATCTGTTTCTGCAACAATTCTTCACACCACCTAAGGAGAAACAGAGAGACACTGGGTTAGTCTTGTATTTTGTTCATACAGTATAAAGAGATGGGAAAAGAAAATAAGAAGCGGATAGAGATGGAAATTAAAATATGCTGCACTATACATTGCAAATAAACCTCTTTAGAACTACAGTAGTAAGTCGTAACTCAAAAATTGGTTCATTCAGTCCATAATTTTTTGTTCAGTGAACTCTTCAATATTCAAGAGAAAGTCAGAATATTGAAAATTATGAATTATTTGTAACATAACAAATTAATTTTTGCTACTTTTGAATGAAAAATGATTTAAGTACTGTGTCGTGTGTTGCCAGATACAATCTAGATATGTGCTTTAGAGTATATAGGCTGAGGTTGTACAAGGCCTTTGGTGTGAAAATCCTTCTTTCTCTTTCTCTGTAGTTCTGTCTCAGCACATTAATTCTGCTTCATCTCGACACGCCAACACTTTCGTACTATACATCCCTCTCTTTACTTCCTTCATACACATTTGATCAGCTTCCTCTTTCCATACCTCCTGATTGCAGTTGACATTTATTTGCTCCAGCTTCTCAATCTTTTTCATCATCCCATGATGTCTTTCATCATTTCTATAACTTTCTTGACCCCCTCTCCTAAATCCACCACTTTCTGGGGATAAACATCATAAGTATGAGAATAACAACACACCCAAAATCCGCTGTACTGTTCACAACTCTCAATATTGAAAATGGTGGTAAAAAAATGTTTATTGATCAGTTCTTAAACTTTTACCGTAGGTCAGGAGACAATATTTTATAAGATTCCATTAAATCCCCATGTGGATTATAAATAAATAAATAATGAACGCGTGTCCAAAAATTTTAGCCACTAGCAAAATCAATACAACTATTCTGAGACCTTACACAAAGAAACCGCACATACACACAGATAAATGTGCTGTGATGTCATCAGTAAATTATGACTGCGTTAATAACCTAATGGACGGCTTATAAGTGTGTGCAGAGGGAGATGTCTGAACATGTTTATAGGCTTGTAGACTAAAGTCAGTAAGTCCCTCTCAGATCTGTAATGTATGTGCGTGTGCGTGTGCGTGTCTGTGTCTGTGTGTGTGTGTGTGTGTGTGTGTGTATGTGTGTGTGTGTGTGTGTGTGTGTGTGTGTGTGTGTGTGTGTGTGTGTGTGTGTGTGTGTGTGTGTGTGTGTGTGTGTGTGTGTGTGTGTGTGTGTGTGCGTGTGTGTGTGTGTCACAGCTTGAGTGGAGAGCGCTGCTGTTCTTGAGCTTTCTAATGCTGAGAGCACAGTGCTGACTCAGGACACACACACACACACACTGACACATAAGATAAATTAAAGAGGTCTTGCAGGCTGTGTACGTGTACTTGAATGGAAAAGAAATAGAGCCTTAAAGAAGATTAGTTGGTTGGGTCACCAGTGAGGGGGTGTTTCTTCAAACACAGGTGCTTTTGGCCCTGTGGAATTTCAAAAATAATCTCTTTTAAAAATACACTATATATACTATAAATACTCACTAGGTGTTCACTAATACTGTCCAACAAACATACATCACAATAATATTTAGTTTACTCTGAACCAACATGAATGTGTCCACCACAATACAATTTCTACCACATTATATATTATTATTTTTATATATTAAGTATTATGTATAAAATAAAATAAAGTATACCCAGGCCTTAATTGTTACTTATGTGCATCTAACCTTCTATTTAGTGCTTCAGGAAATCCAGCTACTGTCATATTAGATTCTGTTTTGACAGGGTCGAACACACACTGTTGGAGTGTCATCTGGTTCAGCGGATGCCTCCTAGAGTGTGATTTATATTCTCTATTTTCAGTCTCTTTTCAGTTAATAATGACTTTCATTCATCAGTACACACAGATGCTCTGCCAACCAAAAATGTCAGTTTGACCTGAGCTTATATTGAATAGCCTACATTATCAGGTAACCAGTGAATTCTAAGGAGAAATGTGAGTGTTAGGTGATTATATAAAATATGTGAGGAACCTTGCTGCCGAATCTTGGATATATTGATTTTGACCAGAAAAGAGGACATTACATGAATAGAGTATTGCGCATTCAAAAAGCGTGTGTGTCTGTAGGAGGGCAGAAAAGCATAATTAATGTGTGCTAACAAGTTAATGTAGGCTATGCTACATAAATGACCACTGAGAATGGGTTAAGATTTGTGTAATTGAAAAAGATACACAACGAACAATTAAATATTTGGACATCAAATGACAGTGCATATCATTGTGTATTCAAATATTGAAATGTGTAATGTGTGTGTTTGAACTGGGTAGTTGGGTTGTCCAAGCTGTCCACAAGAAGAGGACTAACTGATGAAAGGTCCCTTTAGAGACATCCAGGGATAACAATAGAAGTCTGTAGATATATAGGATCATTTTTAGTAAATGTACTGTATGTGTGCATACTACAATATTTTAGGAACAAATTGGTACTTGGTAAATTGGTATTTATAACTAGCTGTACAGTATATACAAACCGTGTGTGTGCGTGCATGCGTGCGTGCGTATTTACTACCAGATTTGTCCCCTAATATAAAATTACATTAAACATAAACCCCAAATTCGTACCCCTAACCCTAACCTATAGCATTAGTAGTCTGATAAACAGCCATGTACAGCAATAATTTTTTCTGAGGTCTGAACATTTCTGGATAGGTGACTACGTGATTGAGTTGAGCAGTAAACCCTTTAATGGGTTGGGTTTGGAGAAAAAAAAAACATGGATTAATAATTTGCTGTATATAAAAACAAATCCATGATATGTCAACATTTAGATAATTAAAGCCTGTGTCCAATATTCATATTCATTCTGATGTGTGTCTGTGGTGACAAAATTTACTCATGGTCCACTAGGATAAAATATCTGTTTCACTAACACATTACAGAATATCTTGGGGCCACAGTTAGATTTAGTGGTGCAATAAAAGTGTAGTAGCATCATAATTTCTCTCACAAAACTCAGGATCTTGAGATAAAACTAGTTCCCTTTCGAAAGGGAACTCGCACAGCGTCGATGACGCGGTGGGGAACGCCCTCCGTGTCAACCGGTGTCTAAAAAGCTATCCAAATCACGTCAATCGAATTTGACCGGCGACAGCCTATGATGTCACGTCTAGTGTGACCCAAAAGGAGTGCCTAGAGAACATGTCATCCTCTTTTCGTCTTCATGGACTGTTTTGTCTGATTTACGTTGTATATTCAGGGCGGTGTCAGACCTGTCTCTCTCTAGAAGAGAGAGTTGGAAGCAGTAATGCTGAGGTCTCCGCTTTCAGAGCTGTATATTGTAGCTAGAATTTCCCAGCTAGTCTTTAGGTTGGTTATCTAGGCCCCTTGAATTTATTTTCAAGTCATAAGGTGAAAAATGTCGTTGGCCTCATACCTGAGGCCTCCATTTCCCTTGGGCTTAGTGTTTTATCAATCGGCCTCCTCGACAGTCAGGTAGCGTAAGACTGTACTTCCCTTGTTTAAAGGGTCGGTAGCGCTCTAGTGGAGTACACTGTCCATTGGCAACGTAAAGTAGGAAAACCCCACAGTATTTCTGTGAGTACACCTATGATACCTGAGTCTAGTTCTGCGAACAAGCATCATTATCAAGTAGTAGGCCTTCACAGGCCTCCTTGAAGGTGGTTCCACCATCTTGTGGATTTTAGCAATAAATAAGATCATCACGTTGTAGGCTCCCTTTGAGCCTCCCTGATTTTAGCCCAGACCCTGGTCAAATATATATATATAATTATTTTCCTAGCTAACCCCAAGTCTGGTTAGATGGTTGAAGGACTCTCATGAGGCCTCCCTAGATCAGCCCTAGAGCTGGAGGTGCTACCCTTATATAGGGTCACTTGTTAGAGTGCCCAGCCTCCACAATGTTTCAGAGCACGTGTAGATCCAGGATTGTGTAGAGTCACTCCCCTCATTTGCAAGGGTTATAAAGAGCTATGCTGAGTTCGACTATGTTCCGGTTTCACTATTGGTTTTTATGAGAGACTCTGTTTAGGAAAACAGACAGTTTGTTGGCAAGACTAGGTCAGTAGATTTGATCAGGTCAGACTCCCTGGTGGCATGTGGGGTTGACTCAATGTCCCCTTCAGAAAGTGACTGGACAGGACTCCTTTCGGACCCCCTGGCCATAATTCCCTTAAAGGAACCCCTTCCATGGAAGCTGTTGGTTTCAAGCCCTTGAGCGGCCTTGGTAGGCTTTTCCTTGTTTGGAGGCCTCTTTGAGGCTTATAGCTTGGGCAGTGACTGTAGGGAATAATGTCACCGACAGCCTGTATGTGACCCGAAGTGGGAGTGTTTTCTTCACTCCAGTTCTGACGTTTGTCACGAGCCATAATTGGCATGCACTTCCCTCAGCATGGTGGGATTGTACATTGTTTCCCATAGCGTCATCAACAGTGCGAGTTCCCTTTCGAAAGGGAACGTCTAGGTTACGACTGAGAACAGGGAACGAGACACTGCATCGTTAGCCATGCCGCAGGGATGCCTGCTGAACAGTCCCTTCAGACGAAAGTGGAAAGTGGATGTTGTCTAGGCGCCCCTTTAATACTTCCGGGTTGCACTAGTAGTGATGTCATAGGCCGTTGTCGGTCAAATTCGATTGCTGTGATTGGATAGCTTTTCAGACACTGGTTAGAGCGATCCCCATAGCTTCATCGACGCAGTGTCTCGTTCCCTGTTCTCAGGGAACAGAGGTTACAGTCGTAAGCTAGACGTTTTCATAACATGGTTCAAACTGGTAAATGCAGCAGTATTGATAAAGTTGACTGATTCAGTTAGCTTGCTTAAGAGGCCTACTCTCTTTTCTCTTAGTATGCAAGTCCATTGGTGTATTTCATATTCCTGCAGTTGTGTTTGTGTGTAGATGCAGTTTGTTACTGTGCCTTCACTATGGAAGGCTTGACATCTTCTCAGCGTATGCCTCATTACCATCCCACCAGATGTCCTGTCTGCCCTTGACACACACACACGGGTGCTGGAGGCCGTGCACTCTGTCTATCTTGAGCAGTGTTGGGGCTAGTTACTCAAAAAAGTAATATATTACATATTACATATTACTCTCAAAAATAGTAATGCCTTACATTACTTTATTACTCCCTGGAGAAAGTAACTAGTTATATTACTAGTTATATTACTAGTTACATTTTTTTTCTTAATTACTTTATAATTGCCTGAGATGCATCAGATGGAGGGAGAACATGCAAAGGAGGAGTGTTCTTAAGGGTCTTTATTACGCCAACAACAGACTGGCACTGTCTAGCACAAATAACTACAAACAACTGTCCTTGTGCAATCAAGTACAAAAAACAAGTATTAATTTACTCAATGTTTAACAAACACCGTCTGGTGCAAACAATCAATAAATTTGATTGTCAATTTATCCCATACGGAAATGTTAAATTATTATTATATATGCCAAACTATTTACTATTTAACTATTTATTTCAAGTCTACAGATCAAGTCTACATATCCACATTTCATTTTCTAATCTTTTATAAATAAAATGTATTATTTATTATTATTTTACCTCTTCTTGACCAGCTCATAAAAACAAAACAAATACTACACAAATTATATTTGAAAACTGATAATTATATATATGTGACATGTATGTAAAAAAAAAACTATTATACATACATAAAATATATGGGCTGGTTTTATATGTCAATTATTCCATTTTCTAATAGGTTTTATATACGGGCATATATATGGTATATATTTTATATATGTGGATATATTTCATATATGTATATTTCATATATGTACATATATTACATTTCCGTATGGGATAACAAGTCTAAACTTTTTGCTGCTTGTGGGGCTGCTCGTTCATGTCACTCTGTCGCTTCGCAACGAGCTTGATGTGTCCGTGCTGTCGGAAGCGGTGGAGAGCAGCTTTCTCCCCGGGCAGAGTGTGCACTTCACCGTCAAGTTATTTTCCTTCCGTTGAACATATTCAAAATAATTACTGAATCTCCACCCGTCGAAACTAGCTTTCTGTTGCTGGGAACCTTCCTCAGCTTGCCGTTGTTGACGCTTCCATTTTCCACCATCTGTCTTTGAGGATGCCGCTCTGCGGCTGACTTCCGGGTGTCGACCAATCGGTGATGGTAAATGATACCTCGTGCCAAACCCAGACCAATCACTGTTACATTCACGCCCTCCTCCCCTTCCCTTCTGTTCTCTGTGTTGTGTGCCTTGTGTGTGATGGTGCTACTGGCAAATGTAACGCAAGTAACTAGCTCGGGAAAACTGTAATAATATTACTATTTTCAGACGAGTAATGCCTTACACTACTAGTTACTGAAAAAAGTAATATTATTACAGTAACGCGTTACTTTGTAACGCGTTACACCCAACACTGATCTTGAGACACATTGTTGATTCCCTCCAAAAATCTTTTCAATCTTCTAAAATATGCAGACAGACACTGGCAGACTATGAAAATACGGTCATATTTTGCTCTCTCTTACTTGAAGAAGAAGCCTTTATTACAAGCTGCTGTGCTAAGTTGAGGGGGCCAAATATAGCACCAGGTCTTTTCAATGCTAGCTCAGTTAGATCCGGGCTTGGATCAACAACAATGATCTTCCAGGCCTCTCCATGTGTGTTCTACGTTCTACCATGGCCATATTTAGATCCCAATAGTTGGGTTCAGAGTTCCCCATTCAGAGATCCACCCCCCAGTGGAGGGGCTGGGGTTTAACCCAAAGTGGAGAGGCACAGGCTGAATGGTGATGATGAGGACAGAAGGGTGGAGTGTGGGTTATAGTATAGGGTTGTCTAAAAAGATTATAGCCTACTATATGCATTTCAAAAGCTTCCAATGGGAAACAGGCTTATTTGGTGGATAGTGCTTAAACTAGCCACCAAGTTTATAAAAATATTTATTTTGCTTTGAGACATCATTTTGGTTCACTGATGCATGCAGTATGTTTTGAAAGCTGTTTTATACTAAAAAGCACAAAACATTGTAATGAGGATATAAAAATAATGGAGATTTATTTGGAGGGTGCTTACTGGAAGTTACACCCTAGAGAAAGGGTTTTTCAAACTGCACTTATAGGCCATTGGTGATGTTAAATGTTTTATTTGAGGTCTACACAGTACCCAGCAGGTAAAAGTGCTAGTAAAATAAACAGTGCCAAACACTGTTTATTTTACTGATACACCACTGGGAACTGTTAAAGGAAACCAGGCACATTTCATTTTATATCATACAATCGATAATACTCAGTCGGTGTATTAGTGGTGCCGATTATTCAGTAACTCTTTCTGCAGGTTACACTGTTATGCCAACAGATGGGGACAAGCGACTATCTTTATGAGCGAGTCATTTAATTATTTGTTTAATCGATTTCAACAACACAGATTCATTAAAGCCCTATGATTTCAGCGATTCACTTAATACATAAAATCAAATGTTCACAAGTGCCTGTATTTCAATATGAAGTCTGAATGTTTCTGTGTGAATTGACTGGGGTTGATAAGCCCCAAATCACACATGCATTATAGCTGCGCATTTATACTCGAGAATGCTTTGATGATGCGCTGTGATTTTGAATACATGTTTCATGTCGATATACAATGGTTACATACTGTTAAAACTAATGGTGGTGTTGATATATTTTTGGTGTTGGCTATATTTCGTTGTGGCTTGATTTCGTTGTATTGTTAACTTATGTTTGCTTTTTAACTTTCGTTGTGTTGTGCACTACTGGGCCACCGTATGTCCAGCATCTGTCATCTTAATAGATGAGGACACATGAACTTCCTCTCCACAGCTTCTCTTGAGAGTTGCATAAATGTTCACGTGTTTTGAGGTTCAAGGGAAGAAAAAGAAACAGTGTCATTAACTATAATTTTTTAAGAGCCACTGCCCTCTTTGCACTCCTTTGACTTTAACCCTAGGTTGACGTCTTTTTTAACCCTGCGTTAAAGCTGCAGTGCGTAACTTTTTTGGGTTAAAAATTATCCAAAATAAATTGAGCAAGTACATAACCAGCCAGTGTTCAAAACTATCTGTTTGCCGTAGCTCGATTCAAAACGGTAAGCTAGTAATAATGTTTTTAATTCCATTGGTACTGGTGGATTTCCACGGGAAATTCAAGCATGTCTTTGCGTCATTATGTCACATCTGTACACATAAAGAAGGTGTCTCGGCTAGTAGGGTATATTGCGTGTGAGGATGTTGGAGGTGGAGATTTATAGCTTTTTCTCACAGCACTTGATATAATTAAACTTATTAATTTGATGGCAGATCCAGAAAGGTTCAAACGACAATCACCAGTGACAACTGGAGATTCACCCGTTGTAAAATGCAAAAGACTTTGGACTTCGGAGTGGCTACAGAAAAAAAGACGGCAACGACGGCCCATGCGAAAACAAGGATAAATATCTGATAGGCATTAAATGTAGTCACGCAATGCTGATGTTGTTAACATTAACAATTTGAGAACAAGTTATAATTTTCACAGTTTGACGTGATATGATAAGCGATCGTTAGATTTAATCAGCGTGATTTACTGCAATGATGTTTTCCCTTAGTTGGTCAGAACAAAAGTGGATGTTACTTACTTATTTAGATTACATTTTCCGGTAAAAATTCTTAAGTTGGTCATACTGTACTTCCAAAAAGTAGAATCTGTTATTCTAAATGACAGTATCCACAACCGGCGCGGTGATTGACAGCCGCACATTCTCCTCAAAACATTGGATTCATCCGCGCTGTGCCGTGTCGAGGCACAACTCACGTAAAGTTGATACTTCCGCGAATAACTGCAATTGTAGATTTCGAACAGAGATGGCGACAAAGAGGAAAAACTGCGGACTGCAGCTTTAAGCAATGTTTTAATAACCCAAGATTAAAAGGCACTGCTTTTAACCTTGAGTTATTAAAGTGGAAAGGAAGCAGTCAGTGACATTTACATTATTTAGTAAATTGATTTTCACTCTAATAAAAAAATATATAACAAACACGATTAAATGTAACCATTTTAAAGGAAAAGGGATGTTTTGTTTTTGGAGGAATGGCACCGCCATCACAGGGTTGGTTGTCTTCAATGTCTTGCCTGAGGAAAATAGATATAGTAGCCTACGTTTCTCAGAGTGAAAAACAAAATCACTCTTAATACAAGCATTTCTTTACTGTTTGAACACATTATTGTTCTCAAATGGAGAAAGACAAACTTGAAAGGACTGTTGAGCCCGTAATAAGTCATTGTTTAAGCATTTGAGCCAATACGGCAAGGTGCCGTCAATTTGCCACTTCTATAATTCAAAGTGACATCAATAACCACAAATCTCTTTACTGTAAGGCTATAAGTGTCACAATCAGCTGCTGGGTCATTATTTAGTAGAACTAAATAATAACACAATGTTTCTTTCTTTCATTCACTCACTCTGATAAACAGTTTAAATCAGTGCATTGACGGAGTGATGTTTTCCTCTGCACTGTAAAACATTTTTTTTATGAATTAAACAACTTTTCACAAATCGTTTGCCAAATCACGTATATAAATAACTCTAGAGTGTCTTCATGTTCTGTTTTCGCTGGAGGAAAACAATAGTGTGATATGGGGTGATTCATGAGCGCGGCGCGGAAAACGTGAAAGTTCTGGGTGTTCGGTAGAGTGTACACCCCGCGCTTTATAGCCAGATAAAAACACATGGAGCAACTTTCAGGCTTAAGTTTGTTGGTGCGGCGAATCACTAAATTGCCGAATCAAAGGTATTTTCCTCAATGTAATCTTCCTCCAAAAAATGTTAATTGCAAACTCTGACATCAGCACCCATTAAAGGGTTCTTCCTTTTCAATGCTGCTAGCCAGCGAATCAGTAACGTTGCGTTCTCCGTTTTAGTTCTCTTTTGCCCTTTGCTTTAAAGCTGTAAAAATCATTTCTACAACCAGAAGCAATAGAGTAGTGTCCATCCTTTTGACTTAAGATGTGGATTTTCAGTTTCCATCTTTAAATATCTCTTTCTTTAACTTCCCCTGTCAGTCCTCTACTAAATATAGTACCTCAGACAAGACAACCAACCACGTGACGTCACGCGCTGTGGTATTGCAAGATGGCGGTGCCCTTGCTCCAAAAGCTATAACAAAACATCCCTTTTTCTTTAAAATGGTTACATTAATCGTGTTTGTTATATATATTTTTCAGATTTAAGTTAAAATCAGTTTACTAAATTATGTAAACTTGACTGACTGCTTCAATCACTTTAAGCCCTGCAACAAATGTTTCTAAATAAGAATGGTTTCAAAATCTGACGACCCAGGATTTATTAAGTTAGCCCAGGCTTTAGAATGACACTGGGTTAGGAATATCAAGTGTGAAAAGCCGATTCGCTTCCCTATTACTCAAAAACCCTGCATGGGTCCCTCGAGCATTAAGTCCTTCAAAGAGTTTTGTTGAAGGTGCACAAGCTGAAATCCACTACAGGCTCTGTGGACAGGGCCACTACTACATGACCTGACTGAGGGATTAGAAACAGTGCCACGACTTTCAGAATTAAAGTCCTCACACTCTCTGACCTGAAGGACTCATAACAAACAACATACAGGTCTGGAATGACATGAGGGGGAGTAAATGATTACAGAATTTTTATTTTTTGGTAAACTATCCCTTTAAGTTTACTAGTTCGGTTTTGATCCATGGGTGAATCTCACAAAAAGTCAAAGAAGATGTAGGAAATAAAGAAATATACCATTAAGATTAACATTATTTTCATTGCAGTTTTCTCATTCCCCCAATTCTCATTGCCACAATTAAAAAACATATCATAAATTATTATATACATCTTAAAGTATGAACAGCATACATTACTAGGAAATGTGATTGCTAGTGATGTATGCTGCAGATTTGTAATGTATAAAATAAAAAAAATCTAATCCTCCATCCCTGTAGGCAAGGTGGTTATTTTCGATAAAACCATCAAATGAAATGATCATTAACCTCCATTTTGTTTAGCCTAAAGTAATTGCTTATGGAGGTTCACACAGATGGGAATTATTATTGATCAAAATAAGCTTGACATGAACTCGTCAATAAGTAACAGACAGAAATTGACAATTAGGAGTGTCCTTTGCTGACAAGAGTTCCTGCAGGGCTAAGAGTGTAATAATGCTGCGTTCACAAGCTATCGGAAGTATCATAAATATTAGTTTCCTAGTTAAAAATTGGACATGAATGCCCTCTCAAGTCATATTTACCACTGGGAAGCTTGGGGATTATTTTGAGACCCAAGATCTCGAGTTGGGCGGTCCATAAACTTTAAACATGGCGGAGGTGACAACGATTACTGATGTGACTGGTATGCTTTATTAGTTTTTTCCACAACAGCTACATCCCCTTGTCTTGTTGTTAAAGTAGTGGATATTTATATATATGAATAATAATTTGAAGCATATTGTATGTGTTATACACCACGAAAATAGCCTCTATTTGATGGAAATTCCAGAATTGTCAGCAAGCTAATAATCATAATGATAAATTAAAGTTTTAATGGGACGCCTAAATATCATTTTGGCTTTAATATGATTTTTTCCCCAATAAATATGCAAGAATAAACTGATGTCCTCCATGATTCATGTTCTTTCTTGAACGTGAACGTGACAAGCTCATAATCGCGACTTCAGAAGTAAGACATTTCGATAGCATGTGAAGGCAGCATAAGGCCTGAGTTGAGAAACCTGAAGGGACACATTCTACCACAGCAAAAAAAAAAGCTGGCCTTGTTTGATGGGGGTTCACCATGGAAAAGGCATCTTGAGGTGGGAAACATCATCTCTGCAAACACTGACTTGAGTCAGGAACCATAAATTTCAGTGGCCACTGGCCAGGGGGACAAGATAATGTCCTCACCACGTTACATTTTCAAAACGGCAACAACATAGTCTGGCTAGATTTGATTTAGAAATATTATAATCTGCTTATCAAAGGGGTCTACAGATTCCCTGTCCAAGCGGCAAGCAGTGTTAGAACCAGAGCCACTCTGATGGGTGAAGGGTAAAAGGCGGCGAAGCAGGTACCTAACAGGTTACTTCCTCCTTGTGTGTTTGTCCCATAAACAGCTAATAAGAACACTGAATTTCATTCACATGACTCTGTAACTCTGTAAGCTGTCTTTACTTTACACTTGATTGTCAAAAACTTGGCACATAAATAAAAGTCAAAATTCTAAAAGTAACATTTTATTATGTTAAATAGTATAGTTATTTATTTGTATTTTATTTTACGTTTGCAACTATCAGGTTGACTAGCACTGAGAATACACTGCAAGGACTGTCTCAGAAGGATTCTTATCTTAGTGAATCCATTAGTAGTAATCAATAGGAGTATAAAGTACTATCATAAATAAGACACAGTGTGGGGGAAATAAAAGAGAGATAAGACGAAGAGAAGACCTACTGATGCATCTCTGGTATCAGTTTCATTAGCAAATAATGTGTAGGCTGTTTTTTTAAAGGGCAGTCATCATGGCTGACCTTGGAGAAAAAGCGACAAGAGTATATGAGGCACTGAGAGGCCTGTGGCTCACTCTCCACTCATCTTTTTCATTACTTTCCCAATCATGCCTGCCCTCTGTGATCCTTTCTACCGCTCTTCTTTCTCCACCACCTGCATTTCCTTTATTTCCCTCTTTAAAAGCCTGATCACAGTCAGAGGCTGCAGAGGTCACACCTGTCCTACACCAGCACAGTCTGGTCTGACCCAAGAACAGCCTTTCACTGAACCTGCCTCTCTCCAGCTGGCTCATGTTCAGTTCCAGGACCTGCCGGATAGCAACAACACCTGCTCTTTGTCTTTTCTATACAGGATGTCAGAACTTAGAAGTACTAAGTTAAGATTTTTAAGAGATTCATCCAAAAATGAAAATTCTGTCATCATTTACTCAAACTCATGTGACTTTCTTTCTTCTATGAAACATGAAAATATATTTTAAGGAATGTCTCATGATGCGTCTGAAATCGCATACTGTCTGAGTTGGTACTACATTTGAATAACTTTGTGACAACTGAAAAAGTATGTTCTATATAGTTAGTATATATATATATGAGTGAAAATGAATGATGCACATCCACTATGTTGTTAACTGTCACGTGACCTACCAGCATCAGTTGCATCGCTTCATTTCCATTCATAAATTCTCTCCCGTGGCCTCATGGGATAGTAAAGTGTCCATCGAATGCACATTTCAGAATCTTGGCTGAAGTAGTAGGTCATCCGGTTAGTTTTTGCCTACTGTTTTTCGAATACTATGTATTTGGACATACTACTCTGTTGGGGTAGTTATTCACATACTATAGGGAAGTATTCAATTTCGGAGGCAATTTCAGTGTTTATTTTGGCACTACAATGGAAGTCAATGGTAAACAAAACTTTTTGGTAATCAACATTCTTCAACACAAATTATTTTATATTCCACAAAATAAAGAAAGCCATACAGGTTTGGAATGATATTAAGGTGAAAATTACAGAATTTTAGTTTTTAGTGAAATTTCTCTTTAAGATCGAGTCCCGTGTCTATGGGATCTATTACGTCTATAATGCGTCTAATAAACGCATTATTTTGTGTTTTGAACTAAGTGGATTTTTAATACAACAAAAAGTTTATTAATTACCATTCAAAAAATAATACTTTTTAAAAGAGATTTGAAATTCAGCGAGACTGCGTTAAATTGATCAAATAAATGTAGCCTTGGTGAGCATAAGGGGCTTTTTCAGAATCTTATGACCTAAAACTTGAACAGTATTGTATCTTTGAAATTAATTTGCATGGTTATTTTAGGAAAAAACACATGCTTGTTTAAAAGTATGATTGGAACCCTGGCCCTCTTTTATTCTAAAGTTTACCACAGTCCCCATCAAACAGTCCCCATTGCCGCACGCCATTTGCAAGTCAAGGATTTTGCTGTTGACTGGTGCTTTTTTATATGTTAAAATTACATTATTTAGGAAGCGTTTACAAAACGTAGATTTGAAACCATTCAGCTGTGCGCAATTTAAAGATAATTTGTGATTTATAGATTTCACATCTGGAAGAGAAGTTTTTTTTTTTGCGCATGTTCTTTGAATCACACCGATGCACATTTGAGAAATGATTGTAAGATCAAATGTAGTACGTTTTCTACACAACATTTTATAAATGAGGCCCAAGATGTCACCTAGGGCAAATGAGCCAGGACCTTCAAAAAAACATGACAGCACTCAGTGTGATATATTCATATTTGTTTGCATTAGTGTCCGCCAGGCAGTTCTAAGGTTAAATTATCTTTACTTGCTGTCTATCATTTTGTTTGAAAATATGATAAACAAAGAGAGCTTGAAATTGGCTATGTAGCGTCTCTTCAGAGTGAACAAATTCACATTCTCAGGAGCAGAAAACATCAGCTATTTGAAACGGCACTCAATTGTTTGATTTTTATTCGTCCATGAAAAACACACCAAATATGTATACTCCACTGTTCTATTAGAGTGTTTTACAGAGGCTCATTGTTACTGACTATGATCCCCGCTGACTTCTTAAGGCAAAACCAATGGGGTGGAGAGAAGTACATCCATAATAAGGATTTATAGGCAATGGAGACCAAATGTAACCACTGTGTAGCTCATAATATATCCCTCTAAAACTCAAGATTAAGGACTCAGCCCATCAGTCTCACAGTCAGATGTGCTGAAAGAAGCAGGCTATTATATTTCATAATTAACTAATTGCATGCTTGGCAGCTAATGATGATGGCCAGTGGTTGTCTTGCGCGGGTGCCATGGCCATGCATGTTAAATAGTTGTAAATGCTTCCGGGTAATTGTTGTGGGAACTGCTGTAACATAAGATTGGACAGGAGATAAACGTCTTCATGGTCATGACTTTCATTCTCACAATAAATGAGCGCTCAAAATAGAAGCCTAAACTGTTGTGTGCGTGTGTGCGTGTGTGTGTGTGTGTGTGCGCGCGTGTGTGTGCGCGTGTGTGTGTGCACCTGTGTGTGCTACGCTGACGAGGGCCTCTTAGAACATGTCCACTCATGGATGAAAGCACCAGAGTCCATTCTACACACAAATACACAGAAGCAGAGATGGAGATGAAGTGTGAAAAGGGCAATGGGAGAAGAAAGGTTGCTGTAGGACATAAAGCATTGTAGAAAAGTGTATTGACAGACAGAGAACAAGATAGAACAGACAAAGAATAAAATAAATACATTTTGATGAAGAAAAAAAAAAAAAAAAAAAAGAGTGAATTGGTGCTGGTTCGGAGCTCAGTTAGCTAGTCCACTGTCAGGGGATCTGGACCATGAGTAGGCTACAGGAGGTGGTGTAACTTAAGCGTACGTTCACACCAAAATGATATGCTTGAAACGAAAAAGTTTTTCCTTTGAGTTTTCTGCATACAGGACACCACTGTCAAAACAATCCCCATTCACACTGATCCGCGTAAACGGCTAAAACGTTGGATTCTGCTGCCAGGCCATTAGATGGCGATGAAACACTATAGACGGAACACATAATACGCATGTGCATGACGTCATCGTCTTCAGAGATTTGCATTGTTGTTGTTTACAAGGACAACGTTTTCAAAAAGTTTTCGTCTTCAGGCGCCCAAAACGCCGTTGTCGTGTAAACGAACGGCCAAACCGCATAAAACGTTTCAAGTTTTTAGTTGAAAACAGTGTTGTGTAAACAGCCCCTAAATAGCAAACTCAAACAAGATAATTAATCAAACACAGCTGAAACTAACAAACTAATAATGACGGTAACCAAGGAGACAAACAAATGGCGGAATCTGAATAAGGAAGACACGTGACAAATGAAAACAAACTGAAAGTCCATGAAAACAAAACCAACCTGAGCTGAATGGTGACAGTACTATGAGCTAATGAGTTGCTTGTGTAAAAGTAACGCAGTGCCATGCTTCACTCTGAAATGCACAGTGACCAGTTGTTGGCCAGCTTAAAGCTGCAGTCCGTCGTTTTTCCTCTTTGTCGCCATCTCTGTTCGAAATCTGCAATTGCAGTTATTCGCGGAATTATTAACTGTGCGTGGGTAGTAAATCGGCATGAGACAGCGCGGATGAACACAATGTATTGAGGCTGCCGCGTCGCTGTGGATATTGTACTTTCATCAGCAATCTCAGAGTATACTTTTTGAAAGTGTCAACATTAGAATTTTCATCGGAAATTGTCATCTGAACAAGTAAGTAACATTCACTTTTGTTCTGACCAAATTCGGGGGGTGGGGGAAAGCATTGCAGTAGGGTACCATGCTGATCAAATCTAACGATTGCTTATATCACGTCAAAACGTGAAAAATATATTTTTTCTGTAGCCAATCTGAAGTCCGAAGTCTTTGTGTTTTACAACTGGTGAATCTCCAGTTGTCACTGGTGATTGTCGCTTTAAACTTTCGGGATCCGCCATACCAAGTGCTAAGCTAAATCTCCACCTCCATCATCCACACACGCTAGCCGGGGACTCCTTCTCTATGTGTACAGAAGTGACGTAATGACGCAAAGACATGCTCGAAATTCCCGCGGAAATCCACCAGTACCACTGGAATTAAAATCATTATTACAAGCTTACCGTTTTGAATCGAGGTAAGACAAGCAGATCGTTTTGAACACTGGCTGGTTACGTTTTTTTTCAAAAATGTCTTTTTTGATATTTTTAAACACAAAAAAGTGCCGGACTGCAGCTTTAAGTCGCAAAATATAAAAATCCAAATAAATACCTAAATAATGTCTACCTGAAATCAGAAATATTTGTTAAAGTGTCAGATGGTGTAAGTGTGGCATCTACTAGAAGGTCGAGACAATTTTTAATCCCTTGTATGAAACTCTTCCAGATTGGGCACTAGCTCCAGAACTGGCACCCTGACAGAGTCACAATTGTTGAGTTTTTTTTTTATATGGCTAACTGTAAACCTTGTTATTTCTAGAGAGATTTTTCCAAAAACTGTCCAAGAATTTGTGGTTCTGTATAATTGTTTCCCCCTTATTTTCACATATTACATAACTTCTCATTTGCTACAGCAGTCTCAGAATAACACAGCAGTGGATCACTAGTAAGTCTGCAAAAGGGAAATGATGTTCACAGTCATTCATATCCCAGCAGGGAACATATCAGCGGTCAGAGCAGCTCAAGTTCTCTGACCTCTACACGGACTGATCTTAGTAGATACAGTATACAGTAAATATATGCATGGTGACCTTCAGCAGCAGCTGAATCCTGGAGCCTGTTGGACAGGAACAGCAAGCTCAGAACCAGACAGCCCACCACTAACAAAACAAGCAGCTGGCTGCTCAGCAGGAGAGTGTACCGCAAGTGTCTGTGTGTGTGTGAAAAAGAGAGAGTGTGTGCCCTTGAAATTGAAAACCAATAGATATCAAAAGCCTTTTAGTTTAAACAGCGCAGTCCATTCTAAGTTCCCATTGGCTATGCATAACAGTAAAGTGTCATTTGGATTTATATCCCTTCAGACATTTTTATCTTCAACATAATCCAGACAGACGTATTTCTAAGAGGACTGAATGCATGTTTTTGTGGGGGCTAATAACAAAATAAAACATTGAGTAGACCTACATTTTGTTGAAATATATGGCGAGCTGAGCTTTTAAAAAATTTTTGGGTGGTCTATTGCATGTCTATATGGGGTTCTCAACTCTGGCCCTCAATCTCCACTTTTCAGAGTTTAGCTGCAACCTTGATCAAAATCACCAGTCGATAACTTTCTAGGACTTGTTGCCTCACAACACAGGCAGCAAATAAACTAAAACTAACTGACTGACTGACTGACGTATACCTCACGAAACAGATAATAACTTTTGATGATAACTAAGCGAATATTTAATTACTACAATACTAATTTCTACAAACCGGTCAAAAACATACATTTACACACAAACTGACCACAAACCACAACTTTCAGACGCCATCTTTCTTTTTAGCTTAACTGTCAATGGAGCACAGAGAATTGTGGGATATGAAAGCAAAGGATATATATCTATGCTGCCTTTAACATCTCAGGATCTCAGGGGACAGAACATTCAGATTTGGATGAGCCGCGATGCCGTCCTACCTTGGAATGCAGCATTTTTAAGCTTTTGGACACGGCCTAGAAATCCTGAAGACCTTGATTAGCTTGTCCAGGTGTGTTTGATTAAGGTTGGAGGTTAGCACTTCAAGGTTCCAGGGTTGAGAACCCCTGCTTATGATATTGTCATGCAAATTTCATATTTTGGTAAAGCAGGATTAAAAACAGAATATTTACTGAATCATTGTATAAAACACTGAGTGCCTCCCAGTTCAATGGTATTAAATACAGTTTTCACAGTATAGTGTTAAATTGATTACATTGGGACCAGTCATCTACCTACTACTGCTGAAACCTCATTATTCTTCCGACTGTCTGCATTGTTCATGGACGATAAGACAATTGATCTGTCCCAGTCTTGATGGTCCAGCTAAAAACAGATGCTAGAACAGTCCTGAAGGCATATTACAATATTGAAAAACAATTGTCCTTGTAAATTGAACACACGGGATCACTAAGAGAAAAGTGAAGGATTTGTGAGTGGTGAGATTAGAATTGTGGTATGAGGGAAGGAGTCCTGAAATTCACCAGAAGTATACTTGGTTTGTAAATGTGATTGACTAGCCTATTAAATAATTTCTACACATATGTGTGCATACTGTCTTATAAACTTACATTGTTTGAAAATATTGATTTATAAAGAAAAAGATTTGTTACTAATTCTGAGTATTTGAATTTTTGGTGAGTCCACTGGTAGTGTAGGAATTTACTTCAAATCAGCTTTACTCTTTCCCCGCTATCCATGTTTTCACTGTTATATGGTAGCGGGTGCTATTTCACATTTCCTAGTATGAATCTCTGGATCAAAACACAGGTGGAGAAAAAGCAGAAACTAGTGATAGAATGATTGCTTACGCAAATGTAAAACAACTCGATCATCAAAAATTTAACAGCATTTACATCCAAACTGCCTAACGTTACCAAATTAATGTCTACCCAATGTCTACCCAATGTCTACCCAGGAAGAGGAAATAACTGTTAAGCTTTAAGAGTGTTGATGGATCTATAGATGCATCTGTGTTTTAATCATCATTCTGAATCTGATTCGGCGTATAGTCTTTGACAAAAATGTGAGTTTCTCAGTTGCTTTTTTATATGAAACTTACCCACATTCACGTGTTGATAAAAAGGAAGCATGCATGTTTTTAAAATGGAAAGAGGAAAGAGGAGAGAGTACAGTTAGAGGTATTTTAAATATAAAAAAATAATACCTAAATAGGAACTAAGTAATATACTTAAAATGCAAAAATAATATATATAAATACCGTAGTAACTTTTATACACTAAAAAGTGGGCCAATTTAGTCCCAAGCAGTATTGAAATAGTACACTTACTCACTGATATTACCATAGTATACTTAGTCCATAAAGCATACTTAAAAATATACTTGAACGTTAATAATACTTAATACTTCATAAAATGTACTTGAAGTATACTTCTTTTTCAAAAGGAAAGTCAGGAGCTGACGTTGGTGAGATGACACCAATAGTTTAAAAAGAAAGAATTGTTAGAGAGTGAGTGCTAAAAAGACATTCTTTAAAAAGACATGGGGTGTAAAAATGAAAGTAACATATAATGAGAGTGAGAAAGAAGGTGCCATGTTTAGAGGAGATAAAGCAGCCTCATCCCTTTTTAATTTAGTCTAACTCAAAAAGCTCCAAGCCTGCTTTCTCATCAGATCCTCAGCCATCATTCCAGCTTCTAGATCATTTTTTCTTGAAGCTTGGTAAGCCACTTATTACATGGCAACTTACCATATAAATAAATAAATGGACATTAAATATTCATTTGAATTGAGACAATTGTATTATGTGAGAAGAAAGAGACTGCACAAAAAGAGTGACACAAGAGACATAAAACTAACACAACTAAGTAGGAGAATCAGTTGCCGGGGACAATTAGTTAAATTATTAGAGATGCACTGATGTTAAAAAGTCAATAATTATTTTCATGTTATGGCCGATTATCATGCACTAAATGGCCTATATTGAAATAATATACTAAAAATATATTTAGGAATTAAAGATTACATTCAAAAAAGTTATTAAAGGATTAACTTTAAGTGAGCATTGATGGCAAATGTGATTTAAATGTAAAAATAGGGGAAATGATCATGCACCATTTTACATAAAGCCAGAATGGATGTTAAATTAAAAATCTCTACTAATGGCTGTTAATGGCATGCTACCAAAATAAGATGCATCCATTAATTAGACAGTTAAGTGTTTATTATACAAAAAATATTTGACCACAGGATGTCACAATTAACCAATCCGAAGCAAGTGTTCCAGAGGGCCGTGTGATCATATCCAGTAAGTCTGGACTGTATTCACAGCATCTCACCCTGAACAGCAGTAATTCAGTAGTCCTCTGACTGATGAAGTGTACGGGCCACATTCCCTTGTCTTGGCTCACAGGAGATCACTGATGGCCAAACTTCTACACGGATACGAGCTCATCAATTAGCAACTGGAGGGGAACTGACAGCTTCGAGACGCCAGAAGTTTACAGCCTTTGCCTTTTTCCCTGATTAATATGCTGTGTAAAGGTAAAGGTTATGGCTTCACAGTGCCCTTCAAATAAGTGTACACACAATTACTCTCTCTCTCTTTCTCTCTTTCTCTCCCTCTCTCTCTCTCTCTCTCTCTCTCTCTCTCTCTCTCTTCAAGCTCTGCTCCCCCATTCGCATCTCAATTTTTCTGCACATGAACAGAAAGGCCAGGGTATTGAAAATGAAATGACTGGCTGCATTGACCTAACTCTGTAGTTTAATCCCAGCAATCACAATACAAGGTTTAGCGTCATCCTCTCATTCAATTATTATAGTAATACTAATCCCACTGACATTTTGAATGGCTCCAGGGAGAGCTACAGGAGACAAGCTGTTAGGTAGTGTTTCCACACGAGTGTTTCTGCCTTCGATTCAATGATCATGTCAGCTCTTCAATGTTTGATTACCTTGAGCTTTATCTGACAGGATTCATCTTCGATTCACCGAACATACCATAATATGCTCTTCAACCTGATGTCATTATTAGCAGCCCATAGGCAAAGAAACTGATACCCAATATTTGATCAATGTCAGTCACATTATATTCTTAGATCTTTTAGTGTTTGGATGGCTGGTAATGCATTAGATGTATTCTACTGCATTAAAAAAAAGTAAGCTGGAGAATTTATTTGAGCTGCAGTATATTTTCTCTGGACCAATGTTGACCTTCTTATGTCCCATCCTTCTGAAGAAACAGTCTGTTCGAACAGATATACATCCCAGGAACCTTCTGAAGGGCTGAGAAAATGAGGTCCACGGGAACCTTCTGAGGAAAAACCCTTCAAATGGGTTAGATGAATATCTCTCATCTTTGCAAATGGATTACAGTTACAGTGTTTAATATTATCCTTGGCAGTTATCACCTACACCTTACTGGCATCATGACTTTTGTATAACTCTGCTGTCTCTTTATTCTCACATTATAAAGTAATTCCAATCAATATTTCATGTCCATACACTACCGTTAAAAAGTTTAGGGTTGATCCTTTTTTAAATGTTTTTTAAAGAAGCCTCTTATGCTCACCAAGGCTGCATTTATTTAATCAAAAATGCAGTAAAACAATAATACAATAATACAAATATTACAGTATAAATGAATGATTTGATATTTTAATGTATTAAAATGTATTACTGTGATGACAAATCTGAACTTTCAGCTGTCATTATTCCTGTCTTCAGTGTCACATAATAATCCTTCAGAAATCATTCTAATATTCTGATTTAGTGCTCAAGAAACATTTATTATTAGTATCAATGCAATGCAAAACAGTTGCTGCTTAATTGTTTTCTGGAAATTGTGATTATAATTTTTTTACAAGATACTTTGATGAATAGAAAGTTCAAAACAACAGTATTTACTCTAAAATGTTTAGTTGTAACAATGTAAAAGACTACTTTCACTTTAGATTAATTAATGAATCCTTGCTGAATTAAAAGAAAAAAACCTGACCCTTAAAATGGTAATGTATACAATTATTTGGTGTGTAGCTTCGTGTCATGATCACACTGGTGTTTATTTTATGATAATGCCCGGATGACTGTATATCATCCTTTACTTATATTCTCTCCACCGTGTACAATGACTCTCTCAGCTGACCAAATGAGACTACACAGGACTGAACTGCTTCTTGTCCCTCAATAAATTAATCGCGCACCTTTCCATTTCAACACACACACACACACACACACACACACACACACACACACACACACACACACACACACACACACACACACACACACACACCTGAACAAACTTAGATATTTATATAAACTCACACTCATAGGCTGCCAGCCAAAAAGAAAGCAAAACAACACTCTGCCAGATGTAAACACACACAGGGCACATCCAGCAAGCTGCATCTGTTCAGAAATGCCTCGGAGGTAACAGATGACACTTTAACAACCAAAACTGTCACTGTACAAGTCCTCAAAAATCCAAGTATGCTGATATACAGAGAAGGGATCTAATTACTGAGCCTAAATAATTAAACATCACTGCTTCCAATTAACAACAGTATCAACACAATCACAGAACAACGGAACGGAATGGAACAAAACAACATAAAAATTAAGGGGAAGTGAAATAGAGAGGAAGAAACAAAGGGAAGACAGAAAAAAACAAAAATACATGTTCTGATATTGCTGATAAAAAGAAATGAGCCCTGCTGTGAAGAAATCAATGAATCTCTCAAGAGATTTTCTGGTCAATGTTATACACACACAGTATATAAAAAAGTAAAACCCAATGTTGAAATTTGCCTACTTGCGATGGTGACATTCTCTGTGAAAATATCAAGCTTGCTTGAAAAAAAAGATTAGTGCATTAGTGCACTTACCATTCATCTGACTCTCATTTAAATAAGACTATCATAATGTGTGAAATGATGGACAGGAGAATAGAGAGGGATAGAAAATGAAGGGAGAGATGGACTGAGGGCAGAATACAGTGGCTTCCTCACTGAAAATAGTAATTGCAAATGCTGATTGCGATAACAGCCACCTTTGATAATGCTAATTCTTGCATTTAAGGCTGCGCATCTCTCATCTGTCAGACACACATATGGACATGACTAGTATTAATAGTACTAACCCTGAAAGCAAACACATATGGTGTATGTCATTTTTGTCATGGTCATGGAGTCCTCCGCACTTTCATCTCTGAACTTAGTAGCTGATATTAAAATGATGTGTCTCTAAAAGTGTTGTACCTTATTCTTTTTTACCAGCTTATTATGGAGAGTCAACTAGTGTCGTCAGTTGACAATGATTCATCCAAAAATTTAAACACTCAGAAGATTTTTAAGACCTCAGCAACATTGGCTAAACCAATAGCCTGAGTTGAATCAGAATGAGAATGAAATTTATTGCCAAGTATATTACACAAGGAACCCAGCAAGCAATTTTGCGTTTAAAAGACGTCTAATAGCTGTCCAAACACAGCACAGACGCTTAGGCTAAAACAAGGCAAAATGTGTGCTGTCAGTGAAAATTTAATCGACGTCTAAACGTCGTTTTAAAAAAAGTAGCCCAAAAATAGACAAGTCATCGATTAGACAACAAAGAAATGAAATGAGTGAAGAAATGAAACCAAACACCTTGTAATCACTGTTACGTTGCTTACATGATGGAATATCATATACAACTCGCAAGTTATTTTGGCAAAAATAACATGTAACCAAATTCAAGGTTATTTTGGCTAGAAGTGGGCTACTCATAGCCGAACTATATAGTCTAAATTTAACCTAGACAGTGAAATGACAACTATTCACTCAAATGTGGGTCAAATATGGACAAACTCAGCCGTTGGGTTACATTTTTAATGTACATTTTTAACCCAACGATTGGGTTTGTCCATATGTGACCCAAATTTGGGTTAAAACAACCCAGCATTTTTTTAAGTGTTGCTCTGTGACAGAGCTGTCTGTTTATTCAAGCAATAGCAAAGCCAAAAACTATACAGTTTCCAATTGAAAGTTTCCAGCTGAACCAACAACTTTTATTCAGTTTCACACATATTATTACAGAGGCAGATTATAGATTAATAAAAACTTTTTTCTATTCCTTGCAAAATACTATGTAATAACCTCAACATTTTTTTAATGTTGCATGATTGGTAAACTAATACATTTCAATGTTTGTATATCAACAAACTTTGATAACCAGGCTTTTCCGGCAAAGTAAACTTGCTCAGTAGATCACCTTGTACAGCATTGCACTGGCGATGCAGACCGCTCAGTATGAGTCCCATGAACACAAGTCACAACATTCAAAAGAATAACAAATGCCAAGACAAAATGCCAAGGTTGCTTCCGAAAATGTATTTTATCTTGGATTATTTTGCTTAGACTATCGGTTAGGTTTATGGTAGGTCTGGAGACATTTCATTTCTGAACTGCCGCAAAATGTGCACCATCTAATTTAATAAAATATTGGCACAGTCATATCTGTTTCATAGAAAATTCAATGTGCTTTTAGCATCACTCACTAGACATTTCACTTTGAAACATAAGAGAAGCAATGAAATATAATTTAGCAAAAATTACGCAGCAGTATATTTATCAAATATTTAGCAAAGCAATAAAAGTTTGAGTAAAAAAATTGACAAACCGTTAAAAAGTGGGCTTTGTTTATTAATAGTAAGTACTTTAAATGAAGCTGTCCAGCACAGCCTAATTAATATTCATGAGTTAAGAAATCACTGTGCAATGATGTCACAAAAAAAAGTCAAACATGGCCCCCACTCCACTTAGGCTTTCGGGAGAACATTTGTGATTTATAATGTATGTGAATAAGCACTTTTATATACGTTTATCAGATGTTTGACAAAGTATGTGTGCTTAGTAGGTACAGCGTACCAATAGAAATGGGCCATTCTCTAATTAAATATATGCAGATATATACATGTTGTAGATTACTTCCAAAAAAGTAAACCGTAATCTACAATCGAAATCTAAAAATACTCATGAGCTCATTCAGAATCCAGTAGAGAAAGAGATGTCAGCCTCAGCTTCAAAACTCTGTCACTTTAGATCAACTTTAAAAACTTCTCCACGGAAGCGAGTTCGTCTCTGCTCCTTAAAACCCCTCAGAGCTCTCAGAGGCTTTCGCATTCTGTGAGTAAAAGCTCTGAAAACTGCCGTCACTGTTGGACGCTTCCCGCAGCACTGAGGCAGAGCAGAACTGTGCCACGCTGAGCGTCGTCAGCCAAACAGACAGCATGACATTAGCAGACAGTAGGAGGGTATACTTCACTCACACACATACACACACGGTTTCCAAAGTGGCATCTAACCATGAGCAATGTACATCCTTGCAGCCCCAAATGGTTGCCTCCATGCTGAGTTCCACGCTCAGAGTCACAGCTTGCTAGTGTCCAACAAAAATGTCCTCAAGTGGACAGGCTACAAGTGCTAAACACATAACATCACCTGACTTCACATTGTCGTCTCCTCCACGCCTCCCTTTGATAAACATATCTCTGCTTCCTCTTGTTTGATATTTCTAACACTAACTGTTGCCAAAATTGAACCTAGGCTCTTTTTGTTTATCTTACCGAGTTAAACTTTCGTGTAAAAGCATAATTAGAATGGAAACGCCACTTTTAAGATTGACCGTATTTTCGTTTTAGGTAAAAATGCCTTTTGAATGGGAGTGCACACTTCTATAGCATCAAAATCACTGTCTTAAAAACACTAAGAAGGCTCGACACAACATAAACCTGCGCTCGAAGTATCACCAGGGGCTCTACACATGAACTTGAGCATTGACTACATTGTTTGTGTACACAAACTTTACTAAAAAGAAAAGTTTTGTACGACTCACTTATTAGTTATTGTTTCCGGTGGCTGGAATTTTGTCAGTCAAAAGTAGTCAATCTCCAAATGCAACGTAACAGGGAGGAGAATAAAGATGGAAAGCTCCTAAAGCTTAGTTCCATATAAATACACGGATAATTTGTTGTTTTATCGTTAGTGAAAATCAAGATTCACCTTGTATTTGAAAAAGGATCCTCAAATACTGTAATAATGAAATGATTCAGTGAAACCGACTATTTTTGACTGACGAAATGCCTGCGGCCGGGAAGAACAACAGCTACAGTGAGTTGTTCAAAACCTTTCTTTTTAGTAAACTTTGTGTACACAAACAATGTAGTCAATGCTCAAGTTCATGTGTAGAGCCCATGGTGATACTTCGAGCGCAGGTTTATGTTGTGTCGAGCCTTCTTAGCATCTTAAAAATAGTGATTTTGATGCTATCATAGAAGTGCCCCATGCACTCCCATCCAAAAGGCATTTTGACCTAAAACTAAAATACGGTCAATCTTAAAAGTGTCGTTTCCATTCTAATTATGCTTTTACACGAAAGTTTAACTCGGGTAGATAAATAAAAAGAGCCTAGGTTCAATCTTGGCAACAGTTACACTTTAATCTCTGCATCTCCCTCAGAGCATTATAATCTAATATTTTTTTCTGTCTTTTAACATCTGGGCTCGCAGTGGCAAAGGTCTGTGAACATCATATTTCATTAAGATGAATAAAAGGATGCAAGGAAACATCTGGAGGTGTGGAAGACAGCATCTGGCAGAGTAGAAATGCTGTAAGATGAGTATATGAAGACGCGTCATTTATTCTAAATAAACAGAGAACAAGCACATATATGGATGTATTGTACTAGGACAAAACAAAATGTTCATGTTGTCTAATATTGGTGAATAAAAAAATGTATGACTCATTCACAAAACTCACCTTGACACCAGCTGGTTAAAAGTCATTGCAAAGATGGCTAAACCAATAAAAAAGAAAAGAAAGTTCTAAGAAAAACTCTAGCAGTCACTTGGCTTGAAATGTTGTATGTAATGCAATCAGGGTTTGAAATTAACTATGTATGTGAAATTAAAATGTCAGTGAAAGTCAACTGTGGTGGATAACATGATGAATTCACTAGCCAGTTTGGTGGGTTATGATAATGTTGTATCACTTGAAACCATCGCTATCAGAACTTCCAACATTATTAAAACACAGCATAACACTCCGGTACTCTGGAAAAGAGAAGAAACCACATTTTCAACCTGTTCCCACTCCCTAGGCATCTGATAAGTGCCACATATCCAAGACTTTTGCACGTCATACAGATGCCAAAAGTGTCCTTTAGCATCTTTACTCTGACGCTGTCAGTTAACCAGACCCCCTTTCACACAGAGCATTGATACCAGAAAATTGCCATGGAATTGTTAGAGTGCCTTCTGTGTGAACGCAAACACGTGACCTATTGAGACCTATGACTTTGCTGGGATCAGTCCCTGTGTGAACAAAAGGCAGGACCAATGCCGTAAGGTGTGTGTCGTAGTGATGACGCATGATGTACTCGCTTATTATATACATTTTGAACAAAAAAAGTTACAGACTGTAGATTTAAATTATTTCTGCCTTTAGTTATTGTTTTGGAATAAATGTTTTAATGCTTAAAAACACCAACTTCATGAGATTTATACTTGGTTTTGATGAAAATAAATAACATTGTTAATGTAAAAATGCAAAATATAGGCTAATTGTACTTGGTTTCTTTTTTTTTTTTATGTAATGTTTACTTAACCAGGAAAATGTGAAGTTGCATTTATATTAATTTATGTGAAATTAAGTGTAACTGGGATATGAATTTACATTTGATTTATAAAAAAAAAAAACCGGTGAGAACTATGGGTGCATGATTCAATTTGTTGTACTACTCTTTCATTTTTATGTTATCCACAAACATTGACTGTCATAAAATGGAAAGCTATTCAATTATTCATAATCAGATTTTATAAGGAATGTATTTAATCTAGTAAATTCTATTTCATAATCTAGTTGATTTATGATATTTTTGTTTTGGAATTAAAGAAGTTCTGAATGACTCTTAAAGGTAGGGTAGGTCAGAATTGTCTAAAAAAAACTTTTATTCAAATTTGTTTAAACTGTCTTTATATACCAATGCATAATTAAAATGCAAGTACTCTGAAATAGAGAGTATAAAAAAATGAGTGGCTCTAGTGTATTTAATCTTCAATAAACACAGCTCATTAATTCCATTCACTCCCACCTAAAAACGGGTGCGCGACTGCGCGCACGTGGGCAGAGCCAGTAATAGCGGCGGTAGTCATGGCGACGGAGAGTGACAGTCGCGCAAGCCAATCCTGTGATTCGTCCCGAATGAAAATAATGAGCTGTGTTTAATGAAGATTAAACGGTCTAGAGTCACTCGATTTTTATACTCTTTTTATCAGAGTACTTACATTTTAATTATGCATTGATATATATAGAAAGTTTAATCAAATTTGGTAAAAAGTTTTTTATATAAATCCTACCTACCCTACCTTTAACTTAATAATTGAGTAGCCAAATTGGCCAGTGAGTGAAAATGTTTATTTCAAACCCTGAATGTAATGCCATTCATAAATTATTAAGTGTCCAAATTCTCCTTTGGGGCCACTGCATGCTCCTCTGCAGTCTCAGTGGTCCGTGTTGCTGTTTAAGGGTTGTCAGAGAGATGTAGGTCCCCAATTCAAAAGATTTCCCTCTCCAGAATGTCTGAGAGTATCTAACACCAAGAGCCTCTGGGAGATATCTGACCTATAAAAAAGCCTCCCTTTCGTATCTTTCTCTTTCACGTCCTCATACATAGATTTCTTCTTCACACCTCTCATTCTCACTCTTCTATGCTTCTCTCATGTTCTCTCCATCTTCAGGCAGATGTTGCTCATCACTTTTTTATCAGCTGACATGTGAGAGACTGTCTCCCCTCATCATATAATCAGAGATCATCTCTCACTTTTGCATTCACCCCTCCTTCATCCATCACCTCCTCTGTCCTACCCTTCCATCAAGGATTTTGACACAAACATCAATAATAAAGAAACGAACCATAAATGTTATTATCGTATACAAAAACGATTTAGTTATTGATTTACTTCTTATGATTTACATTGCATACCATTTCAGTAGTACCATTTCTATGAGTGGATAAGCAATACAAAATTGGACCCCCACCGACTTTCCCTGTATTTTTCAAATAATTTTCATCTTCTTTTGTGTTTAACAGAAGAAATAAAATCATACAGGTTTGGAATAACAAGAGGCTACATTTGTTTTGCGGTCGAACACCATGCCAGGATGGCATGAAAGGTAAAAATATATTAAATGTATACTAATAAAAACCTAGGTATGGTTTTCATGATAAAACTGAATTGTGTCTGACATTGTTAAAATATCTTTAAAAAAAAAAACTTACCTGGATTAAATCTTTATTAAGCTTTATTAGCTCAGGAAGTTGCAATCACCACCATGAGGGTGAGTAATTTTTCATTTTTGAATGAACTATAGATTACTGTAAATAATATATAAAAGAAATATAAAATGCAAACTAAACTGTAACAATCAAAAACTTAGTTGAAACGATTCAGCTTCTGATTCTGCATGTTTGACACCTGTCAGTACATTTCAGAATATGACCAGGTGATGTCTCTCCTCAGGATCTATGATCAATACTAGTTTGAACCATGTTAAATAATAATCCACAGAGAGAGTAAAGATGTTTGCCCTAGCAATGGACTCTGCACAAGCTATTAATGATCTTACCACTCTTTTGTAAGTATATACTGTGATATTTAGAAAAGGTTTTTGAGGTAATAAACAAACATTTTCAAGCACAAACATTGCATTTTAGCTCCACAACTAATTCCATTCATGGAACTGACACATCTTCAGCAAATGCTCATTTAACCTTTGGATTTCAGGGCTTGAATAGAAAAAGCTATTAAACTGTCACTAGTAATTAAATAAGGGATTTGGTTGCAGAATTAGGTTTTATCTACACCACAAACAAACAAATACCTCTGGAAGGGTCTGTGTCATAAAACCAGCTTAAATGCTATCAGATATGGATTATACATGCATATTCTAGCTCTGTTTAGGCCTATAATACCACCTGACAAAAAAAAGTAAGAATGCTGAGCATTTTATGATTGTATCACAACCGTAAGTAAACCGGAGTGCTTCCTGTTTCTATTATAAACACAAAACATTCAACAACACTATGGTTGACACCACACATAACCTGCTGGTGCCTTGCTTATCGCACGAATAGGTCTATGACTAATGACAGTGCTGGTTTTGACAAGTGATTCCATAACGTTAGCCTCTCTTAGCCAATCTCAATTTCCTCAACCCATCTATTTTAATTACCTCTTCCCCTCGCTCACTCCAACCACCAATCCCGCAGGTCAAATAAGACATATTTCCTGGCACACTTACGATCCATATTAATAAAAAATGTGACCTGGACCAGAAAAAGCTTGCCTCAAATAAATAGCTAAGTAGCTTGAGAAACTTTTAGCCTTCGTTCACTTGGAAAACATATTTCAACCCACTGCAAACAACCCAAGCTCACTGGAAAGATGTCAATGTGATGACATAGCACGTTTCACAACACTTTCAAAGTGAGTGATGACAACGTTTGTTAACCACAATCTTCCCCTGTAATCATAATTTTGTGTGAACAAGAATAAAAGTTGGTGCTTTACTGTCACTAGTAGTCATTTCAGATGGACACTGTGGCAAATTGTATATGTATGTTTTTAGAGTTTTGCAAAAATGTAGGTAGAGGCACATTTTTCCAGTGAGCAAGTTGACTACAAGTATCATAAGATCAATTTAAATAGTTTAGTATTATTAGTTATACTAAACCATTAATGGAGACAAGCACAGTTTTCTTTCTTGTATTTAAATATTTACAACTGAAACATCTATGGTTACTCAACCTAAAATCGGTTCCCTGAGATGAGGGAATGAGACATTGTCTCAGTAGCTGACTCTATGTGGAAACTCCTTTCTCTAGAAACACTGATGCCTTGTATCACGCCAGTTTAAGTACACTGGCCAATGGCGTTCGAATGTGCGAAAAGCTAAGGTGACACTGCATGCCATTGCCTCCGAATCTGTAGACTGAAGGTAGAGGTGGAGCTCATAAGATACTCTAAGCTATATTTAACACAGCAGCTTAAGCGACGTTTCTAAATTATTTCCCTCATCTTAGGGAACCAAGGTTACATTGAGTAACTGGAGACATTCCCTTTCGAGTTCGATTCACTTGACTTTGCGTCAGTAAGTGAGTTGTCTGAGCAAGTGTCTGAAGGAGAAAGATTCGGAGGCAATAACGTTCAGCACTGCCTTATATATCTGCTCAGCCGCCATTTTCACACACTTAAATACGATTGGTGTACTTCAATAAGGCTTCAGTATTGATCAGAACTCGAAAGGCGTCGGGAAGTTATCTCCTTTCTTAAAGGGATACTCAACCCAAAAATGAAAATGATCTAATTTACTCACCCTGGCGTCATGCCAGATGTTATATAACTTTCTGAGTTCAGATGAAAACAAATTTTTAGAAAAATAATTCATCTCTGTTATTCTATATAATGCAAGTGGGCCCCTCCAAGCCGACACCTCAAAAACCATGCAAAACCAACACAACGGTAGTCCATACGACCCCAGTTGATGAATCAATTCTGAAGTGAAACAGTGAGATCCTACAAAAACTCCAGCCAACTGTCATACATGCGTTCGCTTGACATTAATGTCAATACGTGAAGCGTGATATCAGCAATTTTAGAAACTTGTGAGGAAGTGATTTGGAAGCACAGAGGACTGTCTCTTCCCATGCGATGCGAGTTTCACAAGTAAAGTCACCTTCATTGTTATAGTCCATTGTCACTTTATATAATTGTTTCAAAGCAGCTTTACAGTGGTACAGGGAAATGATTAAACGATGCAAACAGTTCATTTTGGCTGCAGGAGCTCTAAAAATTAAAAAAGTGCCATTATTCAGCTGAAGTCAGTTCAGTTTTGATTCAGTTCCATTGTAAAGATCTTCAATTATTAGTTCATTTCATCCATAAAGCAGTTCTGGAGAAAACAGTGATGTCATCGTCCAGCTCAGTTCAGTTCTCATCCAATAGTGTCAGTGCAGTCAAGTCAATAATATTGTTGAATAAACACACAGCATGCTGACAGTTGGCCGGAAGAGACAGTTTATAGTTTAAAAACTTTTAAAATTAAAGAAAGAAAAAAAAATTCACTTCAGAAGATATTGATTACTGGGCTCATATGGATTACCGTTGTGTTTGTTTTGCATGGGATCCCACTTGAGTTATGTGGACTAAAAATCTCTGTTTTGTGTTCATCTGAAGAAAGACAGTCATATACAGAAGCATTCACTCTATATATCAGCCCAACCAGCAAAACCACACTTAACTCTTAATCATGGATAATAGCAATGAAGACACTTTCGAAAGGACTGAATTACACTTATTTCCATACAACCGATTGAAAGAAAATAAAACAATAAAATAGCACAAACAAATATGTTTTACCAGAGTTTGGGAATTTTCTGAGTTTTTTTTTTTTTAAAGCATATAAACAGTCTTATATTTTCCCCAGTCTGCTGCCTCTAACGTCACAGCTCTGACATCATAGATCTCTTAAGGCTGATGTTCCTTCAAACCAAACAAGGGTTAGAAAGGCATCTGGCAGTATAATTGCTCATTAAAACAGTATGTCTCTCCCTGCTTGTTTGGGTGTGTTGGTCAAATTATTATTAGTTAGTTAGTGTGTGTGTGTGTGTGTGTGTGTGTGTGTGTGTGTGTGTGTGTGTGTGTGTGTGTGTGTGTGTGTGTGTGTGTGTGTGTGTGTGTGTGTGTGTGTGTGTGTGTGTGTGTGTGTGTGTGTGTGTGTGTGTGTGTGTGTGTGTGTGTTGCAGGACAAGCAAAGGACAAAATATCTAGCATAACTGGAAAATTGTCTGTGACTTATAATTCCTGAGCAAGACATTTTAGGAATGACAATGCGAAGCAATTAACCTCTCATAACAGAAACATGCAGGGCAATAACAAAAAAAATCTATTTTTAAAATGTATAACCTACACATCACAAACCCACGTTTTTTTCCATTTCTCTATAATCTGTCATTTAACAGGGATTTGCTCCACACGAAACACGCGTATAGGTTGCGCGCCTATAATAACGTTACGTCCTCACCAAGTGTCACCAATTGCGTATAACGCAGGTTCAAATGCGAATTCAGTTCTGCGCTGGATTACAGGAAAATAATCTGAGCGAGAGATGAGGGGTGACTGAGATAGAGTCTGAATGAAAGGATGAGAAGAAGAAAAGGACGAGTGTTCACAAAGAGATGAAAGTGGATTTGGATCCTCACCTCTTGTTTGTGATTCTGTGCTCTTTTTAACAATCATTCAACCCCTTTCAGTGCTTAAACAACATTATTATAAAGTGATTGGATTATAAAGCATGAGAACTCTATGACTAAAATAATTCCTTCCAAGACCCCTGCAGCACTCTTATAGGCTATCTAATGCGCTTTTATCGGTCGCCCAAACGGCAATATTCACAGGAAGAGACATCTGACAAACATTTTGGAGACGTATACAAACAGCATTCTCTTGTATTGTCCCTCAGTAAAGTTAAGCGCTTACCGGTTGGTCAGTGCAGGAAACAGGTGGTCACTCAGGGATCAGTGCGGTTTATCCGCCGATGTATGTTGTTGTTTGTCGATGGTGTTAGTCGCTCATGTCAGGGATCTATTTCCCCAGCGCGTCCAAGGCGAAGGTTTCCAGCCAGACTAGCTTCGCGGTATGAGGAGACCCGGTAATGTGCGGTTATCACTCTGACCACACTGTAAGACAAAACAACTAATCAACTTAATAGCCCTGATGGAACGAAGGCGCGCCTCAAACAAGTTGTGTAGCCTAACCTTAATGAACGAGTCACCACGCGCGCTTTACGCAGCCACTTTGTATTGTTGGAAGAATTGTAAATGTAATAGCCTACTGTCATTATTAGTAGAGGCTATCCCCGCTAAACAATGACCTGGCGGTCCGCTAGCCTTTTTTGGGGCGGCACAAAGTCCGCGGGTTGGCACACCGTCGGCAAGCCGACCAATCTAAAAATGCAGTCTGCACTCTGCCAGCGTTTTTTGGGTTGCACGCCACCAGCGGTTTGTCGCGGCTGGGCCACCGACACCAGTGGCAAGCCGATAGTCGGTCCAGTGCTTCTGAGCGCTTAATTTATATATATATATATATATATATATATATATATATATATATATATATATATATATATATATATATATATATATATATATAGGCTATATCAGTTAAAAAGAATCTGAAAGCACTGAATACAAAAATTATGAGACTGACCTAATAGCCAGGCCTATCAAAAGCAAAGTGTTGGAATATAAAAAAATACTGTAAAAACCACAATTAAAACAATATAAAAGTGCCACAATTGTCAATTATTAACTGAAATTGATGATGTGAAAGAAATTAGTATAATCAAGGTTAGCATGCAGAAGAGAAGATAAGAGCATATGGGGGGGGGGGGGGGGGGGATCTTTAAGACATTTTCTAAACGTCTATTTGACATCTGACTAATGCTCTAACCTTGAACCCCCAAAAAGGGACTGTAAGAATGCATGGGTAGCTCTTAAAGTTTCAAACGTGTTTTCGCATCTCAACTACAAAGTTAGATTATGTAAATTAATGGAATTGCCCTAATGTATTCTCGCGAACAGAAATCGCTTTTGGGTGAGGAGGTAACCATAGCAACAGATGCTTTGGTCGTTTTATCGGACTGTGCGTTGATAAAACATAAGCATATTTATTTTTTAACTCAAGACGTAGGCTACTCTTCAAATATATCACAAAAAGCGTCATTGTTTTGTCTACAATAGTTGAGCTAACTATAAAAACTGTAGGCCTGTACAATATTGGATGCCAACTTGCCAAGGTTGACAAAACTTTTAAAACATGTTTCAAGCAAGGTATTTTGGCAACTGCAGGCTATTTTACAAGTGTTATAGCCTACTACACTGATACACACACATATTTGATCTGGAAGACGTATTTTTTAGAGTGTTGGCTCATCTGCAATACGTCTATAAGACGTTTCCTGTCAGATGTTAAATAGATGTTTAGAAAATGTCTTTAAGATGTTTATGATTTAGAATGTATGTAAAACTGACATCTTAAAGACGTCAATCAGATGTTAAACAGCAGATCTTCCGGCAGAGCTTCCAGCTATCGTGCAGCTATCTGGGAATGTTTACTGTAATGCAGTAAACGAACTGAAAAACATAGCATAAATGCAATCAAATCAACCCAGTAGCCTATAACCTGAAACTCATTTTAAAATAAAATGCAAGTTTGTTTGGTTTGATGGTTTGTCTACTTAAACATGTCTAAAACTTTTTCACATTTGGAAGATGCTGTTATTTAAAGCAAATTACAATGCATTTAGGGCTATAGCACATGTGTAGCCTAGGCTACTTGTTTCTGGAAGCAACCCTATGACCTTGGTCTTGATACTTCACACATTGTACTTAACTTCATTCTAACAACATTGCTACCCTACATCATAACTAAGTTTTATACTTTTTCAAGCATAGGCTAGGATATTTTACAGTAAAATAAAATACATTTAAACATATATGTTTATTTTCTGCGACTCACTGGTAACTTTCAAACAAATAGCTAGTATTGTACAATCACAGCGCCTTGAATGAATGTTAAAAGTTGACAACTGACCTTCCAAATGCAACGCAGCGCACCGTCAGTTGAATCCCCCTCTCTTGTTAACGATGGATTTCGGCGATCTTTTCAAGCTCTTGTAAATTTGCAGGGTTCTCTCGTCCGCTGATCGTGTATTGACAAGTATCTCTAAATAAAACAGTCTTCATCCACCTCTCTTTGCTCTTAAGTATCCCACGATCTGTTTTCAAAAGCTCGTCAGTTCCCGTTTGAC